>NC_064620.1:372289171-373539171 GCF_023898315.1 Schistocerca nitens | reverse complement strand
GTCACTTCATCGCTACCTCGGAGTTACCGTGCCCCATCGCTCGTGCACTGACTATAACACCACGTTCAGACTCACTTAAATCGGAATAACCTCCCATTGTAGCAGCAGTAACCGATCTAACAACTTCGCCAGACACTTGTTTTATATAGGCTTCACCGACCGCTGCGCCGTTTCCTCCCTGTTTACATGTCTCTGTGTTTGAATACGCATGCCTATACTAATTTCTTTGGCGCTTCAGTGTAGATGTAGTTGTAGAGGTAAATGAATCGATGAAGCACGTTTCTTGAGGCAGTTAGTTTTGTTCCATTGAAACAACCATTCGTTAATGTTAATTTAAAGGTTTCGAAGGTATGTACTAATCATTCCATAGCAATACCAGGATGTTAAGGAAGGCTACGACTTCTTCCAGCCCATACATACGTGACACACATTGAACACCTCGATGTCGACATAAGCAAAACTCGAATTTTGTCCTTCATCCTCAACACAGAAATTAATTCTACAGCTCTCCATGCAAGTAAAAACGGTAACCCACTCTTCGTTGAGCGCACAGCAGTTTCTCATCAGAGGATAACTAAACGAAAGGAATAATACTTGCGAGAGTTGGACATCCTCTACCGCCCACACTACCAACTGCTGGAGATGGCGTTGACCCTTTTGTGGCCAGTTCCAGGAGATACTTGTTTTACTGTGAGAACAGAGGCGACGATAATCCGGGCGATGCTCATAAATCTCACTGACGGCGCCGGCGCCGTGCGAGCCACGAGGAACTTCCATTTCCGGCGATAACTTCTTGTGCCAGCGCAGATGCCCACAATAAATACCATTCGGAACTCTGCTTCTCATCCTATTTCTGGGTTTCCTCTTCTCTCGTATCACAGGGTCATACTTCACATCCGTAGCCGCGCAATATATTTTAGGCTCTGATATACAAGCTTGGAAATACTATGAGAACTATTAGTTTTTTGTTTTGGCTGACAGCCTATGCTAGCGTCGATTTTGCAGTAGAAACTGAAATTGTTTATTCTGATCAACTTTCGCTACAAGTGGTTTCAAAAAGTAATGCAATACCTTTTTTCGGTTGAAAAAATGCGGAAATTGGTGTGAGACATTGTGGAGTATTCCTGCTTCAGCCCCTGCAGTTTTATGTAGTTTCGATAGGTGGAGGGGTTATACCTAGCATTCAAAATGGTATCTGTAACGGAGGTGCATTCGAAGCCGAGAGCTGTCGTTGAGTTTCTTCTGGCGAGAAACCAGAACACCGCAGATATTCGTGGGCGCTTGCAGAATGTGGTTAGAGACCTGGCAGTGAACAAAATCACGGTGGGTCGTTGGGCGAGGATATGTCACCATCGCAACAAGGTCGCGCAGACGTGCCCGGTCCTCCGCGCGCCGGTCGGCAGCAGACAGCTGTAACTCCCGCAATGTTGGAACGTGCGGATGCCCTCATTCGAGGTGATCGACGGATCACAATCAAACACCTCGCTGCACAACTGGACCTCTCTGTTGGTAGTGCTGATACACTTGTCCACCAGTTGGGGTACCCAAGTGTGTGTGGAGCCGGGCTCCTCGCCGCCTAACAGAAGACAACAGAGAGCAACGAAGGACCATCTGTGCGGAATTGCTTGCGCGTTACGAGGCTGATTGTGACAGTTTTTTGTGGTCAATGGGGAGGTTATTGACGGAGCAAGACGTTGGCTCCGACGTCGATCAATAGCGTGGTATCATATGGGCCCTCCCAGTAAGATGGCGTAAGACCGTAGCACTAAACGGAGACTATATTGCAGACTATTGTCTTGTAACCAGAAGAGTAGGGAATAGTACAATGTTTTGGAATCTTAAATAAAACCAATCTACTTTTAGAAAACAGGTGTGTTGCATTATTTTTTGAACCCCCCATCGTACTCCAGTCTAACATTTAAACGAAAAACTGGTGTGTTGTATGTATGTGTTCTAAGAACAAATAGGATTACTTTCGTTGTTGATGCTGTTGTAGTCTTTAGTCCTAAGACTGATTTGATGCAGCTCTACACGCTAGTCTTCATCTCTGCGTAATTACTGCAAGCTACATCCATTTAGACCTGCTTTCTTTACTTTCACTTTCTTGCATTACGAAACAGTCGATTCGTTGATATCTGAGGATGTGTCATGTCAACCGATATCTTCTTTTAATCAAAGACTTAACTTAGTACATTAGTTTTACTTACGTTCCTTAACCTTCTCGTTAAAAAAAAAGTGTGTGAATCCCTAAGGGACCAAACCGCTGAGGTCATCGGTCCCTAGACTTACACACTACTTAAACTAACTTATGCTAAGAACAGCACATACACCCATGCCCGAGGGAGGGGCCGCGCAATCCGCCACATGGCGCCTCAAACCACGCGGCTAACTTTCTGGTATTTTTTTTTCCTTTGCGGTTTTCTCTCAGCTATTCTGTGCACAGTACAGCACCGTTTTTTTTTTTTTCAGTGATATGACTAAGGGTGCTGATAACAGGTGTTCATTTTAATGTTGTCCTATTGCTACCATTTAGCAACATAACACAAAGTTTAAATATCCTATAGATAAAGTCATTGTATGGCGCATTGAGCGAAATGTGATACACGTTATACAATGTACGCAAAAGCGACACTGTTACCAGTTTAGCCCAAGTTGCTCCGTTTCTTTCTAACCGAAATAGAGTAGTTGAAAAATATCGTACTTTATGATCAGTCATGACACCTTAAAATGTCATGGTTAGTTACACAATATATTGGCATTTTCCAAAGTCATTTGCTGTGGCAATTTACAGCCTCTTCATTTTTGTTCGTAGAGTATTCGCTGTTAATTTTTCTTCCAGTCTGTATTCGGGACGGCATACCTTTCATAGTTTTAAACTTGGTATTCTCTTTTTGTTTCAGGTGAGTTATCAGAGACTGGAACGAGGTCCACACCCAGGTTGGATGACATTGCTCTGCAAGACCGAGGAACAACCGTTGAAAATATCAGTACCGCATTGGCTTTCACTAAAAGTGAGACGTACTTATCTGTTTTATCTTCCACTTTTTCACATCTGCTCGTCTACTACCGTTTCTTTGCGGGCATGGAGTTAGGCCCTCTACAGCAGCTGCGTAGAACGGTGAAGGTTTAGAATGAGGAAAAAGTACATGATAATCGGCCTACTTTCGTATAATGGTAAATTTCAATTTTTTGAGCAGGAACATGTTGTTGAAGGTAAGTAAGCAGCACACTAAGACATCAGTGAAGAGAGGCTTCAGGCGTTTTTCTGAAGTGCTATCTTCCAGGCAGTGTCGATGGGCATCTACAGATATCAGCTTCTGGGTGATATGAATGGACTGTAAAAACGAATCTGTAGCTTAGAGGGGTAACTTTGGGAAATGTAAATTGAACGCAGCTTCATTCAAAGAACTATTGTTATCGACATAAATGATTTAGGAAAACGGCTACATAAGCTGCTTGACTAGAAAGATAAAACACATAGAAGACAAGAAAGGATGTCAGTCTAACTTCTTACACTTACACTTCATAGGCTGGTATGTAAATGATTAGACGTGAAATTCTATGTGACCGGTAGAACGACCGCCAGAGAGCGTTAGCGTTGTTCGTATTTAGTGTTGTTACTAGGCCTTGTAGAGTCTACAAGGGGCGTGGACAGCGTCGGATGTTGGCTAGTCACTGCAGGGAGTGCAGAGATGCTACGAATTGGCGTGTGACAGCGTTATCGGCACCTGACAGATTTTGAAAGGGACTTCATTGCGGGTTTTCATTTTGGGGCTGGTCCAGTCGTGCAATAGGAAGATTTTATTTTGGGGGGGGGGGGGGGGGCTCATTCAGATTTGACTACGGCCCGATGTTGGACTGGGTACCTGACCGCCACAAGTTAGGATCTCTGTACTGTGCACAAAGCGCTTCGCAATCTCTTCAAATTTGCGCTCGCCGTCCGTCAAAAGATAATGGACTCTGTGCAACATTCTGTGTCATTCTGCGCCATTGGCCGGAGACTGGATTCGTTGATGAACTGGTTCTGCGCTATCGTCGGCCAGTATGGTGGCGACCCGGTGAGAGGTCCCACTCTTCCAATGTTTTGGACATGCACAGTGGCGTTACTCCCAGCGCCACGGTGTGGGGACCCATCGGGTGTGACTCTCTAGGTCGCGGATGGTGGTGATTAAGGGAACTGACGGCACAACGGGTCGTCACAGACATCCCGTGTCCTCATGTGTTACCTCTCATGTATCATGATGCAATTTTTTGGCAGGGCAGTGACCGTCCACGCATGTCTCTGTCACATTGTGGTACTCCGGTGCCCAGAAATATCCCCAGACTTGTTCCTGATAGAACATGTGTGGGATTAGATAGGATTTAAACTTCCTGTCGGATCCAGTATCCACGATGAAGGACCAGTTACAGCAGTTTATGGCCGACTTGACTCAGGAGACGATACAACGGGTTTATGACAGGCTTCGCAACCGAATCAGTGTATGCATGCAGGCCGGATGTAGTGCAACGTCAGATTCCAGAATGGACTCATATTGCTAAGACCTTTGTAAATTATTCTAGATATTGTTATCACTGAAATGACATAGCATACCATCTCAGCCCGTGAAGTTGCATTTCGTTTCCTGCTGCCCTTGTGGATACCTCACTTTTTTTTTGTTGGTTAATGTAAATCAGTATGGGCGGATGAACAGGAGCTTGTCGTCGTAATCTTGGTACATCTTCAAACAATTCCCACTTCAGTTGTTCGACACCGCCGTTGCGTTTACTTTTACAAAAACAGCGAAGGAAGATTACGGTTATTGTCCCGCCGGTGATGAAATCATTGGAGACGAAGTACCAGTTTACATTAGATAAGAAACAATTGCAGCATTCGATTTAATGCCTTCTGGAAGCTATGGAAACCAAATATTGAGATGAGTAGACGGGGATTTGAGCTCCATTGATCGGAGTCTATTTTAAGCTCCTATGTATGCACGTTTTCCTAAACTGGCTGTAAAAGGCATTTCAAAGATTTGTGAGGTCAAAGGCATAATCACGTACAATAGGGCCATACCTGATTAAGCGCTGTAGTGAGTGAACCTACCTTCTGGATGAGTCATGTCTATAACCCAGGTTACGTTGAAATTGCTCCAGGCGTTGCATATCTGTGATAGGTGAAAAGAGAGAGAGAGAGAGAGAGAGAGTCTGTGTCTCTGTGCATTACGATTTCAACCGTAAGAATACAAAGTTAACTTATGAATATTTTTTCCATATTTTAGTTTGTATTCTTTTGAAGAATTCTGTGGATTCCAAAAACCAGTTGCGGCAAATTCTGGGATGGTTCATTTGAATGGCACACGACCGATTTACTTCCCGTCCCATTGTATTTCGAGCTTATGCTCTGTCTCTAATGATCTCTTCGTCGACGGCACGATAAACTTAAATATGCTTTGTTTCCTCTAATTCCGGTACAGAAGTATAATACAACTAACTGAAACATGTACGGGACATCACAAAATCTGTGAGTGTAATTAGGACACTTCAGTTAGCGATGAAAAATAGAGCAGAAAGTTCTGTTAAATACTGAAACAGTAAAATATAATTTTGAGACGTTTGCGACTCTGCGGTCGTGTTTAATTTACTTACCTGCGACAAAATAGCGTGTTAAGTGGTAAATTGCTGGAATTATGGGGTGTAACTGCTGCGACTAGCATCTTTTTTTTTTTAGAGCTCAAAACTCGCTTCAACTTAAGGAGTGATTATCATTGCTGCGGTTTCACTTAGAGTGCCGCAGTTGTGCATATCGCTGCAGCAGACGAAAAAGTATCTCATTATGAAAACCGTCGTTTTGGTTTTAACATAATGTAAAAGAAGAAGTGGTGGTGAATTCTAGTAGCGAGAACATCTGGGAGCTCTCCGAGTGATACTTTGCCATGGTCCCCATCTGTGCCAAATAAGACGGATGTTAATTAAATATTGTCACCCGTTAATATTCCCACTCGCTTCGCTGTGCAGCTGTTGTCTTGAAATTCCCGAGAAAATAATCCAGAAAACAAAAATGTTACGAATTGCTCGTTGCGTGGCTAATTGCCGTGCTGGTATTTCAAACTAAAAATTCCAGATTAAAAGTATAAGCCAGTACTAGATTCGCTTATCTAATAAGTATGTCACGGTTTAACGTTTTGAATAAACCAACATACTCGTATTCTTTTGCTAAAAGAACTTATAGTGGCACTAAAAATTCAAGCAACGGTTTTTTTACCCCTAATTGTTTGACAGCTAGACAAAGTTGCGGAAAAATAAGGCATGATTTAAAATGTCAAGCTTAAAGTTTTAAACATGGCTACATAGTCGGCGACCGTTTATAAATTAAAGTTAAGCAATTACAGCCCTCGGTAACATTTTTTTGACCGAGGGCTGTAATTGCTTTAACTTTGACAAGCTCGAGTGAAATATGCGATCAGTTCAACTTAGGCACGTCCCCTTTAAAAGAAGAGTAGAGTACCGTGGATCCGACACGTTCCCATCATTGTTGGTTGGTTGGTTTGGGGAAGGAGACCAGACAGCGAGGTCATCGGTCTCATCGGATTAGGGAAGGACGGGGAAGGAAGTCGGCCGTGCCCTTTGAAAGGAACCATCCCGGCATTTGCCTGGAGCGATTTAGGGAAATCACGGAAAACCTAAATCAGGATGGCCGGACGCGGGATTGAACCGTCGTCATCCCGAATGCGAGTCCAGTGTCTAACCACTGCGCCACCACGCTCTCCCATCATTGTTTGAAGCGTTTCTACGTACCCATGAACCACAAGTACACGTAATACCAGTTGCACTGTTACGTAAGTATGTTTGTGCCGAGTATGACTGCAAATATTTTCGTCCCACCAAAGGCGAAAATTATGTAGTTCGAATGTGCACGTACGTAACTGCTCTCCTGTTGTACCATATATTCAAACATTAATTGAAGAAGATTGGTGTACTGTGAACATAATGACGACACATCGAGCAAAACAAATTATCTGGTATTGCGCTAAGTGACCAAACATCACTGTCAATCGTTTTGCGTCACACATTCAGTTAGTTTTGAGATGACGGGGGAAAAAATACACGTTTGTTGTGTGTGACATTATAGTAACATCCTGAATATAGGCGTAAAAAACGCTTTGAATTTAAGCGCGTCATTTACATTACGGAAAGAAAACTACTTTTTGATTATAATCAGCTTGGAACCAAGAACTAATATCGCATGTAGGGCGAATTTTCATAAGTATTGTTGGATTTTAAATGGACGACGATATATGAAAGGACAAAGTAGCCGGACGTTCGGATGACTCTCGGATTAGCCGATAGATGTCTCCGGTGTCGCCTTCCACGCGCGCGCTACTTTCACCGAAGTCACGGTAGGTGGCAGAGATGTCGCCATCCACGTAAAGGTCTTAGCGTCCGCAAGCGCTTGAATGTCAAGCAAGGCGTACGTACAAAATGTAATACTGTATTACGTACATCTACATGACTACTCTACAGTTCACACTGAAGTGCCCGGCAGAGGGTTCATCGAACCTTCTTCAGGCAGTTTTTCTACCGATCCGCTGTCGAACAGTGCGCGGGAAAACGAACACGTAAATATTTCCAAACGAGTTCTGATTTCTCTTATTTCATTACGATGATCATCTCTTCCTATGTAGGCTGACGGCTACAAAATATTTTCGTATTCGGAGGAGAAAGTTAGTGATTGAAACCTCGCGAAAAGATCTCACCGCAACGAAACACGCCTTTGTTTCTATGACTGTCACCGGCCGCGGTGGTCTCGCGGTTCTAGGCGCGCAGTCCGGAACCGTGCGACTGCTACGGTCGCAGGTTCGAATCCTGCCTCGGGCATGGATGTGTGTGATGTCCTTAGGTTAGTTCGGTTTAAGTAGTTATAGGGGACTTGTGACCACAGCAGTTGAGTCCCATAGTGCTCAGAGCCATTTTCTATGACTGTCACCCTTAGTCGCATATCGTATCCGTGGCACACTCTTCCACGATAATAAACAACGAGCTGCCCTTCTTGAACTTTTTCGATGTCATCCACCAGTCCTCTATTGTAGTGCTCCCATACCGCGAAGCAGTATTCCAGAATAGGACGGACAGGTGTACTATAGGCATTTTCTTTAGTAGATGGTAGACGTGGTCGCATCTTTTATGTGTTCTACCAATAAAAGGCAGCCTTTTTTCTCCTTCCCCACAACATTACCTATATGATCGTCCAGTTAAGTTGTTCGCAATATTAATTCCTGGGCATTTAGTTGATTTGACAGCCTGTAGATATTTGTTCTCTATCGTGTAAGCGAAATTTGACGGATTCCTTTTAGTACGCATGTGAATGACCTCACACTAGAGTGTGTTGTCACTTTTCGCACCATACAGATATCTTGTCTGAAACATTTTGCACTTGGTTACGATCTTCCGGTAACTTTACTAGACGGTAAATGACAGCATCACGAGCAAACAATTGTCTCTTAAATCGTTTATATAATTTAAGAACGGCAGAGGGCCTATAACACTTCCTTGGGAAACGCCAAATATCACTTCTGTTTTACTCGAAGACTTTCCATCAATTACAACGAATTCTGATCTTTCTGGAAGGAAGTCACGAACCCAGGCACAGAGCTGAGACAATACTCCACAGGCACGCAATGTGATTAGAGGTCGCATCTGAGGAACGGTGTCAAAAGCCTTCTGGAAGACTAGAAACATGTAATCACTCATGCTATTTATTCCACATCCTTAATAAAAAATGGGGTTTGTGTATTATGATGTGTCCGAATATTGCAGTAATAGCACCAGGCCGAAGAAAAATTAAGGATGGTCGTTTTTGGAGAATCGTGCTCAGGCCATACAAAAACTGAGAAGGTGAGTTCTGCGCTCTCGAAGTTTTCTTCGAGGAGAAGGGTGTGTTAGTTGCACGAAAAACAAAACTGGAATTTCGTGTTGCGTAAATGCTTCGGCGAATGTATTTGAGACGTGTCTTGTCTCCATGTTAATTTCATTCAATTAATAGCGTCACCCTAATTATGAACAATTTATGTTGCAGTGTTGGAAGTTTTAGATATTGAGCATCATCTGCTGTAAGTGCATATATTTGTAATATTAATGTGGTTTATTATTCTTCACAACGTTCAGCAGTGGGATTCCGCAAGCTACAACGGACCTTAAATGTTTCGTCCATTATACAGCGATGTAAATTAACTACTAAATTATAAATTGTAGCTTTGTTAACATCGCTTCTGTATGATTACTCATGATTTATTGAATCAGTCATTTAGTAGTAAATGAAAGAAGGCAGGAAACTACACGCAATTTAGTATGTTATCTTAGGTTCGCTTCCGTACATAAGTAATGAAGAGCTGATGTTTTGCATTAGCACAGGAGAAAAATAAGAGATCGAATACAGCATAAATGTTGCTGTTTGTAATAAATTGCAAAACATGTTCTGCCCGTTATAAAACGATTTTATTGAATGTTAGCCGTTATTGTAAAATATAGTTGTTACGTCGTGCGTACGTATTTTCACTCTGTGGGTTGACTTCTAGGTCACCCGTGAACGAATCATAGAGATTTTCACTAATTCTACGATATGTGGGTTCATAAAGCGTACATTTGGTAGTCCAGGTGTTATGGTGTAAGGGGGGGGGGGGAGGAGGCATAACGTTGGTTCAGCATACTAAACACGGTGCACAGCGCTATACGGAACTCTGTGCAGTCACCGGTCAGTGTTATTGTGACACTGTGTTCCTTGCCCGTGTGTTTCTTTTCAAAAGGTCATTTGGTCCTGAATTCATCTTTATGTTTCCGTAAAAACGGAATCTTTATAGGATCACTTTGTTGTCCGCCTGTCTGTCCGTCTGGTAAGACTCCTTTTTTTGAGGAATGGGCGTGGGTATCAAGTTGAAGCTTATGTCACATACTAAGGTTTCTGACTGCGCAAAAAAATTATACTTCTAAGCCAATGCAATCAAAAGATAGGGCAATTTATGTGCTGAAAAGTAATGCCTCCTAATTTTTGGTGAAAAAATTTTAAAGTTTTTCTCAATTAAATAAACGTTAACATCTATGGTCATCAGTCCCCTAGAACTTAGAACTACTTAAACCTAACTAACCTAAGGACATCGCACAACACCCAGTCAGCACGAGGCAGAGAAAATCCCTGACCCCGCCGGGAATCGAACCCGGGAACCCGGGCGCGGGAACCGAGAACGCTACCGCACGACCACGAGCTGCGGACTGAAGTCCTCAAAAGTGTTCTGTAAGTTCTGGAAATCAATGAAAATCGGATGGGGCGAAGTTGGGAATGTATGGAGGCGAAAAGTCAATATATCCTACTCATCGACAGTGTTACTAAAAAATTCGTCTGTGGGCCACTTCATAACGAAACACAGTGACATTTATATTTCACAATGCGTATCATAGGCACCAAACGTTTTTCAAACATAATTTTAATTCATAGGTACTTTTCATTGAAAACAGTAAAAAAATGTGTGTGCTACGCACCCAATCAATACATATATTTGTGTCACATACATCCAATCAGTAAAAAAGTGTGGCTTGCTGTTATGTATGGAATATTTTCCTACGAAAAATTTGCATAATTTAGAATATATGAAACGTCCAATGCCAGTGAAGTCATTATCAATGGAACATAATACGAACATTCACCATCTTAATTCATCATGTGTTCATAGTTATTTCTCAACATAGTCACCCTGACGACGAACGCATTTCTCCCAACGAGAAATCAGTTTGTTGATACTGTCACTGTAGAATCTTTGACGGAGCCAAAACTCAGCTCTGCTTGTACCACGTATTCACTGTCAAAGTGAAGTCATCAAAAGTGTTCTGGAAACCAATGAAAATCGGATGGGGCCAAGTTGGGAATGTATGGAGAATGATCAGTGACAGTAAACCCAAGGCGTAGAATTGCTGCAGATGTGGCATTGCTGGTATTGTTATAATGAAGGAGGGGATGCTCCATGTGTGGGCCAACTCTTCGAATTCCAAATTCAGTTACAGCACGAAGTTTCTCACGCACCGTTATGGTTACGCCACACACCGCCATGTTACACGCTACAATTTGGAGCCCTCTAGCGGCAGAGGGCTGCAGATATGTAGACATGAAGAATAAAGATGTAGAATGTTAAAGACGTTTGTATTATTTAAAAAGTTTCAAGAGCTTTCACTTAAAAAAAGCCGGCGACGTTAGTTTTCAGCATGTCCTCATATTTCAGTATTCGCAAAGTCATACATCAAAATCTTATAGGGTACTTTCCGTTGGCCTAGAAATAAAATTTGGCAAGAAGCAAGATTTCGCAATACAAGTAAAAGAAAAAATCGAAAATTGTTAATTTGTAATTATATCACATAAATTTTTTTTTGCCCTTTGTTGTCCGTCTGTTAAGACCCTTTCTTCGCAGTAGCGGGTAGAGGTATCAAGTCAAACTTTATATCAAATAGTAAGGTCAACGGTCCCCATGGCAGAAAAAAAAGCTTCTAGGTGAATTCAGTCAAAAGACACGGCTATTTATGGCACATAGTTCGATGCTTACTTCACCCTTCAAAACCTATTGATGAATTATCTATCGGGCGTCGTGGTTTAGCGGTAAAGCACATGCGTAGAAACGAGAAATGTTGGGGTACGATCTCGGCCGGACCACGAGTTTTTGAATCTTCGTTTTAACCTAGCCTTCACCTCTCAACCACGTGAGGAGTCAACAGAAACAACACATGCTTCGCATTGTTCGTGACACTGTAGGTTCCCTTTCCCTGGTTAGATAACTACAGTAGTTTAGGGAAGCGCAAGTGGCGTCTAATACACACATCAAAAAACGTTTTGCGTCACCCCGGTTCCCAGAACTCCTGAAGATAGACGTTGACTGTGGATATTGTATCACAGACACAGTCCCTTTGACTGTTCGGAGCTGTCACTAAACCCCCCCAAAGACGTAAACAACCATGCATGAGCAGCGCCTTTTAGGCAGAGGGGATCCGACAGTCGATCAGTTCCAGTCATTCCACCAGGAAGGAGGTACACGGCGCGTGATTGTCTGAAGTTCAACCACGCATAGACGGTCAATACCGCGGTTCGATCGCGTCCGCATTGTTACTTTGTACCAGGAAGAGCTCTCAACAAGGGAAGTGTCCAGGCGTCTCGGAGTGAACCAAAGCGATGTTGTTCGCACACGGAGGAGATACAGAGAGACAGGAACTGTCGATGACATGCCTCGCTCAGGCCGCCCATGGGCTACTATTGCAGTGCATGACAGCTACCTACGGATTAAGGCTCGGAGGAACCCTAACAGCAACGCCACCATGCTCGAATAATGCTTTTTGTGTTACGACTCAAACTGTGTGCAATCGCCTGCATGATGCGCAACTTCACTTCCGACGTCCATGGCGAGGTCCATCTTTGCAACCACGACACCATCCAGCGCGGTACAGATGGGCCCAAAAACATGCCGATTGGACCGCTCAGGATTGGCCTCACGCTCTCTTCACCGATGAGTGTCGCATTTGCCTTCAATCGTCGGAGATGTGTTTGGAGGCAACCTGGTCAGGCCGGACGCCTCCGACCCACTGTCCAGCGAGTGCAGCAAGATGGAGGTTCCCTGCTGTTTTGGGGTGGCGTTATGTGGGGCCGACGTACGCCGCTGGTGGTCATGGAAGGCGCCGTAACCGCTGTACGATACGTGAATGCCATCCTTCGACCGACAGTGCAACCATATCGGCAGCATATTGGTGAGGCAACGTCTTCATGGACGACAATTCGCGCCCCCACTGTACACATCTTGTGTATGACTTCAGGATAACGACATCACTCGACAAGAGTGGCCAGTATGTTCTCAAGACTTGAACCCTATCGAACATGCCCGGAATAGATTGAAAAGGGCTGTTTATGGACGACGTGACCCACCAACCACTTTGAAGGATCTACGCCGAATCGCCGTTGAGGGACAATCTGGACGAACGGTGCCTTGATGAACTTGTGGATAGTATGCCACGACGAATACAGGCATGCATCAATGCAAGAGGACGTGCTACTGGGTATTAGAGGTACCGCTGTGTACAGCAGTCTGGACCACCACCTCTGAAGGCCTCGCAGTATGGTGGTACGACATACAATGTGTAGTTTTCATGAGCAATAAAAAGGGTGGAAATGATGTTTATGTTAATCTCTATTCGAATTTTCTGTACAGGTTCCGGAACTCTCGGAACCAATATGGTGCAATTTTTTTTTTTTGATGTGTGTAGAAAGACTTGCACCTGGGCATCGAACCACACGAAGTTTTAATTAATATCTACATACATAGTTAAGTTTGCACGGAACCCTTAGAGCACAAGTTCTACTCGCATTTGTCCGGCTTTTTGTGGATGACAATGCGCGACCGCTTCGAACTGCACAGATGGAAGAGCGCCGGGGACACGTCTTCCAGGACTTCCATGTGCACCAACGACCATTCAGCACTAGTCAACCGCTATGTTGGAGGAAATGGAACGCCATATCACATCTCTGTGCCAACCTTGGGGCCAGCATGTTGCAAAGCACGCATTGTTGTCCGTAGTGATCACACACCCAATTAAGAAGCTTCTCCCGTCCTTTTTAATGTCCAGGGGACTTCAGGGCGATTATTGTCTTTGATTAAAAATATCATTTCTGTTCGTCTCATTTTATATTTCAATTACCATCTGTAGTATAATGTAGCAGTTCTTTCTACGTATGATCCAAGTTTCATCGATTTGTGTTATTTTGCAGTGACACCTCATGTGAATGTTACTTTCGTCTTTAATTTTTGTGCGCCATTTATTTAAATAAATTCGTCCGTAACTTTTTCTGTAATACTCGAAATTCGCGTATCAATGGAGATACTGAAGCAAGTATATTTATCGTCCCAGATATTGAAGCAAGTATATATTTTTTTATTTTATGGTGTATTTTTATCGTCATTTGAAATGCCTTGAAAAGACAAGTACAGTAACATAACGTTTATTACTGTGGGCGTTGAAACTTTGCTCAAAACAATTTCAGAAATGTCGCAGAACTGAAAGTCCGGATGGCCGAATCCACTCTTGCAGTGTCAACATCTCCAAGCGCTGCCATCGTGCAAGTTTTCATAGCTATGTGCAACAAAAAGATTAAAAGGTATTCAGGCAGCAGTAGAGGCTTGCGGCCGCATTGCCACTAAATTTAAACGCATTTACCAGGAACTTTTATGAAACGTTTCAACGCCAACATTAGCAAGCGTTATGTAACTGTACTTTTCTTTTCAAGAGATTTCGAATGCCATTAAGAGTATACCGTTCTATCATATAAAAACATCAAACTGTAATTGCTTCATTATTTTGATAAATACAAGGGTTATGAGTATTAACCACGTAACAAAATTACTCTGTATGCTAAATTGTTTTTGATATCCTTAGATGTTCTCAAAATAAATGTTTCGTCGTTTATTACGATGGTCATTTCTTCCACTGTAGGTGAGGATTAAAAAAAAATTTTTTTTTACCTGTTTGAGGAAAACGAAAAGTGCTTCCTTCTAATGAGTGGCACTCCAACTCGCTTACTATAACAAAAAAAAACTGCCTTTCTTTGAACTTTTCCGATATCCCCCATCAGTCCTATCAGGTGCGGATCCCATTCCGCGCAGCAGTACTCCAGAAGGGGACGGATAAGCGCAGTCTCCTTAGTAGATTTGTTGTACTTTTTGGAAAACAAAATATGTTTATACCCCAAAAGTATATAATCGAGATTAATTCCGTGCTTGAAGAAGGAACACAATTTTTTAATTTTTGAAAAACCCGAATTTGCCTTTCTTTACGGTACGATGGTTTTGGTATGGAATCGGTTCCGTTTCCTGAAACCTTGTCATCATTTTCTTAAAGGAGTGTATGAAAATGTATAATATTTTACAATTTGTGCGCAATAGAAAACAAATTTTGTTTCGAAACCAGTTAACATTGGAATGCTTCGGCATTCAAGTAATATCTCCAGCGAGTTATTGAAAATCTCATTGTACCATTTCTATTGCAACGTATACAACATGATGCGTTATCATCATAGACGTGTTCGTCAGATCGAATAGTCGATGAGAACTTAATGTTTTCGCCGAGAGAACGATAAGCCCCGTAATTTGTGGCATTCTCGAGAGCTCGTCGCTCTAGTTAACATTTTAGCCACGTGAAAACACCAAGGAAGCAGAACACAACATTCCCTTTGGTGCCCTTCATAAATCAACTGTACACTGTGAGGCGCGTTAAACTTGCTGCTCCCTGTAGACTGTAGTACAGGACTCACATGGTGATTTATGGCACACAGATGGGCGTGAAGAACTAGAGGATTGATAGCAGATTAATTTGCGCCTAAACCTGACAGCTCTTTACCATGTTTGAGGAAGAATGGAAATCAGTTCTAACTTGACTGTGGGAACGAAGTTTTTCGCGACGGCAATTTTTTGTAAAACATTCTCGGTATTCCTGCCGCGTCAGTTCTGGGTAAAATCTATCCAGAACTGACGCGGCAACAATACCGAGAATGTTTTACATCTAACTTGATTGTCTTATAATTTCCTAGAAAGTCTTCCCCAACACTGTGGTAATAGAAAAAGGAGGTTCCTTACGCTGTTAATTGCCGTGGATGTTCTGACATTTTCGACCAAATTCTGTATACCTCATTGTAGAAAAAAAAATTAAGTGTTGAGGTATGGTAAAGAGCATTTGCAATATGGATATATACTCTCGGCTTTTGAATCGTGCGACCTATGATGGCCGTAATATCGGAGTGCCAAAATGTAACTCCCTCAGGAAGGATGAATCAAAAACTAATCTTAAAGTTATGCAACGGCTGTTCAACGTCCTGATGATTTACTGGTGCGTAATGGCGTTGTTTTGCTACTCCACGTACCCAGACAGGCTGAATCATGCTTGACCTGTAGAAATGAAATACTGACTGAAGATTAATGTAGTAACTTCAGTTCGTGCGCAACAGAAAATTTATTATGATAAGAACGTCTTTTTCTGCTGAAAAAATTCTGATATGACTGTGTCTTAAATGTAACTTGCACATCTAATTCGCGTGCGATCTGGTTAGGCCTTTCTGGAAAAAAAAATTCTATTGAGTTTTTTCCGCTGTTCGGACTCGTTTCGAATAGTTTTGCTGTTTATTTTACGTTGTTACGAAATGACGACATTGCTTTTCCTGCCTACATGCGTAGGTAAATTTTGGGGCATGAATGCATTAACAAGCGCACGCGCGCCGCACGCACGCGCGTACACACGCACGCGCACGCACACACACACACACACACACACACACACACACACATACACACACACACACACACATTTGAGGGGACAAATCTAGTTCAGACACACATATCCTGCCTTAAGAATGCTCCATTAAAGTTATAATTGTGATCCAGATGAGGTAAGTACATAAAAGAAGGACCACTGACACATCAGAACCCATGGAGTCGTCCTGAAGGTGCCATATCTGTGTCTTTCTATGCTTCCAAGCGCCTACATTTTTTCCAAATATACATTACTACAAAATAATACAAAATTTGCAATCAAAGATTGCAAACTCAACCAGTTATGTCACCATAAATAGTTTCTCTTTACATATGATGAACATAAAAGAATATGCTTTAAAATCTTCTATTTCTGCCTGTAACACTTTAAAACAGAAACTTCCTGTTTCTCTCCTCGGTATCATCTTCTCGTGAAGTCTTGTGCTGTATCGCTTCCATCTTATGAATGAAAGCTCGGCACTTTGAAAAATTTGAGTCTTAACTGACCGTGTAGCGCCTTTTTCCCGTAGTTATGATGGTGCAATCGTGTTCAGCATGTTGCTAATCACTTCCGCGTAGTTTTTATGTTCCTATTGTGTGATGTTCTAATTATACGTATGAGTATATGAAAGCGAATTGTCGATTGTAAGTTGGATACGTAGCCATGTGTTTAACTAAATTACTGCTTTGTTTTTTCGATCGTGGGTATCACAGGTATTGCCGCCTTATCGTTTCCATTACGTCCATTAGCAAGACCAGATCTCAGATGCGGTTCTGCAGGTGAACCTGTGAATTGACGTATCGACGAGACCACATGTTTCACTTGTGAAAGTTGTGCTGAGGTGATTGTTACATAATTTTTCATTAGTTGTTTTTTTTCGTTGCCGATCACACGTACTAAATGGCTGTAACGTGTGAGAAAACGTTTCTGTGTAGATTTCTCCAGATGTTTCTCTGAGGATTGACTGTGATTTTCTTTGTTGTTCGTCATTAAAAAGTCATAGATCTATATGTTAGTAAAGTTATATAGTGGACTATAATTCTTGCATACATATCTGAACTAGGAAGAATATTGTGTAATATGTTTTAAAAATTTTGTTTACGCTGTAATATCGATCGCCGGTTCCATGCTTACTCGCTCCAATCTGTAGATTAAGAGCTTAATAACAGTATGGTTCCAGCTTTCCACACTTTTGCGGTGGCGATTGATCAGGATAGATTTTCATTTTTGGCTTAATGCCCTTGAGGTCGAGGCCACCATTCGTGGTTGGCAGTGTTAAGGAGTCTTAATGCATTTCAAAAATATTTCTCAGCGTGATTAAGACATTGGATGTTATTTGCTATGGGAACAGGCGCAGGAAGAATCTGCGCTGAGTTTAATTATTATCGCGATTTTGCGTGTTAGCCCAATTTATACCACGTTCACCTACCTATAGTTGTACAAACTGATGTTTGCTCTAGTTTTGTTTAGTTTATCTGCTCAATTTCTGGCTGACATTTTGTCGGGTATTGTGTCCAGGTAAATGTCGACGGATTTGTAGTAGCTACTTTGTTGACACCAATTACTGCGTCACCGATGTGCAGTAGGGAGGTTTTTATTTTATTTCTCCCAGCACCCTTTGCCACAGTAAAATCATTGATGATGATGATGATGATGATTATGATGATGATGTGTCCTGCTGACGAGACCTTCCGACGCCAATTCGACGATGGTACGACAAAACGTAATTCATAAGCAAACACTGAGCAGTGTGAAACATTTCCTGACGTTGCCAATGGCCATGATGTTAAAAGAGGCCCTGTAGCAATGGTATGCAGTCGTTACCGGACGGAACACTCAGTTTTAAGAGGTCTGCTCAGATCTCCGTTGATCTGGACCCGTGATGAATGTCTCCAATGGTCCGGTCCCTCTTAATTAGTTGCATAAAACGTGCCCCATATCCCATTTTGTGCGTGATTTTAAGGAGACAATCGGGACTAATGAGGTCATATACCTTCTCGAAGTCTAAAAATAAAAGGGTACCGGAACACTTGTTCTGTACAGAGGCACTAATTATGTAGCGGAGTTCGCAGGCGGCAGATATTACGCTTCGGTTGGTTATGGCCAAAGCCTTCTAGTCATGGCGTTGTTGGTGTGGTACTGTATTCTATGCACCTAAGTTGTACTTTAAAACCGGATGCATTCGTAGTTTAACCATCCCAGCCTTGATCTTGCAGTCACCATTTAAGGGAGTAATGGGTCCCATTTTACTAATATTTTTGCTGTTGCCCTTAGGCAGCGGCGTCACGATGCCATCTTTGAGTGCAAGTGGTATTTCAGCGTCCCATAACTCGTTTCGCCACTTCCAGCAGCGATGGTCCTATAAGATCCAAAATTCTGTGAGGATCCCATCCGGCCGTGGTGGTTCCCTTTTGCGGCTTTGTTAATAGATTCTTTGATTGTGTTTTCGGCGAAGGACCCATCAAGGTTTGCTGTTGAAGCCTTCATCATTTGGTTAACAATCTTTTCAGTTACCCTGTCACAAAGATGTTCGTCATTTGGCTAACAATCTTATAATTTCGTGCAGGTTTACACAAATTTTTCCGCACGTCGGTGACATCGCCCACAAATGTCGCATTGCGTCGCCTGACCGTTCGCACTAACTTTTACAATGATGCGTTTTCCTAGGATGTTACATCTTTGGGCTGAGATCTTACCAATTTGGCATCCATTTTTCCCCGCTGAAGAGCTGTTTTCTGGCTTTGCACTTTCTTATGTCCCTAACGAGCCATTCAGGAAGCTACGACGTGAATATAAGTCCTGCAAACTCTTACGTTCGTTTGCCAGAAGGCTTTTTGTTACTGTATTCCTTATTTTAGTTGTAACGATGCGTATCCACCATCGCAGAACACTGTTGTAGCGGCCTTTATTGAGAACCTCATCTCCCGCGGGAAACTTGAATTTACAGTACTGCTGCTGTCGAAGTGGGGCTATTCATGAGTTACTAACTCCGTGTTGGAATAAATGTACTGTATTATCAATCTCAACTCGCCTGATTTACTGATTTAATGCAAATATGAAACAAAAAGCAGTGACTGGACACAAACATACGTTAGAATTAAGCGTCCTTCATTAGCAGACAGCCTCTAATTAAGCGATCGAACTGCCGACTCGTTAGATGTGCTTACGCAGCAGAAGTATTCCTGGGATTACTTTCTGTACCGATAGTTTCTTCTAACTAATTATCTAGGTTGAAGCAGGGCTAGGTGTCCGTGATCCTATCGATATGACGCTTTCATTTCTCGTAACCATCGCAGGAAAGATGACATCATGTTTGATACTCGATGTGTTGTTTGTATTCTGAGTTAATGTGAGAGCGAGTGTTCCTTCGCAGCAACCAATATTAAAAAATTGTCTGCTTTTAAGATGGAGGATGAACTTTTTTTAGAAGTTGCTACGACGAGCGTCTAGATACTTTAATAAATCCTCTTAAGCGGCGAGAAGAGATTAGAGACTCTTTGTGAGACATATATAATTACTTGAGATCAAGCGAAGGCGGTAGGGACCCAAACAGTTTTTCAGGATAGATTGTTTTTTTCCACTTGGAGATGACGCTTTTAACAGCGAAAGATAAGGCGACCATAATGCATGTTAGGATGTGTGTAGAGTATCCCAACAATCTCGTAATTTTTCTCCTTTACTAATGTATGGAAATTGTCAAATTTACAGTTGTTACGATGCAGCGCTGGTGTTGTATTGTATATCGACAATTCAAACGAAATCCTCTTTTGGACATTAATTTTCCAGTTGTTGATCTTGTAACTTTATTTCATACAAAAGAATCATCAAACTTATTCTCTACTTGTGTATTTAATCTTGTTGGTTCCAATCTTTTAATATATCCATAGAATTTCAATCTGCCTTTTTTTTATATACAAATATATATTGGTATACTTTTCAATTATTTTATGTATTTTTAGTTTATTCCTCCGTCAGTATAACTTGGACCTAAATTTTCGTGATTACTTTTTGTTCTCATTTTTGGATTTCTTCGGTGCATCTCTTTCTGTACCAGATCAGTGTATCAGCCCCACAAAGACACTCTAGTTTGATAACTGTGTTGTAATGTTTCACTTTTGTGCATTTTGAGAAACTATTTTTGTTACAGATATCTTTCGTAAGTGTGAAGTCTGTTTCTAGTTTGTGACAACGAACTTCGTAACCAGTCTTTTCAAGGCCAGTCTTCTGAACAGTTACGACTAAATATTTGAACTGAGAAACTGTGTCAGTTTTCCCGTATTTTGATTTCAGAATGTTGGGTGCGAATTAGTTGTTTAATTTTTTCAAGTGATATGTGGTGACATACTCTTTCTGCTGTTTCTTTAAGAATTTCTATTTTATTTTGTGCTATTTGCATGTCCCGACATAGAATCGTCAGGTCATCTGTAAAAGCTAAGCAGTCTATTCTAATACTTGTTGCTCCTAATTTGATTGTGTTGTCAATTTTAAGTTTCGATTTTAATTCGATTACTTTTCCTAAGGCGAAATTGAAAAGTTATGGAAAGAGTCCACCGTCTTATGTCATTGATGCTTTATTTATTCATTTTTTAATTTCTTCCCTTCTTTCTTTGCAGTAGTTTTTCATTTGTTCTCTTCTTTGTTCTGCCCATACTGCGTCTATCTTATTCTTTTCTTCTGTGGGAAGCCCTTTTTATTTTAACTATGAACTTTCCTCTTTCTCCTAATTTCTCCTCCGTAATTTCCATTTCCCTTCTGCTTCAACTTCCTTGATCCACGAAATTGATGTTTATGGGTTTCTGGCAAAAAATTTAATTTTTTTACTATTTGTTATCATTTAGGACTTTAAATTGTCCTTGGAATACAACTCTTCTTCTCTCATTGTGTCTAATATTCGTTCTATTCTTTCATAAATTTCTTTATTGCAGAAACTTCATGGGAGAGTAAAATTGTGTGTCAGATCGGGACTCGACCTCTATTACTTCTTTATTTTTATTTTCAGTTCTCATATTTTGGTTCCAAGAATTTCCTGGTTATTTTCATTTCGTTCTCTTCTATTTCACCAAATTGTTTGTCTGTATTTAACAAAAGGTGTTCTGAAACATAAAGGCATTCTGGTCCATTGACAGTGTTGTAGTACCAGAGTTTTGCATTTATGGATAAATATTTGGTGTTATGTAGGTTTTTTGTTTATTGAAAAGCTACTCCCATTTTCCTTGCTCTTGCTAAGATAGCTTCTTTGTCCAAAGCTTTTGGTTGTATTATTTCACCTAGATATTTCAATTTTGTATCGTTTTGTTTACCATCCCATTTTCAGTTTGCACGTATTTATGCCGTCTTCGCATCTGTCATGCGCTGTACTTTTTCAAAAGATACGCGTGGAACTGCTTTTGAAGCTAACTCTTTTACGAGATTTATCTGCATTGCTGCATCTTCTATAAATTCAGCAAAGATGGCAATGTCTTCTGCAAAAGCCAAAACAATCAATTCTGAGATTATTCCCTTTTCTTCCAATTACAGTTTTTTAAATTCCTATTTTTTTCTCCATTCTCTGATCACCGTTTCTAGTACACAACTGAACAGGATTGGGGACAGTCCATGACTTTGTCTTCCAACAGTTTTGATCTCAAAAGCCTTTTAGGTTTCCCCCGAAAAATTGGTTTTGCATTTTGTATTCGTTAACGTCTCTTTTATTATCACTGATTTGTTGCCTTCTTCTTCTTCTTCTTCTTCTTGTTATTATTATTACTAAAGACGCACCAACTAGTGAGGATAACACGCCATAATGCCACATTTAGAACTATCGCCCGAAGCGAAATGTAAACTCGTGACACAGTGCGACATGGAGCGAGGTGGCGCAGTGAAAGCACGGGGCTCGGATTCCGGAGGAGCGGCGTTCAAATCTCCTTCAGTCATTCAGCTTGGTTCCACAAATTAGTTAAGGCGAATGCCGGATAATAGCGGCCTATTCCCTTCATCATCCTCGTCCAACGGAAGCATGCCCTATATCACTAATGATATCGTCGTCGACGAGACGTTAAGTCTTTCCCATCCGTCCGACAATTTCTCAAGAGGTTCCTTTGCCATCGGCAGTCGTAATCGTTGACATATCCTAATAGTGTGAGGCACTGTATATCATTATAAAACACGGTAACTTTGCCAAAAGAATGTACCCAGGATCTGGGCGGTGGAATCAAAGCACTGTTTCTTGAAAAAATGTAACTATTAATTAGTATACCAATACTACCAATTTATTATAGATAAGTAATACCTGTAATTTACTTAACTGAGATAGTATAATTTGAGTGAGGTTCGTACATATTATTTTGGCAGTAGGCAGGTAACAGTCAAATACCAGAAAACATTTGTGTATTCACAGTTTTAGTTCAAAAAATGGTTCAAATGGCTCTGAGCACTATGCATCTTAACTTCTGAGGTCATCAGTCGCCTAGAACTTAGAACTAATTAAACATCACTAACCTAAGGACATCACACACATCCAAGCCCGAGACAGGATTCGAACCTGCGACCGTAGCGGTCGCTCGGCTCCAGACTGTAGGGCCCAGAACCGCACGGCCACTCCGGCCGGCCACATTTTTAGGGTTTGGCATTGAGTGGTAACACGAGGAGGACAGACGTTAGTTGAAGGGAGTTATAAACAAACAAACAAAAGTACGTCGCTACTGGAAGCTTGTAAAACCCAGAGCCACCTGTCATTTTCAGGTGTCAAGGGAATCGCGTCAAACTGTGAAATACATTCATCGTCAGAAAATACAGAGCACCTTGAGCGACTAGAGATAGGACGTTCGTATTCACAGGACATGAATGTATGAATCACGAAATATCGAAAAAAATTATTGCTTTTTATCTTGAACATTGTGTGAACTTGGTCTGTTGAACACCAAAGAATACGTCACAGTGCCACATGTACAAAGTCTTTAACTAATGTGAATACAGGCATGTGTACTGAATCGTGACTGGGACATAACTGATAGCACCATTAACAGCAGCATTACAATTTTATTCCATTGTTAGTAATAATTACGGCAGGAGATCGGCATGGCTTCCGCTGCTTCTTGCGGTGGACGGCTGTCGACCCGAAGAAGATTAGATCCGTTGACGTGAATTTTTGGTCCCACGCGCATAAAGGCGTCAGCTCTCGCCCGATCTCTGCGTCGCTCATGCAACAAAGAAAACACAAAACAAATACCTTGTATGCCCGTCCTTTTGACTAGAGTACTTGGAGACCACGGCTGTTCGTTCACTACAGTAAGAAAGTGAAACGCCTACAACCGTCCTTATGATCTTATTTATTGTGTAACTACCAGTGAAGATGGCGCATTAAGCGCCGAAACAGATAGCTACACTACAAATAAAATCATAAGGACGCCTGTAGGCGAATTCATTTTCTTATACACACTTTGTAGTTTTGTTGTTGTTCTTGTGGTCTTCAGTCCTGAGACTCGTTTGATGCAACTCTCCATGCTACTCTATCCTGTGCAAGCTTCTTCATCTCCCAGTACCTACTGCAACCTACATCCTTCTGAATCCGCTTACTGTATTCATCTCTTGGTCCTCCTTTACCATTTTTATCCTCCACGCTGCCCTCCAATAATAAATTGGTGATCCCTTGATGCCCCAGAACATGTTTTACCAACCGATCCCTTCTTCTAGTCAGGTTGTGCCACAGATTTCTCCCCAATCCTGTTCAGTACCTCCTCATTAGTTATGTGATCTACCCACGTAATCTTCAGCATTCTTCTGTAGCACCACATTTCGAAAGCTTCTATTCTCTTCTTGTCTAAACTATTTATCGTCCATGTTTCACTTGCCTACATGGCTACACTCCATACAAATACTTCCAGAAACTACTTCCTGACACTTAAATCTATACTCGATGTTAACAAATTTCTCTTCTTCAGAAACGCTTCCCTTGCCATTGTCAGTCTACATTTTATATCCTCTCTACTTCGGCCATCATCAGTTATTTTGCTCCCCAAATAGCAAAACTCATTTACTACTTTAAGTGTCTCATTTCCTAATCGAATTCCCAGAGCATCACCCGATTTAATTCTACTTCATTCCATTATCCTCGTTTTGCTTTGGTTGATGTCCATCTTATACCCTCCTTTCAAGACACTGACCATTCCGTTCAGCTGCTCTTCCAGGTCCTTTGCTGCCTCTGAGAGAATTACAATGTCATCTGCGAACCTCAAAGTTTTGATTTCTTCTCCATGGATTTTAATTCCTACTCCAAATTTTTCTTTTGTTTCCTTTACTGCTTGCTCAGTATACAGATTGAGTAACATCGGGGATAGGCTGCAACCCTGTCTCACTCCCTTCCCAACCACTGCTTCCCTTTCATGCCCCTCGACTCTAATAACTGCCATCTGGTTTCTGTACAAATTGTAAATAGCCTTTCGCTCCCTGTATTTTACCCCTGCCACCTTTAGAATTCGAAAGAGAGTATTCCAGTCAACATTGTCAAAAGCTTTCTCTAAGTCTACAAATGCTACAAATTTAGGTTTACCTTTCCTTAATCTTTCTTCTAAGATAAGTCGTAAGGTCAGTATTGCCTCACGTGTTCCAACATTTCTACGGAATCCAAACTGATCTTCCCCGAGGTCGGCTTCTACCAGTTTTTCCATTCGTCTGTAAAGAATTCGCGTTAGTATTTTGCATCCGTGACTTACTAAACTGATAGTTCGGTAATTTTCACATCTGTCAGCACCTGCTTTCTTTGGGATTGGAATTATTATATTCTTCTTGAAGTCTGAGGGTATTTCGCCTGTCTCATACATCTTCCTCACCAGATGGTAGAGTTTTGTCAGGACTGGCTCTCCCAAGGCTGTCAGTAGTTCTAATGGAATGTTGTCTACTCTCGGGGCCTTGTTTCGACTCAGGTCTTTCAGTGCTCTGTCAAACTCTTCACGCAGTATCGTGTCTCCCATTTCATCTTTATCTACATCCTCTTCCATTTCCATAATATTGTCCTTAAGTACATTGCCCTTGTATAGACTCTCTATATACTCCTTCCACCTTTCTGCTTTCCCTTCTTTGCTTAGAACTGGGTTTCCATCTGAGCTCTTGATATTCATACAAGTGGTTCTCTTTTCTCCAAAGTTCTCTTTATTTTGTATTTTGTATTCCATATTATATATGTAATACATTACTATAAAATTCATTAACATTCCTATATAGCATACTTCACTATACATCCTGGAGGTGGAGAAAACCACATTGGTACAGCCCAAACTCTGTATCTTTACAGTAGCTCACTTTTATAACCAGGATTTCTTTCCAGCTTGTTGTTCTTCTCTTAATAGAACATCTTCGTTAGCTAATGATAATAGCATAAGCAGAAATGTAACATGTCACATACAGGCTATATAAATGCAGATTTTACAGTATTATAAATTAGTTGGTTACGTGTTCCATAGATCATATTCACGATAAACGTTGTAACGCGGTACTAGTCGACTGAACAAATGGAGAACACAAAGATAAAAAGATAATAATTATATGGGCAATGCAGGGTATTTACAACTGTTTTTCTGCATAAATTACTATTTATTTGTATTCGAGTATTTCTCTATTGTATAGAAGGAGTTGTTAAGAAGTAACATCTTTAATTTATATTTGAAAATACTTCTGCTATCTGTCATACTTTTCACTGCTATGGGTAAATCGTCAAACAGTTTTATATCTGCATATTTCACCCCTTTCTCTGGCAGCTGTATTCATAAAAAGGAAAATGCAGATCATGTTTTCTTCTAGTGTTATACTTGTGAATATCTCTCTTACTTTCAAACTCCGATGGATTGTTCATAATACATTTCGTAAGTGACTAAATACACTGTGAAGCTGTGGCTAATATTCCCAGCTGCGTAGAGAGAGAATATTCAATTGACGTCATTGAAGAACGACAGCCGTCGCACTTAATATTTCAATAAAAAAAGCGGTCCAGATCGCAATAAATTATTTATTTTTAATTCAGTAACCGGTTTCGTTCTACACGACTATCTCCAGACAACGCGAGAAGCCGGTTCACGGGGTTGCTGTGAGTACCGACGGGTACTCGTCACCAGCTGCTCATTGCAGTTCGGACATTATTAACTATTTCTTGGGGTACGCGCGAAGTTACTTTTACGTGTCAAGATTTCTCTCCGTTGAGAATAACATGCTGTGTTTTCTTTCTACAAACTCTTCAATCCAGTGAAACTACTGATTAGATGTTTCGTACTCTCACGTTTTCTTCATCAGGCGGCTGTGTAGAATCGTATCGAACGCTTTTTGGAAGTCACGGAACACTGCCTAAAACTGGGAAGTGCGTACTGCTGTCTGGGTCCCGTGCACGGGCAGAGCTAGCTGGGCTTCAGTTGTTCGTTGTTTCCGGAAGCAATGTTGATTCCTACTTACAATATTTTCGATCTCCAGAATACAAGTACAATATCCTGCTTCTGCGCGATCTCGCTCTGTACGAGATAGAACAAATAGGTCATTGTAGATTGTCTACTACATGCGTAAGTATCTGTATTACAATTTGGATTATTTGCTGTAATTGTTCTACGCATTCATAGATAACTGTATTTAGTCACTTACGAAGACGGATGGTTTGAGATTTGACGCAAGTCCGAAAATAGTCAAAAAAATGTTCAAATGTGTGTGAAATCTTATGGGACTTAACTACTAAGGTCATCAGTCCCCAAGCTTACCCGCTACTTAAATTATTCTAAGGACAAACACACACACGCATGCCCGAGGGAGGACTCGAACCTCCGAAAATAGTCACCATCAATAAATAGAGTTCCTAATGCAACTTAACAACGGTAACCGAACCATTGCTTTCATTAAAGATAAAGTTGCGGACGCACTGCACCTCCGCCATGCTGGAGATCTGTAAATAGGGCCTTGCCTGGGTTAGACTGTAGATCTATCAGCATGAGATGGTAGTAGTAAATCACCAGCCAAAAGCGATAACCGTCTGACAAATAAACCGCAATCCGTCGAAGTTGCTGGATCTCTTTGAAGACTCTACAGAATATATGCATTAGGCGCATATCAGTTTTTGAAATGTAATCCGTCATTTCTGCTTGACAACTGACTAGCCCATGTTCCAAATCATGAATATGTAGATGACTCTCCGGAAGTTCCATTTTTTCGCTGTATCTGTGAACAAATAAATGCCTGTTTTTTGCAGTGAGAGGTTTAATAAATTCAAATAATTGGCGTCAACTTCTAACAACGACAGAGACAATTGTCATCTTTTTCGCTCATCTCATTCCGACCTCTTGAGAAGAATAGAACTTCTCGTCGTGGCGTTGTAATAGTTTTCGAATGAACACTTTTTGTTGTACATAGTGCGGTGACATATTAAATGCTTTGCCTGGCCTCCAAATGATACTTCCACTCCACGATTCAGATAGTTTTTTACGACCTACTGTTAGTAGACCTAATGCTGAACCACTCGTATCGTGAGCAAACTGAGTGGCATATGACTGGAATACGACAAGGCCGGATGTGTCCACTCATGGAAAAAAAAAAAATAATAATAATAAGAAAGAAAAAAAGACAGAACTCCTTGAACGACTAGAGACATGAACTTCATATTTCACAGGACATGTACATTAGTATGTTCTGCAGAAATATTAGCATTTGAACTATGGCGGCCCGCGGGTTCAAGATCAACTCGATATCATGGTACAACACCACCTACGGGTAAAATGTGCCTGCGGCTCTTGCTGTTTAACCGTACTGCCAAATCAGCGAGTTTAAAAGAGGGCGCATTATTGGCATGAGGGAATGTGATGCACCCATCCGGGAAATTACTGCTCTTAGGGGACGAAATGTTGCGGCAGTGCAACGGGTGTGTGCCAAATTGTTCACAGAAGGCCGTTGTACACGACGAGATGGGTCAGGTCGTACCACCCAGACCACCCCCTAAGCAGATCGACATCTCATATAAATCGCATTGCAGGACAGATTCACGCCCTCCTCGGCGCTGGCGAAACAGTGAACAGTGTAACACATCGTATATCATCAGGGATGACAGTCCGTCGCCGTATATTACAGTACGGGTTACGTGCGCGTCGTTCACTTCTCAGCCTGCCTTTGACGAATATGCTGAAACATGGTAGACGGCAGTGGTGTATGGAACCACACTGAGGACAGGAATGGCATCAGATGGAGTTTTCGGACGAATCCAGGTTCTGTTTGTTTGAAAATGATGGCCGCATTTTGGTTAGCTGCAGAAAGAGGGAGCGGCTTGACGGTGACTGCATTAGCACAAGATATAAAGCGCTAACTCAAGGTCTTATGGTGTGGGGTGCTGTTGGATACAACCACAAATCAAAGTTGGTGCGTGTCCCGTGAATGATATCCCGCGACCAGAAGCCATAGCCTCTCTGAAGCACAGACGCTTTTTTTTTTTTTTTTTTTTTTTTCTTCCAGAAAGGCAATGCACGGCCACATGTTGTTGCACGAACACGTGCCTTCTTGGTGTCACAGAATTTCCGCCTTTTGCCCTGTCCCGCCAGATCACTAGACTTGTCGCCAATCGAAAATGTGTGGGATATAGTGAAACGACGGTCGCAGCGCTGTGACCCATCGCCAGCCACCACCGATGAACTTTGGAACCAGATGAATACAGGCTGTACCACAGGACCCCATTCGTGTCTTACAAGCGTCGATGCCATCAAGCATGGACCAAGTTAACCGAGCCCATGGCGGACATGTGCCTACTAGGCAACAGGAAACATGCTAAACCGAGATGACGGAAATGCTAATCATTTCTGCAGAACATACTAATGTACGTGTCCTGTGAACATGGACGCTTCCTATCTCTAGTTGTTCAACGTGTTCTGTTTTTTTTCTGAATATGAGTGTATTTGTCAGACTGACACGGCGGCCGTCTCGCTCTAGCAGAACCACTCCTCGCGTTTGAAGCAGCCGGACCTATTGGCTAGCGTACAATCAGGGGCCTGAGCCTGCGGCACGCCAATTTCTACTAGGTTCGGCATTATAGTGCGAAAGAATCGCGGTCCGAGTTGGTAACATAGGGCCACTTTCGGACAAGGCCCGCATCCTGAGAGTTACCAGGAAATATAAGTTAGTGATTACGTTTGGTTGCTGATACTGGGTGATATCTGTCCCTACCGATTGGTTTTACGCAACCTGCAACGCCTTCAAACACCATGCGCAAGATTTTCACATTTTGTCGTTCACAACGCCAAAATTGTTAGCCCTGCAGAAAAAATGAACAGGTATTTTTTGTAGTAATTTTAATCTAGTCAAGTTTTGTATCGGAATATGTTTTCACTAGAGGCCGCAGGTTTCGAATTAAAAAAAAAAAAAGACAAAGGGACGAAACGCGTTTTTCTCGACTAATTTGAAAACCGTGGCCTCCCCCGAAAACGTTTTCCAGTACATAATTTTACTATATTAAATTTCTTACAAAAAGATACTGTGTATTTTGTTTGTAGGACTAATAGTTTTCACGTAGCCAGCGAGAGAATATGAAAATCTCGCGACTGGTTTTTGGAGTTGCAGGTTTACTCATTGTGCGAGGAAAAACAGATGAAACAAAAACTGCACAGAGGACCAAAAACATGTCGCCGATGTTTACACATTCGCTTATCATTTATTCTTAGTTCAAAATAAAATTTATTTCAGAAAAATCATGATTTGGCACAGTAGTTTATATCACTTTTTTAAAACTGCAATTGTCGGTCAAACACTATACATTAACTACATCAAAATTATAGAATGTTGCAAATAACCCGATTTATTCACAATGGAACATGTGCTTACCTACAAGTTATGTTTAGTGCAGTTGATATACAGTATAACGCTGATCTCGATATAAGTAGCCTTAACTTGGCGCATGTCTACATCTACATCTACATCCATACTCCGCAAGCCACCTGACGGTGTGTGGCGGAGGGTACCTTGAGTACCTCTATCGGTTCTCCCTTGTTCGTGGAAACGATTGTCGGTATGCCTCTGTGTGGGCTCTAATCTCTCTGATTTTATCCTCATAGTCTCTTCGCGAGATATACGTAGGAGGGAGCAATATACTGCTTGACTCCTCGGTGAAGGTATGTTCTCGAAACTTTGACAAAAGCCCGTACCGAGCTACTGAGAGTCTCTCCTGCAGAGTCTTCCACTGAAGTTTATCTATCATCTCCGTAACGCTTTCACGATTACTAAATGATCCTGTAACGAAGCGCGCTGCTCTCCGTTGGATCTTCCCTATCTCTTTTATCAACCCTATCTGGTACGGATCCCACACCGCTGAGCAGTATTCAAGCAGTGGGCGAACAAGCGTACTGTAACCTACTTCCTTTGTTTTCGGATTGCATTTCCTTAGGATTCTTCCAATGAATCTCAGTCTGGCATCTGCTTTACCGACGATCAACTTTATATGATCATTCCATTTTAAATCACTCCTAATGCGTACTCCCAGATAATTTATGGAATTAACTGCTTCCAGTTTCTGACCTATTTTGTAGCTAAATGATAAGGGATCTATCTTTCTATGTATTCGCAGCACATTACACTTGTCTACATTGAGATTCAATTGCCATTCCCTGCACCATGCGTCAATTCGCTGCAGATCCTCCTGCATTTCAGTACAATTTTCCATTGTTACAACCTCTCGATACACCACAGCATCATCTGCAAAAAGCCTCAGTGAACTTCCGATGTCATCCACCAAGTCATTTATGTATATTGTGAATAGCAACGGTCCTATGACACTCCCCTGCGGCACACCTGAAATCACTCCATTGAGAATGACATGCTGCGTTCTGTTATCTAGGAACACCTCAATCCAATCACACAATTGGTCTGATAGTCCATATGCTCTTACTTTGTTCATTAAACGACTGTGGGGAACTGTATCGAACGCCTTGCGGAAGTCAAGAAACACGGCATCTACCTGTGAACCCGTGTCTATGGCCCTCTGAGTCTCGTGGACGAATAGCGCGAGCTGGGTTTCACACGACCGTCTTTTTCGAAACCCATGCTGATTTCTACAGAGTAGATTTCTAGTCTCCAGAAAAGTCATTATACTCGGACATAATACGTGTTCCAAAATTCTACAACTGATCGACGTTAGGGATATAGGTCTATAGTTCTGCACATCTGTTCGACGGCCCTTCTTGAAAACGGGGATGACCTGTGCCCTTTTCCAATCCTTTGGAGCGCTACGCTCTTCTAGAGACCTACGGTAAACCGCTGCAAGAAGGGGGGCAAGTTCCTTCGCGTACTCTGTGTAAAATCGAACTGGTATCCCATCAGGTCCAGCGGCCTTTCCTCTTTTGAGCGATTTTAATTGTTTCTCTGTCCCTCTGTCGTCTATTTCGATGTTGTTATCGAAATAAAAAATTAAAAGTCACAGGACATGAAGCAGGATCCATTTCTGACCACGTATGATCGTTAGAACACTCGAAAACAAAGAATTTTTTCATACTTATCCGTTGCGGAAACTAATAGCTTCCGAGAAATCCAAGCTGGTGATTTAGATTGGCTGCAGAATTACCTTAAGGAGGGAACACCATGCTAATGGGACGATAGCGACGTGGTTTAAGGCCTGCCTTCAGGTCACCTTTTTATATTTAAGCATAGGAACGATTTTTTTCAACATGTTTTACTTTATATTCAGGGACTGAAATAAAATTTACGCTATTTTAAGAAGGTGATAATCCACAGCGTTTAAGCATTTTTTGAAAAATCTTGGTTAGGAACAATTGCTGTATGTCACTTCTCTGACTTCGTGGAAACGATTGTCGGTATGCCTCTGTGTGGGCTCTAATCTCTCTGATTTTATCCTCATAGTCTCTTCGCGAGATATACGTAGGAGGGAGCAATATACTGCTTGACTCCTCGGTGAAGGTATGTTCTCGAAACTTTGACAAAAGCCCGTACCGAGCTACTGAGAGTCTCTCCTGCAGAGTCTTCCACTGGAGTTTATCTATCATCTCCGTAACGCATTCGCGATTACTAAATGATCCTGTAACGAAGCGCGCTGCTCTCCGTTGGATCTTCTCTATCTCTTCTATCAACACTATCTGGTACGGATCCCATACTGCTGAGCAGTATTCAAGCAGTGGGCGAACAAGCGTACTGTAACGTACTTCCTTTGTTTTCGGATTGCATTTTCTTAGGATTCTTCCAATGAATCTCAGTCTGACATCTGCTTTACCGACGATCAACTTTATATGATCATTCCATTTTAAATCACTCCTAATGCGTACTCCCTGATAATTTATGGAATTAACTGCTTCCAGTTGCTGACCTGCTATATTGTAGCTAAATGATAAGGGATCTATCTTTCTATGTATTCGGAGCACATTACACTTGTCTACATTGAGATTCAATTGCCATTCCCTGTACCATGCGTCAATTCGTTGCAGATCCTCCTGCATTTCAGTACAATTTTCCATTGTTACTACCTCTCGATACACCACTGCATCATCTGCAAAAAGCCTCAGTGAACTTCCGATGTCATCCACAAGGTCATTTATGTATATTGTGAATAGCAACGGTCCTACGACACTCCCCTGCGGCACACCTGAAATCACTCTTACTTCGGAAGACTTCTCTCCATTGAGAATTACATGCTGCGTTCTGTTATCTAGGAACTCTTCAATCCTGTGACTAATGTTCTTTTTTATATCTCATCGTCTATTGTTTGACAGAAACATAGTTTCAGAGAAGTGACATACAGCAATTGTTCCTAACCAAGATTTTTCAAAAAATGCTTAAACGCTGTGGATTATCACCTTCTTAAAATAGCGTAAATTTTATTTCAGTCCCTGAATATAAAGTAAAACATGTTGAAAAAAATCGTTCCTATGCTTAAATATAAAAAGGTGACCTGAAGGCAGGCCTTAAACCACGTCGCTATCGTCCCATTAGCATGGTGTTCCCTCCTTAAGGTAATTCTGCAGCCAATCTAAATCACCAGCTTGGATTTCTCGGAAGCTATTAGTTTCCGCAACGGATAAGTATGAAAAAATTCTTTGTTTTCTAGTGTTCTAACGATCATACGTGGTCAGAAATGGATCCTGCTTCATGTCCTGTGACTTTTAATTTTTTATTTCGATAACAACATCATACTGATCTAAATTCTTTCTCAGTAGTTACTTTCTATTGACCAGCGAATATTATGGGTGCGTTCATTGAAGCAGATGGGTCACTAGGTCTGGCGCCTCCTTGTTTGTGATGAGCGCAACCGAGGACTTAAAGGAGTCGAGAACTCTCGTTTTCGAACGCCGAAAGGAATCGAATACTCAAACCCGAGAACCGAGTACTTTACGAGTACAGCCCCTGCTATCACCTTCAGTTCCGTAATTGCAAATATTACGTAGATCATTAAGCCATTCATAAGATGTAAAACACTCCACTAAAACCGTTAATGTCTCGTTATAAAAGAACTGATATCTAATTTTATATACAACAGTACTATTATAACCTCGTCATTAAATCCATGTAGACCACAGTAACATCATCAGTACAAAGCTGGGAAGGGCGTAAGCCAGTTTCGCAACTTCCAGTAATGATTTTGTAGTGCGCTGGTGACACTGTGGGCATCCATGCGAAGGTGATTAAGATCTTCGATCATGCCACAAGGGTAAGGATCCAAAGAACGCAGTGAATGAACTGTCGCAAGTTCGTAAGGTTAAGTCGTAGCCGAGCTTTTGTCAGAAACTAACTTTGGCTGCACTCCTCGACATCGTACCACAGGCGGCTAGGAAGACGAGATGCGTTAGCGTGATGTCTGCCGTTAATCTGGTATGACCCTCTTAACAGGTCCTGAAATGCATGTTAATGCTGTAAAGGATGTCGGGTATTGGAATTTTGTCATGTTTTCACTCTCCGATCCTGACAGCATCTTTAGCTAGAGTTTCCACCTTTTCATCGCTAACGGTTCCGCCGTAGGCATTAATCCGTTTGATAGTCTTTTGTTTCGATTATGTGTCACTTCAGTTTTAGCTTTGTTTTGCAAAAGTAGGCCAAAATATTACGGCCTCGCAATGTTTCCGGTCGCTACCAGGCCATACAGTAGTTGGAGGCCGCTAAATTTTTATGCTTACGTAAGCACAGAACTGTGTATTATTCTCCGTTTATGGCTCGTTTCCAGTCATTACACGAAGTAACAATCGTACAGACTTAAGTTTGTGTGCCGTAGCAACATTCCCGTGAACCTCTTCTTCATAAATAATTCCACAGTCCGCGGGAATGTTATTTTTACGACTGACATAATTCGTCAGGCTATCTGATAAAAGGAAATTAGAGCCTTACATATCAGCAAGATGGTGTGTTACCTGAACGAATTCACTGTAATTTATCTAGATGAGTGAGCTGAGATCATTTGTAGCATGTCGCTCTATTGAGCCGTAGTGTGTACAAGCGCTCTTAATAGTGAACGCGCGGGGTTAGCGATTTGCTGTCCTTGCTGCTACGATAGTATACTGTGGACTATGTATCTGAAACTCGCATCTTTTTCTTCTGTGCAGGTGAAAATGTGAAATAGTGCCGGTGCTCAGTGTTGGGAACAAATCGTTATAGGAATAGGCTTCATTGAGGAGCCATCCCGACATGCATATCAACTGACTAAAGAAAATCACTGCCACATTTCTCACTAGCTTTCTTCTAATTCTGCTTTCCCGAGATTGTCAGGCGAAGTTAGAACGCCCGTTCCTTCAAAATACAACTTTGCTGGCGAGGAAGGATATCAGGCAGAAATAGGCTCTGTGTTTGTGTAACCTTTGAATGATGACTGTGATTTATACAAGATAAAGAAACGATGTGTGATTATTCTGTTGAATGCCGACTTCCGAGAAACGTATAATAAACGTTTATTAAAATCATAGGTGATCGCCAGAGCTGGTGTCCAAATGTTACTCGTCTGAAACACCCAAACACTGTACTAATTTTCAGTGAATTGTGGGATGCCAAATCCCTTCTCGTACTAATCGCCTCTTCTTTAATCCCTGCTCGTGGAGAAAATGTTATTCCTGACTTTTTGCGTTTCTGCTGTCTTCTGTATATGTACACTGTAAGCTAATCACATGTTCATGTAATAGTCGTATGTGCGAACGAATTTTCCACGCTAGCCTAGTGAGGTCTATCAACTAGTCAGGAATGAATTCCACAAAGCTTACGAAACATAGTACACACCCTCGGCTCTCAGGTGCCTAGGTGTTTCAGGAAACCATCACTTCACCTACATCATAACTATACATTAGACCTTTTTTTCTCTCTCCTGTCCGGACATTAATTTACTTTTCTAGAAAAAAAAATTGCTCGTCAGACATTGCGTTCAGAAACACACAAAGTGGCCATGCTAATACCGAGTATCTCATTCGCTGGCGGAATCTATGCTGTTTCTGCTATGCTGTTCAGTCCAAAGACTGGATTAATACAGCTCTCCACGATAGTCTTTTTTCTACGCAAACCTGCACGTAACTGCTCCCTGTACAATTTTAACCCTACACACTTCCTTCCATCAACAAGCTGACCAGTCCCATAGGATGTGTCCTGTGACACTATTCCATATTTTAGTCCAATTGTGCCTTGAATTTCTTTTTCTCCCAGTTCAGTTCGGTACCTCTTCATCAGTTACTCTATTTACTCATTTAATCTTCAGCATTCCTTCTATAGTACCAAATTCCAAACGGTTCTATTGTATCCTTGTCTGAACTGGTTATCGTCCACGTTTCATTTCCGTAGAAGGCTACCCTCCAGAGAAAAACTACCAGAAAAGACTTCGTGACACTTAAATTTATATTCGATGTTAATAAATTTCTCTTTTTGTGAAATTTCTTTCTTGCTTTTGCCAGTCTGCGGTTTATATCCTTCCTACTTCGGCCACCGTCAGTTATTTTGCTGCCAAAATAGCGGAGGCCGGCCGAAGTGGCCGTGCGGTTAAAGGCGCTGCAGTCTGGAACCGCAGGACCGCTACGGTCGCAGGTTCGAATCCTGCCTCGGGCATGGATGTTTGTGATGTCCTTAGGTTAGTTAGGTTTAACTAGTTCTAAGTTCTAGGGGACTAATGACCTCAGCAGTTGAGTCCCATAGTGCTCAGAGCCATTTGAACCATTTTTTGCGAACGAATTTTCCACGCTAGCCTAGTGAGGTCTATCAACTAGTCAGGAATGAATTCCACAAAGCTTACGAAACATAGTACACACCCTCGGCTCTCAGGTGCCTAGGTGTTTCAGGAAACCATCACTTCACCTACATCATAACTATACATTAGACCTTTTTTTCTCTCTCCTGTCCGGACATTAATTTACTTTTCTAGAAAAAAAAATTGCTCGTCAGACATTGCGTTCAGAAACACACAAAGTGGCCATGCTAATACCGAGTATCTCATTCGCTGGCGGAATCTATGCTGTTTCTGCTATGCTGTTCAGTCCAAAGACTGGATTAATACAGCTCTCCACGATAGTCTTTTTTCTACGCAAACCTGCACGTAACTGCTCCCTGTACAATTTTAACCCTACACACTTCCTTCCATCAACAAGCTGACCAGTCCCATAGGATGTGTCCTGTGACACTATTCCATATTTTAGTCCAATTGTGCCTTGAATTTCTTTTTCTCCCAGTTCAGTTCGGTACCTCTTCATCAGTTACTCTATTTACTCATTTAATCTTCAGCATTCCTTCTATAGTACCAAATTCCAAACGGTTCTATTGTATCCTTGTCTGAACTGGTTATCGTCCACGTTTCATTTCCGTAGAAGGCTACCCTCCAGAGAAAAACTACCAGAAAAGACTTCGTGACACTTAAATTTATATTCGATGTTAATAAATTTCTCTTTTTGTGAAATTTCTTTCTTGCTTTTGCCAGTCTGCGGTTTATATCCTTCCTACTTCGGCCACCGTCAGTTATTTTGCTGCCAAAATAGCGGAGGCCGGCCGAAGTGGCCGTGCGGTTAAAGGCGCTGCAGTCTGGAACCGCAGGACCGCTACGGTCGCAGGTTCGAATCCTGCCTCGGGCATGGATGTTTGTGATGTCCTTAGGTTAGTTAGGTTTAACTAGTTCTAAGTTCTAGGGGACTAATGACCTCAGCAGTTGAGTCCCATAGTGCTCAGAGCCATTTGAACCATTTTGAACCAAAATAGCAGAATTGTGGTTTCAGAACATGTAGAGGCCCCTGTGTGAATCAGATCACTACTTACTAAAACTGGAATATTTTTGGCTATGTAAGTAAGGAAAAATAACTTAAGTGCTATAAAAATGAACCAGACCGAAGGATGAAAATAAACATTATAATTTCAGAAGCTTAGAGGATGGAATCATAAAAACATTATTTACTGCCAGAATGAGGAGGATACTGGATGAATCGTTTGAATGAAGTATAGAAGAAATGTGTGAGTTCATAAAGAACAACGTTAAAAACGCTGTAAAAGTGGTGCTGGGCGTATGGGATAACACCCACAAGCAGAAGGCAGAATGGTGGTCAGAGGATATAGAGACAGCAATAAAAGAAAAAAGGAATGCATTTATTCAGTGGCGGAATGATAAATCAGAAGAAACAAAGACACTCTGTAAAGAAAAAAAAAATTGGGGGGGGGGGGAGAGGGTAGAAATAAGGATAGCAAAGAATGAAACATGGGAAGAACATATGCCAATGTCAATAGGAGATTGGGACTTGGTTGATTGAAAGAAGCGTTGTCAGTATTAAAGACAAGAGACGAAAGCAAAAGCTAATCTACAGTTGGGGTAACACAAAAGGAATTGGAAGTATATTTCAAAAAATTATTAAACGAGGATAAAGAATAATATATGGAGGAAGGAATATTAGAAGATAGCGAGCAAAGAAGTGATGAAATTCAAATTTAGGAAAGTGAAGTGCGTGACGTATTAACAGCAGGAAAGAATGGCAAATTACGTGGACCAGTTCGAATCAACCTGGAGCTTTGGAAATATGGTGGTAACTATAATAATATAATAAGATTTTTATTCAACAAAATATTGCATGGATATTTAATGCATAAGGAAATGAAACTAGGTGACATTACTACCATATTTATGAAAAGAGATCGCAAAATGTGTGTTAGAAATTTATTAATGAAAATGTTAAAGAAAATAATAAACAAAGTGGAAACTAATTTTAATATACAAGAAAAATATTGTTGTTCCGTAGTCGTTGGGTCATATATAGATTCTATTTTCACTTTATGCCAGATTTTGGGAAAAAAGACCAATGAAAAAGCGCTGGATTAGTTTTCGTAGATTTAGAAAAGGCATTTGATACGATTCCAGGGAAACTGCTTTGGACAGTGTTACATATGGCAGGCGTAGACGACCCCTTAAATAAAATAAAACAGGTAATGTATAAAGAGAACACATGCCAAATGAAAAAGGTAAAATACTTTTACAGAAATTTAGGACCAGTAAAGGCCTGTTTCAAGGCTGCCCAACATATTAGGGGCAGGAATTGGTCTCTTAATTGTAAGAGAATGGCATTAGAGACTGCAGATGTAGTTACCTGCATCATTTACTATTTGCTGATGACTCAATCATCATAGCACAAGATGGGGAGGATGCAAATCATATACGTCATGGGCTATCAATGGAGTATTTAAACTGGTATTTGGAGATTAATTATCAAAAAACCTTAATGTCTTACTAGCGATTTAGATGAATTGTACACAGATGAGGAAAAAATCAAAAGGTCTACAATTTGAGTTACGTGGGGTCCATTTTAGAAAAAGAGGGAAGCTCAAATGTAGAAATTAATGAAAGAATTAGCAATGGAAGCAAGGTAATTGGGATGCCTAATTCAGTACTGTGTAACAGAAATTCCATGAATAGAAGAAAACGACTCATATTTAAGTCGATACTAGAGATTATAGTTTGTATAGGACAGAGAGACTTTGACAACTAATAAGAGATATACAAATAAGCTGAAAGTATTAGAGATGGATTTCTGGAGAAGATCAGCAAGAATTTCAAGGAAAGACCATGTAAGGAACACCGATGAGATGAATGAATGGCGTGTGGCTAGGGCCTCCCGTCGGGTAGACCGTTCGCCTGGTGCAAGTCTTTCGAGTTGACGCCACTTCGGAGACTTGCGCGTCGATGGGGATGAAATGATGATGATGAGGACAACACAACACCCAGTCCCTGACCGGAGAAAATCTCCGACACAGCCGCGAATCGAACCCGGGCCCTTAGGATTGACAGTCTGTTACGCTGACCACTCAGCTACCGTGGGCGGACACCGATGAGATGAAGATAATGGACATGGAAGAAGGAATATGTGATGTGTTGAACTAAAGAAAATTACAGTGGTACTGACACGTAAGAAGAATGGAGTAAACAAGAATACCAAAACGGAAATGCCGTGTGGCTAGGGCCTCCCGTCGGGTAGACCGTTCGCCTGGTGCAAGTCTTTCGAGTTGATGCCACTTCGGCGACTTGCGTGTCGATGAGGATGAATTGATGATGAAAGACACACAACACCCAGTCATCACGAGGCAGAGAAAATCCTTGGCCCCGCCGGGAATCGAACCCGGGACCCCGTGCGCGGGAAGCGAGAACGCTACCGCAAGACCACGAGCTGCGGACGAGAATACCAAAAATGACACTTGGGTGGAAATTGATGGAAGAGAAGAAAAACAAAAATGTACAGAAGACGATGAGAGGATATGGTGCAGAAGAAGACACACAAGATCGAAGTACGCTGAGGACAACTAGTCGTTGGAAATGAATGAAAGTGCGGGAGCATGTTGCTAGAGGTCTTCCAGGCGCGCACAGAAAGCTGGACGTAACATTGTGTGAGGTCATCGCGACCTTAGTGCCAAATGGGGCTGGACTCGCAACACGTGGCGGTTTAAAGAACAGTAAAGGATTGTGTGTATCAATTAACTAGAAGTTACGGTGCCCTTTGGTGGTATTGTTCATTACAGAATGGTCCGGAGACAAGATATGGATGACTTCACACGAGGAAGAATCTACGGGGAAAATGAAAGAGGGACGGAATGTGGCGAGTGTAACCCAGGAGTTTGGTATTGCTCACTGCGGTATTTCACGTGCATTGTGGGTGTAACGAACCACTGACACTACTGCTCAAGGAAAGGAGATGGTCGACCATGGTCAAGTACAGCAGCAGATGACCACTACAACAGGCAAGAAGGTGGGGGGACACCTTAAACATGGGGACAGTTATTGCAATCGCATTTAACAGTGCTGCAAGGCACGCAGCCTCACGCTCCACAGAGGTACGGCGACTGCGTAGGGGTGGTTTGTTTGCCCAGCGACCTGTGCGCTGTGTTCTGTTGACACCAACATATCGGCGGCACCGTAGGCGATGGTGCCAAGAGGATAGCGACTGGAGTGACAAGGAGTCGGCTCGCGTGTACTTTTCGCATGAAAGAAGGTTAAGTCAGAGTAGCTATTTTGGGCGTAGCCTCATACGGCGAGAGGTAGAAACACGTAAATTACCGAGGAACGTTCCGAACATGACCGTTTTGATAGTTTAGCTGCTATGGTGCGCACGGGCGCATTGACTTTGGACGCGGTACACTCAACCGCCACTGCTGTACTGCTTTGCCAGATGCGTCTCTCTAGGGTACTTCGGCCCTGGAGTGCCACCACATCGAACAGCCGCAGGTGGAGAAGCTCTTGCAGCGATAGGATATTCGGCGAATGGAGTGGTCTGCTTGTATCCCCGACTTAAACTCCATAGAGCGCGTGTGCGTGGGGGGACGCATTGCAGCAGGTCTGCATGTACCAACGACCACCCAGCAGCTGTCAACCCCGCTGGGTGAGGAATGGAACGCCCTACCACAAGATCTCGTTTCCAAACGCGTGGCTAGCTCGGGCACACACCCTTTTTTAATGTCTGGGAGACCATCATAAATTGTGGTGGCTTAAGTGTAATGTTTTAATAATAGTATCATTTCTGTTCGTCTCATTACGTATATATGGTCGAAGTTTCATAAATATATGTTACTTGGCAGTAACACATCATGCGAAATGGACTTTCGTCCTTAAATTTTGGACAGCAGTGTAAAGTCAGTGTCTTACACTAAAGAGCCAAAGAAATTGCAACACGTGCCTAATACCGTGTAGGCCCTCCGCGAGCACGCAGAAGTGCCGCAACAAGACGTGGCATGGACTCGACTAGCGTCTGAAGTAGTGCTGGAGGAAAATTACACAATTAATCCTGCAGGGCTTACCATAAATCCGTAAGAGATCTCATCTGAACGGCACGTTGCAAGGCATCCCAGATACGCTAAAGAATGTTCATGTCTGGGTAAAATGGTTCAAATGGTTCTGAGCACTATGGGACTTAACATCTGTGGTCATCAGTCCCCTAGAACTTAGAACTACTTAAACCTAACTAACCTAAGGACATCACACATATCCATGCCCGAGGCAGGATTCGAACCTGCGACCGTAGCAGTCGCGCGGTTCCGGACTGCGCGCCTAGAACCGCTAGACCACCGCGGCCGGCCATGTCTGGGTAGTTTGGAGGCCAGCGGAGGTGTCTAAACACAGAAGAGTGTTTATGGAGCCGCTCTGCAGCAATTCTGGACGTGTGGAGTATCGCATTGTCCTGTTCAAATAGCCCAAGTCCGTCGGAATGCACAATGGACATGAATGGATGCATGTGATCAGACAGGATGTTTACGTACGTGTCACCTTCAGAGTCGTATCGAGACGTATCAAGCGTCCCATATTACTCCAACTGCACGCGACCCACACCATTACAGAGCTTCCACAAGCTTGAACAGTCCCCTGCTGACATGCAGGGTCCACGAATTCATGAGGTTGTCTCTATACCCGTGGACGTCCATTCGCTCGATATAATTTGAAACGAGGCTCGTCTGACCAGGCAACATGTTTCCAGTCATCAACAGTCCAATGTTGGTATTGACTGGCGCAGGCGAAGCGTTAAACTTTGTGTGGTGCAGTTATCAAGTGTATACGAGTGGGCCTTCGGCTCCGAAAGCCCATATCGATGATGTTTCGCTGAATGGTTCTCATGCTGACACTATTGGCGCAGCATTGAAATCTGTAGCAATATGCTGAAGGGTTGCACTTCTGTCACGTTCAACTGTTCTCTTCAGTCGTCGTTTGTCCCGTTCTGGCAGAGCCGTTTCCGGCCGCAACGATGTCGGAGATTTGAGGTTTTACCGAATTCCTGATATTCACGATACACTCGTGGAATGGTCGTACGGGAAAATCCCCACTTCATCGCTACCTCGGAGATGCTAATTCCCATCCCTCGTGCGCCGGCTATAACATCACGCTCAAACTCACTTAAAGCTTGATAACCTGCCATTGTAGCAGCAGCTGCGCCAGACACTTGTTGTCTTATATAGGCGTTGCCGACCGCAGCGCCGTATTCTGCCTGTTTACATATCTCTGTATTTGAATACGCATGCCTATACCAGTTTCTTTGGCGCTTCAGTGTACTTCCTAATCGAATTCCATCGGCATCGCCTGATTCAATTCGACTACATTATCCTTGTTTTAGTTTTTTTTATGTTCGTATTATAAGCTGTTTTCAAGACACTATCCATTCACTACTTAGACTGGTGTAACAATAACAATTGAATAATTTTTAAAGTCAGCAATAACCGCACAGGTGAGTGGAGGCACATAGTGGTCCCGTGTAAAAACTTAAAAGGACTGGTGGGGCCTGGAGGAGCGCGGTGCAGAGGCGGCCCGGCTGGGCGTGCCCTCGCCGCCGCCGCCGCCGCCGCCGCCGGGTCCTTGGCGCCGGCCTACGCGTCGCCCACGGCGCCCGCCGCTGCCACGCGGCTGTGACGCTCTGCGGTGTTCCGTGCCGTGCTCGGATTCAAATTTGGACAACCGTCGCCCGCCGCGTCTCCAGCCGCCCGTGACGTCGCGCTCGGCGCAATCTGCCGAAGCAAATACCAACTGGCTGTTCGTAACGTCACGAGGTGTGAAGTCGACTTTTTAGGCGTAAAGGGGGGGGGGGGGGGGGCAGAGTTCGCCGTGAACAAGTACTCAAGACAGCTGGTATGTTTCCGCACGTGAGCTCTTGGATTTGACTATAGAACTTCAGACTTAACTAATCATTAAACACTGGCATTATTTTCGTGTCTTTCTTCATTTTGGGCCCACTTCAATTCAGATCCGATTTTTTTACTCGCGCCGGATATTTTGCGCATTTCAGCTATTTAATTGCAGAAACAATCCTATCGGAGGAACATCCGCAACTGAGCTTTATACCAGAGGTTCAAAATACCGCTAAAGTTGTAAGGTTCTTTTATTTAGAACACGACCAGCGCTCGCTGGTACCCGTCCACCGCGGCGCTCGGGATCACAGCACGAAGTGATAGCACTTGAAGATGGGCGTATAAGAGCCCGAAACCGGTCGTGTTCTAAATACGAGAACCTTACAGCTGAAGCGGTATTTTCAACCTCTGCAGTTTAATTGTAAATAATATTAAATCTGGAAGAGAGTCTTTAAAGTTTTAAGGAATAAGGGATACTGACATTGGTATACGCGTAGTTGAGAGTCTGTAGGGGGCCTTCGCCACAGGCAGCCATCCGCAGGCGTCATCTGTTACATCATACGTCACATCATATGTTGTGGAGCCTAGTGAGATTGGTACATATACATCTACATTTATACTCCGCGAGCCACCCAATGGTGTGTGGCGGAGGGCACTTTACGTGCCACTGTCATTACCTCCCTTTCCTGTTCCAGTCGCGTATGGTTCGTGGGAAGAACGACTGCCGGAAAGCCTCCGTGCGCGCTCGAATCTCTCTTATTTTACATTCGTGATCTCCTAGGGAGGTATAAGTAGGGGGAAGCAATATATTTGATACCTCATCCAGAAACGCGCCCTCTCGAAACCTGGACAGCAAGCTACACCGCGATGCAGAGCGCCTCTCTTGCAGAGTCTGCCACTTGAGTTTGCTAAACACCTCCGTAACGCTATCACGCTTACCAAATAACCCTGTGACGAAACGCGCCGCTCTTCTTTGGATCTTCTCTATCTCCTCCGTCAACCCGACCAGGTACGGATCCCACACTGATGAGCAATACTAAAGTATAGGTCGAACGAGTGTTTTGTAAGCCACCTCCTTTGTTGATGGACTACATTTTCTAAGCACTCTCCCAATGAACAACCTGGTACCCGCCTTACCAACAATTAATTTTATGTGATCATTCCACTTCAAATCGTTCCGTACGCATACTCCCAGATATTTTACAGAAGTAAAAGCTACTAGTGTTTGTTCCGCTATCATATAATCATACAATAAAGAATCCTTCTTTCTATGTATTCGCAATACATTACATTTGTGTATGTTAAGGGTCAGTTGCCACTCCCTGCACCAAGCGCCTATCCACTGCAGATCTTCCTGCATTTCGCTGCAATTTTCTAATGCTGCAACTTCTCTGTATACTACAGCATCATCCGCGAAAATCCGTATGGAACTTCCGACACTATCTGCTAAGTCAAAAAAAAAAAAAAAAAAAAAAAATGGTTCAAATGGCTCTGAGCACTATGGGACTTAACATCTATGGTCATCAGTCGCCTAGAACTTAGAACTACTTAAACCTAACTAACCTAAGGACAGCACACAACACCCAGCCATCACGAGGCAGAGAAAATCCCTGACCCCGCCGGGAATCGAACCCGGGAACCCGGGCGTGGGAAGCGAGAACGCTACCGCACGATCACGAGATGCGGGCTATCTGCTAAGTCATTTATATATATTGTGAAAAGCAATGGTCCCATAACACTCCCCTCTGGCACGCCAGAGGTTACTTTAACGCCTGTAGACGTCTCTCCATTGAGAACAATATGCTGTGTTCTGTTTGCTAAAAACTCTTCAATCCAGCCACACAGTTGGTCTGATATTCGTAGGCTCTTACTTTGTTTATCAGGCGACAGTGCGGAACTGTATCGAACGGGCGGCAGGTTCGAATCTTGCCTCGGGCATTGATGTGTGTGATGCCTTTAGGTTAGTTAGGTTTAAGTAGTTCTAAGTTCTAGGGGACTGATGACCTCAGATGTTAAGTCCCATAGTGCTCAGAGCCATTTGAACCATTTTTGTATCGAACGCCTTCCTGAAGTCAAGGAAAATGGCATCTACCTGGGAGCCTGTATCTAATATTTTCTGGGTCTCATGAACAAATAAAGCGATTTGGGGTCTCACACGATCGCTGTTTCCGGAATCCATGTTGATTCCTACAGAGTAGATTCTGGGTTTCCAAAAATGACATGATACGCGAGCAAAAAAACATGTTCTAAAATTCTACAACAGATCGATGTCAGAGATATAGGCCTATAGTTTTGCGCATCTGCTCGACGGCCCTTTTTGAAGACTGGAACTACCTGTCCTCTTTTCCAATCATTTGGAACCTTCCGTTTCTCAAGAGACTTGCTATACACGGCTGTTAGAAGGGGGGGGGGGGGCAAGTTCTTTCGCGTACTCTTGTGTAGAATTGGTATCCCGTCAGGTCCACTGGACTTTCCTCTGTTGAGTTCCATTTGCTTTTCTATTCCTTGGACGCTTATTTCGATGTAGCGGTGATCTTCATCAGTACATCACGTCGGTTCGAGCCAATTACGAAACGGTGAAATACGCTTGCATTTAGATCACCAGTATGTTATACTTTTATAATCTTCTGGGTTGGTGCATAAGTTCCTGGCGTTTTTCCGTAAGTTTAATAAACACAACAGACAAGAAAACGTAAACTTTAGTCGTCAATAATATGGGCCTATTCTCCTTCACTATTTAAACAGTCTGCTAACGCTGCAATAACTTCTAGATTTCGTGACTAGAAATTAAGTGGTTTTGAACCGAAGACCTCGTCGAGCCAAGTTCGGAGCGCATTTTCATCCGCAAACGAAGTTCCCTGAATGTTGTTCGGTAAAGAGCGGAAAAGGTGAAAATCTACGGGCGCAATATCAGGTGAATAACGTGGGTGCGGAATGACTTGCCAACTCCTGTATAGTGTTTTTTGTCAATGTAGCAAAATGCGGGTGGACGTTATCATGGAGTAGCCTCACTTCAGGCAGTCTTCCTTATCTTTGTTCGTGGATTGCGTCTGCAAGACGTCTCAGTTGTTGACAGTAAATCTCAGCAGTTACGGTTAGATCTGGGGAAAGCAATTTGTAGTGCTCTACGCCGTCCCTGTTCCACCACATGCATAACGTTATATTTTGTGGATGCGCGCAGGTCTTGGTACTGGGAGTTGCTGCTTTGCATGGACCAACCATCCCTTGCTTTTCCTTATGTTAGCATAAAGACACAGTTTCTCGTCAGTGGTAGCAAACATGATAGAAATGGTTGGTTTTGTTTACGAGCCAAACTCGTCAGTAGTAGCAAACATGATAGAAATGGTTGGTTTTGTTTACAAGCCAGTCTAGACGAGCAAGCGGAGATGCACATGTGGTCACCCGCTGATTTCTGTGATTGTGGCTTAGAGCATGGAGTATCCATACACCCGATTTTTCATGTTATGCCACAGGACGGTGGAATGGTCACAGTTCATCACATTTCTCAGTTCTCGGATACATTGACATGGATCATTGCGGATTAATAAGTTTAAACGATCTCCATCAAAACTCGAAATTCCTCCTGAACAGATGTCAAAATGCTCCTCCTTAAAACGAGAAAACCATTTTCTTGCCTTGCTCTGTCTAATAGCGTTATCCCTAAAGACGGCGCAGATTTTTCTGGCTCACTCCGCTCTGTTACCGCTCTACTAAACTGAAACAGAACACTATGTCGGAAATATTCCGATTTCTCCACTAGGCACTCCATTTTCTAGCGTCCGCATCTGCACTTTCTACCTTCAAATGACAAAATGACAGTATGTAAACCGAAATAGCGAATGTAAACCGAAATAGCAACAGTGAGCCACAAATAAAAGATGATAATCGGTAAATGAACCCATAGCAATTGGAATACCAACATCCAAAATAAGAATGCTTCGAACTTACTCATCAACGTAATAGAATCGAGTCTTTAAAGTATTAGAGATTAAGGGGCACACGCATTGGTGTAGCTGAGAGGTATCAGGTGGCCTTTGGCGGAGAAAGACATGCGCAGTCATGGTCTGTTTCAGCAGATGTTACTGTTGCGGAGTGTAGTAGAGTGGGTAACGCTGGTCATCGTGGGTACGTCACGTCGGTTCAAGCCCTTTACGAGACGGCGAAATAGGCTTCCATTTGGAGCCCCAGCATGGTATATTTTGATAATCTATACCCGTATTCTGCAAACCAGTGTGAAGTGCATCGAGGAGGTACTTCGCAATGTAACAGTTGTTAGCACTCCTGTCTCTGGCATTCACGTTGGAACACGGGAGGAATCATTGCTTAAACCCCTCAGTGCGTGCTGTAATTAGTCTAATCTTGTCTTGTCTTCGCGATAGTAGGGGCTCGTTGTATATTCCTCAATTAAAGTCGGCTCTTGGAACTTTGTACGTAGGCTTCTTCAGTGTACTCTGCGTCTACCTTAAAGCTCATACCATTTCAATTCCTCCATAATCTCCGTGACACTGTCTCGTGCCACGAACAAACGCGTGACCATTCGTGCTTCTCTTATTTGTATACGCTCAGAATCCCCTGTTAGTGCTATTTGAGACCCGTTCCACATACTTGAGCAGGATCCTAACATATTAAACAAAATAGACAGTGGTCAGGGATATGGACGCAAAGGACAAACGCTGTTATAAATTTCCTGTATTAATTCTATTTTTAACCATAAAAAGGTAATTAGCTGTCTGTGTATTGTCGAGACAGAAACAGAGGAAGATGTCATAAATACGGTCGAAATTTAGCATGGCACGAAGTGGATCTTTGTTCGGGTTTGGTTTGGGACCCGCTAAGTGTCACTTATGATGAACTTGTGTGCGGCTAGCCTGGTTGGTATTTTAGGATGGACAAGGATAGTCATAAAGTGTTGATTCTCACCTTGAAAAAGTAAAAGCTACCTAATAAATTAATTTTTTGTTTGCAGTTACAGCCCATCGATAAAGTGGAACACCGTGCGGTAATTCGTTTTCGACAGCATGGAAATGTTGCAGGTGTGTCAGAACGATCCAGGTGACATCTCTAGGCGTCTGGATTAATCTGACATAGCTGCAACATTTCCACTGCTGTCGAAAACCAATTACCGCACGCTCTTCCACTTTGTCAATAGACTGCGCCTTTGGTTTTCCTTCTTTTTATGTCAGACGAGGTTCATTCCATTCCCGTTGGTGTTTAAATATCGCTGCCTTCTGAATTTTGCATCCTTCTAATATCGCCCATCTAAGAGCTGTATTGATGTTCATCATATGCTGTGACACTTCGTGTTCTGACTGGTTTTATGTGGTCTCTCACGACTTCCCCTCCTGTGCCAACCTCTTCGTCTTATAGTTGAATTTTTCCAACATCCTCAGTTCTGTGCGTCTACCTTCCCCTGTAGTTTTTACCCTCTACAGCACCCTCTCTTACCATAAATGTTATTTGCTAACGTCTTAACATAGGCCTTATCACCCTGCCCCTTCTCCTTGTCGGAGTGCTCCATATGTCCCTTTCACTGCCGATTCTGCGGAGAAGCTTTTTATTTTATCGATAGAGATATGTAAGTCCGCTTTAGCATCGTGTCTAGGTGGTTTGGTTAGTCGCCCCTTGTAATTTATCCCAACAATGTCACCAATGTCGTCAGCGAACACTAGACATTCTATTTCTATTCGTTCTGAATACTTTAGAGATCGCCTTATTTTGGTCATCCGTGGTGTAATCTTCGATATACTTTGCCAGGACGTGTTGAAGTTACTTGTTTCATGAATCTGTTATTTATTTCTTGTGTGTCTGTGCGCTGATGCTTCCAACTAAATAATAATAATAATAGTTTCTGAATGCGGTTTGTGGTCGTCGCTAGTTACTTTCTTAGGCCGACCGGGACACAGTGTAACTTTATACCTCCTTTTGGATTTCACCTTACAACGTCACATACAGTGGACCTCGGCTCATTTAACTCGAGATCACTGTGGCAGATTTGCCGATCTTCTGCACTCCTTCAATTTGCTAGCAATTAGAACTGGCGCAGTTTTTCCGTTGAATTATTCAAACTCAGAACTCGAATACCATGTTTCCGCGTGGTGCCTACAGTGATATACTGTCGTATGCATACCTGACGACGTAACATAGTATGCGTTCATTGTCGTATCCAGGGAATTCTGTCGCCATACACTGTTTATACATCTTTGGGACTGGATGACAAATTTTTCCCCTCGTATTGGAGGTTGTAGATCTTTGGAATCGGCAGACGTGTGAGCCAGAAGAGACAAGCAGATTAACGAGGAATCGTCAAGCCAGGTAGAGACTCGGCAGTGGACACATACACACAAGTTTAGCAAAGTGACAAGTTGACACTTGACATCAGACTTTTGCGTTTAGGATTTATCGCTCCACCAAATGAGGTACGTCTGCGTAGAGTTCGGACGTGTTTTGCATTTCCCTCCGCGTTCTAAAGTCGTAAACTAATTCACCGTGATGTTACGTGAAATACAGTGTGTGCAAGCATTGCTGTAGCAGATGTTCCAAATTGAACACAGTTTACTCTTCTCTTTATGTTTCGAAGAACTGATCGCACTTCGTTATTGGAGAAGCCGGCGCGGTTCGTAACAGTCTTGCATCTGATTTGCTACCTTTGTCGTGGCAGAAACATTACACATTACTATTACGATGAGCCGACGAACATTCATTGCCCCGGTCGGGGCACACATTTTCAGCTGTCCACATCGAGGTATAACAACAACACCTGTCGGCAGCTGAGGTTGTCAGTTAGTCATCATTTATTCCAGGGAAAAGCTGCACGGTCATCAACAGTAACTGTTCTTTCGAGAACAAGTTACTGTCTTCGTATATAAAATTTTACTTGTTGTGCGTATAACATACTGCACAGCAGAAGAGTTCATAATTAAATTTGTAGGTGGCTTGGGGGCAACAAGATGCGAAATTTAGAATGGCTCTGAGCACTATGGGACTTAACTGCTGAGGTCATCAGTCCCCTAGAACTTAGAACTACTTAAACCTAACTAACCTAAGGACATCACACACATCCACGCCCGAGGCAGGATTCGAACCTACGACCGTAGTAGTCGCGCGGTTCCAGACTGTAGCGCCTAGAACCGCTCGGCCACACCGGCCGGCTGCGAAATTTAGCGCAGAGAGTTGCTACCTGTGGGAGCAACAATGGTTCTAATCCGACATGCGTGGATGGAAGTGAGCTCGGATGAAGGATACGGTCACGTCATTCTATGCTGCAGAAATTCTTTGCCAGAGTATATCCAAGTTTCATCTCCTAGTACAGTGTTACCTTAATACTTTTCAATCGTAATGGCTGGCAAGTTGTAGCGTACCAGTCTCTAGGCAACCCATGGCCAGATGTTTTAAAGTGGTGATAGATCTGGAGAAGGTGCTGGCCAGCGCAGTAGTCAGGACAGCATGTACAATGAGCTCTTCGCATTATCGTGTTGAAAGATGCTGGCCTCGAAGACAGGGGGCAGTCACCGATCCTAACACGCCAGAAATGTGACGGGTGCAGTCCAGTTTATGAGCTATGTCAGCTAGAGGGGGTCGTGTTGTGTACACCTCGGCAGTCTGTACTATTACACCAGATGCTAAGCACCTGCGACGATGACGAATGCATTCCGGCAACGTCCTCTCTGATCATACGATGAAAGCTTCCACGACTGGATGTCTTAGCTGCTGGAGAGTTTTCCAGGTCCATGAGATCGTTGTTTTTGACATTTTGTCCAGAGTTGTGCTGAATATCTGTAGAGGAGATCTTGCTCTCGCTGGTTCTTTATCTTTGGAGCCTACACACACACACACACACACACACACACACACACACACACACACATATATATATATATATATATATATATATATATATATATATATATAATGGTTCAAATGGCTCTGAGCACTATGCGACTTAACTTCTGAGGTCATCAGTTCCTTGGAACTTAGAACTAATTAAACCTAACTAACCTAAGGACATCACACACATCCATGCCCGAGGCAGGATTCGAAGCTGCGACCGTAGCGGTCGCTCGGTTCCAGTCTGTAGCGCCTAAAACCGTACGGCCACTCCGGCCATATATATAATAATGCTGTATGAAAAACTGGGACGTGATGGTGGCGCTCCAGTGTACAGTGTTTCCGTTGGGCGCACCACCGTCGGCTCGTCCCTCTCTGCTGCCGCTCAAGCCAAAACGCTGCAATGGTCGCCGTGCTGACAGTCTGACGTGCTCCAGACGTAGTCGCAGTGTGTGTTACAAATAAGCCCAGTTTCACTCAAGGTACGTTACGTGGTTATAGAATCCTGCAGGGCCATCGATTAACACATTTGTCTTCTCGGGCGCTAGTTTCGTAGAGTTATAAAAGCCTGCATGGCATTGAATATTCCCCACCTGAACTCATATACTCTATGGCAGTCGCGGTACACCAGCCCCATTAGCTGAATGGTCAGCGCGTTGGCATGTCACGTACGGGGGCCCGGGTTCGATTCCCGACTGGGGTGGGAGATTTTCTTCCCCCAGGGACTGGGTGTTGTGCTGTCTTCATCATCATTTCATCCCCAATGTCGACGCGCAGGTCGCCCGATGTGGCGTCGCACTCAGTAAGACTTGCACTTGTCGGCGAACTTACCGCTTGGGAACTCCCGTCCACTGATGCCATACGATCATTTCCACGGTACACCAACCAACACGAGCGGCAATATCATGGGACGACAAACTGCAGTCTCCATAGCCCACGATCCTGGTGCTGTCGAATTTCGACCATGCTGGTAGACGTTTCTCACCGTACAGAAGGCCATAACAGCCATTTCTTACAAAAATACAAATCTGATTTCTGCGTAGTCTTTCTTTGCATGCAGAATGCAGATGACGTCACTTCTAGCTAATGTGTGTGGTTGCCCTGAAATCCTTATCATTTGCATATCCAAGCACTTAGTACACTTCCTGCAATACATGATGTATTTTAACGGCCAGGAATGTATTATCGTACCAATATTTAAGAAATTAAAATCTCGTACGTCTTTGTCAGTAGTGAAAGAACAATCAAAAAAGCAAACGTAGCACGTCTGCTTACACCCTCTCCAAAAACCCGCCCCTTCCACCCCACCCCCCCACCCCCACATGTCCCTTCGTCCTTCTTTGTGTCTACGTGGAGGGTACTTTCGGTATCACTATCTGATTCCTCCAACCCTGTTCCGCTCGCGAATAGTGCGTGGGAAGAATGATTGTCGGCAAGCCTCTGTATTTGCTATAATTTCTCGAATTTTCTCCTCGTGGTCAATGCGCGAGATGTATATGGGGGGAAAGTAATATGTTATTTGACTTTCCCTGAAAAGTGCTGTCCATAAATTTCAATAGTAAACCTCTCCGTGATGCATAAAGTCTGTCTTGTAACGTCTGCCAGTGGAGTTTGTGTAGCACTTCCGTAACGCTCTCTCGCCAGCTAAACGATCCCGTGACGAAACGCGCCGCTCTTCGTTGGATCTTCTCTATCTCATCTATCAGTCCTACCTGATAGGGATCCCAGATAGATGAACAGTATTCAAGAACAACCGCCTTATAAACCACTTCTTTCGGGGGGAGTTACATTTCCGTAAGATTCTTCTGATGAATCTGAGTCTTGCGTCTGCTTTTCCCACTATCTGTTTTATATGGTCATTCCAGTTAAGGTCGCTCTGGATAGTTACGCCCACATCTCCGGAATGTGGCAGCTAGAATAAAAATTCAGTACACTGTTTTTCAGAAGTTGACAGGAACCGCCTGGGGTGCCACTGCAACACTCCTCAGTTCGTCACCTTTAGCTGTTTCAGACTCAGTCGCGGAGTATTGCTGTTCCACCTGGTTAAACAATGCTCACACTAAAATAACTGGCGCACAGCTGAATCACGCAATGCGCCTCATCACAGGATGTGTTGGTCCCACAAACACGCACTGGTTACCGATATTTGGTGGTATTCCACTACTGTCCATAATAAGCATACGTGTACCTGCAAATAAACAAAGTAATTACGTAACTTTATTTTGTCGAGTGACAATTAAAACGTTATGCCTGCGACACCTATGTTCGTATTAAATCACTCTCTTACAACATAATAACAACGATTCGTAAGTTCTGTTGTTCCACTGGCCAAGTTCTCCTTCAACACACTTGGCTTCACAACTTTCTACTCAGTCGTTTCTGGACCTGGATTCCCTATTTCAAACTGATACACATCTCCTTGTCCAGTGTCCCTTAAAGGTTGTATCATCTCAGAAACAGCCTGTAATTTTGCCTCTTCAAATAAATCGCGATTTATTATACAAACACGCAACCAACAGCTGCAGAGGAACTCTGACGCTTTGAGGAGTGGCAACTCCCACTTTCACATGAGCAAAACAACCTAGTCCATTCCAAGTAAACAAAGGCCACACCACTAGGGAGCCACCACCATCTTGCACAGTGCGTTGTTGACAACTTGGGTCCATGGCATTGTGTGACCTTCGCCACACTCCGACCCTCCCATTAGCTCTTACCAACTGAAACCGGGACTCAACTGACAGGCCAGGGTTTTGCACGCTTCGATGGTCCGACCTATATGGTCACGTGCCCCAGAGAGGCGCTGCAGGGAATGTCGTGCTGTTAGCAAAGGCACTCGCTTCGCTCGTCTTATGCCATAGCCCATTAAATTTTGCCGCGTTGTCCTAACGGATCGTTCGTCGTACGTCCTACATCGATTTCTACGGTTACGTCACTCATTGTTACTTGTCTGTTCGTTAAGTGAAAGCCGTCGGTCACTCCATTGCCCCATAGTGAGAAGTAATGCCTGAAGTTTGGTACTGACGGCACATTCTTCAGACTGTGGCTCACGGAATACTGAATTCCCTGACGACTTCCGAATTGGAATAATGCGACTTCCAGCTACCATTCCGCGTTCAAAGTCTTTTAATTCCCGTCGTGCGGCCATAAAAACGTCGGGAAACATTTTACGTGAATCACCTGAGTACAAATGACAGCTCCGCCCACGCACAGCCATTTTATATCTTATGTATGTGACACTACCTCCATTTGTATGTGCATATATCGGTATCCCATGACTTTTTGTCGTCTCAACGTATGTATATTGTGTCATTTTTTCTGCGCTATGGCTAAGTGTTATCACGTCTGACGTTCCGTTTAATTTGACGAGTTATCGAAATTAATGATTATTTTTCTTTGATTGTGGAAACCCGTGCATGCCATATACACATGGATCCAGCCTGTAATCACGACGATAGTGTATGAACCAATGCTGCAGTCCGCAGAACACAACTACGGTTACAAAACCATTACGCTTCCCCTTGTCTTGGCGTCAGTTTGTTTGCTCACCGGGGGGCGGAGTGAAATAAGCGAGCTGTCACTAATAGATACTCGCTTACTCAATACTGGGCGGATGCAACTGTTGTCAGCGTTTATCGCACAGCGACATGCCTGCCACTGCACTGCGTCGCTCCTAGAATTGCAAATGCTTGGAGCTGCCTTTGCGTTGTGCAGGCTGCAAGGTGCGGCAGAACAAAGACATGGGTGCAACGTGCACCTCGTTACCAGATTACTTAATGAGCTGCCGCAATACTGCTCTACATGCGCGCTCTGCGGAAAGCACTCTCATGGTTTAACCATTCAGTAGGATGCACGGTCGGGAACATCCTTAGTGTAGTGGCAACATTCTAGCAGCACTTCACTTCTGTTTAATAAACAGCCAAGAAGCGGCAAAATGGAAGATTTGTTTAAATCTCTTTACCATGGGTTCAGCGTTTATAAAAACGTTTTGTTCATATGGGACTGCAAGGAGGGAATAAACAGAAATGAATGAGACCTAGCCCCAGTACATTAGGCAAAAAGAAAAAAAAAATTGTTACCTCGTCCCTAATCTCCATGAGTCCCAATGATTGCTGTGACAACAACTGCCACAAGATGTGAAAAATTGTAGAGGTAAGATTTCTTGTTTTCTTCTTTTATTTATCATTAGTCCTGGTTGGTTGGATGTGTCGTACAGCGATTTACTGTTCTACGGCAATCCGTGTATCCCACTTTCACTCAGCGTCCTCCTTTGTTTGTCGTGTATATTCCTGTCTTGGTCCCTCTCCTACTGTTTTTACCGTCTAGCACCATGGAACTCTCTCTGCAGTTTTAAGGCCAGTCGAAACATGCTGTACATTTCCTTCGCCAATGCTACTGAAAACTTATTAATTTCTTACCTTACAGCACCCTTCTGTAACATCACGTCTCAAACATTTCCGGTTTGTTCCGCAATCCACGATCTGCTTCCACACAATACTGTGCTCCAGACATAAATTGTAAAAATTTTTCTCAAGTCGAAGCTCACGTTTGATAGTAGTAGACTTCTATGGCGAAAAATGCTCGGTTTGTCTGTGCTTTGTGTTTCTCTGTGTGTCAGGTCCTGGTACATCTTGCTTCAAGAAGCGGTTTTTCAAGTCGTCAAATGTATGTTCCTCAGTTTTGTTGTTAAGTTTATCGCTAGCTTATTTCTGCTGATCCTCAATACTTCTACACTCAGTTCGTTTTCTGTGATCAGCAGACTGTTGATTCCATTTAACAGATTCTGTTATTTTTCTTCACTTGTAGAGAGGGTAGCATTGTCCGCCACGAATGTCATCGTTAATATTCTTTCCCATATGGATTTTAATCCCAATTTTTAACCTTTCTGTCATTTCCTTCATTAGTTCCTTGAAATACAGGTTGGAGAGTAGATGAGAAAGACAGCGTCCCCATTTTACGGTAACCCTAAATCTGAACACTTGTATCTTGGTCTTCAGTCTTCTTGTTCGCTCTTGTTTCTTGTAAATATTGTATATTACCTCCTTTACCTACTTTTCTGAAACTTTCCATCATCTTCCACCACTTCCCGTCGGCTAACTTTCGATTAGGTAAACATATCGTGTGGGTGTGTGTCAATTTTTCTGAAGCTTGCTTCCAGGCGTAACGTAAGAACTACTTCTCTCTTACCTTTACCTTTGCTGTTGCCGGACTGAATTCAACAGAATATGGAGTTGCACAGTGTAGTAGGCATGTAAAGATGAGAGGTCAGGAACGAGATAGGCACCGAAGCATCCAAAACACACTGATGATGTGTAACAGAAGAAAAATGATGATGTAGTAGACGCAGAAATATGATGATGCAGTATATGCATATTCTGTATAAACGATAATGAAAATGTATGAAGAGGCCAACGCTGGATTTGGAAAGTATGTCTTCTGAAAAGAGGTCTAGAGTCATAATTGCTCTTCAACTCAAGTGCGAAGACGTTCCCATTGGTATTCAAGGAGAATTCGTGTGAATTGAAAGACGGCGGAGCGTCCTTGTCCTTTGACATTCTTCGCATACTACAGTGAGAAGCTAGTGTTTGATTCGCACCGCCATCGATGCCGTTAACACGGCAGGCCGAGAATGTATCAGTACGGGCTTGCAGTGACTCACGCGAAAGGTCAGGCAGGCAGGCTGAGGCTGCTACAGTGCCGATTTACTGCTCGGTGCTCGGGAACGTTCGGCTGCTGCAACCCCAGCGCGGTTGTCACTTGCAACAACCTGTATACCTCTGCATCTCATGTTACCGGACACGGGCCGCGCAGATTCCTTCACGCGGCCATGCACACACCACAAGCCCGTGTTCTTCATCCCCCCATCAACAAATCCTGTTTCAGCGTTTATCCCCGTTTTGCGTTGACCAACATGTATTCAGTAAAGATCAGTCGTAAACATTTGGGACTAGTTAAAACTATGAGCCAATCAGGAAGACTGACCCACGCCCCTTGGCGGCTGCGTGCTGCCTGTTGCACCATTCTGGCACACCAAATCAGCTGGCACTGATCCACTATTGAGGTGTGTGTGTGTGTGTGTGTGTGTGTGTGTGTGTGTGAGAGAGAGAGAGAGAGAGAGAGAGAGAGAGAGAGTGAGTGTGTGAGGGGGGGGGGGGATAGCAGTCACAGTTCTTAATTTCCCCAAATGTAATTTCCTATTATTCCCAGTTTTAACGTACCACAGTTTCCCTGGATTTAATAATAACAACAGTAACATATATAAAGTTTATTTCTGTCACACTTGATAACTAGTTTCGATCAGTCAATAAAAACTAAAGTTAAACAAAAATAAAATAAAATATTAATGAATAAGTACTTAATTTTTTAAATTGTTATGATCGTGTCTCACAAGGGGAGGCCGCCAATTGTGAAATTCAGATTCGATTCATACTGTGCATAATAAAAGCTCATGGCCAGAGGTGTAATGTGGCAAAGCACCAAGATGCACTTCTCAGCCGTTGTCGATAAAATCGACAGTTAAAAGAAACCGTTGCGGTGAAATACTCTCTACGATTAATAATTTTCTACAGCGTCCTGGCGCCAAATGGCTCTGAGCAGTATGGGACTTAACTTCTAAGTTCATCAGTCCCCTAGTCCCCTAGAACTAACTAACCTAAGGACATCACACACATCCATGTCCGAGGCAGGATTCGAACCTGCGACCGTAGCGGTCGCGCGGTTCCAGACTGTAGCGCATTTAACCGCTTGGCCACCACGGCCGGCATATATATATATATATATATATATATATATATATATATATATATATATATATATATTAATGAATTGCTTATGCATGTTGGTGAAGGCGGATCGCTCTCCAATTGTACCGCCTCCATTTTTCCGTTTGTTTAACAGGGTGTACCAAAGCTCTCCCGTCCGCACTGATTTTCGACGATGTTATAAGTTGCGCTAGGGACCGCATCTACCTTCTTTCGAAGTTAGCAGGCAACTACGCTGTTATGCGGCTGCTCGTTTCGGCCCATTCAACATCTGTCCTTCAACTGTAACGTCTTCCGTTAACTATACGTGGTTAACATTATGAAGACAATTAATAACATTTGTGAAATACAACTTTGCGGAAAACATAATGATGTTCGAAGTCGCCAGTTTTTCTACGAGACACCGAGAAACGACTTTCAACAACTTACTATATGCATAATTGTTGCAACTGATTGCCGGGAATATATATATATATATATATATATATATATATATATGTGTGTGTGTGTGTGTGTGTGTGTGTGTGTGTGTGTGTGTGTGTGTGTGTGTGTGTGTACACATCTGAATTACAAAAAAACAAATACTAAAAAAAAAAGGTTGCATGGCGCGAGATTCGATCCGGCGACCTTCGGATTACGAACCCGAGCGCTTACCGCTGCACCACGAGGCGGTAGAAAATTATTAATCGTAGAGAGTATTTCACCGCAACGGTTTCTTTTAACTGTCGATTTTATCGACAACGGCTGAGAAGTGCATCTTGGTGCTTTGCCACATTACACCTCTGGCCATGAGCTTTTATTATGCGCGGTATGAATCGAATCTGAATTTCACAATTGGCGGCCTCCCCTTGTCAGTAAGCAGATAAGAAGGACTGAAATGTTTCAAAAAACTGAACGGAACATACGCGGAGAAACACGTACTGTTAAGGCGTCAGCACACGGACGGTGCATCCGAACGTTGAGTGTGCCGAGTTATGACGTCATTGCGTGGAATAGCACTTTGCGTAGTCTTTCCGAATGTGCAGAGCAATATCTAGTGTATCAGATATTCTGAACAGGCGTTTGAGATGGCGGAGTACTCTCTACATCATTGCACGCCATATACCTTCGGAAGCCCGTACGTATATGTGCCGTTTCTGAGCACCAGCAAACTGAGGAGCTCTCGAAAATCCGCAGTTAATTGTATGATTCGTCGTAATAAAATGACGAGAAACGTCATATTCGTGGTAAAAGAATTATTTAACTAGCGTATTATGAGGGTAAGCCATTTAAAGCGTTCAGAACATGGTAACAAGCTAGATACTGTCCCTTTATAGTTACGATCGCTTTAGCGCAATGCATTGCTTCACAGAATCATAACGAAATGTATGATGTGTTGTTGGTTCGCGTCCCACAAATGGTTCAAATAGCTCTGAGCACTGTGGGACTTAACGTCTGTGGTCATCAGTCCCCTAGAACTTAGAACTACTTAAACCTAACTAACCTAAGGACATCACACACATCCATGCCCGAGGCAGGATTCGAACCTGCGACCGTAGCGGTCACGCGGTTCCAGACTGAAACGCGTAGAACCGCATGACTACACCGGCCGGCTCGCGTCCCACAATATCCATATTTTTTTCTAACCTTCGCGCTTTTAATAGGTTCTGATACTTTCTTATTAGTGTAATACAAATATATATTGTAATATATGATGTTAGGCAAATGTAAGTGCGCTCTTTTTGAGGAGTGGATTTGTTCGATTGGCTTAATCTACAGGACACCGTGCACTACTTGCAGTTAGATATTTTGCCCTTGTTTTCTTTTAAGTTTTGTGATCCGCATGGTGGAGAGATAACGCCTCTGAGTAGGAACAGTGATCAAATAAGAATGACCTTAGTGTTTTACTAAAAAGTGAGAATGATGAAAGAATTTTTATCTAATGTGGAGCGCTACTGTAAATTTGTAGCTATTTGTAATGGAACGTTTAAAAGTCTCTCTCCTTATTGCCTAGACATGATACTTTCCTTTTTGCCTTTTAATATTACCACGGATACTGAAGTTTTTGGTTATGTATACTACAGACAGAAAAACGTGAATAGCATATGTACAAGGCAACAAAGTACGTTTTAATAGAACTAATAAAGGAATTTTACGCCTGTCCATTTCGTAAACAGTGTGATTTATGACCCAGATACAGCCGACAGCTGCCACTAGAGCGCGTTGCGATCGTGTATATCATGTTGGGCCCAACGTACCGTATGTAGAAATCGCATCGTTTCTGAGCGTTCAGCAGGACGTTGAACTTAGCACGCTCAACCTTGACGTTCGACAGCACGGTCCGTGTGCCGACGGACTTAGTTAAAAGATGAATATCAAGCGCAGAGCTCTATCTGTATGCCTATAGAATATAGAGGAAGGGTGTCGGATACAGTAGTGCAACAGTTTCGGAAAACCGGGTTAAGAATAGGCTTTCGCGTAAGTGAAACACTTCGTTTTAAAATAAAACGTGATACAAACAACCCAAGTTTTAAATTTAGTACATGAAGTGTGTATACAGTTAAATGCAACGAATGTAAACAGTACGTTGGTCAGACTGGTAGAAATTTTGAGATCCAGTTTAAGCCGAGAACACTACAGGAGGGAAAATGTTATATTGTTGGTTAAGCGTCGTAAATTTTACTACTCCATATTTGATTCAAATTAAGATATGCTCAGAAAAACATTAACCATCAAATGTAGAAGCGTAGAGTTTCCATCTGTTGCTGGGTACGGGAACTACGAAAATTGACATTGTTCTCACTCCTAAATATACTAGTGTGATATTTAGGGGTGAAACCAACATCAATTTTGATAGTTTCTGTACCCAGCAACAGGCGACAACACTTATGTCTAAGTTTTTACAGTTGAGGGTTAGCTCTTTTTTCCGCGAATGTCTTCAAATGAAGTCATAATTTATAGTTTAGGTACTAGGAAATTACATTTAGAAGTATCGGATAGTATGTCACATACAAAATAATCACAAAATGCCCTGTTTTACACCCTGTACTGACAGTATCACATCGGTGGGAAACGGGAATGGGTACCAACTGCAGTCGTAAATTTTCTGAGCGTTTAGTAATCTAGGGTTAAGTAAATTCTTGAGACAGCATTTGGAGAACATCTGACTGAAACTAAACAGTCGGTAGGACTACTCGAGACATATCTTGAAATTTTACATGCGGCACCTAAGGGAAGTTTTCTGAGCATTTGGGAAGAACTCACTTCCAATCTGACTTCAAGAATTCTGACGACGTACTCAGGCGCCCCATGTAGCAGCGACTCTCCAGGTTTGGTAGAGCATCAGCAGCCCACGTACACAAGCAGAAAAACACGACCCAGGCACACTCTTGTGAAAACTGCGTCCTCTCAGTGGTTTAGATTAATGTAATCAATATAATTATAATTTTAACAACATGTCCAAATGTATCAATATTAGGTTGGGGGTTGGGTTGATTTGGGGGAGGAGACCAAACTGCGAGGTCATCGGTCTCATCGGATTAGGGAAGGATGGAGAAGGAAGTTGGCCGTACCCTTTCGAAGGAACCATCTCGCCATTTGCCTAAAGCAATTTAGGGAAATCACGGAAAACCTAAATCAGGATGGCCGGACGCGGGATTGAACCGTCGTCTTCCCGAATGCGAGTACAGTGTGCTAACCACAGCGCCACCTCGCTCAGTATCAATATTAGGTGCATTATACAAATATCTCCTTAGTCTTAAATTAATTTTATTACATCTTTTAGACAATATCTTTGATACAGTTTAGTACAGCACTGTGTTAGTACCTTTCTTCTCCCCCTCGCTCATACTTCCCCCACCCCCACCCATCTTTCTTGAGACCTGGGTCTGTATGGTGCTGGACGGTTCTAGTAAAATATTTGTTTACCGTTGTATGTCACAAGTGTATTCTAGTGCTATTCCTTTATTTTACAGCTTATAATTACGTTCTTTTTAAAGAAATTTTATTTTTCACAACTCGTGATTAATCAGGTGTAATTTTAAGAATTTTAAATATCAAATATTTTCAGTTTCTGTTATCTGCTTAAATAGAGATTTATTAATGTTTTGCTTTATTTTGTTTTTAGACATGAAGATGATCATTAAGTGATCGAAAATCGTTATCAAATGTGATTAATAGCAGCTAAGACTGTTATAATAAATATTTAAAAGTTCTTGATTTAATAATTATCAGTTGCTTATATTAATGCATAGTATATCTTAACTTAAGACAATAATAATTTACACGATGTAAAATCGAAGTGAGCATTCATCATCATCAGTATTCCATTTAGCAATACGATTGTGAACATAGGCCTGCGGACTGTGGCTATGTTAGCGTGTAAATGTGAGCAATGCTGTTTCCTTCAGTCATTTTCGCCTACTGTCAGGAAAATTTATTATTTTTTCCCTTAGTGGAGGTCCTTTCCCTTTCTGTTTTTCACTACTCAGTGTGGGATTTGTCCGTGACAGCAGTTGTGGCCATCCTATATGAATGAGGGCTTTTGCGTAGCTGGAGTGTTCTCTGTATCCTGTCAGTCCGCTAGCCCATCCAGTGGGGGCAAGCCCTCAGGCGGGCTACTGAAAAGTGTTTCTGCTAAACATAGGTCGTAATTTTCTAGAATTTCTTGCCATTTTAGACTGTTTTCATTTAACTTAGTTGCCGAAAATTATCTAACATTCTTTGTAAAATGCCCTTTTTATGGGGGTAGGGGGTTTTGAAATCCGCCCACTCCTGGATCCACGCCTGCAAATTAGAAGTTTCAAATAGCATTTAGTTTTTCAAAATAACTCCAAAGCTCTTTAGCATTGCTCATCAGTTTGGGATCATTAGCAGACCGGATTAATAGAAGAGACAGACGAGGGAAGACCCAACAAAGAGCGACGAGTTGCGTCAGGGGATCGTTTCGTCGGTACGACTGCATTACGGAGAAGCTCAGTGAACTCCAGCGGCAGACGATACAAGGGAGGTCTACTTTCGAAATTTCGACGGAGTACGTTCCGGGAAGAGTGGGACAAGACACTACTTCCTCCCACGTAAGCCCCGCGAAAGACACAACGTGACTAATACACACCATTCACGAATGGAACAAAGAAGGCGGGAACAAATAGTGATACCAGGCGTACCCTCCGCCCCACCAAAGGTGGCTTGCTACACCAAGAAGAAACGCAGATGATAAACGGGAATTTATTGGACAAATATATTATTCTGGAACTGACATGCGATTAAATTTTCACGCAATTTGGGTGCACAGATCCTGAGAAATCAATACCCAGAACAACCACCTCTGGCCGTAATAACGGCCTAGATACGCCTGGCCATTGTGTCAAACAGAGCCTGGATGGCGTGTACAAGTACAGCTGCCCATGCAGCTTCAACACGATACCACAGTTCATCAAGAGTAGTGACTGGTGTATTGTGACGAGCCAGTTGCTCGGCCACCATTGATCAGACGTTTTCAATTGGTGAGAGATCTGGAGAATGTGATGGCCAGGGCAGCAGTCTAACATTTTCTGTATCCAGAAAGGCCCGTACAGGACCTGCAACATGCGGTCGTGCATTATCCTGCTGAAATGTAGGGATTCGCGGGGATCGAATGAAGGGTAGAGCCACGGGTCGTAACACATCTGAAATGTAACGTCCACTGTTCAAAGTGCCGTCAATGCGAACAAGAGGTGACCGAGACATGTAACCAATGGCACCCCATACCATCACGCCGGGTGATACGCCGGTATGGCGATGACGAATACACGCTTCCAATGTGCGTTCACCGCGATTACGCCAAACACGGATGCGACCATCATGATGCTGTAAACAGAACCTGGATTCGTACGAAAAAATGACGTTTTGCCATTCGTGCACCCAGGTTCGTCGTTGAGTACACCATCGCAGGCGCTCCTGTCTGTGATGCAGCGTCAAGGGCAACCGCAGCCATGGTCTCCGAGCTGATAGTCCATGCTGCTGCAAACGTCGTCGAACTGTTCGTGCAGATGGTTGTTGTCTTGTGATGCAGCGTCAAGGGTAACCGCAGCCATGGTCTCCGAGCTGATAGTTCACGCTGTTGCAAACGTCGTCGAACTGTTCGTGCAGATGGTTGTTGTCTTCCAAATGTCCCCATCTGTTGACTCAGGGATCGAGACGTGGCTGCACGATCCGTTACAGCCATGCTGATAAGATGCCTGTCATCTCGACTGCTAGTGATACGAGGCCGTTGGGATCGAGCACGGCGTTCCGTATTACCCTCCTGAACCCACCGATTCCATATTCTGCTAACAGTCATTGGATCTCGACCAACGCTAGTAGCAACGATAAACCGCAATCGCGATAGGCTCCAATCCGACCTTTATCAAAGTCGGAAACGTGATGGTACGCATTTCTCCTCCTTACACGAGGCATCACAACAACGTTTCACCAGGCAACGCCGGTCATCTGCTGTTTGTGTATGAGAAATCGGTTGAAAACTTTCCTCATGTCAGCACGTTGTAGGTGTCGCCACCGGCGCCAACCTTGTGTGAATGCCCTGAAAAGCTAATCGTTTGAATATCACAGCATCTTCTTCCTGTCGGTTAAATTTCGCGTCTGTAGCACGTCATCTTCGTGATGTAGCAATTTTAAATGCCAATAGTGTAGATGTAAAAAAGCCCACAGAAGTTCTTAGTACATTTCGATGAAAAGACATGGCAAGACTCTTTATTTATTTATTTATCTATCTTTGTGTCCTCTAGGTCTTTACCCAAGCAACCACCTACCGCAAGTTTCAAATCCTTAGTACTTTATTCCTAAAATTTATTAACTGCTTTATTGGTCGGTTTACTTTGGTCGGGTACAACATCTTTTGCTGAAATACGTGGACACATGTAACGAGTTAGAGAGTTGTGTGGTTTGGCACCCGGTGCGGACTATTAACTTTCAACCCCAAGCCCAAGAAACATCAAAAAATTTTTGGGCAGCAATTCCTTCATACAAGTAATTAAGCACATAGGTGATGTTAACATGTGTTTTAGAATCTCTTCCGTCTAACACTTTCCCATCTGATAATTTAAAATGGATACCTTCACCGACATTATTTTCGATTGACAAAATTGCCAAACTAGAGAGTCGTTGCTCACTCATAGTGAACGTAAGATAGTTATTCATTAGTGTTTTGAAAAAAAAAATCTTCAAACATGACGCTACCGAAACTCATAAAATTAAGAAAAATATTAACGCCAAAATGATACTGAGAACAGATTTGAGAAATTCATATCCAACCACGAAGTGCAAAACCGACTTCGGCAGTTTGCATAAACCTTCTCAGGCGCGGAATTTCTGTAAAGAGACAATCTTCAAATCTCTTCGTAATTGTCAGCTAAACTTTTTACAATCGTGGGAAGTTCCGTTTCTGAGGTTTTAATCAGATTACTGTGCTCTAAAACAGCAAAATGACGTGATATATTTTCCATGGTTTTGCAATGTGTATTGATTTCTTGTAGGACTGTATCGATGCCCTCTAACATCGACCTTGTCAGTTCCCGGGTGCAAAGTCGGCGTCTCAAAGATCACTGACGTTACTGTCGCAAGTACTGATTGAGAGTAGTTTTTGTTTACACACTATTTTACGGTAAGATACGCATATGGCTGCAGAAGGGTTAGGCCCGGTTCATAAGATCTCTACATGGCCTTCCGCTCCCATAAGTGTCAGGAAAGAAACGACGAAAAAATATTTGTTCTTGCAACTCTTGCCACAGAACCTAGTAAGTTTTGTCACCTCCACGAAGCTGGTAGCCAAAGCGGACCGCAAAACGTACCACGCCCTCTTAGGACTCCATCTTAACCATAACCTCAGGTGACGTACGCAGGGTGAGTCGGAACGCGAACCTTTTCATTTCGTGAGCAGTCCAAGATATGGAAACGAGGTTACCGGATAATGATAGTCCGTAGAGGGACACATAATTTTGTTAGAGGTTAATACTAGTAACTCTCGTGTCAACCAACATACTGAATCGCTTGCGCATTTTTTTAACGGAACAATATCCTTCTTTAACGACATCCAAAATCTCGTGAAAAGACGAGTACAGTGACATTACGCTTGTTGGTGTGTCGTTGAAACTTTTCGCTAAAGTATTTGATAAAAAGTGCTAAAATTGAGATGCATTGTGGCCGGAATCGGCTATTGCTGTGTGAAGGCCGCCAAGCAGAGTTCTGATGCCAGGCTCCGTCGTTATTTGCAGGCTCGGGCAACTAACACGAATTACCTCTTGTCTCTCCTTTATAGGACAAAGATATTGGTTCAGCTTCAATTTCTGTAAATATATGTTAACATGTAGTGTGGCAGAAGGGGAATTGGATAACTATTTCAAACAGGTATACGTCATCAAGTTTAGTATAATTATGCTGCATTTAAATATGCAGCGTGACGCCAGATCCCCGACTGGTGGTTATGTTTACAGCACAATGCCCGATTCCACTGCCTGGCCTCTTTATTTTACGTTTCTCAGATACTTATACTAAAGTTTCAAGTCCAACATTATATACGGTACCGTTTAAAATGTGTCCAAAGAAACTGTTTAACAAAACTGCGTGTTCCGTTTGCGCACTGAAATTTCACAGAATCCTTTCTACACTCCTGGAAATTGAAATAAGAACACCGTGAATTCATTGTCCCAGGAAGGGGAAACTTTATTGACACATTCCTGGGGTCAGATACATCACATGATCACACTGACAGAACCACAGGCACATAGACACAGGCAACAGAGCATGCACAATGTCGGCACTAGTACAGTGTATATCCACCTTTCGCAGCAATGCAGGCTGCTATTCTCCCATGGAGACGATCGTAGAGATGCTGGATGTAGTCCTGTGGAACGGCTTGCCATGCCATTTCCACCTGGCGCCTCAGTTGGACCAGCGTTCGTGCTGGACGTGCAGACCGCGTGAGACGACGCTTCATCCAGTCCCAAACATGCTCAATGGGGGACAGATCCGGAGATCTTGCTGGCCAGGGTAGTTGACTTACACCTTCTAGAGCACGTTGGGTGGCACGGGATACATGCGGACGTGCATTGTCCTGTTGGAACAGCAAGTTCCCTTGCCGGTCTAGGAATGGTAGAACGATGGGTTCGATGACGGTTTGGATGTACCGTGCACTATTCAGTGTCCCCTCGACGATCACCAGTGGTGTACGGCCAGTGTAGGAGATCGCTCCCCGCACCACGATGCCGGGTGTTGGCCCTGTGTGCCTCGGTCGTATGCAGTCCTGATTGTGGCGCTCACCTGCACGGCGCCAAACACGCATACGACCATCATTGGCACCAAGGCAGAAGCGACTCTCATCGCTGAAGACGACACGTCTCCATTCGTCCCTCCATTCACGCCTGTCGCGACACAACTGGAGGCGGGCTGCACGATGTTGGGGCGTGAGCGGAAGACGGCCTAACGGTGTGCGGGACCGTAGCCCAGCTTCATGGAGACGGTTGCGAATGGTCCTCGCCGATACCCCAAGAGCAACAGTGTCCCTAATTTGCTGGGAAGTGGCGGTGCGGTCCCCTACGGCACTGCGTAGGATCCTACGGTCTTGGCGTGCATCCGTGCGTCGCTGCGGTCCGGTCCCAGGTCGACGGGCACGTGCACCTTCCGCCGACCACTGGCGACAACATCGATGTACTGTGGAGACCTCACGCCCCACGTGTTGAGCAATTCGGCGGTACGTCCACCCGGCCTCCCGCATGCCCACTATACGCCCTCGCTCAAAGTCCGTCAACTGCACATACGGTTCACGTCCACGCTGTCGCGGCATGCTACCAATGTTAAAAACTGCGATGGAGCTCCGTATGCCACGGCAAACTGGCTGACACTGACGGCGGCGGTGCACAAATGCTGCGCAGCTAGCGCCATTCGACGGCCAACACCGCGGTTCCTGGTGTGTCCGCTGTGCCGTGCGTGTGATCATTGCTTGTACAGCCCTCTCGCAGTGTCCGGAGCAAGTATGGTGGGTCTGACACACCGGTGTCAATGTGTTCTTTTTTCCATTTCCAGGAGTGTATTTCTCGCCATGCCCCACTATCTTCTTAATATACAGGGTGGGTGTTTCAAGAGGATTAGTCACTTTCGTAATATGCAGGGTGGTAGTATAGAATAATTCTAATAAAACATCCCACATAACATAGTCAGATTTACTGAGATAAAGCTGTTGGAATGTAACCCAAACAAAAACTCACAAAAGGTGTGAAGCAAAGGCAAATGATTAATTTCAAAGTTGATTTGCAATTCCAATTCAGACTACAATGCACTTTCGAGTTGTTATGACAACACCTGGTGTAGCTCTTCTGAGGTCGTCTGGGTATTGTTTTGTGACGACAGCACTATTCCCAATTGGATCAGATTATCGCCGGCCGCGGTGGTCTCGCGGTGCTAGGCGCGCAGTCCGGAACCGTGCGACTGCTACGGCCGCAGGTTCGAATCCTGCCTCGGGCATGGATATGTGTGATGTCCTTAGGTTAGTTAGGTTTAAGTAGTTCTAAGTTCTAGGGGAGTGATGACCACAGCAGTTGAGTCCCATAATGCTGAGAGCCATTTGAGCCATTTGAACCATCAGATTATCTGTTTACTTTTTCTTCCCCTTTCAGTCAGATCTTCAGGTAAAAGTCCCCATATTGGAGACGGTATCCCGTTGCCTTCGCCAACGGCCTTGCCGCAGTGGTAATACCGGCTCCCGTCGGATAAGCGGGGTGCACTCAGCTCTTGTGAAGCCAATTGAGAATCTGCTAGATTGAGAAGTAGCGGCTCCGGTCACGAAAACTGACAAAAGCCGGGAGAGCGGTGTGCTGACCACATGCCCCTTTTTATCCACATCCGATGACGCCTAAGTGTTGAGGATGACATGGCAGTCGACCGGTACAGTTTGTCCTTACGAGGTCTGAAACTTCCTGGCATTATTAAAGGAGGATATTGCGGAGCTTGGGTAGCTCAGACGGTAGAGCACTTGTCCGCGAAAGGCAAAGGTCCCAAGTTCGAGTCTAGGTCCGGCACACAGTTTTAGTCTGCCAGTAAGGTTCATATCAGCGCACTTTCCGCTGTAGAGTGAAAATTTCATTCTAGAAACATATGCAGGCTGTGGCCAAGCCAGGTCTCCGCAGTACCCTTTATCCAGGAGTGCTAGTTCTGCGCCGTCCTAGATGATCGAACGGTTCTAGGCGCTTCATTCCGGAACCGCGCAACTGCTACGGTCGCAGGTTCGAATCCTGCCTCGGTAATGGATGTGTGTGATGTCCTTAGGTAAGTTAGGTTTAAGTAGTTCTAAGTTCTAGGGAACTGATGACCTCAGATGTTAAGTCCCATAGTGCTCATAGCCATTTGAACCATTTTTGCTACTTCTGCAAGGTCTGCAGGAGAGCTTCTGTGATGTTTGGAATGTAGGAGACGAGGTACTGGCGGAATTAAAGCAGCGAGGACGGGGCGTCAGTCGTGCTTGAGTAGTTCAGATGGTAAGAGCACTTGCCCGCGAAAGGCAAAGGTCTCGAGTTCGAATCTCTGTCCGGCACACAGTTTTAATCTGCCAGGAAGTTTCATGCCAGCGCGCACTCCGCTGCAGAGTGAAAATTTCAATCTTAGGATGCCTGTTCGGAGTTTAGTATCCCGTTGCTTCGTCCGATTTTCGAACAGACTCACTCAGCCAGTAACAGTCGGACGTACTATTTAACGTGGTCTCCAGATGACTTACACAAATTATAATACACAACTGTAAAGTTCCTACCCGTCCGGATATCCGCGTGTAGTAGGGCGACGCTTCCGGGACGGTTAGGTTCGCCGGCCGTGGATCGAAACCGTGCGGCGCATTAACGACGACGGCAGGCCTGTGGGCCAGCCTGGATGTGATTTTTAGGCGGTTTGCGATTTGGTGAATACCGGGTTGATACCCAACTTCCGCCTGAGATACACGTTACGCAAACGTTTAGAAAACGTTCGCACACTTTCTCATGGATAACACCAGACGCAGACAGGTGGGATAAACAGTTCCGTCCCTGGGAGTGACGGGGCGGCAAGAGCAAGAGCATTCGGTCACCCTCAAATGTTAACAATGCCACATCCGATAATTAACACAGCAGCCCCGTGCGGGTATATGATAAAGGGAAAATGAAGAAGACCCCCAGGCATTTATCTGAAGTGATTTAGGAAAATCACGGAAAGCCTACATTTGGATTTCTGCACTGGGATCTGAATCTTTTTCCTGCCGAATAAGATTCCGGTGCAGAATGCTTTCACCAGGCCCTCCATCGCTTCTTGGTCGAAATATTCAGATGTTGAACGATTTTGTTGATGATGATGCGTTGGGAATGAAAGCATATCCCTTTAAGGGATTCTTTGGTCACCGCTGCTGCATCTCGATCGATACTAGAACAAATACAATCCCTATAAAGTGCGATAACGCATGATTAAGAATCAGTGTGTTTTGCGTTTGCGTGTTTTTGAGTACGCATCATCGCAGTAGTCTTTCAAAGAGAGGTCTACAGATGCAGGCGGTCGCGAAAACCCGGTCGGAGGAAGCATTCATATGGTAACCGGGTACTGCACTGAATCTTAACGATGCGCCGGGAGAAATACATATAATAGTAATTCTGAGCTGTAATCCTCCAGTAGACAATGTCAAGACTTATGCATTCATAAATCTCTCTCTCTCTCTCTCTCTCTCTGTATTCGTTTAGTCGACATTGTGACATAATTTTGTTAAGACATCTTAATCCATTGTGCTTGGTGAACTCCACCCAACAATCGAGAAGAAGGAGAAGGAGATGAGTAATTATCAACGAAGTGAGCAAGGATGGAGCTAACAGGGTCAACTAGCTGCAGTCGTATATTCTACAGGGTGTCCGGACTAGACGTATGGACAAACAAACGCTTATAACGAACGAACTCGACACTTTATGTTGATGGATAAATAAGCAGTCGGTAGAAACGCTCTGCAAGATGTGATCCTCATCATGTCATGAACAGCGCAGTATCGAACGTGAGGTGTCTAGTTCCCTAATCTATTTACGTCGGCTTCTAGCGAATGCTTCGCGCAGTCTTTGCACGGTCTCGTCATTCTTGTTTTAGGTTGTTTTCCAGAATTTGAAATCAAACTTCCTTTTCTCGAGGAGTTCTTTCTTTTATTTTGGATTTACGTGTGAGAGGATGCATGTGCCATTCTCTTCGTGCACGCCGCTGAACAAATGTTACAGATTTTAACAGCACGGATTACGTCTGCGTGCTGCACAGTACACAGACGTCTCGGGTTGCGTGCTTATAAACCACAACTTTTCCATCACATTAAGCTTGAGGATCACCGCAGACGATTTGATTTTGCTGTTGAAATGTTGCATCGTATAGACGAAAACAGCGACTAACTCAATGCACTGCTGTTAAATGATGAATCTATCTTCCGCGTCTGTGGGAAAGTTAACCGATATAACAGTCAAATATGGGAAAGTGAGACTCCAGGAGAAGTGATTAAGTGCGAAAGGGACACACCAAAAGTTAATGTGTGGTTGGAATTACATAAACGTGGTGTGATTGGTCCATTTTTTTTTATAGTGTCTGCAATGCCAGAGACACCTGTCTCGACATGCTGGCGAACTATGCAGTTCCACAGACGCACTCCGACGCCATTTTCCATTAAAATGGTTCCCCACCCCAATATCATGGGGATATTACCACTTTTCTCCATGATATGTTTCTTGAGCGTTGGATCGAAAGGGGGTCCCATTTCCTGGCCAACTCGATTTCCCTATCTGAATCCACCGGATATCGGTCCATGAAAATTTATTAAGGACATTGTTTACAGAGCAAAGATTCGGGATATGTTAGGTTTGAGACAACGGATCTACGCCGCGCCGTAACACCTGTTATGCTTATGAACATGTGTCGAGAAGTGGGGTACCGTTTCGATATCTGTCGAGTTACAAGCGGTGCTCACATTGAACTATACCAACATGTATAAAAATAATTGAGCTCCGGTGTACACTGTTGGCTGCGTCTGCAAAATATTCTAACAAAGTCCGAAATTGCTCAAACTAGAATTATGGTAATTACTTACAGATTACTTAATTTTTGTATGTTAGGAGCAAACCCACTCCTCCACCTCCTATCGTATTCAGCTACTGGTATTAACAGATGATTCAAAGAAACTATTTATGCAATTCCACACAAACCACTATAGGCTATATATATATGCTGTCAAAATCAGGATCTATCTAATACTGGTATTAGAGATATGCCGAATACTCCCTTGAGTCGAAATACTCTGATAAATTGTAGGAAGAGTGGCTACTATTTTGCTTTGCTTTTGAATATTTTGAGAGTTCCAGTTCACTGTCTAATGTTCACTGGCGACCTGTTATACTTTTCCATAATCTATATGGAAATTAGTTCTACTTCTGTTACTCATATCATGATTGCTAATTATTGTTTTCCTCCTAGATTCACTCTTGTTATTAACCACAAATGTTGTTACGGAGTACATATGTTGGCATGTGGGTGAGCATTGCAAAATGATTTAGAGAAGATATCTGTAAGGTGCAAAAAGTAATAATGAAAAATGTGAGGTCATCCGCATGAGTACTAAAAGGAATCCGTTAAATTTCGATTACACGATAAATCTGAAGGCTGTCAAATCAACTAAATACCTAGTGATAGTAATTGCGAATGCAACAGGCCTACTAAAGAGACTGCCTACCTACGCTTGTCCGTCCTCTCCTAGAGTATTTCTGTGCGGTATGGGGTCCTTACCAGGTAGGAATGAGGGAGGACATCGAAAAAGTCCAAAGCAGGACAGTTCGTTTTGTTTTATAGCGAAAAAGGTGAGAGAGTGCCACATACATGATAACACGAATGCTGGCAATCATTAAAACAAAGGCGTGTTTCTTTGCGGCGAGATCTTTTCACGAAATTTTCAGCTCCAACATTCTCCTCCGAATGCGAAAGTATTTCGTTCACGCCCATATACAGAAGGATTGATGATCATCGTAACAAAATAAGAAAAAATCACAATTCGTGCGGACATATTTGTTTGTTTGTTTCTCGCGCTGTTCGATAGTGGAACGGTAGAGCAGTGGCGTGTAAGTTGTTCGATGAACCCTCTGCCAGGCACTTGCTGAGCAGTCGTGTGGACGTAGATTTAGAATCCCCGAAGAGGCTTCTGCAAAATGTGTGATTATCAACTTTACCCAATATTGTTGTTGCACGTTTGTGTAGAATCAGATTTGTCGCCTTAGCTACTGTTCCCCACTCTATTGGGAGCAAACATGGAAATATAAGGAAGGGACTGGGGAAATGAAAGGACGTATGTAAACTGGCGGCATCATTTTATCCCGCTCTCAAAGAGCACCAAAATTCATTCTACCCGGTCACTGAGCGTACAACCATTTAAAGCTTCCAATGCCACAGGGAGTGCAGACACGGGTAATTTAATTCAAGTCTTGGGGCATCATTTAGTAGCCAAGAACTACAGAATACCGAGTATCTGGCAGTTTTTCAACACCTTCGATTCATGAAAACTTTTTTTTTTCCGTCGATGAAGTCCCCATCAGCCAACTCCGAGACAAGAATAAGCGCACCTGCCTGCTCGTTAATGCCTAATTCTCTGAGTCTCCGTTGTAAACTATGAGACCTGTGCTGAAAAATGTAAATAATCGTATAGGAATAACGTGTATGTACTGTGGGAAGCTGAAGATTCCTGATAGATGAAAACTGTGTGTTGGACCGCCACTCGGAGCTGGATCCCTTCCTTTCGCCGGTAATGCCTTTACTGGCTGAGCTAGCCAGCGAGGATTCATGTCCGCTCTTACTTGCAAAAGTAAATCTCTCACTAAGAACGCTGCCCTCTCAATAAGAACGCTGCCCGCGAAAAGCAAGGTTTCAAAACAACCAACAGCATGCATCAGAGTGAAAGACTCATTCTGGACTGTAGGAAACTACTTTACAGGAGTCTCTTCCAGTTCTCAGTTGGGGAATAACACTTCCGTCCATAATACACCGAACAAAAACCTCACAACACCAAACAACAACTAATGCTGAATATTGAAATTTCGGGAATACGTTTGTCTAGGTAACATATGTAAGTGATAATAGTGCAACATCACAGGTTACTGTAAGCGCGAGGTAAGCCATTGCAAATGTGAATTGCTAATACATTAATAACCAGTGTAAACGCCAGAAGGTTGAATACAAAGTGCATGAATCGTGTTTTACAGATACCAAACGTCAGTTTGTGGGATTGAGTTCCATGCCTGCTGCACTTGGTCAATACACGACTGGTTAATGCAGTTGGATGACGCTGGAGTTGTCCGAAGATGTACCGTATGTGCTCGACTGAAGACAGATCTGGTGATCGAGCAGAACAAGGGCAACCTGTCGACAGAACAAGGACAACGTGTCGACACTCTGTAGAGCATGTTAAAATAGCGGTATGCGGGCGAGCGTTATCCTGTTGCAAAAATAGCCCCTGGAGTGATGTTCATGAATAGCAACACTACAGGTCGAATCACCAGATTGACGTACAAGTCTGCAGTCAGGATGCGTGGAATAATAACCAGAGTGCTCCTGCTTTCGTATGAAATCACACCCTTTGCCATAACTCCAGGTGCATGTCCAGTTTGCCTAGCACTCAGACAGCTTGGTTGCAGGCCCCCAACTGGCCTCCGTCTAATCAACACACGACCACAACTGACACTAAGGCAGAAGTAGCTTTCATTAGGTAACACAAGACTTCCGCCGTGCCCTCTAATGAGCTCTCGCTTGACATCACTGAAGTCACAAGTGGTGGTGGTTTGGATTTAGCCGAATCCGCGCTACAGGGCGTCTGGCTCAGAGCTGTCCTTGAAGTAACCGATTTGTAACAGTTTGTTGTGTCACCGTGGTGTCAACGGCTGCCCAAATTGCTGCAGCAGATAACTGTACGATGCCTCTCAGCCATACACCGAACACGATGATCTTTCCTCTCGGCACGACCACATGTCCGTCCGGAACCCGGCCAGCCACGGGAAGTTGGTTAAGGCAAAAGAATATAACAGAAAGACTGAATTCCGGAACGTAGGTGGAAATAACTGAAAGAAATAGTATTCTCCTCGTTTACACACTCACATAGGCTGGATCTGTAGACCTGTGACCCCGGTTCAAAATGGTTCGAATGGCTCTAAGAACCATGGGACTTAACATCTGAGGTCATCAGTCCCCTAGACTTAGAACTACTTAAAACTAACTAACCTAAGGACATCACACACATCCATGCCCGAGGCAGGATTCGAACCTGCGACCGTAGCAGCAGCGCGGTTCCGGACTGAAGCGCCTAGAACCGCTCGGCGACATCGGCCGGCTCCTGTGACCCCGGTCATAGTGCAAAGTGCACTTACAGTTTAGGTGTTATGTAATTTCTGATGATTTCAAAGTTGCGATGTGCGTTGTTACAATACTTAAATCGGTATGAAACAAGTACTTCTCAAATTTTCGGATGTATTTCTATGAATTCCAGTTTCTTGAAAGTTATTCTAAAGTGACATTGCCAAATTATTATGATATTAAAGCATATGTATATTATCATTCTACTGTTATCGTAGGCACTTGTACGTTGAAAATGAGGTGACGGCAATTTAGATTAGAAAGGGAAAGGGACAGGTCTGTGAGAAGAGGCGGCCCACTAACAACCCCCACCCCACCACCTTCAGCCCTATACATTTGCAGCACGGCTGTTAGAGGGGTTACCGGAAGAGGGGTAATAACCCAGCAGTGAGAATTATATGAAGGTTTATTTACAAGTTGCCTGCACTTAATAAACACACATTCACACATTCTTTACAAATGTAGTACTTCCTCCTGTTTCTGACTGTTTTCGCATTGTCCACAGACCATTCGCGGAATAAATATTAATGTAGACCATTAAAATATTAATGTAGACCATTATACGTGTTTGTTCATAGTTATTCCGGTGTTAATGAAGTATTTGTTTCAAAAGGAACGGAAGGCGGATCAACGATGAACAGTGTTCTCTATAGTTTTGTTCTTATACCATCCCCAATGCAAATTTATTGGGGAAATCCTTCAGGCGTCTTCTTTAGTGTTGTGCAATTGGTGGTTAGCAATACTTTAATATTATTTGTCTTTGTACGAAAGTGGAATCAGTGAAGTCATGTAAAGATAGTGCTAAGGCACTAGAATTATTGTGTTGGAATTAGTAAATAATGAAATAAAATAATGACTAGTTGCCAATTCCTACAGTTAAATCTAAAATCTTAATCTGTCGTTACTTTTATTTTGCCCAAGATTGTTCGAAAGCATCGCATCTGGTTTCGTAAATATCACTACAGCCTGACACACTATCTACAATAATCATTTGCTTCATCTGAAGTAGTTTCATGACTGGGCGCATCGTCAGACGGCGGCGAGAATTTCGTTAGTTCTCCTGATACCACAATAACTGTTGATCATCTTAATTTGTTGCAGATATTTGTCGCGCTTTTCAATTTGATCAAGTGAACTCCAAGGGACTTAAGAATAGATGTTAAAATTTCGTTTTAAATAATAATCGAAGAACTTGTGCATTCCTTGTATTTCTAGATACGTATGATTGTGAATGAACCCTAACCAATGTTATCGGATTAAATGTGTAATGTGCTATATTCCAGCTTATACACCACTGTCTGGTTACTTGATATCACTATAAATAACTTATCTTACCCAGTATAGTGAAATTGCAAAAGTTATTAAAATCTTGTTCTAGACAAGCTGTTTCTTCCGTGTTAGAAGTTATACATCTCAGCATTATTGCTGGAAAAGGTAGTATTGTAGTAAGACCAAGTTTGAAGGAGAATTATGAGTGATACGTCATATACCTTTTCTTAACACAACGGTAAAAAAGTAATTTTAAAAAAAAATCAGGAATTCTTAAAGCAACGTCGGTTTCGCAAATTCATTTACCGATAACAGATAATAATAGCGGCACTTTCGCGGATAATGAATCAGAAGTTAATCTGTGAATCTCATCTTGTCTATCCCCCTCTCCGCACTCTCAATTGCACATAACGGATTAGTAATTAATACGTAGTTGGTTTGTTGTAAAATTTACTTACACTTCTACTTTAGTCTTCTTAACGGATAGTATTATCAGATAAAGACGATAGCGGGGCATAGTAATCGCACCTTCTTAGTTTCACCATTCACCGCATTCGAATTACGCGCCGAAGCCCCGTCACGCGCAGCGATACGTCCGTCCTCGTAGCTAATAGTTGCACGGAACGGCGCAAGGAAGCGCAAGCGTCGCGTTCACGTAATCCTGTCAGTGATGCCGATAATGTCAATTTACAAAGTTAATATTTGTAATTTCTCAGGTTATGTATGTTCCATAGTCTTCGAAGTAAGTGACGAAATAAATATTAACTTTACATATGTTTTAAACAGATTTCATTTCGGGCTGTATTAACTCACAGATTTTTACTAAAGTAACCGTTTATTTACTTGCAGTTTGTTATTGTACCTTGTTTACGAAGTAAAAGTGCTAGGAGAGCTTTACGTACGCGCTGGCATAGCGACAACGATTGTCTGCTTCAGGGAGAGTGCGCTATCTTTCCGCCGCGCCTCTTTGGCGCGCGCTCTCCCCACCACGCGCCGACAGACTAGTATGGAGTCTCGCAAGCCGGTTGTGGCTTGAGGTAGCGAACGAACGATTTCGAGTGGGCAGAAATGCCAGTACGTGTGTGTTGGTGGTGACATGTAGGTGGCATGCCGATTAGAATATTCAGTGACGATCGCATTTGCGTGGGTGGATAATCGCAGAGCTTTTCATGCCAATGATGGAATATTTGGTTGCATATGTTGACACAGAACGACCGAAACGGACCAGCGCTTTACAATTTTAGGAAGAAAGGAAATCGTGTGTAGGTGTAATGTTAAAAACTGAGGAAATATTAGTCGTATTGTACATTGATTATTGACGTAAGTGTTGGAAGGATCAATTAAAAAGTGTTGCCAAATCTTCGATAACCGTGTGTAGTGTGTAAACTGCAGGATGCAGCTCTGTGTTACAGAATTCGGGCCTCGGTGAAATAACTGTTCAATCTGTTATAGAACTGAGATTATACTGTGTGACTTTAGTGTGTGGACTGTGGCAGACTACACGCTCGTCCTGATTTTGCCGTGCCCGTTGCCGCTGGTGGGAGAAACCTGCTGAACCGCTACGCCCAGTGCAGAATAGCCCCCACCACGTCGTGACTGGATGCTGGCTGGCCCGTGCTCCGCCGTGTCCGTAGCAACCCCTCCCTCCAGCTACGTAGGGTCAACTCGCAGGGGGCACCTTTTAAGGTGACACGCCAGTGACTTTTCTTTGGAAGCACTAGGTCAAGAAGAGAGACCTGCAAGCAGTGGGGGGCAGCGATCGTAGGTAGCAATAGGAGGAACCTGCCCCACCTACATGAAGAGCCGAGCTGTTTGTTGGAAAAGGGAAGGGACAGCAGCATGAGCTCGTTTTCGCCTTTTTCGTAACGAGTTGGCCATCTGTGTGACAGAGCGAGTGTTTTCGGATCGCAGCGGCGTGCTCGCCCACGCATTCAGCGTGCGCTCTCGGCCGAGGGGGAGGGTTGTAGGTGACAAGGACAACCGACCGGCATCAGTGTTGCGAGTTTTAATGGTGAGCCGAGGTTCCAGTCTCTCCCAGTGTGCTGCAAGAGCCGGTAGCGACCACAACTTGCAGAGCTGACATTCGTCGGTCCCTCCCACACTTGACGTCGCTCTGTGCTTCCGGGTGGAGCTTTTCCCGAGGACTGCTCCATTCGAGGTGTGAAACTGCTGCGATAGCGCTTCTGAAGACCGCTCAATGCCAGCGCCTCTTCTTCGATAATGTCGACCCAGGCCTACTACAAGGATCGTCTTGGCTTCGACCCGGCGGAGGCCCTCAACGATGGCATGGCCTACGGGAAAACGCAACAGGGCTACGAGGAGAGCTTAACAAAGTTCAAAGGTTTGTGGGAGCACTTTATCGAATCAATAGGTATGATTATATACACTTCTAAGCCTGCTGTGTGATCTTGAGCATGGCATGCTCGTTAGCAGCAGTTTGCACTGACCGCCGTTTACTGACAATTACGTCGAGTCCTTGTGTGTCATGTTTAACTGTAGACTGATTGTTCTAGATGTCATGAATATTTTTCTGTAAGTGCAACGAATGCCTTTTATCAGCGACTGTCCTTTAGACCGCGTGTTTGTGCAAGTGTTTGTAATGATTAACATTCTCTAATCTTATCTTGGATTAACTGATGAGATGAGAACTGTAACGTATGCTGTGGGAAAAGATGTGCTAGCTAAAAACTTCGCCCCTCCGTGTGTGCGTCTTTCATACCTGTCTTTCAGATCCGCTATAAATTTCGAGATTTTGTCGTAATCATCGGAGATATTTAGGAATAACTAGTCCAAAAGAATACTGTTTAGGTATAGAAGCATTTTGGCGCGAGCGGAAGAGGACTTTTTCATGGTGAATAGGAGTTGACTGATTTCGACATGTAGAGAGATATTCTGAGCAAAAGTCTCGAATATTAAGCTTCACGGGTCAGACACCAGTCTGCATAGTAATAAAGTGTTATTTATCTGTTATTGATTGTGGGAATGTCATACTTCGTATGTTTTGTACCAACAGACAATTTAAGAAAAATCCGCTTTGACAGTACTAAAACGACAAAGTAAGATCGTTTTCGAGAGAGAAATAGACATTCGGTTTTTAAAATAGTAATTTCTGTCCTCGACACTAATCACTCACTATTTTATTCTGCTGCCTGGGTTTGAGACTTAAAAAGTCCCTATAAATTCAACATAGATAAAGTTTGCTTGGAAACGATCCTAAGGACGGAAGCGCATGATTGTTTTGTAGTGTACATAAGTATATAAACTAAAGCTTTGTAGAAGTGGTTTACCGACAAACATTTTTCCCACGCACTATTTGCGAGAGGAACAGGATGGGAGCGATCAGATAGTGGTACCGAAAGTACCCTCCGCCACACACCATCAGATGGCTTGCGGAGTATGATGTAGATGAAGACATACGGTCCGTGCAGGGTTGTTAGAACTGTCACTGATTCTAGCATTGGGGAGGGGGGGGGGGGGGAGACAAGTGATCATTTTGTAATTACATTGAAATGTAGAGTTATTGGTGAGTGTAAGATTTCTACTAACGTTCCCTTTATGGAACAATTTCTGCTGTAATATAGGAGCGGGTATTGGTAGTTACGTTTCTGGCAGTAATACATGTTTTTTATTTACATAAACAAGTCGCAAGATACGTTACCGTTGAGAAATCCGCCCTCGATATATTACCATAAGATGAGGGTTAGTTGAGGGAGTATGAACGAGACTTGTATAAGGGGGCGTGGTCATTTAATTTGCTAGCATACGTGACGGAATCCACACCCATGGCGTTTCAGTAATCTTCATAACATTATAGATTATGCTCTCTTCCGCAGTTCCGATGTGTAACTCACTAAAATTTAGTAGCGAACTGTTTTAAGAATGCTGCTATTGACACGTGTATTAAGATTTGCTTGTGAGCTTTCAGTTCATGATTTTTAACTTTTCCGTGTCTGTTGTTTTCTTTTGAAGCGACTTCGAACGAAGTCCAAGGATTCTTAAAGAGAAAGCGTTCAGTTTACTATCGGTGTTATCCCAATAGCAACCCTTTGTTCTGTGTTATCGGGACTAGTATTTGTCTAGATAGCGGCAAAGGAGGAATTCTTTACTTGGATATTACTCATGTCAGAAGTAGCTGTAAATGACACGCTAGCTATGCGTGAGATGTTCTGTCGAAAATGTACAAAAAACTTTACACATACCAGTATCGTAGTGTGAGTGTTTCTAGAGTCATGAATACTAAACACAGTGATTGTTTCAAAGAAGAAAACAGCAGCCAACCGCTGTTAATAATGCGATTTATTTACCCAAATAACCCCCAGTACAGGTTTCGAATACAAAGGTTCATCTTACGAGGGCTGTCCACGTTCAGATACCCATTTGTTGATAGTTGCGTTAGTTTTTGTGAACAGTCGTCTGAATATCCGTCCGAAGCCCGTAACGACGCTGTCGCCAGGAGAAAAAAAAAAAGTATAATTATTAATAGCGGCTGGTTGTTGTTTTCTTCTTTGCAAGAATCAACCTGTATTATGTACACAGCCGCGGTCCCAAAATGTCATTTCTCGACAAAATAACATCATGTGGGCTCCTTCTGCAATGAAACATGTTAAGTATTTGTACATGATTGTTTAATATGAACGTTTGTTTCCCATCATTATCAGTAATCGTACAAATGGTCCTCGGAACTTAAAACTAAGTAACTGGTCGAAGTAGTGCCTTGCTAATCAACAGACTTTAATACGGTTGCGTCATGCTATTTGATTTCAGGATGAAGCATTGGTAAGAAACTAGTAGTTACGTAATGAGCATTTGTATGATATAAGAAAAAGATGAATACAATAATAATAATAATAATAATAATAATAATAGTGTATTAGATTGACAGCAACTATCCACTCCTCTTCGAAGGACTTAATAATAAAAGGCCACTTTTTAAATAAAGTATTACCCTATTTTCTGTTTGTTTGCATTCAATCTACATGACATGTTTGATTAATTTATAAATAAAGAGCTATAAGAGCATAAAATATTGGGATTTGTCTGATTATAAAACAATAAAAATTATATTCAACCTATTAAATGACGTTTTCCGATCACAGCTGTTACTGATACTGAAATTCAGCTGCTGCTGGCCAGTTTTGGCGTTAGCATCCGTATCAACCAGCACTACACTGTACTGGTATATAGTTGCAATGTGAAAAACAGTGTATGTGATTGATATCTGCATTGCATTTCTGAATGCATTTTGTTACACGTTCAGACGTATTATCGCGTGCGTTGCCCTTACTAATTAACAATTTTCTTTCTCATATTGCAGCTACTTTCTATATTTTATTAGTATTTGTTCAGGGCTTTTCGATATCCCTCATACAACCAGTCTAATTTTTTTTCCATTTAAAATGTGCAGTAGCTTGAAACCATTATTAAACAATTATCAATTATATTCATTTAATGAGGAAGGTGGTTTGATAATGCAAGACATTCATATTCATTTACTATATTATAATGTAAAAAATAGCTTTTTTATATTGTTGTTTGCCCTTCTGCTATAAAATCCTATAGGAGGTTATATATTTTTATGTCTTATGTCGCTAAAAGTGCTTGAATGTTCTTTCGTAATGGGCTGCCAGATAACGTCAGACGCAGCATTAGTATCGTGGTTCCTTGATATCTTGTACCCCAGTCGAAGGAAATGTGGTTAACATCTTCCTCACTCTCGCAATCACATGAAGATGGGATCATGTTGAGGCAGTAGCAACGTTGTCGGAATATCTCGTTATTTAGTCGAAGTCGTGCCATTTTTACTAAAAAGTTTCTGGTGTTTTGGTAAGACGGATGTGACGGAGGATTACGTACCACCGTGGCATAGTGTCACGCTTTAATGTCGTAAGACCGGTGCACGTTTTCGTTTCGTCTCCTCTTGTTTCTAGTCGTTACGGTATGTAGGACGCCGTCAGGTGGCACTAAACCAGTGCACACAACTTTCTTGGCGAGGGCACAGACTTTTTCATTCATCTTTATTTCGCTGTGCGCTTCACTCAAAACACAATGGTGGTCTTATTTAGGCTGGGAAGCTCCTGAATTGGTTCTATTGTGTGATATACTGGACAATTTTTGATGTTGTTGACATCTTAGTATTTTAACAGCATCAATGCTGAGCGTGAATCTGATAAAATGATTGTTTCTTCTGGAACTTCTTTTGTGTCCCTTACATTATGGACGCTACTTCAGGGAGCTTGTATTTACTCCCTCTGTTTAGTCTCTTTCCATTTACGAATAAACTTCCTGTACAGCATTTAGTAGTGGGTTCTCTAACCTTTGATAATAAACTGTCATTAATAAGTGGAAATATTTCAACAGGAATTCGACACTGATGTACAAAGTACATTGGTGAGCGAAACGATGAGAGTAACTTCCGCATTATGTTACTGCCAAATAACATAATGAAACTTCAACCGCACGTGAAAAGAACTGCTAGAGTGTACTACAGGAGTAACTGAAAAAATGCTAAAGGAGACGAGGAAATATGAAACTTTTATTCAAAGACAATAGTTACAGTAAGTCACTTCGATTTATGATTGTCCTCTGGACATTTCAAAATTCGGGACGTGGTTCATAACAGGGTGTGACCACGTAAGGCAGTGCATGGTCTGCAATGTGCTCCCTTGCTTGCCACTACGTTGGTAAGGTGTTCCAGTTGTAGGGCGTTCCCTTCCTTCACCAGCGGTCGATAACTAGTGGATGGTGGTCGGTACGTGTGGACGTGCTGCAGTACATCTCCCCAGTCCATCCCTCACGTACTGGATGGGATTTAAATAGGCGAAACGTGTAGGCCAGTCCATTCACCTAATATCGCCTCTTTTCAAGATGCTTCTCCACTTGCGCTGTTCGGTACGGTCGCAGTTTGTCCTCCATAAAATTGAAGTTAGGGTCGAACGTACACTTGGAGAGACGCACCTGCGGAAGTGCTGGTGTCGCAAGAATGTTGTCAAATGAGTGTACCGCGTTCAAGGATCCGGAGGTAAGTATGTCCATGCAACATGATGCCGTCTGAAGCCATAACATCTGGACCCGTAAGACGATCGTGTTAGACAGGTTTCCTGCACGTATTACATACCATCATATAGCGAGAGGTGAGAACAAGCAAAGCACACAGGAGCATTGTTGACAGGACAAGAGAAGCTTTACGTGATTTCATATATTGCGGCGAGCCGAAATGTTACACCTTGAGTGTTAGCTCTTTCATTGGGTGCAACATGATTTGCACGAGCCATGCTGCAGGAGACGTTGCTGAATGGTGGTATCAATGACATCGTCATGTGTTTGAGGGGCAGCACAAGATATTTACGGTTCGTATTTCTCGTACCGTGATTTGTGCGCCTGCCACACGCTGAGCAGTGCCACAGTGTGTCTATGGCAGTGCCTTTGCGTACTGCACATTTTCGTAAGTCGCGTTAACGTGCGTGGCGAGCAGGAATCGAAAACAGTTTGATCTAGACTCACTTTCATACCAGATAGAAATGCCAATTGTTCATTTGAAAATCAGTGGTTGCTTCACCCTACATTTATTTACTGATTTTGCTTCTTGCTGTTCTCACACTCAGTAGCGCGCTTTTGATTTTACGTAATCCGATCCTAACATATGCTGATTACAGAGGGGAAAAATACCCCCCAGTCAGCGAATGTGTCCGAGGTAGTCAACTTTTTGATAAGAATAACGTACTTATCCTCTCCTTGTTAAAGTAACACGCGAGATTATAGACAACCATTTATGCGATAAATTTGGCAATCCCCGTCATTTCCTGACAGAAGGAAATTTTGCAGACTTAACTTTGGAAACGGTGGACTCACATTCCTATAGAGCAGCATCCAAATCCTCCTCGTCCATCGCACGCCGTTTTCGGTGGTTTCTGTCTATAGTAGGACGTCTTGTAGCACGAGCTGTGATTTTCTTCTCATCCATTTCAGTACGAGCTTGACCCGTCCTTGATTAGCTTGGGGTCCTCGGAACTCAAAGCTCTGACCTAATTCATTTCTATCCACATATTGGGATCACTCAGGTGACGAATCTATTATATTGTGCCTACTTTCAGATGTAAATTTTTCGTCCGCTAAACAGTCGTCGAGATTTGTGTCACTAGAAAGCGAGGAAGAACTCCTGTCCCTTGCTGTTACTCCCAGGATTGCTCGTAATGCAGCTATCAGTTTTTAATGGTTCCTCCTTTTGATGCTTGCTTGCTTAAAGTCGTAGGTTAGAATTGTCAACATACGCGGATTATAGGCTTGGCAATACCCGTCCCGGTGATGTACACGAATTTACGGTCTGACTGACTAAAGCTCGTGTTAATTGCCATTGCTTTACGGTAACAAAGTATTTGACGGATACGAAGGAATTTACGTGGTATCTCTCAGATATTCGAACAATTTTCCTCCAAAGAAAAATTTTTTGATCTCTATAATATATATGTTTGCAGAAACAAATTTCTGGCAATTAAGGGTCTAACGATAGACTGAAGACATTCTCATCAGCACAGTTTCAGGTTTTTTTAAGAAGTAAAACTTTACTTGTTGTTCTTGCAAGTCCTCGTCTACTCGCTAATTTATACTTGTAAATGAGTATGTCCTCTAGCCTAAAAATAAAAACTAAAACTTTAGACGATGCCATTTTCTTCTTTCCCTTTTAAGTCGGCGGGTTTAATTTCAAAATAAGGTTACGGTAAGGACGGTGTGTACTCGGCATAATTGCTGGGCCACGCAGGGGCGTTATCAGGCGTGGAAAATTTAGTTTGAAAATGGGGCTAGCGTGCCCATCAGCCCGATACTACTTTTAGGTTGTTTTCTACGGTTTACCGATCTCCTTAGAACCTACAGACTCCAAAATACGCAGTTGTTTCACGTTAATGACAAGTCACGGTGCTGTTATGTGACTAAAACACTAGGTGACACACAGACTGTTTCGCATGTCAAATGAGATCGCAGAAGTCTGCTGTTCAGTTTTTGTCACAGGACATAAACTTTACTCCAGGAGGTTGTAATAACCGCGATGACCAACTTTTGGGTTTATATTCATCGTCGAAATCTCACCATATTACTGTTAATTGGTAGATTTGAATTAATGAGCGCAGGTCTTTCATGTGACAGAGTGCTTCTTTCAGTGGGCCATATCTGATTCCTTATCCTAAACTCTCCCAACCGAGTCGGCGCCCCTTATTGAAATGTAGTTCTTCCCTTCGTAACACCTTTGTTGCAGTTTACGCTTGCGCATTGTGGTTGTTTTCTACAGGTTCGTCAGTGTTTTGGGAAAATCACTAGTCAGTGAAGCAAGTCTGGAAAGCGTGATGCTTTGATCAGTCCGTTTATTCTCTGTGAATTTGCAAATGAGTTTGCCCCAGCGCTGGGCTGCGCTGACTCCCTGTCACAGCATTCCGGACGGAAGATGAGAGATGTGTGGAGAATACAGAGTTGTGCCGCGTTTGGCGAAGAGGAAGGTGCTGCGCTCCGACTGGCCGCATACAAAACGGACCACACAGCCACTGCTCAAGGGCGAGTCCGCGTTTTCAGATAATGGGGGCCCAACCACAGCTGCTGGCCAAGTTCAATCTCAGGGATGTATTAACGCTTATACTGTACGTCTTTTAGAGCTGGTAAATATACTTGCAGATTTGTTAGTAACATGTACGGTTCCCCGGGGCTGAATTGCGGCCGGAAGGGTGTTCCGTCATCTGCCAGAGATTTTTTTCAACTTGCTGAAACACGTAGGTACCGCAGATTTAAAACAGTACTCTAATCTTCCGCTGCGACTGCGCCAGTGAAAGTGGAAATGGGTGACCAATGTGATGCGAAGGGGCAGGAATATCTTCGTCGTCATTCGTCGCAAAATGCTTTATTAATTGAAGACACACATTCATCGAGGAGCTGGAGTGCAACGGTTTCAACGTTGCGGATGGCAGCAATTGAAAACATGTCGTAGACACGAAGAATACCGATTTGTGCCGATATGCATGGAGCAGAACTAGGAAGCAAAGTGGCAGGGATAGAGGGTAGCGCCTGTTCTTTGTATATTGGGTACTCAGTTTTCTGACTGGTTCTCTCCTGTGATGATAACCTCTTCATTTCAGAGTAGCACTTGCAACCTACGTCCTCAATTATTTGTTGGAAATCTGGCTTCCTCTACAGTTTTTTCCCTCTACAGCTCCCTCTAGTACCATGGAAGTCATTCTCTTACGTCTTAACAGATGTCCTATCTTCATGTCCCTTCTCCTTATCAGTGTTTTCCACTTATTCCTTTCCCCTCCGATTCTGCTCAGAACCTCCTCATTCCTTACCTTATCAGTCCACCTAATTTTCAGCATTCGTTTGTAGCACCACATCTCAAATGCTTCGATTCTCTTCTGTTCCGGTTTTCCCACAGTTCATGTTTCGCTAACATACAATGCTGTACTTCAGACGTACATTGTCAGAAGTTCCTTCCTCAAATTAAGGCCGATATTTGATATTAGTAGACTTCTCTTGGCCAGGAATGCCCTTTTTGCCATTGCTAGTCTGCTTTTGATGTCCTCCTTGCTCCGTCCGCCATTGGTTATTTTACTGCCTTGATAGCAGAATTCCTTAACGTCATCTACTGAATTTCAGAACAGTATTTTGTAAAAAATGATCTCATTGTAAGTTTTATCAGAAGTTTAAAAAATAATAATTTCTGTTTTATGGTTTGGGGGAGGGAGAAAGTTGTATGGTTCAAGAGACGCATTCCGGCACCTAACATTGGACTAGTACCCTTTTCTTGGACGATGTGTTTGCTGACCGTGCGGCAGAACTCCATTCATACGGCAAAAATCTGTAAATGTCGGTGTACCTTCCCGTTTTCATTCCCGACGAAACACAATACTTATGCATATTTGTTTGCTTCTGCACAAGTTATATTGGTTAGTTTGTAATCCGCATGTGTCTATTTTATATTACAGCAACGCAATTAAACAAATAACTCCATCATATGTTGCGGTCGCTGTCTAAACCGAAGATAACCAATCGCCGCTCGTCAGCTATAGTAATCACACAGTAAAAATACGCAATCAGTGTTTGAGTGGTTTCGATCAATATATAATTATAGTTTTCGTATCACATTGCGAAATGATTGCGTATTTTATTCTTAAGGAGATGAAATTGGAAATATTTTTCCCTTCAGATCTTCATCTTTTCGATGTCATATTCCATTTCATGTCATCTAGAGTCATCGTAAGCTAGAAAAACTGACCACATGCGAATGGGACTCGAGCCCTGAGGGTTCCACACGAACATAATTATATATGTAGACAGACATTGCATCGCCTCTCGTAAAACGTTTGAAGTTGGAGCAAGCACTGGATTGCTTGCGAACGTGCCCGTTGGGAAGCAGTCACGCGGCGTTACTGTCGCGGCAGAATTTTCCCGTAATACGTCGATGTCTCGGCATGATGTCACCGCCAGAAGTAATGAGCAGCTAATATGCAAGTTTGCGCCACGACAGGATAGGGCGTCGTCGCTCCCAGATATCGACTATCGTGCCACCATTCCGCGATAGCGCACTTAGAGCTGCCGCTCGCAGAGGGAGAAATTTTGAAGCTTAATCTAAAAGATTGCCTGGCTGTGTGGTTTCCGTTAATCGGGTGTAAAAGCACAGCTTAAATCTTTTTTGTCTGTGAAACTGCATGCACTGCGGTCGTCAAGTGCGCAGAGTAAAATGATCAATAATGGCATGTTTCCCAGATTTTGTATTAGGACAAAAGCCGTTCGTATTTACTTTATTGGTGTGAGTTAGTTTCACGAACATGTATAAAAGTTCCGCATGCAGCCGATTGTGATGGAGCGCTCAAAAATAATTACGAAATTAAAGATCCACCACGTATGTAGTGTTCAGTGGCAGAAATAACACCACGAGAACACACTTGTTAAAGGATTACTAATTTTTGCCTATTTTACTATAAAAGACATTCCTAGAATTTATACGAATGGATGCTAGACTTAATGTATGCTACAAACTCCCATCAAACTCAGTGTAGTATTGCCAACGGACAAAACGTCAGACCGCCAGGAATTAATATGTTGTAAGGGGATGAGGGGGTGGGAGGGAGGGGACGGGAGGCACCCGCGAGATATGAAATTCAAAACTTAACTTTTCGTAACATTCTGCCCCGTCTTTGTTGGTTATTTTACAGGTTCCATCGTTGAGAATGATAATGCTCAAGAGTTTTGGAGAGTTAGTCACAGTTAAAATTCAGTTCCTGTTCTTGTGTGTGGCTGTATGTAGGAGGATGTTTGGTAACTCGCTACGAGTGTTTTTTTTAGCTTTTTTCTCACTATGTTGTATATATGATTTCACTTCTCAAACCAACCAACCTTAGGGTCCTGTGTTTGTTACCATATGCGAACTCTTCTTCCATGCCTAGTAAACCTCAAATTACTAACATAGATGGCCGGCCAGAGTGGCCGAGCGGTTCTAGGCGCTACAGTCTGGAACCGCGGACCGCTACGGTCGCAGTTTCAAATCCTGCCTCGGGTATGGATGTGTGTGATATCCTTAGGTTAATTAGGTTTAAGTAGTTCTAAGTTCTAGGGGACTGATGACCATAGTGCTCAGAGCCATTTGAACTAACACAGATTATTGAATTAACTTACTGGAGGAGAGTAGATTATTGAATTAAGTCACTGAAGCAGCCTTTCGTTCAGTAATATGGAACAAAAATAAAAAAAAGGAAGTTTTTGTTGATAGAAGTCCAGAATTCCGTAGCTCTAGTCTTGTCAAGGTGTGTGTACAACTGGTGAAAGCACCAAATTCAGCCTATCAAATACTGAATAGTTTAATCATGGTTTAGAGTTTGTCAGATGCGTCTTCAATATAGACCATCTCCGAAGGTTTGCTGTGTACAATGCCATTTCTGCATTAGCGAGCGCGCACACGGATGTACTTCCGTCCTCGAGGAAATTGCGGTGTGACGTCCTGTTTCTCAACAGTTGCGTTATACGATGCCCTGTTCATCCCGTGGCACGCAGCGAGATAGATCTGATTAACGGCAGCCACGTGAGGACAAGGCGGAGCACGTAGTGCAGTTTTGTCAGGCGAGCAGTTGGCTTGAATTGCTTAGCGCGTCCCTTCTGTTACAGCTCAATTTGTCGCCGTCGTCTCCCATTTCCCAGTGATTGGGCCAGTTTCCGGGCGGGCAGCGCAGCGCGGCCCATCATCTGTCCCTCGCCGTGACCTCACAGCAGGTTCGCCGCACAATGGCCCGCCAGTAATCGCACAGCCATTATTCAATTCGGCCCGCTCGTTCTGTCATTACGGCCGTGCACTCAACCTCTGCGCGTTGCACCGGCTGCGCGCCCATGGGAATTTGTCGGTCTAGACCTACGTAGAGCATATTCATTCACAGTCTCCGTAGTAAACTGGACAGTAACATCTCCATTGGCGAGCCTTGACCTCGATGTATTTTCAGGAGCTGTTTTGTCACTGTCGTAAGACAAGAACCATAGTTACATCTCTGTGACGCACATGGGAGTCCATAGTCAACTCTCTGGCCTCCACACCATCTTGATCCATTTATCTTTCTCTCTCATGGAATTGTTTCCCATCTCTGGCATAAATATTGGCCCTAGTGCCTCAGTTTTACCGCTTTCTTAGTACTACTGCGATTCGATCAGGTTTCTTGCTAGTGTCACAAACCCCAAGTTCACTGTCCTATGAAAGAGGGACTGGTGACTTCGGTGTGTAGTCTTTTAAAACCCAACAACTAGCTAAATCTGTTAATACCCTTATCCAGCGTAGCACTGTCCATTCGATACCAAACTTGTGGATGTGGTCTTTAATAAAACCTCTAAGGTGAAGGGGCCGGCTAGCTGAGACATGTTTCAGGCGACCGTTCATCCCAGGAATTGCCTCACCCAACATCTGCGGAAAAGCACCTGCGAATAGGGATTGTGACCACATTCAAAGGAAGTCCAAAAAAGTCTTGTTGTGAATAACTCGAGGTGAAACTCACCTGTAAGGCATGACTAGAGGTGTGGTACTCAGGCATGTGGTGAACTGTTGAGACCTTGTCAAAAATGAGAAGTGTGATTCAGATATTCTTCCGGCTACCCATATAAAGTATCTTCGTGGCTTCCATACCAACTTTACGGGATCCTGAGACGGTGTCATTAACAAGGTTCATATTTTAATCTAATTTGAGTAGTCCTCAAGCTCTGTGATTTGGTCGCGCCGTCTACATAATTATACTGTTCTCTTTACAATAGAGCCCTCTACAACGGTAAACAGTTCATCACCGCCGAACACTTCCAACCTGGCATCTTACACGTTAGTGAGTGCAGACTTGGGTAGGTATACTGTAGAGTAAACCAGAGAAGCTGAGTCTTCATTAACACAGAGATGACGTGTGAACAAGAGCGTATCCACAAGCTGAGCTTAGATTCACGGTGAATGACGAAGCAGTTTAGAGATTCACGATAAATGGTTCAGTGTTATACCTGTTCTGTCCTTTAGGTTCTGACTGATACTGAACTGATACATTGTGTCTGCGGCGGGGCAGGATGCGGGTTTGATTTGCAAAGGATTCCTTCCCCTCCCTCCTCAAATTGCTGCAGATTTCAGTGCCGCGCCATCAAAAAGTGTCAGCGTCCAACCATTCAACGAAACAGCACCGATACGGGCGTTCGGAGCCCAAGGCCCACTCGTGTGCCCTTGATGACTGCACGTCACAAAGCTTTACTCTTCGCCTGGGCCCGTCAAGACTGGCATTGGACTGTTGATGACTGAAATATGTTGCATGGTCGGACGAGTCTCGTTTAATTTGTATCGAGCGGATGGACGCGTACGGGTACGGAGACAACATCATGAATCCATGGACCCTGCATGTCAGCAGGGGACTGTTCGAGATGGTGGAAGCTCTGTAATGGTGTGGGGCATGTGCAGTTGGAGTGATATGGCACCCCTGATACGTTTAGATACGACTCTGACAGGTAATACGTACGTAAGCATCATGTCTGATCATCTGCATCCATTCTTGTACACCGTGCGCTGGGCGACTCAAGCAGGACAATGCGATACCCCACACGTCCAAAATTGCTGCTGGGTGGCTCCAGGAATACTCTCCTGAATTTAAACACTCCCGCAGGCCACCAGACTCCCCAGAAATGAACATTATTTAGCAAATCTGGGATGCCTTGCAGCGTGCTGTTCAGAACAGATCTCCACCCCTTAGTAATATTACTGGTTTACGGACAGCCCTGCAGGATTCATAGCGTCATCTCCCTCCAGCACTACTTCAGACATAGGTCGTGTTGCAGCACTTGTGCGTGCTATTCATAGTAAAGTGTCGCCATTTTTTCTGTTGCAAATTAAACTACATTTTTTTCTAGTTTTGTTGAATTTACTTTACAAGTGCGGCAGAACTTTTAGACATCACGCGATGGCGTAGAGGTGTTTCGATGATAAAGGCTACCTGAAGGTGGAAATACGAGAATAACGAACGACATTGACACAAACCACACTGAGCAGACAGTCCACACTCTTTATTTTACATGGCGGACGAACGAGTAAAAAGGTTCAGTAGACAGCTTGCTGGGCGGTGTGCATGTACTAGCCACTAGCTATGCAGTTCTGTAAAACTTTCTCCGTACATACTGGCCAGTTTGGAGCCGCGACGACCGCTCTTTCGTGCGTGGTGTTAACAGCCATTTATGGGTTTCAGTTACCGCGAGACTGTTCACAGCTTATTTCCTTTCCACCGTGGAAAGCAATGGCAAAGCGCTGCAGCAAAGGCCCAGCTGACGTGCATTTGCAAGCTACGGAACGCTAGACGCTCCATTCACCTTCTGCTGACTTCCGTTTTGCGTTCCTTACTGGAGAGCCGCTCAGCTTTCTGGCGGAAGTAACGGACAGTTTGCAACCTCGCCCATTCCGCGGATCCATTGTGAACCAGCCACCCCGCTGTTCCTTGGGAAAACTGCCTGCGCGCTGTGCCTTCCCTTTCTCACGCACATTCGTGGCTGCTGGGCAGCGTTCCGTCAGCTAGGCAGTGATCGCATCCTGCCACTCGGAGGTAGCCGACTGCTTTGCGTGCCAGAATTGACGGACGTTGCGTGTCTCTCAGTTTACTGGCCTTCCGGTCGGTTTTGGCAGGCGACGCTTTAGTTGCGAAGCTACAGATTGTCACTTGGCTGACACGCGAGTTTGTAAACAACTCTTTACCGGAAATAGAGGCGACTTGGCTATAATTTGCGACATGTAACAATTATTACACTTAAATGAAACAACAGGTTTACTGTTACCAGCCACTGTTTATTTATTTCCCACAAATATAAAAATCCAAACTAAGGACAAAATATAAATATTACAAATCTTATTGAATTTGGAACCTCAGTAGCAATGGCAGTGTTTCTTGCTAGCTCTTCTTTGCTCAACGAGACAGGGCATAAGCGAGTCTGCCAGAAATGAGCTGTCGGTTCGGTGAATAAATTCTCTGTTTTTCCAAGCGGACTCCTTCAAGTATCATCCTTATTTCAAGATGAAGCTATGATACTGTGGGTGATGAATTGAAATGAAATCGCAGGTCAGCTAGCGACACAGTGTTCTCACGAATAAAGTGAGATGAATGCCTGATAGGTTCATTCGTCAGAGCATAGTTTTATAATCGCTCTATTAGCTGTATTTGGTTACTCGAGACAGTGAAGTGAATGTCAAGTTAAATGACAAATCTTGTATACTGCCTTACAAGAGAGTATTTTATTAGCCAGTTCAATCCTCGTCATGTTCTAGACTTCTCTTGTCTGTTGAGAGACCATTTCGATGTCAGCACAATCTGAAGGTAGCACATTATCAGACAGGCTTTAGCGACTCCTTTCAGCAGACAGGCGAAGCATCCAAATTGACCTTGGTCAGAGAAGAACGGAAAGACAGTAGGCGGAACTTGGCCATTAACATTTCGGTGGAGGTAACTTCTTTGTATATGAAACTTTATACGATAGCAAAAAATTACATTGAGGAACGTATTGGGCAATTAAACAATTTAAATTCCAATGCTAATTGACCTCATTTTCAAAAACCTAGCGTTACTTTTCAAACCAGTGTTACGTCCTTGAACCCTGCTATAATTGTTATTCCATATTCTGTCGTTTAAAACAATCTCAGATAAACGATGGGAGTTTTCCTCCAAAATTTACATTTTGAACGTCTCACTGATACGTCAGGTCGTTCTATTTACATCTGCTATTATGTCGAGCATGGAACAACTACTGTAGGTCAATTCTAAGTGCGGTAACAACCACCACATTTAAGGGACTGCATACTCGAGTAGCTTAACGCGTATAATATTTACTCAAGTTCTCTTCTAAGGCGTATCCCTGGGAGTTATGTTACACGGCGAAGAGTCGCGCATGCGCAGTGTACGACGACGAGCACGACGCAAATGTCATTTGCGTGGCAGGTGCGGCCCGCTGACGTCACGGCACGTGCTGGCGCTAAACATTTGCTTTAACGGCCCCCGCGCAGAGTAGGAAACGCCCAGAAAGTAGCTTGCGAAGTCGGAACTCGGCGCGCTCTTCGGTCACAAGTACCTATGTCTTGTAGAGACACTTGTTACCAGGTTTGTCGCGCTCGGTGCAGTCGCTCGAAAATATTTACGCGCTTACTGATTGGATTATTACTGCAACAACGTGGTGCCGTGTTGCTTCCGGTGTGCAGCAAACTGGCCTTCGAAGAGAATAAAAATACAGTTGCTCCCCGATGATTTTATGTAACCTAATGGGGATGTTGAACATATAACGTGATTGATTGCGCCATTGATTGGAAGCTTGTTTGTATTGAGAAAGAGTGTAAATGATATTGCACTCTGAAGTACAGGGTACTGGAAACATGATGGCTAGTATCACGCAAACCCCCTCTTAGGGCATGATTATCAGTTCCCAGGCTAGAATTGTGAATATTCTTCAGCCTTTTGAGGCTTAAAACTGCCACAGAAGCCTTTTGAGGCTTAAAACTCCCACGGACTGAGAAGATAAAATCAAACTAACAGCATGATACACTGGAGTAGTCATTGTTGCCACTTTGTAAATACAAGAAGAAGGAAACTTAACGTATAGTAAGAAAACTACCATTTTCCGCCCTCATTCTAGTGATTCGTGTAGTTGTGGTATCGATCCGCTATGTCGCTGGATTTCGCATTTCGTCTGGTGTGAACTGTAAAGGATTTCATCAAGCTTGAGATCATTCCGAAGACTCGAAACCCTGTTCGCATTACATCACATCGAAAGTGAAGGAACACACTTACGAATTAGTTTCTCTCGGAGATTAGCTCCTGCTACATAAACGACAGACTTCGTCAGAGAGCCTGCCTCCTTTGGTAGATTCATTACTTACTTTTCGGTTCCTACATAAATCCTCCTCACGGCGAAAGTAGATCCCAGACTGGTAATAACGCTGTTCCCAGCTTTCAAACGCGAAGTGCAAACGTGAACAAAATCGGACCTGGTAGGCCTCCGAAGCAGTCATACCAAACCCAAAACTGTCATAGACCTACTCTTGCCGTGCGGACTATAATGAGTTTGTTTTCGCCTAGTTTCGCAGTACTGCTTTTCGGTAACTTAGGCCATTACACCCGTTACTGTGTTTGGGTTCACACTACTTTTTTTCAGCAACTCTAGTTTATGATCGTTAAACCATAGCGGCCTATGCTTCCGACGCCTGACAAGTTTCCTGTGTCGGATGCGTTTCCTTTGTAGTGGCTACTGAACGACCAGTGGTGTAAAACAGTTTTATGGCCCACGAAATAATGGCGACGTAACCATGTTGATACCGAAATCGCATTTGATAGATATAAGATTTTTGACGTGCTTGTCACGAATTGACACAACCGCACTTTTATTACACTACTACCCACAATACGACACTAGTACAAACGTAAGTGAAATTTCAAAACCCTGTTTACGCCACCAGCAGCTAAAAGTTCAGGGTCGAATGCATGAACTGAACACAAGAAATAAACGGCTGAAAGAGTGTAGTTGGTAAAGAGAGATAGGAGAGAAGGGGAAGTTACGCCGTGAGCAAGGGAAATGGAATCAATCTGACGGCTTCATATTAAACGGAGATAATAAAATAACGACTATCGTTTTCGATAATAAATATATCAAAATGTTAGGGTTGGACTGGTACCGCTGTGCAGCACTAGTATATATCACTAGGATGCTGAAGTTGTTCTGTGTGCCATTCAGCAATCAGAACTTGGTGCGCCGCGCACCCCATCTTGCTTCCGCAGCCCTCTACTGATCCCACGAGCCTTCGAGACACCCGACCCGCCCTTTGTTTTAAGGACCGCGGCGAAAGCTGCCGGTGACTGGGTTTATTTACGTCTTTGGAGCGTAAGCAGTGTGGCTGCTTTGACCTGCTGTAGGAAGTGAATGTTTGCCGGGCAGCTCGGAAGTGCTCGTGGCGTTCACCTGGTGATACCCCTTCCCTTCCCTTCTCCTTCCCCTTTCTCGACTTTCAAGCCGCGCCGTTGTCTCCATCGGCTAATCGCGTTCGTAGCGAGACGTTGCTTGCACCTGGTTGTGCAACGCGCGTGACGTGTAACTTTTTCGTTCAGGCTTTTAAAAGTTGAGCTGGTCTTCCTTAGTCATTCTGTGACTCACTACCAGTCATCTAATTGTACTACGTAAGTTTGCAGACTTGTTTTATGTTCCATACTTTTCAACGTCTCGTAACGCCTCTGATGCTAATTACATCGGAAGCATTGTTAATAAAAGGTAAAGCTGTCATCATTCCTAAGGGTGGTTTGAAAACCACAGTGCTTCGTAAATCAAACGTGGCCCTGTTGGTGCCCTTGCTTCCTCAGAGCTGTGAACTGACATAGCGAGCCAGTTTTTTTTAAAAAAAAAGGGGGGGGCACAGTTTGACGTGGACTCCGAACCATGGTGTACTTTAGCGTTTTTCGCATTAACCAACCTTGCCATAGGTGAAAGAAGGGATAAGTGGCAGAAAAATCTTTGGGGCAATTGCGTATCGGACCAGCAGTATCATTATGATCATCCTCTACCTTTCAAGGATTAGGGTATTGCCTGTTCCGAATTCACAATTCCCATCTGTTCCGAGGTCTTGAAATACCTCGTTTCCCATTCGGCTTATAGTTCAGGATCATCTGGGGAATTATGCGACCTCGAGTTCTCATGAGGCGCCGTGTCAAGTTTTCACGATACTTTTGAATTTTTTCATTCGTACTTACAACATTTAACTCTGTTCATTTCTGGTCATGCCTCATCTTGTGCAGCTCTTCGCTCAGAGCCACAGTATTTCGTAATTGTTTAAGTAATCATTTCTGTTCGTACGGTGATTTTCTTGAAATAAGATATGGATGAATACAATCCTGAGATTGGTTAATATCTAGCAGTATAATTTTTCGTGAGTGAGTGTTTCCATTATAGTGTTACCATTGCCGAACTCAGCCCTATCTCAGGGTTTATCGTGAATATGACGAATATAACTGCCAGTTGACTAACTCGACAGGGTAGCAAACACCTTGCTCGCAGCCTGTAAGGAAATGCAACCGCGTCGAAATTGTACGATGACACTTTTACGATATTTCGTTGTAATATTATTTATTCGTGATCACTATAATGTGTCATCTTCCTGTTTAGTTTGGCTCTTAAAGTTTAGGATCATCTTGTAGTTTGTTCAACGCAGTTTGTTGGATGTTGTCTTATTCTTAATCACAATGCTCGTGTTAGTGTTGTGAAATGATCATTCCACGTGCTGTTACCTTGGCGCGAACCGGTATTTACCGAAGACACGCTTTAACACACTGTAGTTTGCAAGGACGAGAAAGCTACGTCCAGTAAATTTTTTGTCTTCGTACACTTCTTATTTATGTGACCTATAGGTCAAAGCAGTTTATGAGCGACATAATATCTTAACGTCGATGTCATCTTCCTTGAGTTCTTTAATTCTCCGTGGAATATAATTCCCCTTAGCACAAAGTTGGTATCTGTATCTTCCGCATTTTGTCATGTCTTCTTAACAGTTATACTTTTGTCCCCAACCATTCGATTTCGAGGTTAAGTTATTAAGTTGTGCTGGGGTGACCATAATTTCGTGTACTGGAGCTGAAATTCTGCCATCCTACCCATCATCATAATTAATGTGGAGTTGCAATGTAAGGAAGCAGAAGGGAAATCTTGTAACTTGGGCCAAGATGGGAGACTAGCGTTCATTCAGTGGCGAATTGCTCTTCGTTGTTGATCGATGGAAGACAATTCAAAATTACAACACTGTGTGCAGTGTGGCAATTTCGGCCGCACTCTTGTGTGACAAGCAGCTACAGCTGTGGATGGAATGCCACGTGGAGGCAGCTGTTGGCAGAATCCGGCGTGTTATCAGTGCAAAGCAGGCCGCGAGCGCCGATAAGGCGCGTCCGTGGACTAAGCACGGCACAGCGCCTCAACTTCCCTCTGTACAGTGGACGCGCTGTCGATTGCGAATGAAAATCTTTCATTCATTGCATCTCTAAACACTCCCCACATCAACATTACTAATTTGAACGGGTGACTTTCGCCTCGAATTTGAGGAAAGGAATTTTAGAGACTCTCCTTCTGGAACAGACTGTTGAGTGGAAATGAATCGTGGACTGTGGGAAAACCGGAAAGAATAGAATCGAATCATCTGAGATGTATTAAGGGAGGACGCTGGAAATTTAGAATATCTAATAGAAATGAGGGTCGGAAGGACGACGGTTCAAACTCCGTCATTTCCGTAAACCGCTCCGGGCAAATGCCGGGATGGTTCCTTTGAAAGGGTACGGGCGAGTACTTTGCCCGTCCTTGAAATGGAAATGGCTCTGAGCACTATGGGACTTAACATCTATGGTCATCAGTCCCCTAGAACTTAGAACTACTTAAACCTAACTAACCTAAGGACATCACACAACACCCAGCCATCACGAGGCAGAGAAAATCGCTGACCCCGCCGGGAATCGAACCCGGGCCCGTCCTTGACACAGAGATTGTGATCCGTCTGTAAGGACCTCGATGTCGACGGGACATCAGAATTCCTTTAGAAATGAGGTGGTCCTCAGTCTATAGAATCGACGAGAAAGGGAATCCATGGAAGAAAACTGAATTTAAGAAGGGACAGGATAATAGGACATTTGCTACGATGTTTGGGAATGATTTATTAAATGATTCCATCCCTTCTACAATTATTAGTTTTTGGTTCATGTTCTATAATGTGGTAAAATTTCGCCCGTAGTTCATTTTCAGTTACCTAAATAAATTTCTTGACACTTGAAAATGACTTGAGGCCGAAGCCGTACGATGGTACAGAAATTAAATAAAAACTGACAGTTGCAGGTGTGATGAAAATATTTTTAAAAATTCGTATCAACTGTGGAGTCAGGTTAAAAGAAAATCATCCACCAGAGGAAAAACTTTCGTGGTACTAGAGGCAGTGGTAGAGGGCAAAAGCTGTCGGGGAAACCGAAAAGACCGAAAGAATAAAGCTTTTGCCCGGAGGTATTGCTACTTAATTGTTCTCTTACTAAGCCTTCCAGTACGTCTGAAGTCATTGTGTATGATCATAAAGTTTCAGCGCAGGTGGCAGCGGACAAATGGCTGCTAAGGAGCAAGTGACTCATCGGCTTTGAGCACCAGCGCTCGTCCTTCGCTCTCCACACACCCAGATAACAGATTGGTAGGAACTTTTATTATGTGATTAATTATCAAAGGACGTGCTGTTGTGAATGATGTTTAACTTCATTTTTCGTAGTGTTCGGGAAATCGATTTCATGTTCGAAGTATTTGAAACTGTCGTCGCTTGTAACAGAAAAGGGTAGGATGACTGTTACCTGTGTGTGTGTGTGTGTGTGTGTGTGTGTGTGTGTGTGTGTGTGTGTGTCCGGAAGTAATCAGCCACTGTTAATTTTTCTTTTACTCTAGTGTCTTTGCCACAAATTTAATTTTAGTTTGCTCTTTTGTGGGAAACAGGTGTTATAATCGACGTAGCGTTCTTCTTCCGGATACCCAGATGTTACTCATGTCCATTTTCCAGCATTCTTAACAGGAAAACCTCAGGTCCGTTCGCGCCAGCAGAAGCAGAGGTGTAGGGCAAGTGACGTGGGTGGCCGGGTCCCGGTCGGCGATGACTTCACTGTGGCCGCCGCCGGCGTCTTCAGGGAAACTCATCACACTCTCACCCACGCACCTTCAACGATGACGAAAGCGCGTGGGCGCCAGTGACGACATTTTCGCGTCTTGCATTGAAGTTCACCGCTCGGTTTGGCCCGCTGAGCTAGAGGAGGCTTCAGAGTGAAGAACGCGCTGTTCATTTCCAGACTCCGATGTCGGAAATGTACGTTCCTCCCAAACGTCCCGCGAGATAACCGCGACAAGAAAATCATAGAAAGTCCAGCTGTTATGGAGTCTCAGCGGTAGTTGATTTCCCAGGCGCCATTCGCGAATTGAACATGAGAAGGGGGTGGGGGAATAACAATGGTATAATACGTACCCTCCGCGACACACATCAAGGTGTCTTGCAGAGTGTGGAAGTGTAGAAGTTGAAGCACGCAGTCCAGCTTCACTTGTCTGTTCGCGCCAGTTGATGAACACGCCCAGCATCCTGTAGCGACGGAGTGAACTTGAAAGCTCAGTATAATTCTTTCCGTACTTTCTGCTGTACAAAACGATTATAAAGTAATGCTCGGTTCCGTACTACTATATTTATTGACACTGAACAGTCTGTAAGTGGAGAGATTTCCTAACGAAACAGAGGTATTGTCCGCAGTCGATCCACGACCGACCTATCGACCTGACAGGTGCCGAACAGTTACAACCGGACGTTAGTGTGCCATTGTGATGGCGATCCGACCCTTGTGCTTCCTCCTCCGACGAGATTTGTAACATTGCTCTCGCGTCGATACATCCGGACGTCGTAAATATTGTCTCTTTGTAATAAATGAAATGCGACTTTGTCATTGGCAGTGACTGTAAAATCCTCGTGTAACACCCTCTGTATGAATTTAGGTGTTAGGTCGTGTCATTATAAGACACTATAGGAACTAATAAGTTGACGTTTCCACCGTATTGCAATGGCCCTCTACAACAGCGTTCCTCGATTTGTGCTCCGCGAAAAACTATTAACAACAAGGCGTTCTTGAATTTTGACGATACTAATTATTTTTAAAATTTCATTACGATTTTTGTGTTATTAGTTATGATTTAAAACAGAGCTAATCAATGAATAAAACAAGTTTCTCTCATTTTTGAAAATTTTGTTAACTGTCAAAATAAACAAGGTGTTCGATTAAAGTACAAGGACTTTCGGCGTTCCGTCAGAGGAAATGTTGGAGAACACCTGCTCTACAACGCCACCAAACTGTTTGTAGTTGCTGTGAAGAGAATTTCTGCAAAGACTGTCGAAACATCGACTTCATAGCTTTTTTAGTGTTTCGTAATGACGCGGCCTAACAATCAGAAGAATTTTATTCAAATTGACACTACTGTGGAAGCCAACGCTCGTATACTTTCTGTGTAGGTCCATTACGCTATAATTCATGCACTAAATACGGTCTGCAAGGCATCATCTGCGGTTGCTTACGCATAATGTTATTAACTATTGATTTTTCCCAACTCTTCGTAATGATTTCTGCAATCTCCACAGGGGATTTGATGCGCTATTCTTGATTGATCATCATTTACACTTGTGCTCCCAACCTATAATCTACCTTTATGGCGTATACATTAACACCCCTTCTACCACTTCGCTTTTCACGAGCGTAGACGTGCCAAAATTACCTTCTAAATGCCCGCCGAACCTACTAGGTTGTTTCATCGTAAGTTTTCAAACATCTACACTCTACGAATCGCTGGTAATGCTGATATCTTCGCAAACAGTAACGTATCTGTTAACTGAACGTGGCATATGGAAATCACATGGCAGTAGTGAAACTTAAATACTACCAGTACCTCTTTCCAGATGACACGGTCATTAATTTACGCTCTCGAAAATACAATTTTATGAAATCGTTAATTGACTCCCTGTTGAGTGTACTGCAGCTGATCTGAGCCACTTATTACATGCTACGTATAACCTAATTAATATATACAGTCTCTGATAGTTTTTGCAGTATATTTGTGGTGACAGTGGGATCACATGGCAGTCGTATTTTTTAATTTTTAATGTTTATGGTACATCAAGTTCTGAAATCAAATATCTAATCAGCCAAAACAAGTCGATGAAGTTCTAAAAAAAATTCGAGAAAATCGACTAAGTAGTCCTTCGATCGCCTTTAAAATGCGTCTGTAATATGCGAAAACAGTCAGTTTTTGTCGAAGGGTCGTATGGTTGTGTGGTAAAATGGTCGCCTACCACGTGTGGCACAGGTTAGATACCCAGCCCTGCCAAAATGTTACACAAACGTCTATATTCCATGAAGCGTAAAATAGACATGGATGAAAAATAATTTAATTTGTAATTTAGTTCCAAAAATAATTTGTAAAGTATCAGTAATTAAGAATTATATTTGCAATGAAAACTGAACTTTTGTGTGCCACATCTAATTGGAAATGAGAAGACGTGCATTTTTCTAAAAAAAAAAATAGCACTTAGATACCTATTAGTTAGCATACATTTGAGGAATTTTATATCGAACTGAAAACTTCTACGTATCAAGTGAGCACTCTACAACTCTACCACACAGCCACACGGATTGCTGTGAAAAATAACCTTGCTTTAGCATATTAAAGACGATCGGAAAGCTTCAAACTCGATTTTCTCGAGAATTTTTGAGTGTTGCATCGAACTATTATGAGGGATTAATGTTTAAGTTACGAACTTCACGTACTATAAATATTTTAAAAAGTAGAAAAAACTCGATTGCCATTTTATGCACTTGTGAGAGAGCACAGGTTCTAGGCAGCTCTGTGTAGCGACCTGTCTCCCAGTTTGTTTCAGTATAAAGTACTGGAAATCTCAATATTCCGAGGAAAGCTTTATTCTGACATTTGGCCTAACTGGTAAAGTGAACGGCGACGTACATTACTTGAAAGCATAACCCGTTACCCAGTGTCCATAGTTTCTTCTTCGCGGGCCCGCAGGGGTGAGCGTGTCAGGGAAACTTTGCGACTGACCGGAATGGCTCCGTATATAGCTGAAATTGTGCGGTGTTTAACGAGGCAGGCGCCGATAGCCATCTCGGCGTGGCTTGGCCCGCCGCACCTCGCGTGTTTCGGATCGCAGAGCTGGCCGTGCCTGGCCCTAGGGCTGCCAACTGTTACACGCCAATTACCTAAATGGCGCAGGGAGTGGCCTCAGGCCTCACGCCTTCTGCCCGACATCGGCGCCTGGGAAATGTTACCTCGCCTGTTATTAAAAATCACCACTTTTCGTTTCCTCGTCGATTTACTTTTTTATTCCTCCTCATTTTGTGGCCGCGTATTTACTCAAAGGGGCTAAGGGGCATGGAAGACTTTCTGTCCTGTCTACTTTTGTGTGTGATTAAAATATATCAACAACTATTTGTTGAAGATGTATGGCCAGCTGAAGTTTCCGCATGTGACGTGGGAAGGACAATCTGAACATTGCAGCAAGTGTGACGTTGTTTACTCAGCGTCTTCTTCTTCTTCTTCTTCTTCTTCTTCTTCTGGTTAAAATAGCGCAAAGTCTTACAAATTGGCCAAGGATTTTGTTGACCAGAAGGTAGAGCTCCTGTGTTTCAAGACACTGATACAGGAGCCGTTGATCTGAAGAAACTCTTCATGGCTTGCATTCAGTCACACACAGGCTGTATTTTGATTGTACAGTGACTGTGGAGCGGGGAGGGAGAGAGTGGAACTCCATTAAGAATGTGGATTTTCTCTGCGGAATTATACCAGACATACAAAAATGACCTACTGAAACGTACTGTTTACTTTGGCGAAAACAATGTCCTACTTAAAGGATGTGATTCTTCGACAGAACTCAAGGCGTGACAGGCGTTTGCGTTTGTGCGCCAGCCGGTGGACAATGCAATTTCATTGTTTCTTAAACGCCAGGGTTAGGTCAAGAAATACTCCCAGGCAGGAACCATCTCTTAACCAAAACTGTCAACTCATCAGCTTCATAGTTCTGCAAACTGTTCTCTGCCCTAGGCTTAGCTTCTTCGTGTTCTTCCTGTGGTCCTCATGAGACTGCAGATCACTGTCAGCTTATCTAAGTTTGAAGGGCTGCTAGCAGTACGTCGGAAATGGTAACTTGAAGTGGTCGTCGCTAGTAGTAATACCTCATTTTCATCCACGTTTACACCTTTTCCAGCGATATGCTAGACACAGATGAGACATTTAAATGCCGCCGGCCTGAGTGGCCAAGCGGTTCTAGGCGCTACAGTCAGGAACCGCGCGACCGCTACGCTCGCCGGTTCGAATCCTGCCTCGGGCATGGATGTGTGTGATGTCCTTAGGTTAATTAGGTTTAAGTAGTTCTAAGTTCTAGGGGGCTTATGACCTCAGCAGTTGAGTCCCATAGTGCTCAGAGCCATTTGAACCATTTTTGAACGATGTGTATCGAAATAAAAATGGGCCTCGTATGTAATTTCAGACAAATGCAGCAACCTCATTACTCACAACTTAGTAAAGTGTTGGGGTGCCAATTTGGGTGTCGCCCGCCATATGAACAGACAATTGGAGCGATTGTCTGGGGTGCTATTTCATTTCGCAGCAGCACCCCTTTGGATGACATCCGCGGCGCCCGTAGAGCGCAGCGCTACGTCGACAATACTCTAGGTGCCACTTTGTTGTTTGGAGCATTACGGACAGGGCCCTCCAACTATCTCGGGATTTTGACAGTATAATGCGCCGATTCGAAGAATCAGTTCGGTATCCTTCAGAGGGACATCCAACAGCTCTGTCAATCAATGCCGAGCCGTGTAAGTGCTTGCATAAAGGTCAGAGGTGCACCAAAGCGTTATTGGCTTGATCTTTGTCTTGAATAAATCACCTAATTTTTCTAAAATTGTAATTTGTTTGTACATGTACAGCACATCTACCGATTTTCTCCCCATTTGGTTAATTCCTACGTGGCACGTTACGTGTGTGTGTGTGTGTGTGTGTGTGTGTGTGTGTATGTGTGTGTGTGTGTGTGTGTCAGAGAGAGAGAGATATTGTAACTTTGCTCTCTGGGCAGTCTATGATAATGCCCGCGTGACTGAAAATAATTGTGCAGACATTCGTTTAACAGTCCTAGTTGTCCATAAATAGCGACTGTGTAGCTGGGAGTGTGCGCCAGAAGGTAACTGCAGGAGATCGCCTTTACTGGCTGCAGGCACCGAACTGTACTGTGTGACTGCAGGATGAGAACTGTAGAGAGTATTGGCGGCGCTTCATTTGTTCCGCTGTCGGCAGACTAGGCGGAAACGATGTAGTCACCAGTTGGCAGCCTTCTCTCTGGCGGCTGGCAACACTATCGGCGGACGACTACGACGCGCCGACTGACGTGGCGCGGAAGCAGAAAGAGGTCCGGACTTGAGAGGCCCATCTTAGAGACTGCTGCTCGGAACTGAGGGGCGCCAGACGAGCGGTCGCGGCTAGAGAGCCTGTATAGGGAGAGAGTGGCCAACCGGACGATACGGCGGCCATTTTTCTGCCAAACTGCGGGCGGGACTTTTGAATGGCCAGTAGTGGAGTACACACTCACCGAATCAAAAGCACAAGACAATATGGCGAAATCATTCGTTAAATGCCTTTGTTTATAAGAATAATGTGTTATAATAATTTTCACACAGCCAATTTACAGGTCTGTTTTCAAATTTAACTATGTATTTTGCAAGTTGTTTTATATGTAGTTAAAAGTAAAAGCGACTTACTTCGCATAGATAAGAGTACTTGGTTGGTTTCCACAAGGCTCCTGTTTGATTTATGTCAGCCCTGTCGACTGCGACTGCCCACTGCTTTCGTCTTTCTTCACTGCGTGGAAATGCTAACATGCGAAATCCACCTTCGCCTCTATTGGAACAACCAAATGCGGCACAACCTGGCATCGTTTACGAACGTCTGCAGAACGAATTACAGATGTCAAAAACAATATTGTACAATTACTAACGTGTTTACTTCAGACGTGTAGGCCTACCGCCTTCATCACAAAACGCTTCATTATTTCAATTCGTATTTAAGATCGCAAACGCTAATTACGTACTAAAAACGATATACAACTAATTCGAACCTGCATGCACAACGCATAACAAGTCTCTCAATAATTCAAATTCCTTTTAATCGTTTCCAAAAGTCCTCTAAACTTCAATTCAATTCAAAAGCACCTCGAACATAGGAAGCGCGAGAGACGTTTGGCGCCATTTTTCTGCCAAAGCTAATCAACCAATCATGGGCAACTTCACCTATGGCCACTCTCTCCCTATACAGGCTCTCTAGGTCGCGGCTGTGTTGTGGCGGCCTCTCGTAGCATTTGATGCGTACCTCTTAAGCCGGTGCACGGCAAACAAGAAATGCGGGAAGTTCAAAGAGATGGATCGAACTGACTGTCTGAAGTTTTTCATACAGCCATTAACTATTCTTACTCCTAATCATGGTGGCAGAGACAACTGTCAGTAGCTGGAGAAATTTTTTTGAAATGACTATGAACACCGAGAAGATAATATTCGGATATGCCGCCGCGGACACGTTTTTAACCTGTTGCGAAGTCTGAACGCCATTGTGTGCATGTTTGTGTTTGGGTTGCTGTGGGCGAATCGAGAGCTCGGTGGTGGCGAGAGGAGGATCGCGACGGAGAAAGCAACGTGGGGAAGCGACGCCCCCTGCAGACGCCAGCCAGCCGGCCGGCCGGCATGCTCCCGGCTTTCTCTGGCAGAACAATGGCCGCGCTGACGTCAACCCGCCGGGGCGCCCAGGGCTGCAGAACCTGACAAGGGCATAGTTAAATGTCCCGGTATTCTTTCATCGGCAGCATGGGCTTCCCCAGAAATTTTTCCCGGGAGGTGCGGTGGGGCTCTAAAGTTCGCATTTTTTTTATATAAATCAGTTTCGAAACCTAAGAACTAAATTCTGTACGTCGCACGAAAACTCGTTATGCCGGTGTGCCGGAGGAATGATAGTTATCCACTCAGTATACCAATAAAAGCTTTGTACTAAAGTTTCCAGGCTATGGCTCGTTTTGTCTTCAGTTCTGAAATTTTTGGATGTATCTTGCTTGATCTTCCCCTTTGTGTTGTAAGCTTATGTATTCAAAGTCCCCGTACGTGGTTCCTCCATTCGTTTGCGTAATCCGACGAAGCTAGCAGGGATAAAATACAGGGAGCGAAAGATTATCAACAACTTTTATAGGAACTCGACTGTAGTTATAAGTCGAATGATATGAAAAGAAGGTGTAATCAGAAGAGGGTGAGACAAGGCTGTAGCCTATCTCCGATGTTATTAACCTGTACATGGAGCAAAATGTAAACCTATATTTTTAGTTCATCTGTGACTTCCTAAGACTCATGTAGAGGCTCTTATTTCTGTTAGAATGATTCTTGCAGGTGTTTTATTAAAGGAAATCAGGAGACATTTGGAAAGGGAATGAAATTTACGGGAGAAGACATATATATTTTTTCAAGTTTGTCGATATGACATTGTAATTCTGTCAGACAGCAAAGGACTTGGCATAAGAATAGTTAAACGGAATTGATAGTTCTAGACAAGAGGTTACATCAGCAAGAGTGAGACAAACATGAAATGTGAAGCACCAACAAGGACGTTTGTCTATGTATATTAATGGCTTTAAAAAAAAAAGTGAGACATTGCTTATTGAACGACCCTCCTATTTATGTGAGGATAACCTTTTACGTGAAATGAATGGCTGACGATGAACAGTTCAGACAAGTATAAATAGAATAGAAGGTTTTGAATAGGGCTCCCTCCAAAGAATTAAAAGATTAGATGAGTAAACCTTGTAAGTTGGCACTGAATCGAACTGGGGAAAAATATTTATGGCACAAATTGATTTAAAAACTGGGATGTGTGAGGGTTAAAATGGTCTCCCTCTACAGAGGCTTAACCACTATAAACAAGTTCAAATGGATGTAAGTTGCGATAGATATGCAGAGATAAAGAGGTTTGCACAGAATAGACTAACGTGGAGAGCTGTATTAAATCTCTGGTCGGAGAGAAGTTCGCAACAACGACAGATCGGCAGTTTCTTCCAGTCTCCAATTGCTTAGAGAAACTCATGTTTACGCTTCTGCCTTATTTGTACGTGGCAATTAGAAACAGCATCAAAAAGTGCATTTTCGCAACCTAACGGCAGCTTCTGTCCCCCACTTTCATTGGCGAACCTCATACGAAGGGTGCCCCAGGAGGAATGGTCAGTATCCAGGGATATGACAGGAACGATCACTCGAAGCAAAAAAGTCCGGTAAATAAGAGCTCTAAAATGCATAGCTTACTGAGCACTTGTTTAGTAGCGGAAGTGACGTGTTACCTAGCCCGAAGATGGTAGCACACCAATTTGTAGCTGCAGACTGTGGACCAGAAGTTCATCCTCCGGTCACGAGGGCAATAAACACCTTACGAATGCGTGAGCTTTCAGTAGAGGATTTTCGTCAGTATGGCGCACAGTACGAGATTCTTTGCGGTGCATAGTCATTGCCCGACGCAACGTTGTTACTTGTCGGTGCTTTAGAAAACCAACAAAAGTGTGACTTATAGATCATATCCGACACCAAAAGAAAACGATACCGCTATGTTCAGTACGATTTTTTATTGCCGCTTTAAATGGGAAGTCTTGAAAAGTTGCTATTACAGGCGAGTTCTGAATGAACTCTTCAGATCTATCAGGTTGATATTACTTGGCTGTTCCTAAGCGCCAACGACCACCCACTCCCCAGCAAAATTATCCGTGAATGTATCGCGTCCTACTTTTTACAAAGGAAACTATGCACTGATCACTTCAGTGTTGTTGAAAATTAACAATCATAAATTGAGAAGTTGAGGAGTGCTAGTTCTGCTAGGTTCGCAGGAGAGCTTCTGTAAAGTTTGGAAGGTAGGAGACGAGGTACTAGCAGAAGTAAAGCTGTGAGGACGGGGCGTGAGTCGTGCTTGGGTAGCTTAGTTGATAGAGCACTTGCCCGCGAAAGGGAAAGGTCCCGAGTTCGAGTCTCGGTCCAGCACACAGTTTCAATCTACCAAGAAGTGTCATAAATTGAGAAGTCAAGTTATCATACAAAAATACGTCCGTACCTGAGGACTAATTTTATTTTCCGTCTCTTCCGGCTCCTAGACGAACGGTAAATCGTTGTACTTAACTTTGAACTATATTATTAATTTAATTCTATCCTTTCGGGTATCGCACTGCTAGATTTTATGCACCGTGGAGGTAGACCCAAAGAAGTAAAAATGTGGCACTATAGTATCGTCGCATATGGAGTTATCCATGTCGGGCGAACCCAAGACGTTACTCTCGAGTGAATGACTATGTTCTCAGACGATAGTAATTTTCTGAACAGGGGTGTTTCCGCTTGGGACGAGTTGGTAACCCCGCGGCAGCGCCGAAGGTCTACGCAACACTGGCGGCAGTGACGGCTGCGGATCGCGAACCGCCAAGCCTAGGCCTGTGTTTACAGCTGCGCCGGCAATCAGGCCCGCCGAGAGCCGTAATGCGATGCAAATGCTGGGTCTGGCGCCGGAATGAAAAGGCCGCCCCGGGGGCACTAGCAGCTCGTGGAAGGTGGTCGTCTGTGGCGCCACAGCACAGAACCCACGTGGCGGCATCGCGGGCCTCTCCCACGTGACGTCACGACCCGTATTCGCCCTCTGCTCACACATCTACATTTACTCTCTGCAAACCACTGCCAGATGCGTAGCAGAGGATCCTGCCATTGTACTGCGCATTACAGTTTCTTTCATATTCCGTTAGCGCATGCCCCTGTGCCCGCTGTAAGTAGTCCAATCCGGTCTTTGCGGCCCCGATGGCGACCGTACGTAGGCAACAGCGATGCATTACAAGATTCCGCATTCAGCATCGGCTCTTGAAACTTTGTAAAGAGAATTTTGCGGGAATCGTGAAGTATCTGGCAATTTAGTTTATCCAACATCTCCGTGACGCACTCGCGTGGATCAAACAAACCTGTGAGCATTCGAATTGCCTCCTTCGTATGCGTTCAGTATCGCCTTTTAGTTACGTTTCGTTTGGGATCCACGCGCCGGCCGCGGTGGTCTCGCGGTTCTAGGCGCGCAGTCCGGAACCGTGCGACTGCTGCGGTCGCAGGTTCGAATCCTGCCTCGGGCATGGATGTGTGTGATGTCCTTAGGTTAGTTAGGTTTAAGTAGTTCTAAGTTCTAGGGGACTGATGACCACAGCAGTTGAGTCCCATAGTGCTCAGAGCCATTTGAACCATTTTTTTTGGAATCCACGCACTTGACAAATATTCTGTGATGGACCGCACGAGAATTGCAGATCCAATCTCCATTGTACACTTGATTGCTTTCTCCAAGTATCCACCCTGTGAAGCGAAGTCTGTTACCTTCTAACTTATTTTCCGACAGGCTGTTGCAGCCAGGTATTTGCGTGAGTTGATAGATTCCATTTGTGACTCACTGATGTTGTAATGATGGGAAAATACGTTTTTTCGTTTCGTAAAGTGCCGAGTTTCACTTTATGACCGTTTTAAGCAGGTTTCCATTCTGTGCACCAGACTGAAACTAAAGAAGGTCTAACGCCCAGTCACACGATGCTTAGGAGAATGTCCACATCTTCTCCCTCCACTGAAGGAAATGTTTCATCATTGGTCTTCCTCTCTGTCGGGATATAGTCATGTATGGTTGTTCCATTACAAACCCCCCACTCTTCCCCTTCATGGTCATAGCCAACAACGATCTGTGCTCTTGTCTCGAAGCGGCCTGATAATACAGGGTGAGCACAAAGTCCTGCCCTGATTATAACAATTTATTGCAGAATAACTGTTTGGCATAATAATTTTCATTTGATGCCGTTACATAGGTTAATGTTACTAGTTTCTTTTAAGACCACTTACGTCAGTAAACCTCAACGTGTGCTCTCCTGGTAGCTCGGAGAATGTCGAGGCGGTATTCCAGTTCCCGCCAGGTGTTTCATAACATGTGTTCTGTCACAGTACCCACAGCAGCTTGGATCCAGTTCGTCGGCGTCAGCAACTGGTGCGACGAAGACTCTGTCCTTGATACAGTCCCAGAAAAGTCAAGGGGTGGCTAGGGTGTTGATCGTTCCTTCCATCCAATCCACCGATCCGGAAATGTTTCATCAAGGAAATCACACACTATCAAAGCCCAGTGTGGGTGGTGCTCCATCTTGCTGGAAAAGTATCCATGGTTCGTAGTCTTCTAACTATGGGGAAATTAACTGTTGCAAAACGTCTAAGTAAATGTTAGCGGTAATGGATTTTTCCGCGAAGAAAAACTGTCCAAAAACCTTTTTATGCATGAGGCCGCACCAAACATACACTTTTTTGCTGTCTCGCTGTAACTGTACAGTAGCATGTGGAGACTCTGAACCCAATATACGGACATTATGCCTATTTACCATTCCATTGACATGAAAGGTGGAGTTATCGGTAAAGCATGTGCGATTTAAGTCATCGTTAGCACCATCAATCCTGTTGAGAATCTCAGTGCAAATTCAGCACGTGCCAGCAAATCATTCGGTTGCAAGGCCTGCACGATTTGCACTTCGTAATCATGAAACCTAAGTCTTTCATGAAGAATCTTCACCACACTTGCTTGCGGTATTTTAAGTTTACGTGATGCCTGACGAGTTGATTTAGACGGACCCCGCTGAAACGATTGCCGAACACGATCAACAGTTGCATCACTCACATGAGGCCTGCCACTTCCGAGGACGATCTTCAACGCTGCCTGTTTCGTTAAACTTTGCATACCATCGCTAAATTGATTTAACGTCAGGAGGGCTGAGTCTATAAGAAGCCCGAAATTTACGCTGAACACTGATGGGCGATTTCGTTTCGCGAAACCAAAGCACACATTACGCTTTCTCCTGCTTCGACGCCATTTTGCCAGCAACTAACGTGACCTAACAGACTGCGTCGGTGTTGTGGAGCACTAGCGCCACCTATTGGTCACAACAATTAGTAACACTAACCTATGTAACGACATCAAATGTAACTTATTATGTCAAACGGTTATTCTGTTATAAATCTTTATTATCAGGGCAAGACTTTGTGCTCACCCTGTATTTCAGTTTGGTGACATTAAAAGGTTCGGAGACGACTCATAATATATGTTATTATATCGCGATACCTAATGTATTCGTGTCTGTGTGTGAGCCAAGCCTTGCGCTAAATATTTGTTAAATGGTGGACTGAAAAGTAGCACAAGCAACTGCCCTTGTACCGTTTGTACTACAGTCTTTTTACTATAGAGGAAAACATCAGCAATACCGTGCGTAGATATCCCAAAAAAGGAAACACATTTTCACAATTTAATATCGTTGCTGCTAACAGCTTGCTGTACACGATGAAAAATGAGTGTCGCTAACTCGCCGAATGAAATTCTCTTATATTTCTTTATAGTTATACCTGTCGTCAAAGTTGAAAAGTTATAGTAACCAAGGACATCTGTAACAATCTTAGTATGCAAATTAAATATTGTATGTAGTGCGGTAACTCGAATGTTGCAGTATATTCACCCTTGCAATACTTTGCATATAATTGTTTGAAAGGAGGTGAAAACTTCAAAAAACACAGGCGTTGCATAAACTGCCACACAATCTGAAATGGGCTTATTCTTCTGATGTCAGATGGAGGACTTTAAATGCTTGTTGACCGCAGAGTAGATAGAAAACTAGCAACTGAAATGAACTTAAAACTCTATCCGAGTTACGTACTGTCTTTTACGGCCAAACAACGCAACAGTCACACACAGTGTTTGTAAAATATGTCAGTTATCGCACTGCTTGCAATGGCGATCAAGACTCTCCAAACGGATAGGAGCTACTTTGAAGCACGTGCCGCAAGGACGATTACAAGTGCGGCGGTGAAAGGTTAACGTAATCTCTAAACTGCATCTGCCAAGTGGCACGTACTCAGTTACTTGCACTTCGTAGGTGTTCATGGCGATAACAAATCTTTCGCAAAACTTCCCGCTTGCTGCAGCTTCTCACGTATTGTTGTATCTGTTATGACAACGGATAAAATATCGAAGTACATATGAATAGTTTTATCACCTACTTAAACAGATAGTGGTCGCGCAAAAAATTAGTTGCTGAAGCTAGTTGCAACTTGGAAGATAGGAGTAATGAACATCGTTTCATACTTTTTGGCATACGCGTCGTTTCGGTCGACAGAAACGGCATTGAAATGGTTTTGATTTATTATTGTTATTAATTGCTCGTGGAAGATGTTGGCGTATACATCGAACACAAGGCAGCATCTCCCAAATTCTTCGCATAAACTTGGTTTAACACGTACGCACGTGAAAAAGACAATAAACGAACCTGCAGAACTTGATAAAATGGTGTCGTGTAACGGACAGCCTTCCCAGTGTCCTTGTTCGTATTCGCATTTGGCTGTGACATAAGGCCAGTCGTAGGAGTCTTGAACTGGAATACAATACCCCTCCAGCTAAGTATACCACGCTACGCGAATACTACAGCACTAAGTTAATCAACTAGTCGTCAAAACCTATCTTCATCTGGAATCTCTATATTTTAAAAACCGCGATCATGTGAAACTCGGCTGGCAGACATCGCCTTTAATAAGACTTCAGAGACTGCTTCTTCGTGTTCTACAGCGCTAACGTCAGCACATCAGAAAAATGTAGTATTGCACTTAAAACTTTCAGGAATTGTATTTGTTCATTACTTACCAACGGAAGTGAAGCAGTCTAGTGAAACAATATGGTTCCAGTGACCTTTTAAAGTCTCAGACATCTATGACGTAAACATGCAGACTGAAACAACGAATGAAAATTTACACCAAGGACAGGGTTTGAACCCGGGTCGTCTCCTCACTAGGCAGATCCGCTAACCACTGCAGCACCGTGGCTCAGTGGCTTTGCACAACTACTGTAGGACACCTCCCTCCTCAACCCAAATTCCCATTCACGCCTCAATTGACATTCCCCCTAAACTCGAATAGCACTGCAAAGGCTCTCCAACTGTCCTGGAATAATTCAGGGAGACTACTAAGTGTGCTGAGGCGTGAATAGGAATTTGGATTGAGGATGGAGGCGTGCTAGGGTTGTCCGTGCAGTTCGGCAAAACCACAGTGCCTGGGTGGCGTAGTGATTAGCGCATACTCTTTGTGATCAGGAGACCCCCATTCAATTTCTGACCTTAGTACAAATTTTCATTCGTCGCTTCATTATACATACATACATAGAACTGAAATAGATGCATTTACTGGAAATACATAGCGGGACTTTAAAACAGCAACATCAGGAAATATAACAAACAACGAAATATAATTTGCAGGTACATAATATAGAAGAAGGAACAAATGAGTAAATTTTGGGTGATAAGTGGTTACACTAGCTACAGAAACCAGAGATGATGTTTCGTTGCCATTGAACAGGTGCTGGACCCGTGTGAAGATGAGGATTGGAATCTGGCGGCGTTCATTCTACTCGGACCCTTCAGACTCGAACATATCCCTGATGATGCCCCGTGCAGAACTACAACTATTCTGAGAAGACGTCGTGATTCCTTTGATGTGTCTAGTGTTGTCGTTGGGCGTTCCACTGTCGGCGTGCGACTTTCTGATGCCGTAACAATGGTTGCCAGGCTACATTCTATCGCACTGTCCGTGTAGATACTTGTCTGGCTGCTAACAAATCCGTTATCTTTCTCTAAGTTCCTGACGAGGCAGTATGGTTCTACAGCGCCAAGCGTACAATGTCTGTCTCCTTTCGGGCGCCCGTACATAGGGTCGTTGAGATCCTAGGTAGCGTTATGTATGGCCCTCCTGAACTCATCTATTCGATATTCGCATTGCAGGCGTGGGATGGCGACCAACTCTGGCATTCGTATCATGTAACGATAGGCCACGATCCTGACGCTGTTGAATTGCGACACGTGCTGCTGGTCGTTTCACCTTCTTTCACGACGCATAACACGATCTTGCCACAAACAACCAACATTACGATGCCACGTGTGGACGAAAATCTTCCTGCGCAATCTTTCCTTGGATACACAATGTAGATGGCTCTACTCCTACTCACTTTCAGCGTCTGCACTGAAATTCTAATCATTTGCGTGTCGAAGTATGTAGTGCACGTCATGCTAATTTGACCTTTGTTGCACGCCGCCCTCGTGGCCGGCAGTGTGTAATAGCGTTCTAATGTCGATTCGAGTCTGTATATCTGTATATGGAGGCTAGTCATCGGATTTCCAATAGGACTGAGCGAGTCCGTGACCAGGATGTAGCATTTCACAAGCGTGGCCACCTGGCGCGTCGCTGTTCTGCGAACGAATTGCGCTCAGCGTCGTGCGCTGAGGGTACGGCTCGGAACTGATCGCGTGAACGAGAAAAATACAGGGCGACCGCTCTGAATAAATATGAGCCGCCGACTGAGGCGTCTGACGTAAACCACGGTCTGGTGACGGCCGCTCTCCCGAATAAACCGACACACACACACACACACACACACACACACACACACACTATGTTGGCTACAGTGGCAACTTTCCCATTTCTCTGATCTCGCATCGATCCTACACCAGATGTTCTTTGTACTGTTCTGTACCTCAGAATTAGTCTCAAAGTAAAGGATTGTATAAATTGAATGAACTGTCTGCTGCGCACAGAATACGGTTTGGTACCAAGGAAAGAACTGTTAACGACGAACTGACCATAGCTAGAGACCAAGTGAGGAAGTGCTACCTTGGAGGCAAATAAACGCGTAACGGACGAAGCAAGGAAGGTATAAGAAGCAAACTAACAGAGGCTGAGGGAGAATTCCGCGCTAAATACGAGTCTACTGTTATCGAACACAGGCCTTAAAATGAAGAAATTTCTGAGAATATACCTCTCCAAGTATAGTATTGTACATAAGTGAGTTATGGGCTGTTGTAAAAACCGGAAAAGAAGATATTCAAAGCGTCTGAGATGTGGAGTTAGAGAAGACTGCTGAAAATTGGACTATTAACACGACGAAGGTCTCCTCGGGATCACCGAGGATAGGCGTATGTGGGAAATGCAACTGGGAGAAAGGACAGAACATGTGTGAACATCAGAAAATAACTGCCATTGTACTAGAGGGAGCAGTAGAGGGAAAAAATTGCAGGCGAAGGCACGGATTACGATATATACAGCAAGTAGCTGATCACGTCGGGCGTGAAGAGATGATGAGGTTGGCACAGGATATGAAGTAGTCAAAAGACTGACGGAAAAACGTCAGAATCACTTAGAAGTGGTAATTGTGTCTAGTGGGTTTATTTTTTATTGAAAATGTTAAAAAGTTACCGGCTTTTCAATGGCGAGATCATTAGACGGACGAAAAAGGCTTCTATAGCGACTATGCTAGGGTTATTTAGGCTATATGCAATAATGTGCGGAACGAAACAGTTAAGTCTGCGTCACATAATTTGATGCAATTTAGCGTGTCCTTGTTTCAAACGATATATTTCTCTTGTCTGCTAGACATGTCAGAGTCACTGCGTGAATTGTAGCGTCTGATTTTAGGTGTTGATATGCGAACTGGGATAGTTCACGGACCTGCTGCTTTTTAATGAGCATGTCCTGCACTTCTATATGAACCCAGGCGGCGTAAATACGGCGAGGAGGGAGGTTTGACTGGGAAACGAACACGCAATGGCTGCCATCGCCTAGGCTGTTCATCATCTCGACCTCTTGAAACGTGCTGCCTGGGTGGTCCGCACGCGACGCTTCTTCGTGCAGTGCGCTCTGACAGTTGTGAGCCACGTCATCGTTTTTTAAGTTGCGTTAACCGTTTGAGTGAAGAACACGAGGAAAAAGAATAGAAGTCTAAATATAAGTGGTCAAGTCATGGGTTGCATCGCCGATTTGTATAGCTGTTCTTCCATATCACGTGTTAAAGCAGCTGTTTCTGTCTGCAGTGTTTGAACCAATATATTGAAGAGCTATTGAAAATTGTCTCGTAGCTAGTTCTCACATTAAATAAAGTAGTGTAAAGTGTAGAATGGCCTTGGGTTGTGAAATTTATTTCCTATCTCTGTACTATGTAGAATAATTTATTTAACGTAATTTTTTGAGACGTAGAGGTGGACCACCATTGTAGCTGTTACTTAATTTCTCCCGTGTTAACTGATAAGCACATAACGTCGCTCTTCCTCTCTGTGTTTTCCTAAAATTGTTCAAGACAAACAAATCCACGTGTAACCTCCCACATCAGGACGATTAGTAGTGTTACGTATCCAAGCGACGTGCATTGAATATTGAATCACTAGTGCCGCTCAATGACTACGTTGACCAGTACTGTACCATATAGCGGGGGTGTAAATATTTAGGTAAGAGTATGTATCGCCGTGTGAAACATATGTGGTCGTTTAATTCTGTGATCGCGTCTGCTGCGATTGGTAGGTGGAGTTACCAATAACTCACCCTAATTCAGTGAACACTGTTGTCCATTCAGACATGTGGTCATGACGTATTGCCTGTATCTATTGAATCTACCACTGTAATGCTCGTAGCCGACGTAAAACTGTTCCCGCTGACGAGAAGGAAACTTGAGGCCATTTACAGATGTTTCCTGCGACACGATTGCTCGTACTAGAAAATGGATAGTAATAAAATGCTCAGTTTAATGGTTTATCGACATCGATGCGAAGAGAACTGGGCGGCAACTCAGATGATGATGCTGGGGGTATTCTCTCTGGTGTGTTCCTAGGGTGCCTTGTCTGTGTCAATATGGTCACCTCGGTATCTGAGGCCGGAGTCTCTGTGATCAGTGTTCTACCTTACTAGCTGGTTACTTTTGTCGGAACTATATAGGTGCGCCATCTGCTTTGGTTTTCTGTTATTTGTACTTCAGGCGAACCTTCCTCATTTTTAGTGAGATGCAGTGTGCCTCCGTTATTTAAAACTTTCATATCGATGACGGAGAGCTACTTGGCGCACAGCTTAACACGTTAGACGCGCTTTCGTGAAGAAGATTATTCAGATCCCTTTTCGGACAGCGACACCTAGGTTCACCGTGGTTTGTATAGATCGCTTAAGACGAACGCCGTTATTTTTCATTTGAAAAGGCCTATTTCTTCACCCAAACTTCACTCGTGCACTTGCTGTGTCCTTAGTGACCTCGTCAACGACGGGACGTTGAACCCTAATCTTGCGGTGGAGGGGACGTTAAGGTTAAGCATGTGCGGGATGGGCGGTGGACGAGGCCAGACGTTGGGGCAGGCGGACGGAGGAGTGGGTAGGCGGGTGGGTGAGGGGCTGGCGACGCGACGCGGCGCGCCACCCGGTGCGGATCGGTGTCTGTGTGGGCGTGGCGTGGCGTAGCGTGGTGTGGGTGCCGGAGGCGGTGTCGGGTGGCCGGAGCGCAGATCCAGTTGCGCCCGCGTGCGAACGCCCTCGTCCCCTCCCCGGAACTCACCACTTCCGTGGGCCCTGCCAGGGTGGCGGGTCTAAATGAAGTCGCCAGCCACCTCTATCTCGCTCAACCCACATCCGTGCGGGACAAACTCTTTCTTTAGCTCGGAGGGCAATATTTAACTTTAGTTTCGGATGAAGGGTGCAAGTGATGGCTGGGTCAAGCCGAGCCCCTCCACGCCCACACCGGCATGATGGCCAACTCAATAGATCTACTACCATCTCTGCGTAAGAGTTAGTATTCACTAAAGTGGGGTGTCGCAGGATGTGGGTACTGCGACGTTTGCGTACGTCTGGTTAAGGTTAACCATCAATACGCGCTCATCTGGAGATAGATTGGGTCGAAGTCGAAGGGTAGCGGTTTGAAGGGCAGAGCAAAAAAAGTGCCAAGGCAAGAGCCAAGGGGAAAAAACCTCTGCGATAGTTATGTCGGGTGGTAAGAGCAGTAGTGGATGTCTTGCTGCCTGCGATAGGTCGTGCGAGGGTAGACTTTGTTAGTAGTGGGTGTCATGCATGTGGATACCTTTGACGTTGTGCGGTTGTGTTGCTAGCGCTGGGTGCCGGTGTAGAGCTCTCGTTCAGCGTCATCAACCTGCAACAGTTAGGTTTATTATCGTTTTTGTGTCCTATAGGTCATATATCGGATGCACAGTGTAAGGTAATGTTGGCGGTTTGTTTGTGCGTCAGTGGGCGAGCTCGTCGGTGTCTCTGCTGTGGCCTGCTGGTCGGCTCTGGTCGGCAGCTGGTAATTACCAGTCAGTGTTGCTGATATGCAGGGGCTTGCCGACGTTTGTCGCTTGTTTGTGTATGTTAGTTTACCATAGGTGGCTATGCCCTAGCTAGTAGTATCTTGAGTCATACGAGCGCAAACTTAGGTTTGGCTTCAAGCTTGTGATGATAGATCTTGCTGAATTACAACGGGAGATCTGGGCTAACCTAGAATGCGGCCAATGGTGATTTCGTGGTGTCCAACGAATGAGACGTCATCAGACCAACTATAATTCTTCTTGTTATGTCCGCCCCCAGTAGCTGAGTGGTCAGCGCGACAGAATGTCAATTCTAAGGGCCCGGGTTCGAATCCCAGCTGGGTCGGAGATTTTCTCCTCTTAGGGACTGGGTGTTGTGTTGTCCTAATCATCATCATTTCATCCCCATCGACGCGCAAGTCGCCGCAGTGGCGTCAAATCGAAAGACTTGCACCTGGCGAACGGTCTACCCGACGGGACGCTCTAGTCACACGACATTTATTTATTCTTGTTATGTCGTATGTGCATCATTTTATGGCGTATTCACCAGATCAGTTTAGCAGTATTAGTTAGGAACACTAATCTACCCCAACAGTGAACGTTCACTAACAAATCCCGACTGCTGTTGTGTATAGTTCAGGCTCGAATGTAATTAATACTTCGACACTCGATGTTAATTAATACTTTGACACTCGGTGTTGACTCCAGGCAAACGCCAGGATGGTTCCTTTGAAAGGACACGGCCGGCTTCCTTCCTCATTCTTTCCCAATCCGATGAGACCGATAACCTCGCAACAACAACTCGCCCAGCTAAAACCGCTAAGAATAGAAAATTGAAGCTTGGTGAGGTTATGGCATCGCTCGAGAAGGGACTGTCCGAAATTCCGCTCCTAAGGGGATGAAGTAGGGAATGAAAGGCTTTTTGAAAGTATGTCGCTATTAAGGGAATTTTGAAGCTAGAAATACGAAAACTGGTATTTGGTTTCTCAGTCAGAAAATAAAAAAATAAGTATTTCAGCATTTTTGGAAATTCAGCCACTAAGGGAGTAAAATAGTGGGATTAAAGCTTTTTTGAAAACAAATAATTACTAAAGAACCAATAAAGGGATTTTAAGGTTACATCAATGACAATTGGTCTTTGACTCCTCGGTTACACATAAAAACATACGTGATTCATTGTTTCTGTAAATTCAAACGCCAAGGGAGTGCCATAGGGGATGAAAAATTTTGAGAAAATATTTCGTTTCATTAAAAAATTTTAAAGCTAAATTTATGAAAATTGGTATTTCACCTATCAGATATAAAGAAATACTTGTTAGGGGATCAAAGTTGCTAGAAATATCTCTACAAGAACGAAAAAGGCCTGGTTAACATAAACTTTCGACTCCGGCTACCAGAGTCGCTTTGTGGTCAGAAGTACATTCGGAAAAAGACTATGCTCATATGGCCTTAATTAGCGTGGAAAGCTTAGAAGGTGTTGCAGTTTGTGTAAAAGATAAAAATTCGATTAAATAAAAACATAAAAATCTTTGCAGGCCATACAGTGTACGCGAGCGAAGCAGCGGGCTCTAAGCTAGTCCTGTATAAAGAGATGTTTCAATAATATATTGTCGTACACTGATGACATATCGGTATTATCAAGACCCACTCAGCAAAGTTCGCTTCTTTCTGCAAGTGTGTGAACGTCATTGATTGCAGAACGACCTTTTGCATTAATGCGAGAGTGTCATTTTTTGACCGGCTAAATAGTAAACAGTGGAAAATTACGTTCACAATAATGAAGTGATAAAATTGTTTACAGAAATCATTCGTAAGGTGCAGTTTTAAAAATCTTGTCCTGCTGTCAACATTTAAATTTCCTGTGGTTTCTCTACTCAGTAGTTCCTTTCGATACAGCCACTACCGACTTTCCGTACCATTATTACGTAAGCTTTTGCTTCGTGCATAATGAGCCCCTGTTCTAAGAGACGTCAGTGGAATCCCGCTGCCCCACGGTATCTTCCTTCTCTTTATTTTGTAACGGTTCCTTCTTCCATTATCTTCGTTTGTGGTGTTTGCTTTAGAGGCATGTTTGATCTGCTAAAGTTGGAGGAGAATGAAGAGAGTGTGTTTGAAGCTTCCGTTACAGATCAGTACGTCACCTCAGTGTGTTTGTGATGCAGTCCGTCGTGTGATAGTGTCTGGATGTAAACAATTCTGTTAAGTACTTCCACGTGGCCAAGTTTGGTGGTAGCGAAATGTCAATAGCGGCAGTGATTGCTGTAGTGGAAGGTTCTGCTTCCTCTAGAATTCTGCTGCTATCGGCACGCCAGAACAGGCGCTTGCAGTCATGTCTTGCGCCGACGCTACAACCTGAACTATCAATGTTGCAGCCTGAACTATCAATGTTGGCCCATTTGCCATACCGACAATGAGACGCTGAAAATTGTCTTGAGGACGTTGCTACTGCTGTGGCGCACTGCACAGGGCACCTTTCTCTTGCCCTGCCTCTCGACAGAGGTAGCTCCAATGGTAACGGTGATTTTCGTGCCGACAGAAATTTCGCCTGCCGCGTTTTCCCCTGTGACTGAGGCCGCCGATCGCTTCCAGATGGCGGCTATTTCTAGAGGCGTCGGGTTCTGAGGCAGTCATCATGGCAGATGCACTGGAAGCACTACAGAAACACTTGGGGGTTAGATCTAACCGAGAAGGTTTGGCGAAAGTACCGCCCGCGCTGACTGCAACATAGAAAAACTCCAGTTCTCTGATTCACTCACCATCCTCCACACGACATTTGCCGACACTTGCTGAGGGTCCTAGAGGCGTGCTCAGATGACCTGATACGTAAGGCAACGCCTCCCAGTAAGTAAGACATTTGGGTTCGAATTACAGACTGGATGGCACGACGTATTCATTACGTAGTTGATTCAGTGTACTTTAGGGTTAGCACTGATATAACTTTGATGATATTGCGTCTTCGCTGATATAATCCCGATCGCTCCATTCATTTCATTTAAGCGCATTTATTTCTTTTTATAAAGAGAACGAAAATAACTTGTTTACACCGTGTGTTTTACAGCCTTTTCAGTTGCATGAAAATTTACAACTACCAAGAACTGTTACTGGGCTCTCTACAGCAAGATATTTAGAAATTAAACATTATCGTTTCTTTAAGGCTGATGGTATTTCCATCTGAAGAAAGAAGGAAGGAAGGAAAATTAGCGTTTAACGTCCCTTCGACGACGAAATCAATAGAGATAGAACACTGCTCCGGTTGGGGAATAAAGTCGGCCACGCCCTTTCAACTTCGCCTTAACAGCTCTAGGGAAATCACGGAAAACCTAAATCTTGGTGGCCGGATAGGGATTTGAACCTGCTATATTACATTTATTATGCTAGAGAATTAAATTATAAATAAATATGATAAAACTGTCTCCCTGTTTTGTGCGTCCCAATTTTCTATAAAACGATAATGAGGCGGAAATTGCATATCATAATTCTCTTTGTCCAAAAGTAATTTTGGGACAGCTTTATTTTAATGAAGCGCCTTTCAAACTCTGAGTGGAAAGAAATATCCGACATTTATCTGCAGTGGACATTGAGCGAACCCAACGGAGACTGGGAGTGGAACCCGGGTTTACGTGAGGGGTCGCTTTAACCGCCTCGGATGACCGGGTTCGACTCTGGGTCCGGCACAAATTTCCAATTTTCACTTGTCGCCGTTGGATTTGCTCAATGCGCACTGCAACTAAATGTCAGATATTTCTTTCGCCATGCATTGAATATAGCTGCTGATCGAATCAATGGTGTCTGTTCTGCTGGAGATGCATGACCGAAAGGACACCATCTGTATATAAAATATTATTGGTGGTCACCAAGATGGTGGTGACCATTAGAAAGGCTCCTTGGTTTGAAACAGGACACCAGGAGCGCGAGGATATTTTACGAAAAGGTAGTTGGTTGTTACGACCCGTCAAGTAACGGCAGTCTAACACATAGTTCCCTGAGAGCTCGCTTGGAGGACGGACATAAGTTTTTGTAGCAGCAGCCATTTATGGTGGCAATAGAGAATGTTACCTGCTCTGATAGTGTGCTGTTTTCTTGATGGAACCGAATAGGATCAGTTATCCTCACTTTTCTGCTGTTCTGGAGCAGTCAACATTATTTCTTCTTGAGTGAAAATTTGTTCCTCCCACTATTATGATTGTAGTACGGCCCTTCTTATGTACCTACGTCCCTACGATAAGCTTTCACTAATCGATAATTAAATTTAGTGCTTGATTCGAGCCTGTAAATGAGATAGAATGATCTCATAGCCATGCGGCATCATCTTCTTTGGGTTCTGCTTGCCAGAGAAAGTCGTTGGGGGAGGAAGGCGAGGTGTATCAACACACAGTCATCATCCCGAATAGACGTCCGTTGCCTTACTACTACGATATTCCTATTCGCAGTTCGCCTGACATGGACCTCGAGTCTGATTTCTCGCCGAAACTTCTAAATTTTCTTTGCATTCCAGATGTGAGTTGTTCATCTGTGACGTACGGTTCTGTTCGCAAGTCCCGCGGTCGGAATATTGTGAGACCTGCTTCAGTTAAATCTCCAGAAGCAGAAATCATGGATGTCGGGTCCAGTGAACCATTGCTTAGGCCGGACGTGCCCACTGAGCTACGAAACGGTCGTAAGGCAAATCGTGCACTTGATTGACACATCTTGTTGGAAGCCTACATTGCCTTATTGGCCAACATGTCTGTGAAATTATTAAGTCATTAGGTATAAAAACGTACACTAAACCATGGATTGCTCTCTCCTGCCAAAAGATATGACTAACTTTTCTCTTGTTTGAGACATCTATTATAGTAAGGCGTTAATGGTGCTTGTTTTGCTAATAAAGTTTAAAATGATTTCTCATCCACATCACGACTTCTCCAGTGGGCATAGGACAGCCATTTTTCCTAAAATAAAGTACTTGTTGCCTCTGAGTCTTTACTGGACGGATTCCTTTTCGCGGTGTTGTAGCTTCTGCCGTCCTGTTACCTGAGAACACCCTCAACCAGCCAATTTCATTGGGGTGGGGGGGAGTGCTGCTGTTAATGCAACATGTTATTTTGACATACGCATAGATCAGTCATGTTAAGCAGTCAACTGGAACCAAGTCGGGTTCGGAAACAGAACCTGTGGGTGTGTAATTTTGCCACCCACAGAGCAACGTAGTCTCGTAAATTCTTCCTGTGAACCAAATATTAGTCACACGTTACGCTACTGTTTGATTCCACGAGAGGAGTCCACTAGAACCACAGTGCAGCATTTCTTGAGTGTGATCTCTTATGTCCCTACATGCCAATTTATGCGCTAATAATGCCCTGTGGCGACACTCAGATGTCCAGGAGCATAAGATTTGAGGAGCCTCACTACACATCAATCAGTCGCTGCTTCACGCTTAATTAGACGCTTAAGCAGGCGGAGAGGGTTTGGCGGTACGCCAGCCTCATTTGCTACCATATGCGTACAACAGTCAATTTTGTGTCTTGACAGGGACTTGTCTTTTTAACGTTTGGATGAGTTCCTGGAATAATGTAAACTAAATTGGGTTATGTCAACTAGCTGATGTCCATAGTGGCACAAGCTTACGCCTCCAAGTCTAATAGTCGGCAAGACTTGATTTACTGGGCCCAGGTGAACCGTATTATTCCTTTAGTGATGAAATCTGCAGTTTATAATCATTAAAGAATGAAAACTAATTAGATAATAAAAGGAGTATTTACTATTACAATTATGTATCCTTTGAGATACGGCTTGAGAATGAACAGAAGTGATGTGGTGCAGCAATGTTTTCCAAACTGATGTAGATTCGTTACGCAAGAAGTCATGAGAATATGAGCAGGTACGACAAAACAAGGAAAGAAGTGTTATTACGACCTTCCAAAGAGGAGGTATATGCGACAATACGTTGTTTTGTGGAAACTAGATATGAGAATGGAAGCCAGATTACTTCGACGAAAAATGGAAGACTCCTCTGATATTGCTAGTGACTCGATGCTTTGGGCTTATATACTGGAGAATACGGGTAGAAATACTGATCGTCATATTATCTTGAAATTAGACTGCCTCTGCTATATCTCTTCCTCCACAACTACTAAGATGATTGTTCTGCCAAAACCCGAGCCTTTATGCTAAGAAGTTAGTGCTCCTTTTAATCACACCTTCGTAAGCTGAAACCACAAGAAAAAAGTTAATTGGAAGCACAAATTCTTTTTCTCGTTTGCTGAAAATGCAACTATGTCCATTGGTAAAACGGACAGATTCTGCAGATGGTAAATGGCTTACAGACGCCTCTTTCGGCAGTAAAAATTCGCTAGGGGAACTGTCACTGTTCTTCGTAGAATATATTGATTTCTCTGACATTTAATGAGGCACTGTGGACCCAGCTAATGAATACCAAGATGAAAGTGACAGTTTTCTATTGTCACTGAGTTCATTTCATATCTGCATTTTATTTTCAACGAATCTTCCATTATCGATCATCGTAATTCTACAAACTTCAAGAAACCTCTGACTACGCAGCCTTGAATTTTCCAGATATGATAAACTTATCAGGATTTGATAAGCATTAAAGTGAGAAACATATTATTTGATTAGTGGAAGTTTTTGTATTATTAAAGACAATTTTTTCCATTTAGGGCACTGTGATGCAGGTAATCAGATGGAAAATTTTATGACTGGGATTATTCCTCTCTTGCTCCAAAGTGTCGTTAAAACAGATTGACATTACCTAGAAAACTCCTCTTTGACGGAATAAGTACGCAATTCTTGAGACTAAGCAGTCGTTTCCTTGTGAGAAACTTACAGTTGGATGTGTACCTGCGCCGAATGATGTGTTTTGCTAATGGACTCGGGGCTGTTTTACGACGCTGACAAAGCTTAAAAGTGCAGCCGTTGATCTACAAAGATTATTTGCCCCGTTAAGTCTCGTTAAACCTTGACTCCTTGAAGTCTGCAAGTCAAACTGTTTGCTGGAACGCGAAATCATCTGATGTATGACGACTGGGACATGCGCATCGTTCGTTTCAGGGTACGAGATGCTGGCATCAAAGATACTGCCTCTTCGGCTTTATCTGTATGCAGCATGATCTGTGGTAGAAGTAACCCACCTAATATCGGCAAATGACTGAATAAATCCGTGAACTACTGTAATAGCTCATGGACAAAAATTTCATTTTTTTCACATATCTCTGTGATTGCTATAAACTGTCAATTTCTCGATGGTGGTCGGCAGTAGGTCTAATCGATATTTCAACTAAACATCTTTTCATGGGATAACCGCACACTGGAAGACCCTTCTGTTGAGTCCCATTGTCATTTATTCTTATATTTGTCAGAGTGCCAAATTGTAAGTTACAGTCTATGGCGACGACGTGCAGAAGTTTTAATATTTACAAGTTCGGCTTTGCTGTTCTGTTTTGTTAGCAGCGCTCTAACTGTGTAGATAGGTGTGTGCGTTTTCTGTATAATATACTACTGTACACAGAACGTTACTGCGGTTTTGCACGATAACGTCCATAAGGTGTAACGTAAGGCAGGAAAATACTATTCCTTTACGACTCTCTTTAGTACCAAGTGTCCACTAATCTACCGACGCTTTCTCCTGTTGTCTTTTTGGGTTAACGACCTGCCAAGGGTACCGTGTTCTCCTCTTTCCTCGTAGGCCTACGTTTTATAAACTGAATACGTGGGCACCGTTTTCAGACATTGTTTGTTAGTCTCAATCCGTCCGTACAAGTGCGACCGCTACCTCGACATCAGATTCACTTTCATACCCAAATAGGCGCGTATGCTGTGAATCCATTTTCTCCATTCCGGCTACAGAACGCTGAGGCGTTGAAAATAAATTCCAAAGTACGTTATGTCGTAATCACACCTTCGTAGTAGGCATTTTTAAAGCTCAGCCCACACTCAACTCACTATGACTTGAGACGCAGACGAGAGAGAACTCTTGTTTCCTGCTAACTCTTTTGTACTTGCTAAACAAATTTTCTCTCGTTTTGTATTTATATTCATACCCGAAGTCACTGAGTGATGATGCAATTGCGTATATACCATGTTAGAAGCAATATGTGTGACTTACTTAATAGTTCCAAAACCGCAATATTTGTGAACACGAATTTATGTAAGACAGTCGCCAGTATTTCAAAACCTCTCGGACCATCGATTGAGGTTTTTGTATGTTTTTCCGAAAATGCCTAAGGCAAATGCTGGGATTCTTCTTTTGTGAAGGTTACGCCGCTTTCCTTCCCCAGTCGAGCTAGTGCCCCGTCAGTAATGACCCCATCATCGACGAGACATTAGAGTCCAATCTTCCTTCCTTCTTTCTGTTTGTGATGACTGTAAAACGCTAACAAGTAGCTGTTCGTGTAACAAGAAGGTGAAAGTTTGTGATAGACAAAGAACGTCTAATATTGCAAAACTTTAGTTGGTAAAATGTACGCTTTTCGTTCTTATTTATGGAAGCTTGTAGGAGCATGGTAGCTGTCACCGTATGTCTTTGTATGATGCTCACTAAAGGCATTCGGAGTGGGGAAGGGGATCGGGGCGGCATCACTATTAAAGAGCACTTGCAAACCCCCCCCCCCCCCCCCACCACCACCACCTTGGAAAATGAACTCCAGTGTTTTTATCAATTACTAAGATCTCATACACTTCTGGAAGTGATTTCCCGGATTCCTGTAAACCTGTCGTTTAGCCAATTGTAGCGTGTTGTGGTTGATCGCAGTGACGTAGCAACTACTGTATAACTTATTTGGCTGTCGCGATGTTCATGTATATAATGCATATAAAAAATGACAATTTGTGTTGTGCCTCCACCCTCCGGGGTAAATTTCTGGAGACCCACTTGGCGGTCACCCCACATATTCATGTTAAACTCGTGTAGAAATGCTGCTACGGCCAGTATCACATAACCAGTGAATCTGTCACGCCGCGCTGTTTTCTTGGTGTGTGTATGGGTGGCGGAGGAGGGGGGACGCATAGTGTACGAGGCTCCGTTACGTTTGCTTAACCGGGCGCCCGTACACACCCGCGGCGCACCTTTCAACTTGGCGTCGCCCCACGTTGGTCTTTCCTCTGTGGGCCGCCACAGCTTTCGTAAGCGCGAGCTTACCTCAGCCACGCTAATGGGAGGTGGCAGCTGCATCGCCCGCCACGCTAGGCCGCGCTGGCTGGCCGGTGTACGCTTTAACTTAGCAACCTTCGGAGTTTAGAGGGGGGCTTACGACTCACAAAGCTGCGATAGCGTCAGAGTTTAACTGAAGACCCTTCCTGTGCCCCTTGTGTGAACAGTCGCACTGTTCGAATATACGAATCATTTTTTTGGGAACAGTGCCCGTAAATGGCGACTTCACACGTTTTATTGCGAACTTTTTAAAAAGTGATTAATTCAAATGTTATACGTCGCCAAATTACAGTTCTTGTACAGCTTATTTGTGTCTCAAAAAGCTCACTCATTGACTGTCTGCTGTAGAGTAGGCCTACCGAAATGAACGACCCTTATAATTGGGGAGACTTTTGATCAAACAACCTTGGTTTTCTTTCTGAGCGAATAATTTACGTAGCCTGTTCATTAGTGCCAGGCAGAGAGAAAGCTGATCGGCGTGTTTTACGACCGAAGGAGTTCTCGTAATTATGTCGGGCAAGGACACGCTGCGCATTGGAAACTATTACACACAGAAAATTCGAAAATTCACTGGTGCGTTGACGAAAGAAGAAAGATTTCTAACAGAAGTGACACCGTCTAAGCGGCCGACAGTAATGCAGTCGTGAGAATTTGAACTCTTGTTATCTAACATCATGTAGTGTTAAGATATCACATTTTTAAGGATATAGACTAGGTGCTCACGCTTCAAAATCGCGGACTTTCACTATTTTATTACTGAGCAGGGTGACAGGTTGGCACAGTGACTTAAGACACTGAACTCGCGTTGTAGAAGACGTCGGTACAGAATCCCGTCCGGCCAAAATCGCGTAAAGCAAATATTGGATTGATTCTTTTGAATAGGCCACAGACGTTTTCTTTCCAAGATCTGAGTTCCATCTCGGTCAATAATGACCCCGTTGTGGACGTGACGTTAAACCATAATCTTCTATATTTACTCGTATATTTTACTCCATTGCACGCGAAGGCATGACTAACATTTATTATTGTTATGTTGTTGTTGAAAAGCGTTGAAGTACAAATTGCATGAGACATCCTTAGATTGCAGATTTATTTCGCTTCTGTTTGTGCTTGTTGGAATGTTAACCATGAGTATCTTTGGATAGTGCCACACAAGTAAAGAAAATCTATTTTGTTTTATTACAAAAAACAAAATGGTATTGAATGACGTACTGAATTTCTAGAAACTTAATTAAGATGTCAGATGGAACTATATGATTCCAGAGATCTTTTCAAGTCTCAAACATTACTGAAGTGTATATACACATTGAAACAACGAATGAAAATTTGACCAAGCTTGGGATTAGAACACGGGTCTTGTGCTCACTAGGTAAAGACACTAACTACTTCGCCACACTGGCACAGTGGAATTGCACAGCTGCACTAGTCTAGCACGCCTCCCTGCTCTATTCGAATTCCGATTCACGCCTCAACCCAATTGGCATTCCCCCTGGACTCAAACAGCGTTGCAGAGGCTCTCCAACTCTATTGGAATATCAGCTCAGTATCGAACGAAATTGAGGTCATGCTACACAGCTATTATGAAAACATTGCGATGTATGTCTGCTATTAGCAGCTTGTGGTGATAGGCATGAAACTAGCTTTCATTTTTATTATTTTAATTATCGTTACGCTCTCGGAAAATTGAAATTCTAGGAATTCGTCCGTCAGGGTTTGACAGATGTCGGGGTGCTGGACATGCCTCCTGACAGACTGTCGCTGATGAGCTGACCTGATACTACCGTATCTTGTTTACCAATTGAGCATCCGTGCGTCATTTATCTGCGCTTGTGTAACGCATAACTGAATGATGAGAAATGAGACGTGTCGCGATAAGACAATTTCAAATAGAGCGGCTTCTCGTGGTCCGGGGGTTTCCCGTCAATACAGTACGCAGCTCAGTAGGCTTATGTAGGCTTATAAAAAATGAATATTCCTTCATATAATCGGTATTCGATGTCTATTGTGGCCGTTTATAATTCTGCATTATTAAAAAATTAATCGAACGAAACTTTTGCCAGAGACTCCTCCCGTAGATCACTTGTACACCCCCAGTTGCCACGATGTTAATCTTTGGTAATTGTGTCCCCCATAACAACTGTCAGCTTCCCTCTGTATAATGTATGACGCTATGCAGGGTGTTTGAGTATTGTAGACGAAAGGTCGAGAAGAGAACAATGAAACAAAAAACGTTGGTCCGGATCCCAGATACGACGTGTAACGACTGAGCCCATGAACAACTTAGAATTGAGTGCCCGAGGATCCAAACTGCAGAAATGCACCTGAGAACAAACTCATTACAACAGGTGTTCCACATGTCTGCGGTTCATGTGAAGGCAGGCCTAAGCAGGTCTCGTTATCGTTGCCTGCAAAAGTCCATCCATCCCAGGCGTGTTCCGAATTCACTGACAGCCATCAAGAATTCGTTACCAGAGCTCATGGATGCGATTAGTAGGGTCAGAATACACCAAAGCTTTTAAATACGCCCACACAAACAAAAATCCAACAGTTTCAAGTCGGGGGACATGGGAGGCCATGGTATTGGCGAGCCATGAGCGATACATCTGTTGTCAAAAAGATCTGTGCTACGTGTTCCCGAGCAGTCACATGGAAGTGTGACGGTGCACCATCATTTGATGTACCACACGTACATCCCTTCACAATGAAGAATATAATCCAAAACGTAGCTTCGGACATAAACAGTATTATAACATTGAATTGTGCGTACAGTAGCGGGACAAAAATACAGCGACTACGCAAGAAATGCATGGTTGAACATAAATGCAGATGCTACTCAAACCTGCAAGTTGCGCTGTTGTATATGACCGTTAACGGCACCAGTACAATTCCTTCATATACGTTGCAAGTGTCAGCCGTGGTCGGGAAACTGTCTTCTGTAGTTGTGAGTGCGTTATGTCGGAGCAAAGTCGAACGTTGCCAAATTGTTGATGCTCATATGGTGGATGCTTCCGTAACCAAGGTAGACGAAATGCTTGGTGTTTCAAGAGGCAACGCACCGAAGATTTGTACCGTTTACAGGGAAAGCGGAAAGACATTATCCGTTGAGTCAAGACGCGGTCGACAGTGTCTGCTGAGTGATCGTCACGGATGGTCATCGAAGAGGATTGTGACAAAAAATAAGAGAACAGTAGCTGCAAAAGTCACTGCAGAAGTGAATGTCGCGCACTCGCGAACCCTGTCAACACAACAACAGCACGGACAGAGCTCTATAAGCAATATGAGCTGTAATTCCAAAATCACTCATCAGTGATGCAAATGCCCGTAACAGGAAAACGTGGTGCCGAAACCATAAAACCTGGACTATGACGCAGTATAGTCATTTGGTCGGATGAGTCGTGTTGCACACTGTTTCCAGCTTTTGGCCGTGGTTACGTCTCAAGAAACATGGCGGGTGTTCGGTGATGATCTGGACAATGACATCGCGGTGTTCCATGGGCCCCACGGTTACTTTGCAAGGTCGCATTATTGCCAAGGATTGTGTGACCATTTTGGCTGAGTGAGTCCACCCCATGGTACAGTGTTTGCTCCCCAGTGGTGATGCTATGATCGAAGACGATAGGGCACCCGTTCACACAGCTCGAATCGTCCAGGAGTGGTTTTGTTAGCACGAGGATGAATTGTCGCTTATCCCCTTGCCACCACAGTCACCAGATCTCAATATTATTGAACCTTTGTGGTGTGCTTCCGAGAGAAGGGTGCGTGATCGGTATCCCCTCTATGATCGTTACCTGAATTCGCCACTATTTCGCAGGAAGAATTGTGTAAGATTCTCCCGAAATCCATACAGGACCTGTATTTATCCATTCCGAGATGACTGGAAGCTGTTTTGAATGCCAAATTTGTGTCCATGCTAAAAAAATATAAAAAATAGTACGTCGTATCGGGGAACCCATTCGTTTCCGGACCTATGTCTATTGATACTGTTTGCATGTTTCATTGTCTCTTAGTCGCCTCTTTGGTTTGTACGTATAGTAACCGAACAACTTGCATAATTGACGACATGACGGCTAGGTAGTAGCCATTGATACAGAGGTGAAGGGGCTGTGTATAAACGGTTTCGGACGTGCAGAATGTCCGACACAACTATTTCCGTTCAAATCATTAAAAGAATGGCGTTTTTCGTTGCGACGGGATCTTCTCACGCAATTCCAATCACCAACTTTCTCTTCCGAATGCGAAAATATTTTGTTGACACCTACCTACATAGGGAGGAACGGTCACCAAGATAAAATAAGGGAAATCCGAGCTCGTACGGAAAGATATAGCTGTTCATTCTTTCCGCGCACTATACGAGATTGGAATAACAGAATTGTGAAGGTGGTTCGATGAACCCTCTGCCAGGCACTTAAATGTGATTTGCAGAGTATCCATGTAGATGTAGAAATAACGTTGTCTATGTAAGGACGTGAGTAATATGTTTGAGTGTGGGTGAATAGTAAACTTTTTTTTAAATTACTGTAAACTCCTGATTACCCAGGTGAATACGGACCCGAGGTAGGAAACTGCTTTTTACTGTATTTACAAAACGTTCTACATACCATATTCGAAAGCTTTACGTGCGTGATACTAACAAATTCTGACGAAACGCGCTCTTTTTGTTTAGGTCTTTTCTACTTATTTACAAAACTACAGTTAAAACACATTGACGACATGACGGCTAGGTAGTAGCCATTGATACAGAGGTGAAGGGGCTTTCAGTTCACGATTGGAAAACAATGGTTCAGTTTTTCTGTTTTCATTCATAGGCTTGCAATGACGGTTTTCATTTCCATACAGTCAAAACGTCGATGCAGTCAAACGAATTTGGTCCTGCACACTCAAGTAAAGGAGCAGTACCTTCCTGTGCCTCTTTGGGTTCGAGAAAGCACTAGCCGCATACCGCAGAGTTTTGTAAACGATTATGTTCGTTAGAATTGTAACAAAGTTTAAAAAAACCGCTAGCCAGATAATCGGGCGCTTTCTGTAGAAGTGTTGTGGGTTTGCGAAGGAACACTCATCTGGGATTCGGTTCTAGAAAGTCAGCTTTGTCTGTTGAACCCACTTCTAATTCTGCTTCCTCGTACACGTAATGTTTTACTGTAAGTTACTCTGGTTTGCTAAGTCGAGAAAATGCGTTCTCGAAGCGCGGCTAAAAGATTCTCTTGTCGTTGAGTACGTTGTCGACAGCGTATAATTTTCCAACCTATTTCAGTGTAGTCCTTCCGTGAGACACAATCCTCGAACACCACCCAGCATCACAGATTGAGATTTGTCGTGGCTTTCCTGAAGTAGTTACAGCGAATACTGGAGCTGGTCTGTACTTCGATGTAATTTACTGAATCGGGCTTGTGGTAAAATTAAGTTTCTCGCTGACGCTTCTGCCAGTTTAGAACGATAATTCACTGTAAACAAAGAGCTGAGAAGTATCGGCAGTATGTTGTATGATAGTTATTTTCTTCTCTCTCTGTCCGCCCCCGTTAGCTGAGTGTTTAGCGCGGCGGAATGCCACGCCCAGGGGCCCGGGTTCGATTCCCAGCTGGGGAGATTTTCTCCACTCAGAGACTGGGTTTCCCCCCCTCCTCGTCATCATTTCATCCCCGACGCACAAGTCGCCCAATGTGGCGTCGAATGCAATAAGTACTTGCCCTCGGCGGCCGAAGTTCCCCGCCTGGGGGACTCCCGGCCTACAATGCCTTACGCCCATTTCCACTTTTCTTCTCTCTCTCTCTCTCTCTCTGTCGAGGGTGCGGGGTTGGTGGCTGTTGACCCACAGATGCTGTATCCTGCTATCTTCAGCTGAGATGTAGAGGACTAGATATTCAGCGGCATGCATGGAAGCTGACGTAGGCGGCGCCTGACTCCCAGAAACGTAACAAAGCCGCCCTTGTGGCAGGAGGCCACGGTGTTGCGTGAGAGTGGCTGCCCTGCCCTGCCCTGCCCTGCCGTGGCGGCCACATACGGCTCGCAGGGCGCGGCCTCGTGACAAACTTGTGGCTCCCCAGCCGCTGTCGTCACCTCGTCCAGCTTCCTGGCTGCAAGCGCTACTAGCAGGTCACACAGCGCAGACACGTGTCGGCTTCACTCATAAATACCACTGCGTACAAACACTCACCAAAATAACCAGCACAGTACGTACTGAGCTGGTGCAAAAGTTCATAATGTTTTTCCGTATGTTCAATAAACACAAAAGATACACATAATCGAGACTTTAGTAATCAATAGTATATTGTCCTTCACTATTTACAACGATCTGCCAACGTTGGGGTAACTTCTCCATTCCGCGACTGTAGACATCTCGTGGTTTTGAGGCGAAGAACTGGTCGAGCCATGTTCGGAGCGCATTTTTATCCGGAAAGGGAGTTCCTTGAGGCTTGCCCGAGAGAGAGCGGAAACGGTGAATATCTGAAGGCGCAAGATCAGCTGAATAAGGCGGATGCGGAATGAGTTCCCAACTCAGCTCCTGTCTAGTGTTTCTTGTCAGTCTAGCAGAATGCGAGCGGGCATTATCGTAGAGAAGCTTCACGTCACGCAATCTTCCTGGACATCTGCTAAAACAAATGCCTTCGTATGGAATTTCCACTTCTCCGCTATTGGTCCCTCCTGTACTCCGCCATAGGTATCTATAATATATTATTACTCTGATTCTCCAACCTTCATATGATTCTCCTCTATCATCATGATCAGCAGCTCAGATCTGTCGAGACTATTTCAGTCTATGTATGTATTGCCTTCAGTCATTCCTTCCACTACTATTACTAGAAAACGTCTGTGTTTGGTAGATATGGCCATTTAATTGATCTCTTCCGTATTAGGGGCAGAGCTCTTTTTTAGCTGCTCTTAAAATAATTTTTTCGTCTGTGATCTATGTAATCAACGAGATCTTTTCCATCCTCTTCCAGTACCATACTACTACTACTACTACTACTACTACTATTACTACTTTATTGCTGTATACAGCTTCTTTAATATGTACATTCCAATGTTATCTCCCCTCCTGATCTAAATACCCCTCATGTACGAAATGCACAAATCAGTTACATTTTCATTTGATTCAAGCAAACGGCAAGGATTTCGTCTGGATTCTAGCGGTTAGGAATACGCATTAGTCTTAAAATTACGGAGTTTACTTATATTTCGGAACTGTATTTGTGAGTAATAGTACACAATAAAATAGTATCTTCGTCTTTTTGTTTTTAAAATCGTAAAAATAAAGTTGAAATCAACATACCGTTTTCATATTTCTTTCAGAGATATTCCGTCAAAGATTGTGTTTACACATATCGGCTTTCCAGTTTCATAACATATTGCTATTACGTCCGTTAAGGAACATCTGAGAAATCTCCGAATAATCTCTGCAGCTGTAGGTGGGTCTGTGACTTCAAGTGAGTAATCGAGAAAGACAGACACCGTCTGGGTCTCCTTGTTTTATTTTGATTACCGATTTCGACGTTTGTTATAGATTTTTTCAAATAACATTTTCGCCGTGGATTGCATCATTTTTACGAATTCAGCGAGACTCCGCACTCAGCACCAAATACAGTTTGTTGTAAGTCATCTTGAGGAGAAGGTAAGTTATCCTCAAATCCCATATGTAATAACTGTGAAGGCGCAGATGGATGGTCCAGATTCGGTAGGCCAGGATGGGGAGCCCCATCGGTGACGGCGCTGACTGGCAGCCGGGGAGACGTGGCCGCTGGAGCTAAGTTTGGTCGGCGCGAGCTTTGTGGCTCCAGGGCTTCCCTCGGCCAACATCGCGCACGCGAGACGGCAGGCCGCGACCCTGTGGTCTGAAAGCCGGAAGTGACGCTCTCTCGCTTCATCCGGTCTGCTACTTCCGGCGCGGCTTCCCTACTGACCCGCCGACGGATCAGTCGCGCTGCCTCCTCGCACGTCCACTAATAACAGCGCTAGAAACGGAAAGCCGATCTGTCACTCGCTTCCCTATTACTCCGAGGCTCCAGAAAACCACCGTATACTCGCACCCTTTGCGACGGATCTGTCCTCAGGCTAATTTTATGCATCCTGAAGGCGAGGACATGGGAGCATGTCGACTGGAGGAACTTTCTTAGCATCTTTCACTGACGCTAATTCTACATCTATACCCGGCAACTCACATTACGGTATATGGCGGAGGGTATTTTGTGTGCGGTTGTTACTTCCTACCTTTCCTGTTCCATTCGTGAATGTTGCTTGGGAAGAAAGGTTGTTGCCAATCCCGCGTAAGATCGAATATCTTCAGTTTCTAAGTCATCTCTGTTTTCACGAAATACTATATGAGGAAGCGAAGTTTTCGTTGATTCTTCTAGGAACGTACACATCCCGTAAGAGCAAATATTTCCAATTTCTTTTTTTCCGAGAAATATCGTAGGAGGAAGCGATATTTTCTTTAACTCTTGGAATTTTAACTTAACCACATCGCGATGCACAACGCCTCTCTTGCAATTTTTGCCCCTAGAGTTGGATAAGCATTTCCGTAACGCTTTCGCGCTTACGAAATGTACCTCTGACGAAAGGCGCTGCTTTTCTTTGGATCTTCTCTATTACCTGTGGCAGTCCTAGCCGGTACGGATCCCAGACCAATGCGCACTATTCAGACATTAGTTGAGAGATTTGTAAGCTGCTTCATTCGTGCATGGACCATTTATAAAACTGACAGCTTCGGGTTATTGTTCTCCGATGATGTAATCGTACAATAATTTAGTCTTCACACATATTTGTGCGCAATATGTCAATTTTTTTTTTTTTTTAGTGTAAACTGCCAATCCCTCCGCCAAGCTCTGCTCCTCTGCAGTTTTTCCTGCATTTCGCTACTTTTCTAGCTGTTGAGACTTCTTCGTATTCATCATCATCCACGAACTGGGTCATGGAACACCAGACGTTAATCATCATGAAATTTATACATACTTTGAAAAGTCATGGTCATATAACACTCCATTGGTGAGCGCCTGAAGTTACTTTTACATCTGAAGATTTCTTCCTTTGAGAATGACGTGCTATGTTCTATCTGTCACGTCTGTTCACACATATGACACGTGGATGTTTGAATCGGTCTAGGAGGCGTACTGGGATAGCGGATTTAGTTAAAGACAACAGCTTGCCGCAGGGGGAAATCCGAGTTCGAGGACTGGTCCGGCACAAATTTTCATGCTTCGCAAACAGTTCACGTCAGTTCACAGTCGCACAACACGAATCTATTCAGTGCTATGTTCTGTTTGCTAGGAACTCTTCAGTCCAATCGCTATGATACTCTGATTTTGCCTACTTTCGTATTTTGTTCATTAGCCGACAGCGTGTAACTATTCCGAATGCGTTCCGGAAGTGAAATATTAGCTCTTTTACTTTCGCGAGTGACATTCCCTTGCATTACCGAGTGGAATACGTAACCGCCTGTAACGAGCTTGTCACTCGCCCCTGTGCGTCATCCAAACAGTGCAGCTATATTCAAACATTCTTCACCTGAGCTAGCCGCAGCTAATAATGTAAATACAATGCGTAGCCCTTAACTTTTGCTCGCATGTTTTATTGGTCTACAATGAGTTTCGCCCAATTCAGTTTTCAAGAGATATATAATGTCCAGTATAAAAACCCAGTCAACAATAAAGGTAAATCGAAAGGCGCTCGCATTCCAAAATAATTGCCACCAGTTGACTTTTCATGTCAACAAACATCATGCCTTATTTCATGATTATACGCTCAGGCGAGAGATTATAAGGAAAGGTTCTTATCAGCGTACAGTCAGCATCTAAATGTACTGTAGTTGTAGCTTTATTAACTTTCGCAGCATTAACACCATGTACAAACAGCTTGCAAGTCAAACACCTTACTAACGCCCGTCATCCATATGCAATCGAATGTCGTACGGTAGGCAGCGTGAAAACGTTGCTCTAACGCAACAAAACGTTATAAACATTTTCCAGTGATAACTCGATTCATTGCATCTTCCACAGTTGATTTTTTGTAAAGGACCAGAAGAACTACATGGCGTTACATGCCATTTGAAGGAAGTACCAAACTGTTCGTGGTGCAGTCAAAGATGTGCAGCTGGGGCGAAATTTCACGTACTTGTTTACTGGACCAATATTCAATAATTCCCCGTTCCATTAGTTGACGTACTGTGCGGATGCCTAAATACGACTTTATAAACTTGAAACGGTGATTGAACACAAACCAAATGACACGAACCGAAAAAATTTTGGAAGTTCTTAGTTATTACCCGGTCTTTCTTAAATCCTGCGCGTTACTAGCGCAATTCAGTCACCTCGTTAGAAACAATCCTGGGGCAGCATTTGGCAGCATGTGGATGAAAATCTGACACACCAGATTTGATTTCTTTACTCGTCGTCCGTCTGTGTGTAGTACTAGTGATAATAATAGTAGTAGTAGTAGTAGTAGTTGTTGTTGTTGTTTCAACTCGAATTTAATCAAGGGCAGAGAAGTTTTATCACTTTCCTGAGTCAAATTTATACGCCGATGCTTTCTATTTTGAGGCGACAAAGGTTGTTTGCATCAGCACTGTTTGGAGTAATGCTAATTTTTTTACATTCCTCTGCATCACATAAAAATGCTGCTCCTTCAGATGTTCGGTAAAAGATATTTTTTGTATGCTTTTAATCTTTCTGAGTTGGTTTTCGAAGCACATTTTTCTGCTGTTGTGACACAGTGCGTAATTAACTGTCGTAAGCGTACTGTGACTGCGAATAAATCGCAGGCAGCGAGAGAAATTTAGGCAGAACAAGCAAAAAATATCCATTATTATCGTTTGTCTGGGACTAAAAGTGTTTTTTTTTTTTTCCTTTTTTGTAAGCCAGACCTAAGATCCTTTGCTTGTTGCTGCATATTCCAGTTGCTCAAGAGCGGCGGTTCTCCAGTCTCCTTTTGCCTTATTTGGTACCGACTGGACGCTGTTGTCGCCTGGAATGGTTCGCATATAACGACACGTGCCATTCCTCATGTTACGTGCCGTAGTTACGACACGATTGCGCAACGAGTAAGCCGATCAGTTTCCGAGGCAGCTCGGGGTAGTGTTTCGCCGGTGTCCCGCCGACCCAGCCGAGCAGTAACACTCAAATATTTATCTGCCGGTGGCAGACTTCTGTCGAGCGCTGGCGGAATGCGCAATCACCAACACTACTACTGTGTACCTGTTTTATAGCATCCCCTGCTGCGTCACTTTACGACCCAGGAAATTGCGTAACTGGATTGTCCACGGATTAGTTTTAATTTCAATTATTGTTCCTTAGTAGTTTCAGGTTTCTCCAAGGCGCTAGTACGTTGATTAGTACCTGTTTTCTAGGCGCTCAGTCCGGAACCACACGACTGCTACGGTCGCAGGTTCGAATCCTGCCTCGGGCATGGATGTGTGTGATGTCCTTAGGTTAGTTAGGTTTAAGTAGTTTTAAGTTCTAGGGGACTGATGACCACAGATGTTAAGTCCCATAGTGCTCAGAGCCATTTGAACCATTTTAGTACCTGTTTTCAGCACTGCTGCTGTTTGATTGCTTAATTTGACTCTTAATATAGTTATTCGCCTTTTCGTGATTAATCGACCTTATGACTAGAAAGACTTCTTACGCCACGCTCGAATGATTGGTACACATCGGCAGCTTGTTTGTAGGACATTCTGACGCAGAGTTGCCGAAGATTCAATTCAGCTGTAAAGTAACTTGCCGTAAATGATAATTATGAACTCCGGTCGCGACCGCAGCTGTTGGCCGTAGGGTTAGGGTTTGGTTTCCACGCTGTAACGCATAACGACGTTAATGCTTGGGTACTTAACGAAAGACGTATTCGTTATTGATTAACGTCACCACTCACAATACTTTGAAGTTGTTGCTGATAATTCGTAAATGCATGTCTTCTCGTACGTCCAACCGTTTTGTCATTCTCTGATGGAGGAAACTGATTTCCAGAATTTTTTTATGTAACCACATATGTTCTAGACTACGCTTCTCGTTCGAGCAAGCAAAATGTGTGCTTGGAAGAACACTCTTGAAATTGGTTAACACTCAATCGAACAAGGGTGTCGATTCCTTATTAGTCAGTGTGAAGCAGGGGAATACTGACTATTAAGGTTAAACTTACTATTCAGCGTTTAATTTCTTCTGTGCCACTTTCAGCTTCTTTCACACACACACACACACACACACACACACACATACACCTTTCCATTTCCCTCCTTAGAAATGTTTTTGTCGCAACTGCAATGTCTTGCCAGTATTGAATGAGCAGATCAGGAGACGGAGCTTTATGGCCCAGAAATGTTACTCTCCCATAAAGAAGGAAAGAAATCAGTAGCGCCAACGGTAATAATATTCTGTGTATTGAGTACCGCGAACTTCTGAATACAAAATCAAATTCAACGCAAAATTTAAAAAATATATACTGATCTCCGCAACGTATCTTATATTTTCTCAAAATATTTTTACATTATGGCGCTGATGCATCATATGTTAACATTGTCATAAATGTCTATGCTTCAGTTTAGAGATTATATTGCTTCAGATCTTACGGTAACTTCCAAGGTATTACAGTTCAGAAAAACGTAACATTTTAAAAGCATTCGTCCGAAAATTGTAGAACTGCGCCGTGCAACTGACTTAAGAACTACAATACCAGGAAACTCTCATAACTCTGACAAACTTATAATTTACCCGAGACAAAACTCGAAGTGTGCATTCACAATTGTCCAATATTTCCCTCCCTCAGCACAAAGCCTGTGAACGCAGGTCTGCAGACTAGGGGTATGAGAGCACATAATGGGAAATTGCTGTTTATTTTACCCTGCGGCAGAGAGTCAGTCTTCGTTTTTTTTTTCTTAGTGGAAGGTATTTCTCTGTGTCTTTCCTTACTCAACTTCCTGTGATTTGGTGGTTCAACCTTCGGATGGTCACCCTGTGAATAGGCTTCGGTAACGGAAAGCAGCTGAAAGGAATACAGAAAAAAAAACCTGTAGTTTCTAGAATTCCTTGCATTTACGTCATATTTAGTTTCATTTCTTTATTCTCCGGAAGTCAGCTCTGATGCTTGGAAATCGATATAATCAAAAATACAAACGCTTTTTGTAATATTTTTCTGGGAGGGGGGCCATTTCACGACCCCACTCTCCCTCTCTCTCCCCCTCTCCCACTCTCTCTCCTCCCCCCTCTCTCTCGTCCCCCCTCTCTCTCTCTCTTTCTCTCTCTCCCTCTCTCTCTCCTCCTCTCTCTCTCTCTCTCTCTCTCTCTCTCTCTCTCCCCTCTCCTCCTCCTCTCTCTCTCTCTCTCTCTCTCTCTCTCTCTCTCTCTCTCTCTATCTCTCTCCTCGCTCCTACATCCGCCCTTGATGATAGGTTCGAACCAAATATTAGGCCCAGAAACCTATATAAAACAGTGTTGTGTCCTTCAGTTGCTCCAGCTGTTGTTTACGCTGAGACTTCGCGGCCTTCCAGAAACTGCCCGAAGTTCAGTACGCCAGTTTATTTTCTTGCGCCTGATTAACTTTTTCGAGTCGTATGACAGCACAGTATTTCGAAACCAGCTTGATGTCATCTGCCGCTGGCGTCGCCTGCTATTTGCAGGCAGAGCTGTTTCAGAACGTGACTATTCATTCTGTTTACCGCGAACGCCTAAAGAGGTAGCAGGCAGGCAATCGTTCTTAAGCAGCGCGGCCTTGGCGTTAATGCGTCTTGTAAATAGGAGCGCCCACGGGCAGTGGCGACCCAGCGCACGCCCGTGTTGTAGTCGAGGGGGAGGGGTATTGTGCGCGGCAGAACAAACGTTGGGACTCCAGGCTGCCTCAGGGCCCACCGCCCGCTAATTGGCTTCTCTAGCGGCTTTATCAGTGCAGCAATTTGCCGGCAACATGTTGCCCATCGATCACATTGAAATACGAGCTAGTGCTTGGTACGCCAATAAAATATAATTTGCTTTATAGCAATAATACTGGAAATCGCGTTGCGCACTCACGTTGTGGCTGAACAAGTTGCAACTAGTAGCTGTATCGCTAGAGATTTGCCTGTAACGTAGAAACATCTTGCGCTTTTTTTGGGCGGCAACGTTTCCGTTTTGCAAGACATGTAATCTGCGGCTATTCGCTTTCTCGTGTTTTGCATACTGTACAACATATCGATGCTGTTACGCGATGTTATGATGTCTAATGAAGTGACCACATGTTACTAGATGCTGGTTAGTACCTATTATGGCGATCTGCTTCTCTCACGACGTATCTACACTCGAGAGAATAACAGGGGAGACGCACATATCGTTACTGCCGTATTGACTCGACAGAGTCGCAAATAATCCACACTGGGTTGAGGTGTTGAAACAGTGTACATAACTGTATATCTCCGGGTGCACTGTGGACGTATGGTAGACGATACGGTATCAGAATGTTGTTGAAAGAATTACTCAAGATTTTTGTGAAGAACGAGATTCCTATACGGAAAATTTTCTAGTAAACACGGGACCGTGATGAACATTCTCACCGTACTCGTAACCAGTTGCTATACCGAAAGATTGCAAATAGCGATATGTACAAAACAGCTTCCTTTCTGCATGCTGTCTTGGAGACGTGAACGTGTGGAATGTATTTGCTCCTTAGAATGTTCTACTCAGCGGACGTTGAACTGTGATGTGAACGAAAATACGAACGTTAAAGTCTAACGTCCTTCGAACATTGAAGTGATTAGAAAGTGAGTGCTGATACTGTTGGCCTAGGAGTCAGGAGGAAATCAGGCGTAATCAGGTTGAAGAAATCACTAAGTGAGACGATTGTGAATGAAAAGATACGGAATTATCTTGAAGCTGGGAAATACTGTTTAAGTGATTCGGACGTACAAGATGGTTGTGACTTCAAACTTGAGGCAATGGATGTAAGACGTGAGCTTTAGTGTTGGCCGAAGCTGGTGACGCAGATTTTATTTATTGACACTTGGTGAACGTGCCACACATCTTGTTATATGGATAGGAGCTCTGACGATTACAATATTTTTGTCAGGATATTTAGCACAAAATAGCTGATAACAGATCACAATAACACATTATGGTAACTGGAAACCAGTACAGTTGAGGTTATTGCGGAAACAGGACATATAATAATTTGTCCTGGAATGAATTTATTTTGTGCTGGATTTGAGAAGTTGAAGGTAGAGCTTTATTTGACACTACTGCACGACAGACAGTAAAAGAGATGCTGTTTATATGAATGGAGAGTTATGCCCATGTGCTAGTTACAAAAGTTCGTATTTTTTTACGGTACGAGGGTAGAGGTGGTACTTTTTGGAAGTTGATGTTACCACTTGCTTAGTGTCTTGCATATAGTGACTTGCTGGTTGCGGTACCCACCAAAATAATAAGTGATTTAAAACAGCGTCTGATACTGCGTCGTCCAAACAAGGCCAGGAGTCTCTTTCAGTTGTCCTTCGGAGGATCGTGCTAGACAACGCAGTGGTATGACATGAACTTTTATTTGGGAGGTTGGCGGTTTCCGCGATTTCCCTGAATGTTTTCTCTGGAAAGGTGTGACATTTTCCATCCCCATTTGGAGCATTTACTCCTTCTCTGATTAGCCTGTCGTCTACGGTACGTTAAACCTGGTGATTTTTTTTCTTATCATGCGGAGGTGTGTGGAAAATTTACCCTGATGGAAGCACATCTTTACCATGGACGTCTGTCCCATCTGCCACGTATCCAACCAAGAATTCACGATCTTCGTGGCGGGGTTGGGGTTAAAAAGGTAGTCTGCTCTGTGGCGCCACGTTTCTTTCCACTCTTCTCTAGACGTCAATACCCTCCCTTTACCTTGAGGATATGTAGTGTCGAAATCATTGAGATGGGTGTTAACCAAGTGCTCAGTGTGTGCTGCGCCCTTTTGCAACGAAGAAAGCGCAGTTAATTATTCGAATGTCTTGGGACGCTTGTATCTACCGGTAGTTTCAGACCGCTGCAGCTCAAACACTTGCGGTATTACGTTCATGAGGTGAACATTGTTGTCTCGTGGCCTACAGTGCGACGTCTCCATTGTCGAGCAGCGAGATACGAATTCATTACACGCGTTACAGCCGTGTAAGGTGGTGCAGTGAGCGGTAACACACGTTCGTTACCGCAGCGAGCGTCCGCCACGTGACACTTCTTAGCGTTACGTCGCGGACGGATGCCGGGAGGCACGAGCCGGCGTAAATCATCGTCGCAACCCGCCGAGTTAACCCGTGCCAGCACTTCGGCTCTCAATCGAGTTTGAGCGTCGCTCTAGGCACTCCGCAGGTCACTCAGTTTGACCTGGATGGCCATTCATCAAGTCGGCGGCCCCGTCCGTAACCCAGTTCCCTTATACGCGATGCGGCCATCTCAGCATTTGCACTAGCCGTCGCGCGATGCGTTCAGAATACATAGCAGTTCCAATCGGAGCGGCGCAAATTCATCTTGTTTGACCTTTCTTTCTCATTCGTCAAAGATTTCCAGTTGATGGCAGAACGGCTGTAGATAACTTGGCCCATAGATACAATAAACAAGAGCTAAAACTCGCAGAATGAACGGCGTATCGACGAAGACGTAAATGTATTACGCCATTTCAAGATGGATGTAAAGCCAAATCACGGCTTGGAGTTAATAAAGCTATGTAATATTATGGCTTGTTGCTGTATTTCTTCGAGTAAATTTTTTTGCTCTGTACCTTATTGTGCTTCTGGCAGTTTTACTCGAAAACTGGGCTTCAAAGGGCAGCATTCACATAACGGATCACCGTATTTCGTGCGATCGGTATAGTGTTTTTTACGAGCCCGTTGAGTACCTTAGCTGCGCGCCACACTTCCGCTTCGAACAGCGACGTGACGGCAGCCGGTTGTGGCTGCAGACTAGAACTCCTGCCATATTTTATTGTAATTCTCCACCAGACACATGGATCGTTACAACGAATCATGTTTCTTCGGAAATAGCTTACTAAATGCCTCGGAAGGTCTACAAAATATATCTTTCACTAAACACTTCAGATCCATAATTATGAAACGGTTCTGAACCCACTAGTTACGTCTGCAGCTGAAACTCAATCCCAAATGGTTCACATGGCTCTGAGCACTATGGGACTTAACTGCTGTGGTCATCAGTCCCCTAGAACTTAGAACTACTTAAACCTAACTAACCTAAGGACATCACACACATCCATGCCCAGGCAGGATTCGAACCTGCGACCGTAGCGGTCGCGCGGTTCCAGACGGTAGCGCCTAGAACCGCACGGCCACTCCGACCGGCAAACTCAATCCCTAAATGCAAATAAAGCCCTCCTCGAAGAAACGGAAAAGAAAGAGCGGAGAATCATTTGGGCTATCATGAGATCCAGTTACAAGAATGGCATCCTCCAAGAGAGATGCAACTTGGTTGGAAGTATACAGCGAAATAATAGTTTATAAAAAGGAGGAAGGGACGGGAGCAGGTTGACTAAGGTAATATTCCACTTTTTGACTAATTTTCCACCGCACAATGATATTGTGATTCGTCAATGGACAGAAAGTCCTGGAAGAACTCGATTTCAGGAACGCAGTAAATGTTTCTTTGCGTTATACAGTAACGCACGAGCGTCTTATGTGGTTGCGTGTGCGGGTACGGAAATGAAGCAGTGGGGTACGCAGCCGGAAGGAAAGCAGGGAAGCTCGGACCATTGCAGGAATAGGGAACACAGGTGCTTTCTGTTGCTGGTCCGAAAGCAATACAAATACAGTGTGTGTTCTTCGGTAGCGAACTGAAGATCGCAAGGTAGGAGATACGGTACTGGCGGAAGTAAAGCTGTGAGGACTGGTCGTGAGTCGTGCTTGGATAGCTCAATCGGCAGAGCACTTGCTCGCGAAAGGCGAAGTCCCAGGTTCGAGGCCCAGTCCGCCACACAGTTTTAATCTGATAAGAACTTAAATTGTTCGATTTCGGTATAATACCGTATGACTCTGTGCGTCAATAAATCGATGTTCATTTCATCACCAGTCCTTTATTATACTCGCCTCGAATGTAACACTGTAATTATCATTATTATTATTATTATTATTATTATTATTATTACTTCTACGCTGAGGCCACGTTTTATTCCATTTAGCAGTGAACTCTGTTTTCGTTAAAACCCAGATTTCTTTATTCTCTGGAACTGAACTTGCTTACGCTTCTCCGTACAAGAGGTACCGCGTCTTCCTTTCGGTTGTTCATCTCGGTGTGACCTGTTCGTCACTATCTTCTGAAGCTCTCACAGACGTCTTCGGGTCTGGTTTATAGGAGCTGTAATTATTTTTTGGTATTTGTAAACCAGGGCATTGTGTTTTGGGTTCAGGCTTGTAGTATGGTAGGCTGAGACTTTAACTGTTGTTGGACGGCTAGCGGTCTCGTATGGTCAAGGGCAAGGAAAGTTCACCCATTCCACTAAAAACATAATGTAGTCAGGTGTTCTCCTTTCAAGAAAGTGATTAAGTGATTTAAAAGTCGGTATTATCTGGGTTTTGAACAGCCTCGAAACTGGAACGTTTTCATTGCTACTTGTTATACATCCCCATTCATCTTCTAAAATACTAAAAATATTTCATTAAACCCCCCCCCCCCCAGGTCAAGCGTCCCCCTACAGACTACGTATGGCCTGGGCGCCCGTTCGTACGATATTAAACAGGCTTGTGAAACTTCGAACCTTGATATTTTGGAAAGATACTACGATCGTGTAGATGACGAGCAAAGTCGGTAAAAAAACGCACGCTGTCTTTTTCATGTTAGAGAAAGTAACAGATAAAGAACGATTTGCATTGGGCGTCTTTTTTTCATAAAGTTTACATGAAACAACCAGAAACCTGTATGTAAAAGACTAAAGAAAGAAGTAAGCCGTTTACGTCGTAAAGGAACGATCCCGAAGTACCAAAACACAGAATTTGAATACCGGTGCCACCTCTATGAGAGTTCAGTGTAGGTACTATCAAGCTGAACCGGTCGCTCATCCGAAACACTGAAAAAGTTACAGTGCTGATCAGGGATGGGCATTCTTTTTTCGTAATTTACAGCTATTTGCTCACCCGCCCGGTCAGATAGTCCGCAGCTTTATTTGCCGTGGCGTTATCTTCTGCGGAGTTTGTCGTCGTTCGGACTAGCGCGAAAAGATAGTTATTTTCAAGCAATACCGGTGTTGTTGTAGCATACAAACCTTGCTACATCAACAGACATGACAGAGTTATTAAATTAGTTTTGACTGAATTTCGGCGTAATGTTTCGCTTGTGACTACCGCGCGTTGCTTGTACAGCCTAAGCGCAGCGCAAGAGGCGAACGTGTAGCAAAAACACTTGCGGATATTAAAACCATTATTTACAGTCTTGGCATGTGCTGTGTTTATTCTGCAAAAAAAAGGACACGATAACTTGATATTGCATACATAAAAAATGTAATTAATCACTAATTTTATTCATGTGATACGGCTGTCCCCTTAGGTGTATTCAGTCCTTCATGTGAACAGCTGACCAACGAACGAAGTCTCGTATCTCGTTAGCCTCCTCTTTCTCTGCACCATAACCGCAGCACGTATCAAGACTGTAAAGAACCATTTTAATATCTGCTAATTTTTTAAATGCGATTGCAGCTTGAAGATGAGGTTTGTATCTCAAAACATGTAGCGTCATTAAATAATTGAAATAAGTCAAAATGTTGTGACTGGTAGCGGTCTCTGAAAACACTTTGGTCCGATATCAACGCAATTTATAGGACACGCAGACAGACGACGTTCTCGATTTCCCCCCTCCCCTAGCTTAAGACTGTGGCGACCCAAGTGGCCGCGGCCACAGAAGTTGAAATAAATTTTCCAAACCATTAGACGAAAGGACCCCCCCCCCTCCCCACACACACACACACGACGGAAAAACGCTACAAGTGCGTTTCCACGGTGATAACTATTGCAGTAAAAACTTCACAAAGCACATCGTAGATTCCACACACTTCTAACACACTCGCACGTCTGCACACTATCGTATGTGTATCGTGAGTTGTACAGAACTAACATATTTATTGTGTCATAAATTGCAGGGAACGGCTGCAGTTTAGCTTGCGAACGATATTTGACATCCTGTTAAATATCACCTGGAAATGAATAGCAGTACCCGGGGCTGGCAGTTTGATCACTGCTCTGCGGCTTTCACGGTGTAGCATTTCTGCTAGAGGGTTAACAGCGGTGAGACACAGCGGCCGTACAAGGTAGCGATTGTCGTGTAATTTTTCTCCAGAGTCCAGACAGACCTGTTAAGTTGTACCATGTAAGGCTTCAAAGTTTGGAGTCGCACACGAAGGCGAAGTTGTTTACATCGAACCACTAGCGCGCAAGATTGCTCGACGGGGAGCAATTGCCACAGATTGCGCGGTTCGTTCTGCTTGTAGCCATTAAACAGCCTGAAACGGCGTTTTCCTTAACGCCTTTGGCGCACGGGTACGAGCGGCGGCACAGGAGCGTTGAAATTGCTTTGCTCGCCAGTTGTGGACACACACACACACACACACACACACACACACACACACGCGCGCGCGCGTTAATCTCCATGTCTTAAGTCGAAACTAGTGGCATCATCTTCTCGTTCAGATTATTTCGTGTTCTTAATTGCACTTTGTTCTTAATGACGCCCGAGTTGCGCATTTACCGCAAAAACTGTGTAAAATGTGACAGGATGACGGAAGAGTCGCAGTTTCTATCTCGCAATAATGACATGACAGCTATAAAAATAAATGCTCCAGAAAAAGATTCAGCCTAATCTGTACACAACTTATTTCTACGTCTGAATATACACCTTGGCGCCTTGTGTATCCTTGACTTGATGTGGGTTACGTCATAGGTATTAATTAATGTTTCTCTTAGATTTTGACTGGGCAGTCAGAAAGTTGGTAGGTTCCGATGGATATTAACGACAACGCCTTGCTACGACCCGACAAGGTCAACGTATTATTCACATTGTTCAGGTCAGAACATCTGCACGTTGTAAAAATAAAACTGCCAAAATGTGCCCCGACTATAACGTAAATTTACATGAGGAATCGATGCATAGTTTTATGCACGATGATATGTTTTATGTTCCTTACCTATCTGATATGATTACCTGTTAGCTAATGCCTTGTAATAAAGATTTATGAGCAAAAATTTTTTATTTCGATTATCCCTGTTCCATACTAGTGTCCATCATCATGTGCCCATTGAGTCACTGTCGACCCACCTCCTTCCAGAAATGAGAACTGTAAATTACAGTTGGAGCTGGTGTGCGTGGTCATGTATGAAAATCATAAAAGTACGTGTTGTTAAAAAACATCTGGGAATATATGGGTTAAGAAATGTGTTACTTTTAGTATTTGTCACGTTACTATAGAGATTAGTGCTGCTGAACGAATATGGGAGTTATATCGAGCTTACTCTTCAAGGAATTATTCCGCTATTCGGCAAAAGTGATTTAGGGTACCACTGAACATTAATTAGGACAGACGGGCTAAAGATTGAGCGCCGCTATTCCCTGAATAACCATAGTGTTTTTCGAGAAATGGATCACCTTGCTTGGACAAATGATTCGAACATTGATGATGACTTCGAGTATAATTACACACCTTTATTTCATACTTAACCAGATTATAGTTGGGCAATAGTTGTTTGAAATAGCTTAAGGCAATTTGTCGCTGTTGTCAATCGAACATTTAAGAAAAGTCTTTCCACATGTTTGGTGAGTAATTAAAACGATATTCATTCATAAAGTCTAGGAAACTTTCAGTTATTACTATAAATCTACTATCGTTATTATTGAACTATCGCACAAGTATAGTAGAAGAGTTTATTCAGTCCGGCAGAATCGAGAGAATATAAAATTCGATGTCATCTCCTGAATAAACAGATACTCCTAATTTTGCACTTATAAGTAGCATCTGCCTGCAATGATCGATTTCGGGACTGCCAGCCCCGTCATCAGTTTCACCGTGAAACATAAACCTAATCAATGTTAGATATTATTTCCGGTCTCGGAGCTAGCTGTCACCGCTCGTCTGCAAATGTGCGACACCTACGTCAACAACCACACACAAAAGACAACCAGCTATGATCAGATGATGACATAATGCCGAAATGCAAAGCAGTCAGCTTTGAGAAAAATGCTAGACATTTTTGGCTACCGTCCTTTATGGTGATTTAAACATTATTGCCATCTGTGTGTCCAGTTGCGTTAGTAGCATCTGTGCGTTCGTTGCACACGCCGGCCAGGCTGGAGGGTTTTAATCCGTGGTGAATCGATTGCAACCACGAGCGATCGTGCCCGGGCGATCGTTCTGCGCTCCGTGGCCCGCCTACGAAAAAACGCACAGTGGCTCCACTTGAGTCGCATTGACAAATGAAAGGCCCCCGTTCGGGTGTCGCGTTGCGGTCTCGCTTACGGCGCCGCCAACCGTCCGTTCAGGAGGATCGGCGATGAGCGGCGCCCATTCACGCGCTGGCTGGAGCGCCGAGGCAGGCGCGGGTAGCAATTCTTTGATAGTACGCCAAAGTCGCGGCTTGGCGGCAGTAGCTGGCTGCTCGAACACTGACTTCTTGCAGTGCGCGCGGTGAGGCGTAGTAAGAAGGCAATTCTGGAGTAGGAGCAGCAGTAGCAGTGTGCCCGTCTGTAACACTGAACCTCTATAGAGCCTGTTTAAGGACATGAAGCCGTAATTCTCATTGTGGTAAACAATCTGCCCTCTAGCAAAACATATTTTTCTGTTTATTCAAACATATAAGAATTTCTCCAACAGACACCACCCCCCGCCCCGTTTCTCTCTCTCTCTCTCTCTCTCTCTCTCTCTCTCTCTCTCTCTCTCTCTCTCTACCCCCCCCCCCCCCTCCCTCCCGCCCATATTCCTCCTCTCTCTTCCTCTGCCAGATTGCCAGATCCATTTTATTCCTATTATTCCTAGAATCCGAAAGAAACGTTATACTACACGACTATCTTCTTCTCGAGTCTGCAGCCATCTTGACAATCTTTCAGCAATCAATATGTCAGCCTGGTTGACTGCTGGAATACAGTGTCAAGATGACTGTATGATCCGGCAGCAAACGCGACAAGAAAGTAATCAATTAATACGATGGGGAACTTTCCGTAGCCACTAAAAGAAAATTAGTGACTGCAGTTGGAAACGTCCGTGTCACAAATACAAATGATCCTCATTTTTTATTCTTCTCATGTGAACAATATTTTCCAGAAATTGATACGACAAGACATATCTGCTGAAAACAGTTGTAGACCGAGATGATACTTCGATAACATGAGTGGAGAAACTTAAATGTTTCAAAAAAAAAAAAAAACGTAAATAACTACAGTAGTTTTAGAATTATGAAGGCACCACCCATACAAAATATTCTGAGGTATGCTGACCAAATCTCTGCTTTATCCATCTGAGATTATGACAACACTTCGTTAATAAAAGGGTTCATATGATAAGGTTATTGTTTTTCTCTCACGGTCACTTGGCAGTAACCTCCCAGAGTTCCAAAAGGGTTGGAGGGGGGGGGGGGGGAATTGGGGGAGACTGGTCTGGAATCTATTGCCAGGGGAGAGGTCATCATGACCCTTTTTCTTTTAATTACGGGCCACATGTCCTGTGGATACACATTATTTGTCTTTAATGCAGTGGTTTACATTGCCTTCTACATACTCATGCCGTTGATCATTGCTGATTCCCACCCCAGAAGCGAGAGTGTGCCGCGAACACCTGTCCGCTCCTCCGCCCCTTGCGGCAGAACGAGGGTGACCCCGTATGCTGGGACTCTTCGGCCGCCATTGCTGATGATTTTTATTCAAAATTTAAGCGATGGCGAGGTTCGAACCCAGGACTCAAGACTTTCTGAATACTAGTGAAAGACGCCACCGCTAGACCACGCGTGAAAATTAGGTGGACCGATAAGGTAAGAAATGAGGTGGTTCTCTGCAGAATTGGCAAGGAAAGGAACGTATGGGAAACGGTGACAGTGAGAAAAGGCAGGATGATAGGACATCTGCTAAGATACCAAGGAATAAAATTTCATGGTACTAGAGGGAGCTGTAGAGGGTAAAACTGTAGAGGAAGACAGAGATCGGAACGCATCCACTAAATATTGAGGACGTAGGTTGTAAGTGCTACTCTGAGATGAAAATGTTGGCACAGGACAGGTATTCGTGTCGGAAAGCATCAAACCAGTCAGAACACTGACCTCTCAGCTTTCATATTTGTACAAATCCCAAGTCAGCGAGATAAACTTAGGTTATGTTTAAATAAATTATGATTTCCAGAATTAATTTTTTTTCTGCAGCGCGATATGAGTTGATGTGAACTTTGTGGAAGATGAAAGCTGTCTGCCAGATCAGGACTCTACCGGGGACCTTGGCCCTTCGACGTGTTAAGATTTGATTTGGGGTTGGAACGGCGGAAGCTCTGGCCACTGTCCGAAGTCGGCAAAGAAGGCGTCGGTTGAGAAAGACTGCCTGCAGCTGGTTGGTCTACATGGCGTGGAAACTGGCCAGTAAACGTTTCCCAGTACACTGTGGTCCATTCGATGGTTCGTCGTGCAGCATCTACATCTACATCTACATTTATACTCCGCAAGCCACCCAACGGTGTGTGGCGGAGGGCACTTTACGTGCCACTGTCATTACCTCCCTTTCCTGTTCCAGTCGCGTATGGTTCGCGGGAAGAACGACTGTCTGAAAGCCTCCGTGCGCGCTCTAATCTCTCTAATTTTACATTCGTGATCTCCTCGGGAGGTATAAGTAGGGGGAAGCAATATATTCGATACCTCATCCAGAAACGCACCCTCTCGAAACCTGGCGAGCAAGCTACACCGCGATGCAGAGCGCCTCTCTTGCAGAGTCTGCCACTTGAGTTTATTAAACATCTCCGTAACGCTATCACGGTTACCAAATAACCCTGTGATGAAACGCGCCGCTCTTCTTTGGATCTTCTCTATCTCCTCCGTCAACCCGATCTGGTACGGATCCCACACTGATGAGCAATACTCAAGTATAGGTCGAACGAGTGTTTTGTAAGCCACCTCCTTTGTTGATGGACTACATTTTCTAAGCACTCTCCCAATGAATCTCAACCTGGTACCCGCCTTACCAACAATTAATTTTATATGATCATTCCACTTCAAATCGTTCCGCACGCATACTCCCAGATATTTTACAGAAGTAACTGCTACCAGTGTTTGTTCCGCAAGGGGCTGTCATATAAATTAGGCAAAAGGGACGCTTGGACTGAGAACCCGGTGTTCTCTGCCCATCTATCGAGTCGATAGCGTTAAATAATCGGCTGACGCTGCTGACTGTCACGTGGCAGATTTACTTGCGGAGCGGATTTCCATTGCAGATAGCCTTGGCAGGCGGCGGTAGTATTTATCGAAGTAGGCCGGCGGAGGCGTCTCATCTAAGGCGACGCCTTGACACGGGCCGCGTTCGCAGAAGAACACAGCTCGAGAGCGTGGGGAGGCGTCGCTGTGGTAAACACGACGTGGGACGGCGCCTCCAGCCGTGGCACCGTTTCACCGGGCCCACGCGCCACACACGGCACAGATTCCCCACGCACCTGCGTGTTTAATGCCGCACTCTGGAATAGCAAGCAGCCATTGTTAAAGTCTCGGTTCTCCAGTGTTCCCAATACGCACTTTTGACGAAGCTATAGTTATTGTTCGTTGATACGGTATGATGAACACCCAAGTGCCCAGTAGGTGGATGGCGTGTACCTCACAGATTGGGGGAGAGCCTTTCGGTTAGACGGCACTTCAGCTACCTGCGTGTTAGTATCGATGTTTACTTACTCAAGCTGCTTCTCATACTATATCTCTAGGTTGGTGTACACAGTTACGAACGTCACCTCACTACTAACGTCTATGATCACCGCGTGAATCCGCCTCGGCAGCCATCAGAGCTTCTTGAGAGATATACAGGGTGTATAAAATAGGATGGCGCAAACTTTCACGGCCGAAAGTACACGATAATTGAAACACAAATGTCAAGTAAACATGGGCTGTAAAACGCATACCTTAAGAGCTATGAAATATTCTTGATAAAGAAAAAAATGTACAGTAAACATGTGCTCTAAAATGCTTACCTTAAAAGTTATGAGCACTTGTTCATTAGGAGAGTTGTGTTCCAAAGTACCGAAGATGAAGAGGTGCTCGTAGCTGTTAAGATATGCATTTTAAAGCACATGTTTACTGGACATTTTTTTCTTGTTTTGGTCCATACTACCACTTCCGAAAATGTGGAAGGTAAAGAGCTTGCAGTAGAAGAGATTTGTCTCACAATATTGAAAATCAAGGATATCTCATAGCTGTTAAGGTATGCATTTTATAGCATTTGTTTACAGAACATTTTTTCCTTGTTTTGGTCGATAAGAAGACTTACCTAAATGTGGAACGCAAAGAGCTTGCAGTAGAAGAGGTTTGTGTCATAATATTGAAAATCAAGGATATAGCTGTTAAGGTATGCGTGTTAGAGCCCATGTGTACTTGACATTTGTGCTTCTGTTATCGTGTACTTTCAGCCGTGTAAGTTTGCGCCATCCTCTATGGTACACCCTGCATTCTTTGCCAACTAGGGTAATTTCGATAGGTCCCCGGCTACCCTTGTTTTTATTTCATTTGACGTAAAAGGAAGAATGTTGCCATTTAAGCTGTTGTAAATAGTTTTGTGATACAAGGAAATAATAAAATGATCTAAACTCGAAATTAATAAAGATTTGTATAACAAGGTATTTATTAAATAAAGGGAACGTGACTCAGTACTTTGTTAACATCAAATTAAAAAAACGTCGAAAGAAACCTTTACAGCAAAAATAAACTTAAATACGAACTTGGGGAGAAATTTACATTAAAAGAAGTGATTACTGGGAAATTGTATCTGACTTATCTGGCATTAGCCTGTAGATTTGTAACTGTGCAGCTTCAATTAATAAACTATTACCAGTTGTGGATTTGCAAATAAAATTCTTCTTCGAAACCAGTGTAAAAGATCATGAGCGAAGTTCGTTTACACCGAAAATGTCTAACCCCAATATCGCAGGAGTAGGGTCGTTAGCCGCATTTAGAACCGCATTTCACGTGAACAAGCTCGAGATATGACGCCGTGCGATATCTTGTTCTGGGGGACCGTATGCTAGACTCCAGCGGCCACTTTCTTGCAGTGACGGTCGTTTGCGAGAAGTCGTAAAACATCCTTCAGTTTATTGCGAGCTACGAGGGGACTTTTAAGAAAGTAAGTTACACGTGTTGTCCCCACCCTAAAACCTTTGCACAACAGGAGTAGCACATCGTCAGAAGAGTACATGTTCTGAATTTCCTGATCACAATTCTGCTGCGGTATGGTTAATACGTGCGTCACAGTCTGGAAGTGAAACAGCACGGAAACTGGAAACGTACGCGCGATGGTAGCATTCTTGTGGACAAAAGGCCCAAATTGCCAGTTTACAGTGAAACGCGATCGGTACGTTGAGCAAATTCATTGTTGCGTCCAGCCGTAGTTACATGGTGCCAACAATATTTTATCAAGGCTACACAAACGTGGATGATGCTGATCGTGAAGGAGGGCCATCGACATCGAACACAAACAAATATATCCAGGCAATAGAGGAACTGATTCACAGCATACGGAGATTTTCCGACGATAAGGACCTCCAATGGCCCCGTGACCAAGGAGCAAATTTTTATCGACGAGGAACTGAACGATTATTAGAACGTTCTGACCGTTGGGTACAGAAACTTGGTGGCTATGTTGGAAAAGAGTGACATGTATCTGTTTCACTTTGACGTCTGTGAAGCATTCAGCAAAAGCCATTTGGTCTGCCACAGTAATACATAATTTACATTTTCAAGTCCCCTTGTATATGGACAGTTATTGGGAACGTTCAAACGGATATCCTTTTGGAAGACGACATATCTTGACAAGTCTATCGACTTATCGGGAGAGACAACTTGGTTCTATTGCCCCTCGATTCAAACTCAATCTTTCCATGCCTAGAGCACTCGACATTTGGCGCTGTTGTTAGATCAACAGCGGCGCATGTGTTAGAGAGCTACATTTTCGGCAATGCCACGGGGAACAATCACCACGAAACACTTGGGCCTGCCTTGGCACTGGCAACCGCAGCCAGTTGCGCCAGAGATAGTCGCTGGTTCTGCCTTAAGAGAGCGAGCAGGCTTCCAGCGTTCTGAAAGACCGGAATTTTTTTGCATGTGGGGCTATCTTTCCTTAACTTCGCCATAATCGGGATTTTTCTGCTTACAGTGCCTCCTGAAAAGTCAGTATGTTTGTCTACAGCACCCCGTCACGTGTCATTAAGAGATCTAGCTCTGTTCATTTCCACAACTGCTATCATAGCTGGCTACTGTAGTGTCTTATTACCCCTATTTTGTGTAATTCTCGCTATTGTAGTACGTGTGGCAGAAAGTGATGCTTACTGGAGTCATTTGTCATTGTAGTTCTTCAAAGCGGACTCTTCGGTGCCCAGCAGATGATCACGATTTTCCGTAACTACTTGTTCATAATATTCAAACACTTCTCAGCATTCTTGAACAACCTCTGAAAGCGTAGAGAATTTAAGGAGGTTGGTAGACGTCTCTTTCTGACCGTTCGAGCATTTCTATGGCATTTTTAATTAAATTACTACTTTAAAGGAGCGGCAAATGTGTAGCAGTGGTATGAGTTTTGTTCTCTCTACCGTGTTAGATTCGACTCGTATCACTCACCAAACGCCGTACATAAAAATAACGTAGATGATTTTGTGGAGAGCCGTCTGAGTTATTGCTTTGCTCTCATCTTGTTGAAAGGCATCGATGTTTCCCCTATATTTACATACAGGCAAAGTCTGTCAGAGCCCACTGCAGCCGTGCCCACAACGTCGATACCTTTTATCGAAATTATGTCCCACAATAGCTGGCGTTACCGAGCGAGGTGGCGCAGTGGTTAAGACACTGGACTCGCATTCGGGAGGACGACGGTTCAATCCCGCGTCCGGCCATCCTGATTTAGGTTTTCCGTGATTTCCCTAAATCGCTCCAGGCAAATGCCGGGATGGTTCCTTTCAAAGGGCACGGCCGACTTCCTTCCCCATCCTTCCCTAATCCGATGAGACCGATGACCTCGCTGTCTGGTCTCCTTCCCCAAACCAACCAATCAACCAACCAATAGCTGGCGTTACTTTGCCATTAACGATTTAATCTTTTAACTGCGGACACTGTCGATTGTAATTTGTTTGCGCGGTGTTAGGTCACCCTAATGATTCTGTGGTTCCACTTCATCTCTTCTGGCGTGCATAAAAGGTTAGCCTCCATCGACGTTCACAAAGTGCAATCGGTTAAATGCAGGAGTTGGTAGCCAAATTTTAATTTCTATTTGCGCCAAGTATTATGGGACATACTCATGATTAACACCTTGTCTTAGGAATCGTGACCGTTTTATTATAATGAGCAGACAAACGCCGTTGGATCACAACTTCTTATTTACCGACCACCGGTTTCAGTCTGGGTAGCAGGTCATCTTCAGATCTGGTGTCGCAAAGTGAACTTTGTCAACAATTGTGTGGTAATGACGTTAAAAAAATTCACACAACTGTTGACAAACTGCACTTTGCGGTTGCAGACCTGAGGATCAACAAAGCAGATTGAAACCTGTTGTCGGTAAATAAAAAGTTGTGACCCAAACTGTGTTTGTATTCGTTACGAGATATGTCCACAGTGCAGAGCGAATGTATTCAATAATAAGATTGAAAAGTGCTGACGTCCCTTTAAGAGCTACGACTGATGACGTTTTCCGAGTTAGCTCCGTAGTTAAGACAGTAGAAACCATATCGCACGCGCAACGCAAATAAGCCTGGTAAACGCTCACCGATCCAGCGGCCGACATTAGGGAACTGTCAAGCACTGTGCGCGAGACGTATCACCGTAAAGAATGCGGGATTTTCAGCTGCATTCTCTCTCCTATACTCGTTACAGTTTCCGCTTTCGCGTCAATAAACATTTTCAAGTTAGTCAGTACTTTTACTAGCTTGCCATCAGTGTTTTGGTACAGCTCTGTGTAATCACTGTACAAACTCGCCAACGGATGTTGCCTGTCATGGTGGCGTGTAAACTGCGAGGACATACGAAAGGCTTGTTGATTTTTGTCTGAAGGCGTATTTTTGCTCGTGACTGGACTGTCCCTCCTACAAAGTTTTTCTCGTCCTTGTAACAGGCAATATGTGCAAGTACGTATTATGAGACGGAAAATATGTCTGCTGACATATTTCGACCGGAAACTTAAACGGTTCTAACACCGCGTCGTTCTGAGGCTCTCAGAAGAAAATAGTACCGGCGTTTCCACGTCCGGTTTCCGTCTTCATTTCAGCGTAACTATCAGAATTTTTACTGGTACCAAGTCTTGGGCGTTGAATGTATTTGCTTATATTAAGTTTCCATATTATGCAGACGGTTACAGGGTGTGACGGACAGAGGTCTGCATGTCTGTTGAAGCTGAGGCGTTATTAGAGGCCTTAGTCCGAAAAGTTGACGTTTTAAACCTTTCACATTTTTTTAGCAATTTTTTCCGATGCAGGGTAGCAAAAAGGGTTAGTAGAAATGTGGAAAAAATAGAGACTTGAGAAATCGTTCTTGAAGAATGAGATTCGGTCTGGGCAGTCTTCGGTAAATTATTTGTCTTATCCAGCCTTTGAATTCGGTGCCATGTTTGTTATTACACCAAGAAATGCTTTCATGTCTGCTGCCGAACTTTTTTCCCATGAATGCTAAATGTTGTGTTTTGTTAGTGGAGATACCTCCTGTATTTTTCCCTGCTGCATTTTTAGTGCTCACGATTTTGCGAATAAGGTCGACTGTAAAAATGAGCTAGAAATATTAGATCCCATTGTTGGCCAAGCAGATGAGGAATCGTAGATCTCTATTGGCCGACTCATTTCAATCACGACAAAGCTTCCATTTACATGTAATGAAATCCCCATTGTACTCACTTTCTGATTCGTCACTAGCTTAAGGCCAACCGAGAGTGGTACGACTCGTCAGCAGACATCTTCAGTACACCCTCAATAACATCGTCACTGATACGGCTTTTGTCTGCCATCGACATTCAAGCAGAAACCACGGGACAGCGCACTTCTAAGCAACAGCGTGCTATTCCAGTGTACAGAAGGCAACTTCTGCTTTGTGATAGAGACAGATCTACGCGACGAAGTACGCACTGGACTACTTGCGACAGAATACCAGGCGAAGAAGAGTATCAGAAACTGCGTGTTAACGTCGTCCGACATCGTTGCCAGTATGTCGGATAATGTTGGACTTTGATGCGGAAACGGAAACTAATTCATTAGGTTGCTGAGAAGATAAGACGACTCTTGCTGTCGTGTTTGCCAACAGCGTATTAGTGACGCATAGGATTCGTTTGTAGGCGGGTAGGTTTATCGCCACAAGTAATGTCTGTTTAACATAAGAGGTCCCTGTTACGTTCAGCCACTTAGATGGCACTTCAGAGAGCAAGCGAGCGCTGAGCATCGTGTGTGTGTGTGTGTGTGTGTGTGTGTGTGTGTGTGTGTGTGTGTGTGTGTGCATTGCCCAGGAATGTTAATGTGCGCTGCGCGCCTTTCACGGCCGGGCCCGGCCTGGCGCGATAGCATCGGGTCGCGCCACCCTGACAAGGGTCCCTGCTCTATATTTAGGGCGGCAGTCAGCGGGCAAGACCTGCAGCGCCAGGGGGTCACGGCAGAGGCGGCGGCGGTGGTCCACAGGATGCACGCGTCACCGCGTCAGCCTGTCTCGCTGCTGCACTCGACTGCATCTCACGGGACGAGGCAGCTAACGCTGACGCGGATGCGGACGGGGATGGGAAATTCAGCTTAACGGGACACGGCGCCGCGCCTCTTGGGACGTGCTGTATACACTGCCGGAAAAAAAAAAATTAGCTCAAGATTTGTTGTTGCAACAGCGCGTGTGGAGTAAATGAAATAATTACCTTTACAGATCAATAGGACAAACGGTTCCGAGGCACCGGGTATCGACCCATTCTGAAACATCCGTATTAGTAGATGGCGAATACTATCCTGGGATACGTTAAGCCATCCGTGCTCGACCTGTTCACATAGTTCTGTAAGAGCAGTTGGCTGACGAGTCGCGCGTGCCACTTCTAGTCCCATCCACACTTGCTAGATTGGAGACGTGTCTGGAAATCGTGCTAACAAGGAAAGTTGCTGCTCGTCTTGCAGAGCACCTTGAGTTTCACGAGCAGTGTGTGGGCGAGCATTATCCTGTGTGAGTAACATACGACCTTCCTGTTACAAGAACGGATGTAACAACATTTTGCAGGCACCGAGCGTGCCCTCCAGAAGCAATGTATCAACGATATAGATAAGTATTTTAGGCTACAATTTCTGCTGAAAAATTAACAACTTTCCTAAATCTGTACAGCTTTAGGAATGACTCCCAGCGGACGGTGTTACTTGATGTCATTTTTAAAGTTTATGACGTATGTGGAATTAAACGCAACAGAAAATAGTTTGACACAGAACTGGACTTCAGTTCTGCCAAGGAAACCATATTAAAAAAAAAAAATTCCTTCTGCTACGCCGCGGAGTGCCTTAGGTGCGCCGTAGCCTAATTGGAATTTATTGTTAGTTGGTATTTGTGTGCTGGCACTACCGCGTTGCGTCAACGACCACTGCAAGTGCGTGTGCGGTGTGTAAGCTGACAGTTCGCTATCTGAATGGAGGATCTCAGTTACAAGCGTCAAATGTAAACTGATAAGTAATTTTACCCACACTGTGGTGTTCCTACCAACGAAAGGTGGGTACATGACAGTAGAAAAATGCAAGAGTTCCAAGGCGGACCCACAAACACTCAAATTAATTAGCAGCAAACTGCAAGGACATTCTCAAATTAAAAATTCGTGTTTATAACGAATGATGCTTTGCAGTTAAACTTCTATGTAGTGCATTCTCTAGCTACATGACTGCTCTGCAATTCAGACTTAAGTGCCTTGCATACGGTAGGCCTACATAGAATCATTTTCAGACTGTTTGTCGACCGTTCCACTCTCGAATAGCACGTGGGAAAAATGAACACCTAAATCTTTCCTTCCGAGCTCTGTTTCTCTTATTTCTTCATAATGGTTATTTCTCCCTATATAAGACGGAATAAAAAGAAGTCTTTTTTCATATTCGGAGGAGAAAGCTGGTGATTGAAATTTCGTGAAAAGACCTCCCCCGCAACGAAAAACTCCTTTGCTTTAATGATTGCCACCCCCACTCGCTTATCATATCTCCCCTATTTCGCGATTATACAAAACGAGCTGTCCTTCTTTGAAATATTTCGATGTCCTCCGTCTATCTTATTTGGTAATAAGAATACTACTACTACTATTACTACTACTACTACTACTACTACTAATAATAATAATAATAATAATAATAATGTATGGCTCACAGACCTAGTGCTTATCCCTACCTACCCCAATTATCCAACCGGGGAAAGGGACCAGTAGTTAAACGTGGAATATGAACCACGTGTCGTTTCTGGCGATTCCTCCCATCATTGAGAGGTGAAGGCTGGGTTAAAATGCAGACTGAAACATCCAAGGTCCGATCTGGATTGGATCCCGCGACTTTTTGGCTTCCCGTCATGCGCTTTACCGCTAGGCCACCAGGCCCAACATTTCGTTTTGGGAGAATCCCATATCACGCAGGAAGGGACAGGCATCATGTTGGCAGTCCCTGAGGCATCTTATTAAGAGTTCTGCCAATAAAGCTGTGTCTTTGGTTCGCCTTCCTCACGACACTGAGTACGAGATGGCCTTTAGCTTATGGTGTAGCCTTTTCCTGCTTCAATTTTATTTTTTAAGTTCAGGATGGCTCTTACTTCAGATCCTAATGTCTAGGGTTCGATCCCTGATAGCCCTAATATTTTTATTTGTCGCTTACTTCTGTTACCCCTGGCAATGTTTATTCTGAAAACGGTGGGATGCACCGCGGTTTGAAGTCCACGTTAAGGGCAGTTCCCTCAGTAACCGGCTGGGTAAACTAGTTCGAAGGTCGGAGAAGGCAAGTAGGTACCACCTCTAATAAGAGCATGCCTAGAAAGCACTGGAGTGCTCATACAAACCTTCAGGTTGATGGCAGCTTTAGTACAGCAAAATTAACTCTATATGAATTTCAGCAGCCTGTATCTGGACTCGTCACGTACTCGATTTATGCAAAGCATTTACGGCGAAGTGAAGCTGCTTTTGGACGAGGTAAGGCAGGGAGGGTGTCGTGGGGCAGTACCCCGGCCGCCTCCCTTGTTGACAGCGGCCCTCGAGCCGGGGGAGGCAGTGCCTTCCTTATCTGGAAAGGAGGCGCCTGGAAGGCTATCGGCCCAGCGCGGAGGGCCTGCGAAGGGCCTGGACTTGGTCCTCTGCTTATCTCCGAGACGCCCTCAGTTTGGGCACGGGCTGCCTCCGCCGCCCTTATCGCTCGCCTTTGTGGGCCCACGCCATCGGCACGCAGTGTCACACCTCTTCTTCGAAAGGCTATCTCTGGACACTTTACTGATGGTCCGCAGTTGTCCCGCGGAATGTGACGCTATAGGGCTGAAACATGTTGTGGCAGGAACTTTAAAAAAATGCCACAACAGTAACGTGTTACACTCCTTTTCGTCAGAAGGTCGATGTAATCAGGCGTTATTTCACTGTCGACGACTTCCGACGGTTGTTTTTGTAGGTATAGTTGGTAAGGTGACGCGGTGATTAAAGACATTCTCCTGTTTGTTTTGATTTAAATTTCACGTAAAATAGTTATGAATCCAACAGTTGGTTGGAGTGCTTGTAACATGGTGCCAGACATCGCCATCATTGGTGCTGACATGTTTTTCCTTCCACTCTCCATATAGTTATCCGAACAACAATTTATATTTTGTCCTGCAGCTGAAAATTAAATCCAAATCACCGTAGTTTCTGGTTTCAAGCTCATTTCCTGGTTAAAATATAATCTTCTTACGGCCGAAAATGTCACACTGGCCAGGGTGACCAGCGGTTCTAGGCGCTACAGTCTGGAACCGCGCGACCGCTACGGTCGCAGGTTCGAATCCTGCCTCGGGCATGGATGTGTGTCATGTACTTAGGTTAGTTAGGTTTAAGTAGTTTTAAGTTCTAGGGGACTGATGACCTTAGAAGTTAACTCCCATAGTGCTCAGAGCCATTTGAACCATGTTTTTGTCACACTTATTAAAGTTTTCCGAACTAGTTCCCTGTGATCGATTGAAGCTTCAGCCTGTAGCATCCAAGTCCTAAACATTACTTTTGACGGCGCCGGAATCTGTGTGTAATTGAGAGCGTGTTTCTACCCCTAAGGATCGAGCTCTCGACCACATGTAAACCTCACGACAATGAAATAGTTCCTTAGGACGCACCGTTTTCTTTATCTTATTGGTAGTTTTGTTGTCAATTGTTTGACGGCTGACGACTCGGGCGTTTCGTATCTCAGTGCTTGCGAAGCGGAAAGGAAATAAACTACTCCCGCAATATGAAGTTCGTACCGATGAGCAAATGATACTCATGGGTGCAATTAAAGATCAATTCTAATACTCAAGTTGGCAAGTAAATTGATAACTGAGTTGTCAAGGACAGTCAAATGCCGTTAACTCTTTGAGCTTTACTTTGCTATGACCGGTGTTAAAGATACCAACAAGTTTACATATCGTAACGGATCGATTTGTTGAACGATAATCACTGTGCTGTCCTTAAACGGGTAGTGTTTTGGTTTTTAATGAATTTATTTTAACATTTTGCATGAGTCTGTGCGGTTTTTTTTAATAATACTGATTTGTTTGTGGTTAACAAACTATAGCAAATTCTTTACTGCGAGATATGTTGTATGCTGTAAAAATGTGTTCGTTTAACGGTTTTCAGCTTTGTTTTGTGACGCCACTGTTTCTGCGCTACTTCATAAGCTCGTATTGACCGGTATTCGTATACGCACGGTAACATTCAAATATAGACAGTGACGCAAATGTACTGCTGTTTACGATATGTCTGCTGTATTTACGTACATTTCTTCTGGAAATGGGTAGTCGACACGTAGATTTCATACTTTGTACTACAGCTAAACAGTAGGTTGCGAAATCTCTGTTCAACGTTCCTGCAATGAACTGGAGACCCGTTTCACACAGTGCAGGGTAGAAATCGACACTGAATTCTCTTAAATGGTAAAGAGATTAAAGTGCTGAGTCATTTTGAAATGGAGAGCAGTAGATAAGTATTGCTAAGCAAAGTAATTCAGCGGGAGGGAGTATTGTTCTATTGGAACAATTTTGTGCATTATAGTTGTTTCTGACTTGGTAGCTGAACAACAATGTCCGTATAACAAATCGGCGCGAAGTGTTTTAGACATCAAAACAGTGGGTACGAAGACAGACCTCAGCGGACGCCTTTTGTGTTTATGATGGGCGTGGCCCTGTTAATCCCCCTGCTGCATAACGCTTTTGCGCGGTGCGGTACGGTACGATGCCTCCCTCCTCACGCACTCACAATGCCCCTACTAGTAAGACACACACTAATTTAGAGGAGTAATGGGGTTGGTGATTCGCTTATCGAAGGTTATCCAGCATCACTAATTACGTTTTACTGTTTTTGTTAAGTAAGGTGTGTGTGTGTGTGTGTGTGTGTGTGTGTGTGTGTGTGTGTGTGTGTCGGTAAAAAGGGTCCTCACATCTATACTACCATAAATTATGCCATTCAGATAATAGAATCAACAAGGTGACTATCACAGTTAATTTGCAGCTCTTCTGAGCCGTGCATATTAGTGCAATATACGTCTAAAAGATTCAAGAGTGCCTATGTTTAACATCTCACGTTTTTAATTGATGTTGTCATCCAATGCTTGTGCTGGCGCATTGGTTAAGCCACTAGATTCGCACTCAGACTGCGCGGGCATCAAATCACAGTGTACACCACCGTATTTAGCTTTCCCGTGGCTTCCGTGAACAGCTTAAGTCGAATGCTGGGATGTTTTCTTTGAAAAGGACCGTACCAGTTTCCCTTCCGCCACTTCCGTGCTGTCTGAGCTTGCGTTCTGCCTCTGATGACTTCGTCGTCGACGAAGCGCTAAACTCGAATCTTATCTCCTTGACATTCCATTTAATTGATGAAAACACTGATCCATTGAATTGTTCACGTGCTAATTTTATTCGGCCAATCAGCATTCAATAAGTAATCAGATCAAATGATTGGAAGAATAAACATGTATTATTATAATTCATCAGAAATATGTAATTATCCGTTAATAAAAAAACAAGCCCTGGAGACAGGACTGAAGTATTACAGGTTAAAACATTTCGCTAATGATATATCGGACGAAATGTTTGTTAATAATACGCAGTACGAGAAAGTCCAATACCTCACCATTACTAGTGCTGTTCATACTCATAAACTCCTCTGTTGGTTATCAGTGTATAATTGACGGATTTTATGGACATACGAGTATTTAATGATTAAGAAACGGGACACTTATTCGGTACTTTAGCTCAGATTCCGACCGACTGTTGACTTTTCGTTGGTGCCCAGTAAAAATGTCAGCCGAATGGTGGAATAGCCCCTTCTAACAAGGAAAGGTGTGAAACCGAATGAAAATGATTAAAACTTCCGAAGGCATGTCTGTTCTACAATCGACATTAGAAAGTCAACTACTCTAAAGACAACAGATGCACAATTCGCTGTGAAGAAAAATTGGCATGTAACAGACAGTTATGACCAGCAAATTCATCGCAGTTATAAACCAGTTGTTAATGAGCAAAAAAAAAAAAAAAACACCTGCGTGAAATAAAATGTATTAACACATCCAGTAGTTACATACTCGTCTTCACCGAAGCAGAAGTTGCTGTGTCGTATTATGTTCTTCCCTAATAGTGTGATAGCTGTTCATACAGCACTACTATACTGCGGTTGCACCGAAAATGATGTGGTATTTCTCCATCTCGCCCTTATCGAATGTGCGTAATAGTAGCTCTTCGATGTCTCTTGTGAAACTGCTGCTCATAGTTGGCTGTTACACAGTACCGTTTCTTGAACCATTTCTGCTACTCTTGTCTTCAGGTTAGTTAATCCTCAGACGTATTTTGCACACAGATACCGAGTTTTACATATGAGGGACATTAAGGGGTTGTAGAACAGACATCTCCGTATTTTAAAACCACACTTGTTCGGTTTGAGACTTCGATCTTATAGTAGACACGCCCATCTTCTTGTCCAGTTGAAGCTAATGAAGTTTCGCTACAAAGCATTCATGCGCAGTATGTTTTAGCATTTGCGAAAAGAAACCAACAACTGTCTCGGATCCATTTTGCGAGAAAGTGTTATTTAGCGCAAGATGCCCCTAAAGGTTCTGGTGATGAACGTAGACCGTCAGGCAGCACAGTGAAGATACCCTTGTCCACGATGCGCATCCGACCGCCACACCCGACCCCAATTAACGAGAGTCGCCGTCCCCCGCCCACGGACAGTTGATTTATGGGCCGTACCGTCTTTATAAAACACTCCCCTTGCAGTCCAAGGCACGAACGGCTCACGGCCCTGGGATAGCGACTCCATCGCGCGGAAACACTCCCCCCCCCCCCCTCTCCCTTGTGCGCTCGTCCACAACGTTGCCTTATTGTTGTTGTTTTGCTGTTGCTGCTTCTGCTGTTATGTAAAAGTCCTGTAGCCTTTGCCACCGAAGACTCTATCTCTTGTAAAACCGACGTGAGCCCAGTGTCTTGTGCTGAACACTGTACTGTTTTGCTAAACACCGTCTTGTAGTATGAGCAAATCTATTCGTGCCTGAGAAGGTCGAGAGCCTTCAACTTTCAGTTGTAGATAAAATTCAGACTTCAGCTCAAGCTCCTGATTTCGCCATGAAATCGAAGTATGTAGACATCACATTAATTGATCGTAAATTGCGGACTAAAGTCTGCATCTTCAGATTATCGATCTGAATAGTAACTGACATAGCTTAATAGGAACCATACGAATACGTTCTTTTCAAAACGCAGCTTTTGTTAGTAATGTTTGTGTTGAGGAAGGGCATATGCGGTGTTGTTCGAGGAAACGCCGAGAACATACAATCTTCTTTGTTTTAATTCGTAAACATTTATATCGAGTTCACTTTCTCCTTGCAGATATAACTGTAACAGATCATCTAGGATTACCTTGTAGGCCTACTAGAAGTCCCAGATATCAACCATAATAAAATAAAAGCAGTATCAGACTTCGTTACTTTCGCGTATTTACACCCTTCATTGCAATTCCGCTGTTATAAATGGAGTGATGCATATTTAAAACTTTCCAATCGTGGTAAGACAGACCTCTTTTTCTTCCCAATGTTTATTATTCAAATTGGAGACTGCTCTTCAGTGGCTCTCAGAAACTGAAATCTTGAGCGCAATTGGAAAATAACTTAAAAAATTGGTCATGATTTGTCCAGATAATAATAGTAATCATTATTGTAATAGACGAGATTACAGTACGGAAAGAAAGTCGATTATTATTATTATTATTATTATTATTATTACTATTATTATTTGGTAACATAGTCGTCTGAATAAGAGTAAGGTACAAACCGGATTTTTTTGAAATTGTATGTAATTATGGATAAAGTATCTTGGTCACTTGAATTTACGTACGTTTTACCTGCTGTGCGTGAATGACGCCAGGTGTAAATTGTTTTTGTCCTCTGTGTGTCACAAAATGCGATGCATTGTCACGTGTGATATTTATTCCGACGTGATGGTGCGCTGTAGCAAAAAAACAAACTGAGTGAAGAGTTTTTTTCCAGGGATGCAAAATCAATTACTTGCCGTAAAATCAAACTCCACATTTATCGTCCTTGCGTGGCGTATTCTGCAATGCCAGCCTGGATCTGACACTCTAAACTGAGATTCCTTACGTGGAGTAACGTATGCAGATGGAGGTAGACGTTTGTGTGAGGTACAAAGCAGACGCGTGCGTACCCGTCGTCGGCTGCCCGCACGGCGCCTCTGCTGGCTCTGAGCGGGTCGATGAGGCGACTGACGTCAGGAAATCCCACCGCTAAAATCACACTCGTCAGTCGCCTCGGATGGAATTGTCCGGTCACTGATGTCGACGGCTACTTAACCAAGTATAACGCCTAGTTTCACCAGTATAATTACATCAGCAGTAGTTTCGTAAATAAATTTGCAATTAGAAAACCATCTGGTATACATCGGGGAACCAAATCAGTATGACCACCGCCCACCGCGAAACTGAATGCCGCCTCTTGGAGGTGCGGGCGCGTGCCGCGGTATAGAAGGTATTTGAGAGAAGCAGCGGCGATAGGAAATGCACTGACGTAAACGACTAGGACAAATGCAGATTGTTATGGCCAGGCGCCTGGAAAAGAGCATCTAGGAAGCGGCGAAGCTATTCGCGTGCTACTGTCGTAACTATAGCAAGTGGTCGAAGGAGGGTGAAACTAAGAGCAGACGCCAAGCGTAATCACAGAACGTGGCGGTCTTGTAAAGCGGAATAGGCGGCGATCTGTGGCATATTTGACGCCAGAGTAGAATGCTGGTGCAGACACTGCGAAAAAGTTTACTGAGATTGAACCGTGGATCGATGGAGACCTGTCACCTGGTCGGGTGAATCAGATTTCTTGTTACACAAGGTTATCCATGCGAACGGTTGCTCGAAACATGCTCTGAGGCACGGACGCAGGTTGGTAGCGTCCGTATTACGGTAGGGGGGACATTCACCTGAGCTTGTGTGAGACTTGGGGTAGTAATCGAACGCACACAGAACCGTTGCTATATTGCATTCCAAAGGTGGACCAGCACGCTATTACGCGGGTGGTCCTACTTTTATGATAGATTGCACAATTAGAATGCCTCGATATAAGTACAGATAATTACTCCTGCCATTCAATTCGAACGTAAAACTTCCTGGTAGATTAGAATGGTGTGCCGTAGCGAGGCTGGAATCAGGGCCCTTGCCTTTCGCGGGCAAGACAAAGGTCCCGAGTTCGAGTCATGGTCCGGCACGCGGTTTTAATCCTCCAGGAAGTTTCATATCAGCGCTCACTCCGCTGCAGAGTGAAAACTTTATTCTGGAAATATCCCCCAGGCAGTGGCTTTCTTCCAGTAGTGCTAGTCTTGCAAGTCTCGCAGAGAACTGTGAAGTTTGGAAGGTAGGATACGAGGCACTGGAGGGAGTAAAGCTGTGAATGGGACTCGGGGTAGCTCAGTTGTTAGAACATTTGCCCGCGAAAGGCAAAGGTCTCGAGTTCGAGTCTCGGTCCGGGCACACAGTTTTAATCTGCCAAGAAGTTTAATGTCATCGCACACTCCGCTGCAGAGTGAAAATTTAGTTTTGGAATTCAAACGTATTTCACCCTATCTTAAAAAAATACTCACAGTGGAAGCTGAACGTGTTCGCTGTTGTGTCCGAAGTTCTCGTCCCCGACATTCGCGAGGGAGTCGGCTGACGTGAGGCACGGTTGCTGGTAAAGGGAAAGTCGGGCGTTCTCGTTAGAAGCGCGTGATGTGTTGTGCGGGTACGCGATCGCTGCGTCGTCGCACAGGAAGCCTCTTTCTCTCGACTGCACAGCCTCAACCAGATCCGGGAGTCCATGCCGCTCTCCCTGATAATCTGTTCCCATTTGATCGTATGCTGCCTGGTTGCTGCACAATATCGTGTTCATACTACCTCCCTGACAGACCAAAACTGCAGGCTCACTAGGACTTGTAACACACACTCTCTCTCTCTCTCTCTCTCTCTCTCTCTTTCGTATTCGCGAGGAGACGGGTCCACAGTCACCCTCCAGATATTGTAGTTTCTGTAAATCACTGCAGGCCATCAGCGGCATGATTTGTCTGACAGCACCACGACTGATCCCACTTGCCCTCCTTGTCCAGCTGAACTGCTGTTCGATCCCAAATGATTTCTAGACCGGTGGCAAATTGAGCTGTAATTTCGTGCGACGTTCCACAGTAGCGCTTCTGCCGAATACTGATCGATTACTGCTACAGAACTGAGAAACTTAGCTGGACTATCACTCTTAGGCGAACTTAGTACCTCGTTGTCTTCAGTAAGACAGGCATCTGTGATTAAAGGTAAATCTGCCATCAACCGCAGCGCCCCAATAGACACGGAAATAACAATGGAGGTGGTGTACCCTTGCCTTACATCGACCTTTGAGCTGACGCACCCAAACATGTACAGGAGGACGTAAAATTCAATGTGAACTCCAAACGGCGGTGGAACGATGATTTTTGCGTATACACATGATTGGCAGAGGTAAAAAAGCTATAAGTGAATATGTAGTCTGAGACGGATCAAGCGTACAGTTTTTAATAGTCTTAAAAGATTTATTCGTTACACCAAGTTGGCTGCAGACTTTAAAGTTCACTAGAAAAACACAGTATAAGAAAGTGGAGGATCTCGTTCATTAGATTTTGTGTTGTCCCAAAAAAAATGGTTCAGATGGCTCTGAGCACTATGCGACTTAACTTCTGAAGTCATCAGTCGCCTAGAACTTAGAACTCATTAAACCTAACTAACCTAAGGACATCACACACATCCATGCCCGTGTGTTTCCAAGATTACATGTCCACTGATGCATATTTCAGGAAATAGTGAGCAGGTAGACTTAACATCATGGTGAGACTGGAATAATAATTGCCTACAGGAAATATCTTGTTTCTCTACCATCGCTGTTGGCCAAAAGATGTATGGGAAAACACCCCACGACATTCGATCACATGTAGCGAATTGACAATTTTCCTGCGAGTTTGTGCTTCGTTGCTAGTGATCTCGTGATGCCGGGCAGTTTTTTATCACAGAGTGCACTCCAGGTGGCTGGTTTAAACCCGAAACGTCTCCGCAGCGCATCATGAAATGTGAGCGTGAGGAAGAGAGGTGTAGTGTACAGCGCAAAGTTCCAGGCAGCTGGGAGAAAAGCACAGCCACTGCTGTTTGTAAGAAGGATGAAAGAACGAACCCCCAGAATTACAGACAAATATCCGTAACATCGGTTTCCTCTAGAATTCTGGGGCATTTTCTAAGTTCGAATATAATTTCCTAGTGCCAAGAAAACATCTGCCTGCAAATCACCACGGATTTAAAAAACTCTGCTTGCCCTTTTCTCGCACGATATCTTGCGAACCATGGATGAAGGGCAACGGGCAGACTCCTTATTTCTAGATTTCCGGAAAGCGTTGTATACAGTGCCCTACTGCAGAGTATTAACGAAGGTCGGGCATACGGAATAGTTTCATAGATATGAGTTTCTCGAAGGTTTCTGAAGTAATAGAAGTCGGTAAGTTGTCCTAAACGGAGAGTGTTAATCTGACACAAGGGTATAGCCAGGGGTACCGTGAGTAAATGTAATAGGACCGTTGTTGTTCTCTGTATATATAAACGGTCTGACGGATAGGGTGAGCAGCAACTTGCGGCTATTTGCCGATGACACTGTAGTGTAAGCGTAAGTGTTGTTGAGTTATTGTAGGATGATACAGGATGGCACGGATAGAATTTCTATTTAGAGTGTTCCGTGGCAGCTTGTTCTAAACGTAGAGAAATGTAAGTTAATGCGAATGAATGAGAAAAACAAGCCTGTAATGTTCGAATACAATTTTAGTAGTGCGCTGCACGACACAGGCCCAGAGATCAAATATCTAGGTGTAAGGTTGCAAAGCGATATGAAATTTAACGAGCGCGTAACTGCGGTAGTAGGCAAGTGGAATGTTCGACTTAATGGGCGAATTTTAGGAAAATTTTACTCACCTACAAAGGAGACCGCTGGTACGATCCATTCGAGAGTAATGTTAGACGATTGGGATCCCCACGAGGCTGAATTAAAGCGAGACATCGAAGCAACTTAGAGACGTGCTGCTTGGTTTGTTGCCTGTAGGTTCGATCAAGACAAGAGTTTGTTCTTCTCGCGATACTCTGTGGAGAAAATTTAGAGGACCTATATTTGCGGCTGACTACAGAGCGATTCTACTGCCGCGAACGTATATTTGACATAAGGACCACGAATGCGAGAGAAATTAGGGCTCATGCGATGCCATATAGATAGTTGGTATTTCCTCTATTCACTTACAAGTTGGACGGGAAAGCGAATGACTAGTAGTAGTACAAGGTACTCTCCGCTATGAACCGTATCGCGGCTTGCGATGTATGTATGTATATGTTAACTCGACAGTCCCCTTGACACTATCCGAGGGGAATAGGATATGGTTTCATTCTCTTCCTTCCTTCCACCGACATGAACAGGACGAAGACAAAACTCCATTCTACAGGAACCAGTCGCAATCTTCTTCGCAAAAACATTGCACCCTCCCGGTGGTCTCAGTTAGAAAAGCTTTTGTGGTGACATTAACGAAATATAATAATGGTGATATCTACAAATGGAAGTTAAATTGTGCACCCTTTCCAAGTCTGTAACATCATGTTCCAACCTGAAAACTCATTCCTTTCATACTAAAAGCGAGAAGCGAGCTTTGGCAAAATACGAATCCGAGTCTGGTGTTTGAAGGGTACCTTAGTTACAGTAAATCCGGATTCTGGTCACGCGTTCTTTGATTTGGCAAGTTCGGAGGATACAATGATTTACAAATGTTTTGTCGAACACAATAGTCCGTACTACTGCGCACAACTCGTCGTACTGAACAGCTTTTTTGGCGCTGTCGTAGATGGGCATTTAACAGTGCAAATATGCCGCAACATCTCCAAAAGCAGTGGGACGAGAAATTGCGTGTCACGCTGTGAGGTAAACATTGAATCGTCATCGCCGGTTCTGGCTGTAACGTGGCTGGCGCTCCCCGCACGCACCTGTCGCGGCGGCTTGCTGCTGATAATGTAGTGTCCGTTTTGTTTGCGGACGACCAGCGCCCTGTTTGCAGACAGCTACCGCTGAGGCGTGTGTCCGCAAACAGCGTTCGGCAAGTAGTAGCAAGGTTACGCCTCTGCGCTTCGGGATTGCAGTTTACCTTTCCGTACAAAGTCCTCTTGCCTTTGCAAGCGGCCTTGCTGTCACCACGGAACTTTCACTTTCTGAACATGATCTCGTTCCTGTCATATGGCTCTCAATTTTCTTTAGTTGGGCTCTCGGAGGCCCAACTACTAAAGTTTCTGACCAGTTGCCGTAGTATTTATTGAATTATTTTGTTACGAAATTTTGCTCCGTAATCAAAGAACCCATACGTATCGGTAGGCGCAAATCGCACATCCAAAGTCTCAGATTTGGATCCATTTTTGCTCCTGAGTTATTTGTGTCACGTACGGCTACTTTCGCAGCTGATAATGCTGTTCTTACTTGTGAATATGTCATGCCTATATTTGGGCCTCTACTAGGACTCGATACGAATAGTACGGCATGTGGTACGTGCGCAAAAAGAAAGAGAACAAAACACCAACAATATTTGTTATGCATCTATACTTTGTAGAGTATAGTTTATGACGACATACTAATCTGTAGTGTAGCCCGCGATCGAGGTTAGGTTGAGAAGTGACGGAGTGGTTGAGAGTTGGCGAAGTAAGTCATCGAATATTAACTAGTGTTATCGTGCGTCTGTTACACATATCGGATTTCGGTTAGTCGTTTATCAGCTATTTTGCTAATGTAGGTGGAAACAGAGAGGCGGAATCGAAGGCTTCAGTTAACCCTCACAGTGACAAGAAAGGACAGTAACATTCGAGTCAGTTTCCGGGTTGATGACCGCTTTACTTTTATTCGTCTCCAGTAAGCGTGTAGTAGCGAGCCGGACGTTAGAACGTCCGTTAACATATCGCAGACACGATATCCTCCAGTTTACGTTACAGCAGTTTAATGGCTTCCAGATGACTTTTGCTGAAACGATAAACTAAGCCCGAGTGGAACTACACTCAACATCAATTTTCACTCGTGGCCTTCATGTCCTTTCTCCCCGCTCAATCAGCGACTGCAAGCGAGACCTGCCATCAACGCTGTAATTCTGTAGATAAGTTTGTAACCCTGGTTCGACACAGTACTTAAATTTACCACAAATGTCTCTATTCTGGTTTGTGTGTGAAAGTTGCGACTGATAATATGACTGAAAAAAACCTGTTGAACTGTTTAATTTTATACTACGCGCGTTTCGACTATAACGCCAGCTTCATCAGTTTGGAGCTTCGTCTTACAAAACTTCTTAGTAAGTGAAAGTAGCAATAATTCTAGTTCCACCACGTGTACAACACTGCTGCGAATCTAAGTACAAACTCATTTAAAACAAATGATGTCTCTGAGTCAGGCAAAGGGGATGCTTTCTTACTGCACAGGCTGGAATTCCCATCATTTGCATCTCTTTCATTCTGTTGTCTTCTAGCTGAATAATAATTGGTGCCGTTCCTGACAACAGCCAAATGGTTTCATATATTACTGTGTTTTGGAGGTTACAATTCTGAGCAGAATACAAGTAGTTAGGGATCTTCTTCTTACGTACGCCCCCTATACCCGCCAGACCATATGTAATTTTTTCCGCCATGGCTCTGTTGTAACAAGAAGTGGGACGGAAGACGCTACTCGCCATCGCTATTAAAGTACTTACCTACGGAGCACCAAGAGTCGGAAGTGGAAGAAAGGAAGATTAGGCAATAGCGTCTTGTGGACGGTGCGGTCACTGGAGGCGAATTAATAACTCGGATGAGGAAATAAATAGGGCGGGCCCGTTTTTAAAGGAGCTATCGAGGCATTTGCTTTAATGGATTTAGGGAAACGATGGAATCCCTAAATCTGGATGATCAGACTGGGATTTGAACATTGCTCCCCCTCCACCATCACCACCCCGTACGAGTCTAGTGTTCTAGCTGCGCCACCTCTCTCTGTTTGGGGAAGGAAGCAGAGGTTGTTTATGGCGTGTAGAAGTCATCGTTCAGATATTCGCCAGAAGCGCTCTACGGGGACAACGCAACATCAAAAGCAAGATGACTGTACCAGGATTTGAACTACACTCTTCGCGAATACGTATAGTTTGTCTAAACATCCCAAATGACACGCCTGTGAAATTTGTTACTAATGTTCCAGTATCTCGTTGGAAGAACGCTGTCGTTAGTTTCACTATCTTTCTTAGTCTCTGCATTATGTCTGCAGTATGTCACTGGATTAGAGTTGGAGGAGTGCAGTCGCCACGAGCGTCAAACATGATTCGTATCACCTCATCTTGAATCCTGTGAGGGCAACTGATCATCTTTATCTAATTACACTGCACACGTTAGCCTGTATACAGCTAATAAAAGTCTTTAGTAGCGACTGCATGCGCAAATATTTTCTTCAAATCATGTCTGAATTTTTGCTTTGGCTGCGTAACCGTTTTTGCTGTGTTGTTTATATCGTTGTAGTTGTAGTGACAATAGAAGAAGACTATGAAAAATGTTTTGAATAACTAATGATAAACTTTAAAAACACATATTAGACACTTTGTCGTGTCTTCATAAGCAGTGTTTTTTATTTATTTATTGCTAAGAACAATGGTATTGGCAGGTATTTTAGAATGTTTACTTAACGAGTTGACGACTGTGGCGTGATAGTGAGAAGTTTATTTTTAACGCCTGTTCCTGTAAAAGATAAACATTTCGCTGAAATGTTGCCATGGGAATTGGGAATTTTGCCTAACAAGTTTCTTTCCATTGTTTCAGACGAACGAGATGCAATCCAGAAGAAAACGTTCACGAAGTGGGTCAACAAGCACCTCAAGAAGGTAACGCCAGCTGCACCGCCGTGTTGAATGTTAACCTACCAGCCCTTTCCTTTATCTTAATTGCTGCTCAACGGAAACAGTCTATGCGCAGCAAAATTACTCATCATGCGGCCAAACCTGCTTTTGTTATGACAGTATATGTGTTCTAAAACGTCTTGTCTCGGTGGATGTGGACTTCAGGAGTTTTAAATCTAGTCACACGGCCCTATTTTGTCATGGCGCGTACCTAGCGGTTATCTGATGCAAAATGGAAGACTACGCAGCTGTCGCTTCGTACGGTGTCAGAATTGACACTTTCTCACACTTCTAAAAGATCTCTCATTTATTTCAGCTCGTCGGCAGTACGTAGCCTAGTGGAGTGGTAAATATTTTGCTGTTATGTTCTTATGAATCTTTGTTCCTGCTCACAACCGGGCTTATAAGGAACTACTTCTTCTCATTTGATCAGTCTTAACACTACTTTCCGATCATCAGTGGCAATTTCCGTGTATGTTCTGGATCAGTTGTTGATAGTCGAAGGTTTAGCTAATGCGATTAATGTGTTTCCGATGTCCATTTGGACCAACAAGTAAACTAGTAAGCACAGTATTTCTAGACTGGTTCAAAAAAATGGTTCAAATGGCTCTGAGCACTATGGGACTCAACATCTGTGGTCATAAGTCCCCTAGAACTTAGAACTACTTAAACCGAACTAACCTAAGGACATCACACACATCCATGCCCGAGGCAGGATTCGAACCTGCGACCGTAGCAGTCGCACGGTTCCTAACTGAGCGCCTAGAACCGCTAGACCACCGCGGCCGGCCTCTAGACTGGTAAAGTCGTTTTCTTCAGGAGATAGTTCAGGCAGGGAGCAAACGTAAACTAGCCAATAGCAGACCCAGGCGCCAAAATAAGGTGTACTGTAATACTGACACTGGTAGATACAGTGGTGCATCTTTTTCAGCTGAAAGATAGGATTTTGTCGGAGAGAAATATGCTCGTCTGCTTCTCTTCTTCCCTCCGATTGTTAGCCCAGCAACAATAACTAACCAGTGCAAAAAGGAATCTTCCCGCGAAATTGAACAGGTGGGAACATTTTGTAGAAACTCGAAGTCTATACACAGTAGTGATGCGCATAACTGTGACGCTTACGTTAGACCCGTTGTATTAAAGTTGTTTTCCGAAAGCACTTTAATACGATGATCAGTTATCATCAGAGAGGAGACTTTGCTCCAGGGTAGATAACTGAACATAAACAGAATATAGAAGTCTCAGACGTGAGACCCATTTACAATAGCCTGTACCTGCCGTCTTTCTGAGAGGAGGTTATTAGATGTCATTGCAGAAGTATATTTTCGAAGGTCGCCCCCCCCCCCCCCCCCCTTACGACGGGAGGGAACCATTAGAATACGACCCGACAATGTCCAGAATTTCTTTTGATGTTAAATTTTAACGTCCATGAGAATCAAGACGCTCATACACGAACAGTGTTCTTGGTGCCTACATGGGGAGCTCACTTAACATGAAGACGTCAAATTTAACATACACTTTTTTAAATTAGTAGACAGAGATTTAAGTCAGCAGTAGTACCTAAAAGGACAAATATTTTGCTGTAACTGAAGCTATTGCCATTCTGATAATATTAGTGTTCCTTTAAATTGATATCTGTACTTTTTAAGGGTAATGGAAATGAAACTACACAGTGTCGGCTGACTTTTGGCTCAAAATTAACACATTTACGCGGGAGCATGAACTGCAGTTTTAGCTACAACTGTTGTAGTTGTTAATGTTAATATTACTTCGTTCATTAACCTATAGGTTAAGTGGATTGCTGCCACTTGTCTACCTTGTTAATTTTAGGACAAGCTTTGCAACCTGCGTCATTAGCAACCTCCTTTGTCTACGCACATGTAGGATTGCCTCGAATCAGTATGGAAAGTACATCGTTCCATAAAAAGTAATTGCTTAATAATACAAATACTAGTATTAAGTAATGGGTTTTTGTTCCTTAAGCCACAAAGCTATCGTTTCACTGGTGTGTCCTAATCTACTCATTAGATTTTGCGTGTTACTATTGATTTTGTCATTTGATTTCTTTTATTCCATATGCATTTCGGGAATATCCTGTAATGTCGCTATCTAATTACACGCCTGTGCCTTGAGACCACGAAGGGTGGCGTTGTAGTTTTCTTAGGCGGTTGATGAGAGTGGAATGCTAACCACACAGCTAGATACTTGCTGCCTGGTGTACTATTACATGCGAAAAACCTTGTGTTGATATATTACTGTGAATATTTAGTACTCGTGAGTGACGTACGCTACTGTTTAGTGATCGTAATTTCATGACGTGGAAGGGGCGATCAATTAGGAGTGGTTTCTTACTGGTTGTGTATGTAGCGTTTTCCTGTCGATGAGAGTGCGTTCGGCGGCAACATTTTGGCTGCGCATATTGGGGCCACAGTGACGCACCTTGGGCCGTGACGTAATGGTCTGAGCTAATTGTTAGAGCGGCGAGTAAACAGGCGCAGCCGGAGAAAGAGGGCGCATTCGGCGCGGGGATGAAGGCGGCGATTGTGTGCAAATGGCATGCTAATCCGCAGAACTGCGCGCCGTAATGAGGCGTGAGCATCCGGCGTCTGGCTGCGTGTGTAGCGCCCGAGCAAGGTGAGGGCAGCCGGCAAGGGGCGTATCGTTAGGAAAGCAGATACGATTTACAGCAGATTGTGGAAAAATAGAGACAAGTAACTCGGTTTACCATGGAGGAAATGAAATGAAATGATCGTAAGGCATTCGGGATAGTTCGGGCGCCGTATTGAAAGTCCTTTTTTGGTGACGCCACACGGGCGACTTGCGAGTCAGTGGTGATGAAAATGATTATGAGGGACACACAACACCCAGTCCCCTGCGTGGTAGGCGGTAACGCTAACATGGAGGAAATTTCGGCAAATAAGACTGTATTGTTGAAACAGCAGTAATGTACCTGGGTGTAACAAGTTGCAGGGATACGAAATGAAACGGACCCATATATGCTTATTCTTGATAAAGTAGGTTGCAGACCTCGGTCCGTTGGTAGAGTACGAGGAAAATGCAATCAGTTTACAGAGGACATTGCTTACAAAAAAACTCGTGCGGCCCATCCCAGAATAATGCTCAGCGTACCAGATAAGACCAACAGGGGACACTGAACGTATACAAAGAAGGATTGTAGGAATGGTCACCCATTCGATAGCGTCGCCGATATTTGAATGAGATACGTTTGAAAACAGACATAAAGTATGCTACGGAAGACTGAATACAGAGTTTCAAGAACCAGCTTTAAGCGAGGAATCTAGGAATATATTCGTACTATAACCCCATGCGCATCACTCTCGCAGGACTGCGAAGATAAGATTAGATGAAATACAGCGTTCACAGGGGCGCTTAAGGAATCGTTGTCCCGCGGATGAAACTGGAAAAAGCCCTTATAAAAATGTTACAGTGGGAAGTGTCATCTGCCGTGCAATCACTGCGGTTTATAGTCTGTACACTTATAATTCGTGCAGACACCCTAAAGCGCATTAGACCCCGTTCAGTCTATCGGCAGCGTCGGACGTTGCTTTTGAGACGGGCGGAAAGGTCCACTAGCAAAGGCCCTGGGAGAACGCATTCAAAGTCGTCACGAGTACAAAGGAAGTTAAAGGGCAAAGTTCTTCATAGTCAAAACATGCGAAGTGGTTGCAAATGCCCACAAGTTTATGAAGAAAGACGACGTGCTACGTGCTCTGTTGAATCTAAAATCAACATTGAAAATAGCGCCGAAGCAGCTGGTGTACCGTTCACTTCCGTTCGGCGAAATACTTACGTAATTACTACGAACTGTTTACTTAAAAAGTACCCAAGAGTACAGACGTGAGTGCAGTCCAATTGTCTATCTGGAGGAGACATAGGTTCACACTTGTCGCACGACATGGATTTCGCAAATTATGGAAAGTGACTAATCTACTACCTCAAACTGTCCTCGTTGTAGATAACGGCCGGCCGGAGTGGCCGTGCGGTTCTAGGCGCTACAGTCTGGAACCGCGAGACCGCTGCTGTCGCAGGTTCGAATCCTGCCTCGGGCATGGATGTGTGTGATGTCCTTAGGTTAGTTAGGTTTAAGTAGTTCTAAGTTCTAGGGGACTGATGACCTCAGAAGTTGAGTCCCATAGTGCCCAGAGCCATTTGAACCATTTTTTTTTTTTTTTTTTTTTTTTTTTGTAGATAACGGCACGTATCACTATAAGCAACTGACTCGAGCTTCAACATCAAACTGCACGAGAAAAGAAATGATGTCCTGGTTAACAGAAAAGGGAATTCCTTTCCACAAAGCATTCTGAGACCGCAGTTGTATTCATTGTCCAAAATGGAAGAAAGGCCACGTCGCTTATCAAAAATAGACTGTGTTTTAACCGAACATGGTCATAGTGTGTGAAGTTCCTCCATACCGCCCAGAATAGGATCCTAATGTGACATTCAGAACGATCACATTGAAACTTAAAGATGAACAAATAGCTTGCATAACAAAAGAAAAGAAAATTGAGGAGCAGTATATTTCAAATGAAGTTTACTGTACCAAGCGCTGGGGTGATCATAAATGTGGGGAATAGTGCAGACTCGAATAATGATAGTGCTGGAAGCAATACTGATTCTGCAAGTGAAAATCACTGACAATCACTGACACAGCCAGTAGAAGGGAAACAGACGCGGCTACTGAAAATGAAGATACTTCGGTTGGGACATTTTCTAAATGTGTTTTGTGTGTGGCAGTGGTGACAGAGAAAGATCCACAGCATTAGTCAAACGATGGACTGTGTTATCTGTAATGTGCAGTTGTTTCTGCGATTGCTCTAAAGATCTGTGGATGGCTTTTTGACAGTGAAGCTACGTTTATGATCAGATTGTACGTTTCACTTGGCCGTGCTTGTAAAATAAACCCGCTTACATTTTCTCATGTACACTCGTGCCGCATCTAACTCCTTTGCTTGTTCGCGACACTCCAATACCTCTTCCCCTCCCTCGCATTTCCCCTCCTGCATACGAGTGCCCTGTTTGCATGAATTGTAGATGTTAACCAATGGCGCCGTAGTCAGCATACTTCGCCTGTTAATAAGACAGCTCCATGTTAGAGGAGGACGGCAAATTGTGCTGTGAAAGCGAGCCAGCTGGTATGGCCTGCTGGGTCAAATTGCTCCGGACTGTCAGTTTCGTGTAACCGGCACATTTTTAATTAGTCTGCCACATAAGGGAGATTTAAACGGCGATGCAGGTCGCGTGGAAGTGATGCAGTTCGGGCTATAGTAAATCTTTCGTGTTTCAGTTACGATCTCTCTCAAAATTTCACAGCATTCAGCCAAGATAACGGTACTCATTACTTGACGTAGATGAAACGATAGAACGGTGGAGAGTACCTTTGATATGCAAATAGACTTGTGTGTATCGTCCAGACATCGAGAACATAAGAAATGTACAGGCACTAATCTGTCCAAGTGCAATACCGTCCTCGTTTTCATAAATTGTTCCACGTAGTTAATATTTCTTAGATAGGCGCTGGAGTTTGAAAGATGCATGGAGCTCCCACGAAGCCACAGTAGACTCGCTGACCAATAAACACCACTAGAAAACCATTTCATGTTTATATAGCTGCTGTTGCGCATAAAAATACAGGTCTCCCTATTTGCTAATAATCTTTAAAGAAAAGCCTTTTTGTAGCGGATGTACTTCAAATTGTCCATCGGGAAAATATTTTTTGTGGTCACTGCAAACATCAAGTTGACCCTCTGTCCGAACATGAACTCCATATTCACATTGTAGCGTCAAACGGGTGCTCGTGTGTAGGAAAAAGAAAAGGTAATGCTTTTATTATTGTGACGACGAACTGTCAAAGAGATGAATCCGTAGCTGCCCTACTGCCGCAGTGTGCTAATTTCCAGCGCTTTCGCTTCACATTGCGGGCTAAGGACGCATTAGACACGGTTTGGAACGATTATGCACAAACGTAACAGACATATGGTTAATGAAACGTTTGAAGTCCTGTAATACAAACAGATTGTTGTTGTGTAACAAGAAGATAACGTAACCTGAGATCTGGTGAATAGACGAGTTTGAGAGGTGAATGTTTACCTAATTCCTATCAGAGGCCCACTGAAAAATTTAGCCAAATGAGTCGATACACAGTTATCGCATCTACGTATAAATGTTTGTGGTGCAGGCCCCAAGTCTGCATACAACCTTCATAGCCTGCGCGTGATTGCGGCCCCCGCCTAGGAAGACTCCACTGAGACGTTTGCGTTTTTCCCTTTTCCCTATTTGAGATGTTTAGATCTACTGTATCTACATCTTACTGTAAGTAATTCTGTAAATGCTCGAATCGTGCCGAGCTCAGGACTGCGTAACGGTCACACTGCAGAATTAACCTTCTTTTTCTGAAGGGGAACATAATCGTACTATATATTGCACAGTTTCCATTTTTAATATAGCTTCAGGATTTGTAGTTAGACGAGCTGAAATCCTTGGCTTGAAACGTAAACACCGGAAAATAGTTCCGCTCAACAAGCGTTCAGAAATTTTGTCGGCACGAACAATATACTAGCACAAGTATAGTGACACATACGTTCTCATGATAGCGGTAAACATTGTAATATCACAAATTAATACGTATTAACAACACTGATTTGATAATCAAAATATCCACGGGTGTACTGCCGGTCTACAGTGACCAACGGGCACAATATTTCGGCGATCATACGTGTCGCCATCATCAGGTGAACTGACGGACTGAGCTGCTGTGAACGTGCCGGCACGGAGATCCGTACGCTATGGCTGCTCAGGGGGAACTGGGTTCGGTCGCGGCGCGTTCACAGGAGCTCAGTCCGTCAGTTCACCTGATGATGGCGACACGTATGGTCGCCGAAATATTGTGCCCGTTGGTCACTGTAGACCGGCAGTACACCCGTGGATATTTTGATTATCAAATACGCCGGGAGAAACTCAAGAATCACAACAATGATTTCGTTCTTTTGTGGCTTACCTGATAACTACTTAAAACGCATGCAATAAGTATTACGTAAAAACTAGCCGAAATCGTCGTGCTGTTTATTAATGACTTAAGTGACGTGAAGACGTAGTCAGCGTGTGTGCCTCTTTTACGGTGAGGCGCGTCTTGACAAGTTCCCGACGCTACAGGCACTTGGACCCAGACGGCTGGCAGAGTAGCAATCATTGATGGAACGCATCAGGCGTGCCGGAGTTAAGGACTGTGAATCACGTCCTGTCCGGCGTGCGTCACGAGAGTACACCGTCGCTGTCCTGAATCATCAAACAGGGCCAGCACGTGCTGACTTCACTCCCAGGGTGAGGGCAGCTGTCTTAATGCCGAATCGTCATATGTGGGGGTTTACATTTGGAACCTTTCCTCGCGGCTGCAGGGGTTTGCTTACTGAAGTCGTACCCCAGGAAAGTTCGCTTAGGTTGCACACTTCCTGGCTTGCAACTCATTCAGTCAGTTGTGCGTGTCGGTTTTCCCCATGATGTTCCTTCAGAAGATAGATACAAACTTGCTCTAGTATATTATTCGTGCCGGCAAAATTTCTGAACGCTTGTGGAGCGGAACTATTTTCCGGTGTTTACGTTTCAAACCAAGGATTTCAGCTCGTCTAACTACAAATCCTGAAGCTATATTAAAACTGGAAACTGTGCAAATTTCATATACAGCACGATTATGTTCCCCTTCAGTAAGTGAAGGTTGGTTCTGCAGTGTGACCGTTACGCAGTCCTGAGCTCGGCACGATTCGAGCATTTATAGAATTACTTACAGTAAGATGTAGATACAGTAGATCTACACATGATTATGAAACCATTGGCGGGCAGTAACTTCTAAGGACGCACTTCATGTCGGGAGCAAGCGAATCTTATATTGATGTGTGAAAAGCATAACATTTGCAGATCTGTCAAAACTTTTATCGAATTATAAAACGTCATTTTCCTAACCAACAGACCTACGAATTGGAAGAATATCTAGAAATCCATTGAAACTTCGGCACTCTGTAAAGCCAGCGGAGTCATTAGTGTTCACGCGACGATAGTGCGTTTTCCAAATTATCAGAAAAGTTGTTGTTTACACACAAATTTTCCTTTTGGCATTCCGCATCACAGTTACCGTCACGTCTTGAAAATAAGTGAGCAAAGTGCAGTATAATTAGACTTGAATAACGGGCCCTGCCTTGCTATCATATCTTTCGTCCTTTATACTGGCGCCACCCACCAATCACATCACCCCCTCCCGCTTGCCGGCGCTATTAAATACGCAGGTCAGACATGTACCACTTGTCTTGACGTGGTAAAACTCGGCCGGCCGAAGTGGCCGTGCGGTTAAAGGCGCTGCAGTCTGGAACCGCAAGACCGCTACGGTCGCAGGTTCGAATCCTGCCTCGGGCATGGATGTTTGTGATGTCCTTAGGTTAGTTAGGTTTAATTAGTTCTAAGTTCTAGGGGACTAATGACCTCAGCAGTTGAGTCCCATAGTGCTCAGAGCCATTTGAACCATTTTTTTTTTTTTTTTTTTGGTAAAACTCTGACAGAGTGCAGCTCACTACAGCGAACATCACGTTGCAAAAATAATTAGGATGCCTTTTTAGAAAAAAATGTGTGCTGTCACCAAGTATACGTTACACGGTTTATTTTTGTGTCCGCACTGTCTATTACAAACTCGATTTCTGAATGTGCAGACGATACGGAATTCATTCATTGTTTGTGAGCGTTTCCCTCCAAAATGGGGGGTGGGGGGGAGGGGCAGATTAAGAAGTTAACTTTTCTACCAGATGTGTAAAATAATGTAACGTACCTGTCGAGAAACCCAAAAAGGTAAATGTTTAGCGAACTGTTGTTTGAAAACGAGCTCTATCACCAAACTAAGCACTCCTTCCCACGCACTTGTTTATGCAATTAAAATGTAGTGTATAATGGACACTTTTTCTTTCGCTACACAGAAAGAGGTGGCAGCCTTTGGACAACCCATATGCTGCCCTCTTCTTTTACCTGTCCCTCTAAGTTCAAAGAAAATCCCGCGGCATTTGCGTGAAGTTAAGCCCAACTTCTCTCGAATACAAAAGAAAGGAAGTTATATTTTAACACCCTACCGACGACGAAGTCATTAGAGTCACGCAAGACCTAAATCTGGATGGCCAAATGGGAATTTTGAACTGCTGTGCTCCCGAATAAGAGTCCAGTGTATTAAACATAGCATCACGTCACTCGGCACATTGCGTTAGCATTGGCCTGAAAACTATTTGATAGGAGGTAGTAGAATATGCGGCTCCCGCCCCGGATGGAATGCGCCCGGCGGATTAAGGACGACGGCCGGTGTACCGGAGATCCTGGATGTGGTTTTTAGGCGGTTTTCCACATCCTACTAGGTGAATATCGGGCTGGTCCCAACGTCCTGCCTCAGTTATCCGTCTCGCAGACATTTGCAACACATCCACACTATTTCACGTTTACACTAGACACAGGCAGCTGGGGTACTCTACTTCCGTCCCAGGGGGTATGGAGTGGCGGCAGGAAGGGCATCCGGCCACCCCTTAAAAATTAACCGTGCCAAAACCGTACTTAACCCTGCCGACCCTCCGCACAATGCGGGATCAAGGCAGTAGCAAAAGAAGAAAGAAGTAGTAGAATATGCGGCTCCCGGATACGGAGTGCAATGTTCCGCAAACTGTGCAGACGAAAAAATAGACGGCAGTAGTGTGCCATCCACTGCCGAGCCAACCGATTCCGTACAAGGGTCGTGCGCAAGTGCCGGGCCTTGCCTGGTGTTGAGCCATCAGTCTTAATGTACGAAGTGTCGACCAGCAGGTGGGCGTGGTGAACGCCCCTGCTGTTGCCGCATTCCAGCCCCGCCTCTCAGGCTCCCGCGTGTTGACAGGTGGCGGCCGAAGGCGAGCGCGTGGGCCGGAGACTTGAACGCCTCGCCAAGCGGCGTCAGCATCCCACGTTCCGCCAACGGCCGCGCGCGCTTCTGCGTGGCAGTCGGCTCCGAGTCCCCTGGCCGCTCTGGCCTGAGACTGCTCGCCCACTAGCTCGCGTCTCTACCGATCCGTACATCCACATACGATAACTGTTCGCAGCTTACCCTACTGCTATAGGGGAAGTCTAGACGAACAAATTAATATAGTACACACGTGACCTATGAAGCATGAAAACAACCTCAGACTGGCCTACGAAAGCTACCTAAGATCCAACGCAGACACGTCGTTCGAGATCACCTTTTTGCGCAACCTGCTTAGTCGGTCTTAGCCGTTTCGAGCTCACTTCTTTTTCTCGCTAAAATCCTCCGTGAACATTAAACACACCTTGTCCTTGCACTTACAAATTGTAAAATGACGTCCCTGTACATATTACAACAAATTTGGTGAATTTTAAAAGCATAAAAAATGTTCAAATGTGTGTGAATTCGTGAGGGTCCAAACAGCTTAGGTCATCGGTCCCTAGACTTACACACTGCTGAAAGTAACTTAAACTAATCTATGCTAACAAGGGAACCTCCCCATGGCACCCCACCCCCCTCAGATTTAGTTACAAGTTGACGCAGTGAATAGGTCTTGAAAAACTGAACACAGATCAATCGAGAAAACAAGAAGTTGTGTGGAACTATGAAAAAAATAAGCAAAATATACAAACTGAGTAGTCCATGTGCAAGATAGGCATCATCAAGGAGAATGTGAGCTCAGGAGCGCCGTGGTCCCGTGCTTTGCGTGAGTAGCTGCGGAACGGGAGGTCTTAGGTTCAAGTCTTCCCTCGACTGAAAATTTTACTTTCCTTATTTTCGCAAAGTTATGATCTGTCCGTTCGTTCATTGACGTCTCTGTTCACTGTAATAAGTTTAGTGTCTGTGTTTTGCGACCGCACTGCAAAACCTTGCGATTAGTACACAAAAGGACGTGCCTCTCCAATGGGAACCGAAAACATTTGATCGCAAGGTCATAGGTCAACCGATTCCTCCACAGGAAAACACGTCTGATATATTCTATACGACACTGGTGACGGCATGTGCGTCACATGACAGGGATATGTTGTCGACCCATCTTACTTGTACACTTGGGGAATGGGTAAAAAGATTCTTCTACCTTGCCCGATTTAGGTTTTCTTGTGGATGTGATAATCACTCCCAAAAAAGTGATGAAAACATAAGAGTTTGTCACATAAACTGCAACAAATGACTGCAACTGTTTCACAGTCGCACAGTTTTCTCTGTGCTCTGTCAAAACATATGTTTTTAACGTTTTCAAATTTTTCCGTGTGTAGACCGTCCAATCTTGCATATGTCCAAGCAAATCTGAACATGTCCTGGAATTTTGGAGAGAGAAGTTGATTATGTGTGAGTCCCTGAACTTTGATAATTGTCTGAAAATAAAAAAAATAAAACTTTTCACTCGAGGGAAGACTTGAACCAAGGACCTCTCGTTCTGCAGCTGCTCACGCTAACCACGGGACTACAGCGCTCCTGAGCTCACATTATCCTTGACGTTGCACATGGACTACTCAGTTTGTATATTTTGCTTATTTTTTTTTTCATAGTTCCACACAACTTCTTCCTGTTTGCTCGAGTGATCTTTGTTCAGTTTTTCAAGTGCCAACTTATAACTAAATCTGAGGGGGGAGCGATGGGGAGGTTCCCTTGTAAGAACAAAACACACACACACACACACACACACACACACACACACACACGCGCGCGCGAGGGAGGACTCGAACCTCCGGCGGGAGGGGCTGCGCACAGCATAAAATTAACAATTAAATAGTTTTGTTTCTCTCGCTTTCTTGCTACGACACTACTGTACTTGTAAGGATAAACTTCAGATCCAAATGTAAACTTAATTAGCTTTTGCATAATGTTTACAAAAGTAAACGATAACGATGCGAAAAAGATTTAAGTAGTTGACCGAGTCAGTCGCGTAAGAGGACGAGAAAATATTCAAAACCTCGGCCGGCGCACATGCGCTGTAGCTTATGTGACTTTTGTAGCCTAGTTCGAGGTTTCCCGGTGTGATAAACCATACCTGTCTTATATAAAATTGCTCGTATCGACTTCCTCTACATCACAAGGTACGTGATAACATTTATCGTTTACACCTGGTATCTTTATACTCAGCAAGACATCGTACGATGCAAGGCGCAGGTTACTTTGTACCACTGCTAGTCAATGACTTTCCAGTTCCACTCCGTAAGGGAGCGAACAAAAACCGACAGTTTGTATGCTAAGAGATCTGATTTCTCGTATCTCGTCTTCGTCCTCATTAAGGGAAGTGTACTTTGGCGGCAGTAGAATCATTTTGCAGCCTGTTACAAATGCCATTTGTTCGGCGAAAAGAACGTCTTCACGAAGCATCTCCGCAATACTCGTGTTGTAACCAGCCCAGCAGCACGCCTTCCAGTTGCTTCGCTGACCTCCTTTAATACGATGTGGCGGTAGTTGCAGTAGAATGGGTCGCACAACGACTTTTGCACATGGCATTCGTTGCAGATGAACTACACTTTCTTCCAATAAACCGAAGTCTACCGTTCGCCTTTGGTGCAAGTGACCACACGCGATCGTTCCATTTCATCACGCTTTGCAGGGGTGCGCCTAAATATTTAATTGACGTGGCCGTGTCAAGCAATACACCACTGATACTGTATTCGAACACTACACGACTGTTTTTCCTGCTCATCGGAATTAACTTACATTTTGCCGTACTTACGGCAAGCTATTGTTCATTACATAAAATATAAATTCTATCCAAGTCATCCTGTACCGTCCTGTGTAGATAATGAACTATGTGAGCCGTATTGGCTCTTGATACTGGTTAACTATTATGTAATTACGTGTTCGGCCTCATCCGGACACGTAATTTTTGAGGCACGTGTTTGTACTAGATACATTATGTGGTGGTTTGGTAGGTTTGGATTTTATTATTATTATTATTATTATTATTATTGCTGTTGTTGTTTGTATCGTGTTCCTCCCCACCACCACCACCACCACCACATATCGCAACGACCACAATCGTCAGCAATATCGGTAACACAACACGTTATGGCCGGCCGAACTGGCTGTGCGGTTAAAGGCGCTGCAGTCTGGAACCGCAAGACCGTTACGGTCGCAGGTTCGAATCCTGCCTCGGGCATGGATGTTTGTGATGTCCTTAGATTAGTTAGGTTTAACTAGTTCTAAGTTCTAGGGGACTAATGACCTCGGCAGTTGAGTCCCATAGTGCTCAGAGCCATTTGAACCACAACACGTTATCGTTGTCGCCAGTATCATTATCATAACACTATGTTCAAACCCATAACTCTGTATCACTCATTGGGATACTTTACACACCAAAGTGTTTTGTATTTTCTATAATCTTCGATTGTCAGTTATGACAAACGCCATTATTGAACAAACTGACAAATAGCATTGTTGAACATTCCTGAGTGCGGCCTTCCTTTGTATGGAGGAAGCGGATCTGAAGCAGAGCCGCAATTGGTTTTTAACATCCGTAAGCTGGACATGTGGTAAGTGGCATCGAGTATGAAGGAAACAGATGTGTGCGTTAACGAGGTACAAAGGTGGAAGCTATTATTTTCTTATGCACTACGTTTGCGAGTTAATGTGTTCTCGTTCGAAGCGCAAAAAATACTGACTGCAACATGCCACTGTTTAATAGCATCTGGTAGCAACTGCACTCACGCCACGTACGGAAGTGAGAAATTCGCAACGGTTTCTAGCGTACAGGAGTGAGTTATTACGCTATTTCAGTTACTGAGGTATGAATGAGTCACACTTCTGCACATATCTGCAAAGCGCTGTCATATGCCGTGGAGAATGGCGTGTTAACGACTCCACGGATCCTGAAAAGGAAACTGACTGCATTACTGTTTTCGGAACGCTAATGTTGCTTTCTGTTCGACTAATATTATTTTTACATCTTCATTACTGTTGGTATCAGTGTTAAAATTTCCACAGTAGCTTCCTCGAAATGACGTGGCTCTTCTCGGGTAGCGCCATTAGGAAACGTAGAACGCTATACAACTAGAGATTTCGCAGTGTTCCGATTTAGTTCGGCGAACTTCAGTTCAGTAGTGCAAGATGCAGGGAAGATCTGCATACTTTGCAGCTTTCCCCACCGCTTTTGCTGTTTCGGGTAGTGACTACATCGATGCACGCTTGTGAGCTACAAGTTACTGATTTCGCTCTTTGAGGAGATCAAGCCTTCCGGCAGTTGTTTCACGCCTTGTATTTCTGTTGCTTTCGAACGCTGCTCACAGGTCGAAGAGGACGACGAAACAAACTAATTACATGCTTCATTCTTTACGTTTCTCTTAGCTCATGCACAAAGCGATGACTCCGCAGTTTCCCTATTTTCATAACAGACAATAAAACAAACGACTGGTGTTACGAAGAGACATATTTGTGTACTAAACATAGTACAGGAAAAAATTAGTTTATCGTCGCGTCGATAGAAAGACCACTGTAAATTGAACTCTGTATGAAGGGACGAGGGGGGGGGGGCGAGAGAGAAAGCATCTGTCGTGGTCTTTTTAAACGGGACCAGCCGACCATTTGTCTGAATTTATCAAACGAAATAAAAACCTTAAAGATAATAAGGGGTTTGAAGCCCACGTTTTGCCGAATGCAATAACACGCTTCACTATGTCACTCGTTAGAAAATATGAGAAACATGAATGAACATAGACTCATTGGAACTTGAACTGGGTCGGTCTAATGTTAGCCTCTCTGCGAGTCCAACATTGGCTTGCAAGCGCATTCTGTACTGGCAGACATCGTCGCATTAGATTCTTCTGGGTTTAACCTTTTCAAAGGTTTCACCTCTAGTGTTCATCACCTATAGCGAGATAGTGATTCCTCTTATAGTTCATCAGGAGGAAGCTGAATATTCAAAGATGGATACACACAAAGGCTCCGTTACAAATGAATGATGTGGTGCATGTTAAGTAAAATGCCATCCTTCTTTAGGTAGTCTTCTGTTGAGAGAGAGCTTAAAAAATTAGCGTTGTGTAACTCCTATTCCTCGTGACGCTACCTATGGAGAATGACAAGACTCCAGCACTGTTGTTTGTAATTCATTTTGCCCTTGCTCGAGTTAATGAGGAATGACATAGCGACGTTTGTGTACGTCTATTGGGACTGTCAGTGGAACTTTCAGCTATGAGAAGATGGAGAAATAGCAAAGGAAAGACAAGAACGCCGATTAAAATATCAGTCTCAACTAAACAAACAGGGAAGAGACAGGTTGCTGAACTCCGATACGCAACAGAGACAATGTCAACACTGTTAATATTACTAGTTTACTTTGTTATGGTAAACACCAGCAGATGTTACTACCGGTAGAAACGAATTTCGCAGGCAATGACAGACTTTCACGTTTTCACATGGGATTTGTTCGCCAACGTGATCTGACACCCCAACTCTTTCCAGAGGCAGTTACCGGTGCATTTGGCACTCTACATACTTCGATTTCCATCCGAAAACGGGCACCCTTGAAGTAACCGCGTTAACTTCTGCAATGATTCTTAAAAGTGTATGGAGAAAATCCCGAGGGACGTTGGGGCGATGTAAATGAAATTTTTAAAACAGTCGATATCTTTCCAAATAAAATACCGTTGGTAACATATTTGAACAAGAAAAGTAAATTTCGAAGATATGCGCGGGGAGTTAAACTTTTTTTCTCCACCGGGAATCAGCGATGTGAACTTACACTACGAAAATCCTCAAAGTTCACACTTCTGACTTGTTTGCTTCCTGACCTGCCAGGATCATCTCAAACAAATTATTTGCTGTGAACCCATAGTACAGTTGATATCAGAACAGAGATTACGGAGCAGTAGTTGTCCAGATGTTTGATTTATTGTATTTAAAAACGTATTTAGGGAAGACATGATCTCATCATCAAGTTCTGTAAATCAGAAAACTGGAATTATTATTTGGTATACTAAGATACATGTAATGGGAACCTGTGTGCACTGTCCATGTAGTTTTATGTACCTTAAAAGTAACTGCGAGAGTTATACCAGAGTAGGTGTAGTTCTTAGTCTATGTTTCACAATGCATGCTTGATTATTTTTGTCGGTGCCTAATGGCATAATGCTTTTAATGTAAATAATTCTGTATGGACAAATAGACAGGTTTCCATTACAGCCGGCCGTGGTGGCCGAGCGGTTCTAGGCGCTTCAGTCTGGAACCGCGGGACCGCTACGGTCGCAGGTTCGAATCCTGCCTCGGGCATGGATGTGTGTGATGTCCTTAGGTTAGTTAGGTTTAAGTAGTCAAGGGGGACTGATGACCACAGAAGTTAAGTCCCATAGTCCTCAGAGCCATTTTTCCATTACATGTATGTCGTTGTTTGTAGAACTATAGCATAGGATTATGTTTTTCCGAAAAAATGTCGTGTTTTTAAATCAAATACGTTACACACTTTGACAACTGGGGACGTTGTCATCTCCGTACTGATTATCTCAGAGTTTTCATTTTTATGGGTGAACAGAAAGGCGCATAGGTTTTGTCGAGTGAAACATATGGATAGTTTTATATTCCCAGCCTATACATTGCACCTTGAAATACGAAGCTCTTTTAACCACTGACACTGTTTCCGGACATTTTATTACAAGAAATCTCGCCAAAAACAACTCTTTTTGCCTTTACTTCGAAACGTATTTTTATATTTCGTAAGCTCTAATACAGAAACCACAAGATACGGAACTTAAGCCGTAGTAAAGTATGTTACAGTGAGGTATGCACTAGTTTCAACCTCTGGCTTAAAAGCGCTCTTGCATCGCTTTGGTTCGTGTTTTCGCGTCGATGAAATGCGACACGTTGTGGTCTGCTGGCACATGTTGGCGACTAGTGGAGCGGCTCGATGGTGGAGGTGGTTCGTTACGAGGCGGTTGTAAAAGTGAAGGATGGAGCGGAGCGCTAATGAATGCAGCTTCAGTAGGCGCAGGCGAGGCGAGGCCGGCTCGCAGAAGGGCCGCCCGCCTCCCCGGTGGCCTGCCCGCCACGCCCCACGCCTGCAGACACGGCGTGGGCGGCGCCGCACAGCGCAGAGCGGCCCACACCGGGCCTTGGCGTACTACGCTGCGCCACGCCTTATGCGGCCGATCGCCGATTTGCGGGTGTCCGCTCCGCGCCACTACAGATGGGAAATAACCGGGCCCCACACGGCGCGGTACATTTCATGTAGCCGGGCAGCGTCCTGTACTCCAAACGACGACACCGACGCGTTGCAGGGGTTAACGTGCGGGACAGAGAAGTTCAAATAATGTGTCCCGTGAATTACCAACACACATATTTTGCAAGCCAGCATACGGTGCATGGCGGACGGTATCTCGTACCACTGCTGGTCATTCCCTTCCCGGTTCCACTCGCAAATGGAAACGACTGTCTGTATGCTTCCGTTCTACCCCACATTTTTCTGAATTCGCGGTCCTCACGTGAGATGTATGCCGGTGGCAGTAGGGTCGTTCTGAAGGGTGCCAAAAACGTTGCTTCTCTTAAACATACTCAATAGTCTTTCAAGGAAAGAACGTCTCCTTCCTTCCAAGGATGTTCATTTGAGTACCCAGAGTATTACTGTAACATTCTCGCGTATTGATCGGTAGCAGCCCGCCTATGACTTGTTTCGATGTCTTACTTCAATCCGACCTAGTGGTGATTCCAAACACTCGACCCGCACTCAACCGTGAGACGCATAGTTGTTCTGCACTGAGGTGATTAGTGTCATGGGGCAGCAGTGTGCACATACACAGATGGCAGTAGCATCGCGTACGCAAGGTATAAAAGAACGCCGCCACGGTAGCTCAGCGTGTTCGGTCAGCCAGCTGGTTGGCCTCTGAAATAAAAAAAAAACTGAGTAAAAGAATCGACAACGAACTTGAACGGATGTCATGTGACGTCCGCAATCACCAAACACAACGATCAACAACGAACAAAATCCAGGAAAAAAAAGGTGGATAGAGCTTCTGCCATCTAAGCAGGATGTCCCGGGCTCGAGTCCCGTTCGGGTAACACATTTAAACTAAAAGCCGGCCGGTGTGGCCGTGCGGTTCTAGGCGATTCAGTGTGGAACCGCGCGACCGCTTCGGTCGCAGGTTCGAATCCTGCCTCGCGCATGGATCTGTGTGATGTCCTTAGGTTAGGTAGATTCAGTGTGCGATTTGCAGGGGGGGTGGGGGGGATTTCCCCCCTTCTGCATCAGACCATCCCCTCCTCTGACTTTAGTTTATGCATCCCAACCTGGGATGTTTATTTCCCACGCACTGGAGTAAAACTTTACATATAATTTAAATTTGTGGAGCTGAACACTGAAAGTTTTTAATACAGTCTTACTATTAATACTATTAATATGTTTGCTTATTAATTTTGAAAAAGTGTTACGTAGTAGTTAAGCATTTCAAAACATTTAGAACTAAATCATCATTCTCATGTTGTCATTGTTGCTATTCGTATAAGGTGAGTCATCCGTTTACTTGCGAGCTTGCGAGGGAAGTAGTGTGGCAGTCATACCGCAGCAGTCGTACCGCAGAGTTGGGTGAGCTGGGGGCTGAAAGTCCCACCCCGGGCCCTGACACAGGGTGGTGACCGCCCCGGTACCTCTGCGAACATTCACCGTTAGGCCACCTTTTGGCAACAGTATGGCGCGGACTAACGCGCCTGGGACGAAAGCACACATTACTAAATAACGCACCATCGTCTGCTTCTAGTTCCTACGATACTATTTCGTGGACCTTCTTTAAATACTCTTCTCTTCCACCATCGTTTTCTTTTCCTTTGGTTTTCATTTCCGTTGTTAGCTGCGTGTGCGAGTACCAAGTAGGCCGCCGCTGCGATACTTTATCATCCTTTATACTGCAAGACCGACACACGTGTGGCACAAATTCTGTTGCTTTGGTATAAATTAACCTGCCGCATGCAACATACGCCGCAAGATGTTGCCTGTTGTAGCATGCTACAAGACGACGCACGCCACATTTCCGTAGCATGCCACAATGTTGCAAGACGTCGCCCCAGCGTAAACGAGGCTTTAGAGCCAGGTCTGTATTGTATGGTGGATGTGATGTGTTGCGTACGAAACTAAAACCTGCAATCAGATACAAACGTCGTGGACGCTCACCCACATTCTGCCAAACGGACAGCCGTCGCAATAAAGGAATTGAGATTCGAGGTGCTGGAGCATCCACCATACAGTACAGACCTGGCTCCAAGTGATTTTCACATGTTTGGACCCTTAACGGAAGCACTACAGGGAAGAAGATTTGAAAGTGATGAAGGCGTCATTGCTGCGGTGCAAAATTGGTTACAGATGCAACCAAAAAACGTATTTTCTGATGAAATAAAAAAAAAACTCGTAAAACGTCAGGAAAATTGCATTGAAGTCCAGGGAGGTTACGTAGAAAAATAACGCATGTTTCAGTTTTCTATCATCAGAATAAGTGCAACTTTTCACAAATGTGCCTTTACTTTTTGAATTCCCGTCGTATACCTGTATATACACTCCTGGAAATTGAAATAAGAACACCGTGAATTCATTGTCCCAGGAAGGGGAAACTTTATTGACACATTCCTGGGGTCAGATACATCACATGATCACACTGACAGAACCACAGGCACATAGACACAGGCAACAGAGCATGCACAATGTCGGCACTAGTACAGTGTATATCCACCTTTCGCAGCAATGCAGGCTGCTATTCTCCCATGGAGACGATCGTAGAGATGCTGGATGTAGTCCTGTGGAACGGCTTGCCATGCCATTTCCACCTGGCGGCTCAGTTGGACCAGCGTTCGTGCTGGACGTGCAGACCGCGTGAGACGACGCTTCATCCAGTCCCAAACATGCTCAATGGGGGACAGATCCGGAGATCTTGCTGGCCAGGGTAGTTGACTTACACCTTCTAGAGCACGTTGGGTGGCACGGGATACATGCGGACGTGCATTGTCCTGTTGGAACAGCACGTTCCCTTGCCGGTCTAGGAATGGTAGAACGATGGGTTCGATGACGGTTTGGATGTACCGTGCACTATTCAGTGTCCCCTCGACGATCACCAGTGGTGTACGGCCAGTGTAGGAGATCGCTCCCCACACCATGATGCCGGGTGTTGGCCCTGTGTGCCTCGGTCGTATGCAGTCCTGATTGTGGCGCTCACCTGCACGGCGCCAAACACGCATACGACCATCATTGGCACCAAGGCAGAAGCGACTCTCATAGCTGAAGACGACACGTCTCCATTCGTCCCTCCATTCACGCCTGTCGCGACACCACTGGAGGCGGGCTGCACGATGTTGGGGCGTGAGCGGAAGACGGCCTAACGGTGTGCGGGACCGTAGCCCAGCTTCATGGAGACGGTTGCGAATGGTCCTCGCCGATACCCCAGGAGCAACAGTGTCCCTAATTTGCTGGGAAGTGGCGGTGCGGTCCCCTACGGCACTGCGTAGGATCCTACGGTCTTGGCGTGCATCCGTGCGTCGCTGCGGTCCGGTCCCAGGTCGACGGGCACGTGCACCTTCCGCCGACCACTGGCGACAACATCGATGTACTGTGGAGACCTCACGCCCCACGTGTTGAGCAATTCGGCGGTACGTCCACTCGGCCTCCCGCATGCCCACTATACGCCCTCGCTCAAAGTCCGTCAACTGCACATATGGTTCACGTCCACGCTGTCGCGGCATGCTACCAGTGTTAAAGACTGCGATGGAGCTCCGTATGCCACGGCAGACTGGCTGACACTGACGGCGGCGGTGCACAAATGCTGCGCAGCTAGCGCCATTCGACGGCCAACACCGCGGTTCCTGGTGTGTCCGCTGTGCCGTGCGTGTGATCATTGCTTGTACAGCCCTCTCGCAGTGTCCGGAGCAAGTATGGTGGGTCTGACACACCGGTGTCAATGTGTTCTTTTTTCCATTTCCAGGAGTGTAGATGATTTTGTAAATAAGCTTTAGCTATAATGTACTTTTAAAGATATAACAAGGGATTGCTTTTCTGACAGTGCATACGCGTGAATAGTGAGTTTCGGCATTAACATCTGTTTATAAATAACTGTTTAACCATGGGTAACGCCACGGTCCAAGCTAGTAACATATGTAATTATACTAACCCCCTAAGACATCCCACCCACTGGTAAAAGCACAAATCGCACACTGGTTAGATTTAAGTAGTTCTGAGTTCTAGGGGACTGATGATCTCAGATGTTAAGTCCCATAGTGCTCAGAGCCATTTGAACCATTTTGTAAAAGAACAGTGCATTGGCGGAGCTGTCATTTAAATTCAGGTGATTCATGGGAAAAGCTTTCTGACCTGGCCTGATTGTGGCCGCACGACGGTAGTTGGAGCTAGACGCACTTAGGAAATCGTCAGGGAATTCAGTATTCCGAAATCCACATTGTCAAGAGTGCTAAGCATAACAAATTTCAGGCAATATCTCTCCACCACGGACAACGCAGTGGCCGACGGCCTTCACTTAACGACCTACAGCAGCGGCGTTAGCGTAAAGTTGTCAGTTCTGACAGACAACCAACACTGCGTGAAGTAACCGCAGCAATCAATGTGGGACGTACGACTAGTGTATCCGTTAGGACAGCGCGGTAAAATCGCCGTTAATCGGCTGTGGCAGCCGACGACCGACGCGAGTGAGTGCCTTTGCTAACTGCACGACATCGCCTGCAGCGCTTCTCCTAGGCTCGTGACCTTATCGATTGGATCCTAAACGACTGAAAACCGTGACCTCGTCAGATGAGTCCCGATTTCAGTTCGTAAGTGTTGATGGTGGGGTTCGAGTGTGGCGAAGACCCCACGACGAAGCTATGGGCTCGAGTAGTCAACAAGGCACTGTGCAAGCTGTGGTGGCTGCATTATGGTTGGGATGGGTTTACATAGAATGGAATGGGTCCTTTGTCCCAACTGAACTCATCATTAACTGGAACTGGTTGTGTTCAGCTACTTCGAGATCTTTTGTAGCCAATCATGTTTGTTCTCGGGTTGGGGATTTTCTCTGTCCGGGCACTGGGTGTTTGTTTTTTCCTCATCATATCATCATCATCATTTGTGACAGTGGCTAAATTGGACTGAGTAAAGAAATGGGACTGTGTGAAAAATTAAGGCTTGTATTGGCGCTGATGACCACACAGTTGAACGCCCAACAAAACCAAGCATCATCATCATGTTTGTTCTCAAACAACGATGGAATTTTTGTGGATGACACTGCGCCATGTCAGAACATTCTGGACAGTCGAGCCAATGATTTACTAGTATGGTTTCTTGAACAACTTCACGGACGACTGTTCCTGCCAACCTTCTCGTGTCCGAGCTAGTGTGTCTCGAGTGACAGCGACGTCGATGAGCTGTTAAACCATTTACTTCGTCCCTGGTCTCTACCAAATAATTTAAAATGTGTCTTCAATCAGAATTACTGTAGTGCCCTTTGCTTTCTCTGGTCTTCGCAGATCCCAGCCAGTTACAGCGAGACCTACAGTATAATGTGGTCGCAGAGCCACGGGGCATGTTGGCGTTTTTGACAACAACGAATCATTTCCAGTGGTGAATGAAGCGGTGTAACTTACAGAAAAAATCGCTGGGGTGGCTCTGGTCTTTAGGTCTGTTGTCAGACACTTACCTATTGAACCACGGAGACACCAAAATAATAAAACATGTCCTGAAGGTGAAGCGGCTGCTGGTGTGATACTTGTATTGTGATTGATTTTATTTCGACATCATTCCAGTGGAGATGGAACCAGTTAAGGCAAGGGTCATGTCGGTTAACGCAGAATCGCAGACACAGATCGCATGATTCTTTTTAACGTATTCTAGAGTTTGCTAGAGATGAAAGTAATATTAAGTTACGACCAGAAGTTGATCATGGTTTCGAACACCGGATGCAAGAATGTAAGCTTTCTTCTAAAATGGCTAGAGTTGTTCGAAATTAGTATTACCTTAATAGGACGAGGAAGATGATGGTGGTGATGATATCTGGGATCAGGGAATATTCAACATTCAGTATTCGAAAAAAGAATTTAGGTCGTTGCCTACCGACACTGTCCTCCGCTCCACCGTCGCGCAGGAATTTCGTGACTGGAACTGTCTGGGAAGCTCATGGGTCCTCTAGTTCGGAGTTCGTTTTTCCCTGTTTCTGTTTACTGAAAATGGCAGAACGGCCATGTGCAGCAGGAGGCGTCGCGTAATGGCTGGCTTGTCGGCACGGGAAGTGCGTCGTTAGGCCGACTAATTAAAAGGCCATCGCTCCAACGAAAAAGCTTGTGCCGGTAGACAACAAAGGCAGCGGTGTGAACACAAGCGACTAAGTCCTAACGACGACGAACAAAAGCGACTGCGGCGAGGACAGCATTGCATCTGCTCGTAATGTGGCGCGAGTACAAGTCGCCACACGTGTACTTCGTCAAACACGTCTTCCCTTTTGTCTTCTCTCATGCATCTAGTGGAACGATATCACACATTTCTCTCTCTTCGTTACATAACTGTCTCAGGACATTCACTGGACCACTTTTTCACTAATATTGTAACAGATTTCAATAGGATCACAGAGGTTCTTTTTATTTATGAAGCGCTGATGATTGTTTCCTAAGAGAACCGAAACAGCTCATAAATAAAAAGATTGTTTGTAATCCAGTAACTGAAAAAACTAATATATATTATGAGGATCGTGGATTCCAAGACATTATATCGAGGCTTAAAAACATTTTTCGGATACTACCTTTTTTCTGCGATGTTGCTCTCTTCTTCGTTTGAGTAACAAATCTTTAATTCAGTAGGCCATGCTTCAGCTTTATAGATTTGGCGTATTTGGTGGTGTTTGGCGTATTAAGTTCTTTCTGCATCACTCCCCTAAACGGTATAGTTACAAACAATGTTAGCTCTTTATAATATTAAAGATGTGCTCAAGTTGGAGGATGGTTACAATACCACAGGGATTTACGAAGCTTGGAGCTGTTGTATAAGATACAGGTCCTCCTAGCTGCGGCTTCACAAAATGGTTCAAGTGGCTCTGGGCACTATGGGACTTAACGTCTGAGGTCATCAGTCCCCTAGAACTTAGAACTACTTAAAACTAACTAACCTAAGGACATCACACACATCCATGCCGCCCGAGGCAGGCAGGATTCGAACCTGCGAGCGTAGCAGTCGCACGGTTCCGGACTGAAGCGCCTAGAACCGCTCGGCCACACCGACCGGCGCGGCTTGACAAATGACTTAACAGTTACAGAAGTGATCTACAGCTTATCTTGGAGTCTGAGCTCAAACAGAGGTCAGCTTTAGTTTGTTAAAATACTGTAGCCGAAGAAGCAAAGCATTGCCTCTATATACTTACTTTTTTCTATCTCTTACCACTGTTTCGTTGGTAATGTTTGGTGCCTATGACTTCCAGCACGTTAGTTTTACCTTCTTTTTCTTACCAGTCAGTCCAGCCTAAATATATTTATTGGAAGTTGTATATACATTAATTTTTGTACACCTTCCTCACTTAATTTCCTTGTTACACCAAGTCTGACCGGTCTTATTGGCGGTCATATATCCATTGTTAGCTGTGCATCCTGTTTTTGTCTTCTTATTTGAATCGTTTTTAAGTAAAACTTTTGCGGCACCGCTGCAAAGCATAGCCGTATACAGCCTTGAGATACTATAGCTAGACGTGAAGGCAAGACACTGAGAACGTGGCCCAGTGATTGAAGTTTGTAGGAACCGTTATGGCGGAAAATTTGCTTCAAATGACGAACAGGCCCCGCTTATGCAGGTGGCTTCCTTAGGTCAGGAAGAGGTAACCTCATACTTTAAACAAGAAAACGATCGATTCTTTTCCCCATGCTAATTCAGCTGAACTGAAACATTATCACTATCCGACGGACCTATCTAGCGTAGAGGATACCCAGTGAATATCACCTCGCCGCGCTTCAGAATCCTAAGTCAGTTACTTAATGAGAATAAATGATCATTGCAGTCTATCTCGTTGAAGACGATAAACAGCCTTGATGTCTGCTGTATGAGACCTAGATTTGTTAAAAAGGCGGCAGCTTCATTCAAGATGTGGAAAGTAAAACATAGAGGAATTAACAGACATTGGCTGCGAATCGGCATTGATTTAAATAAATGGGGAAAGTCTAAAATTTGTGCCTGACCGGAATTCGAACCGGAGTCTCCTGCTTACTAGGCATTTGCTCTGACCAGTAAGCCATCCGGACAACTGCACGGACTACGCTAGCACGCCTCCTGCCCAACCCAAATTCTCCACTTATCCACACTCTTGCGGATGTAATGCCCATTACCCATTATCCTCATTGCTCGCGGCATTTATCTAACTCCTGTAAGAGTTCGAGCCTGATGTGCATCCGTATTAAAGAGATCATTGGGCGTCCTCTCCGTAATTGTACGTATATGTGGTGTCTATTCTTTCGGACAATTTCGGGTTCTTTCGGACAATTACGTGCAGTTGCGATGAGGCCTGTGTCCGGATGGCTTAGTGTCCAGAGTATCTGTCTAGTAAGAAAAAGACGCGGGTTCGACTCCGGTTCGGCACAAATTTGAAACTTTCTCCATTGATTTAAAAAATGCCATCTGGCATCCATTGTCTGTAATTCCTTCTATTTGCATTGATAGTTACTTTGAAGTGATTGTCTTGTGAGGAAAAAAGTGTGGCTCTAAATGAAGCCTACGTCGCGAAACAGTTAGCACAGCACTCGAAGTAATTGCTATCGGAATTACTCACGTCTCGTCGCAAAGAATTGCATCGCCGGCTGTTACGGCGGGCAAAAATATGGTTTGAATGTTTTCAGACGAGGGAAGAGAAATTAGTCATTAACGTCTCGTTGATACTCGTGGTCATAAGAGATAGCATGGGATTGGGAAGGAAATTGGTCGTGCCCTTTTCAAAGAAACCATCTCGGCATTGCCCTTTAGTGATTAAATGAAAACTCAATTTTGATATCTGAGCGGGGATTTGAACCGCCTTTTTTTTTTTTTTAGCAAGAGAGAGTAACTTTCCAAGTTACTTTAACGTCAGGTAAATGAAGCTTATATTTCTGCGTTTTAGTGTTGTAGTGGTGGTGCACATTGGCAGACTGGTGATGCATCCTGGGAAGGCCAGACGGTGGCGCCGTGATTCTGTTTAACTTTCTAGATGGATCACAGAGCGCGCGTGCTGATTTTATATTGCCATGTAGTCGCTCCTTGCGAATGGAGACTGCGTATGGGTGCAGCGAGCGTGAAATAGCTTAGGAGTTCTTGCAATGTCACTACCGTGAGGGCAGTGGGTAACTCCGTGGATTCATTCTGCCGAGGACACTGGAACGCAGGTTTACAGCAAAGACAGGGTACTTGTGATTTTGTTACGTTCTGAGCTCTCTCTCACTTGTATGTAAAGCTTTGCTTGGTCGATATGTAGATGGATTCGTGGGAGAACAATTTATATTGCTCGTTAACCTTCTGAGCATTTAAATCTGATTTTAATTGATTGCAAAAGTATGTCTTCTGATGGCAAGTAATGAATGAAACTAGCAGTATGTAGGATTATTACTAATAAATTTATACCATTCATCATTTGCAGGATGCCACTACCTATTCGTTTTCATCATGCACGAGACTCCTTCGTATTAATACGTCGTAGTCCCACATTTTTGTATTTTATATTTTAATTTTTGTAGCGTAAAAAGAGGTAATTTTGTTCATGCGCAGATTTTCCTTCAGTATTCGGAGATACTACGTGACACTATACACATTTACTATTTATTTCGAGGGATTGCTCCGACAATCAGCATTCGCTCCATGTAAACACTCTGCTTAAAGGGTTTGAGTTGTGATTGGATTGTCAGGTTGCTACGTGATTTTTAAAGTTTTTATTTGAATGATTGGTAAAGCTACAGGTTAAGTCTCACAAAAAGTAAAAAAAAAAAAGAGCAACTAGCCAACAGGCGATTTTAAGTCTAAAATAATTTTCCACACGCGGTTCACTCGGAACTTTCTTGCGATCTAGGTATGTGTTGTGAAACAAGTTTCAGACGTATTAAATAGTATCGATAAAATTTTTCAACATAATTTTGTGAATGATCTACTCCTTCTTGTTAAGAGTTCATTGCCATCCATTAAGAAATTATTAAAAAGAAACGCAGGTGCTCCAGTCTGTATTCCGTACGAGTTGTGGATAACCCTTGGCTGTTGCAGCTTGTCTCTGCTACCTTCAGAGTTCCAAAGAGTTTTTTGCCGTAAACAGCGTCAAAAGTATTATCTAAATCTACAGATACTGTAAAAGCAACGATAAGAGTTGAAGTATGTGAAAGCAGTAAAGGCAACCACTGAGAAATTTGGCAAGGAAACTAAGGTTCAGCGAGAAGAAATAAAAGCTTTGAGTTTTGCCGTTGGCAGTAATTGTCAGAGACAGTGAAGAAGTCGAAGAGGAGTTGAATGAAGTGTTTTTAAAGATTAAAAGATGAATACCAACAAAGTAAAACAAGGATGATGGAATGTAATCAAAATAAACCATATGATATCGAGGCAGTTGGATTAGGAAATAGACAGTAATAGTAGTATATGAGTTCTGCTATTTGGCAGCAACCTAACAGACGATGGCATAAGTAGAGAGCATGTAAAATGCGAACTGGCAGTAGCAAAAAATCTGTTTCTGAAGAAATTTATCAACATCTAGTATAAATTCAAAGGTTAGGAAGATTTGTCTAGAGTGTAGTCTTGTACGGAAGTTACACGTGGTCACTAAACAGCTGTGTATAATAGAGAACAGCAGATTTTGAAATGAGGTGCTACAGAAAATTGTAAAGATGATATGGGTAGATCGAGGGACTATAGGTGATGAGTTGAACTGGGGCGAAAAGAAATTCACTTTATTAAAAAAAAATGATCACTTGATATGACATACCCTGAGGCACCAAGAAATCGCCAATTTGGTGGAGGGTAAAAATTGTAGAGGTAGATACAGGTTGCAGTGATCCTGCGGAGATGAAGAGGCATGCACAGGATATAGCAACGTGGAAAGCGGCATCAAACTAGTACTAGGGCTGAGAACAACAATCGTACGGAGAAGCTTACTTCATTGTGCTGACGAAATGCTTGGAGCAGATTTAGACACCGTTGGATCAACGAAAATAATGATCGGAAAACTGATATTTGATCGCGCTGGCAAAACCAATTCGTGCCTAGCGTAAAACTCGACAGCGAAAATCGGTTTCCGGGAATGGATTTTCACCTCCCGCAAGTTGTGGCGTATTGATTGCGGCAGGTGAGGGTATATAGAGATGGCCGGGACGCGGCCCCGCAGATTGCCGTCCTTGCCGGAGGAATGCGGCCGTTCCCCGTTGCCTTTACGTGCCTCCTCGCCATCGTCCCTCTCCTCTCCTCTCTCCTCTCCTACGACTGCTTTGCCTCCTCGCGGAGCCCGTGCCCCAGACTGGATGCCGAAGCCGGCGCCGGCTCAAGCACGCGCTGGTTGGGCAACGCCGCATCGCAGCCACGACGCCGGAGGGCCATCTCAATGGGCAGAAAGGCATTCCGCAGACCTCTGCCAGCGACTCCGATACACAGCCAGTGAGCGTCCGCGTTACCGTTAACAAAAAGCTCCATTTCTGGCGGCATCAACGAATTGCTGCAGGGACTGGCAGCTTGTCCGGAACGTAAATGAATGTAACACATTGCGCGTAAATAAGCGAAGAGATTCATTACTGATGGATCGCACTATTGGGAGCAATCGCATCGAGTCATAGAAAATGGAATGTCCACATGCCTTCTAAAATGGAATATCCACATAAAACTAATTTTAGAAAAAAAAACAGAAGCCGGGCTGAGATTCGTTGGATGAATCTGACGGAGTACATCGAAAAAGTTCAAAGAAAGGCAGCACGTTTTGTATTATCGCGAAATATGGGAGAGAGTGTCACAGAAATGATACAGGGTTTCGACTGGACATCATTAAAAGAAAGGCGTTTTTCGTTGCGACGGAATCTTCTCACGAAATTATAATCACCAACTTTCTCCTCTGAATGCGAAAATACTTTGTTTACACCGACCTACATAGGGAGGAACGATCACCACGATAAAATAAGGTAAATCAGAGCTCGTACGGAAAGGTATAGGTGTTCATTCTCTCCGCTCGCTATACGAGATTGGAATAATAGAGAATTGTGAAGGTGGTTCGATGAACCCTCTGCCAGGTGATTTGCAGAGTATCCATTTACATCTTATGAAGATATAATTCAGCCAAAAAATAAGTGCTTTTCAAGACACTTACTCGATCAGTGCTTGAGTATTGCTCATTAGTCTGGGACTGTCAATAGAAGGGAGAGAGAGAGAGAGAGAGAGAGAGAGAGAGAGAGAGAGAGAGAAGATCCGACGAGGTGTGGCGCGTTTTGACACGGATCGTTTAGTCGGCGCGAGAGCGTTACGGCGATGCTCAACAAATTCTACTGCCAGTCTTTACAAGGGAGGCGTTGTGTATCACGGACAGGTTTGCTGTTCAGATTCCGGGACCTTACGTTCGAGAGGGGTCGGGCAAGATATTTCCCCCTCCTACGTATTTGTCGAAATGACGACGACGAAAAAATAAGAGAAAGTGATGTTCATTCGGAAGTTCATTGACAGTCGTTCTTCTGCTCACTACTTGATAAAGGAACAGGGAAGAGCTAAGTAATCAAGGTACCACAGGCACAACGAGGTGTTAGAATCGTTCTGGAGAGATGCATTGGACCACGAATCTTGCAGTTATTCTCATAGTTTTTCTTATACAGTTGGTGCTGGGCCCGTAGAGCGTACACGGGTATCGATACCATGCCACCTGTGTGTTTGGGGGGGGGGGGGGTTTGGAGAAAAGAAAAAGGTCGGTGACGTGTCGCATTGCCTTGTTGAAACATGACTTCTTCATGATGATACTATAATGCAGGATTGGCAAGACATTCCACGGAACGTACATCTGTCTTTGGTTCCTGTAGCCGGACAGTGGGGTCCAGTTGCGACCGTATGAATACAGTCTAGACCGTAACTGAGACACCTGCCACTTTTTGAACACACAATTACGTATAGCTTCGTCGGACGTATGCAAGACTCCCTACGCATCCATCAGCGTAACACAAAGCCGATATTAATCGGACACGCCGCCACTGTTCCATGCTCCAGCGACGATGTTTGCAGGCCCATGTCAGCTGTTGAGCTCCGTGTCGAGGGATCAGATAAAGGGACACGATTCGGTCACTGGCTGGTGAAGCCTATGTGGTTAATTTTTATTACATACACTTCTGTTAGACATGCCTTCCTCGCCCCCCCCCCCCCCCCCCAGTATTCAAATGGACGGCGAAATGACTGACGGTACATCGTCTATATCTTCATATGGCTCTGCGGAAGCGACGCGACGTCGTTCACTTCGCTTAACACTTGTGGTCCACCTCTGTGGCGGTGTGCGCTTGTGAGAACACTGTATCGGCAGTATTGAAGACGCACCTTAGACGCTGATGACGTCGGAAAGCCAAATTCTTTTATAATCTACGATATGCCATGAATCCTGTGTCTTGCACCGTTTAAGTTGGTCAGCTAGCGACATCCTGCCGTGTTCACTGCGCACCAGACTGTACTGCTTCGATATCTTTGGTACACTCGGTTCATACGCCCATACAACTTCAAATGAGGCAACCCATCCCTTCACTTTTTGCCACTCAGTTTAATATGTCTGCTGCTGTGTACAGAACTCAAGGCTATTTCTTCTTAATCTATCAGTCTCTCCTAGCGAACTACATTTGAAACGAATTTATTAGTTTCAGCAATAGACACCACGCTTTCCTCTTTAAGGAAGATACATTACGAACACTTACCGTATACAGCTATCTCAGATTCACGAAGACTATGTATTCAAACCCGAAGCCACAAAACAAGACTAGGGAAGCAAAATACTCGGAAACCTAACCTGGTACTCCGTCAAACCGGTATCTCAAGTGTCTTAGTCTCTATTTCACTTTTCCACGTCATTGCCCGCTAGGTGAAATCTCTACTCCTTGCTGCGGAACTACAACGTAGCAGTTGTCTTGGCGATTGAACAACACAGTCACAGGAAGAAAAATGAAAAGCGTTGACCGCCACTAGAATGGCTGCGGAAGGACGGTCATCCCGTTTGCGTGCGGCGCCTCTTAGTTTCGCGTCACGGCCATTCCTCGTAAAGCTTTCGCAAATAATACTCGTAGACCGAGGCGCCTGCTTTGGCGGTTGTGTCATACATCTCTACTTACCCATCTACGGAAGAGTCTCGCCGGTAGTTGCGGTTCTGCGGTTTTAGTCACACAGAATTCCGATGACGTAAGTTTTATAGAGAAGCGCTTCCTACATAGCGAAGGAATCCTTCTGCCACGTTCCTCATTAAAATCTCGACAGCCCAGCAGTACTCAAGAGGCCAATATTTCGAAATGAAACATATTCATGTGCTGATGAACTATAATAAAATCGCACTTGCAACAATGCGTGGAAGAGAGAACGCACTCTTCCGTTAGAATCATGCAAAGAATAGAGAATTCGGAACGCTGGCATCAGCGAAACACGAGGCATGTGCTTTTCTTCTTCTGAAGGAAGTGTCCTGACACAATAAAAAACAAAACTTGATCGCTCGGAAACATGCACACGGACATCTCTTTGGGACTTTTGTGTTGTTCAAATTGATGGAGGTGCCTCAATAGATAGTGGTTTCTTAAGGCTATTGAAATATACCGATACGTTTTAGTAAACCTTTATTGAAGCACAATTGCCATAGCGAGAAGAGGCTTCCGTTTTATCTTTACTTAAGTTTTGCTGGTTATCCCCACTGCAGTAATTGAAACATATATTTTCCAGACAGCACAAAATGCGCAATCGTATAAACAAGAAGAATCAGTACAGTTGTGTGAAGTCTTGCTCTAAGGGCACGACACAGGGAACACATCATTTCCGATGCAGTTGCGCATTTTTTTCCATCCAACACGACACCCACTTTATTCAAAATTCAATCTCAGTTCTAAGTAGCCATATTAGAAGTTTATATCTCAACGTAGAGTCCGTGCAATTACGTTTTGCGTGTACCGCATGCGGAAAGCAAACGTTTATCGAGATGAACGAATCGTAAGAATATTTCCTTTGATTTTCTTATATAGGTATTAGGCTGTGGACCAAACCGTGTTTCTGTAGCTAAAGTTTAGTCTCATATTGTTGGAGACACCCTCAAAAGCTAGTAGGGAATTAATATTCTAACCTTTAGGCATATTTAAATTCGAATATTAGCATATTGTGTATTTTAATCCGTTAGGTTTGCCCCAACAGTATGGGGCAAGACATAAGGCAAATAAATATGCCTCTGATCATGGCCTAATGCCCACATAACAATTGGCAGTGGTGTAAATAACATGGTTAAAAGCATGCATTGTTTGATGATAGAAATATTTCCTGAGACCTGGTAGCCAAAGGATTGCCTCTTATACCTTCTCATCGCGTGGTATGGTGATGAGTTTTCTGCGGTTAGAAAGGTATGTTTGGTAGAAATTAAAAATCGGTCGTAGTTTCCGCATCTGCCGAAAGCAGAACACATGGTAGATACAAAATTGAACGTGTTTCATTTCTGCCCGGAGCTTCCATTGTAGCTCATTGTAAAATAGACACATGGTCCAAAACTACATTGCCCTTGCTATCATTGAAATAATCATGAAAACATACTTCACGTTAGGTCGTAATAGTTAAGTGCCCGAATAAGCATAGACTTGCCGCAATAAAACGCGTTCCCTTGTCACCACATTTGTTCCCCTTTGTAATTGCCACGTACTTCTCTCGCGTGACTTGGGTGGATGAAAGAATAACTAGACTGACCTTAGGTGGAATGAATGAGAGGCGAAGAGAGAAAATTTACCGTGAGCTCGCCCGCCAGGTGAAAGGCGGCGTTTCATTCAAGCTAAAGGCAGGCGCTGCCTGAGTCATCCTTGCGGTTGCGCTTGCCAGCAACGCTCGGCGCTCTGCTAAGGACGAAAAAAGGTGGTGTGTGCTGTCCGTTGTGTTCTGCTAGCTGGTTTGAGTCCATTATCTTGAGCACCTTAATCGCGGCGTTGCGCCACAATTTAAACTGCGCGAAAGTGTAACAGAAATGCTCGGGGAGATCAAAAGTGGAATCAGTGGAAGAAAGACGATGTAGTTGTCGCGAAAATGTGTTGAATAGATCAAGAGAATGTATATTAAACGATCATGCGACCATTTTTCTAACACCATCAAGTTTCTGACGAAGTGGTTATGAAAATAACGAAGCGAGATTAGAGCACGTTCAGATTCATATAGATAGTCATTGTTCCTCCACTGTGCATTGTAGCGGAGACTGCAGAATACATATGTATAAATATTATTTCACGCTGCTTTATACCCGAAAATAAACCCTCTACTAAGTACATTACAGTTTCCATGCAGTCTCCTCATTCCGGCGCCTTCACCTGAAATCGTAGGTAGTGCATACATTGAGAAATTCATAAAGAATTGTCTCGCAGCCTTATTTTCTCTCGCTGCCGTGGTAACTGGAAGCTGTTCTCTATAATGTCTTAAGTATGTCTAAAATCTATTTTTAATTTTAGTTTGGACCGGATACGTTTTCTCTTGAAATAGGCGAACGTTTCGCGTACGGAATAGTTTCCCACATGAGCACTGGCATTCGCCGTGCTTTGCACGGCGGAATTTAGTGAAGTTGGCAGTGCCAAGCTGCAATTGATTTGTAGCTGGCGGCCCGCTCTCTGTCAAATGCCAGCTGACGAGGTACACTGCCTGAAGGCGTCGTCTCATTGGACGTGAAAGCGTTCGTGGACGAGGAACTGGTAGGGTTTCATGACGTCACAGTGTGGAATTACAAGTTCCACTCTATCGCGAAAATTGAGGGGAAAGATCTGCCTAGTTGGTTTTTGTTACGTGGAGAGGAACTTGACCAATGAGATGCAACATGGGTTTTACATGACGGGCAGAACTTGAGACTATATATTGGATTAGGTCATATGGAGTTATACTCTGTATAAGTGATGGATTTCATAAAACATCTGCTTTGAATATAAGGCGTTTCAAAGTACCGGCTCGTTGAGGATATTTTGAATACGCGTCATTTGGTACGATTTGTTATAATAAAATAACGGTAAATTACACATCGCTAATTAAAGTTTCTCGTTTTTGATAGATTTCGTACTATTTCGTCCATCCTACAAAAGTGTGCCGTTCCAGTGCCATGACACAAAAATGGTTCAAATGGCTCTGAGCACTATGGGACTTAACATCTGAGGTCATCAGTCCCCTAGAACTTAGAACTACTTAAACCTAACTAACCTAAGGACATCACACACATCCATGCCCGAAGCAGGATTCGAACCTGCGACCGAAGCTGTCGCGCGGTTCCAGACTGAAGCGCCTAGAACCGCTCGGCCACACTGGGCGGCCTGTTCGTTTCGACCGAATGTCGCCTGCTTGTTTCGATCCTCGTTCCCCTGTGTTTGCTTAGCAGTTCTTTGTCGTATGTCGCTGGCTGATTCCTTTCTTCTTCGACGGTAGGTATTAGAGTTAACACAGCTATTTTACACGCGTCCAGTTTCGTAAACAAACTGTGTTATTTGCGCGCCAGATGCAGCTGACATCCGCGTAGGAGAGCGCCGCGGTCGCAAATCAAGATCAGTAGCACGCTGTGTGAGATGTAGCAGATCGTTTCAAAGCATGCAGCAACTACGACGGATACCACATCTCGTGCTTCGCAGAGAGCAATACGTCCCGTGTGAGGGCCGCTTCATGGAAACAGTGGCTGTATCGTAAAATTTCTTTGTTGTTCTTTTCAGCCTCGAGTCATTCGATTGGCCTGATGCAGAAATAAATTATTTTTAAAAAAATGACAGCTAATTTGAACAAGAGTGTCGATATCCACGGAAGGAAAACAAATCGGGATGGCCCAATGGGGATTTAAATGTGATCCTTTAATGTACGAGTCGTGTGTCTTAAACTGTGTCTTTCCCCCCCCCCCCCCCCCCCCAGACACTTCCTCCTTGGCTAGGGTTTCGGTCTGCAGAGTTTTCTGTAGACACCTTTACACCTTTCACTAAAGGAAACGGTATGGCGGGCGAAGGGAGGGGGACTTGGAAATGTCAGTAGTTTCTAGAGCAGTTGAAGATGCAGTCGTGCAGAATCACTTAATTCGTGGAGAACAGAGAGAGCGAGCGATGGAGCAGGCAGAAGCGTGTCGGGATTTGGCGACATCGCAGGATGGGAGTGCCGCCATGACCAGGGAAAAGCGCAGACTGGCGCCAGCTATCTAGTCGTCCGGGCGAGCACGACGGTTTCGTAACCGGAAGCTGGCCGCGTGCCGCTCTGGGCCACGCGGGCTTCCCGCTGTGGTTAGCGTCTGCAACGCCGGAAGCCTGCAGCTACAGCCTCTGTGTGTGTGTGTGTGTGTGTGTGTGTGTGTGTGTGTGTGTGTGTGTGTGGAGCTAGCACGCCTGCGGCCATCTGGCCGTGTGGTCTGTCTGATGGAGATGAGATATCAAAGGCTTACTGACGGGGTAGGTGCCGGGCTCGTATTTCCCATTGCGCTGCTGCTGTCCCCAAATTTCTGGCAGGGCAGTCTGGTTCATAGCTTGTGGAAAGATACGCAACGCCTGAAACAGAACCACAACACTAATCGTGTTGTTCAAACTAAAATTCAGTTTGAAAACTACTCGCAACTTGGGATTAGCTGGTACTTTGGAGATTTGTTCACCATGGGCGTCGAGGTGTCGTCACCCTTGATTAGAAGTAGACAATTTGGATTCTCGTGAAGGGAGAAATTATGATGGACACAGTTCCGTAAAAAAGGAACGGAGATATGGCAACTTAAGATTCCTTTTCACGGAATTGCCGTCCGCGCTTCTCGATTAAATCGTCCTTGTGTTGAGGTGTGAAGGTCGAAGAACTTTTGTTGCTGCCGATAGGCCTCCCGCAGTGCGAAGTATAGCTGCACTACGAACGGTGACAGTATTGAGAATGAGAAATGAACGTAAATCGTAGTGGGACCACCAAACGATATGGCTCTTTCAGCAAGCTTACCCCAAATTCTGTGCTTGCCCAGTTCAACTACCGCTCTGTCTGTGTCTAATGTTCTCCATAACTTCTGTTATAAACACACGATACTTTGAATTTTAATAATTTGTAATCAGTCGTCTGGACCTTTGGTACAAACTCGCCACATGAAATGCATTCAAAGCAAGAAAGAGAGTATCTTATTAGAAGTATTTTGTCGTTACCAAAAGGAATAAGGCGTGCAGTTCTTAGTGGGATTTCTGCTCGAATTCGTTTATTAGAGGCTGTCCCATTTATCTTGACAACCCCAAACAACGTTTTGTCCAGAAGCAAAATGAAACTATATAGCACGTTTGTTTAGCTACCACGGGGGGAAGGGGGGGGGGGAGGAGAGAACATTAAGCAACATGATGTATTCTTCTCGGGTTATCAGCTAAGTGGTGGCGTCGTCTTGTCGCAACGTTTCAATGAGTTTCGTACCCATCATCGTCAGTGGAATACACCGAGAAAGACTGCAGTCGCATATTTAAGCAACTTGGATTACTTCAATGATACATCGTGATTAGTTTTTCAGAAGCTCTTTACCAGAGTAAGTGGTTACCGAATGATACAAATATGGGGTGTCATTGAAAAAGAGAAGTATTACTCTTTGTATTTTCGTAATGAACAAAGTTACGAGAAAGGCATTCAAGCTAGTTTATGTCCACCAGGTAGCTAAACAACATTTGCTTGATACATATTTTATTTTACTTATGGACGAAGTGTTGTTTGGCTTGTTCAAGGTACATGGGACACTGTACATCAGAACTATAGCATTGGCGGTGAGATAAAGGCAGGAGATACAACAACATTCATTTTTCGCGTTTGATGCCCGCGACTGTCTCAGATTACTAACGTATGTTTCAACGCACTCATTACTGACTGATCAGCCTACTTGGCTCAATAATGTCACCGCTTTTGAGTCTTGTATCTCGAGCCTTTTTGGAAATAAAAAATGTAGCAGATCCTTGACATTGATGTTCCATAGTGGTTCCATATTGAGTCGAATGCATTCTCCCGCAACACGAATACTTGCCTAGCACAGTTAATTAGTTATCTATAAATCAACCGCAGAGAAATGTTATTTCTCATATTAAAAAAAAAATGGTTCAAATGGCTCTGAGCACTATGGGACTTCTGAGGTCATCAGTCCCCTAACTAACCTAAGGACATCATACACATCCATGCCCGAGGCAGGATTCGAACCTGCGACCGTAGCGGTCGCGCGCTCTCATATTAAAGCCACTGAACGTTGTCCATACAGAGAATGATCGACCATACTGAATGAAGGTGTTGACTCTGCACTCTGTACATTTAAGAAGATAAATTTTGACAATGAAAGCGGTCTCGTGTGCTTAAGTAAAAGCAATCGCCAGATGCAATCGCAAATCCCATTTCTGAGAAGTGCAAGAGATCTTAGAATTTTGTAAGCATTACGAAGAATTGGAACGACAAAGCGAAAAGGCGCGATCCAAATCTCCAGAATTCTCTATTTGGGCATAGTAGTCTCCGCTTTCCCGCACTGTGAAAATCTTTACCAGATATGAAATTCTACCAGTGTAATAAAATATGGAAATTAGTGGGAATAAAGTCAGCATCAATATAATGACTTGTCACAGTCATCATGTTAAGCCACTACAGCTGGGATATGGGATACTAAAAACATTCGGCAGCTGGCACATTTTATAACCACCAACTGCATCTCTGAAGTATGCACGCTCACCTATCGAAACGCATGGTTTGCCATCTTTTAACGATTTGCAATTCTTACTTCGCGGGGTTCGGTGTCGTTGAGTTTTACGAATTTCCTGCCATCTTATCGTATTGTGCAATCACGAAATATATCTTCAATGCGGCCTTACAATCACTTTTCGCAGCTGTGCAGATGCGAATACTGTCGCACCTCAGACATGAAGCTTTTTGTCTTGAAATCCGCATCCGCATGGGGCATTGCTCACAGCAATGGAAGTCCTTAGTGAGAACTCCTACCCTAACAGCCGGAGCAATGGCACCCACACGATAGTTTGTGTGCGAGGACGGGGGGGGGGGGGGTTACACCCGGGTGTATGGAGTATTTTTGGTATTTTGGAAGACGAATGGCGACTTGCAGTAGACATAAAAACGTTCCAGTTTCGACCCTATTAAAAATTTGCATAACATTGTTTTTTAAATAATTTTCTTGAAAGAAAAACAGCTGACTACACTATATCATTTATTTCGTTTCGTTAGAACTAGAGAGAGGGGGGGAGGGGCGTGCCCCTCTTCCCCCCAGGTATGGGCGCCCTCGAGTCAGAACAAGCAAGCCGTCGCGTTGAGTGAGTGATCTGCAGAGCGCCTGCAGGCAGGCGGGGCGGACACCCGCTCGACAGTAGCGGACGCGCGCTGGCCGGCGTAGAAAGCCGGCGAGAGCCCGACTGGTGCGCCTGGGGCCTTGACATACTGCACAAAAGGGCTGTTCTCCGCAAACTGCCGGCGGCCCACAAAGCCTCCTGTTCTTCAGCCTCACGCCACCCTCCGAGGCACGGCAAATCCTCGTCCAGAAGGCCTGAGGCTCACCTTCTAAATGCACACCAATAACACGAGTACTTCTGTCGTAGTGTTCGGATTATCCTTGGGATGTCAGCTTTGACATATAAAAACTATGTACAGGGGATATTTAAAAAAAAATACGAGAAATCGTTTCTCACAGTAATCTTATCATGTTATACAGGGTGTTACAAAAAGGTACGGCCAAACTTTCAGGAAACATTCCTCACACACAAATAAAGAACAGATGTTATGTGGACATGTGTCCGGAAACGCTTAATTTCCATGTTAGAGCTCATTTTAGTTTCGTCAGTATGTGCTGTACTTCCTCGATTCACCGCCATGATTTCATACCTGTGCTGCTAGAACATATGACTTTACAAGTACGACACAACATGTGGTTCATGCACGATGTAGCTCCTGCACATTTCAGTCGTAGTGTTCGTACGCTTCTCAACAACAGATTCGGTGACCGATGGATTGGTAGAGGCGGACCAATTCCGTGGCCTCCACGCTCTCCTGACCTCAACCCTCTTGACTTTCATTTATGGGGGCATTTGAAAGCTCTTGTCTACGCAACCCGGGTACCAAATGTAGAAACTCTTCGTGCTCGTATTGTGGACGGCTGTGATACAATACGCCATTCTCCAGGGCAGCATCAGCACATCAGGGATTCCATGCGACGGAGGGTGGATGCATGTATCCTCGCTAACGGAGGACATTTTGAACATTTCCTGTAACAAAGTGTTTGAAGTCACGCTGGTACGTTCTGTTGCTGTGGGTTTCCATTCCATGATTAATGTGATTTGAAGAGAAGTAATAAAATGAGCTCTAACATGGAAAGTAAGCGTTTCCGGACACATGTCCACATAACATATTTTCTTTCTCTGTGTGTGAGGAATGTTTCCTGAAAGTTTGGCCGTACCTTTTTGTAAACCCTGTATATGATCGTGAAGTTCTGAACAGGGGTAGAATGCATTTAAAACTAGTGAGAGGGGCAGTTGCGACTGAAATTAGGATGTACTTGAAAGCCTAGGATAGAGGCTGAGAGGAGAATTAGGATTAAGGAAATTTGAAAACCGGGATAAGTAGCTATGGAGCTTAAGGGAGGAGACGTGGAACAATCATACTGAATCAGATGAGGGAGACTTATTACCTCGGAAGTGGATTTCACTCAGTGAGATCATAAGGCTCCTCAATTCTAGTTCTCGTCAGTTATTTGTTACTATGGTAAATGAAAGTATTTATGAATATAACGGGCGTGAAACAAAGCGATGAACTGTGCCCATTGCCGTGCTTTAGGAAAAATAATCCAAGCAGGAGAAAATTAAAATGGGTGCATAAAATTGGTGGTCCAATGAAGTAGGAAGAAGAAAATGTTAGAATAGATCGCTTAAGTATGTAGACGACATGCGATTCATGTAAACAGCATAAAAACAAATAGAAAATGTTAAACAGAAAGATTGTTTTTAAGGACCATTTGTGAGAGGGGGGCGGGGGGGCGAGGGGATGATTAAATATCTTGCAACAGCTTGGCACCCACAACTCTAAAAGCTAAATACGAGAAAATACCAGAAGAGTTAGGAAACATTTTGCTTCGTTCTACATACGTCTCGCAAAATGATCACAACGAGAAAATCAGAGAAATTCGAGCTCGTATGGAGCTTTATAGACAGCCATTCTTCCCGCGCACTATTCTCGAACGGGAATAGGAATTGGGGGGACGGGTAGGGGGTAATGGTAAAAACCAGAAGTGCCTTCCGCCTTGCACGCTAAGGTGGCCAGCCTAGTGTAGATGTATCATGCAACTTGATAGAAGCATTTCAAATAATACAGACATTATGTTTATTAGGTGCCTTTTTGTGTTTACGTGAGAGAGATCGCTTCAGATAATTATCTTAAAGGTCATCGAACAAGAATCTACTTTGTTGCAGAAGTTGTTCTGCTTTGGCAATTTATGCTTAAGTGTCAACGTTGACACCAGCGCCGCGACTGTCAACTAATCGTGGCATTGGTTGCTGCACTTTATTTATTTGGTATGCTGCAGAAGCCGATCGGTGAGAGTACAGGGGCGAGTTGACTCTGCTAAATATGACGCGGCCCAGGCTAGCCGCTCGCGACTTGTGTATTCCTCTGTCCTGTCCTACCCTTCTCTCAAGTCGTTGTGACTGTTTGTAGTGGACAGTTGCCAGACAGTATTGTAAACTGTCAGTCAATTGTAATGCCGCACCCAAGTCGCTGTTCCATTAACTGCTTCCTGTTAGCACAGAAGGTGCACCACATCAACTTACGAGGGTACTACTGGGACACAGATGTAGATTGACTGTTAACAGTTTTGTAATGTTTGTCGTTCGAGTCTCCAAGTTCACGCATCAGTTCGTTTACTTGATAAACAAGAAGGAATCAAAAGGGATAAGTGCTGGCATTTTTATTAGTTGTTGATCTCCCTTTCCCCTCTGGCAATGTCGATTAATGTGAAAAATGCCGTATTGTACGTAATTCGAAGACCACCTTAAACTCTTAGACCCCCTGTAAATGGCTGGGTAAGCAACGGCACATCACCACCAGCAGGACCATGCCTAGTAAAGCACTGCGGTGTTCAGAAGTGAGGACTAGCATCAGGCTTACACTTTACCAGTGTACGTGGATTTCCGTTGATATTCGCCGAACGGGATGGCGCAATAGATGGATTTTTTTCTTTTTCTTCATTTTTTCGTTCTGCAGCTTTAATCGAAAATTTTTGCCTTAGATTAAGGTTTATTTATTCACTCTTTTATCGCATGTTCAAAGTCGTCAGGCAGACTTGTAACATTGTTCCATGCAATGACTGAAAGTTCGTCTTTACACTTCGTGAAAAACTCTCTCTTAAAGTGGTAATATTGTAAGAATGGTTACAATGTTAATGAGTATGAACAAGTTTATCGTGCTTGTCAAATGGTTCAGAGCACTATGGGACTTAACATCTTTGGTCATCAGTTCTCTAGAACTTAGAACTACTTAAACCTAACTAACCTAAGGACATCACACACATCCATGCCCGAGGCAGGATTCGAACCTGCGGCCGTAGCGGTCGCGCGGTTCCAGACTGTAGCGCCTTTAACCGCTTGGCCACCACGGCCGGCATATATATATATATATATATATATATATATATATATATATACTATTAATGAATTGCTTATGCATGTTGGTGAAGGCGGATCGCTCTCCAATTGTACCGCCTCCATTTTTCCGTTTGTTTAACAGGGTGTACCAAAGCTCTCCCGTCCGCGCTGATTTTTGACGATGTTATAAGTTGCGCTAGGGATCGCATCTACCTTCTTTCGAAGTTAGCAGGCAACTACGCTGTTATGCGGCTGCTCGTTTCGGCCCATTCAACATCTGTCCTTCAACTGTAACGAGCGAGTAACGGAGTTTATATTTCATACCTGCCACAGCAAATTTGTGTTCGTGGGGTCTCTGTTCTAATTCGAACGTTTGACTTGCGCTATACGTATTCGTTTCGGAATATCGTCTCTACGTCTTCCGTTAACTATACGTGGTTAACATTATGAAGACAATTAATAACATTTGTGAAATACAACTTTGTTTGCGGAAAACATAATGATGATCGAAGTCGACAGTTTTTCCACGACAAACGACTTTCAACAACTTATTATATGCATAATTGTTGCAACTGATTGCCGGGAATTATATATATATATATATATATATATATATATATATATATATATATATATATATATATATATATATATATTTGAATTACAAGAAACAAATACTAAAAACAAAAAGTTGCATGGCGCGAGATTCGATCCGGCGACCTTCGGATTACAAATGGTTCAAATGGCTCTGAGCACTATGGGACTCAACTGCTGTGGTCATAAGTCCCCTAGAACTTAGAACTACTTAAACCTAACTAACCTAAGGACAGCACACAACACCCAGCCATCACGAGGCAGAGAAAATCCCTGACCCCGCCGGGAATCGAACCCGGGAACCCGGGCGTGGGAAGCGAGAACGCTACCGCACGACCACGAGATGCGGGCTTCGGATTACAAACCCGAGCGTTTACCGCTGCGCCACGACGCTGTAGAAAATTATTAATCGTAGAGAGTATTTCACCGCAACTGTTTCTTTTAACTGTCGATTTTCTCGACAACGGCTGAGAAGTACATCTTGGTGCTTTGCCACATTACACCTCTGGCTATGAGCTTTTATTATGCGCAGTATGAATCGAATCTGAATTTCACAATTGGCGGCCTCCCCTTGTCAGTCTGACGAAAGTATTTAGATCCAGGCAAGCTTATTTTCTACTCAGATAGTAATTTTTAAACTTCATTCTTTCACCCGTATCTGTGATTTCATCTCTGATTGTATAGTAGTATTACTTGAGACTACTCAGAAACTGTCAAAGGAGGCGTCGTATCAGTATAATTAGACCTCTTTCGACGTACAGTTCGTTAATATAGCGAGGTATACTCTGCTCCTCATTGCCACCAAACACTACCTAACCTTTCTTCCATTTGTGATCCATGAAAAATGGTTTAGAGGATGCAAAAGCAACCCGTAGAATTTTGTTCTGTGCCTGAATGGGTGTTTGAACACTACAAATAAAAATTTTCGTGGTTCGATATCCTTTTACTCAAAAGCTGCTTCTCAGTTGGCATAAAAAAATTCGGCTCTGGCTTTGCAGTGCATACGGGAAGAAAAAAATCAAAGTTCTATTGAGTTTTGGATTCGAAGTTAAACAGTTGGTATTCGCACATGAAGATCACAGAGGAAAACACCGACATACTTTCAAAAGTGGTTGAAATGGTTCTAAGCATTATGGGACTTAACACCTGAGGTATCAGTCCCATAGAATTAGAACTACTTGAACCTAACTAACCTAAGGACATCACACACATCCATTCCCGAGGCAGGATTCGAACGTGCGACCGTAGCAGCAGCGCGGTTCTGGACTGAAGCGCCTAGAACCGCTCGGTCAAAGCGGCCGGCCGACATACTTTCTCTGATGGGACTTCGCCTAGTAAATCACTTGTGGTTGACGACGCCCTTCTTTTGCACTGATTTCAGCCAAGTGAATCAGTGATTAAATGGTGAGTGGAACAGAATTCTTGACTATAGGTGGGGAGGAACCTTGCATCTGTAATGTCGCGGGATTTTTGACAACCGTAAAACCATGAAGTGCAGTGACTGGAACCTGGCGTCTGCGGTTCTGTTTAAAGTTTGTCGCGTGGGATTGAAAATATGCAGCACCAGTCGTGTGTGTGGGGGGGGGGGGGAGGAGAGAGAGAGAGAGACGGGGAGAGGGAGAGAGAGAGAGAGAGAGAGAGAGAGAGAGAAAGCGTCCTTTCCCGGCTGTGTCCTTTCTGAATATACGGGCGCATTGTGTAACGCGCAGGGTGGCCGCCTCGCTTTATTTAGCGGCGCGCCTTGTTTATGCCGGGGAAGGGTGGGCGGGGCTCGCCTGGCGCCGCGGGAAGCTGCCACTGTCGGTAAAAAACGGACAAGGCTACACTGACAGGAGCCGGCGGGCCAGTCCAATTCCTCGAATACGTAATGAGCTGCTCCGGACTGCACTCTGGTGGTGGTTTCTATAGATACCCGGAGATTTTACTTGCCGTCTTAAGAAACTATCATACTGATTGCGAAAGAATAGAAGACTGTGGTGTCCCGCTACGTCCTAATCGCGACCACGGCTGGAATCCAAACATCCTTGGCGACGTGAGCAGCGCGAGACAATTCACGCGACGTACTGACCCGCAGAATTGCTCTGAATACATCCTGATAAATTACTAATCCTATATCGCTAATAAATGGCTCATAGCAAATCAACTACTTTCAGATCTGACCACTGGATTGCAGAGTGAGCACCGCAAAGAGTCACTACTCCGTCCTCAGTAGGTAGCTAGCAACTTCCACCGGTAATGTCCACCATTAACAAATTTCTAATGTGAAAAAGGACCACGACTGAAACAAAAGCACGACACTGAAGTTTCCACGGGAACGAACGGAATTTGTCGTCTCTTAGACGTGGCCGAGCCGACCTAGAAAGCCGGCAAATGATGAGCCAAACTCCACGCCCGCGTGCAGGAACGTACTTTCAAATATATCCGTACTAGCAGAACAGCTGTATTGATCAGTGAGGACACTCGCTCTCGACCTACTCTTGCAACACCAGTTTCGCTCCAGAGGGCCCACGACGGCCCTCGCCAGGACTGCCGGACGAGTGCTCGTTTGGTCAGCTCCAAAAACGCTCTGCGAATTTGTTTTGACATTCAGCGCTCCAGTCAGCCTTAGGAACGCTATCCTGACCTTTCCACAGGCCCTTTCGTGCTCCCGTTAATAGCAGCCTTAAGTATCGCTTCTCGCCAGAACTTTCGGGAATTTTCTTCCCAAAGGATGCTGATAAACACCTACCGTCATGGAAATCATCAGTCTTATCTGTTTTACCTGAACATGGCCAATGTTACAATAAAGAAACAAATTGCAGAATTATTTGTTTCCACGGAAACAGAGAGCACTGGCAAAAAATGTAGTCCATAGTACCACTGTCACTTAGAAAGAAAAAAAAAGAAAAAGAAAAATTCAAAGTGATTGAAATCCCAATTGACAGTATTAACGTGTCAGCGTCGCAAAGAAATTGTTGAACGAGTGTCGTTAAACTATTTTGTCATAAAAAATTGTGTCGACGGAATGAGCGAACTACTTGCTGTCAGAAATTTAAAACTATTTATTTAATTGCTTCGCATTCATGACGTCGATTTTATTGAAACACGGAACTGTTTTCTTGGAAACTAGAGCGCTAATTTTCACCACGAACCAGTCAGGCCTTACGGAGAATGTAAACGCCTAGCGATGATCAGCTACTCAAATTGGTCCCAATTAGACAGCCTTGCAGGTCTCCTAATACGCAGTGTCCGTCGTGAAGGTAATTAGCTTCGCAGTCGAGCAACTGCATTCCTTCTTGTTGTGTTAAGAGAATGAGGGTATCCGCATGTGATTAGCAACTGTTTGTCAGCTAGGTGACAAAGACTTCCGTCACAACTACATCTAGCCATGGCGCAGTCGGTAGAACTAAGGAGCCGTTCAAACATTAGGGCAAAGAGCGTAAGAAACGCTGAACGACTAAGTAATAAAACGAAAATGGGAATTCTGGAAAAAGACTAATCACCTTAATATTTCTATGCCTAATGTGCTTAATATTAAAAAAAAAAAAACCTCAAGTCCGGGAAAACTTCGTTTCTCGTTTCGCACACGGTTGCTTTAAATGGAAGAGATCACACATTTTCCAATAGCTCTTTTGTTATAGTTGAAACGTAATAAAAATTACGATTATATATCCAGGTTGTAAAATAGTTTTCTCCTACAGTTCTGATAAAATACATTTAGTGAATAAAAAGGGGAAGTAGAAATTATTGTTGAATTATATCAGTGCTACGAAATGTTTCTCTCTCACTACAGATCTAAAGATTCAAAAATCAGCTCACAGATGGTGCCAGGATTTTTCCTTCAGTAACTTATTCATCTCTGAAAACGATATGTATACATGGAAAAATGCCGATTTCTCTTGTAACTGGTTGGGAAACTTTGTTCAAAGTTCTTAGGGTGGTAATGACGTACCGCTTCCAGTATAACACCAAGTAAACCACGGTGGAGATTAAATCAGTTGTTGGTCTGGTACAGCTATAGTTACGTGCTACGCCGAGGCGGCAGTCAAGATTTTGTTTCAGGAGCTAATTAAATATTTTCCTTGCCAAATCGTCATTGGTACGTATTTATTCTTCTAGTGGTCCAGTCAACCGCAGTAACCGTACTTGTTAGTAACTCCAACACTTTAGTGAGAAAGGTATCTGAGATAAGTAAAATAAGCCGGCCGCGGTGGTCTAGCGGTTCTAGGTGCTCAGTCCGGAACCGCGCCACCGCTACGGTCGCAGGTTCGAATCCTGCTTCGGGCATGGATGTGTGTGATGTCCTTAGGTTAGTTAGGTTTATGTAGTTCTAAGTTCTAGGGGACTGATGACCTCAGAAGTTAAGTCCCATAGTGCTCAGAGCCATTTGAACCATTTAGTAAAATAAAGACTGAAGAATATAAACAAACACATTATCCTGCAGTAAAATTCTATACTAACTCTCGAGATGTAAGTGTAATAAGCGTTATGGACGGGAGAAAGAAGCAAATGTGTTCAAAAAACTAAAAAAATTGCATTGTTTGGATGAAGTTTGTTTTTAAACACATTTATTTTAACAGTCTCAGTTTCATATTGCCACAATAATTAGTTACCATCACTTAAAGATCATCTTCAGATTTATCTATAAACATTAATAAATATGTATTTAAGTAAATAACATGGATTTAAATTATTTAACGCTCTTAAAATTCTACCAGATTTCGAGCTATATGGTCTGTTTGAATAGATACTTCATAATGTTTTATTTTTACTTTTAGATCTGAAGATCAATAAGTGATCGTCATAAGTTATCATTTGTGACAATTTGCAACTGGGACTGTTACAATAATTTTTTTAAAAAAATTACGTATTTGCGGCATCTCGCATGACAATGTAGGTTACGGTATTTTGTAGATTGCTGTTTAGGTTGAATACTTTGGACACGTGCTAATGAATCTGTTGTGAGATCGAAAGTCAACATGGCTTGCGGTCCACAGAGATGTACCCGAATATGTTGCGTTACGGAGTAGTCGAATTGTTGCAACTCTTATGGTAGTCGGCCTCGCGATAACCCCTGCCTTCATAAAAGCCCAGCAGCCGGGCTGTGTGTGGCGATGTGCTGTCACTATTGTGGACCGCCTGACCGAAAACTCGCGGTGACGGTCAGCGTGCTGAGTAATTTCGTCTCTCGCTGGATGACTTCACAGTCACTCGTACAACAGGTTCGCCGGATGCTTTCCCCGCTGGCGAGACATTCAAAGGAAAGATTGCGCGACCGCGGTTGCAGTTACGCTACAGAGCGGCGAGAATAGTACTGCGCACACCGAAAAAGGCAAGCGCCGTGGCACGCCGCCGGTTGTGGCGGGCTGTCCACCGCAAGTAGCCCACATTCCCCTCTGACGCATAGCGTCGCTTAGAACCGTTACTTCGTGTGGAGTTGAGGTGTTGTACGAAAAGAGAACGTATATTACAATCTCAGCAACGGTCAGGGGAAGTAGTAAAATGAAAGACCTCCACGTATAAAAATGGTATAAGACAGCTGTTTCGTGTCTCTATTGTTCTTTCATTTTCATACTGAGATGCCATTGTATGAACTGAAACACAGGATTGTAACAGCTAGAAGATATGGACGAGGAAAGAACAGTGGTCATACTCTTCGGACTGAAAATATGAAACACAATAATGAGTTGTCAATTGGAATACGCAGAAGGTAAAGAAAATGAAAGGAGAAGTAGTGACAGCAGCAGCTAAACAGTAATATTGTGTCGTAAAAGGATTGTTGCTTAGTGTCGGCATCAACCTTACAAACCCAGCGAGATGACGCGGTAATCAGACAATCGACTCGTATTCGGCAGGACGGCTAAAATACCCAAGTGGACATCCAGATTTAGGTTTTCTGAGAGTATCCCAACTCGCTTAAGACCAATGCCGGGATGGTTCGTTTGAAAAGGTATGGCCTATTCTTTTCTCATCCTTCCTCAATCCGAACTTGTACTCAGTCCCTAGTGACCTGCTCCTCGACAAGGCTTTAAACTCTTAAGAGTCCTCATTCGTTTTTATCGTTATATTTATGGACGGACGATGAATCGGTCGTGGCTTACTCAAGAAAAATCCCGGCATTCGTCTGAGGGTAGCCGAACAGCGCAGTTCGCATTTCGTGCAGACTTAAATATATCCGCCCGAATTCCTGTGGTCCGCAGCTCGTGGTCGTGCGGTAGCGTTCTCGCTTCCCACGCCCGGGTTCCCGGGTTCGATTCCCGGCGGGGTCAGGGATTTTCTCTGCCTCGTGATGACTGGGTGTTGTGTGCTGTCCTTAGGTTAGTTAGGTTTAAGTAGTTCTAAGTTCTAGGGGACTGATGACCATAGATGTTAAGTCCCATAGTGCTCAGAGCCATTTGAACCATTTTCGAATTCCTGTGCCTGGCCAGCAATCGGTTGTTTCGTGTGTGAACATGTTCATGGCGACTGGAAAAATGCAGAGAACAACAATGCAGCTACTGCGGCCCGTGATTCACCACAGAATAACGAAATAGTAAAGCAGTCATTGGGATCTCTTCGGCTCTCGGCATCCAATCATGCAGCGGCCTTACCACTATCTGATCGTCCTGTGAGGCAGATTCTTCATGATGACTTCCATTCACACCCATATAAGTTGCCTGTGCTGCCATAAATCTGTGAACGCGATTTTGTTGTCCGGCAAAATGTATACGAATTGCATGGAAAGTTGCCTCATGACACACTTTGGTGTTCTTTAGTGACGATGCGCACTGTAATCGGTGTTGATGCGTGAATAAACGAAGCATGTGCCACTGGATTGCTAATAGACCCAGAAAACTTCACGAGAGGAGCCTTCGTTCAGAACGTGTAACTTCTTGGTGTCCATTTTCTTTACTTTTCCTAAAGATAACGAGCGCCCAGGAAATTTGAAACCTTAGCAACTTTTCAGCGCTATTGAGGACTTATTTTTTGCCCAGTCTTGTACAAATTTATGTTGGAAGCGTGTGATTTCACCACGATAGGACCATTGCACACGCAGCGGGAACTCCAATGCGTTTTTTCCGGGAAAAGTTCCCTGGGCGCCTGATCTCGATGAGATTTACACCGATCGCTTAGAGATCCTTGCACACTTAGAGGAGAACATTAGCTAAGCAAGGGCACGCATACCCATTGCTCGAAAAAGTCTACTGGAAATTGCCTCAAAAATGGTTCAAATGGCTCTAAGCACTATGGGACTTAACATCTTAGGTCATCAGTCCCCTTAGACTTAGAACTAATTAAACCTAACTAACCTAAGGACATCACACACATCCATGCCCGAGGCAGGATTCGAACCTGCGACCGTAGCAGCAGCGCGGTTCCGGACTGAATCCCCTAGAACCGCTCGGCCACAGCGGCCGGCTTACTGGATATTCAAAATTAGAGTAAATGTGTGTGTTGACAATAACGGCCGTTCTGTTGCTGTTCTTATCGCTATTTTCACTCTGAAAACTGGTTTCATGCAGCTCTCCCTGCTAGTGTTTTCCGTGCAAGCCTCATCACTTCTTCATAACTACTGCAACCTAAGCCCCTTTTGACCCCCTGCTTAACTGTAATCAAGCCGTGCTCTCCCTCTACAATTTTTAACTCCAGACATCCCGCTGTTAACAGATTGATAATTCCTTAACGCCTCATTAAGTGTCCTATCAATCGACCCATCCGTTTTGCCAATTTGTGCCATAAAATTCCTTTCTTCTTAATTCGAATAAGTACCTCAGTAGTTATCCGTTCTACCAGTGTAATCTTCAGCATTCTTTTATGGTGTCACAATTCAAATTTTCCGTTCGCTAACACAATTTTAATGAGATGTAACTAATCACAATGAAGGACACAGTAATTCGATGTATAAATCTTGTAGCCGGCTGCTGGTGGCCGAGCGGTTCTGGCGCTACAGTCTGGAACCGCGCGACCGCTACGGTCGCAGGTTCGAATCCTGCCTCGGGCATGGATGTGTGTGTTGTCCTTAGGTTAGTTCGGTTTAAGTAGTTCTAAGTTCTAGGAGACTGATGACCTCAGCAGTCGAGTCCCATAGTGCTCAGAGCCATTTGAACCATTTTGTAAATCTTGTAGAATGCAGTAATCTGGTCACAAAATAAAAAAAAAGTTCGGATGTGTGTGAAATGTTATGGGACTTAACTACTAAGGTCATCAGTCCCTAAGCTTACACACTACTTAACCTAAATTATCCTAAGGACAAAAACACACACACCCATGCCCGCACAAAATAAAAACAGTGTTATAATCATATCAGGTATGGCTATCACTCTAAACTAGTACCTAAGATTGGTACCACCAGAAGATATAAAATAGTAATTAAACTGATAAGTACAGCTCACCTGTAGCGTAAAGTTACCGTCGGCATAGTCAGTTTTTATATGCTGCAATAGATTAGAATGTCCGACATATCTGACGCTCGTATACATCGAAACACGTCGTAAACTGAAAGAGAAGAAAAAAAATTGCGATCAAGGATTGTTTTATGTTCTCAAAGTTGTACAATTTTAATTTCCAAGTGTGCAGCAACATAACAATATACGTTGTTTCATTCTGTTGAACGCTGAAATGAGCAAATTTCGTTGCCACACCCTATATTTGACAGAAGTACAGTTTTTAATTAAAATGGAGTATTATCCGCCCGTCGACCCTGGAAGCGAACGCGCAATTGACATTTAAAGACACGGCAGCTGTCTATTCTCTGCCTCGCGGCCCACGTCGAGCGCTCCCAGGCAGACATTTCTCCGAACGAGAAACGGGTTGGTTGTATCGTGGGCGACACCCGGCGGTCACCGTCCAGTTTTGCAGACAGGACGCGCCCAGGAGGTAATGGGCGTGATGTCACCGGCCAATGACGTCACGGCTGCGGACACCTCGCATTACGGGCAACGAGCGACAATCGCGGCGCGCTGGCCGAGACCGATTGCGTCACCAGGTTTCCGTCTGGACGGCGGAAGCGGTCGCGGGCACGGCTTGACCCCAATTTGTGATTGTGCGCAGGCGCGTGTTAGCATCAGGCGCCGTGACGGTATGGTTCTCGCAGCGATCGCGTTTTAGAATCCGTGGTGTAGCTCTCTGGACGTCGTCCTGGCTGCTGACGGAACTTCGGCCGTAGGCAACCATCATTCTAGCTGTATACTTAGATCAAAATAACGAAGTGATTGACAGTTGAGCGTGAGAGTGGTCAGTGTTGTCGTTTAGCCATATGCAGTCGTAGCAGCAACAACAAGGCTGTTTCGTTGTCGATACGTTTCACACGCTCCGTGTTAATGCATGGTACTGAGTTTGATTTACAGCATTGTAATATTCTTGTCACTCTAATAAGCAGACTTATGGTACCGAATAAAAGAAGCTGTACACGTCTAGTACGTATCTGTGATAGTCGCCATCGTAGTGGTGGTGGTTGTCTTTGTCGTCGTCCTCGTCTTCTACAATCCCAAAACTGGTTTGATACAGCTGTTCAGCTGGTCTATCCTGCGCAAGCCGCCTCCTCTCGAAACCTACACCTTTTTGAAACTGCTTGGTCTCCCTCGAAAACTTTTGCCCCCCCCCCCCCCAAACCCTTCCTTGCTCCAATACCAAATTGATTTCTTGATGCTTCAGAACTACCCCACCAACCAACCCCTTCTTTTAGTCAAGTTATGCCATAAATTTGTTTTCCCTCAGTTAGATCTACCCCCCCCCCCCATTATTAGTTATTCCATCTACACATCTCATCTTCAGCATTATTCTTAGCACTACATTTCAAGAACTTATATTCTCTAGTGTCAAAATTGCTTATCACCCACGTTTCCATACGAACTTAGGCTACAGTCCAGACACATACCATGGGAGGAGACTACCTAACATCTAAATTTATATTCGATATTAACGAATTTCTCTTTTTCAGAAATGCTTATCTTGCTATTGCCGGTCTACATTTTATATCCTCTCTACTTTGGCCATCATCAATTGTTTTGTGCCCAAATACCAAAACCTGTCTACTACTTTTAGTTTTTCATATCTTAATCTAATTCTGTCAGTGTCAGCTGTTTTAATTCGACTACATTCAGTTACCCTTGTTTTACTTTTATTGATGTTCAGCTTATAACCTCTTTTCAGGTCATTATCCATACTATTCAACTGCTCTTCAAAGTCCTTTGCCGTCTCTGACAGATTTACACTGTCGTCGGCAGACCTAAAAGTTTTTATTTGTTCTACCATTCCACATTACTCCATGATTTCTTTACTGCTCGCCCCACGTACAAATTTAATTATATCGGGGAGAGGCCATAATCTTGCCTCACATCCCCCTGAGTTACTGCTTTCCTTCAACTCTTGTAAGTGCAGGTTGATTTCTGTACAACCCTGCGTGATTATTCACGCCCTATCTTTTATCCCAGCTACGTTCGCAGTTTCAAAGAGTGTATTCCAATCAACATTTCAAAAGCTTTCTGTAGACCTACAAAGGCTATTGATGTAGATTTGCCTTTCTGTAACCTCTGTTCCAAGTTAAGTGATCCGTATGGCCTCGCGTGTTGCTACGTTTATCCGAAACTGAAACTCATCTCAAAGCTTCGACTTTTACAAGTTGTCCCCTTTTTATGTAAATAATTCACCTTAATATATTACAATAATGATTTATTAAACTAGTGGTTCGCTAATATTCACACCTGTCAGCTGTGTTTGGAATTTTAATTATTACGAGGGACGTTCAATAAGTAATGTGACGCATTTTTTCGAAAAAATGAGGAATTTGTTGTATTACATCGTGGAATATTCCCGCTTCAGGCTCCATAGTTTATGGAAGTGTCGATAGGTGGCGGCGCTATGCGTAACCTTCAAAATGGCGTCTTGAAGTAAGGTGTGTTTCAAGCAGGGATCATTGAGTTTCTTTTTGCGGAATACCGGAGCATCGCGCTTCCAAAATGTCTACGGAGGTGTAGCAGTGAACAAAACCACGGCGAGTCGTTGTTCGAGGCGTATGTCATCATCGTAAGACTCATGCAATATTGGAACGTGCGTGCACTCATTTGAGGTGATCGATGGATCACAAAAACCTCGTTGTACAACTGTACGTCCCGGTTGTTAGTGCTGACACACTTGTCCACCAATTGGGGTACTCAAAGGTGCTTGCCGATGGCTGAGAGGGCCGTTAAGAGCCGCGAAGAACAACTGTGCGGAACTGCTTGTGCGTTACGAGGTTATTAATGCTGCAAGACCCTGGTTCCGATGTCAACAAGTAGAGTGGTATCGTGCGGGCATGTAGGCTCTCCCAGTAAGGTGGCATATGGCTGTCGCATTGAACGGATATTACTTTGAAAAAAGCCAGAAGAATGGGGAGTAAGACGATGTTGAATCCTGAATAAAACCAAGCTGCTTTCAGAAAAAAAGTGTTGCATTACTTATTGCATTGTTCTTGAAGTCTGAGGATATTTCGTTGTCTAATGTATCTTGCTCACCGGGCGGATTTTTTTGTGGCTGGTTCTCCCAAGGATCTTTCTAACTCCAAGGGAATGTTGTCTGACTTCGGACATACCTCAAGGGAGAGTTAGAGGATCCTTACTTTTCACAGTACATATAAATACCGGCCGGAGTGGCCGAGCGGTTCTAGGCGCTTCAGTCCGTAACCGCGCGACCGCTACGGTCGCAGGTTCCAATCCTGCCTCGGGCATGGATGTGTGTGATGTCCTTAGGTTAGTTAGGTTTAAGTAGTTCTAAGTTCTAGGGGACTGATGTCCTCCGCTGTTAAGTCCCATAGTGCTCAGAGCCATTTTTTTTTACATGTAAATGACACAGCAGACGTCAGAAGTTCCTTGAGGATTTCCGCGGATGGTCTGTTGTATAGAGAAATCACTACGCTAGGAAATTGTACCGAAAATGCAGGAAGATCTTCAGAGGTTCGATGTGTGGTGCAGGTAGTGGCAGCTGACCCACAACATAAAAAAGTTATATATTTGCATTAATAGGCAGAAAGACCCATTATTTTAAGATTGCACTATTGCACAACAATCACAGGAAACAGTTATTTCCATAAAATAAATAGGGGTATGCGCAACAAAGGAGGTAGCGTACGAAACGTTCCTTCGACCAATATGTGGATGATGCTCGTTACTACGGGATCCGAATCAAATAGGATTGATAGAGGATGTAGAGACTCAAAGAAGAGCTGCATGTTTCGTTACAGGTTAATTTAGTAGGCATGAAAGCGTCACAGGGATGATCCAGCAACTCCAGTGGCAGACTCTGCGAGAAAGACGCCCTGCATCCAGGTGTGGTTTTATGTTAAAAATCCAAGAACGGCCGATCCTAGGAGAGTCAACAAATATATTGCTTCCTCCTGCATATATCTCGCGAAAAGACTGTGGATATAAAATTAGATTGATTCGAGCCCCTGCAATCTTTCCTCCCGCGAACCATTCGCGACTGGGACAGGAAAGGAGTGAAGTGACAGTGACACACAAAATACCCTCCGCCACACACCGCAAGCGTATAACCGTTGCTTGCAGGAAGATAAACGGCGGCACAGTGAAATACAAATATGCGTGACGTGATAGAGAGCGGAATGTGCAAAAGTACATCGTTATTGAGTTGGTTCTCTGTTCCTCATCCTGGATGCCGTGCTGTCCACTCCAGTAGCCCAAAGGATCATATTTTGTTACTACCCTTCTGAAACACATTATTTATGAGAACTCGGCGTTTCCCCGTATCGCTTACGATGACGAAGTGAGCACGTAGTGAGCAGGTAGTGGCAGCTGACCCACAACATAAAAATTTATATATTTGCATTAATAGGCAGAAAGACCCATTATTTTAAGATTGCACTATTGCACAACAATCACAGGAAACAGTTATTTCCATAAAATAAATAGGGGTATGCGCAACAAAGGAGGTAGCGTACGAAACGTTCCTTCGACCAATATGTGGATGATGCTCGTTACTACGGGATCCGAATCAAATAGGAGCCCGCATCTCGTGGTCGTGCGGTAGCGTTCTCGCTTCCCACGCCCGGGTTCCCGGGTTCGATTCCCGGCGGGGTCAGGGATTTTCTCTGCCTCGTGATGGCTGGGTGTTGTGTGCTGTCCTTAGGTTAGTTAGGTTTAAGTAGTTCTAAGTTCTAGGGGACTTATGACCACAGCAGTTGAGTCCCATAGTGCTCAGAGCCATTTTTTTCAAATAGGATTGATAGAGGATGTAGAGACTCAAAGAAGAGCTGCATGTTTCGTTACAGGTTAATTTAGTAGGCATGAAAGCGTCACAGGGATGATCCAGCAACTCCAGTGGCAGACTCTGCGAGAAAGACGCCCTGCATCCAGGTGTGGTTTTATGTTAAAAATCCAAGAACGGCCGATCCTAGGAGAGTCAACAAATATATTGCTTCCTCCTGCATATATCTCGCGAAAAGACTGTGGATATAAAATTAGATTGATTCGAGCCCCTGCAATCTTTCCTCCCGCGAACCATTCGCGACTGGGACAGGAAAGGAGTGAAGTGACAGTGACACACAAAATACCCTCCGCCACACACCGCAAGCGTATAACCGTTGCTTGCAGGAAGATAAACGGCGGCACAGTGAAATACAAATATGCGTGACGTGATAGAGAGCGGAATGTGCAAAAGTACATCGTTATTGAGTTGGTTCTCTGTTCCTCATCCTGGATGCCGTGCTGTCCACTCCAGTAGCCCAAAGGATCATATTTTGTTACTACCCTTCCGAAACACATTATTTATGAGAACTCGGCGTTTCCCCGTATCGCTTACGATGACGAAGTGAGCACGTGTCTTGCGTTACGTGTCACGGAAAGGCTGCTTTCGGCTGTCGAGTGGCCACCACGTAGCACTCGGTGTGAGGAGTGCAGCGACGCCGAGCTGCTGTCCTCGAAGCAGGCTCCATATTCGGCACGACTGGACGGCGCGTGGGCATCGCGCGGTGGTCGGCTCAGGACCACCGTGGGCTCTTTAACCGGACTTGCTCGTTACTCAGCCAGGCCGGCACTATTGTATCCGCGCATACTTCGGTTTCCCGCCCGCCTCTGCTGGCCGTGTCCAGCTATACAGGGGCATTCTTCAGCTGAGCCTCGCGGGCCGCGTTTGTCTGGCACTACATCGAGTCTGTACCACTGTTCGTCTTGCGCATGGCTAAGCAAGAAATCAAAGCCTGCTTGTAACTGCGGAGAAAATACTTCAGGGTGTACCGGCTTGCGGAACATCAGACCTTAAGGCCCCCCACACCCGATCGACTGATTGTAGCAACACGTAGATAGTTCGTGCGACCTGTCCGTAGGACGTGTGGGATTAGATCGCAGCGGTCGGTCGCTGACCGCTCGTGATTCCCAAGCAGTCTCATGAGTCGTACACGACGTATCGACAATGTCTGGCAATATGGTTGCCTGACTTGACTCGTTTCTTTCTTTACTAAGCTTGGTCGCGTGGTTTTGGTTTGTTTCGCTAGGACCACGTGAAGTTACAACTTCTCTTTGGAGTTTATAGTTCTCCGAAAAGAGAAGCTGAATTCGGATTTGACGCTAACATTAAGAAAGAATACGAATATAAAACATTGACACTCCTACATTTTTTCTGTTGTGTGTTGTTATGTAGAAATGGAAGTTCATACTAAAGAGTTTCAACAAACAGGTGGTTTGGATTTAATACGTCTAGTTGTTTCATATATTATTAAGCTTACAACTGTTAAACAGATTGAGGTAATATTAAGCGACGATGTTAATTTAAATGTTTAATTTGTTCCTATCCCACAGAATTACATAAGTCCCTTACAATTTCATGTAATTCAACTCCTCCTCCCCCGCCCCCTTTTCCACATACAATTAAAGCAACATTTATGGAACCCAGCCGTGCTTCTTTAGGTAATATTTCTATACACACTTCTAGAATGCAAAGCCAATAAGTGCCATTAAGTAATCATTTGTACTTAAATTGCAAGACTAACATACGAAAAAACGATTTTACGCTATCCCAGTGTCACATTGTTGCATCGCACACTCCCTGCTTGGGGACGTAAACTCATTCCGCATAAGTTGCGAGGATGGAGGGACATAGGCAGTTTGTTAGTCATCGATTTTGTTAATGTAATACCGTAGGCCTTTTCCCCGCGACCGATTGGGATCTGATGATTTACATTGCTGCCGTTCACATCCACCGAGAAAGATGCTGCAGCGCTCAGTGTTTGGTGAACTGTATGTTTTTCGGTGGTGGCCTTGTCTAATGCTGTTTCTTTCTGTGTCTTCTTTTTTTACATGCCTTTCCAAATCCACACGAACGAACTCAGCAGCACTGGAATTATATAAAGGTTAGTAAGGGAAAAACATTACTTGTCCATTATAGTACGGATGGGTACGTAGACGTGTGTGTGTGTGTGTGTGTGTGTGTGTGTGTGTAAAAATGCCCTAGAAATCAAAGTAAATCGCTTTGTGTGGAGAAATAATAGGCAATAATAAGAGGTACACCAGACTCTTCAAAACATCGTAGCGAACACTAATTTTAGATTGCTGCACGGTCCGTAAGAGAGACGTGACGTAAATGGTTCTTCGAAGCTTTTTATTTTCCCGTAATAGAATTCACACCGGGATTGATATTCTTATTTTAGATCGAATGTCTCAAGTTTTTAATATGATGATAGGAAAAGCGTGTGAATAGTTTGCAGGAAGAATTTGATGAATATTGTTCGTTTTTAGAGGCACCAAAAATAGATTTCGGTGCCCTATATATCATGCTGTGTCATAAAATAGAATACTTACACGTGGAAAATTATCAGAATCAATTTGCAACCTACCTACACTAATGCCATCCAAATAGACGCACTGTTCTCGTGCACACACCCTCACTCGCCGAGATTTTGGACCGAGCTACGCTCTTAGAAGCTCGTTATGATAAACCACCTTGTTCCTGTCTCTACAGTCATACTTTCAATTGTGATTGGTGCAAAAGCTGGACTCCAGTGCAGCTCTCATATGTTTACACGGTTGGCTTTCAGTTTACCCTCCATAAGTAACGAAACTAACGTGTCAGGTACTAAATGAACACGTAAAGTGATGAATCAAATACAATATTGAACCTGTAGCCGAGGGTACTGCTGATAATTTAAACTTGTATTTGGTTTTTACAGGAGACACTTCGCGGATCTGCTACGTGTGAAACGAACTACCGAGTCACGTTAATCTGGTGAAGGCGACGTTGCCTTTAGAATTGAAAGTGGTTTCCACGTAGTGCTTCCTTAAGTAGGAATTTTACCTCAATCTTAGAAAAAGTTTAAATTTGCTATTCGATGCTGGGAGGGTTTAAACAGTGATAAATAGTCTTGAGTGATAATGCGGAGTTCTGCTGAATTTGACTGAGTTATTTTGTCTGCAGTGCAGTTGAAAAAGTTTTTATCACGTAACGATATTTGTTGTTATCTATTCCCATGAGTCGTGTGATATCAAGCGCATAAGATAGCTGCCAACAAAGTAAGGAAGGGTCTGTGTTTTTGAAAATGTGAATAAAAACTTTCACGAGTACAGTTATGCCAGCTAAAGTTTCTCGCTGTTTCATATAAACTCACCAGTTTTGTCAAACATCTCCCGTGATGGGGAGACCATATTATGATAGGGGACCCTTCTATATTTTTTTATGCGAATTCAGCAAGACTATGGATCGCTTCAGTTTTTGTATCACTTGCAACCCTTGATGAAGAAATCTGTCACTGGACACCACATTTTTCAGCAGCACAATTCTCTGCGTCATATGGACACAATAGTGCTACATTATTGAGTTCTAAGCAAATAAGGGAAAGCAGAAAGGTGGAAGGAGTATATGTACTTGAGGACAATATTATGGAAATGGAAGAGGATGTAAATGAAGATGAAATGGGAGATACGATACTGCGTGAAGAGTTTGACAGAGCACTGGAAGACCTGAGTCGAAACAAGGCCCCGGGAGTAGACAGTATTCCATTAGAACCACTGACGGCCTTGGGGGAACCAGTCCTGACAAAACTCTACCATCTGGTGAGCAAGATGTATGAGACAGGCGAAATACCCTCAGACTTCAAGAAGAATATAAGAATTCCAATCCCAAAGAAGGGAGGTGTTGACAGATATGAAAATTACCGAACTATCAGTTTAATAAGTCACGGCTGCAAAATACGAAGACGAATTCTTTACAGACGAATGGAAAGACTAGTAGAAGACGACTTCGGGGAAGATCAGTTTGGATTCCGTAGAAATATTGGAACACGTGAGGCAATACTGACCTTACGAATTATCTTAGAAGAAAGATTAGGGAAATGCAAACCTACGTTTCTAGCATTTGTAGACTTAGCGAAAGCTTTTGACAATGTTGACTGGAATACTCTCTTTCAAATTCTAAAGGTGGCAGGGGTAAAATAAAGGGAGCGAAAGGCTATTTACAATTTGTACAGAAACCAGATGGCAGTTATAAGAGTCGAGGGACATGAAAGGGAAGCAGTTGTTGGGAAGGGAGTGAGACAGGGTTGTAGCCTCTCCCCGATGTTATCAAATCTGTGTATTGAGCAAGCAACAAAGGAAACAAAAGAAAAATTCCGAGTAGGCATTAAAATGCAAGGAGAAGAAACAAAAACTTTGAGGTTCGCCGATGACATTGTAATTCTGTCAGAGACAGCAAAGGACTTGGAAGAGTAGTTGAACGAAATGGATAGTGTCTTGAAAGGAGGATATAAGATGAACATCAACAAAAGCAAAACGAGGATAATGGAATGTAGTCGAGTTAACTCGGGTGATGCTGAGGGTATTAGATTAGGAAATGAGTTTTGCTATTTGGGGAGCAAAATAACTGATGATGGTCGAAGTAGAGAGGATATAAAATGTAGACTGGCAATGGCAAGGAAATCGTTTCTGAAGAAGAGAAATTTGTTAACATCGAGCATAGATTTAAATGTCAGGAAGTCGTTTCTGAAAGTATTTGTATGGAGTGTAGCCATGTATGGAAGTGAAACATAACGATAAATAGTTTACACAAGAAGAGAATAGAAGCTTTCGAAATGTGGTGCTGCAGAAGAATGCTGAAGATTAGATGGGTAGATCACATAACTAATGATGAAGTATTGAATAGAATTGGTTAGAAGAGGAGTTTGTGGCACAACTTGACAAAAAGAAGGGACCGGTTAGTAGGACTTGTCATGTTCTGAGGAATCAAGGGATCACAAATTTAGCATTGGAGGGCAGCGTCGAGGGTAAAAATCGTAGAGGGAGACCAAGAGATGAATACACTAAGCAGATTCAGAAGGATGTAGGTTGCAGTAAGTACTGGGAGATGAAGCTTGTACAGGATAGGGTAGCATGGAGAGCTGCATGAAACCAGTCTCAGGACTGAAGACCACAACAACAACAATATTCAGTTCATATTAGACTCCAAATTCGCCAGGCATGAAAGTGTCCGCGCTGTCATGGAGCTGCCACGTCCTCTGTAAACTACTTATTTTGGGTGGACGTGTGCATGACCATAATCGTAGAATTATAGACGTTATGCATGCTGAAGAAAGCTGAGCCAACGAGCTGTTTTGAAATTTATGATCACCTCCGTGGTTTACTGGTCTGCGTCTCGTCCCCAGGTCTATTCTCGGATTTTTATGATGCAGCAATGTCCAGATCCGTATCCTCAGTCTTTTGAGGTGCTTGTGTGAATAACTGACAGTCGATTTATAGATTTGCTGTGTGGGTGCTCTTTAGTGTTCTGTCCGGTCACCGTGTGTGTGCTTCTGAGTTCTCAGTGGAATAGTCCGTACGCGTGGAGTGGTTACCAGGCTGGCTACGAGTGCGAGCAGTGGTCGTCAGACAGGTGAGGTAGGGAGTCCATGGGCTCCGGGGCGAAACAGGACAGGACAGGCCGTGTCTGTGGCCGGGCGCGTGTTAACTCAATGGCCGCATTGTGAGAGACCCATCACTGGGGAGGGCCCACACGACATTCCTTAACCCTCTCGTCGCTGCAGCGGGACGTCAACTGGCTCACTTCACGAGCGCCACTCCTTAAAGAAAAAAGAAAGGGCCCCAGCCGTTTTCTTTGACCTCTGGCTTCGGCCCCAGGACTTCATCCACGCTGTGGCACATCTGCGAGGGTGGGGAGGGGGGGGGCTGGGGATCGTAGTTATATGTGAGGTAAGAAATCCCAAAAAGAATACTTGATCAGAGGAACTAATGATAAGAAATCATAAATTATAATGTTGTTGAGAGAGAGAACTGAGTACTGATAACAAAAAACCGAGCTCATCAATATTGCTCACAGCGAAGACCACCAGTCGCAATCCCTTACAACGGTGGGGAAAAAAACCTCATTTTTCTATTGGGGAAACTATCACACTCGAATCGGCGAGTACTGTTAAAGCCTTGGCGTTCAATTTTTGAGAAGACATATGTGTGTCAATGTCTCGGAGGATTAAAACAGATAGAGGGGTATTGATCGTAGACGAAAATACTGGCATCTCTGGTGTAGTATTACTCGCCATGTTTTGAATAATTTTTGTCATAAGTCATCTGAGTGGTTGCTGCAGGCCTGCTCGACCTCCTCTCATATGCCAATATCTCAGGGTGGCAGCTACACCTAACATTCTGAATTATTTGATCTATATATTCCCCCTGTCTGCAATCCTTACGGCTCTCTCTAGCGCCATGGAAGTTACTTCCCGATATCTTAACATTTGTCCTATCATCCTGTTCCTCTCTGATATTCTCTTCCTCGCCGATACGGCAGAGGAATCCTCGTTTCTGGTCGATCGGCTAAATTTTCAGCATCGTTCTGTAACACCACATCTGAAACGCTGAGTGTCATTTCTTTCCCGTTTTTTCTACAGTCATAATTCACTTCCGTACAGTGCTGTGCTCGAGATATACGTTCTCAGAAGATTTTCCCTCAAATTAAGGGCTTTCTTTGATACCAGGAGACTTCTTTTATCGAGGAATTCCCTCTTTATTACTTTCTTTCATCTTTCTTTGATTTATTCTGTTTCCTGTAGTTCTTCCTGAGTTCCACTGAGGACACCAGTATTGTCAGCGAATCTTACCATTGATTTCTTTTCACCCTCCAACCTCTCTCCTGAGTCTTTCTTTTTTTGCGGTCATTACTTCTTTGATATGCAGGATGAACGTTACGAGAGACACTTCTCCCTTCCTTATTGGACTCGCATTCGGGAGGACGACGGTTCAATCCCGCATCCGGCCATCCTGATTTAGGTTTTCCGTGATTTCCCTAAATCGCTGCAGGCAAATGCCGGGATGGTTCCTTTGAAAGGGCACGGCCGACTTCCTTCCCTAATCCAATGAGACCGATGATCTAGCTGTTTGGTCTCTTCCCCCAAACAACCCAACCCCTTCCTTACGCGCTTTTTAATCCAAACACTTCTCTGTTGCTCTTCTATTCTTACATTTCTCTCTGGTTTCTTGTACATATATTTTTCTGAGAATTTAAAGTATCTTGCACCATGTTATGTCGTTGAACGCCATGTATGAAATATTTTTGATGTCCACCATACGTACGGGAGTTCGCATAGTTGACAGAATTACTTACTGTACTGCATGACATATGGCGCATATTTCCGTACATGACGTATAAAACGGCAGTCCATTGATGGAACTGTTATTTGTGATCAGGTGATCTATGTCAAAAGTCTTCCGACGTGATAATGGCCTCACGACGGGAATTAGGACAATGAATGCGGAATGACAGTTGGAGCTAGACGCAAGGACACTACGCTTCGAAAATCGTTAGGGAATTCAATATTCCTAGATCCACAGTGTCAAGACTGTGCTGAGAATATAAAATTTCAGCCATTACCTCTCACCACGGAGAACGCAGTGGGCGGTGGCCTTCAGTTAACGACTGAGAGCAGCGGCGATTTCGTAGCTGTCAGTGCTAACAGACAAGCAACACTGCGTGAAATGGCAGCAGAAATCAATGTGGGACGTACGACGAACGTATCCGTCAGGACAGTGGGGCGAAATTTGGCGTTAATCGGCTATGGCAGCTGACGACGACGCGAGCTCCTTTGCTAAGAGCACGACATCGCCTGGAGCACCTGTCCTTGGCTCGTGACCCCATCGCTTTGACCTTAAACGATTGGGAAACCGTGGCCTGGTCAGATGAATCCCGATTTCAGTTGGTAAGAGCTGAGGGTAAGGTCAGTTTGTGGCACAGACCCCACGAAGCCATGGATCCAAGTTGTCAACAAGCTACTGTGCAAGCTGGTGGTGGTTCCATAAAGGTGTGAGCTATGTTCACATAGAATGGAGTGGATGCTCTGGTGCAAATGAACCGACCATTGACTGGGTCATTTTCAGGCGTTCATTGACTTCATGTTCCCAAACAACGATGGAATTTTTATGGACGACAATGCGCCGTGTCACCTGGCCACCATTGTTCGTGATTGGTTAAAAGAACGTGTGGACAATCCGAGCGAATGTTTTGACCACCTGGACCGCCCGATATGAATCCCATCGAACATTTATGGAACATAATCTAGAGGTCAGTTGGTGCACAAAATTCGCACCTGCAACACTTTCGCAGTTACGGACGGCTGTGGAGGCAGCATGGCTCAATATTTCTGCAGGGAATTCCAACGATTTGTTGAGCCCGTGCAACGTCGAGTAGCTCCAGCCGCCGGGCAGGAGGAGGTCCGACAAGATATTAGGAGGTATCCCCTCACTTTGGTCACTTCAGTGTAATTACGCGCGTTGAGGGCTTGAAGCGTCTGTATTGCACCGAGACAGTTGGCCGTGTCATTGCGAAGGTGCGAGTTCGCAACGTGAAAGGAAAGGAAAGTTCAGGGACTACATACAACAGGTGCTGCCAAGAGCTGAAGCATTTCTCTGCCAAGATTTATTAATAGACAGTTCACCGAGAAGTGTGGTGCGAACAAAATCATTGTGACCGCAAACGGCGACCGGGACCGGAAATAGGCAGACAGCCAAAGGTTGGCGGCCGCGAAATCCTCAGGGTCAGTGAACGGCCGCCGGGAGAGGCTGCCCAAAAAAAGAACGCCAGCTGTGTGTACGCGCGCGCTGGCTCCTTTAGCTTCAGCACACCCACGGCTCCCAAGTCCGTGGCACTGTCACTATGGTACTGTGCAGGTGACCGCGTTTTAAAGCAAAACCACACACTTATTCAGCTTACTAAAACGTCTGTGCAGCTACAGTTACGGTATTTTTTCCTATCCTCGCAGCCTAGCAGAGATTAAGCTTATCTTTAGTGCCCCGTATAGCGTACCGAGCGGCTTAAACCTACATGCTCTGTCTTCACGTCTTCGAGGTGTCAACTGCTATCAGAACTCAGCAGATTAGGCATCTTATCTTTCGACTTGTGTGATCCACGCAGATTTTACTATATAATTTAACAGTTGGAATTCCGAACTATTACCTGGACCGTGAGAAGGTCGGAATGTGATACAGCTATTTTTAATTTATTTTTTTATCCTTTAAACCGTGTGACAGGTGCTAGGTCTTTACGACTAACCTTGTAATCAGATCCTCCCGGCTTGTTTATTTGTTACGAGCGTTCTGTACCGTTTGAACACAGTATAACCAGTATATTTTCTATTCGTATTCCATTCACGTAAGGCACTCGAAAAGACTTCCTGCCGGTAGGCCATCGAATATCTACCTTAGTATGATAATCATTACGCTTCAGCTTCGTGGCTTCTTTTGGACCGGTCGCAGTCAAAATTTCAGTAGCGAAATACAACCGTGATGGACAAAGCATTATCGTTGCGACGTTTACTGGAGTTGGCCGAGCACTTGTGCGGCTCATTGCAGCTAACTGAAGAAACCAGTGACCATTCGATAGGTGCTCTTTCTTCACAGTATTGAATAGTCAGTCGGCCTATAATTCTAAAAGGATCTTTTTCTCGCACGAATAACGCTTCCTCCGGACGTCTGCATCACCGTATGTACTCCGGAAGCAACTTTGTAGTGAATGGCAGAGTGTTCTTTGTACTACTACCAGTGATTCCTCTCCCTGTTACACATGAAAATTGAGGAATTATGGCCAGTACGCCTCTATAAGTTCCAGAATCGCCCTTAATCTGTCCATACGGGCTTTGCGTGAGAGGGACGTCGGAGGAGTTAGAACCATTCTTCCTTCTATCGCAAGTGCTGATTCTCTAAACTTCCTCAGTAGCATTTCGCGTTTCCATTACCTAATTGACTATCTGCTGCCGCGTCAGTACGTATACTATCAACAGATCCCTTCATTTAGTGCAGATGTAATATTTATTTTCTCCGCGATTAGACTCGGCGCTCCATTAGTTATCTAAGAGGGTGTGATGACAAGTAATTCCTCCGAATTTTTCATGTGAATACGCGGGGAAACTTCTTAAACAAAACAAACGTTACTAACATTCTACATCTTCATTCTTTATGTATACATATTTATTTCTTTACGTAATCACCCTGGCGATGAACACATTTTCCCAACGAGAGACCAGTTTATTCACGGCCGTCACTGTCGAATGTTTGACTTTATTCACGGAGCCACATCACGCCCTGCTTGCACCGCTTTACCGCTTTCAAAATGAAGTCCACGACGGTGTTATTTAAGGTTTGGAAACAGACGAATATCGGATGGTGCCGAGGCGGGACTTATGCAGCATGATCGATGACAGTGAAACCAACACGTCAGATTGTTGCAGATGTCGCAATGCTCGTGCGTCGTCTGACATTGTCCTGCAGAAGGACAGGGTGCTCCATATGTGGACGAACTCTTCAGTTTCGAAACTCGGTCACGTTACACACCGCCATGTTACACCCTACAGTTCGGAGCTGTCTGGCGGCAGAGGACTGCAAATTTGTAGACATAAAGAATAGAGATGTAGATTGCTAGTAACATTTGTTTTATTAAAATGCTTTAAGAATTTTCACATAAAAAATTGGAAGGCTTTACTTTTTAGCACGCCCTCGTAATACAGTACCTAATATTCAATATTGCTCTGCAGCTTCTACTCTCCTCTTATCTCTATTATTTATCGTCCACATTCCCTTCCGTACGATGCTGCACTCCAAATACTCTCAGGAAAGTCTCCCTAACACCTAAATTTATACGTTCTACGTTAAAATATTTGTCTTCTTCAGCAACTTTTATCTTTCTGTTACCAGTCTACATTTTATATGCCCTCTTCTTTTGCGATAGTAAATTTACTCCCCAAACACCAAACTTCTCTAGTGTTTACAGTATCTCATTACCTAACTTAATTTCCTCGGCATCGCCTGATCTAATTAGACTGCACACCATTACCTCCTTTCTCCTACTTTTGTTGATATTCGTCTTACACTTCTGTCGATATTTGTCTTCTAACCTCATTTCAAGACACTACCTATTTCATTCAATGGATTATCAGAGTCCTTTGCCGGCTCTGTCATAATTACAGTGTCATACGCAAACGTTAATGGTATTGTTCGGCAGTTTTTGAGGTCCTTTCCAATAAATCGCCACAGTTCAATTAACGTGGTTGCCTCTGGGTGCACGTGTTCGCCTTTAGAGCGTAGATATCCCCCTCGATATTTGACGGTTGCGGCTGACTGATTTGTAGCCGACTGCAGTCAAACATTGTAGGATCTAATATTCACGAATTTTACCTTAGGTCTGTTTAGGTGTAGGTTCACCACCCCGCTTGTTACTCCAAACATTAGTCATTTACTAGATTTTCGTCCATTTCAGAGTACAAATGCACATTTAGTGGATTTTACTACAGAGATTTGTGGCGCATTTAATACGTAACGAGAACAGGTTTAGTAGATGCGAAAGAGCAAACGAAGGTATAGTAATTCTGCTAAGAGTGCTTTCGTATTAATGCTTCCAATTAGTCTTCTTGACACTTAAGTTTTGTTTGTTTTTGGACACGTCAGTGTAACTGTTGCTAGTGTCATATTGAATCACCCGTTTGTATAGTCTGTGCGCACTATGAGTTGCTCGATGCTCTGCATGATTGATTATAATCTGGATGTCTGAGAATGGAGTTGCACTACTCCGAGAGCGATAGCGTAATGTACGAACTTCGTAAATAAAAACAACTGAGCGGATTATTCCAAACTTGTTATTGGAAATAACGGTATATCTATTTCAAATAAGTGCACGCGCCTTGACGAGGTTTACAATAGTACCTTTCGCGATACTTGACGAGTGGACGGGGCGCACACAGCCCTTGTGAGACGAATTGAGGAGCTACTTGATTGAGAAGTAGCGGTTCCGGTCACGAAAACTGACAACGGCCAAGAGAGTAGTGTGCTGGCCACATGCCACTCCGTATCCGATTCAAGTGACGCGTGTCGGCCGAGAACGACACGGCGGTCGTCGGTACCGGTGGGCCGTCCGAGGCGTATTCGGGTGGAGTTTAATTCAGTTCTAATTTTTAGAGTAGCGCAGGAAGGAGTAAGTAGCCGTATGGAGCGTAGCTTCTTCCACGTGGACCAGTGAGCAAGACGAGTGGAGAAGTAATGCATAGCAGCGCGGCCTGCCGACATTTACATAGTCGCTCCGTGAGGGGGGCTGCCAATGAGACGTTGGCGCCGGCACTTTTTTCCCGTGTGACGTGGGACTTGAACCGCTGCCCAGAATGCCGTTCCCTGCTGGGCGCGTGCGCACGTAGGGTGCCGTGCGCCGCGCCGAGCGGCCGGTCACATCGCGCGGTGCGCCCGCCGCTCCAGCTAACGTTACAAAACTGGGCGCCCCAGCTGCTGGAGTCCATAAATTGTGCCCGATCCGGGAGTCCCATAAAATGTGTGGCAGTTGGCTCGATCCCAACTCCAACATTGTAGCCTTCACGGGAATCTGTCGCCTGGTACTTAGCTCCAGAAGGTTTTTAATTTCCTTTTTTACAGCCCTTACTCATCATTTAAGTAGGTCAGCGCCGCTTATTAACAATACAGCGTGCACGGCAGTAAACTGAACATGAACAGCCAAACTGTTGGAAGTTCGCTCGGTGTAAATATACAGTATCGCTCCTATGACTTGCGTTCATTACAGTTTTATGCTAAATCATTTGTTGCAAGCTGTAAAACTACTGCAAATATATACGAGTCTCTGTTATCCCTGTTTTCAATATTTCCGACAGAATCCGTACAATAAAATCAAGTGAGAAGGTCGTGACGAGATTTCAAAGTTAGTTTAGTTAGTTAATTTCAAAGATGCTCCGATACAACTTTTTTTGTAACACTACGTGAATGCATTGTGTTTAGTGCAGTCTTATGTTTGCCTTGTATCATGCTCGTTACGAGAAGAGAACGGAGAGTCAGAAACCTGGTGCCGTCACAGCCTACTTCTCGCGAATAGCACCAAGGGGGCCGTCAAGCTTAAGGTCCCCGTCCGACAGACAGATCACCAGTGTCACATACCCTCACTTCAGGAGACCCTGCGGACAGGTTTGTTATTTAAATCAGGACACTGGATTCGAACTGTAGGTGGCACAAAAGTAGTATTCAGATTGTACTTGGGGGTGGGGGTGGCGGTGTGAATGGAACAACAGGATTTCCGATATGAAGCAGTAGTACACCAATTGCGTTTCTTCACGTCGGCATTCTTGAAAAACAGTTGATGAAAATGGTGAATAAAAATCTGAATGACTAGATTGGTCTTTGCGGTGGACGGAGACGTGTAAGGGGAAAATATCGATAAATTGATATTTTATCAACAGCCCTAATTCGAACCGGCTTACCCCCGGGTAGACTGCCACCGCACCACACCTCGTCCACGGAGGCGGGTTGAGATTTCAAAGTGGTGCAAAGATTGGCAACCTTCTTCAAATGTTCAGAAATTTAATTGTAAACGTCAAGAAAGGAGAAAACATTGTGTCTTATAGCCACAATGTCAGTGAATCACTGTTTGAATCGGTCAAGTCATAAAAATACCCAGATGCTACAATTTGTAGAGATATGAAATGGAAACATCGCTTATATTCAGTCATAGGTAAAGCAGCTAGCAGACTGTGGTTTATTCATCTGTTAAGGGAAAAAAAATGGTTCAAATGGCTCTGAGCACTATGGGACTTAACATCTGTGGTCATCAGTCCCCTAGAACTTAGAACTACTTAAACCTAACTAACCTAAGGACATCACACACATCCATGCCCGAGGCAGGATTAGAACCTGCGACCGGAGCGGTCACGCGGTTCCAGACTGAAGCGCCTTTAACCGCACGGCCACACCGGCCGGCTGTTAAGGAAAGTGCAGTAAGTCTACAGTGGAGACTGCTTACAAAACACTCCTGCGACCCAATCTAGAATAAAGCTGAAGTGTGTGAGAGCTGTACAAAATAGGATTGACAGCGGATGTTGAACATACACATAGCAGGGCACCACGAATGGCCACAGGTTTCTGTGATCCATGGGAGAGCGTCACGAAGTTTCTAAAAGGACTGAAATGCCAGGCGCTTGAAGGTAGTCGCAGAGTCGCTTCAAAACCTACCTAGAAACTTTCCATAACCAATATTTCCGAACTCCACGTGAATGGAAAGGGAAAAAGCCATAACAACTGGTGTAATGGGATATACCTTCTGCCATGCACTTCAGTTGTTTGCAGAGTGTAGATGTAGACGTAAATGTACGAGAAGGTTCGGTGTTGTTTGGCTCTGAGCACTAAGCGACTTAACTGCTGAGGTCATCAGTCGCCTAGGACTTAGAACTAATTAAACCTAACTAACCTAAGGACATCACACACATCCATGCCCGAGGCAGGATTCGAACCTGCGAACGTAGCGGTCGCTCGGTTCCAGCCTGTAGCGCCTAGAACCGCCCGGCCACACCGGCCGGCTCGGTGTTGTTTACTGTGCAACTCAGCGTGAAACGTCCAAGACTGATCGTAAGGTGAGCAGGTTGTCTCTCTGATTCTCCCATCCTGCATTTCCCCGGAGCGTGCAGTCTACAAATTTGTGTGAACCCATAACTTGCTGATCTCTCTACCTATCATAATGGCACATTCCAGGACGTGGGTAAAGGTAAAGAGGCATCAACCCGAGAGAAAGCATTCACAGCAAGCGTACGTCGTTGTTTTATTCTGCTGTTACATTTTGTAAAGAGCTTCTCGTTTTGCACTTTTCGAGTTGCGGTGACGTACGTAACTAGAGATAAGACTCTTGTAGCTTCCGTATTGATGGTAGATAGTGAGGACGTCGGCTGATAACCCCGTGCAGGAGAACAAACACTTTCTTATTCTCAATTTTCTTTCACTTCTATACTCAGTAGTGTTGTTTTCGGGTTGCCTGCTGTCGATTTAAAAGCCAAATAACGCCATACAGGTATATGGATACCAAAGCAGTCTGTATTGAAAACATAGATATCGAGATGTGATAAACCTATTGCATCACTAGATTTACCAAACACATCCCATTAATTATATTTTAATAAGGAAGTAACCAAAACTCCTCGGATTATACGTTACAGGATTAATAAAGAAAAGAGTTATTAACACACAAATATAGTCTGTGATTGCATCAGTATTAGTATTTGTTGGGAATATCTATGAAGCAAGAAGTAAAGCATTGCACCATAAAGTCAACCATAGCCATGACTCAGGTATTACTAGATGAAAATGTTAAACCTGATACTGTACGAAATCTCTAACAGAAATGGATCTAAATTTACGCGGTGGATAACAGTAACTATCTACTAATACGTCTAGGTAATCATTATTAAGACGTAGAACATTCCAGACATACCAAGCCAGTCATGTACCAATATTTGTAGGTGTTAACGTAAATGACACTGTCAGGCGTGGTTGTAGGTGAAGTAATGCCCTCATCAAACTGTAGGGCGATTCCAGTATCACAGTGTCATTACTTGTCGTCCTGTCTGAGGTTGTCTTTCCCTTGCTTTCCTCGGACCCTAGAACTGACTTGCCCAGCCACTTACAGGGGTTCCAGCCTTTAGTGTGGACTCCGAACCACAGCGCAGTTGGGCGTTTTTTCACATTAACAAACGTTGTCCGACGTGAAAGAAGAGATAAGTGACAGATGAAAATCGTAGGAATGGACTGGGTCTCGAACCCCACCACCCCGTTTTGTGGCATGTTACCGTGGAGCCACACAGAGATACCTTTTCGTTGATACTATAATAATCAATAATAAAAAGAAGAAAGTGTAAGAAAAAGTCCTTGATTCCTTCATTAAGATCTGTGCACCAACGTTTTTGACAAAAGTATGGTAATTTTACCTGCGGTGATTAAAAGGGAAACACTATGGCTAAAGTGAAAAAGGGGATGTAAGAGGGGTGTAGAAGGCTGGAGTGTGCTGCAGTGCACGCTAACAACTCCAGACACGGTGTTGCGCTTGAGTCCACTAAGAGTTTATCGGCTTGTTGAGTTCGGAGTCCGCGATAAGGCTTGCAGCCGCCGCTTGCGCACTTCCTGTTCCGTGCTCGCGAGCCAGACCCCTCTGCAGCGGTTCTTTTATCGGACCGTACCGCGCATGGCTCCATTACCTTTTGATGCACCCATAAATTTGTACAATCCCCATCAGTCATCAGTCTTCTCAATATTGTGTTACATCTCCATCGCACTGGGGAGTGCGCTGCAATAGATCAAAAAGGTACAAATGGAGCAATATGCTTTCATATGTCACATAGTTGTTTAGCTATTAGGTGACATGAAAAAATTAATTTTTTTCTAGTCCTACTAATTTTTTATTATCTTCGGCATACCACGATTAAACCACGCTATCCATATATTGAACGTCATAAGAAGTTTCAGGTTGCTTCAGTATGTTTTATGTAAAGCTGATTTTTTTTTATTTACTCATGTCCATCTGATGTATAGCTGATAACTACAGGTGATGTGCACTGGTGTGCAAAACCTAAGGACGAAAGTAACTTGTGCATGATGTATCATTGTCAAGTAACATAGCGCGATGAAACTTCGGACCATATATAGAAAGAGCTGCTAAAGTATGGTGTTAGAAGGTAACTGAAAGAAATATGCAATGAGACGAACGTAAATGACACTTTTATTTTTCAAAGACAATAATTACACTGAATTCAACGAGATTTATGAGGGTCTCCGGACATGACAATTTCAGGAGGATGTCCTGTCACATTTTGTCATGAAATTTGTGCATCAGCAGAAATGTGGCTTGGAAGAATACGTATTGTTCAGTTTTGCGTAATGGGATGTACGAAAATCTCTACAGTAATGGAACACTGTCTACGTTCTTGCCGGTAGATGAACTAAGCAATATGAGTGGCTGCGAGAAGCAGCATTGGAATCGATACTCGGCGACAGTTTTTAAGCTGCACTAAAGTATGACATTAAATCTTGTGGTGGGGACGTTACATCAAATTAATTCGGTGTGTAAATTGCGTAGTGTTTCGTAATGAGCAGGCTGCAAGTCATGTTAGATAAAAGCGTTTCAGAGATTTTTATGTCTTCACCTCAAGTGTTGTATCATTATATTTGTGCACACGAACTTCTTAATCTAGAAGGTTTCAAATGCTTTGATACTTCTATCGGAGCAGAGGTGTTACATCACATGTGATCATCACTGAAAATGAAGACGCGAGTCTCCTAAAATAATCTGAAAATAAATATGCAGCTGCCCGTTAGCTTATTTACTACAGAACAATGTAAGCTAATATCAAAGCTCCCTTGCGGAAATGGGCAACGAAGTGATGTTGCAGATGGGGAAACTGAAGTGTGTGATATTTGTCAGTAGGTATATTTTATAGGCACAAAAAGGAAGAGATTTAACTTTCAGAACGCGTACGCTTGCATCATTGTTCACAAAACTGGGAGACTTTAAAAATATGAAAGCTATCAGATACGTACCACTACAAGTGTAACAGTCGAGTAAGGTTTAAATTCTAAACGGGAACTAGTCTTCGGAGTCGAAGTAGTAACACCACTGTTGGACTTTTCATCAGTTTTACTAAAGATTTGACGTTGGTAGCTCGCGGAAAAGTTTCTGTGGGATTTAAAATCTCGTAGTCGAAGCAAAAAGTCGATTCCCTGAGTACCCAAATGTTGTGGACACGTGTGTGTGTGTGTGTGTGTGTGTGTGTGTGTGTGTGTGTGTGTGTGTGTGTAGAGCTGGTGTTTGTTTGTTTTGCCTGGCTGTCTTGTGGTGCTACACGTGTGCGGGCTGTTCTCTTGCAGACGTACACGTGTCTTCACGTGTGCTCCAACCCGACTGGGACAGGCCAGTGCTGCTCGCCATCTGTAAGTCCCGACGACCGCCCGTGTTCGCCTGTTGTTTGTATTCCTAGGTTTTCGCCTGATGCATGGTCTGCTGCAGCGCTTGCTTAATCTCATCTAGTTTATTCTTGATTGCTGTGTTGCTGATTGCTGTATTTGCACCTGCTTGCATAAGCATTTTGTCTTTTATCGGCAACTAGTTTAAATTTTAAATTTTACTCGTCTTTAGTGTGGAATAATAGTGCATTGTTATCGTTATCATATCATCTAGTCAGTAAAAGAGTGTAGCTTATGTAGCTGGTAACATAGACGGAAACTGGTTATGGATTCAAATGATTGAAAAAAACAATTCTAACTGTCCGCAGTATCCAGAATGCATTTCCACTTTCAAATGGAGTGTGCGTAGAAAGTCAAAGGTCCGGACACAGTTTTGATTTGCCATGAAGTTTCATATCGGCAATGTATTTAAACGTTGTTTGTGATAAGAGACACCGAATGCGTCACGGCATATAATGTTATTAGCCATGTTTAAAATGACTACACTGGACGAAAGAGCCAGCTTGATCATATGCTTCTGCTGTAAAGCTTTGTGTAATTCCGCTCTAGAAGATTATAAGATTAACCGCGAAACAGCTGTCAAACATGAAGTGGTAGCGATTTCACAACTTAGCTTACCAAATAGCCACAGCACCCTCAACGTGTCATCGATTAACAACATACCTTTCAGAGATTAGTGTATGTTGATACCTTGGCTTGTGCGCGACAGAAATGAAAATTTATTTAATTTTTCCTTCTCACTAAAAGTGAGTTTACAGAAAATATTTGGAGAAATATTAACGTTGTGCAAGGTTAAGATACGTGCCTACGACCATACAATTTGTTGAAAATCCATTAACGTGTTCATGTGATTTTGATATCAAAGGCTGCAAAACCCATCATGGACAGCCATAATGCTCTGACTGGTTCACTTATACGCCATTAAACGTTCACAATAGGACACGTCCCATTACTTCAGAAGCTTTAATTTATCTCTCCTTACGCTTTGCTCATTTGATAACGTGGAAACTTAAAATTTCCTTGCTGTTGCGCTGTGCAGTGGTAAGATCACTAGGCTTCTTAGATGGTGGATTGGTAAAGTTATTCAGTAAGATGTAGTGCCACTAGGTCGGCAGAGATCCAGGATAGCAAAATGCGACCGTATGTCGTAAGTTTGTAGGAACAGTCTTCTGGCACATGAAAGGTGACATTAGTCTCAATATTTCCTTAGCAAAGCGTCTCAGTTAATGCCGAGTAGTAGTGCGCAATGCAGCGGGAAGAAATGTTATTTGATGGATAAGACCCGAAGCGCTCTAGGGGAACGTCCTCCACTCTATAAATCACGGCAAGCGCACTTTCGGCATTCGCTGGACACATTCAAACCACTTCACCTCATTGCTTCCGTGGTAGACTGTTATTAGGAAACTGCAGCTAAATGCAAATTGAAAGAATTATGGTACGTCACATTCACTTTTAATTTGTTGCACGTCGCCTTTAGATGGCTCCTCAGGTCGATACAGTAACTGACATGAGTGTTTCTCCTGGATGTAACCCGTCGTCCGTGTTACATTTGACTTCGAAGATATTCGAGCAAGCTTCACAATGCAGCCCATTATATAGCGAACATAAACGCAAAACCAAAACAATGTCCTTATTTTCGATGTACAACGGCCTGCAATAAGCTTCTTCCAAATGAGACTCGAGGCAGACGATTGGCTAAATCCAGGAGAGGAAATACACACAACCACATGAGGATCAGGCCATAACCCCTCGAAACAAGTCGTGGTAGAAAATTGACTGTTCAAGATAATCTTCATTTATTGTTCCGTCTCAGATGCACATACCAGAGTACAGTACTCTGATGTGTGGTTCTGAGTGGACAAGACAGGTTGCTGACGCAACTAGTTAGATCTGAAGATGATCCATAGTGATCGAAACATGTTCTCTAATTTAAAATGTACAACTGAAGGAGAATAATAAATGAGAATTATCTAAAGTACTAATATAGTTCCTGAATCTCTCCAGACGAATATGTCGGTTGTAGTGAAAACTGACTGTCGCAGATAATTGTCCGACTTTCTTTTATTCAAAGCGCTAAAGCTGTGCTCTCGGAAAATCTTCTCCAGAGGATTTACATCAAAATTTTTTGAAGTGGTTGTGTTTCGAATCCTGTCGTTCTTAGTCTTGTTTTTCTGTGTTAATTCTCTCATTTCTGTTGCTTGGCTATGACTTTGTGTTTCCTTCCTAACTGTCCAAGGTTCGCACCACAGTGATCAGTAACGGGGGTATATTCGTCGACGACAGAGCTGTGAGCGGCAACCACACCCTCGTTACTTCAGCAAAACTTGGATTTTGCGATTTTCACGAGAGTTTTGCTCGCTGCTTTGGGAGTGGCAGTTTCAGTCGGCCACACTGTAAAAGAGTACTACTAGTTAGTGTTTGTGAGGCGGATAGACGGTGGGGGAGTGCGGTCTGGCCAGGCCACGTGCTGGTTGTTTATCAGGCGACGCGGCCAATGACAAGCAGCAGGTAGGCTGGCCGTTGCGACACGGACAGCAGAACGGGTTCAGCGTAAAGCGGCCGCCGCAGGACATAAATCGCTCGCCCTGCTGGAGTTTCGCCGCACGGGTAGCGACGTCCTCACACACGGGGGAAAGCGGCGGACGGACATCTCTGTCGTAATATGCCGGCCGCGTCATCTCTCTAGCGTTTGGAAACCCTTCTAGTTCCTAGCTTACGCACCGCACAGAAAGGGGCTGGTTGCCATTTACTCCTTGCATCACACTCTCCATGATTGTGACAATTCGCAGATACGTTTGCATTATTCCTTTGGGGTACGTGTAATTGATGTAGTGAGATGTACCGGGTAATCAAAAAGTCAGTATAAATTTGAAAACTTAATAAATCACGGAATAATGTAGATAGAGAGGTAAAAATTGACACATATGCTTGGAATGGCATGGGGTTTACTAGAAAAAAAAAAAAACCATATTGCTAGACACGTGAAAGATCTTTTGCGCGCGTCGTTTTGGTGATGATCGTGTGCTCAGCCGCCACTTTCGTCATGCTTGGCCTCCCAGGTCTTCAGACCTCAACCCGTGCGATTATTGGCTTTGGGGTTACCTGAAGTCGCAAGTGTATCGTGATCTACCGACATCTCTAGGGATGCTGAAAGGCAACATCCGACGCCAATGCCTCACCATAACTCCGGACATGCTTTACAGTGCTGTTCACAACATTATTCCTCGACTACAGCTATTGTTGAGGAATGATGGTGGACATATTGAGCATTTCCTGTAAAGAACATCGTCTTTGCTTTGTCTTACATTGTTATGCTAATTGTTGCTATTCTGATCAGATGAAGCGCCATCTGTCGAACTTTTTTGAACTTTTGTCTTTTTTTTGGTTCTAATAAAACCCCATGTTATTCCAAGCATGTGTGTCAATTTATACCTCTCTATCTACATTATTCCGTGATTTATTCAGTTTTCAAATTTATACTGACTTTTTGATCACCGGGTATAATTCCTGTACGTGGATCAAGACCAAATGAAGGAAGATTAGAGTGTAATATGGCATTGCAGTGCCTGGTTTGTTCAGAAATACCATCGAATGTTTCTTCGAACAAGCATGTGTATCCGAAGGAACAGGCACTGCGGAGACTACAGCCGTTAGAAATACATGAAATGTATTCGCAGTTGAGAATATGGATAACCAGCAGATGCATAATGGAACGCATGTCCGAAGGAACTTGCATCGTATTTCTGAACAACACAGGCACTACAATGAAGTACCGGTTAAGCGACTTTAAAGTAAAATGTCTCGCCTGTGCGAGAATATACATAATGGATGTAAGAGTTGCAGGTTGTAGACACATGGATGACGACGTATGGAAGTTTAGGTCTGGCCGTGCGTTGTGTTCGGATGCGTAATGCTGAGAGGCGACCGCTCGCGAAAAGCGGGAAATCTGGGTTCGAGTCCCGGTCCGGCACAAATTTTAATTTTCGTCATTCCATTCGACAGCTGGTGGTTGTCCATTTCGCAACTGCGAATACATTTTATGTATTAAAGTTTAATGTCCAGTCGACAGCGCGGTCATTAGCGATGGGAATAAGGCCGATAGTTACTGTGGTCCACGTGATCCGGATCCGGGCGTTATGTGGCTTAATTAACTCAGCAATGGCCGGCGATATGGGGCGTAGTTATCCCACCAGTGGTAAAGAAAGCAGCTCCAATAAATCGTGACTTCCATCCCCTGGCCTAGTAAATAAAGGTGCCAATGTAATGAAAGATTTTGGCAGATGAAAACTGCGGACTAGGCTGGGGCTAGAACCCGGACCCTTCCTCCTTTGCGGGCAATACTCTTACAGACTGAGCTGTCCGGGCACCGACTCACGACCAGCCTGCACAGCCTCACTTCTGTCACTTTCCAAACTTCACATACATTTTACTCCTAGAAGAAAGGCTATACCGGAGAAATGGCTTAGCCATAACCTAGGATATTGTTCCAAGAATTGATTGTGGAAGGAGCTAACATAAGAACAAACCTTGCACTTTACCTTTAGAAGAAAGTTTCGGAGCAAATAGTGAGACTCCAATTACAGATTAAGACCCGCAATTTCAATGTAAAGAATTTCAGTAGTAATTATCGTTTTAATGGGTGCAAAAGTAACCCGCCAGGTTGCATTCCTAACAACAGTATTAAGTAACCACCATTCGCTGAAAACACATATAAACATATGCTTGTTTTGCATATTTTTAATCTAGGCATGCTTATTTCGTTCCCGTTCCGTCACGCTCGATATTTAGTCTCTGGTAGAGAATAAAATAAACATTTGGAGCTACGGTTCTGTTTAATTATCATATAAACTGTATTTTCATTACAGTTTCCTTCGTTCAAGTGCTATCTGTCGAAAAGAAATAAATGTTTATTCCTGGTTATAATTAACATAGCTTCAATAATAACAAAGACAACTTGAACAGTAAAAAGGAAAATCAACCTATATCACATCTACCACTTGATCAATATGGGTTCCATTTCAGGTTTCAGCTCCACTGCTTTATGTAGATCTCAAATAAATATGTGCCCTACACCCAACTTCCTTTCTTGTCAGATGTGTGTGAGATAACACGGTTTGTATCGTAGGATTCGGTTCTTCACTTCAGGTTCAGCATTCGCCATTGTTTCCTTAAATCTGACATCCTTTTAGTCGTGTAGCATGACGAATTTATCATTATTGCAGCTGCCAGTTGATATCTTTTCTGTCTCTTCATGTTGGCCCATGCGCAGCACCTTAATGCTTCGTGCTATCTTCGTTATCGAATGCGTGTACTCTTTGTGATCTATGGGGTTTTATCGTCGCGGTTGATTGGTGGAGTACTTCGCGGTGTTACCGGAACCGATCTTTCATTTTATGCAATGGAAACAACTCGGGAAACACGCTGGAGTACACCATTAGTGCATTTACTATTGACGATCATTAGTTACAGCCTTTCTTCTTTCTAACTTTTTAACAGCTCTTTGTATTTTATTGTATCTTTCCAGTCCACACAAGGTGTTTACCTCGAAGCACGCTCTTTGGAAGGCTTCTAAATTTTGCTCTTGGCGTCTTTTCAATGTCATGCGAGCTACGTCAGCTGAAATTCGGCGATCCGAACATCCGAATTAACGTAGAAAACGAGACCAGTTAATATCAGACGGGGGAATAAGAAAGTAGAGAAGAAACCCGGTTAGGATGCGTTGCGGGAAGGGAGATCGCCTGCCCTGTAACCAGAAGCTGTGCCGTGGAGGCGGGTTGGGCTGCAAGTGAAGGTGTCTGCTAGTGGAACGTTTCCCGGTACTGTATTATCGCTAATGGGACCGCCGGCAGGAGAGTCGCCCTCCTGGGCGCAATTTCCGGCGCGGCGCGGCGCAGCAGACTGACAGGTGTAGTAATTGCGGCCGGTGACGGTGCTGTCTGAGCGCCGGGTTGCGCAACGGCAGCGCGGTCTCTGAGGCGAGGTGACAGCTCGTCGCGGGCGCCACTGTCCCAGTTGCCTCGAGCTCCCTGTCCCAGGCCCCCTTCTGGCCTGGGCGTTCGTACGACGCCGCCCACGTTCCCTCCCAAAAGTCAGGGCTGTTCAAATACCATACTGATATTGGTATGCCTGAAATTCCCTTGATACCTCGACAATGTCTGATAAAAAATATCGATACCGACATTATCGCAAGATATTGAATGCTTAAGTATATTTAAGCATTTCTTGAACACAAAAGGACTAATACGGAAATAATGCTATGTAAAAGTTCGTAATAGCTATCCTTAACAGTGTTAATATAGTTGATGACAGATGGCCTGTACCCATAAAATTATTTTATTTCATTGGAACACTAGTGCTTTTCACCTTCTTGGACGCTAGCTAGTGCAGAGCAACGGGGAGTTACATTGCAGACTACCGATGTATCACATATCTAAATAATTGTCATTATCACGTAACTCGACTGTGTGTGTCACGACAAAAAAAAAGGGGGGGGGGTTCAAATGGCTCTGAGCACTATGGGACTTAACATCTGAGGTCATCAGTCCTCTAGACAGAACTACTTAAACCTAACTAACCTAAGGATATCACACACATCCATGCCCGAGGCAGGATTCGAACCTGCGACCGTAGCGGTTGCGCGGTTCCAGACTGAAGCGCCTAGAACCGCTCGGCCACACCGGCCGGCTGTGTCGCGACAGTAATAACTAAAAGTTAAACTCTAGTGGTAAAATTGTATCGCTAAACTATCGACAAACGGTTACATATAGTGTAAATATGAAGACAGTTGTTAAATGTGGCACTTGAGACAAACGACGGTTTGGTTTCTTCTCTTCCCCCATCTTAAATATTTTCAATTGATTGAGATACTACATTACATACCACACCTTTCTTAATTTTGACACAGTACTGCATTTTAGTCTATGACTTATTTCTGGTTGCTTAGTGATTTATTTGCCAACGTTTGTTACTGAAAAAATAACACCCTTAGGCACTCGTTACAGTAAGAGACAGCTCATAAAATATGCTCAGCTTCAGCCAGTGGACTGATAACATCATAACAAAACTCTAAAATTACTGTGAAAAAATTAATTCATTGGGTCATTGTTAAGTTTCTTGAAGAGAGAGACACTCCTGAGGAAAATCCATAGTTCACACACAAAAATATATCAAAATATAGCCTTTTTTTCCTCAGACTTTCCTTGTTCCTACTCGTTCTTAGAAATGACACCAAAAGTAATGCCATCTGGAATTCATCGATAAGGAATCTCTTAATACTGCGTATTTAGGTCCAACTACCGGACTTTCCTTGTTCCTGCATGTCCTTAGAAATGACACCAAAACTAGTGTCATCTGGAATTCATCGACAAGAAATCTTGTAACACTGTGTATTTATGTCCAGCTACTTTTCCTTACTTAGTCTCTCTTTGATTTTACGTCACTTATTGAATGAAGACCGGCAGAAGATTGTGAATGGAAACCAGTGTAATGTATTGGACTTCAGAGGTCCACTGCTGTTAGTTGACACCATTAGTGACAGATTACTGGAAATAGTAAACACCATAAAATACCTAGGAATAACCACTGGGAGTGGCCTATAGTGTAATGCCCACATAAGAAAAACTGTAGGAAAAGCAAAAAATGTAATTCATCCATGAAAAAAGTGGCTTACAACACACTCGTTTAGCCAATTCTTAAGTATTGTTCATCACTGTGGGAACCTTACCAAGCAGAATTAATAAGAGAAAGAGAAAATACGACGAAGAGTGACTGGTTTGTCATAGGATTGTTTATTCAGTGCAGAAGTGTTACGGTGACGTTTGACAGACTTCCAGTAGAAGACTGTACAAGACAGGCATACATTATGGATAGTATTACTGTTTAAATTTCGAGAGAGGATGTTCCAAGAAGAGTCAGGCGTTATATAACTTCCTCCCACATACAAGTATGTCTCGCAAGATGATCACAACAAGAAAGTTGGAGAAATTAATGTCACATGGACCTTACTGACAATCATTCTGTCCTTGTGCCATTAGTGAATGGAACAAGATAAAAGAGGGGGGGGATATTATAATTATCCCTCATCACACCATGTGGGGTGGCTTTTGGGGTAAAGATATACGTCTAGAGTTAATTGCTTTCTCGTTTTTTCTTTTATCATTCTGCCCTTGTGCCACTAGTGAATGGAACAGGATAAAGGAGGGGGGGGGGGTATTATAATTATCCTTCATCACATCCTGTAGGGTGGATTGTTAGGTAAAGATGTAGGTGTAGATATAATTGCTTCCCCCTTTCTTCATGTGTCATAAAGAAACGTGTCTACTCCAAGATTGTCTTCGAGTCATTGCAATCTGCTTCCTCATTTACTACAAAAGTTTATATCAAAACCTGTGATCCTGCAACTTCTTACAGTTCCTACTCTTCAAACAGTATGCATTACCTTTATGGTCTATTCATATACCATAAGAGGTCAGTTTCTGTGTATTTCACTTTTGTCATCATGTATGCATTTAGTTTCTGATCATGTGTGTTTATTGTTCATTTAGAGCATGTTGTTTAGTGTGCACTGTTGTGTAGTTATTTTTTTTTCCTTGTAACTTGCAAGTAATTTTGCTCACATACTTACAGAAAACATTTGGGTTGTGTGACCATTAGATGCAGACTAGCACATGAGAAGTTTGTTTATACTCACTTGCATTAGCATGCGATTGTAGTTATTCAATTAGATATTGCATCTATGACGCATATACTGAATATTTTTTTGCTTTTTCAGGCGAGTCGTCATGTTGGTGACCTATTCGAAGATCTCCGTGATGGCCACAATCTTATCTCCCTGCTGGAAGTCCTTTCTGGGGAGCATTTGGTGAGTAAATATGGTTCTTCTTACATTCACAGCTTCTGTTTACTGCAAAGAAAAGGATCATAGGGAAAAAAACAACAAGTAAATGAAGCAAAGCTTGTGTAAAGAAGAGCACACACAGCAAAAAATTGTATACATCGTTCAAACTGAAACTAAACTTGCAATTATTTTAAGGTAATTATCTTTTTAGCAGTTCGATGCGTGGAGCACAGAAACACACAACAGAAAACAGCATTCACACTAGCTTTGCTACTTAAATGCCGTTTTGTGCTGTGTGTGGAAAGCTAGTGTGAACACTTTTCTGTTGTGTGTTTCTGTGCTCCACGCACATCGATCCACTGTAGGTGAGTGGTTACCTTTCCCTTGTTTTATGTATTGCTCCATCCACAAATTTCCATTAGTGTGATTTAATTATGTTTTTACCATTACATAAACCTAGTATTCTCATAAAATTGTACATTTCAGTATCTTCCTTCTATGGGGGTAATATTTTTTATTTGATAGTTAACGTAATATCAGTTCAGCTTCAGTGGGAGATTGTGTGGATCTTTCTGTTTAAATCCATTATTCACATGACCATTGTTATCATCATAATTTTTCCGTTTGTTGTTGAGTAAAAACCTGTTCTTGTATTTAAATGTAATTACAGTCTCCCCCCATATATATATATATATATATATATATATATATATATATATATATATATATATATATATATATATAGAGAGAGAGAGAGAGAGAGAGAGAGAGAGATATTCCACGTGGGAAAAAAATATCTAAAAACAAAGATGATGTGACTTACCAAACGAAAGCGCTGGCACGTCGATAGACATACAAACATACACACAAACATACACACAAAATTCAAGCTTTCGCAACAAACTGTTGCCTCATCAGGAATGAGGGAAGGAGAGGGAAAGACGAAAGGATGTGGGTTTTAAGGGAGAGGGTAAGGAGTCATTCCAATCCCGGGAGCGGAAAGACTTACGTTAGGGGGACAAAAGGACGGGTATACACTCGCTCGCGCACACACACATATCCATCCACACATATACACACACAAGCAGACATCTCACAAGCAGGCATATTTAAAGACTTTAAATATATCTGCTTGTGAGATGTCTGCTTGTGTGTGTGTGTGTGTGTGTGTGTGTGTGTGTGTGTGTACCCGTCCTTTTTTCCCCCTAAGGTAAGTCTTTCCGCTCCCGGGATTGGAATGACTCCTTACCCTCTCCCTTAAAACCCACATCCTTTCGTCTTTCCCTCTCCTTCCCTCATTCCTGATGAGGTAACAGTTTGTTGCGAAAGCTTGAATTTTATGTGTATGTTTGTGTTCGTTTGTGTGTCTATCGATGTGCCAGCGCTTTCGTTTGGTAAGTCACATCATCTTTTTATATATATATATATATATATATATATATATATATATATATATATATATATATATATATAACAGAGGGAAACATTCCACGTGGAAAAAATATATCTAAAAAGAAAGAAAGTGATGAGACTTACCAAACAAAAGCGCTGGCAGGTCGATAGACACACAAACATACACACAAAATATATATATATATATATATATATATATATATATATACCGCTCCTGGGATTGGAATGACTCCTTATCCTTTCCCTTAAAACCCACATCCTTTTGTCTTTCCCTCTCCTTCCCTCTTTCCTGATGAAGCAATCTTGGGTTGCGAAAGCTTGAAATTTGTGTGAGTGTTTGTGTGTTTTTATTGTCTCTGTCTACCAGCGCTTTCTCATTTCGTAAGTCACAGCATCTTTGTTTTTTATTTATATTTTTCCCACGTGGAATGTTCCCTCTGGGTTTGCATTAATTACTAGTTCCTTACTTCACCAAGATGTACTGGTGATTACCCCCACACATTCCAGTCACACTATGAATTTCCTTTTGGGTCTCTTTCTAAATCTGTAAACCATTCATGTTTCCATGTTTATTTCTTTCATAGTTCATCTGTCCACCATTTCACATTTTCCAAAGTTGACAGAAACATCATTGTCATCATCTTCAATATTGTATGTAATAAGTTCTACCATTTTTATTTCAGCAATATAACTAAACATGTGTATTTTTGTTTTGGGTTGATCTAGTAAATGACATTACAAAACAATTGTCAACACTTGTTTAACAAATGTACCTTGTTTGTCATTCATGCAGTTTGTGTGTATGGGTCTGTCATATTTTTTAACGCAGTACTAACTGAATATTTTTTTGTGCTTTTATATTTTCACAGCCAAGAGAACGTGGCCGCATGCGTTTCCATATGCTGCAAAATGTTCAGATCGCACTTGATTTCTTACGATATAGAAAGGTTAGTATGAATGAATAATTTCTTGTTGTCAAGCAGATATATATCGGTAGAAACCCCAGTCTTAAGAAGTAAGCTAATTCTGAACTTTTTATATCCAAGTGAATATTAATTTGTCACTGGCACTGTCTTATTTTCTATATCTAGGTTTCTGTATTGACAAAACCATTGTCACAGTACCTTCTTAGTGAAAGTAAAGCAGTTTGATAAGCAGCACTGACTAAAACAAGATTTATAGACTGCAAATGTGAATGTTTACAAAACATCATATATCTGTTAAAGTGCTACTTTCACTTTCCAATGTAGTTGTCATACTCTGGAGTCAGCTGATTTGCTAAAACTAATTATATTTAATTGTATACAGTGTATGTTTGCAATGTAGCTCAGTGTAAACAACCATTTTTAATAAGAGAATGCTTTAAATCTCCAACCAGCCATCCAGGTTTAATCTCCAACCAGCCATCCAGGTTTGGGTTTTCCATAAATTTCTTTAATGTGAAAGCTGGGATATTCCCTTTAAGAGGTCACATCCAATTTCCTTCACTATACTTCCCCAAATCAAGCTTGTGCTCGCTTTTTAGAGACCTCACACTTGATGATGTGGTATTAATCCTTAATCTTCATTCCTTCCTACCGTGCTTTCTAATATGTAGAAGAATATCGCAAAAACATAATGCTGTGGAAAGGTTAGATAGCTACTCACCACATAGAGGAGTCACTGAATTGCAGAGAGGCACAATTTCAATACTATTAACTCCAAAGCTTTTGGACAAATTCTGAAGAAAGACTTTGAAAACTTACAAGTAAATATTTTAGCAGTCTTTCTCATAGTGTCTGTCTGTGACACATCATGATAGTGTGAGTAGCAGTCTATCCTTTCCATAAAACTGTTGTTATTCCATACTGGACTTTCCAATGTTTAAGCATAATGTCCTCAGAAATGAAGGAAAATACTCAAGAGCCACTTTATGTGTAACATGTTGATTTATACTTCACATCAGAGTCAGTACCCAACTTTGTTGAAGTCATTAGTTCTCTCATTTGTTATTCAGTAGAAATTCTTGGTGCTTATAGGGTTTGTGATGGTAGTTGCTTCGGCATTGTGAATATAGCGAGCCATTGAGTTCATAATAAATGGTGAAGGCAGTGGGGAAGACTCTATTCTTGACTAGTAAATATGCAGTGACTGATGAAGTGAAATTCTCTTTCATTGACAAGTAAACGAAGAGTGTAGGAAAAGTGCAGAGGGGAAGAAAGGAAGCCTGAAGTTGTTCTGAATCTTGGCACTAGACTTAATGTTAGAGCATATAAGAAAAGAGCAGTTAATTAGCTAAGCTAAATTTTAATTTGTTTGTTGTTGCTAGTATCTGTACTGTAAAGGAGGTTTTGGAGATAAATTTTTATCAACTCGTGTAACTAGTGGCCTGGCAAAAGCCTTTCTAGCTGATGCTCCTTGGATAGATCGTGTCTCAGATTTCTTAGTTGAATCTGTTCCCCATTGATGTATTTGATATCTTGTATTTGAATCCATTCAAGTGGTATTTTGATTTTGTGTTAAGTGGTGGTGGTAGTGCTGGTGGCAAGGTGAAACCTAGTGCAGACACAGCCTATTCCTTAAGTAGCTCAAAGTGAGCCACTGACTTAAATGTGTCTAACCATGGGATGTATCATTATCAACAGATCAGATTTCCTCACTCTGTGGAACACTGTGCCAATACACCGGGTTAAATTACTCTCTCTTTAAAGTCTGACAACCAGAAATTTTATGCTGCCACATATCCATCTCTTATTGCAAAAATAGTGAAAATGGACTTTTTTTCAGTAGCAAAATTCAAAGTGGCTACTTCAAACAGAGTCCAAATTCACAGTCATGTGTTTGTGACCTCAGCTAAGGAGATACTTTGAATGGAAGTGAGGTATGGAAGAGCTACACAATTGAGAAGTTACTCATTTAACAGTTGTATTTGTTTAAGAGCACTGGTAGAAGCATTTGTTGAGCAGCCTCTTCTAGCCTTCTGCAAAACCATTTCTGCAATTGCATATTAATGTGTGGCGGAGAATGAAACAAGTAAACAATTTGTGCATATAGGAATAACCCTTGCACAACAGAGGACAGTCGTGATGTTAAAAGTGTATGAAATATGATAGTACAACTTTAAACAATAGAACAACAGTTGAGAGATGTAAGCTAAACATCACTTTCAGAGATGCAAATAAGTTTTTGAAGTATATTATTAATTTACTGCTTGCTCACCATAATACACTTTATCCCATCAATGTCAGACTGTGCCAGACACACTATCTGAGATTCCACTGACCTTCCTGAAGTGTTCATTATTTTTAATAATTTGTGTCTGTCACAATTTTACACTACATTATTGCCACCATGTTTCTTGGTGTTGTAAGTCAAAATTATGCTTTGTAGCAGTGGTTCTAAAATTTTTTGGGTCAATGGCTCCATTGCCCTGAACATAAACATCCTTGGCTCTTTTGGGGGGGGGGGGGGAGATAAGAGTAATTTTCTTTATTAACTGTTAACATATTTCATCAACTTTCCTTATGAAAAGGAAAGTTAAGGCCAAAAGCTTTATTTGTGACAGTCTTTTCATTGTGCCTATTCGCAACTCGGCATCTCCGCTATATGGTGAGTGGCAACTTTCCTTTTTATAATATTGTTACATTCCATCCTGGATTTTCCATTGTGCAATCAAACTTTTAGTATTATTACATCGTATTCTTACAATGATATCAGTGCGAAGGATGAGTTTTCTTCCTCTTCTTCATTCTAAACCTTGACACAAGATTGGAAATTGCAACTCAAGTCTCTTTCTCGACATTCATTCACCATTTGTATTTCGTGCTGATGCTTCTGCTTCACCTTCCAAAACTCTAGCAGTGAGGAAACAATCGAAGATTTCGGTGTGGAGCCTAAAGAAATATAAATAAATTGCTCTTGTTCGTCAGTGCATAGTGTTGAAGGAAGTTCTGGACTGATGAGATCTTTGACCCTTTTGTGTGAATCAGCTTCTTCTGGAAAGTATTTCAGACGGTAATCATTGAGTTCACTTAACTGATCCACAAACATACACTTAAGTGAACCACAAACATAGATTTCAGTTTCTCATTAAATGGAAGTTCACTGTCTTCTACAACTGCATGAAGAGGGGAAAAAATAATGCAGCCCATATGTTTGTCATCTGACAATTTCTTCAGCAGTCTTAGTTTCTTATGGAAATTTGAAATTTTGTTTGACAGTTGCAAAGTATTGGTCGCATTACTTTGAAGGGATACATTCACCGAACTGAGTTTTTCAAAGATGTCACAAAGATACGCCAGCCTCAGAATAAAGGCACTGTCTATGAACTTCTGAGAACTCAAATGTTTTACTTGTACAAAATATGAGTAAAGTAATTTCTGAGTTCATAACCACAGTCATACCTAAAAGCTAGTGAGAGTTACTGTAATAAATGAGGGATATGTGCTCAGTCCCCACATCAAAGCACATTTATTGAAAACCTGTCAATGTATGTGGCCAACTTTTAATGAAGTTTACTACATTGATCACTTATTAAAGAACCTTGCGAAGAATGGGTGTCATACTGTTTGGTGCCAGTGCTTTTTAGCAAATAAAAATGTGTGTATGGGTGAGAAATTACATGCTTATGCTGTTTTCAGTAATGATCAGTAAAAATTCAAAAGTTATACTCTTTAATGATATATCAGTATATTTATCTTATCACCGGCATTTTAAATAGTATTGGGAAGGTAATAAATCCTAAGTAGAGCAGGTGACTTCTGGAAAAGCAGTTCCCATTCATTTTAAATGAAATGAACTTGCAAGACTTCCTCCTTGGAGAACTCATGATTGTATGTATTTCTCTTACAATCTTCTAATTTACTACTCATAACGACGCTATCCGAAATATGAGGAAACAGGTTTTTTGTCTGTGGAACTGTGTCGAAGAGCCACATTTCTGCAAAAATTTGAAATTATATAGCTTCCATGATGCCACAGAAAGTTTCTCAGGGAAACAAACCAACCAGTTTAGCCCAATGTGCATGACATAGACTGATTGAACTCCCCTCTCCAAATATTGATGACTGTGATTGAAACTATTGAATTGATTTCTAACAAAGGCTCTCCACAAATTGATGCACTGCTGATATCCTAGCAACCATAAATATTAAAGTTATTAAGAATTTTTAATGTAAATGAATGGAAGCATTAATGACTTCAATGAAAATGGGTTACTGTCTTAGACGTGTAGTTAAATGTGTTTTTATAGCAGAAACATATGCTAAACCAAAAAGTCCCTTGTTTAATATCTAACACATTTATGTATTTGACATTCTGTTTCATGTTAGGAAGGAAAGAACATTATGATTTAACATCTGACTAATTACAAGGGCTTTCAAGAGGGAACACAAACTTTGTTTAGGGAATGATGGGCAAGGAAATGGGCTGCGGCCTTTTAAAAGGAACATCTCAGCATTTCCTTTAGCAACCAAACAAAAATTTGAACCATCATCTGCTCAAAAGTGAGTTCAGTTTAACCTTCCCACCTCATATAATATATGTTACAATCTGTGATGATTGTGTGTTCCTAATTTGTTGGAAAGACACTGATTCTGAAGCAAATTGACTTAAATGACATTGAAAATGGTAAAACTATCATCAGTACGAGAATTGAGTACACTGTCTTAATAAATACTAACCGTAAAGAAATATAGTAAGGAAGATAAATTTAGATTGATTCATCAGATTTATCACAGTTCATACTCTAAACTTTAGATATCTTTACTAAAAGTTAATTATTTTAAAGAACTGCAAAACTCTGGAATATGACAACCAAGTTTTCAAACAATGGAAAGTCCAAATTGGAGTGTAAACTATATAATGAAAAGGATAGATTGCTGCTCACCATACAAATGATATGTTGAGCTGCAGGACTTTGAAGCATAAAATTCTCAAAATTGCAGAAAATTTAATTAATATAGTTCAGTAAGAAGTCAAAAGTGCTATAATTTTCCACATTCAGTGGTTTCAACAGTTCTTTTAACTATTAACTTGAAAAGTTTGTAGTTACTGTTGTTGCTCAAATTTAAATTCATGACATTAATTAATTAGGAACAATGTGTACTTTTGAACATGAAGAGTTTTACTTTCTGGCCAAGTTATAATCCTCAGCCTTTACCAAATTTAGCATTCAGTATGTGATAATCGGCATATAGGACAGTAGTATATCGATCCTATTCCAGGAAATAATGACAACGAAATTATTATTAAAAAATTATCTCATCTAAATCATTCAAAACACTTGTGAAGCCTTTACCAACGCTAAAAAATTCCAAATTTAAGATATCATCCTCTGATATAAATGTTTCTTATACCTGCTGTGGCTAAACAGTACTTTTCTTTTTATTACACTGAAGCATCATTGTAAGTAACCAATGTTATGTGGACCATGTAACAACCAAAAGAATCATTGGGCACACATTCACTGTGTCAGAGCCACTCATACTTTTGACCTTTAATCATCTGCAGCTAAATCACTTCTCACTTATGGCTTGTTCTTGCCAAAGACTGTAAATAATCCAAAATTCTCAATGTAACTTCTTAGACAGTTTCAGTCATATAATAAAATAAAAAGTCCCTGACGTTTCCTGTGTTTACTGTAAGGACTTTTTAAAAATCTGTTTCAGTTATAAAAATTGCATTTCTCATATTTAGAGGGCAATGTTTGCACGATAGTGTAACAGATTGTATTTAATCAAAAATTCACATTCTTGAAAAAGAACGAAATTCAGTGTTTCGCTAGTAGTGCTATGTTATAGTGTCATGTACTGTGCTGCAGTGGCACACAGCATTTTACCATTGTGCCAGCATGCAGACACACAGTAGATTCATTGTGGTGACAAAAGTTGTGTGTTACCTCCTAATAACGTTTTGGATCACCACCTGCTCGGTGTAGTGCAGCAACTCGACGTGGCATGGACTCGACAAGTTGTTGGAAGGCCCCTGCAGAAATATTGAGCCGTGCTAGTTCTAGAACCATCCATGTCTGTGAAAATGTTTCCTGTGCAGAATTTTGTGCATGAACTGACCACTCAATTATGTCCCACATATGTTCTATTTGGTTCTTGTCAGACAATCTGGATCACCAAATCATCCCTTGAATTGTGACATGGTGAATTGTTACCCATAAAAATGAATGGCTTCAAATGGTCTCCGAGGAACCGAACTTACAATTTTGAGCGGTTGCTCAGTTCAGTTGGATCAGAGGGCTCAGTCCATTACATGTAAACACAACCTACACTATCATGGAGCCACCACAAGCTTTGACATTGCCTTGTTGTCAACTTGGATCCATGGCTTTTTGGGGTCTGCATCACAATCGAAACCTACCACCAGCTCTTACCACCTAAAATCGAGACTCGTCTCACCAGGTCACAGTTTTCCAGTTTTACGGGATCCGACCGATATGTTCACAAGCCCAGGAGAGGCATTGTACATGATGTGCTGTTAGCAAAGTCATTCACAGTGGTCATCTGCTGCTATAGCCCATTAATGCCAAATTTGGCCATACTGTCCTAACGGATACATTCACAATTTGTCCCACGTTGCTTTCTGCACTTATTTTATGCAGCGCTGCTTGTCTGTTAGCACTGACAATTCTATACAAATGCCGCTGCTCTCGGTTGTTAAGTGAAGACTATCGGTCACTGTGTTGACCGTGGTGAGAGGTAATGCCTGAAATATGGTGTTCTTGGCACACTCTTGACAGTGGTGTTGAATTTCCGAAGGATTTCCAAAATGGAATTCCCATGTGTTTAGCTACAAGTACCATACCACTTTCAGAATCTGTTGGTTCCCATTGTGTGGCTGTAATCAAGTCAGAAACCTTTCCACATGAATCATCTGAGTACAAACGACAGCTCTGCCAGTGCACTGCCCTTTTATACCTTGTGTACGCACTACTGCTGTCACCTGTATGTGTGCAGATCAATGTCCGATGACTTTTGTCACCTCAGTGTACAACAGAATATGAAACAATTAGTTTTGGGATATGCATTGTTATCAGTTAGCCTCAAAGAATGAAAGTTACAGTAGAAAACAAAACTCACACTTAACTGATTAATGCTGTTTTGTATAAATGCGCTATTCTCCAGTCAGAGATTTTACATAAATTTGTTTTAATATGAGTAACAATGATAGCACATAGTCAGCTTCATGTATTAGTTTTGAGTTAAAATTTGTGGCACACTGAAATCAAATTATGATTTATTTGTCAATAGGTAATATATAATTTATCTTAAGTAGGCATTCTTATAATGTGGTTTGTAGGTATCGTTAGTTGGGTTCTTGAATAATTTTGGGTCTGCGTTACATACACATCAATCTGAACAATGTCGTACACATGGAGCAATTGTAGGTCTAAGTGTAAGGGGACTGTAGAACCACACCTTTCGTAAAGTACTTAATTCTATTATAAATTCATCGTACTGTGATTTTTCCGTGGTTTAGTTGACTCAATAGATGTTACCATATTATGCTATCTTATACGATGTCATAATTCAGCTTGTAATAAAAATATGTAATTATCTGAACTGTGACTTGATTGTGCGAATGTCATATTTAGAGATACTATTTTATATTTTCAGATTAAACTTGTAAATATACGTGCAGACGATATTGTTGATGGAAACCCCAAACTTATCCTGGGCCTCATATGGACAATCATTCTGCACTTCCAGGTATGTAATGACATCACATACCAATTTTGCAGCTCTCTCTTGTGTAGGAGGAGTTTTTAATTCATAATTTCACTTGAATGGTGTAAGTAAGAGAAATAGGTACTATTATGACTGTCATTTTTGCAATACGCAATATGTCAGCACAGAAATACCATTTAGTAGCATTTACTGTCATCTGCAGGTATTCAAAATTTTCTTTCTGTATGGATTTAATAGAAAAGAACACTTTGTTGATGATTCCTGATACTCGTAGAAAACATTTTATCATCCTCATAGGGAACAGAGTAGAAGACACAGTTTTTTTTATATCTGTCACCAGTTTTCATTAACAAGAGCCCATAATGAAAGCATTCACAATTAATTCTTTCAGCCAGACTTGCACTTGCACTTGTATTCAGTGCTGTTCAGTGGTTCCCACAAACTTTAGCAACCACTCTCTATTCTGATTAAGAAAGGTTACATTTTCATAAAGTATTGTACATGTTTTCAAGATATCCATTTAAATGAACTGCTCCATTAAAATAACTGCTTCTGAAGCTTATAAAATTCTGTAAACTCATGTTATAAATAAACTTCTGTTATTGAAACGTGATTTTCCAAATTGACTGTCATTATTGATGATAGAGGTTCAACATTCATGTAACTGCATGTTGTTATTTTTGGGCACGATTTTCCTACATGCAGATGTTAGCTAAAATGCATTCCTAAATTCATTACTGAATTTATGTTGTCTTCAAATTATTTCTTTTAAGTTTTTTATACATATTTTCATAATAAATCAGCTTGGCACTTGCTTATGCATAGAGCATGCCTTGCACACACCATTTAGAAACTGGGTAGATACTACCCAGTAAAAATGCACTGATTGTCTGGGGTGAACTCCTCTGAAATAGCATTATGAGAGTGTGTGTGACAATTCTTGCTGCACATGGACAGTTCTTCGTGTGGTTGCAATAGCATTTGATCAATTCTTTGGCTCCTTCTACCAAGTTTCAAAGCAGTTATGCATATTACAGAAGCTTTGAATATTACCAACTTTTATTTTACCTCAGTATAATGATGTAGTTGAATATACTCCCTGTATAAAATTCAGTCTTCGCTTACATATTTTTGTCTTTTGCTTAATTGCGGCCAAATAATGCCACCTCATCAGGGACGGAAGGTAAGAGCCCAAGAAACTCATAACTGTCAGAAGCGTATGTAAATGAAGACTATGCTTGCATAGAACAGCTTCTGTCTCTGGCCACGCAAAGAACTATCCAAAGTAATTGTAAGAGGTACCAGTTGACTGCAGCAAACAGACTGCCCAATCTTTCTAAAATCATTATTGCAGTTTTGAAAATAATGTAAAGAATACAGCTTTGATGTAAATAGCATAACAATAAAACGAAATAATGCATACTTAAAATTGTGCACCGACAACTTGTTAATTACATACTGCTATTATATCCCTGCCTTGGTGGCAGTTTAAATATTTGCTTGCTTGCATTACTTTGAGATATACATGAAATTCATTTTAAAAGTATAAGAATACATCTGGTTTCAGTCAATTGTATTGAGTGCTGATCGGTATGCTTTTAGTACTGATCAGTATGCTTTTAGGACTTGCTCTCTCATGAGCTATATTTTTTGGGTTTCTTGAAGTGCTGGGTACATGTTTCAGTTTTTTGTCTAATTTGTCAGATCCCAACTGCACACATTTATATTCAGGTCATGAAAAAGTGTCAATTTACAAACACAACTGCTCAAGTTTTCATGAAAATCTGTGGGTATTTTAGTGCATGCAGCAGTTTCTCAAAGAAAAGCTAGCTCCTCCCATTGCAAAGTGTTATCATTCTCTTTAGATTTGTGTGTCATAGATTATTACCTTCACTGTTTCCAAAAGCTTTTCAGGCCCAGTTATTCTTCAGGCTATGGAAAACTGATGTGCATCTTTGTTCTTGTGTCTTTATATGTCAATAACGACCTTTTTCAGCCATTCAACATAACATTGTATCATAGTGGCTCATAGCAACAGGTGGTCATATGACTAATGAATTCTTTGAGAGATACGGCAGCCTAAAACTGAAAACTTCAAGAATGTTAAGGAAAATCAATAATTTCTCCTAGCAATATCCCTGTGACATAGTTTTCTAAGTAGTTACGCAAAAGGCCTGCAGTTGGTCCTTGGTTTGAAGAAACATACTGATGATTAAGGAAGAATTTATATTTAAGCATGTTTGAGAGTCAGGTCTGTAGAATAGGGTTAATGTTCAAACAGTTGGGAATGCTAATTTATAATTTTTACTGGAGTAAAGCCACTTATGTAAGCAAAAATTAGCTTTTTCCTTGTGCAAAGCTTGTAAATTTTGTCTATCATTGTGATTAGGAGAGCAATATTCTAATCTCCTTGTGTTATTGTACTTTCTTTGGGAAAAGCAGTTAACCCCAGCTGCATACAGAAACACTGGACCGTGGTCTTCCCCACAGATGTCTTCTATATGATGAACCTCAACTTTTTTATTCAGGTTGAACATTTTGTTGAGAGGCAACAAGCAACTTCATTACATTCCTTGAAGCATTAATTAACAATTTTGTCAACAGTTGCAGTATTTATATTAGGTGACCAGTTTTGAACCTTACATATTCATTTTCAAGCCTGGCCTACTTAGGCTGCACCAACAGTGCCTGATCTTAATCATAAACATAAAAGTGGCAACACATGCCATATAAATGTTTGCAGAAATGATGCATCAATCCACTCATGCCTTTTACCAAATCAAAATCAAACTGAAATACTGCAACTTTTGACAGAATCATAATAAATACTTTAAGGAACATCTATCTTCTGTCCACTGTTTCATCTGTAGTTTCAAACCTGTTATGTAATAATAAATCCTGAAACAAATCTCCCCCCCCCTGTCCCAATGTAGTGATTAAAAACCATTGGTTTTTGGACAATATTCATGTATTAATCCATCAATCATCTATTAACATGTTGCTCATGCTGCAATGATTCACATGGCACCTCTCACAGACTGATCACGTTTCATGTGAGAGACCATTACTTAATGGCCGAGGATGACTGTCCCCTTACACAATTCTGGCATGATGTATTGGGTAGAATGCCTTGCTGCTGTAGATTTATGCATAAGCTGTACCAGGTCTTTCAAAAATTTCCCAGTACTACTGTTTCTATTTCAGAGATGAAGTTCTTTAGACAGTCCACATAGTTTGGAATGCATTGAACAGAATAAAGATTTTTTGACAATCTGTGTAGGCGGATTGAAGGGATTAAATATATAATATAAGATAATCAACTAGTTTTTGCCAACGTGCAAATGTTATGATATACATTCATAGGCCTCCACTGCCGGTGTCATTTTGAGCAAAATAATTTTGGGCATTAAGCCTCATCATTATGAATCACTAAAGCAACTAATTTGGTGACGTTGTGACTGACTTTACAGTGGTTGTCTTCAAGGTGGTTAACTGTCCTGAAGAGGATTGCTCAAAATTGGTCAATATGTTGGGGATTTAGTTGCTTTAGTTTTTATAATGATGAAGCCTAACACCCAAAATTATTTTATTAAAAATGTTGTGATGTTAGCTCCTGTATGGTTGTGCTCAAATTAAACCTGAACACAACTGAAGTAATTTCTTTTTTCTAATACAATTAAATGTGACAGTGCTTACTGAAGCACCTCATTATTTGCTGGAAGTTATTTCTTCTTGGTTCTACTTTTAAGATATTCTGCTTTACTTGCAAGACTAAGAAATTACTTGAATGAAAAATTATAAATTGGAGATATTGATCCAATGACTTCGTGAAATAAGTGATAACCATAAAATTTACCTGATATGTATTCACCCTGCTCACAAACTTTCCTTCATATTTAACCGTTTTTGCATCAAGTTATTAATTTTTTTCTACATTGTACAGCACAAATAATAATAAGACTTCAGTTTTGTGACATTTAGATAAGACTGGATGACAAAACTTATCTGTTGCCATTAGGCAGTTCACTCTTGCTTACTGAGTCAGTTAGCATTATGGTCATTAGTGGGCTGCATGTTGAGAAAGAATGCTAATGGGTGTAACAGAGTGTGCAGGAATTTTTTTTCTGTTTCCACATTATTTAACAGGACTTATATACCACTTATTCTCTTTTTAATAACCAAACAAGTATACTGAGTCTTCAGAAACTAGAAACTATTCATTGTGTCGGAGCTAGTCATACTTTTAATCACTAGCAGCTACATCACTTCTTTTATGGCCTGTCGTCAAAGACAGTCTATACTCTTTTGTTTGTCATTCCTCCAATGGGAAATTTCTTTTTACTGTGATGAGGTACGTGCAGGCTATGTTGGGGCGGGCAAGCTGGGAAACAGGCCAGGGCTGACGGGTTTTAGGATGCAGCAATATTTGTGGAAAATTGTATGAAAACCATGGTCATTAAACAATTACTAAATTTAAATCTCCTGCTTTTAGGGGAAAATTAATTGATACAGTGCTGATTAATTTCCACACAATGCATATGTCCTTAAAATTTTACTCTCCTGCTCATTGAGGAATCTTAGTTGATGCACATGCAGAAAAGTCTTATGTAGTGTCAGTTTTTTCCAGTTCATAAACAAAACAATGTACTATTGAAACTTTCGGGGGCATGTTTTATGAACATGAGTCAAATGATGAATTAACTTATGATCATGCATTTGTTAACTTTTTTACATCACGCATATACCTATAAGAGCAGATAGCAGCAGATCCACTCTGTGTGATTTTCAAGTGAATGACTGAATATAGTTTGCTTTAGTTTGTTGAATCATAGAGCAAATTACTTCAGATGTGATTCGTACCTTGTTGTTAATGGATGCTGATTTGCAATATTTGGGTACTCACTGAAGAAATGACTGAAACAGACAATGTCAGTCTCAGAATCGTCCTCTGGTAAAAGAAAACAGAGGAGGAGGAGAAGGAGGAGGAAGAAGAAGAAGAAGAAGAAGAAGAAGAAGAAGAAGAAGAAAATGACACAAGTTCTGCACTTTGATGACATTTTTGCAAAATCCTCAAAGAATTTAGATAGAATTTACCCTCACCAAGTGAAATTTTAGAAAAGCGGGAAGAAATACGTGCACCAGATAAGCCCAAAAATGAAGAAAAAACAGTTTACCAAACAAAATTGAAAATGGATTGTCCATCATTGTAGAGAAACATTCGACATTGTGCTTTTTTTTTCCCCCTTGAGGAAAAAATGGAAAAAACCCATGACTACATCACAATGAATGGCATAAAAAAATAAAGAAAGTGATTTTTCAAAATCAAAACTTCCGTTTAACAATAGTACCACAAGATGCTGTACTAATGCGTTTTTCAGAGAAAGCTGGCCAACAGTGAAATTACAGATATGGATTATTTAGCATATTCAGAAAATCGGTGAACGTTATTTCGTCCACCATGTACCAGTACTCTGTTTGGGAGCAACATCGGATTTGACAGAACCTCATTTCTCGGTCAGGAAGTACCCAGAAATAATTCCAGTTCATAAAAATAGTTCAAGGCACTGAGATTGCATTATTAGTTTAAAAAATAAAATGAAAACAGAAGCTTGCCTCTAACCAGTATAGATGGAAAATTGCTCACACAACTTGAAAATGAAGTGCAATTCTGGTATAATGCATCACAGAGTTGTAAACGTAAGCTTCTGCCTTTGTCACAATCAATAAATTCTTCTGGGTTTGAGGCCACATTATCAACTATAAAATTTCAATTTTTTGGCAACTATTGTGAGACGCCTTCCTCAGGGTGTACTGCTAACTGCTGAATGAGCACTTCAGCAGTTAGCAATACACCCTGAGGAAGGCATCTTTGAATAGTTGCCAAAATGTCAGAATTTTATAGTGACGATGTGGCCTCAAACCCAGAAGAATTTTATTCACTGTCACGGAGTTATTGATGAAGTATTGGAAGTGGTCATAATACTAACTTTTTGATGTGCATGTAATTTATAGGTGAATTTGATCCATTTCTTGCTAGCCACATGTCAATATAAGGATTATGGAAAGGGAAAAATGTCATACCAATATTTCGCTACATGTGAGGAAGTAATCAGTATCCTGGGGAAGAGGGTAGTTGAAGAAATAGTGGCAGAAATTGTTGTGGGTAGATATAATTCTGTCATTGTTGATTCAAGTCCAGAGATTGCGCACAATGATCGATTAAGCTGTGTCTTGTGTTGTGGCAGTATCCTGGGACTATCAGAAGAGCGATTTGTTAATTTTATATCCATTCCAAGACATGATGGCCAGAACCTGGCAGATACAATACTCAACTATCTTGAGTGACATGTATTGGACGTGAGGAACTGTACATGACAGAACTAAAACAATGCACCAAATAACTCAGGCTTGCAAACTTCAATTAAAGCTGTCTCTCCTTGCACTTAACTATATTCCTTACTCAGTGCAGCATTGGAATAATAGGATCATTCCCCATGTCTTTCCATACTCGCAGACAATGTTCATTTGGGGTAGTGCAAAACTATGATTCACTGCTCAGCACGATGCGATGCCATTCATCACCGGCCCATACGTCTTGGTCACAGCACCACTCCAAAGACAATTGTTTGCATTTTAGTGTTAACGGCAGTCTACTCATGGGACTGTAATACCCTAGGTGGGTTGCTGCTAGTCATTGTCCCATCTAAGTGATTGCCCAGTTCGATCAACTATACAAATGGAGACCCACAATGAGGCGCTTTTCAAACTGTCAGGTGGCAAATAACACTGTTTTAAATGAGTAAACAGCATCTTCGTGTCCTTTACAATGATCACTCAACATTTGACGCTGTTTGTAACCCTTAAGGCCTACCAGGACTGGTCACAACACTAAATATGAACAAAATTTTCACACTCCAGTGGCCGTTCTCCCTGTCACAGAGAACTGCAGCCGATGGTGTGTACATATACAAAGTTACTTTGACATCCGACCGTCTCTTCTGGACACTTCACTTTTTTGTCAGGCAGTATAGTTGGTATGTTAACCACTCCAAGTGTGTTATTTTAGTGAAAGCAATAGTACATTCACCTTCCCATGACTACTGAGTCATTATTTTATTACTGTATTGGTTTTGCATGTATTTAGGTGAACAATGAAGTTGGCTGCATTGAAATACAGACTGAACAAACTGCATTTTTATGCTGCTGTTCATGAAGTATTCCTTTCATTTTGTGTGTGTGAAGAGGCAGTGACATAGGCTTATTTATTTTATGTTATTGGATAAATTAACCCTTCATTCTCTCTAACAATTTATTTGATCACATGGAAAACTTGAAAGTTTACACTTTTTTCTGTTTTTGGTTAATCCTATAGATCATTTGTGCTCTGTGTAGTCAATCGTAATAGAACTATACTGGATTTGACAAAACTTTGTCCTATGTTCTTTCAGGAACTAGAAACTGAAGTGCATTAAACACGTGTCTGGAGAGAATGCTTGATGCAATAAAAGTCATTTGTCTTCTTGACAATACAGATGGTGGGCATGGTGGTTACTGTTTATTCATATATGTTGTAAGGGATCCACGATCCTTCAGTCAGCATTCTTACGTGTTTAGTTTTACTGATCAAGAGTGTATATAGGTCTCGATTATTGAAGTTGAAGTGCCAAGAGTGCTGTGTCAGTAAAATTAGTTCAGTAGTAGTTGTGGTGAATAACTTGGTGGTAGTTGAAAGTTGACATTGAAAGCTTCAGACTCCCTGTAGATAGTCTCAACAACTAGGGGAATCGCAATGACTAGTGAGAAATTGTATTTTTGATAAGAATGTATGTAAAAGAGAATTGTGTGAATAGTACGTACGACTGAATGTTACAGCAGTGTTCATCTACCAAATCAGTTATTATATGAATGTATTACACCTACCAGCAGCCCAATATGTGGGGACCAGGTGAATGGTCAAAATAACCGAGACTCGAAAGTGATAGTTAGAAGTACAAACAGGCAAAAGTAGTTAGATAATCAAGAATTTTGCTTGCCCTACCCACTTTCATATGGAGCAAATAGCTGGATTATAGGCAAACACAGTACATATGCATGCTGCAGATTGCCTACACCCTGCAACATCATCAGTTATTTTTGCAGACATACAGGGTGTTTCAAAGTCTTTGCCCCAAACGTGTGGGTGTGGTAGATCACTTCATGAGGAACGACTTCTTTTGGAGACAAAATGTTAGCTGACGCTTTCCAGTGCCACAAGGCATCTTTCTATTGAATTTTGCCACCCCTGGGATGACAAGATTTCACCAAAGTAGCAGGACCTATGAACCAGGTGTGCTGCATCTGCGTGTTACCTCCAGTAAATTGATAGTGTGATTTTCAACAAGAAAACCTTAAGAATGAGCTAACCCTTTGTTACCTGAATTATCAGAAACACATTAATTTTACAGTATCTCTCTCTCTCTGTCTCTCTCTCTCTCTCTCTCTCTCTCTCTCTCTCATGCACATACAAACACAATTCACACACACGACTGCAGTCTCAGGCAACTGAAACCACACTGCTAGTTTCAGTTGCCTGAGACTGCAGTCGTGTGTGAGTTGTGTGTACGTGCGTGTCTGTGTGCGTGTGTGTGTGTGTGTGTGTGTGTGTGTGTGTGTGTGTGTGTGTGTGTGTGTGTGTGTGTGTGTGTGTGTGTCTATTGTTGACATTACAATAATGAGAATACTAACACTAAAAAGAGCTTGACCTTTATGCAGTTAGATCAATGAAGCTAGGAAAATATAACAAAAAAATAAAAGAAATTGACAAACAACACTTATGCAGCAGTACACAAGAAATGCACATAAGGCCAGATTGGTTCTCTAAAGCACGACATGTTTTCTGGTTTTTTCATAAATGAAAATTACAGGTTTAATAACAAAGGTGCACAAGAAGAAAATAGGACCTAATCATCATCGTGTCCATGCTAACAAACACAGAAATGGTTAACATTTGTTTGTTGTAAAGAAATCAAATATGCTCTCCAAAGCAAACCTTTATATTTCAGTGGAAAATATACACACACACTTTTTGAATAGATAATGGTATCTGGAAGTCCAGTGAAGTGTTTTCAACTCAAGATAAACATGTATTACACCTACCACCAGCCCAATATGTGGGGACCAGGTGAATGGTCAAAATAACCAAGACTCGAAAGTGATAGTTAGAAGTACAAACAGGCAAAAGAAGTTAGATAATCAAGAATTTTGCTTGCCCTACCCACTTTCATATGGAGCAAATAGCTGGATTATAGGCAAACACAGCACATATGCATGCTGCAGATTGCCTACACCCTGCAACATCTCAGAGGAATAACCAAAAATAAGGCACCTGGTGTTGCTGGGAAGTTTTGGTGAACAACAGAAGTTGTTCCCCAAGACATTAGCTGTCACTGCAAGATACTTGATGGCAAAACTTTGAAACACCCTTTATATATGTGTGTCATCTAAATGGCATCGTGAATATTTCAATTTTGGGCTATTAGTTTCTGAGACAGATGGGTAACTTTCTCATATTTGAGTCTGAAAAAACTACATTTGTCTTTTGAAACTAAACAGTGGCTTTTATTACTTTGTAACCTAAATTCACTTCAGTATTAGCAGGCAGCCTTTAAATCTTGTTGTAACATCTTCCACTGTAACCTGATAACACTTGCCTGTTAGGTGAGGTCGGTAATACACACATTTGCAGTGGCACTCAGTCAGAGGTAAAAGCGAATTCAAATATTGGTGGTGGATGAAACATTTGCACCTAGTATTTTGCAAGTAAGGGGAGCAGAGCTGATAGCATAAAGTCCTGATCACCAATCTTTGCGCCTGTGTTCTGGATTAAATTCCAAGCCTCTTTTCAGTCTCTCATGAAATTAGGACATGTGACACTGCGTATGGTGATCTGTCCTCAGGTGAGGATGTTAAGCTCAGTGCCGCCGCCCCCCCCCCCCTCTCCCCATGTTACTAAGTAGGCTATGTTCTGGCACTTGGTTTCACTCTGTCCTTTCTGTCATCACCATCATCATCAACATCCATCATTATTCAACACAAAAATAATGCTACACACACTTCACACATATCCGCAAGGAAAGGGGCCAATGGGTGCAGAGGAAGGACACAGTTTCCATGAGATATTCCAGCCAACAATGACATACTAAATTTACATTTTTATGGTCCCAAACTAATTCAGACTGCTTTTCTTTATTCCAATGAACAGTTTTGGCAGTCTGATTTTGGAGTGTTAAGTTGTCCTTTGGTCCTCCTCCTCAAACAATCATAAGCTCGTGTGAACGCACCTGGATGCTGTCAAGCTCGTATGAACACACCTGGATGCTGTCAGATTGGTCATGTGCGTGGGGGCACACATTCCTGTAACATGTGCGCGTTGGTGATGGTTGTGAAATACACCAATGCCTTTAAGTGTCCACATAATCAGAACTGTCAGTGATTAATACCAGATGAACATGGAGGGCGTTATACTAGACCTTTGGCAAACATCTCACCCGTTTCAGTATCATAATGCCTCATTGTATATGAACCATATCAGTTGTCTTTCTGCAATGCTAACTCCCTGCAATAGCATAGATCATGTTTTTCACATAAATTGGTAATAAATAACACCAGTTACTTTGTCTGTTAAAATATGTGGCCCTAAATATCTTTTTTCTCAAATTCCTGGCCATAGATTGAAAATAAAGAGAAACTGATGCAAATCATAGAACAGTTGCAGGAGCAAGGAATTGGTTGGCCTGTTGTTAATGTGGTAATTTATCAGGCTTGGAACTTAAATAGTGGCAACTATTTATTCACAACCGATACCAAAGAGTTACATGTTTACACCTGCTACTGTCCTTCAAAGTAGTCACCAGCATTGTGTAGAACCTGTTGCCAGCGATGTGGAAGGCATAGAATACCGTTAGCAGAGCCTATTCTGTTGATAGTGTGAATGGAGCAGTCGTCGAATCTCTGGAACAGTTCTGAAGCGAATGCCACGAAGTGGTTCCTTCATCTTCAGAATCAAATCAAAGTCACAAGGACTTACGTCTGGGGAATATGGTGGGTGGTACAGTACTTCCCAGTCCCATTGATCGAACAGAGAAGCCAAGCTTGCGCTTTATGCACCCGTACATTGTCGTGCAAAATGATGGAAGGGTTGTGCAGGAAATGTCGCCACTTCTTTTGCAAAGCTGGTCACAGGTGATGGTCCAAAAATGAACAGTAATACTGTGCATTGACGGTCTGTCGTGGAGGAGTGTAATGTGTTTGCGGAACAGGCTCTGCTGACGGTATACTTCACCTTCCACATCGCTGGCAACAGGTTCTACACAACACTGGTGACTACTTTGAAGGACAGTAACAGGTGCAAACATGTAACTCTTTTGTATTGGTTGTGATAGAATAGTTGCCACTATTTAAGTTCCAACCCTCATATTATTGGAGTCTGTTAAATCCCACTTCATCCATAAATATAATGCAAGCTGTCAACTGCTGATATATAGTGCACCATATTAGAAAAAAAAACAAAAAAAAAACTGTAATCTGGCATGGCAATCTTATGGCTTGAGAACTTGCTCATTTTGGAAGTGATGTGATAAAGTGTCAACTTGTGCAGAATTGAATACACAAGAGCCCATCTATACTTCTGGCAGCTCTGATTCTTGGCCCACTTGTTTCAATATAATTTCCACTCATTGCAAGGAACAATCCTCTGTAACTAACATGTAAATGGTACAAGGCCTTCTGTGTTCCTTGTCCTAGTGAATGATCCTGTGTCTACAAGTTGCTGGCACAGCTTTCTGAAACACTTTACATGTCGAATTACTGGCTGGAAGTTGTTTTGCATGCATCACATATGCCCATTCAATACAATGTCTCTATTTCCTCCTGAATATTAGGACTCCATATCACCATTTGCATTGTTCTCAACTTGTTGAATCATTAATCTTGCTCTTATGCCAGCACAAACTCAAAACTGTACATTTGGAGTGGCTGATACAGGAGACCATTGTAAGACTTGTGACTGACAGTGGCATCACAGTTGAAGGACTAAGAGCAGACACAAATACAGGCAGTAAGAAAAGAGTGATAAACCTCAACAGGAAGACTGTCTACTCCACTGAGTACTCTAGTTCTTGACAATAGTAAAATGGCCTCAAACTCGACAAGTATTTGATTCTGGACATATGTTTACAGTACTTTCTTCCCTATTTTGCCCTCTACTACTCCTATAGGAACACTGGGCACTTTTTTGTTTAAATACTATTGTGGATTAATTTAGTTTTAAGTGGTAGCATATGTTGGAAGTCTTGAAAACTGGGCATGGTGGAGAAGCTGGAGTGGTGGAGGAAATACTAATTATTGAAGGTTCAAATTTTAGCACATTTATTGTCTGTAACTGTTGGCAGTGTCACAACTGTATATGTGAAGAACTGTAACAAGTCTCGGAGCCACTTCAGCCTCAGTAAAGGGCTTGTCTTGGCAGTGCTGTTGTTGTTGGTCTTTAATATTTGCACATATTAAGCGAAAATGTTTCTTCGTGACACGCAACCCCAGGAAATGCTTTCCTATCTGGCTGTAGAAGAAAATTTGATTGCCTGAGGTGGAGAATACTAAAAAGTAATCATTTCATACTTAAAGCATACTGTAAGTCAGTGTTCGTCAAGGACTCATTCTCTTCACCGGGGTGGGGGTGGAGTGTGTGGCAACGTATTCCAACACACAGCTCCTGGAATGTGTTTTGTGATGAATTTTGCCTTTTTCCGTTCAAATGCAAGTTCAGTCCTTCATTGATACAGAAAATTACTAACAGTGGAGTAGTTACTGTCTTCTTTTTTCCAAGCAATGTGAAAAAACGGATTAACTGTTTAACACCGAAGGTGAGAGACTTGTCAAAATCACGTGTAGCTACTCTATTTTTACGAACTGCCATTAACTTGGTGCAGAATTTGACTCACTGTATGAAAATGACAGAAAAATGGGAAATAGGTCACCCTGCAAATGACTGAGAGTTTTGTTGAGTTCATTCCAGTGCTCAAATGCTAAATTGTTATTTGTAGCCCCAAACATGATGAAACTCAAGGTGAGATTTGTTCTCATTGGAGAGTGCCGAGTCTTGTTGCAATGGTTTGCATTATTAATAAAATCAAAACTGCCAGAAACAATTTTCTGGTCACACATTTATGTTCAAAGGGTGGCAGCGCAACTAAATTATTTGGAATTTATTTTTATGTGATTTTTTAGAAAATATTATTTACAAAAACATTGAATTGATTTGTGTCTTCCAGTGACTAAATGCAGTATCCTTTCTTCTATGCTCTTGAAATACTGATAGCTTGCTTAACACATGTAGCTTGTGTATTATGATTTGTTGTGACGTCTCAGCAGTGTCCACTCTTGTATATGCACTTTCAAGATTTTGTTGTCAGTATATTATCTTTCCCCGATTACTTCAAGAACTTGGTCAGTTTGAAGAATGTGCGAGATGTAGTAGTTATATAGGTTAGCTGAAATAAATTGGTTTTGACTGAGGCTCGTTTGATTCTTGAAAGCAGATGGGTTATCCATTACTGGCTTGCTGGGCCTAATGTAGTTTCACCAGAGCCTCATTTGCCATCATTTTTTGGGGTTTCTGTGGTGCCTTCACAGCTACCGTGACAGTCTTGGGGCACACACAGTCCCCTACATCATGCTGTTGTCAGTCTCCTACAATGTGGACAAAGGGGTGGACTTGTGGGCCAGAAAGACTTCCAGGGAGAGTCCTAAAATGGACAGAATCTGGACAAAGACCAGTTGGAAGACCACGAACGAGGAGGAGAGATCAGGTGAAAGATTACATGAACCAAAGCGGGCTGCAGTGGGAGATACTAAATGATAGGCTGTGGGAGTTAAGAAGGCTGTGGGAGTTAAGAGAAGTTTGAAAGAGGCTCTGTGAATGACCTATATAAGCAGAAATATTTCAGGAAGGCAACTACATAAATTAAAAAGTATGTTGTCTTTTCCACTTTTAAAGCATTTTAAATAAAGCAAACCTTACCAACATTCTTCATAATTATTCTTCATGTATATGTATTTATTTCTCAGTATAGTCACCCTGATGACGGATACATTACCGCCAATGAGAGACCGGTTTGTTGATACTGTCAACTGTAGAATGTTTGACGTTATTGACAAAGCTACAACCTCACCTCTGCTTGCAGTGCTTCATTACTATCAAAGTGAAATCCTTGAAGGTATTCTATCTGTTTTGGAACCAGATGAAAATCGGATTGTGCCAAGTTGGACTGTATGGATTATGATCGCTGACAGTGAACCCAAGGCGTCGGTTTGTTGCAGATGATGTCGCAGCGTTCGTGTGGTCTGGCAATGTTATACTGAGGGAGGTGGTGCCCTTTGCGTGGACGAACTATTCGAATTAAAAACTGTTACAGCACGCGGTTTCTCACGCGCCGGCATAGTTAAGTTACGCGCTACCGCGTTACGCGCTACCGCGTTACACGCTATAACTCGGGGCCCTCTAGCGGAAGAGGGCTACAAATATGTAGAGACGAAGAATACATACGAGGTGTGTTCGAAAAATTCCGGAACATTCGTAATTTCTCGCCAGTGATGTCAAGAAGCGAAATGCGGTTGGTATCCCTGCACACGCTTGTATTTAATGTATAACTGAGGGAAGTTTCATTGTTTTATGTCTGTTAGTTATTGTTCAGTGCTGTATTGAGTAGAACGTTGTTTCGCAGTTTGCGAATTTTTATATGGCAGAGTTAGAGGAGCAAAACGTCTGCATTAAATTTTGCTTTCGCGTGGAAAACCTTTGCAGAGACGCCCCAAATGATGCAGGAAGCCCACGGTGGTGAATGCTGAAGGCGTACTCAGTGTTCCGAATGGCTCACACGGTTTAATAATGGCCGGTTGGAACTTAAAGATGGCCTTCGTTCAGGACGCCCTTTGACGTCAACCGACGACGCTCATCTCAGGAACGTGAACGTAATTGTGCGTGCCCATCGGAAACTGAGTGTCCGAGATATTACAGAAGAATGTAACAGTTCATCCTGACAGCGCAGCTTGGAATTCACTGTGTTGCCGCCAAGTTCGTCCTACGGCTCAGAAAGACCTTCGCCTCGCAATCCACGAGTTTTTGGATCGCGCAGATGAGAGCGAGACGTTACTTAAGAGAACCGTAATAGGTGATGAGAAGTGGGTCTACGGTTATGATCATGAGACCAAGGTTCAATCATCACAGTGGGTCAAGAAATGTTCTCCAAGACCAAAAAAAGCTTGTCAGGTGAAATGTCGAAGCCGTGCTGATAGTTTTCTTTGACTTTGAATGATTAGTTCTTCATGAACTCGTACCACAGGGACAAACTTATAATGGACTGTACCATCGAGACGTGCTGCGACGCCTGCAAGAAAATGTGAGAAGGAGATGGCCTGAAATGTGGGGAGACAATTCATTAGCTCTTGCATCACCATAACGCACCCGCACATTCATCCCTGTTGGTGCGTGACACACAATTACTGGGCTGCCTTATCCTCCGTACTCTCTCCAGACCTGGACCCTGCGGACATTTTTTTTCCCCTTCCAAAGTTGGAAGCCCCGTTGAAAGGACGAAGATGTGCAACGATAGACGAGGTAAACGAAAATTCACAGACGGCGCTTTGCGCGATCCAGTAAGCGGCGTACCAAGACTGCTTCCGGAAGTGGAAACTGCTTTTGGAGCAGTGTATCAATCGTGGAGGAGAGTATTTCGAAGTAGATCATGCACAATAAGTAAAAGGTGAACGTAGAAAAATTTTGTGGGCAAAGTTACGAATATTCTGAACAGACATGTATGTAGAAAGTTTGTAACGTTTGTTTTATGTAAAAAGCTTTTGAATTTTCATATTAAAAAAAACGGAAGCATTACTTTTCAGCCCGCGCTCCTAAATCTTATAGGTGCGTATTCTTGTTACCTCGGGACCCACTTGATTAACGCTGAAATTGAAAAACGTGTTTTTTTACAATGTATCATAACATCACTTCATCAAATTTTTAACGTATAAATCGTGAAAAAAAAAATTCACGGTAAAATACAAGTTAATCACACAACAGAATTCACGTAGTTGACTGAGTTAGGTGGCACTGACGTAGCCGGACAATAAGCGTCGGATTTGAAGCGTTTTGAATTTAATTACGTTCTGTACTCCGCTCATTTAACTTAAAAGGAATATTGTCGCTACGGAAGTCGAGGAGGGACAGAGTATAAACATTAAGATTCTCAATGTGCATATTGAACGGAATAAAACTAAAACTATTACTATTAGCAACAAAAAGATTAATTTTAGTATAACGCAACGAACTGAACAAAAGAAAGATGTATTTGACCGACGTGTCCATAATGTACGTTCGTCGTGGATCAAGGACTTCGACGGAGCAGCATCAGCAACTCGGGGAGAAGAAGAGTGTGGTAAAAAGACGGGCTTTTACGAAGGCGGTTATTTGCATAACAAAGTTTTTGTGAGAGGCGTAAGGAATCACTGGCGTGAAGGAAATCGTATTTCTCAGGTGACGTGGTGGTGGTGGTGGTGGTATTTTTCGTGCCACGTTGATTGGAGAAGAGTTAAATGCGTTTATGTGGCATTATCTGCAATCCTCTTTCATTCCAGATGTATAATTTAGTTGCACTCTTCTGCAGAATTAGACTAATTACAGCGTACATCGTAACGACATTCTTAGTGACATGTTTCTTATTACTTACACAGTATTTGGAATGTACGCCTGAGTTTGGAAAATTTGTGCTGATTTTGGTACCGGAACACAATTCCATCGCATTATCGTTAGAGTAAATTAAACCTGCGAGGCCGTATCGGCAGTTCCCTATGATACAAGGGATGACAGCTGACAGGATGCTATAGGGCTTCAACGCGCGGGTCACCGATAGTAGTTCTTCTGTCGAGCGATCCGCTGCGTATTGTTTGATTGTCCGTATACGTGAGGAAATTATGTTGTCCACTTCCGCTTTCTGGGGCGATTCTTTCCATCGTGTTTATGTGGTCGACTGCAAACTTCAAAAATCATTAAAGCCTGCATGTTAAAGCTGGGCACGTAGAGTGCCGTGTACCTCTCTTATCCATTAGCGAAGCCGGTTTTTTTCTTTCTGGGTCGCCTTTACCAAGCTTCGTATTTTCGTATCGAATCTGTTACGTGCAGTCATGTAGTACTCTGTTGTTAAAGTTGGTTTTATCTTAAGTAGGGTCTGATAAGGCTCTTACAAAATGAACGTACGCTCTGACGCCACCACCAGCTGTGTTGAATAATTTGTAAACACGTTTGCTGAGGGAACTCTCAGCTTAGCGCTCGGTGTACGCCGTTTCAGTATTACAAGCTCTGCGGTCATCCCCATAGTTTCTAAATTAAAAGGCAACTACAGTTCGCTCTAAAGGGGTCCTTCTCATTCACGAAAATGGTTAAATTTGAGGATAGTTCCTTATAGTAGGCCATGAATGCCTCCTTTCCCCGTATTTCTCCGGTTGAAATTGGCATCCACCTTTAATGTTGCGTATTTCGTTGGAGCGTCAAATTTTAACCTTCCGCTAGTTCAGGTACGAGCATGCCTTTAATTGGTATATATGAACTACCTAAAGCGATATACGAACATTTGTGCCGAACGGGGATTCGAACCCGAATTTCCCGCTTATCGCGAGCGGACGCCTTACCACTTGGGCTATCCGAGCTCGCTCCTCGAATTAATAATCTACGAGAAGAAATAGATAGGTGTGTGACATGTGGAAGCTTGGGTCGGTCCGGAGGACGTGCTCGGATAACCCAAGTGGTAAAGCCACCACTCGCGATAAGCGAGATATCCGGGTTCGATACCCCGGTCCATCGTAGATTTTTCATGTGTCATTTTAGGTTAACCTACAGTTAATTTGAATTTCAGGAATAAATTTCAGTATTGGGCACTTTAATTCGTCAAGTATAAAGCTTTATTTTAATCACTGCGGTTGTGATTTCGACTGTTGTTAATTTAAAAGTGGAATAGATGGAGTCACGAACGATGGCGGTCGAGTTTAAGCTTGTTCTGCGCACCTACGTCACGTATTCTTCGGCAGCCAATGAGCGGTCAGTACTGTTCTGACCCGCTCTGCTGTGACTGCCGCAACCAATACCATCATTAAACCTGATCGAAGTGAATTGTTTAGTGAATTTCGGTTCCATTTGTTGCGAGTTGCCATCGCTGATTGTGGTGGTAAGTGATAAATTCTGCATAAGCAAGCGAGAGCATATGTTTTGCAGGCTTTCTTCAAGCGGAAAGCACCAACATGCGCTAACCGCAACTATCGCTGGGAATCGTCAACCATGCAATACCCGTCCATGCCTCGACATGCTCGAACCGCCATCGTTCGTGGATCGGACTATACGCACGTCATAAAACTTGAATATCGACTGGCATCCGTAAACATTTCATACCATAGCCAAAACAAATCCAGCAAACAATCCAATATTTGTGTGCTATCCACAAATCTCAGCAAACCGTCTATTGTAATATGAAATATTACACGGAGATTCGTGGATATGGTGCGCAAGTGTTACTGGATTCATCTGCTTGAACTACGTTGACTGTGGCATGAAATGAGTTTGTCATGAAAAGTCTCTGTATTCGGAGTATAAATAATTTTTTTACTTGTGCCTGGACATCAAATTTTCACTTGAAAAAGGACCAACGTTCCACGATGCAGTGGTGGCTATTGAAATGAAATTTACAGAGACGAAAAAAATTTCTTCAAACAATTTCTTCTCTCAATTTTAATTTACATTCAGTGCTGCTAACGGGCTGGCACAAGACAAGAGCACGCCTATTGCTTCAGTATTATAATAGGTTTTATGATACTTCTTTAAATTATTTTGTCGCGAAATGCCGAATACGCCGTTCAGGCCAGTTTTGTTTTGGAAACCCTGCATTTATCGTGAAAATAAATGACCTATTACACTTCTGGAATGTCGGACGCTACGTTCTACATATGGAGTAGTATTCCGTATACAAAGATCTCCCCGTCTGCGAGTCGAGGGCTTAACAGACTTGGATTACACGCGTAACATGGATCAATAGTACAGCTTGCTTTTTCGTGTTTTTACTTTTGTTATCAGTCTGACTGGTTTGCTGTGTTCAACTGTTCCCGTCTTGTACTAGTCTTTCCGTCTCTACTTAACTGCTACTCCCAAACAGTTAAAAGTATTCTAGTTGCCGTCTTTCGTTGCAATTTTTCCTCTCTACCACACCTTCCAGCATCACCTATTGTGGAGTAGTGCACTGAACTCGCATTAGGAAGAGCAACGTCTTGGATCCCCGACCGACAGATTTAGATTTTGTGAGATTTCCCTAAATCTCTTAAAATAAATTTCGGGACGATTCTTTTAGCAAGGACACGTTTTTCTCATCTATCCTCAATCGAACTTTTTCTCCGTCTCTGATGTGGCTTTAAACCCCCAGTCTGCCTTTTCCTCCCCTAATCTGTTCCTTTTTAATTTTTTAATTTTTATTTTTTTAGTACTTCATCTCCCCACTCAACTTTCAACATTCTAGATTGCAATACATTTCAAACGCTTCCCGCCATTTCTTGTCTTGATTTCCGATGCTCCACCTTTAACTTCCGTATAGTCCAGTTGTTGAACTTCTCTTCCTTATCAGTATCTGATTGAAGAGAGCTTTCTACGCTCATGCCGTTCTACTTAGGATTCTTTCTTGCACTTTCTACATAGGAGAATTCTTCCAGTTCTTCCACTATTGTCTCTTCCCCAAGATTGATGTTACACTAGTCGCTGTTTTCTTTTCTACTACTATTAATTATATTTGTCTTTGCCTCCTTTATCCTTAAGGCGTTTTCCGCGCTAAGTGTGCTCTCCGTGCCATTAAACAGGTGAGGCATCACTCACATTCGATCAGAAGGGCTTGTGAAAATTACGAGGATTACTAAACATTACTCATCATCCGACGTTTAAAAAAGCACAAAAAAGGCGCATGCCTGGAAAAGGATTCCACGCTGAACTGTAGGACCCCCAGTTGGATAACTGGGGGTAGGTTAGACACACGCGTAAGTGGCATCTAATTGAAAGAATTGCACGAGGCCATTCACCCACACGAAATTATTGTTATATCGTCATATCGAAGGGGAAAAAAAGAGGAGCGGGAAGGACGGCAACAAGACAAGCTGCGAACTTCGTGGTGGTGGTGGTTGTTCTTCTCTATTTCTTTACGCTTCAGTGACACATTTTTCTCAACAGTGGATGCCTTTCCGGAGACGTTGGTTCTAGAAGTTTGCATTTTGGCTGTCGAGGAAACGTTCTAGTTAGATATCCCAGAGAAACAGGTAGTGCGATTGTGTCCTGTGCTGCATGAGTTGGACGTTGTTGAGCGAAAACACTATTAGACTTTCTGCGACGCTTAGTCTTCAGTCTCGTTCGTTTGGAAATTTCGGTAGTACGCTTCTGTGACGGTTTGTCCGAACATAATCTGTTAGCATTGCCGTATCCGGTAATGGTTGGGTTCAAAAACTGTTCAGATGGCTCTGAGCACTATGGGACTTAACTTCTGAGGTCATCAGTCCCCTAGAACTTACAACTACTTAAACCTAACTAAGCTAAGGACATCACACACATCCGTGCCCCAGGCAGGATTCGAACCTGCGACCGTAGCGGTCGCGCGGTTCCAGACTGTAGCGCCTAGAATCGCTCGGCCACACTGGCCGGCGATAATGGTTGGGTCTTCACCTCTTTCGGCAACGGCGAATCCACGCGTTCCACTGCTTGCTTTGATCATCTGTCTAGGAGTAATAGTGATAAACACCCAGCACTCATCCATGGGGAGTAGGCGCCTACAGAAGTCATCCGGATGGTCGTAACTGAGGTTTAATATCCACATACTACCTCGCTTCGGCGAGCTTTTTGAGTGGGTGTGAACCGTTGTGGAACCTGCTATTTTCAAAATGCCATGCAAACTGTTGAAAAACGATCCTGATCGATTTTTAATTTTCTGATTATCACCTGAACTGTGAGACGCTGGTCTTCGATCTGAAAGTCCTCCACTTCATTTCCGACTTCTGGTTCTTCACAGAGATGTGATCTGTCTCTGTCGTTCAGACATGTTTGACCGCTGGAAGCGTCTGTGTCACTGAACCAGTGTGTCATATGACGGTGCATTGTTGCCGTATACTTTCACATCCATCGTACGTGTATATTGCGAACTATATACGAACACCAGCTGGTTGGCTGCAAGTGGTGGCTGGCTGAGCAGTTGAATGCCAGGTAAAGTAACAAAGGTCCTAATGTGTGCAGTTGAATTGGTGTAGCCCATTCTTTCTGAAAACGGACAAGGGCGACTGTTGACTGCGATGCGCGCCGCTGAGTCGCGTGGGTTGACCTCGGAGGCGTCGTGAAGTAGGCCGCGCCCCCGTCCAGCTCCAGCGCGGCTTGCACAAGAGGTGAGACTGGAGTCGCCAGCAGATTGTGGAGGCGCGTGCGCTGACGTCACGCTGATGTAAGGCCGCCTAGCGACGGCCCCTAATACAGCGCCAGCGGCCGCACCTATTGTCCCAGGTAGCGCGCGTGGGCCGCCGCCGCTGGACCCGAGCTCCAGAAGACGTCGTTACTGCGGACTTGCAACCCAGCGGGGGCAGTGTGGAAAGAGACACTGGTGGCCTACATCTGTCGTCATACGGTGTTTTTGTGGTCTATGGTCCGAAGATTGATTTGGTGTTGCTTTCCATGTCCAAGCTCTGCGTAACTACTGCATCCTAGATCCGTGTGCTCATTGTAGTCAATACTTTGACTACCCCTACAATTTTTGCCTCCCATACTTCTCTCCATTATCAAACTGACGATTTGCTGATGCCTCGGGATGAGTCCTATCAACCGATCCCTTATTTTAGTTGAGTTCTGCCATAATTTTTTCTCCGATTGGATTCAGTACCTCCGCATTTGTTATTCGATCTAACCGTCTAATTTTCAGCATTCTTCCGTAGCACATAATTGGTTCAAATGGTTCAAATGGCTCTGAGCACTATGGGACTCAACTGCTGAGGTTATTAGTCCCCTAGAACTTAGAACTAGTTAAACCTAACTAACCTAAGGACATCACAAACATCCATGCCCGAGGCAGGATTCGAACCTGCGACCGTAGCGGTCTTGCGGTTCCAGACTGCAGCGCCTTTAACCGCACGGCCACTTCGGCCGGCTAGCACATAATTCAAAAGCTTCTGCTTTTTGCCTGAGTCACTTATCGTCAACGTTTCACTTCTGTACAAGATTACACTCGAGGCAGATAATTCAGAAAAAACTTCCTAAAAGTTAAATTTGTTTACTTACACGTCTGAATTAACAGACATTGTTGACGAAAGGCGGCTGTCCGAAATTACTTCGAAATAAATTCGCCCAGTGCGAATAACTTGGCTTCAGCTGTGTTAGGTATAGATGTTCTACCTATTGGTGACATGTGACTATTTCTTCCGGACCGGAATTCGAACCCGTATTTCCCTCTTAGCGCTAGCGGTCGCGTTAACCATTACGCTATCCGTGCACCCCTGCGGGACTGAAGCAGACTTCTATGTCACACTGCCCTTATCCCTATACCATAGTCTCCTACATCCATCGCTGTAAATTTTGACCCGTCATCAATAGGTAAAACATCTATACCTGACAGCTGAAGCCAAGCTATTCGCGTTCGGCAAATTTATTTCGAAGTAATTTCGGACGACTGTCTTTCGTCAGCGATCTGTTCAACCAGACATGCAGGTAAATATTACATGCCGAGGCGGGCAAAAGATAACATCGTAGGTGTCTGTTGCTCATAGAATCCTTATCTGTGGTGAGGGAATACAGAGTATAGCTGCCAGTCTACATTTTATATCCTCTCCACTTTGGTGATCGTCACTTATTTTTCTGCAGAAATAGCGATTCTTTTAGAATCTCATTCCATAACGTGTTCCCCTCGACATCACCTGATTTAATTTCGCTACATACCATTACTCTTGTTTTTGCTTTTGGTGATATCCATCTTTCACCCTCTTTTCAAGACGCTATCTATCCGAACACCTGCACTTACAAATCACTTGCCGTCTGTGGCAGATTTTCAGTGAATATCGATAAACTCCAAAATTTATGTAATCTTTCTGGACTTTCATTCCCTTTCCAAATTTCTCTTTAGTTTCCTTCTTTTCCAGCTATAATATATATTATAGGCTACTGTCTCTTTTCAGCTATTGTTTCCCATTCATGTTGCTCGATTATTATGAAGTGTGTCTTACATAGTGCACTTAGCAATAAACGAAGTAATACAACGGAACAGCGAGAACACATTTGGCGGAGTTTCATAGCCCACTGCATACGTTAGAATACCTCAATGATCCCAGTGCTACGGCTTCCATTAGACTTGCCAGAATAGGGGGAAACTCAGAATCGAAAGAGGAGTCAGGCGACGGGATCGTATGTCTCCAATACTATTCTGAACGGTTCTAGAGGACGTCTTTTTGATCTCTAAATTGGTAACCACGATAATACTTCTTAGTGGAACGTATTTGAAGCTCCTTCATTTTGCCGGTGATGTACTGTTTGTCTCTAGTGCGGATAAACTTTCACAAATAATGAATGTACTTAATAGAGTATGTTTAGAAGCTGACCGCAAAATCGAGTAAGAGTTAAGTCCAAAATAATGTGTAACCTATCGAAGAAAAAAATAGTGTAAACCCTTAATGAGGTGCCGGCCGAGCGGTTCTAGGCGCTACAGTCCGGAGCCGCGCTGCTGCTACGGTCGCAGGTTCGAATCCTGCCTCGGGCATGGATGTGTGCGATGTCCTTAGGTTACTTTCAGTAGTTCTAAGTCTAGGGGACTGATGACCTCAGATGTTAAGTCCCATAGTGCTTAGAGCCTTAATGAGGTGATAGAACCAATCGGTAAGTTTTCTGTTTGCTTATTTCACTGGCCAGCCAGTCAGTGTCAGCTGCCCTGCATACAAGGATGAAGAAAAAGAAAAAAAAAGGTCCGCAATGGTTTTGGTATAAACAGGATTTTCAAAACGAAGCTCCCTTTGTGCATCAAAAAGGAAGTTTGCAGTCGATGTACGTTACCAGTTTTGTCTTCTGACTGTGACATGTGCACTACAATGAGACCTTAATAGATGTAGCCGGGATATATAGCTATGCGAATGCAAGGTGGATAGACCAAACAAGTTCTGTTGTGGATAAGACAAGACAGAGGCGACAACCGGATGGAAGGTGGGTAGACAACATTAGAATACTTTTAGGAGCAAGTTGTGCGCATGTAGGTGAAGATCGTAATGAATATTAACGCTGAGAAGAGGCGGTCATTAGTGTGGACGTCAAACGGTTGATCTCCGTTTTCAGACAATCCTTACCTTGGTCATCTACCATCCATGCGCCGAGAATTGGAATATGCGTAATTTTCATCGCGCGATTGTTTGAGAGGGTTTCCATAGAAGCTGGACAGGCGAGGACGCCACAGCCAGCAGTGTTCGCTTCGTTTCTTATCTGACAGAGCCCGTTAGAATTTGTGGACACGGCGCTACTGACAATATTGCGGAATGCTATTTATTGACGAATCGGTATGACGAAACTTGAAAGAAATTCTTGGTCCCGAGCCCAATAGCGACTAAAAAGCTTTAAAAAACGTGCGTCTGTGTTTTAGTAGTAGTATCTGTACGGACACTCCTATGTAACGTAGAATTGACCACTAGGTGTCACCCGAGTCCGACTGCCAGTATGAAAGAAGGCGGGGGGAGTATTTTGCTGTCAGTAGAGAATGGCTGGATCAGGAGAGCTCAGTGGCATCGAACGTAGATTAGTCATTGGATGTCACCTACGTAACATGTCCATCAGGGACACTTCAACGCTTCTAAGGTCGATTGTGAACGTCGATTTCACTGAGGACCCCAGCGTCAGTCACTACCTGCCCAGGTTTCGGCTCTTACGAAAGGGCTGCTATTCATCCACAGGCATTCATTGGAAGTGCCCCAAGCAGAGTTCAAGCTGTCATAAGGATGGAAACACGCCTTATTCATGTCCACTGACAGGTGTCCGTGTACTTTCGATCAGGTAGAGTATACCTCTGTATAGGCCGCTTGAATATGTTTGTTCATCAACTCCAGAAAACTGGTCAAATTACCGAACGCAGTCGTGTCTCAATTAAAGCAGTCTTCATCCAAGTCTAAAAATCCTAGTCGTACCACTGTCATTGTCATTTTGCGTTATTTACTCCTTAAAAAGAGAGCCACGACCAATTTACTCAACTGATATTGTCACACAATACGTGCCTTTTCGTGGGAGCTGGATAGCACTGCACCAGTACAAGTTATTAAATTGATTCATTCGTTATACTTCTGAATCGAAAAAAGAACGTCTCATTCTTCGAACGAGTGTCAGGATACTGAACAGTTGAACAACATAGTATTTCAAAACTGTTAAGGCTTTCGTGGCCAATTGATAACATATCGTATGTTGGCTTCTGTTTCAGGTGCTTTGGGTGACGTTTGTTTTATAATTTTTCTGACATTTCGCCACCATGAGTGGCTTCACGCCCGATTGTTAGTCGTGGACTGGACAGTGTTGTTAGAGAGACGGGGAGGGGGAGGGGTGTTTGGTTGAGGGTATTCCTTTCTTAGAAAATGTTCATCGTGGTATGCGAACAACGTACTCATTGAAAATGCAGTTCACGGTCGTGAATAAAATTTGTGTAACTGACTGGCGTGACCTTTCGCCTGACGACTAAAGTGGCTACCCCCAAATACTGCGAAACCATTCCAGAGGCATGGCGGCCAGCCAGATGCGTGCTTATACGTGCGTGTGTGTTGGGAGGGGGGGGGGGGCGCTAGCGACCTCGCTTCCCAGGAAGATTGCCAAACATGGCGCACAGCTCCACGGAGGCGGGCGATGAGGAATGCAGGATACATGGCAGACGAAGTACTGTCCAGGAAAATGCTGTGGTCGGCGCCATCCTCTGCAGCATTTACATCGAGTTTTATCTCTCTAATGCTAATGTTAAGTATTATCTCAGCTGCAGACGTTTCAGGAGAAAGAATTTACTTGACAGAATTGTAAGTCGTGAGGAACAGTACGTACAAGTTGAGGCGTCAAGTATGGTTCGTTTTTGTCCATTTGCAGTATTGCCTCTCATGTATTTCCTTCTGCGTATTGAATACTTGAAAGGAACCCAGTTCCACCTGTGTTAGTAACTTCCTACTTGGGACTCCTGTCATTGGAAGGTATGTGCGTACGCAAATCGTTGAAGAACCATCGTTGAGTTTAACTAGAGGTAATGAAGAAATAGAGGTGAAAGGTCATATTTCATGCAGGCGTGACCTACCAAGAAGTGACGCTTCCGCTTCTTAATGCCCTGTGTGGAAGATGATGGAAAACTCTCATACCTCAAACTTCATTATCCTGCGTTCATATATTGGATTTGTAGCGTCAGTTAAAAATTTGTTCCAGGCCGGGATTGGAACCCGGCGCTCAGTTATTGTGAGCAGACATCGCGACCAGTAGACAACCTGAGCACGCGTACGTACGTGACTCAACATCTTATTGTCACTAATGTTTCCACCTCCGATTTGGCTAGCAGTCTAGATTGCGTATAAATGAGAATGTGGTTTCTTACCTCGTAACGTTCCACTTGATAAATTTCTCATCGTAACACACTCTTATTTTGAATGTTCTCCTTGCAGATGTATGCTTAGAGAGAGCGCGTCGTAGTTTGGACTGGAACAAATGTGTAAAATTGTGATTCACTCACCCACGTCCACTGAGTGAAACACGGATAGTAATGTACTGATGATTACAACATGTATATCCAAATGATAAATGCTGAAAAAGTTCCAAGAGACCGAACAGTATTCGTGTGCCACTTGATGTCCTCCCGATGGGCCTTACCCCGTTTAGCTGCAAATACCAAGCGACGTGATGCAAAGTAAAGCGCTAGATTCTCTTTCGGGAAGACAGCAATTCAAATCCTTGCATAGATTTTCGTGGTTGCCGTAAATCGCTTGAGAGCAACCGCCGGACTAGTTCCTTTGACAAGAACGCGGTATGTACCTATCCCAAGCTTTTATTCAGACTGTAATGACCTCGTCGTCAACGGGATGTTAAGCCGTAACCTTCTTTTCTTTTGATTACCATTATTGTTTTGAACGGAAGCTGAACGAAGTTCGTATTAAAATCATCTATCTGGCGCGCTCTTACACATCCTAGGACTAATGAGCATTTAGAAACACATTGTACCAAAATAAAAAAGTAAAACCTATGCTTGAAAATGGCACCCTCTAGCTACGGCTCTCCACGTGCCACAAACTCGTAGCAGCACAAACGCTACTTATTAATGATCTCTTTGTTTTGCTCGGACGAACAACATTCTTGGCTTTCGCACGATAAAGTGTTTGTTCATCATCATTCTGTCTCGTTTGGCAATAGACATTGTTGCACAGCGTTAATTGTTAGCGGTTGTGCACAACATCTGCGTACTTTCGTAACGAGGACGAAGGGGTATATTGGGCATGCTCACTTAATAACATTGTGACACTGCACCTTTAATTCCGTCCCTCAGAGGTAAAGGGGACATAAATCCAATTTCTGCCAAATACAAGAGTATTTGTAATGACTAAACACCCCTCCATTTATGGAAGAAGGGCGGCAGTGAGGCTGTAGCCCATGGGCATGCGCCTCTTAACAATCTCACACACACACACACACACACACACACACACACACACACACACACACACACACACACACACACACACGTGTGAGGAGACGAAATTCTGAGGAGAATGTGGACTCGCGGTTGGGAGAAGCGAGTACATTCCGCCGCCCTGACAAGTTTTCCGCGCTTTCCCTATATCTCCTCAGGCGAATACTGGGAGTATTCCCCCGACAAGGCCATGACAGGTTTCCTCCCACATCCTTATATAACTACGGTATCACTGCATCTGTAACGACCTTGATGTCGGCAGGATAATTTTAATCCTTCCTGCCATTGGCGTGAAGGCACTTCTTTCGCTTTATGTACAGAAGCGATCAGGCCGTCTAGTTATTAAGAGCTCGGCCTACATTGAACTCCCAACCTTCCGTCATGTTTCGTATTAGTCTTTCTGCATCTACATAGTAATTATTTAGCAAAATAGTGAGCGGTTCCGCTGTGTCTGCTACATAGCAGGTCGAGAGTCTACTTCGGCAAAGAAAACAATTCATTTGCGTGACACCGTGATAATGCACTTAGTTACGCTGTCAACGAAAATAGTCTCTCTCACGAACACGAGTGCCAACTACACCTAGTACGTGGTATCCGTAGTGGAAGTCGCGTACCGCGAGTAATTTGTTGTACCGACTCTGATGCTTCCATTTTTTCGCTAATAAGCCACTCTGATCACCAGCGAAGTTCTTCCATATTAGAAAAAACGTGTGAAACGACGATTACGAACAGTCTTGCTGGAAGCAGCAGCGGGTTAAACATAAGCAATATCATTTCTCGCTGACAGAATTAGGTAGGCTTCTGCGGCAGGTGTCAAGATGACTACAGTTCTTCTGCTTTTTGTAGTGCGTCACTCTGTAATATGCTTAAACCGACGTTTCTGCGGTATTTTCATCTTACAACGGTCTCCGTCTTTATGTCGGCCGGTGTGGCCGAGCGGTTCTAGGCGCTTCAGTCCGGAACCTCGCGACTGCTACGGTCGCAGGTTCGAATCCTGCCTCGGGCATGGATGTGTGTGATGTCCTTAGGTTAGTTAGGTTTAAGTAGTTCTAAGTTCTAGGGTACTGATGATTGATGACCTCAGCAGTTAAGTCCCATAGTGCTCAGAGCGACCATTTTTAACAATCTTTTAAGTTTGTTTGTGCCATTAACTAAACATTAAAAGCAGCAGATATACATGGGCTGATGATCACAAGTAAAAGAATTGTTTTTGTTTTCTCCTCTCCCATTTGTAGGATAAGAAAGTTTTTTTTTGGGTGGGGGAAATGTGCCCCTGTTCATCTGTTCATTACCAACTACCGGTGTCAGTACGTCGTATTTGTGGAACACTGCTCGTAGAAAATTATAGGCTGCTCATGGCGAGAGGCAGAGGGTAGGAAGGAAGGAGGCTATTCGTGGAGTATCCGGGTTGTCAGTGATTGTTACCTGTCTGCTCCTGGTGTGCATGTTTCCTTACGTTTCCTATGTGGTGTGCGCGAAAACACACTACGTAACTGTTTGTTTAGGCTGTCTGTGGCCTGCCAATTTCTTCCTATTTCCGAGAAGCTTAGTTTTTGAGCTACTTTATTCTCGGAAAGTTTACCAGAAATTTTTAAAATTTTTATATTTGCAGATATAAACTCTTTCAGTAAAACGTTTTTTCTCTTGAGGGGATTTGTCATGACGCTCATGGAACCGCACTTGACCACAATCTTCATTGTTAAGTGATGCATTTCTTGCCTATAAATTAATGGACTTGTAAATAAATAAAGTAGTTTATACTGCTATAATCTAGTTGTCTGCGGAGTTTCAACTGGCTGGTATTATTAGTGCCAGGTCAACGTTCTTGTAAAGATTTTACATTGCTGATTCATGTTGGTGGCCTGTATTTAGCCGTTTAGAGTACTAGTTTCTAAAGGATCAAGTGTTTTTCACTGGCGTGGTAATATGTTGTGAGCCGATGAGGTAAACACGACGGAGAATACTCTGCGTGTGTAACGCACGCGCCGGTCGGATACGATGACGACGGCGGCGGCAGCCCGCTGCCGGTAGAGGCGCTGCCGTCGGCCTCGGCTGGGAGCACACGCGGCTGTCAGTCGAGCACGGACCGCGACGCGAGTTGGTGCGGCCGCACGTACTGTGCGCTGTTACGTGAGGCTTCGCCGCGCCTCGCTGTGACCTCGGCAGCCGCCCCGTGTCTGCTTTGCTCTCCTGTGCTGCTGCTGCGTGCGTGAACAGCCCACCCAGTCCGTTCGAAGCGTTCCCTGCCGTCGGCTCCCTCTCCGAAACACTCAGGTGCAGCGCCGGTACAGAGACACGCACACACCCAGGCGCACGCTGCGATTGCTAACTCAACTTGTTAGTCCCAATTGTCCCTCGGCGCTGTGCAAGACGCCGCTGTTTGGCTAGAAATAGCGACTGACGTGTGTGCGCTCGCACCAGTTCGCGTGCCAACTGTTGCACTGTGCTCGTAACCCACCCAGTGAATGGTGTGTTGCGATTTTGTTAAGTGCACTGCGGCGCCAGGTGCGGAAGAAGAGAAATAGAAGTCACCTTACAACGAAAACATAGTGTTTTGAACGAGTGGTGTTGAAATCCGTGAAACCGTTTCGTACTAATCTGGCGGCTCAACTGGAAGAATATCAGTGCAAACGAACTGACGCATCCGTATGAGAGACAGCTGTTTGTCAGACGCCGGCGAAGAGCGAGACGGGATTACACAGCTGAGCGTGCAACAGACAGGCCCCTATGCACCGTGAATGGCAGCGCTTGTTCAGAAGCCAGGGCGGATGCGTACCAGTTTTCTCGCTACTGGACGGATGAAGATGAAGCTTTAGCTGTCAGAATGCCAACCTACTCCACACTGGTAGCTTAACTGTCTGTCCAGCTTGTGACACATATTCTGTGTTCTGTTCTGTGTTCGGCGGTGCTGCAGGCATCAGATATTTGCTGTCAATTTTTACAGAATCTGTACACGACGCATGGTCGCATATCAGGAAAGTGCCGGTATTAGCAATGCTTGTGACTGAAAAAACCAGATACTTCACCCCAGCACGTCGTGACTGTTGGATGAGTTATTTTTTAGTTGTCTTCACTACGCTGAAATAAAAGGTGCATCATTAATGTCCAGGAAGTGACGCCGTTTTACTTAGCGCCGAAGGACGTCTGGCTGCGGCTCGTTAAGAGTAAATTACTGGTCGTGAGAGATACGAGAGAGGTGCGAAGGCTACCTAAGAACAGTTTCTGTAATTGAAAATCGTCGAGAGGGGCGCTCAAGATTCTGCTGTCGCAATTTGCCTCGGATGCCCTGAATGGTAGATGTGAATTTGCCAAATGGGCCTTAATGTGAGTGACGTGTGACTCGGCGACCTTCCAGAGCCGCCCACACGACTGGCCGTAGTCTGTATTAGGAAGGCGAGCCTTTTGCGGAGAACTGCGGGCGGAAGTGGGAGGGGGAGGCAGGCCTCCAAAGGCGGCGGCCCGTAGCCTGCAGTGCGCCGCTCTCACAGGCAGCTGCACGCGTTGTGAGCGACTGTTGCCCCGAACGAAGTTAAATATACGCCGGCTGCTACTGAACGTCCGGACACCTGTTGAACGCCGCGGCTGTTCGAGCGTGGCGCCACACTGTGACTGCACGTGCGACGCAGCGACTGAAGCGGTGGATATCGAATGAGGATTGCGCGGTAGCTAGACGTGCCCGTGTGCGTACGTAAGAGTGTGCGCGATGTACCGGTTCGTGCGCGGCGGCCGCCTGTTCGTGGAGGCGACGCGCGAAGGTGGCGACCGCGACGACGTGGCGGCCGGGGGCGGCGCCGGCGCCGACGGCCGCTGCGAGGAGCTGTCCGCCGTGGAGACGCGGCGCCGGTTGCGCTCCGAGGTGACGGGCCGCACCGAGAGCGTGGAGCGCGAGGCGCGCCGGCACGGCGTCCGACGCATCACGACGCGCGTGCTGCGCCGCACGACGACGCTGAGCCGCGCCGAGGAGCTGTCGAGCGCGGAGCGCAGCCTGCTCAGCAGGGCCGTGCCCGCCGCCGCGCGCGCGCCGCCGCTGCACGCCGCCCCAGACTTTGCCGTCACCCGTCCCCACAAGGTACACCGCGTACTCCAGCACCGCCGCTCGACATACTCCCTACTGGGCCAAATACAGCTTTCGTCTTCTTACATAAAATCTGAGACCGTCCTCCACCGGAAGCTAGGGAGGTCTTCCACCGGAAGCTAGGGAGGTCTTTTCACCAGGAGCTGGGGAGGTCTTTTCCACTAGGAGCTGGGGAGCTTTCTCTACCAGAAGCTGGGGAGATTTCTCTACCAGACTCTGGGACAGTCCTCCACTAGAAACTGGGGATGTCTTCTACCAGAAGCTAGGATTTTCATAGACCCATCCACAACCTCAGCTAGACAGTAGGCTAACAGCCGATGAATATGTGAGAAGTAATTGATTACACCTTTCGCCATATATCTGTGTTCTCCAGTCGTCACACGCCTCTATATTGGCAGATAGTGGTTCTGTAACCAACTGTACCCAGTGCCATAAAAAGAGACTAAAAACTGCCCCTCGTAGTCCTGTTCATGCGTGATATGACTATTACAAGCTGTCAATCGACTCAAGTGACCACTGGTTACATCACGCATCAGCAGGTCTATGGAAGCCGAATTTTATTTCCTTTTATACCATTGTGTACAGTTGTTTACAGGACCACGATTGCTAATAGAGGGGCCCGCTGGCGGTGCAGTGGACCACCGATACTTGTCGAATTTAAATAAATACAAACTCACTGATTTTAGTGTTACCATTACTTCACATAGAAACAAGGATGTTGTTTGGAACTTTAATAGAGCTGTCTGTTCTGTTGAAGCTGAGGATGCGTCCTCGTCTTTGGGATTTGAGTTAGGGCAATCTGCTTTTGCGTATGCGAACGAGTTTCTTGCGTTGGTTTTGCGTTATCGTATTTAAAAAAATTAATCCACTTGCAAACAACCTGTTCCCATGCTACACGGTGTTCAACCGAAGACACAATGATATAAGGAGTGTTGAAGGTAGCCTAGGTATCCTCTATTATAGGATTACAACTGTATATGACATTCCGTTTTCTTAAACATATAACGTTCACTGGCGAATTTCAGTACTTACTCATTCTCTTTGCAGTTTGGGAGTAGCGTGAGCAAGGTTCTCCCAGTGTTGATTTCTTATTGTAGGATGATCACGTTTTGGCGCTAAATGCACGTTTTTGGCTCACAATAATACGCGTGCGATTTTCAGAGCTGCCACAAAGAAATCACAATGAGCGACAGGTATAGAGACACACCAAAAATGTTTTCCATCACACCGGTTCTCAGAACTCCTGAAGATAGACGTTGAGTTTGCATATTGTCTCACAGACACAGACCCTTTGACTGCTCAGAGATGTCACTAAACCTGCCCAAAGATGTAAACAGCCATGCATGAGCAGCGCCTATTAGACGGAGGGGGTCCGACAGCCGATCAGTTCCAGTCATTCCACCAGGAAGGAGGTACACGGCTCGTGTTGCCTGTAGTTCAACCATGCCTAGACGGTCCATACCGCCGTTCGATTGCGTCCGCATTGTTACTTTGTGCCAGGACGGGCTCTCAACTAGGGAAGTGTCCAGATGTCTTGGAGCGAACCAAAGCGATGTTGTTTGGACATGCAGGAGACACAGAGAGACAGGAACTGTCGATGACATGCCTCGCTCAGGCCGCCAAAGGGCTACTATTGTAGTGCATGACCGCTACCTATGGATTATGGCTCGGAGGAACCCTGAGAGCAACGCTACCATGTTGAATAATGCTTTTTATGCAGCTACAGGATGTCGTGTTACGACTCAAACTGTGCGCATTACGGTGCATGACGCGCAACTTCACTCCCGAAGTCCATGGCGAGGTCCGTCTGTGCAACCACGACACCATGCAGCGCGGTACAAATGGCCCAAACAACATGGCAAATGAACCGCTCAAGATAGGCATCACCTTCTCTTCACCGACGAGAGTCGCATATGCCTTCAACCAGACAATCGTCGGAGACGTGTTTGTAGGCAACCCGATCACACTGAACGCCTTAGACCACTGTCCAGCGAGTGCAGCATGGTGGAGGATCCCTGCTGTTTTGGGGTGGCATTATGTGGGCCCGACGTACGCCGCTGGTGGTCATCGAAAGCGCCGATACGTGAATGCAATCCTCCGACCGATAGTGCAGTCATATCGGCGACATATTGGCGAGGCATTCGTCTTCATGGACGACAATTCGCGCCCCCATCGTGCACATCTTGTGAATGACTTCCTTCCGGATAACGACATCGCTCGACTAGAGTGGCCAGCATCTTCTCCAGACATGAACTCTATCGAACATGCCTGGGATAGATTGAAAACGGCTGTTTATAGACTACGTGACCCACCAACCACTCTGAGTGATCTACGCGGAATCGCCGTTGAGGAGTGGGACAATCTGGACCAACAGTGCCCTGATGGACTTGTGGATAGTATGCCCACACGAATACAGGCATGCTTCAATGCAAGAGGACGTGCTGCTGGGTATTAGAGGTTTCAGTGTGTGCAGCAATCTGGACCACCACCTCTGAAGGCCTCGCTGTATGGTGGTACAAGATGAAATGTATAGTTTTCATGAGCAATAAGTGCGGAAATGATGTTTATGTCGATCTCTCTTCCAATTTTCTGTACAGGTTCCGGAACTCTCGGAACCGAGGTGATACAAAACATTTTTGATGTGTGTATTTTGTTACTACGTACTTACGTATTTCTGTGTTTATGGCAGTAATTGTGCCAGTTCAGCATTCGGCTACATTAAATTTGCTTGGAACCATGAAATCTCTCTCTCTCCCTCTATCTATCTATCTATCTATCTATCTAATCTCTCTCTCTCATTAGATTTCTACATTTCTCGGACTGGACAACGTCCTTGTTTCGTTTTGTACCAAACAAGACTTCGTGGCAGTAAGACATCGTATTTCTGTACAGTGCATGGCCGAGTTACTGCTCACTAATAATCGCTATTTTCTGTCCGATTGGCGTATGGAGCGAGGGAAAAAATGACTGTCCACATCCTTCAGAGTAAGTCATCTCTCATTCTCATGGTTGTCGGAAATCTTCCTCGAATATGCGTCCTGTTCAATCTGTTCCACAGGATTAAGCGAGAACAATATCGCCTTCCAAAGACTTCCTTTTAAGGTCGCTCAGCATCTCTGTTACTCATCCATATTCGCTACATCGACCTATTGCAGAAGCGTCGATAATTCATTTGTGGTCTATCGTGGTTAACTGCCTCTGGTCGCAGTAGCGGTATTGGTCTAATAGTAAATCCTACACAAAGTAGCTTTGCTCTTAAAATACATTTGTGCAGCTTTCGTTTCAAAGAAGGTTCCATGTTTGAATAACGATTTATGATTTACAATTATCCTTTCTTAACGCTGATAAGAACGAAGTGACAGTAGAAGGAACTACATAATAACTTTGATGTTGAGAAGAAGGAAAGACATTCAGGGTTTAATATCTCGTAGACGACGTCATTAGAAGCGGAGCACAAACTCTGAAAAATTTGGTTGAGAAAATCGGCCCTGTCCTTTTCAGCGGAACAATCTTGATATTTGCCTTAAGTGATTTAGGGAACGCACAGAAAACGTAAAACTGGATGGTCGGACGGTCGATTTCAACATAGATTCTTCAGGATGCGTCTAGCTAGTGCCTTAACCAAAGCGCCACATCACTCGATTTCGGTTGAAGCTAAATGTGTTAGCTTCTTGAAACAAGGATCTTCGTCCTCAATTTGCTGGTACCACAAGATGACTCGTCTTATGCACGTTAGCTCTAATCCTTCACAACTGGTAATGCGTCTGACACCATCACTTTTTCCTCAGTTGTGTAGCTGTTAAGCAACGGTTGTCGTTTCATTGATGAACTTTTGTGCTCCCGAAAATTGTGAGATTTGGGTATTCTCATCAGCAGAAAAGCTACTCTAGCAGAACGTATACCTCAGTGATTGCAGGATAGAAATCGTGAAAAATTACTCTTGTGAGTTATAGTGTATATTCCTTCCTGCAAAAGGACCTCATTTTTATCGAATTGACTGAAGCCTTTTCCTATCTTGTAGCTCGGCGCCCAATAGCGGGTAATTGAAAATTGGCCTTGTTCCACTGTAACTCGAAATATTCAGTTCGTTCAATGTTGCGAATGTTATGCAACGAAAAAGGGCAGGACGCAGTAGTAGTATGATGTCCACCTTTGCGTAATCGGATTTGTCAAATTTCAGAATACGGTTGGTTGTGCTTTTCGTGCAGATGATGGCAAAAATGTAGCGAAGTAGTTAAGGAGTGGCTGTGGGAAAATCGAAACGCTGACGTCGCAGGAACGAATTCTCTCGGCGGCCGCATCAGCTGCACCCCACCGTTGCTCCCCTGCGTTCGGTGCCTGTCTCATTTCTATTTTCAGCGCGCCCTTCGCTAGTGATATTTACGGCACTTGGTTCCGACGTGTTCGGCACACAGATGTACAGTATAAATTCTGAGAGATGGAAGGCTGCGAATGAACAGTTTGTGACGCCAGAGCGTACTATGTCGCTGTATACTCTTCCTTTTAAGGACATAGGATGGTGATGGCCGAGCGGTTCTAGGCGCTACAGTCTGGAACCGCGCGACTGCTACGGTCGCAGGTTCGAATCCTGCCTCGGGCATTGATGTGTGTGATGTCCTTAGGTTAGTTAGGTTCAAGTAGTTCTAAGTTCTAGGGGACTGATGACCTCAGATGTTAAGTCCCATAGTGCTCAGAGCCATTTGCTACGATCAATTGAGGCGAATAGCGGGATGAACTCTTCTGTAAAGACCGCAGCCCATCCTCTGACTTTCTTCTCCTGCTGAGGCGGTGCTCGTATCTCGTAATCACCTGGATATTGGCGAGGTAGGCAGCACTGGGTGGGCTCCACTGGCCAGTCGGGCGCTCTGACCATTCTGCCACGGTACGAACTCGAAGCCGTAGCAGCTTGTAGGCATGTCAGCCGGCGCGTACGCCAAGGCACAACTACGAACACTGCCTGCGTGACACACTGAGGCAGCTGACGTTTGAGACGTTCCATGCCCTCTTTTGCATGTCGCCTCTCATTTTCATCAATTTTATTGGTGTTTTACATCATTGCACAGTGGTAACAAGCCGAATAAAGTTATTGTGATGAGAGTATTTGTACTGAGAGCTCAAAATACTTTTCACTTATTCCCATTCATGTTGTTTTACTTCTGTGGGTGGGCTGTGCGAGGGGAGCACCGGAGGACGCGGCACACTGCGTTTCCGGTTGGGGGCTGCACTTCTGCGAATGGTCAGAGAATGGGCTTAAGCGCCTAGTGGAACGACTGACGTCGGTAAAGTTTCGCTTATTGTATGCAGGGCGAAACGACCTGCGAAGCGTCTTGAGTGTCATCGCAGTTTATGTGTTTACCGTTCCGGAACGTCCGGAACGAAGACTGCTGGCACAGTGTGACTGCATTGTCCTCTTGATTCTGAGAATACTTGTGGACCGTGCCCTGCTGGGCGCGACTGTCTGGCGGCGGATGACCGGTGGCCTAGGTACGTTGTTTTCGTAGGCGGTCAAACGGCGAGTTCAGTGCCCTCAGGTGTATAGCAGAGGCATGATGGGTCAACTTAAACTGAGGCTAGTTGACGTCATAAAGCCCTGCTCGAAATTGGAGGGAATGGTCGCTATTCGCGCGAATGATTTTCTGAGACAGTCTGGGTGAATTTTGGAATCAGCACCGAATGCGGGCGCGGCGATTCGGGATCTGATCTTTGTCGGAGTCGGACGATCTTGCGACTTAGTCGCACGTTTTCGACAGAACTTAGAATTCTCGGACAGCCTTCGAAGCCAGGGGTTGAAACAAGAGTTTCTGCCCAGCAGAAGTCGGCGCCTACAATCATCAGAACGCTGCCTACCGACGACGTGCTGCAGATTTCAGGATTGGTTCAGTATTTTGTAGCTTCGGCATTGTAGGACCTATCAATTTTATACCGAAGTCCTCAACAGCAGGCGCTCTCGCTGTGCTACAAGTCCACCTTGCCTGTTTCTCCATGTGATCCCATTTGAGCTCTCACTACTAATCGCGATACTGCATTATATTCGGGAGAGTAATATTTTATTCATTAGGACCTCCAGCCATTATCGTCAATCTATTGTGTCACAGAGACTAGCAGCCCCTTGTTCTCGAGCCAACTCTTATTCTCATAATTAATTCGGTATACCCTATCCTTTACTGTTTGTGTCGATAATCATGTGCTTCATGTTCTGATGTGCAATAAATCTCATTGTAATATTTAATCGTTTCGTAGATATATGCAGAATCCCTTTTCCTGTTGTTTATTATGACAGTTATGGTTTTTTTCTCTGAGTAGATTACGATTTTTTTTTTAAATTATTGAGTGTGTGCACTCCTTATTTTACCAACTAGCAGGGTCCACCATCATTTCTTTTCGTTATCGTTGTGCGCATAATTAATTAGGTGGTAGGTAAGGAGGGTTGAGTGCATGTCTCGTTCTCATGCAAAATTCGTTAGAATTAAAGAGGTACAAACGCTTCTCCTCCCCGTCACCTCGCAGGTTCACCAGTGGGACTTTGACGCTCAACAGCGGGCATCTCACAGCACAGAGGCGGACGGAATTCAGAAATAGGAGTTCATTATTACATCTTGGCAATAGCCTGAATATACGGAGCACCAGTTGTTACTACTTTTTACATAATTCTATCGAAAAGAGTGCTAATCACTTTGTCATGTTTACACGATTAAGAAAGCCGCTCCGAATCCTGCTCTCGTTAGTGATCCGATCATTTCGTACTCGAGGGAGTAGGGCGGGCAGTTCCACAACTTCCTTAATTTGTGCAAAATCCGGAGCCCCCCTACGCAACTCACGGGAATAGGGCGGGCAGTTCTAGAACATCGTTCCTTTGTGCCAAATTCGTTTCATGTATACTGCCGTACCTTTTGGGTAATAACTCCAAACTCTGAATCACTGCTCTAGAACTCGTTGTACTACCGTCTTGTATGCGATTATATTCACAGATGCATCGCACTTTTCCAGAACCCTTCCAACGAATCTAAGACTTCTGTCCGGCTTCCCTAATAACTGACCATACGTGATCGTCCCCTTTTTAATAGCTTCCTTAGCATTATCCCTAAATATTTCTACGATGTAACGTGCTCAAGATGTTAAAGACTTTCCTTATACTTGGCGACATGGTGTTCTATATCTTCTTTATAGGCATTGTGCATTTATTGGCATTTAAAGAGAGCTGCCCATTCATTACACGGAATGCAAATTTTGCCCAAGTGTTTCTGCAATCCCTTACGACGATACGGTCCTCCCCTGTGCACAACAGCATCGTCAACAAACAATTCTGTTGTATTGCTAGTCCTGTCTGATAAATAGTTTGAGGGTATGAGAGGTCCTATTGTGCTGACTTGGAGTACGCCCAATATTACTTCCATGTGACACTATGGTGAAATCCAGTTGTAATTTTACAATTAATATAATGCCATTGTATTCCCTAATTTGATAAGAATCATTCATGTAGTAACCTCCTACGAACATGGATAGGTAAATGGAAGTAATAAAAAAAGTAAATAAAAACAATAATTGGACGCAAAATTAAAAAGCCGCTACGCCAATCACTGAGCCGCCATTTCGTCAGGGGACATCGCATGGTAAAAGGCTCATGAAATAGTCGAAAAAAGCTCGAAGACTTTGACATCTTCAACTTTTGTGGCCCTGTCTTCCTCAGTTGCGTGTAATATTACGGAATATTGATAATTTTTACTTATATACCGTCTGACAGCAACTGAATAAAACACAATTTTAGTGCCATACGCGTTTCGCCTTTATTTTATGCAAGGCATCATCAGTGGCCTGGAATATGTACATATGTTAGCTATTTAATTTACATTTTTGTGACTGTGCCTATAGGTTATAAACAGTTCTGGTGGTTGGTATTTCCTATTAAGTAGCAATGTTTTGAACTGTACTTACAGGTTGCGTGGACAAGTTCTTACATATTACGCTCCTGTTGCATTTTTGTTGTTGTTGTTGTTGTCTTCAGTCCTGAGACTGGTTTGATGCAGCTCTCCATGCTACTCTATCCTGTGCAAGCTTCTTCATCTCCCAGTACTTACTGCAACCTACATCCTTCTGAATCTGCTTAGTGTATTCATCTCTTGGTCTCCCTCTACGATTTTTACTCTCCACGCTGCCCTCCAATACTAAATTGGTGATCCGTTGATGCCTCAGAACATGTCCAACCAACCGATCCCTTCTTCTAGTCAAGTTGTGCCACAAACTTCTCTTCTCCCCATTCCTATTCAACACCTCCTCATTAGTTACGTGATCTACCCACCTTATCTTCAGCCAATATGCGGTTTTTTTCCCACAGGCATATAAGCCTGGGCAAACCCTCCAATCACACCTAAGCCAGCCAGCTACCAAGAGGGACAAATTCCAACAATCAGGAATATATAAACTTGAATGTCAAAGTTGTGATGCAGTATACATTGGCATGACATGCAGGAATTTTGAAACACGATACAAAGAACATATCAAATGTTGGAAGTATGAAACAAACCATTCCACATTTTCAGAGCATTTAAAACACCATAACCATCATTCTACAAACATGGAACAAGAAATGAAAATAATGAGAATAAGCAACCATGACAAACATCTTATACAAACGCAAGAAAACTTCCACATCCAGAAAGCCATAGCAGAAAACAAACATGTGATAAATGAACAAACACACATCAGCACAGGCTCCCTACTACACTTAATAAAGGAAATGATAACATAAAACAAAAAAACTCTTACGCACACCATCTGGACACACACACACACACACACACACACACACACACACACACACACACACACACGAACAGATCACAGATACCCTAAATTGGCATTCATAAGAAGAACACCAAAAAGGCAACAGGAGCGTAATATGTAAGAAATTGTCCACGCAACATGTAAGTACAGTTCAAAACATTACTACTTAATAAGAAATAAGAAATACCAACCACCAGAACTGTTTATAACCTATAGGCACAGTGACAAAAATGTAAATTAAATAGCTAACATATGTACATATTCCAGGCCACTGATGATGCCTTGCATAAAATAAAGGCGAAACGCGTATGGCGCTAAAATTGTATTTTATTCAGTTGCTGTCAGAGGTCCATAAGTAAAAATTATCAATATACCGAAGACTTTGACTTTAGTTGTTTCACAAATGGTCGAGTATTTACCGATAAACGTGTTCACTTATTTGGACTTAGTGAAGTTCCTGGGAAAGTGGGTTATGGCACATGCCGTGTTCTCCTCGTCAGTTGTGCTTGGAAACAGTGAAACGGAGCCTTCAAAAGAAGAGCGAAGGGGTGCAGTGCTTTTCCTGACAGCGGAATGAGTGCGACAATGGAAATTCATCGAAGAACGGCACAAGTACGAACACTGCATGTTCTTTGAAGTTCCGACGCTCAGTCCGACCAGTGCGGCAATGGCTGTTAGCGTAACACGCCGGTCTAAATAAAGAGGGCACCCACTTGATGGCCAGCGGTGCGGCGTTCCAGACCGTGCCCTTCCCTGAATCGCTTGTGCCACGCCCTGACCCTCGCAACGGACGTGCACTGCTGTCCGTACACTTTTGCCATTCTTCGACGAATTTCCATTCTCCACACTCCTTCCGCTGCCAGAAAACGCACTGCACCCCTTTACTCTTCCTTTGAAGCCCTCGATTCACTGTATTCACGACTGACGGCAGTGGAGAAATCGTGCGCGTGTTCGCTCGGTGCGCCTCTGGCGGCGAGTTGTGGACTAGGCGCTCTTTCAGCAACCACGCCTTCTTCCGCAGGGAATTATATTACGAACTTCTCAGCGGTTTTTCTTTTACAGCATTTAAGAATGTGCCTTAAGCCCGTCTCACACGGAGCAAGATTCGCTGTAAGTTTCCTTGCTGGCTCCCGCGACGGCTTCCTTGCGGGCTCCCTTGCTGGGAACCTTGCAAGATTTCCAGGATAGGTCCGGTGCTATTTTTCTTGTACGGTTCCCTGCGTGCTACCTGCATTGGCCAATCATGAGACGTTTCGTTTGTGACGTCACACGCGGAAAGCTTGGGCGGGAAGCCTTTGTTAATAGTCGCTTTACTGCTGTTGTGAGGTGCGGTAGGAAGCTCTTATAATTATTAAATAATGGCACCGCAGTGGTCCAAGGAAGTGATTGAAGTATTGATATGTACTTACAGGGAAGAACAGTGTCTGTGCGCCGTGAAAAGCTCAAACTATTATAATAAACACTTGCGTGCAGAAGCACTCGAAAGAATTGCAAAGGATGTACGATCTTCTATCCTATAAAATAAAGTCGTATGTAACAGTCATTATTGGTATATTTATAAAGTCAAACAGTAATGAAATGGTGATACTTTTCAAACCAAAGTAGGTGTTATGCGAACTAACCTCAACTCTTTACGAAGCATGGAGAGCCCACCTTTTCCAGCGTTTCTCCTCTTAATCCAGTTTTTCGTCCATTCTTTTTTTTCTTCTTCTCTCATTAGTATGCATTTAACGCCAGTTCGCTCTGAACATCTGTATCTGAAGCAGCCATCTTCGTTCGATACAACACAACTAGCTGCCGATCTTACACCGTGGGAGACCTTCGGCATGGAAGATAGCCGGCTCCTTTCCCTGCAAGCCGGCAGGCATGCACGCCATCTCGCAAACTTGGCGGCGAACCTCGCTCCGTGTGAGACGGGCTTTACTGACGGCCGCGTGCTGTCGCTGAAACGCTCCCCGGAGCAAATGGGATTAGAAATGCGACTGAAGCAGCGGATGGAGCAGCCGCAGTGAAGCTTTACGCTGGCGGCAGTGGGCGCGACGTTTCCGCCCTTCCAGCGTGCTTGCGGCAGAGGGCACGTCGCTCACACGGCGGCGGCGTCGCCTGCGGGGGCGGCTAGACGCTGAGCTGACTCGCGGAACCGGTTCCCTCCACGGCCTCTCCCACTTCTCTACTACTTGCTCCACTCATCACTCGCTTTTGCACACGCAGAAACTCTGCCGACACTGGAGCCGAGCGTGCTGCGCAGTCCTGTTCGGGTCGAAGATCTCCATTATCCTCGGCGAGGTGGATACAATTAAATTCCAACGTATTACAGCACTTACGGACGACGAGGTTCGTGTGATTACGTAGCAAGGTGGCTCAGCCGTAAGACACTGGGGTCGTACTCCGAAGGACAGTGGCGCAAATCCCCTGCAAGCCATCTAATTTATGTTTTACCGTGATTCTGCTAAATACCTTTATCTGAATGCTCGGATGTTTCCTTCGAAAGGCACAACCTACTCGATTCCCAAGTCGTTCCTGATCAGCACTCGTGCTTGCTCCCTATTGATCTTGTCAACGGGACATTAAATCCAAATCTTCCTTCCTTCCTAAGACGTCATACGTATTTCACTTTCTCTGTTGAGTCGGCGAATGTTGTTGCTGCTGCTACTACTGTACAGGCTACTTGTTGGTGAGAGAACGTACTGATCGTCTGCTAACTTGGCCGCTCTCTGATCGGTGAGCCGTCTGACGCAGTGCTGCTCCAACTGCTTATGATCGCTGCCACCCTTAGCTACATAACAGTATTCTGTACCGTAGCAATAAGTAGCTATTTTGAATATAGTGTTGGTTCTCGTGTGGTGTTGTCCGTAGTGATTTTTAATATTATTTACAGAATTTTACTGGATCTTTCGTGCCACATTAACGCTTTCTGTGTTCGTTTCGTTACTTTCCCAGCAGCCAATGCACTACAAGCTGGTGGCGAGCGTTCGCTCCCTGCATCGTCTGCATAGGAGAAAAGTTAAAGTATGCGATTAGTACCGTACCCGCTCCGGGGGAAATCTCAGCGTATTGTCAGTTGCTACCGAGGCTATCGTTAGTTTTAGGTTATTTCAGTAACAGCTGTCATTATCCCGAGAATTGGTTTCTACATCATCGTGTTTTACATTACGTGGTCGTCAGACCTGCGAACTGATTTACTATTATAGGGGGACCTGTAGCTTAACATACACTACCAAGGACAGTGCAACTCAGAATTGTTACTGATAGTTCTGCGTTGGGGCCCGACCGACAGCCGTGTCGTCATCCCCCAATGGCGTCATCGGATGAGGTATGGAAGAGTCGTTGCCGGCTTTCTTGACCTTGGAACCGCTACTAATCGATCGAGTAGCTCCTCAGTTGACATCACGAGACTGGCAGTTGGCAACACGTGGCTGGGTGTACCTTGTACCAGTTCTTCCATCAAGGAAAAATCCCGGCAGTATGGGTTCGAACCCGGGTCCTCTGCATGGCAGTTAGCCATGCTGAGCACTCGATTACGGAGGAGCACACTCACAACATTACAATACAAATAATGTACACTCACAGAACCTACAGTTAACCACGACTTTGCTACAGGCGCAGGTGTGTGTGTGTGTGTGTGTGTGTGTGTGTGTGTGTGTGTGTGTGTGTCGGGGGGGGGGTGAGGGGGGCTCATTTGACACGGAGGAGAGCAGTTAACCGGCTTCAGGGGTAAGTGGCTTTTGCCCCTTGAGCTTCGACTATCGGTCTCGTTAAACAATCGCACCTGTACAAGGCGGAGGCGGAGACGGCTCGTGGCACCGCTAGGCGGCAGGTGCGTGCTTCCGCTCACCTGCCGGCGCCGCGCCCTCTGCTTCCGGTGAACGCCCGACTCTTGCACGCTCTCATTGTGCTCCACAACTACCTGTCGCTCTCTTTCGTCTCCAGCGGCACGCTTGCTTTCAGCAAGAACGCCGCCACCTGCCATCAACTATGTGCACTTCATTGTCGCTTCAGCCTCAACCTGTTGTGGACTCGTTTGAGAGACCATCGTCGCCTTTGACTGTTAAAATTGTGTGTGCAACCAACTGTTGCAAATGGGGTGTTTTGCCCATCATTAAGGGGAGGACACTGAAAATTGTGCTTCAGCTGCTTCTTCTTTCTTTTCTGTTGTGTTCAGCTCGAATAAATTCCTCATACGAATATCATGTTCTCCGCGGAAGCGCTGTTACTGCATTATACAGATGACTACTGCGGCGACAGGAAAAGCACGGTGAACCCTTCCGCGGCAAGAAGGCGCCGGTGGTCAGCGACAAGCGCCTTTGCGTCTAATGGGGCACAGGAACCGGTTTCCGCGGCACGGGAATTGGCTGCTAGTCGGCTGATGCGTTCTGCGTCTGCTTCATCCTCAGCTCAAGGTGACCGCATCTGTTGAACATCACATGTTAAACTGATGCTTGCTGTCTTGAGGAAGGGAACTCTGCATCCATACTCAGCGAATAAGTGTTAATGTTGCAGAGGGTACTTCTTATCGTACCATATACATAGTATGTCCAAAATAAAAATAAAAAAATTAAAATCGGAAAATAGTTTTAAAAATTACGACAGGTTGAAAATGGTCGCCCTACACTTGATATTTTTGTGCTCGTGACGTCACATGCAAATTCAGTTCACGCAGAACTCTACAAAACATATTGTTTCAACGCTGGAGCGCATTTTTTTCAGTTGGTCTAGAGTTTTATATTTATTTTCTCAAACTATTCCTTTTCCACTTTTCCTGTAGATTGAAATCACAAGCAGACGATTCCGGCGAACGAGGTGGTCACAACTTTTGCCTGTTGTGCTTTCTTCTGTCATATCACATCAGTCCTACGAAGTGCCTCCCTCCCCACTATGTAAATAATAGAAATAACATTTACCCCTCTGATGATGCTTTTGATACGATCATTTTCATTAGTGTGCATTATATTTGACAGGTTGCTCTATTGTTCTACATACATTCTTGTGTCTTGACCTTCATCTGAAGATGGACTTGTGTGATACCGAAATTAGTAATGTAATTGGAATATATTAAGTAAGACAGCTGAGTGTAAATTTGCCGGTTGTACGGATAAAACACGCCGTAAGGAACAGTTTTGTTGCGGGGTTTCTTTCACATTTTGTGTGTAGCGCAGTAAGAATAAAGTTCTCACGTCACCAAGAGCAGTACGGGAAATCATTACTTTTCTATCACTTTTCAAAGCGTTTCATAGTGCTGGGAGAGAGTTTAGTAAAGCCACTCGACTTATAATTCAGACAGAGAAAATTTGTTCCATTGGTAAGTAAATTTTTCGAATGCAGAAAAACTGCCATATGAAATTAATCCTTCCTTCTTCGTAATTCCTCTGTGCCCTGTCAAAAAGGAAACGAATTTCTCGTAAATGCAGACGCGCACCTTCCACTGCAGTACTACCCAATTGACAGCATTGTAACAGCTTAGGACGAGATTTTATGTAATACAGTTGAAGAAATTGGTTGCCCGTGACTTTCTTTATCGACTCCCTCTTACCACTGAGTGCGTTTGTATAGCAGTCAAGGCACTGGACTTGCATTCTGGAGGACGGCGATTCAGAATCATTTCCGGTCATCGGTCATCTAAATTTGCGAGTTTTTCCAGAATTATTTAAGGCGAATACCGAGATGGTTGCTTTAAAAACGCTATCGCCAATTTTCTTCCCTACTCTGCGCTTCCGTCTTTCGTGACCTTCGTCGACGAAACATTAAACCACGTAATCAACGTAGCTTTCGGACGGAACAATTATAATAAGCAAACTGAAGATCGCGTCGGCAGTCGCCCCCTAGTGTTCAGGTGAACAGCAGGAACTTATCAGTCATTGCCTTCAGAGTGTCGGTCTTCTGCTGTAACGGGCCCGGAGTTTGGAATGCATGCCGGCGTCTGGCTTCGGACGCTGACCCTTTGTCTCGGTTCTGGAGAAGTGCCTTGGGATTCTGCCACAGCGAGCATCAGGGCCAAGCCGTTGCGGTGCTCTCTCCAGGTTCTGGAGCCTGGAACAAACCCTCTACACAACCAGCGTCTAGCTTGACACGTGAAGAAGATAAACGACGGGCGTTCAGAGGTATGCAGACAGTTAAAAACTTTCATTTTCAGTGACAGAAGTCGGGGAACAAGGTTGAAAATAGTATCGTTTGTTCATTAAAAAAAAAAATATCAGTTCCTCTCGACATACGTGCCCCTGGAGAGCAATGCTCAGTGATAAAAAGAGTTTCGTTATCCAGTGGCTTTAAACCGGCCCAATTATACTGTAGAATGTTGAAACTGTTTGTTGAGCAGTGCTTAAGATATAAAGTGTTAAAGACACGGGAACTTGTGTAAGAGTATTGAAGTTTAAATGGGACAGAACAAGCGTCACCTGTATCCATCGCACTGGATGACCTGTTGGAGCCTCGACCAATGCGCTATACGATATTCTACTATCGGTTACCACGTCCATGCCATTTGTTAGCCATGCTCATTGTTCACTGGAGTCTCTTGCTCAGCCGATTGTAGCACCCTACTCGTAATGGACCCTAAAATGCGGGGCTACTTGCACATTTCCTCTAGTGTGGGGAACGACACCTTCTCTGAATACGCCATCTCTAGTCTAATCGTAGATTTTTCCAGTCATTCCTTTCGTTAGTTCCTCGTTCCTTGTAGCAACAATGTTACAAAATCTGTATTTACATATGTCTCTTTCCGATTATGCTGTTGGTGATTAACGTTTTCGATTAAATTTGTCTGTGCGAACAGTTTTCCCTTGACCATGCCTTAACCGACCGAGATGGCCCTTTGGCAAATTCAACGACCACAAATTCCAGAAGAGCTGCTGGGTTCATTCTTGCCCTGGCATTCAGATTTAGCTTTTTCGTAGTATTCCTAAATCACTAGGGATGACTGCCGGACTTATTTACCGATCCTTTTCTAGTCAGAGATTGCACTCAGTCTATTATCGTCTTCGTTGGGTCGTTAAATCTTATTTCGGGGACATTAGAATTGGTTTAGTAGGCTCTACATTCTTACTGTCATCACAACTGCTTCCTTTACTGCATGTTATGCTATTTGTGCTGCCATTACCGAAGACCTTTTCATTACCACCGTCACCGAACATCGTCCTTACCTAATTCCTTCTTCTCCCATGTTTTAAGACATTTCCAGAGCGCTTCAGTGACCGCGCCTTCATTAACGGCTAATTGCAGTAAATTTTTATAATTATACTAGTCATTGCCAACTTAAAATGTGACGCACGTTGTATCAGGACAGTCGTTTTCCAAAACCAAAGATGATCGCATTGATAAAAAGATCGCTGACCTAAATCTGCATATAACCTTTAGTTAAATAGTCATAAAAGCCGAAGCAAAAGACAATTCTTCGTTACAGTGCAGGCTGTAACAATGCATTGACGGACAGTATCATTGGAGGTACACTGAAAGTAAGCAAACTATTTTACGGTCAGCTACTGACATAATTTAGTATGGGAGAACAAGCTCGCGTTGAACAATAATAGTGGAAATAGGCAGTTATATTTTTAATTGATTGTAGTAAGTCAGTTTGAGGATACTACGAAATTCTAATTCTGGGTGGCCGTGGGGGAATTGATCGCCATTCCTCGCTAATTCGAGCCAGGTGCGTTAATCTTCAGCCATCTTGCTCGGTAACAACTTTGCTTGGAATGAGTGGAATGAAAAAGGGAAAGAGCAGAAAGCGTATCGGTTAGTGCGGTAAATTACATCGTTAGGTACGCCTAGGATAGTGCTAACGACGAGTTAGCGAAGTAACAAAGACGCCAGATTCGTATTCAGGAGACTTCAAACATTTTTCAAGCCGACTTGGCGCTCGTACGTCATTTTCCCTTGAGTTGGTTGGTTGGTTGGTTGGTTTAAAAAGAAAGGAAAGGGACTAAACTGCGAGGTCATCGGTCCCTTTCCCTTGAGTTAAAGACGACTGTAGAGCGGTTGTTGATAAGCTGACTCATGCAGTCCGCGGAGTCCACCGCCTTCAGAGTGAAAGTGGGATGCCGCACATTTTTGGGAACTGATCGATTCAGTTACTCAGTAGTACCACAAAGGAAAATTTTGGATTAAATACTAATAGTGTGGAACCATTGAGAGAGAACCGGTATGCAAGGAAATTTCGGACCGATATCACGCTTCTGTGCAACGAATACGAGTTTCCTCAATGGCGAGTTACCAGTAAATATGATGCCATAAGACATTAATGACTGAAAATAAGAAAACTGAGTCAATTAATTTTTCACCTCAAATCTGATATCCATAACGCAAAATTTGCACAGCTTGGACGTTAAAGATGATCTGTAACACATGACTTCCAAGTTCAAACATAAAGTTATTCCAGTCGACATAGAAGCACAAAATTTGCGCAGTAGCTATTTAGTGCTGTAGTTACCTGAAACTAATTTATATTGCGGCAAGTCATATGTTATTTTCCACTGAGTGTGCCACGGTGCGCTTTCCATGTCTTTGGTCTTTGGTTTTCCATTTCTAATTTGCTTTAGGTGAGCCAGGATTTCTGTGGTCGTTACTGTGTTTATACCAATTTGTTGTTTTGTCTCGTGTCTTAAGGCAAATACATACGGTGTCACAGTAGAGCCTGGTAACCTAGATAACACACTCTGCTGTGTTATGCGTGGCTCGTTTCCTTGCCCGATAACGGCCTTTTTTTCTATACGCAAACTTGAAGCGCTTCTTGCGCTCCGCAACTTCAGATACACTACATGTAAGGGACTCTAATAACTTCCAGACACTCCATTTCTAAGGCATTGAAATGCAGCGGTTAATACGGCAACATAGCAACATGTGGCAGAGGCCTTCTTGTTGGGGGGGGGGGGGGGGGGGGGAAATGAGATATCAGCATCCTTCCAATTCTAGAATCATCTGACGTTCTATTGGCAGACACCGAGGACACAGGTGCACTGGTCAGTCAATAAGACAGATTTCAAAACGCGGCATAGAGCACCGATGCCATATTAAATATCGCGATTTAGACAAATCTGTTTGAAGAAATAAACACCTGCCTACTGCAATTGTCATCAAAGACGGACCGTTTGCAATCAAAGTGTGTAGCAACTACTATGGCCACTAACAACTACTTTGGCCACCATCTAACGAAATATATATTATCTCTGGTAGCATATGGAAGTTCCTTGACTCCGTAGCTTCTCAGTGACGTAATTCGACCAACTAAAGTACCCAACAGCTTACTGAGGTACGACGATGACGCCAGAGGAAGTCGTCGAAAGCGTGGGACTGGCGAATTTGATGCGGCAAGAAATCCGCAGAGCATTTACTCAAGAATTTTGCCTCAAAAAACTGCGTTCACAACGAGAATGGTTGTTGGCATAATACGCGGACCTTAACAGAATTTCGTCTGCTGTTAACCCCTTAACTACAACCACCCGTGAGACTCGTGGTCCGGGCCAAATGTGATTATCACGACCCTGGTCCGCAGTACGTTGGTCGGCCGAAATGTAAACTGCATGGGCCTGTCTTGTGGTTCGTCACATTAAAAAGGTACTGAAACAGCGTGAAACTGCAAGAGATACAAAGTTCCGTTAAGTGTACCCGTTGTGTTTGGAACGATATCACACCCTTGAAGGTTATTAAATTGTTTTGTTGCTGTTTGTAAGCGTGCCAATTATGTGAATTGTGTTTTTGGGAATTGGAGATAAATAGTATTGATTTGTATTGTTGATGGAGATGAAGTTTTTTGTGATATTTCTAACACAATTATTACATGAGCTTGTGATTATGCAACAGATATTTCACAAAATTACACCAACTGTATCTTACACGTGAAGTTAAATTCAAGCCGTGCACGTTTGGTACAACGTCGGACCGATTTGCCGAACCGTGGAGTGGCTCGAAGGCTGCGCGATCGTGCTTATGTTTTGGGTCCAGACCGTTGGAACAAAAATCGTAGGTTATGCTTAAAAAACAAATGATAAATAGATCAGTCGCGGCTCGTGGTTTCGATACTGGGGGCTCGTGGTTTCGATACTGGGGAAGGCTGTGAATCTGTTACCCATTCGGCCAAGTTCTCTAGTACATGAGTGCTACAGGTTTTTTTGTCCCATTCTGTTACGCTTCAAAATGCGTGTTTTTGGCAGTTCCGTCTAATGCACACATTGCGAACGCTGTCGACATGCATCTTCTCAAGAAAGTAAAAGAAACATGCAAATTACACATTTTATCAAGCAAACAGGTAACGAACTTGTTAGCAAATGAAAGCATTGGCGTGCGTTTGTCGCCAATATTTCATATAATCGTTCGTGAAACGCTCGCCTGGTGGTGAAACATAGCCGGCCGCGGTGGTCTCGCGGTTCTAGGCGCTCAGTCCGGAACCGCGCGACTGCTACGGTCGCAGGTTCGAATCCTGCCTCGGGCATGGATGTGTGTGATGTCCTTAGGTAAGTTAGGTTTAAGTAGTTCCAAGTTCTAGGGACTGATGACCGCAGATGTTAAGTTCCATAGTGCTCAGAGCCATTTGAACCATTTTTGGTGAAACACATGTGACCATATTCCATTGCACTCTTGCGAGGCGTTTACAAACTTTACAACGTCAGAAACAAAACGCTGTCTTTAAGACAGTCAAAACATTAATATTAAACATCGATTAATGACGCATAAAATGGTAACGGAAAATTAGAGACAGAGAGATTCAACAGTGAATGTCCGGTGGAACGTGAAAATCATACATATCATATTATTACCATATCGTCTTACTGAGTTCAACATCTCGCTCGCTATACAGGGATGCTGATTCAGTTTTTCAGGCTAGCAAATGGGAAGTTGCGGTGGACAAAATGGTCCTGACATCATCTGATAGTGTGTGTAGTGTTATGAAATAATGTGTGTAGTGTGTGCAGTGACTGGGGAGTGAGAAATGTATAAACAGTGTAGGATTAGCCGTTTTCATTATTAAATAACTTACGTGTAAGACGACATTCTACATTAGGGGTAAACCTAACAAGGTAGCACAGTTTCAAACGGAATGGCCTTATATTCGGTAGGGCGGAGGCTCCAGTCTTCATCCAGCCGGCCTGATTTAAGTTTCCCTTAATTATTTCAGGCAAATGTCTGGATGGTTCCAACTATAAGGCCGCGGCTGTTGTTCTTAAGTTGAAATACCAAGACTTGTAGAATACCCTTGTAAAAGAGGTTACCTGAATAAAACTTGCTACTACTAACACTATTATCTCTGATACTGTATCGAGCTTGCCACGACTCCTTTAGGCTCAGCTACAAAGCTACAAGAATCATATACAAGTTCATCAGAGCAGTACTCTGTGGAAGCCACGCTACTGAACATCTGCTAAATGGAAGCTAACAGGCATTTCAAGACGCAGCCACTACCTGTTTGGAAAACATCACTCGAATACCAAGTTCTTTAAAACTTGAATGTAATTCGCGTCCTTGTGGATAACATTTGAAATATTTCTTGGTAATTTAAATTCTGTGATATTTTAATCAATGTCGGAGACGTCAAACATGAGCCACGCCGGAGTGAGATGTAGTTTGAGTGAATGGACGGCGAGGACGTCGACCCCTTAGGGAGGAACGGTTGGCGGTCACGGCTCGGGCAACGCGCCCTTCTGGGTTTCGCAGCAGAGCGCAGCCTCGGCGACGTCACGTAGCGGCTTCCATTCAGGTTTTGCGTCTTCTCTCGCTGAGCAGCGGCGCAGCCTGCCCTTCGCATTTCACGTGTTTCTCAAACGTTACGGGGATCACTAAGAGCGAGTGTTTGGAAACAAATTAATCGGTTCGTAAGTACTAGAAGACTGCCTGACGCCCTGTTGAAATATGAACTCACTTAAAGCATATCGGAATTGATTGAGAGTCCTTGGCAGCTGCTGTATTCATACTGTGGAAATCAGTGTCCTGTGCGTGGTAGATGCCACTTTGTACACTGTTCTGAATCATTGGAATTAGAAGGCGATATCGCGTACGGTGAAAGACATATGAAGCAGAACGGACATGAATTCACTTGTAGGGACGACGACTGGTACGAGGTGCATTCAAGTTCTAATGCCTCCGATTTTTTTCTCCGGACTGGAAAGAGATAGAAACATGCGCATTGTTTTAAAATGTGGCCGCGTTCATTGTCAATACGTCCCAGAGATGGCACCACCGTACGGCAGATGGAATTTTACCGCCAGCGGCGAGAATGAAAACTGTTTTAAATACTTGAACAGCGTGCAATCATTCGTTTTCTGAATTTGCGTGGTGTGAAACCAATTGAAATTCATCGACAGTTGAAGGAGACTCGTGGGTGCGACAGTTTAATGTAGGCAGAACATCGTGTGACAACAAACCGAAACAACCTCGGGCTCGCACAAGCCGGTCTGACGACGTGATCGAGAAAGTGGAGAGAATTGTTTTGGGGGATCGCCGAATGACTGTTGAACAGATCGCCTCCAGAGTTGGCATTTCTGTGGGTTCTGTGCACACAATCCTGCATGACGACCTGAAAATGCGAAAAGTGTCATCCAGATGGGTGCCACGAATGCTGACGGACGACCACACGGCTGCCCGTGTGGTATGTTGCCAAGCTATGTTGACGCGCAACGACAGCATGAATGGGACTTTCTTTTCGTCGGTTGTGACAATGGATGAGACGTGGATGCCATTTTTCAATCTAGAAACAAAGCACCAGTCAGCTCAATGGAAGCACACAGATTCACCGCCACCAAAAAAATTTCGGGTAACCGCCAGTGCTGAAAAAATGATGGTGTCCATGTTCTGGGACAGCGAGGGCGTAATCCTTACCCATTGCGTTCCAAAGGGCACTACGGTAACAGGTGCATCCTACGAAAATGTTTTGAAGAACAAATTCCTTCCTGCACTGCAACAAAAACGTCCGGGAAGGGCTGCGCGTGTGCTGTTTCACCAAGACAACGCACCCGCACATCGAGCTAACGTTACGCAACAGTTTCTCCGTGATAACAACTTTGAAGTGATTCCTCATGCTCCCTACTCACCTGACCTGGCCCCTAGTGACTTTTGGCTTTTTCCAACAATGAAAGACTCTCCGTGGCCGCACATTCACCAGCCGTGCTGCTATTGCCTCAGCGATTTTCCAGTGGTCAAAACAGACTCCTAATGAAGGCTTCGCCGCTGCCATGGAATCATGGCGTCAGCGTTGTGAAAAATGTGTACGTCTGCAGGGCGACTACGTCGAGAAGTAACGCCAGTTTCATCGATTTCGGGTGAGTAGTTAATTAGAAAAAAAATCGGAGGCCTTAGAACTTGAATGCACCTCGTATGTGGTAGTATACTGTTGTTTAACATCGAAGCGTTAATATTGCACACATATTTGTTGCGTTTCCACACATTTATTGCCAGTAGTAGTGCTGAACTTTCGCTGCTGCAGATAGAATAGACATTCAATAAAGAAAGAAAAGATACTTTACATACGTAAATAGACCAAGAAATTTTTAGTCTGCCTTTAACCTAGTCTTCGCATCTCAATGATGGAAAATTCACCAGGAGGCCACGTTAACTTGTAGGTCCCCTTTTCCCGGTAGGATTACTGGGCAAGGTTAAATACGCTATTATTATTATAACTATTATATATTGGAATAGGCGCTTTGTGTGTTGGTTAATGTCCAGGAAGTGTACGAAACTAATGCATGAAATGATCGGGATAATTAACGTGACTGTATTACATTTACAAGTCAAGTGGTAGGTAACTGGGGAGTGTAGTGCCAGTCAAACCGTTGAATTTCTAGCAATGTTCACCTACGAATAATATCTGTGCTTATTTTACAGTTGGCAAGAAGTTCCTATGACGCGGTTAATAATTTAGGTACCCTAAGGATAAACAAAAGAATAACAGTAGCAGAACGTAAAACGGAAGAATTTAGTTCCTAAAAAATACTTCGGAGAGTGATCAACAGTTAATCTGCTGTATGTAGGAGAGGACATAATAAATTTTGTGGGGACACTTTCACTCTGACATAATAGGAAGTCACTTCACATTGCTGCCGCTGCAGATTAAAATTGTGAGCCGGACCGGGGTTCGAACCTAGGACCTTTGCCTTTCGCGGTCAAGTGATCGACTAGGGTTATCCATGCACATCTCACGATCCGCACTAACAGCCCTACTTCCGCCAGTACATAATCTCCTATACCTCCCAAACTTCACAGGTGTTCTGCATACCTTGCAGGAAACAATCCCCCAGGCCAATGTCTCCGCCATATTACTTCTTCCAATAGTGCTAGTCCCGAGATCTTTTGTGAAGTTTGGAAGATAGATGAGGTACTGGCGGAATACATGAGGGCAGATCACGGTACATGCTTGCATAGCTCAGTCGGTAGAGCATTTTTCCACGAAAGGCGAAGGACTTAAGTTCGAGCCCTGATCCAGTAGATAGTTTTCGTCTCCCAGGAAAATTAAGATGAAGACATCCGCTGCAGAGTGAAAATTCGATCTGGAGCGGCACATCTCTTCAAAGTTTTCAGCCCACATCATTTCCGATATCTAATATACGAATTGTTGAAACGACTGAATTCCGTGTGCGAAATCCACAATAATTCTGGTCAGAATCTGCCTACACTAGCGATGAAAACACATTTACAACAGTATGCAAGGCGCCTGCGTGCACTCGTTACGCCGCACAAGAGTCACATGACTTGGAATTATACACGGCGTTGTGTTCCACGTCTCCCCCCCCCCCCTCCCCCCCCCGCTAATATCTTCACCAGTTCATAAATTTGCACGCTAAGCTTGCTCTCTTGTGTTCTCTTCAGTTCCCACCAATGTAAACGCTTGTTCACAGGTTAAAGAAAATGGCACTGATGAATGACGAATCGTTTGCGAATGTTCGTGATTTCCATTCTGCTAAAAGATGTGTTCAAGCATGTTATTCCACATGTATGGCAAACGAGATCCGCCCTTAAAGGGAGAGGCAAGGGCTACAGCTACTGGCCTCTCGATGTAATCCGTCTGCAAACAAGTGCTTCAGAAAGGACTTTCATTTGAGTGTTAGTATGAATGATCTAACCAATTGTCTACTCAACGAAGACAGCTGTGGCCAACTTGCGGGAAAAGTCGCTAAGTATGAAGTATTTGAAAAGCACAACAGCGACTAAAATTCATATTTGGGACTGACGACTTTTTTTTGGGTGGTCTGCTCGAATTATTATGGAAAACGTGAAGTTTTTCACTACCCTAACTCCTAATTAATGGGAGAAAACTTGTACACCAAATAACTCTATTGCGATTATAGGTTGTTTAGTGCGTGGGGGGAAAGAAAGGAAGAATGGACTTGTTTTCCATTGTAAGACGCGTGTAAGCTTACTCCTGACGTTAGCACTCCTTACATGCCAACAACAATCAGTACGAGCTTTGCCTTCCTATACTCCACCACCTATGAAGCAAGAGCAACTTGCGCTGTAGAACTCCCTCGTTCAAATCGACAAAACAAGTTACAACAATGACTCTCCCAGAATGCAGTGCACTGTTACACAATTTGCTTGTAGTGTTGAGTTACGTTCACTACACTGTTTGACTAAGTGTGTCCACGTGCAAAATTCGCGATGGGACGTAATCCTAAATACGAACATTACAGGCAGGTTTAGGAGTCCTATCCTCAATTCAAAGAGTGGTTACGCTCTGTTGAAAATGACACTACAAGAGCTTACTGTACCTACTGCAAGCGCGAAAGTCAACACAGCAAATTTCCGGATCTTTTCAAAAGTTTTCGATAATGGAAGCTTCCGTTTAAAAGCGAGACTAAAACAAATGCCAATAAATTTTCGGAAGCAGATATCTGTATGTTCATTGTTGAACACACTTCATTCGCTTCGTGTGATCACTTGTCAGAATTATGGAAAAAAAAACAATTTTCAGATAGTAAATTTTAGACAACTCAAGTTATACAGAACTATGGGCAGAGAAATTGCCGTAACGTGTTAGCTCCACACTTTTCGGAAATGTCGCGTCAAGATACACTGAGAATGAACTCAGCTTAATTTTAGATGAATCAGCAGATACATACGTCACAAAATTACTCGCGTTTGTATACCCTGTTTCAGCGTCTCAATGCAGAAAATAATGTGCACGCTCTTGGCTTGGGTGGAATCAGAATCTGGTACAACTGAAGCCATTGTTAATTCAATAAAAACTTTGTTGGGGTGTCAAACTTAATTCAGAAAATATGATTGGGGTCGGGATTGACAATGCTTCCGAAAACACAGGAATAACCAATGGTAAATTTGAGAGGCTGAAACTAGATTTAAACTTACCATACTTGATTATGTGTTTGTCATTCATTGCAGTTTCTCTTGGAAGAGATGAGACACTGCCAAGGAATACCAACTTTTTGGTTCGAGAAACCTACAACTGGTTTCCTCACTCTTGTAAGCGGCAAGCAATGTATAGGGTCATTTATAAAACATTAACAGAAGGTGAGGAACCTTCGAAAATGCCTGCTGTGTGACGCGATGACTTTCTATTGAGATAGTTACAAGAATATTATCACAGTGGGAAGAAATGTAACTTCACTTTCAGATTGTTAGATTTATAGAAAGAAAAAAAAGAAAAAAATGCTGTAGACATGAACTGCGATCCTGTGAATAAGTTATATTTGTGTGACTTCAAACCAATAGTACAGGAAGTGAAAAATACAACAAACGCTTTTGAAAGTGAGAACATTGACTCTACAAAATTACTTCAGGATTTGACAACTCTCATTTGATCGTGAGTAGGAGAACTAACAGTTTACGAGTTGCAAGGTATGGAAAAACCGCAGTTATTAAAAACAGCGTTTTAGTGGTTTTAAATTAATGTTTACTGTGGGTTAAGAAACAGATATTAAATGTGTGTACCACTTTTAGTGCAGTAGCGCCTTAAGCGTGGAGGGATAGGGACCGGTGTGTCGCCGGATTGCGATCACGCGCGTCCCTCCTTCAAAGGCCTGCAAACTGGAGAGCAAACGGGTGGTTCCCCACGTTTCAAGGAAATACAGGGTTTTTTACAAAGTTATACCGACCCTCCACAGCGCGCCTTGTGGATCAGTGGCGTCATTGTGCGCAGAGACGCCCGAGGGGTGTTAATTTCCCAAAAAAGTGCCTTAACACTACATGGAATGCAGATATGAGCTACTAATAAAAATAACGAGGAAACGCATACGGACAGAATCTACGTAAATTTCCGCACGCTGTTAGAGAGGAAATTCAACTTCCCCCAGCACAAGCGCTGGTCACTATTCAGACTCTCTCCAGCATTTTCTGTCCAGTTCTCTTATGTGAATAGACAAAATAACTTCGCCGAGTTTGTTTTTATATAGCGGAGTTAATTTCAGTTTATTAAAGGAATACTGCAGTTGTTTAGTGAGCTCTTATTAAAAATAAATAACTGTAAACAACAGGTGAGAAGTGTAGAATCTGAAGTGACGGTGTATTACTGCACTTCTCTCACCATTAACTGACTGCATAAATGTTTTTCATTCAGAAACTGCTGGCACTTGTAGAGTGAACTGCACTGAATGGAACCACTTACCACACATCGACAGTGCATCTTCCACGAGGGGTGTGAATGTGGAGTGGATTTGGTCATGTTAAATCTAGAACAATAATCTGCTGAAGTTCTGTGACCGCCAGATGACGACCTACCTTTGCAAAGGGAGGTAATTTAAGCCTCTGGGCCTCTTCAGATGTTGGAGGAGCTGAGGCTGGGGTGATGCATTTGATAAACGTCATGCACTGAGAAGTATTCCAGCCAATGGCATAAGAGGCAATGAAATCGAAACTGCCGAATACATATTGACAGCATGTTACACTTCGGTGTGGTAGATAGCTGACAGCTCCAGCTGTTTAACCTTTTTACCTAATAGCCCCCTTACAAATAATTACACAATATTAACACGAACCTTAAGAAGTTATTTCATCTACTCACACAAAAGAACCGGTCAAGAAACGCTGGTCGGTCTGCAAAACGAAATGCGATCAGCGCTCGCGGTGAGCTAAGTTGCACATCCCTGAAGAAGAGCCCCCCTCTAACATTGTGCACAGATTTACGTAGATTCTGTCTTTTCTTGCGTTAGTGTCAGTAGTAACTCGTATCTGTATTCCGTGTAGTAAAAAAATCGTTCAAATGGCTCTGAGCACTATGGGACTTAACTTATGAGGTCATCAGTCCCCCTAGAACTTAGAACTACTTAAAACTAACTAACCTAAGGACATAACACACATCCATGCCCGAGACAGGATTCGAACCTGCGACCGTAGCGGTCGCGCGGTTCCAGACTGTAGCGCCTACAACCGCTCGGCCACCCCGGCCGGCTTCCGTGTAGTATTAATGCACTTGGTGTAAAATAAACATCCGCCAGGCATGTTTGCACTGCTTCGTCAGAGGCGCACTGGGTAAGATCGGCATAACTTTGTGAAACACCCTGTAATTGCTTCTATGAGGAACTCAGATGGATAGAGTGGAGACTCATCTGCTCGCTCTTCGGTCTGCAGACCTATGAAGGTGAAATATTTCCGCCAGAAGCGACGGTTTTCGAGCTAATCAAGTGAAATAAAGTGTCCTTTTAACCAACCCACCTACCCCACACTCCACCATAACGAATTTTTTAGTTGTTGTTCATGACACACTCTCCAACAGCTGTAGAAAAATTGGTGACTATTTTCTCCCCTATTCGACTGTTTTCGTGCTATGGATCTCTTAGGTCACACAAGCATCTACAATGTTCTGGCCTAACTACAAACGCCGGAACGAAGGGGCGAAACGAAAGACCAGAGAAGGCAGTGAAGAATCGGCGGCCAATGGTGCGCGGAATCGGACCGCGCTGCGTCAGGCGTGCCACCTGCAAACAGCTGCATGTAAACGCAGCTCATGCTAACCTCGGCCGCACAAGATCGGCCCGAGTCTGCAAGGTCATTATAGCTCCGCTGTACAGATCCGTAACAAGTAGAACAAGTAGCTCCTTGGACTTGGTGTATAGGAAGAACTGTGTTGTTTTCATGTCCCCTCTCGCTAGCGACATTTGTTGTAGTAAATTTAAGTATTGTCAATTTTTCCGGGCGGGAAGGAGCGCCTGGTCCCCGGCACGAATCCGCTCGGCGGATTTGTGTCGAGGTCCGGTGAACTGGCCAGTCTGTGGATTGTTTTTAGGCGGTTCTCCATCTGCCTCGGCGAATGCGGACTGGTTCCCCTCATTCCGCCTCAGTTACACTATGTCGGCTATTGCTGCGCAAACAAGTTCTCCACTTACGCGTACACCACCATTACTCTACCGCGCAAACACAGGGGTTACACTCGTCTGGTGTGAGACGTTCCCTGGGGGAGTCCACCGCGGGCCGAACCGCACAATAACCCTGGGTCCGGTGTGGGGCGGCGGAGGGTTGAAGTGGACTGCGATAGTCTTCGTGGGGTTGTGGACCACTGCGGCTGCGGCGGGGACGGAGTCTCTTCGTAGTTTCTAGATCCCCGGTTAACATACAATTGTCAATTTGCTTTTCTGGAAATAAAACTACTAATGTTGTTTGTTTAATTAGCGACGAGAGGGCAAGACGCCACAGGTATTAGCTATGTTCTTCTGTTAGCCACACTACATTCTCTTCTGTCAACTCTATCGCTCACTCTCCAGTCAACTTTCACTCACGCATCTCACGTTAATAACGATGGTAGTTCGCGCGTAAAACAGCACGAATGGTTTCTATGCTGCGCCGAAGCAGGGAGTACGCGATCTTCCTTTGGTGGTTCGCTGAAATACGAAAAGTGGTACTCGAGTTCGAACCTGCGAATACCAACCGCACGTGACCAAATGCTCTTTGGTCGCGCTCTCCTAGTGACTACATATGAGATAATGCTACTTCGCTGATGCTCTTTCATTTGTGTTCGCTCCGGAGCGAATAATGAATAGTTCGTACGCACGCAGCTACCACAATAAATCAATTTAACACAAGCTAAAAACATAGCTAGAGACCGTAACAGGCATTTACTGCTTCTCCGAACCAGGATGACACGAACAGCTGTTGCTACGAGTGAGGTTTAGATTGCGAAGATCAGGCCACAGCAAACAATAGAGCAAGCCGGAGAGATTCTGCAGGCAGGTGGGAAAATGTGCCCGTCTCCAAGGTGATGCAGTCCTCAGGTTCTGATGTCATGCTGCGACCAAGTACTTTCGCAAGCGCACACCTCAAGGTCACTCGGTTCTCCCCCCGCGTTCTGACCCCACAGGCTGTCCGGTACGACTGCAACTTGCGGTCCCTCATCAAACCAGTCTTGCCCGCGCCTTTCTCGCCCTCTGAAGGGGCAATAATGCCTTGCGTACTCAAGTGCAGCAACGTAACGGCTCTCTGAAGAACAGTTACGGGGAAGTCACAAAAATATTCCGGAACTACATAATCTCACGCAAAAAGAATACGCGTACTGAATAAGCCACCTATCCCGCCACCTCCCTATTTTACTCCATTTGCGCTTGGGCAGACGAAACGAAAAATGTTGTAGAAGCCCCTTGAACTCTTAGCTTATTATCGTGACTTCTCCGTGAGATCTGTGATGCAGGTAGTAGAACTTTTACACCCTATACATCTAATACTGCTTCTTTACATTCATCCATAAAGATCTAAAGAGTATATTGTCTTACGTAGGCTTGTGGGGGCATATCTGTTACACTTTCGTAAGGGCTACACCTGTAATGCAGCAATAACAGCAAAATCCTTTCATAATCCCGTCACGCCTGCCGCGACTAATGGAACAAGAGTCTTGCGCGCAAGTACCTTAAAGCAAATCTCAATATACGAGGTGCATTCAAGTTCTAAGGCCTCCGATTTTTTTTCTAACTAACTACTCACCCGAAATCGATGAAACTGGCGTTACTTCTCGACGTAATCGCCCTGCAGACGTACACATTTTTCAAAACGCTGACGCCATGATTCCATGGCAGCGGCGAAGACTTCTTTAGGAGTCTGTTTTGACCACTGGAAAATCGCTGAGGCAATAGCAGCACGGCTGGTGAATATGCGGCCACGGAGAGTGTCTTTCATTGTTGGAAAAAGCCAAAAGTCACTAGGGGCCAGGTCAGGTGAGTAGGGAGCATGAGGAATCGCTTCAAAGTTATCACGAAGAAACTGTTGCGTAACGTTAGCTCGATGTGCGGGTGCGTTGTCTTGGTGAAACAGCACACACGCAGCCCTTCCCGGACGTTTTTGTTGCAGTGCAGGAAGGAATTTGTTCTTCAAAACATTTTCGTAGGATGCATCTGTTACCGTAGTGCCCTTTGGAACGCAATGGGTAAGGATTACGCCCTCGCTGTCCCAGAACATGGACACCATCATTTTTTCAGCACTGGCGGTTACCCGAAATTTTTTTGGTGGCGGTGAATCTGTGTGCTTCCATTGAGCTGACTGGTGCTTTGTTTCTAGATTGAAAAATGGCATCCACGTCTCATCCATTGTCACAACCGACGAAAAGAAAGTCCCATTCATGCTGTCGTTGCGCGTCAACATAGCTTGGCAACATGCCACACGGGCAGCCGTGTGGTCGTCCGTCAGCATTCGTGGCACCCACCTGGATGACACTTTTCGCATTTTCAGGTCGTCATGCAGGATTGTGTGCACAGAACCCACAGAAATGCCAACTCTGGAGGCGATCTGTTCAACAGTCATTCGGCGATCCCCCAAAACAATTCTCTCCACTTTCTCGATCACGTCGTCAGACCGGCTTGTGCGAACCCGAGGTTGTTTCGGTTTGTTGTCACACGATGTTCTGCCTACATTAAATTGTCGCACCCACGAGTCTCCTTCAACTGTCGATGAATTTCAATTGGTTTCACACCACGCAAATTCAGAAAACGAATGATTGCACGCTGTTCAAGTATTTAAAACAGTTTTCATTCTCGCCGCTGGCGGTAAAATTCCATCTGCCGTACGGTGGTGCCATCTCTGGGACGTATTGACAATGAACGCGGCCTCATTTTAAAACAATGCGTATGTTTCTATCTCTTTCCAGTCCGGAGAAAAAAAAATCGGAGGCATTAGAACTTGAATGCACCTCGTATAATAACTGTTAGCAATTATTCGCTTTCATGTTGGTCGTATGCGCAGCATGCTATGCGTACTCCATTGATGTTCCTACTGTATGAGAACAATCAATTTCTTTTACAAGTACATATTGTTAAGCATTTTGAAAAGTGTGAGGCCCCTCCTCTGCTTGGCGCCCCAAGCGGCGGCTTGTGCCGCTTGGGCCTATAACCGGCCTTGCTTGTATTCTCTGTTGATTTTCTGGAAATCTAGTTACCTGTTTCTAACAAGATGGCAACTGTATGTTACAGTATTCAGTTACATAAATATTAAAAAAATAACGAGCATACTTCGTGTTAAACTTCTCAAACTTTGGACGAATTCCGTTTCGAGACCAACTGGCAAAAAACTAATAAGCTTGTATTGTTTCGTACCGAGCAATAGCTGATTTTTTTTTCCCGTTCCGGAGAGCGTAGCCGTTTCCTGCAATTGATATGAAATTGTTTCTCACCCATTTCACCACACACACATCCAGTACTGTACACAGAATATAACGGCTGCGACAGTGGACTACTACAAACGTACACAATATTGTTTACTTTGTTGGCTGTGACACTCAACATTGCCGACGGGAGTCTTTGTTTCCTACTTCAACATGTGTAGAAGCCCAGAGTTTCAAGAAAATATCGATGGATTAGAAGTGCTCCGTATCTTCAGTGTTACTTATGTTGAATCGCTTTGAATGTGCATTGAAGAACATTAAGAGTAGACTAGTTTATGGCAAATTATTCCCTCGATATCGCCAGAAAAATTTAAGAAGTAAAAGATGTAAGTAAATATTTATCTTTTTAATCAGAATACCAATATGCTTTAGTAGTTGTAATAGATTGATTTGCTTGTCACTGACAGTTCACGATGCGGGAACTGTGAAAATTTATATGGCCTTTAGCTTGAATTGACAGTGAGTTACTGAGTTGCCTAGGATAAGGAAACTAGTAAAAAAGACTGGGGAGGTGAATTGGTATGTTCCGTATTTGGTGGGGCTAACTCGGGTTTACGCCAAACTAAGTTGGGATGAAAGAGATGAGATAGCTTTCAGCGCTGTTCACGCTTTCGTGCGGCTTAGGGAGCAATTTTTGGTCTTTTGGCTTGAAATTGTGAAAAACCTGAAACATGCTCCTCAGTTCTTTACGGCCATCGGGTGAACGTAATGTAACCAAAATCTAAACTAGCGTGAAACAAACCGTAACTCAGCGCAGCCCGCCGTGCAGTGCGTTCGACTCGAGTTAGTAATAATCTCAACCCAAATTAGCACGTTTTATAAACCAAGCTGATTACCCTGAGCTCGCTCAGATCGAGTTGCAGGAAAATCTAAATTATCTTCGACGCCGTTTGCCACGTTCCTTCCTGTTCCGGTTGTAACTTCTCTTAAGATACGGTAACCAAACCGAGTATGTCGAAACATGCTAAAAGAGTTCATTTCTCTCATTAGCGTCTGCGAGGCTTGTGAACGGGTTTGATTGCAATTTTGTTTGTTATATGAAATCGGCGATCAAACTAAAAACACTTTTTTTTTTATTATTGTCTGACATACAAATATCTGACATCATCAGCAATATTTCCACCGATTGCCATGTTTCCTCACAAGCCATATACTAAGTATTATATCTTCTTCTTCATTCTTTTTCACGCGATCAGGCACAGAGGACCGCGCGCCACCACAGTTAGAGCTCTCCATCCGTCTCTGTCTTCTGCTATGTGTCTCCAGTTTTCCGTGACTCCCAGCTGCAACAGGTCTTCTCTCACTCCATCGATCCACCTCTTTCTAGGTCTTCCCACTGGTCTGCTGCCTGACGGGATCCAGTCCATTGTGATTTTGGGCCATCTTGTTGCCTCCATTCTAACATGTCCAGCCCATTGCAGTCTTTTGCTTCTCATCACTCCCAAGATGTTAGGCTCCTTGTACAGCTCTTCAGTGTTATGGCGTCTTCTCCATTCTCCAGTAGTCTGATCTCTGACTGGTCCAAATATTTTCCTAAGGTCTTGTTTTCGAGTGCTCCAGGTTTGAGAACCATAAAGTACTACTGGCATTATTAATGTCTTATACAACCGTAGCTTTAGTTGTTGCGAGACACTTCTACATTTTAATATAGGGTCTAGAGAATGATAGTATCTGTTTCCCACCTGCAGTCGTGCTTTTATCTCTGCTTCAGTTGATGTTACTTCTGTAAAAAAATGATCCAAGGTATTTGAACTCTTTCACACGTTTATACCTGGTGTTGTTCACAATTAAATCTTGAGAGTTCTGGATCTTTCTTCCTATGGTCATATACTCTGTCTTTTCAGAGCTAATTTGTAGACCGATCCTAGCTGCCAATATCTCCAAGGTCTGGATACTTCTCTTCAGATCTTCTTGTGTGCATGCTAATAGTGCAATGTCGTCTGCATAGGCCAGATATGTAATGTGTTCATTACCAATTTTAATGCCCTTGATGTTTTCTTTGTTGAAATCCCGCATTACCTTCTCAAGTTCCAGGTTGAAGAGGACAGGTGATAGCCCATCTCCTTGGCGTAATCCTGTTACAACTTGGAAGCTTTCTGTCATTTGATTGCCTACCTTAACCTTAAGTTTTGTGTCATTTAGGCATACCTCTACCAGTTTGACCAACTTCTTTGGTATACCAAACTCTGTCATAGTTCTAATCAGGCTAGGTCTATGTATACTGTCGTAAGCCTTCTTGAAGTCGACAAACAGGAGATGTATCTCTCGTCCGTATTCGTACATTTTTTCACAGACCTGTTTTAGGACAAAAATCTGGTCCGTGGTTGATCGCCCTGCCTGGAAACCTCCTTGGTATTCTCTAATTATGTCTGCTGCTATAGGTTTTATTCGTTCTAATAGGCAGTTGGAGAAGATCTTATAACAGGTGTTGAGTAGCGCTATGCCCCTGTAGTTGCCACATACGGATTTGTCTTTCTTTTTATATATGGGGCATATCACAGCTACCTTCCATTCCTTTGGTATTTCATGTTTTACCCAAATTTGCTCGATTAGCTTGTGGATTTTGAAACAGAGGATTTCGTCTCCAGCCTTGAGAAGTTCAGCAGGAATACCGTCCTCACCTGGACTTTTACCATTCTTAACGTTTTTAATCTGGTTCCTTATCTCTTCAATGGTATTATATATATCTCTTTAACCTATCAGTAATTTTTTTTTCTTGAGGGCATTTCATAAACGGCGATTTAGTAGCCAAATGCCTCGCCGCGAGCAATAATGATGGATGCCACTCTACAGTCTGAAATTACTGCTCATGGGACACCCTGAATTTGCTGAGAGATTTCGCTATAGGTTGTAATTCGAAAACACTCTCATGAGACATTCGGAATTTGCTGTAAGGATTTTGGCGACGATATTAAGGTAGCCAACTACCGTGGCTCGAGCATCAGTGGTGTAAAGTTATCGCTTCCATCAGTTACTTTGCATTCTAAATTTTAATATGTGCGTATATTTCCGAGTTGTCGTGATGCTAATATTCCGTGTGGACTCGCTTGTAAATTACGTTTAACAAATGCCTCACGAATTTCGATCAAACAAAATAAATCACAATAGGCGGCTACACCCCTAAAGACCACAGTGAATGATTTCCCGTCCTCTAAGCACAGATTCAACTTGAGTTCGGTCGCCGCGACGGCGGTAAACTCCAACCTCGCTCTAAACCGTCATCGATAGCAGCGACCGCCGCGCAGCGTGTGAACACAACTCGAATTATCAACAATCTTACTGGGGTTGACTAGAAATCGTCTCAACCAAGTGTTAAGCCGATTTTGTAACTCGAGTTGATCCATCTCCAAAGACCAGCAACACTAATCAAAGGTGAAAGTTGCACTGGGCGCGTGGACGGTCTAGTCGTTAGGCGGCCCTCTTATCTAGAAGACCGGAAATTGAGAATGGAAATTGTTCTACGGGACAAAAGAGATGAAAGCCGATGTGCGCTGTAGACTGTGGGGTGGGGCTGGACCTCATTTGATTACCAGTGTTCTGCTCGGCAGCTCCCTGTAACTATGGGTGCTCGCTCGTTCGTGCGACACCGCGTTTTAGAAACTTTTTGTGGCAGCCTGTGTTTCATTTCCGGACCGTAGGTGACTCACTGTATAATACAGTTCCCAAGTACATTACATGTCACAATTCTAGAACTTAGTTCTCTCAGTTCATTTCATCAATCAATCAATCAATCAATCGATCCATTCAGTCATCCTTTCATTGTGTTCCTTAGAACCTATTGAGATGTAGAACCGTCAGGGATATGCAGAGTGTCAAGATATACATTAACAAAAGACTAGCAAATCACAGGCAGTTCACATATTGAGAATCTGCATACAATATTAAAAATAAACTATTACTACACTGCTGTCATTTTCTAAGAAGGTATGGCCCCAAGTTTTACTTCGTATGTGAAGGTCTATTTTTGTTTTTTAATTGTATGTGTTACAAGAAAAACAAAATATATTGTTTTAACTCTTGAACTAATATTGATATTTCGTGCACTAGGAACTGTTACTACTAAAACTAATTGCAGTGGTGGCCACCAAGCTTGTATCTGCTCAATAAGTAATGACACTGAGTGGAGTATACTTCGTTTATGTAAGTGTCATTGCTACTGCACTTGTAACTTGTGCAGCTGTGTGTTCCTCCAACCATGCAGCTCGTCATGTGGACCCACAAGAAAAAGTCCACGGGAGTCAAGTCTGGGGGTGTTCAGTAGCCAGTATCAGAATGAGTTACCAGTATAGGCTACCAAGCAATTAGGAAACTCACTACATTTTGCAATCTCTTAACTGCTGATTTTTGAGATGATGTTGTAATCATTCTGCTTATTTCTACAACACATTGGTGAAAAACAATTTTAATGTTCAAATATTGAAATATATTTATTTTAAGATTTAATTTCGTAAACACACAATGTGGTATTTTAAATCTCCATTTCAAGTTGTTTGCTGTGTGCCTGGATAGAACTAAATGACCTGGTACATCTATTGAAGCATTCTGACACAATTAAGATTGTGGAGCTCTCTTTCTTCCATGAGTGAAGTGGCTGCTATTCACTGTAATCTGTTAAAAGTGTGCCTCCAGTACTCTGAATATTAGCGAATTATTAGTTTCTTTGTAGTGAACTGTTGTTTTCTAATAAGATTCTTTAAGTTATAAATTATCAAATATTTTCAAAGAATGATGTCCAAATATCGAAATATGATGTGCTGTTGTGCTTCTGAGGATGTTTCATATGAAGCATGCCCTTTCTGTTTTGGAATCATTTACATTTATTACCAATGGTTTTGTAAGCCTAAAATGGATTGTAAAAAGTTACTAGTGTAAAGGCTCTCGAAATTGGTTTTCCACAATTTGACAGAAAGTGTTAAAACTTATTGATGATGGGTGTGGAAAATCAAATGTGTCTCTTTTGTGCCGACAGATATCCGACATTGTAGTGGGCCAGGAGACAAACATTTCAGCGAGAGATGCACTGCTGAGATGGGCACGCAGATCGACGGCAAAATATCCAGGCGTCCGCGTCTCCGACTTTACATCCTCCTGGAGGGACGGGCTGGCATTCAATGCTCTCATTCACCGCAACAGGTAATGGGTTAAATGCTTTCCTGTAAAGTATTTTTCAACCATTGATAGTGATATGTGGCATCTTGTATGTTGCAAGGAAAACACTGCCTTTTTATTTACTGTAATACTAACAGCAGGAAAACAATTTTTGTCTGTGAAAAATTAGATAAGTACTGGTATAAAAATAATCCTGTGACAGAAATCTCAGTGGTTTGGGGGTTGTCGATTACTGTTTCTGTTTGTGAGTGAATCTTTTGTTCTTTAGTGCAACTATTACAACAACAATCATAACTTACAGGTATGAGGAGATATTAACCCACAGAATTATTAAAAAATAGAGTTCTTGTGTGCTCTGGAAGAGTGTATGTGTAGATAACGAATTGGTGGTGGGACACATTTGATAAAGAATTGTTGGTGGAATACATCACTACAACCAATCCGTTCTTCTATGAGACAGCATTTCAGAAATAAAAACCAGGTAGTATGGAAGCAGATAACTGTGGGCTGAAGGGTTGGATCACAATAATTGATGCAGTCTTTTTGTAATTAGCAGGAAGCATGATTAGTATTTGACTTTGTGTGTTAATTAAATTCTTAGGTATCAAAATATCATCTATTGGGGCCTGTTTTTGGATTTTATCTTTTATGCTCGTGATATTGTACTAGAATATAATTTTGGCCATCCATCAGTGGCACACGCTGTAAATATGTGCTATTAAGTTGTCCTTATTCTTGATGTTTTCTGGTCACTTGAAAACTAAAATTAAGGACGAACCACACTAGATTGCCATTTTGTTTAAACCTGATGCCTCCCCCCTCCCCCATTGTAACCTTATTGTTAATAGGAGTTTTGGACCATATTGTACAATCAATTCTTTCTGTTTTAGGCCAGACCTTATTGATTGGCGCTCAATTCGTTCAAGAGTTGTGAGAGAACGTCTCGAAACTGCTTTCACAGTAGCCGAGAGGGAGTATGGCGTAACAAGACTTCTTGATCCTGAAGGTAAATTTAGCTAGTAATTTCACAAACTTTTGTGCTTCTAGTGTAAGAGAAAAATATTAGCGCATTTAAAATCTTTAAATGTATGACAGTGAAACACTCATTTCACTTAAATACTCTTGCTATGTATTGTGTAGACAAGTATATAAAATATAATAGAGGGAAACTCCACGTGGGAAAAATATATCTAAAAACACAGATGATGTGACTTACCGAACGAAAGTGCTGGCAGGGGATTGGAATGACTCCTTACCCTCTCACTTAAAACCCACATCCTTTCGTCTTTCCCTCTCCTTCCCTCTTTCCTGATGAGGCAACAGTTTGTTGTGAAAGCTTGAATTTCGTGTGTATGTTTGTGTTTGTTTGTGTGTCTATCGACCTGCCAGCACTTTCGTTCGGTAAGTCACATCATCTGTGGTTTTAGATATATTTTTCTCAAGTATATAAAATGAAAGCCTAGGTGTCTTTTTGTATAAAATTGTTAGGTTTATAGTTTTTGTTGTTTGGTGATGTCTCCTTTACACAGAATAGGACTTCTACCAGTATTTTGATTATTCGCTTTGATTTTGTTAGAAGATTGCTTAAACGGCATTTCTACTTGAAACTAAGTATTACGCAAATTATCATAAAGTTATGTTGCAGTGTTTCTGAACTTGGTGTTAGGAGCAAAGGAAACATTATATTTATTGTTTATTAATGTTTGAAAATGGAAAATATTTGGAAAAAATACTCATCAGAATACTGTTTTCTTTTGCCACACAAGTGGTTCAAATTTTGATGAAAGCCTGTTGAATATGAGTAAAAATGTTGGATGGTAAGCTAACAAAGTTTCTGTTATTTAATTACTTAAAGAACCTTTGTATAACAGTGGTCATATATGCTTGTAGGACTGTAGGCTAGCTGTCTTTGTACAAATCCATACAGTGTTATAAGTACACAAACAGAAAAAATGTCATTGTATCACCAGAAACTGATTTACTGGCTCACAAAGGGCAAATAAATTTGTCTTGGAGAGGAAGTTATGAAGATGTGATTTGTTGTTAACATTACTTGTTTTTTTTCTTTTTCAGATGTTGACACACCTGAGCCAGATGAGAAGTCTCTCATCACATACATATCATCACTTTATGATGTGTTCCCAGAACCACCCCCAATTCATCCACTTTATGATTCAGTAAGTGGCATTGAGATTAATTCATTTTGTAATGCAATAACTTATTATTTTGGTTCTTAATCTCAATCTATAATATTTGTTAGAAGTCATAAGAGCAAATAATAACATCAAAACTAAAGTGAGTAACTGTAAACCCACCAGTTGGGCATGCATTTTGAAATAATTTCTGTTTTAACAGGAATCTCAACAGAGGCTATCTGAATATCGTGAACTGGCCAGCAGTCTGCATTTATGGATGAGAGAAAAAATTTCAGTTATGTTGGATCGCACATTTCCAAGCACTCTCATAGAAATGAAGAAACTTGCCGCAGAATCGAATCGATTCCGATCAGATGAAATTCCACCTAGACAGCGAGATAAACAGAAACTGCACTTAATCTACAGGGAACTTGAGGTAAGATTCAAGTAATGCACAGGGCACCCAGAAATATGTTTCAGATATTAGTTTCTTCTTCTTCTTCTATTTGGCCATCGTAGGACCATGTTAATTCACTTCAGCTTCGTTTCTTCTGGTATTTCTTATTTCTCAAGATTCTCATACTTTGCAACCTTCTTCGTTCTTCCATCCAAAATTATTTTGTTCTGGGTCTCATGCTGTCAGTTTATTTTATTTAAATTCGTCAGTTGTTCTGTGATGCAGAGTATCTTTATGATTTTTTTCAGTGAATCAGTTATGAATTTTAGCAGTTTTGTTTTTCTCCCTGGAATTAAAAGTAACCTGCCTTTTATTATGTGGCAATGTTTAAGTTGGTTAATATTATTCACAGAAATATTTCGAAGCTGTTGGAGAAGTAGACATTGAATCTGAACTTCAGTATGAGGTTATTGACAAGAACTGGAACAGACTGATGATTGCACACCAGGATCGTGATCATGCCATCCTCGAAGAGATAAAACGGTAAGAATGTTACTAAGCTTAATAAATTAATTAAAGCTCTGTAAATGTGTAGGCATCATACGTATTACAAAAGTTTAAGCCAGTAGTCTGTATTGGTCTCCTCCCTATTACAACTTGACTTCACTGGAAATGAGTACTTGCCACATTTTGTGCCCACTGTTTGATGACATAGCTTGCTCATTCAGTTTTGATGCAGTAGTGTATTGTGTGTTTCTTTAATCCTGTTTCAGACTAGAAAGACTGCAAAGACTTGCTGAGAAAGTGCACCGTGAAGTTAAGCAAGTTGATTCTCGTCTGGGCGAGCTCGAGGTACGTGTTGAAGAAGAAGCTCGTCGTCTGGACCGCCTGCATCCTCTTGATGCAAAACATAATGTCGATTTACTGGAAACGGAGCTGAGAGGTACAGAGGATGCCATCAACAGCATGTTCACAGACACACAAGTCCTGCGTGAAGGACGGTACCCTCAGGCACCGGAATTGCATAAGAGGTTAGTTCTGTGCTGTTAGTACTTGTTGCATTGCATTAAGCCTTCCATTTGATTCCTGTGATTATTAGCCAAAATGAAATACAGTTTCATCGGAAAATAGGTTTACTTGCAAGGTAAATACGTCTTAGTGATCTGTCTTATGCCTTCATTTGCACATACAGCTATAGTTCAGTAGACAAGGATTGTTATGATTTGTGATCTTTCTCCTCGACCTTTCTGTAATGGTGAACCACTTGATAGTTCACTGTCACAACACAATGAATAATAGCATTCAAAGTTGTAGATGAAGGCTGCAGCAGTGGTTTATCAGTTGACTAATGTATATCACAATTTCAGCTGGAATTTTAGCAGAAATTAAAAGTCCTATATTCAGTCTCACACCACGGTCATCGTGAACTGATATTGCTCCTCCTCCTTTCTTCATGACTGGTGCTAAAGAAAATTATGAAAAAGTCGGTGTTGCGTCGTTTAAGCAGATACAAATCTAGGAATTTTCTCATCGTTGTGAGAAAAATGGATGGATTTAAAAAAAAATATAGATATTCATGTATGAAAATAAACTGTATAGATTTGTACTTTAATTAATATCCTCAAACAATTAGATAAAATAATTCACAACTAACTAAACTGAAACTAGTGAACAATAAAATTACTAACTTGTAACTAAGCGGTGCTCTTATTTATTTTGTGCAGAGTCCAGAAACTCCATCAACGTTGGGTTTCCCTAAGGCAATTGGTACATACCCATCTGGTTTCTCCTCTTGCATCATTATCATTCCCTGTAGAAGAACGAACTGTAACTAGACAGACACGCACTGTGTTGGAGACAAGACTTGTTGATACAAATGTGCATTTTAGACAGCTTCAAGAATGCTCTGAATGGTGTCGTTCTAAATTGGTAAGTGAAAGAAAAGTTTTTGTGCACTTTTTATAGATTTTAAGCGAAATTTGATATCAGTAGTGAGATGTCAGTTGGTATTTAGTAGTGATAAGAAATTTCTTTTCTAATTGAATAATGGTGCGAATGATGCAGGATTAATAGTGATGGTAAGGCAACTGTGATGATTCTGATTTATCGTTTTATTTTATTAGAAACAACTACAAGATGCTGAATATGGATCTGATTTACCAAGTGTCCAAAATGAACTTGAACTCCACCAGCGAGAACATAGAATCATTGAGCAGTTTCAGACAAAGGTTGAGCACTGCTCATTAGCAAAGGTAAGTTAAGACTTTGCTGCACGAGTAGGACTGAATATGTTTCAGTCTATCTTGAAATATGACTGATTATTTTGTTGTTTTTATGATTCGTTGTGGTTGTATTAAGTTATGCTCGTAAGGAATGAATGAAAAGTCATTTGATCTTTTCTCATTTTGTAATAAATATTTCTTTTTTCTTCTCTGTATGACTGTTTTTCTCATCTATACAGAGCAATTTCCATGGTGAAGAGCTGCAACTGTACAATCAGCACCTCGGACAATTACAAAAGCTTTATAATGAACTGCTGGTCACTTCTAATAAACGACTGTCTGATCTAGAAGTGCTACAAGACTTCCTCCAATCAGCCACAAATGAGCTGGTCTGGTTGAATGACAAAGAAGAAACAGAAGTTACAAGAGACTGGAGTGATAAGTCGCTTAATGTACCTGCTCTGGAACAATATTATGAGGTAAGGCCTGTTTTTAATCCCATTCATTTGATTTAATATTTTTTCTTCTTAAAGGTTTTGAGGTTTTAATTTTTTTTTAATTGAGCAAAAGCAGAGAACATTTCACTAATGTGAAATGCAGAAGAGGATGAAGATAAAGATTAGATAGGAATGTCATTATGGCATAAGTAGCAAAACTGTGTGGTGAAAAATACAGGTTGACAATACTAGTGTTGAATGAGATTTGACAACTGAAGTGCTAGAAATGTCAAAGAGAGACAGAGTAGGCTGTGAATGAGATCAACAGTGGCTAGGAACAAAATATATGTTACCAAGAAATTTCAGAACTGAGAAGCCATGTGATAATATTGCTTGGGGGGAAGGAGGGTTGAAGTGTTAAAATTGCCTTGAGGTAAAGTGAATAACCAATACAGTCTCTGTCACTGTTTTTTCAGTGTGTTCTGTGCAAGATGATTTACAAACAATGTTTGGAGCAGCAGATCTACTCATACTGAATGATGGTTAAGTGTGTGGGAAGATGGACCTAAATTTATTTTTTGCTCATAACATGTAATTTTACTTTTATGTTAAATGCCAGCAAAGTGCATTTACATTGTTATCCATACACACAATGTAGTTTTTTCTCTCTTCAATAGTTATTTAATTCTTGCTATAGGACAAAAATTTATGCTATGGTGAACGGTTAATTTTGTATGGAATTTAGTACTAGATTGGGGCTGTAGGGTGGATGAGGGAAAATTTCCCATTTGAATGAATTGAGGAGTTCTTTAGTGCGGTTTGCCATGTGAGGTCGGGCATTGGCATGCAAAAACAAAATTTTGGCTGTCAGCTTTCCTTGGTGTTTGTAAGAATACATCATTGTTCATGTTAGTTCTACGTTATATGGGCATTTATGGATAAACGTGTGGGATCTCGAGGCCCAAGATCTTGCATGCTATATGCAAAGGAGTAAGTGAAAGAAGCCAAAAGAAACTTAATGGGCTAGCAAACCAAATTGTTTAAATGTTTGTTTGAAGAGGGACAGCTTGGGAAAAACAGGGAAGATAAACAGCCTTGAAGAAATACACATTTATAAGTGTGTCTCAGCAATCGTCATCTTCCTCCGCCACCGCGGCTGGTGCTGATACTACTACTACTACTACTGCTGCTGCTGCTGCTGCTGCTGCTGCTACTGCTACTGCTACTGCTTACATATAAGGGCTATTCAGAAAGTAGGGAACGTTTTTGTCTGACACCGCTAGGTGCGCACCAATTGCGTATATTTTGGTATCTGCATATTCGGCAGCTCAGTCTGCATCCATCCACGACAGTGGGAATGTCTCTGCAAATCTAGCTTTTTCTATATTCGAATTTGAAATGTGCGCTGCAATCGAATATCCCACCAGTTGTGAGGTGCAGTCTGTGATATGGTTTTTGTTGGCAAAAAACCTAAAATCTATAGAAATTTGTCATGAACTGTGCGAAGTGTACGGAAACAACGTAATGAGTGAATGTTCCATCCAGAAATGGTGCATTCGGTTTAAAAATGGCCAAAGCAATGTTCATAATGAAGAGAAGTGTGGATGCCCGAGCATTGTGACTGCCAATAAAGTTGTTGAAGTTGATGAAACAATTTGTGAAAACAGTCACTTCACAATAACGGTGCTTTTGCTTTTTTCCCACAATTTTTACGGACTTTGTTGTTTGAAATTGTCACTCAAAAGCTAGGCTACCACAAATTTTTTGCGCAATGGGTGGCCAAAATGCTTACAGAGCACCATAAAGAACAGTGAATGGGGGCTACATTGACATTTCTGGAGGCCTACCACAAACATGGTGGATCGAATCGTAACTGGTGATGAGATTTGGATGAAACATGTCAGTTGTGAGACAAAATTACAGTCCATGGAGTGTGGGAACACAAGGTCCCCTCAAAAACCAAGAAAATGTTTGCAAATCTTGTCAACAAGGAAGTTTATGGCGACAGTGTTTTGGGATAGGCAAGGTATGCTTCGTATTGATTTTCTCGAACGTGGAGCAACCATAAATTCTGCCTGATACTGTCAAACTTTGCACAGCTTTAGAAGAGCAGTTCAAAACAAACACCAAGGAAAGCTGACAGCCAAAATTTTGTTTTTGCATGCCAATGCCCGACCTCACATGGCAAACCGCACTAAAGAACTCCTTAATTCATTCAAATGGGAAATTTTCCCTCATCCACCCTACAGCCCCAATCTTGCAGCAAGCAACTTCCACTTGTTTCCCAAGATGAAGACCTGGCCTGCAATGCAACGCTTTGATGATGATGCGGAACTCCACATGGGCGTGACTCACTGGATGAAGTCCCGGACGGCAGAATTTCACGACAAAGGTCTTTCGAAGCTTGTCCACCACTGTGATAAGTGCCTCAATGTGTTGATGACTTTGTGGAAAAGTAGTATGTCAGTTGCTCCTTCAGATGTATATAATAAAATGTATTTCTTCTATATTATTATTATTATTATTATTATTATTATTATTATTATTTTAAATTCCAAAACGTTTCCTTCTTTCTGAATAACCCTCGTACATACATTGATTCATGCATACAGATATGTATATTCCAAAGGATAATCCCTTGTGGCTGCTTCTGCTCTCTTCTGTTATATGTTTGTTTCAGTTCCACGTAATTGTCACATCGTATCCTCTTCTCGATGTCTTCCTAGGTCATCCTCTTCCTTTCATTCCTAAGATTTTCCTTTAGGAATGTTTGTGATGAAAGTGTTGCATCTGATGACTTGTCCAATAAATACTACTACTATTATGATGACCACTACTTGCAAGTTTTTTGCTGATTAGCTAACAACTTTTTTAAATTTTTGCAGTCCCTCATGAGTGAGTTGGAGAAACGAGAGATACAGTTCAGTGCAGTACAAGATCGAGGAGAGAGCTTGGTTCTGCAGCACCACCCAGCAGCAAAGTGTATAGAGGCATACATGGCTGCTATGCAGACTCAGTGGGCTTGGCTACTGCAATTGACACTTTGTCTGGAGACTCATCTCAAGCATGCTGCCCACTACCAGCAGTTCTACCGTGACTTGCATGATGCTGAAGCGTGGATAGCCAAGTGAGTGTGATATTGGCTACTCCAAGTACACGCGCTTTTCAGGCATTACTTGACCGTGAATATTCATGATGTATTCCTTTCTTGTCTCCAAACATTGCTGGCTAAGCTGTTCAGTTTTTATGCATGTTAACTACATTTTTGTCAGAGTACAAAATTGCAAATCTCATGACAAGCACATTACATAAATGTGTGTTCCGTTAACTGTATGCCATTCTCTCTGTGTAGGCGAGATGAATTGCTGAACACGATCTACAGTAAGTCCGATTTCACACTGGATGAAGGTGAACGTTTACTGAAAGGAATGCAAGAACTCCGTGATGAGCTTAACCAATACACTACTGTAATACAAAGGATAGCTGAGAGAGCCACAGAAATAATTCCTCTCAAGCAACGAAGACAGCCTGTAACACGCCCCACAGCTGTGACTGCAGTATGCTCGTACAAACAAGTCAATGTAAGTGCACTGCGTATTAAATAAGAACTGTGAATTGTCACAGAAGTAAATAGTCAATTCTGATTTGTTTATTGGCATTCACATCTGATAATGATGATGATTTGGAAATATTGACCAGGTATCATTGTAATGCATAATAGTAATAAAGTTGTTCTTATGAAACTGCATTAGTGTGATTACCATTCTGATAGAAAATTGAGTTTTAATAGAAATATTCTTACCTAAATTGAATTTAATGTGTTTTGAAAATGTTTCCCAATGTTCCTAATTTCTGTGTAAATTATATATTTGACATAGATAGAAGAAATTTCTTTGGTCTCAGCATTTCTTCCCAGTAATTCCTTTCTTCACTCCCTTTTAGTTTTCTATATCTTTTATTTTCTGATACATCAGCTTTTTCTGCCCCTCTGTCTCTACTACATACTATGCACTTAGCTTTCCACTCTTATTAACTCTTGCGCAATGTTTTGTCTGTAACCTATGTCCTGGTTATTGTGCTATCTTTTGGGACTGAAAACTGTAGCATCTATTTTTGGAGAAATTTGCATCTATTTTTTGCTAATCTGGTGTCAGTTTTTGTCAAATTTACGTCTGTTTTCTTTGTTGTCAATGATTAGACACACAAATTTAAAAGGTTGTCCGCTACATGAGTGAAGACAAATAAATTATTAGTTCTTTAAAATTGAATGTTGAAAAAAGTGCTGATTGCGAACTTTTTGACGGATTGTTTGCTTTCGCAAAAACTTCAACACCTTTTTCTTCTGAAATTGCCTTTTGCTTTTTTCCTTTGGGTGTATTTAAGCTGTCAGAGGTGATTGTTGTGTTGAAAAGCAGCAGCATTTTCCCACCAGTTAATTGAACATGTTTCTGATATAAGGTGTCTCTGGACATTATTTGCCTTTTCCCCACCCAATCTGAAGATTAAAAAATCTGCTGACTTCTAATTTTGACCTTTCGTGGGCATTCATATTCCTACGACCACAACAGATAGAACTAACAAGGCATTTAGTGTAGAAGCGGAACCGAATGTACAGCAACTCGCTTTTAGCGTTAGGAGAAAAATTTCGGCACGGTTGAAAAAGTTACAGACATTGTTTTCCAATCACTATAGCTCAGAGGGTGGGCACTATAGGCTGTAGTTGCAGATGGCTGTGAGCATAAATTGACTAGAATTTTGACTGCCACATGAGAAGGAGTGGTGCGGGGAAACAAACCCCGCCTCCATTTCGCTGGCCAGCAGCCTACAGCAACACACATTGTCACAGAGAAAACCGATCTCTTGTGGTGTTGTAAGAGTTATAATCGAAATCCATGATGGACTAGAATTATATGCTTCACTTATTTCAAAAGAGGGAAAGAAAAAAACGAGCAACACACATCACAAAATATTTGTGGATGACTATTGCGCAATTGCTTGTTGAAGTTAGCAGAGTATTGTTAATGACGTAGTTCAGGCCCAACCTCTAGCGATATTTGATGCAACTGCGCATCAGAACATCTGCCACCTAATTTGCCACGTTAAAACTGTCCGCATTGTACTATCTTTTGAGTGTTCTCTCTCTCTCCCCCCCTCTCTCTCTCTCTCTCTCTCTCTCTCTCTCCCCCCCCCCCCCCCCTCTCTCTCTCTCTCTCTCTCTCTCTCTCTCTCTCTCTTGCTGATTTTGCTGATTACATAGTGTCCGCACTATAGCTTTGAGTTGGCCACCCTTCCCCAACCCTCCATCCCATTCCCCCACACACCTTTTCTCCCCTTGCCCACTCCACCTGACACAATTTATACCTCAAAAGTAGAAAAAATTAAGCTTCCGTAGCTTTTAAAATATTTTTGTGTATACACTGGTTCTTACCTCATTCCCTCCCTTGAGAAATGTTAATGAGGTCATTTGGATATAACATGACACTCATCTTTTTCGTTTACTGTCAGTAAATTTAACACTTAAATTTTTTTACTGTGAATGCTGTTGTCCACAGATTATTATTGAGAAAGGGGAGAAATGTGTCCTCCATGATAATTCTGGAAGAGTCAAGTGGCGAGTCAGCAACTCTTCAGGGCAAGAGTCTACTGTACCTGGTGTGTGCTTCCTGATCCCTCCTCCAGATAAGGATGCAATTGATGCTGCCGATAGGTTGCGGCGACAGTTTGATCGTTCAACTGCCCTTTGGCAAAAGAAGCAACTTCGCATGCGGCAGAATATGATCTTTGCCACAATCAAGGTTGTCAAAAGCTGGGATCTGGCACAGGTTTGTTTAAAATAGAGAAACATTTGAATAAACAATAATTTGCTTTTTGATAGATGTTTGAGCGATTTTCAATTCAACTCGTTATCCACATATTATTTCGAACGACATTTTAGTCATTGTTTGTTAAAAGCCTTGATTTTCTGTAACATTTTGATTTGGACCACATATTTAGTTAATTTATCAAGAGTGCTAACTTGAGAAGTGTGTACATTGACTATATTGTAATAAACTAAATAATTTTGGAGTAATACAGTTCAGGTGTCTCAAATAACAGCTACCTTAGATTGTAAAGCATCTTTCATACTGCTGATTGTTGCCCCACCACTTATGTACAACCCCAACCCAAATTTTATTAAACATTGTATTTCCTCATCCATTATTCGTATCTCCCTTTTATTCACTATTTTCATGTGGCTGTCCTCTACACAAGTGTAATACTGTGTTCACTTAATATTCTACTATTGTGACCTTTCTTTCCCCACATTTCGTGTGGGTGTTACTACTTACACTTCTGCCACCACAATCACCATCACAACCTCTCTTCCTCCTCCTACACACCAAAGTGAATTATATTTTGTACTACACTTTCTCCTGTGCTGTGTGCTGCTGTTGGTATATTACATTTTATGAAGTTGTGAACTGTTTAGATAAAAGTTTTTTATGTAAAATATTGTATAGAAGTAACAACTGGATCGTGACTTGGCTTATGGGATATAATGTGACAGGCATTTCAGAAAGTTCAGCTTGTGTAATTTTGAAAATCTTAAATATCACAGAATTTGTATATGAATACAAATTTTTACATAGCACACAATTTACAGCAATTTCAGATTTTTTCAGCTTGCTGGAAATATGTTTTTCTACATCTTCAATATAGCAAAGGACAATACCTAAGAAAGTACATACTTAGGAAAGACTGTCATTTTCTCATCTGGAGGATGTAGTCACAAGTACGGTTAGATGTCACACCAAAGTGGTGCTTTGGTTACTGAAGAAGAATAAAAGCTAGAGAGCAAAATAATTATTTATCAGGTCCAGCCATCACTGTTAACAAAATTTTCAAGATCAGTCCACTTCATAATAGTTTGTAACTATTCTGTTAATGATGTGTTTCCCTTTACTATTTTCTCATTTTTTTCAGTTCTTAGCAATGGGCCAAGAACAACGTTCAGCTATTCGTAAAGCTCTGAATGAAGATGCAGACAAACTACTGCAGGAAGGTGACCCTGCTGATCCACAGCTGCGACGCCTCAAGAGAGAAATGGAAGAAGTTAACAGACTCTTTGATGAATTTGAGAGACGTGCTAGAGATGAGGGTAAGATGTGAAACTGCATATTTATAGCGCTCCATTTACTGTAGTCAAATGTAAGAGATAGGAAGATGCATGTGATATAGGTAATAAAATTAATTTGATTATTGTCTTGTAGAACTATTAAGTACATGGAACAAAAGTTAATTCTCATGACATTAATTCTAACATGTGAAATATGGAGAATATATGGACACTGATATCTCCTGTACCCAGAGACTATAACTTAAAACCCAGTAAGTCACAGGTTCTAGGCTTTTGAAGAATTTGTGCTATGGGTAGGGTGAAGCTAATTACAATTCTTTCAGTTAACTTTTTTCATGATTCAACATACCTTGTGAAGACTGTCCCAAGATAGTACAGGTGTGTATTGGGACAGAAACAAGTTGAGATATGTTGAAACCAGGCAAAGTTCATTAAATAATAAGCAAATAACAAAAATAATAAGTTTTTGAAAATATAATTGAACAGAAAATGTGCAAGATTTCAGAGCCAATGACTACTCCTCCTGGAAGAGAGGGGTTGAGGCTGGGAGGGGGGGGGGGGGGGGAATGGAAAAGTCGCCCAGAACCCCAGATCATGGGAGACTTACGGGACAGCATTAGAAGGAAAGGCTGATTTTTTTTTGGGGACTGCACGGGTGAATCTGAAAACCTGAGAGCTTGAAAGTGGAGGATAATATAATAAAGAAAACACATTACTGACAAAACATGGTGCAAGGGTTAATAAGAGCGGATAGCTAAGTGCATTATATGTGATAGGCTGGTGGCGGGGAAGGGGGGGGGGGGGGGAATGTAATACTAGAAAACTGAAATGGGGCAAAGAAGAAAAGAAATGCTGAGACCTAAGACATTAATGTAAATTAAAGCCAGATGGATGTCCAGAACCAAGTACATGGTATAACACCAGTTCCCACCTGTGGAGTTCTGAGAAACTGGTGTCGTGGGAGAATCCAGTTGGCATATGTGGTGAAACACGCAATGAGGTCACGAGTGTTATGTTGCAGAGCATGCTCTGCAACAGGATATTGTGTGTTGCCAGTATGCACACTCCAGTCTGTGCCCATTCATCCTAACTGATAAATTGATGCTAGTCATACCTGTGTAGACGGCTGAACAGTATTTACATAACAGCTGGAACATGACGTATCATTTCACAGAAGGTTCTGCCTTTAATTTGTCAGGTGTGCAGCTGGTCTAGGTGGTGGTAAGAGGGTACGTATGGCAAGTCTTATCAGAGACAATATTCACAGGTAGAATCCACAGGGTAGAGAAATGGGTGCAGTAGGAGCATAGAGCCTGACTGGGATAGTGCAGAGATTGGGGGAGCTAGGTTGGACAGAATTTCTTCTTGAGCGTAGTTCAAGAGCAGATTTCCAAGGCTGTCACAACCAATCCTGGTACTGCTGATCCCTCAAAGAAACTAACAACTTAGGGGCACACTTCTTGTCATTCAGTACTGTCCTAGTCTGGAAAGAATTGATTCTCTACTTCAACAAGGCTATGACTTCCTAAAACCGTGCCCTGAAATGAGGGCCATTCTGTTTGACATTTTGCCCATCGCACCTAGAACAGCTTTTAAACCACTTCCCCATCCTGCAATATCCGGTTAAGATTGTATGCTTCTTTTGCACCCATTTCCCTACCCAATGCTTCCTGCCTCATTGATAGTCCCCAGTGTACAACTTCACTGTGCCACTTATACCAGTCCTGTTACTGGCAGAACATAGACTATTAAAGAGAGAGCCACCTGTGAAATGACACACGTTGCATACCAGCTGTTATGTAAACACTGTTTGACCTTCTGCATTCGCATGACTGTTACCAAGTTATCAGTTAGAATGACTGGACACAGACAGTGAGTGTGCACTGGCAACACACAATATCCTGTCGCAGAGCATGCTATACAGCATGACAGTCGTGATATTGACACCCGTTTCACCACATGTGCAATTCGGATTCTCCCACATGGCACCAGTTTCCTAGGACTGTAAGTGGGAACTGTTGTTACAACATGTTGTTGATTCTTGCCACCCACCTGCCTAAATTTACATTAATTTCTTTGGTGTCAACATTTCTTTTCAGAAACTATTCCTTGTCTTTGCTTCCTTTAGTTTTCTGTATATTTTATTTTCTGACATATTTTTCCTTCCTCCCACCCCCATCTTGCCTCTGTCAGCGTGCAATGTATAATGCACTTAGCTTCCCACTCTTTTTAACACTTGCACCATGTTTTGCCAGTAATCTTTGTCTTGTTTATGATCCTGTTTTCCACCTTCAAGCTTTCAGGTTTTCAAATCTCATTCGGAGCAGTTGGCCTGGGATTCTGGGCAACTTCTCTATAAATCCCCCCATTTCCTAAGCCGCATCAGTTCTTTCCCTTCATCCCTCTTCCTTCCCCTTCAACCCTTTTGCTAGAAGAAGGAGCCACTGGCTCCAAAAGTTTGCAAATTTCCATAACTTCTGTTTGTGTTTTCTCCTAATGCCACTTGGTGAGTGGATTTTTTTATCTGTCCATTTGTATTGTAAACAAACAACAAGCTGCTCTATCTGAGATCATATTTGTTTTGATATTAGTTCACTTAATGGACACACAGTTGGTTTTCCTCCACTGCTGTTATTCAGCAATGAGTTCAGTTTACTTTGTGTATCCATTCTACTCATGCATTCAGAGTCTCCAATTTGTATGAAATAGTGTGCTGTTGTATTCTAAATTGTGTTATGCCTTAATGTACACACCATTAGGTCATAAAAAAAGCCAATTACTAGTTTGTAGTTTCTAGTTTTTGTATGTAATTAGTGACCCACCCTGGCTTTGCAAGGGTAGCACTAAATATCTACAACTGGTTGACTTGTTGGGCTTAGTGGTAAAACACAAGCCTTCCTCAAGAATCAGTCTGTGTGTTAGTGAAAACTATTTCAAAATCCCTACAGCGATTCTTGAGATTATCCTCAACATACAGACTGAAACTGCCACGTACGAACTTTTAATTTGTGTATTTTGCAGATTTATAGCACAGTTAATTTTGTTGAGTTCACAGTCAATTTTAAGTAACTGTTATGAACTACTAGTAGATGCTTTCATATGAAATTATATGTGCTGCTGTAGGTATTTCCGTATTGTGTGAAGAAGAACTGTTTCTCTTCCTATAGTTTATGTATGTTACAGTATTTTTCAAGAGCTCATCATCCCCCCCCCCCCAACCTCCCCCCACCTTTTTTTATGTTGTATGCAATTGAGAAATAATGGTGAATCCAATAACATGTTATTCTGATAACTTTATTTTCTATTTGTTTAGTATGAATATTGTTTATACTGGGTGGAGTTGTGAGAAGTTGTTGGAGTATACCACTTTTGAAATAACACTACCAAGTTCTTGAGGAAAATGTCATTGTATAAAATTGCGAATTAACATGTTGCAGAGGACAGCAAAAGCACAAGTCGATCTTTCAATGATAGTGCCTCAGCACTTGCAGCAGCACTTGATGACGCAGAACGTACACTGAATGCGCGTACCGCAGCACCTCTGCCCAGAGATGTTGACTCATTGGAGCATTTGGTTATTGAACACAAAGATTTTGAGACACGGCTACAAGTAAGTTAAGATTAAATTTCACACCTTAGGATACTTGTTAACTGACTGGACTGAAAGTTCATCTGTTGACAGGTCTTATTTTTGGTATCTGTTTAAAGAATTGTGTGCAAAAAAAAAAAGGTTAATTTGTTCTTTTGTGTTTAAGGCTCTTGGTCCAGATGTGGAGAAACTGCAATCTACATTCCGCAGTATTTCACGTAAGACACCTGAACAGCAGACTCGACTCGACAAATGCATTTCAAAATGGAACAACCTCTGGGCCACATCTCATCTCTATATTGAAAGGTTAATGAATGCTGAGATTTGAAAACTTTGTGTAATCTTGCTGAGCCTTGAATAAACTGCACCTTATTCTGCTTACTTTAATTAGTTCTTATAACTTTCCACATTAAATAATACATCTTTGTTTCAGGCTGAAGTGCATTGAAATAGTTCTCAGTGGACATGAAGAAGCTACAAACATAGTAACAGAATTCGAACTTAAACTTGCATCTTATAAAGAGCTTCCCTCAGATGTCGAAGCATTAAGAGCCGTAAGTACATTTGGATACTGTATGTAGGATTTATACACCCCTGGACAAATGGGAAATCTGGGAAAAACCTGGGAATTTTTTCAGTCGGGAGAAAACGGGGGAAAATCCAGAAACTTTGTAGAATTCTGGAGAATTTTTCATTGATTATGTTTCAGTTAAACTTTCCTTACTTTGACTGGTAAGAACTGATACTCCGACAGAGAATTTTACTGTATCCCACTGCTTCAGAATAATACTGTAGCAATGAAACACAGACGAGAGTAGAACAGCAGTATAATATTTAACTTGCAAAGAAAATGCACCATTTGCAGTGACAAAACACAGTCTGTGCACAAGCATCTGCCGAAAGCAAAATGTGTCAAAGGCTTTGACAAAGACTGTGCAATGCTTTGTAATAACAGACTGCTTTCGATGAACGTGGCATCACAACTGTTTAAATTAGTTTGTTTGAGCAGATACCAGTGGGCTTGTATGCGTGCGCAGAGCTGTCCGGAAAACTGTTTATCGTTTCCAAGCTGCCATATTTGTGCATGCACAGAGTGATCGTAATTGTGGTGAGGAGTAGTCTTCGTGTGGCCTGCATTTATGTTTCGTGATTTTGCTGTTCTGTTTTAGTTAACAGCTCTCATGTCAGATGAAAACAAAACAGATATCTGTGGCTGGGAGCTATCAAATTAATTAAAATACATGCACATAATTATGTAAGACTAAAATATGTTGTTAGTTTCAGTTTACTGATTTTATATTATTTCCACATTATTGGCAAGTGAGCATTGATCACTTTGCAAAATAATGAATTTATTTTTGTTGGCTTGCTAAGGAAGTTTGCCTTTTATTAATCTTTCCGCACAGGCAGTCAGTTTATTTGAAACGAAGTGTTTTGTTCCTCACAGTTACATAGTTTCAACTGTTCACTGAGTTTGAAGTGTACGTTTTCATCTTCTGGCACATATGGCATTATGCCATAATAAAGAATAGAACATGAGATAATACTGCAATGGAAGAAAGTGGCATCCCAGAAACCTCACTGAAAAACCTTAGCAGCTTTTTACATATCTGCTTTTCGTCAAACACAATCTTTTTTGATCGCAAGACATGTTTCAGTAGCTGCCTGGTTCCTCTTCTAGACCTGACGTTATTTCTTAATTTGTGTGGTTTACGTCTTATATTTACAGAATGCCATTCTTCAGTAAATTATAGACTGGCATAACCTGTGTTTTATCATTGTAACTCACCATGAGACTTTATATTTACTCCTGGAATAGAATATAAACTGCCAATTATAAAGTATCTGGGTTTCACAAGTAACTTTATTAATTTTTATAAAGTTCAAAAAGTCGTAAAAAGCTTACTGTTGTTCTTAGTACTGCTGTATACAAACAACTGTTTCTTTTCATTTTTGCAAGAAATGTGTACTCCTTCTTACTAAGTTTCTGCAACCTCCTCCCCCTCCCCTCTCCTCCCCTCCCCTCCCCTCCCCTCCCCTCCCCTCCCCTCCCCTCCCCTCCCCTCCCCTTTCCTCTCCAGTGCTGTGTGGATGTAAACTTGACTGGAAATGCTAAATAACAGTATTAAAGAGTACAAATATAAAAAAAAGTGTGTAAAAGGCACCACATAGCAAAATATTAGGGTACTTTGGGCTATAGAGTCTAGGTTTGAAACGAATATTGTACCAAAGGCTGCTTTCTGATTTTGCATTCCTTAATATACCCTTAGTAAAAGCCCTAAGTACAATAACTCTGTATGCCCCCTCCAAATAACATGCCGCACTGCTGCACATTGTCATGTGATGGCCCACTACACATGAAATTCCAAACAGAAATGTGATGAAACATGTATGAGAATTGCAAACACCAAGTGCAGGCTTGCTATGTCGTCATAGCTGTGGATGCGCAGTAACGCCTGTCTTCTGGCGCTCTCTAGCAACTGCTCAGACAAATCTATTACTAACAAGTTGTTGGTCTGAGAAAGGTTACTTTCAAAGTAGATTTCCTTCTATGCAAGATGAATTATGTTAACTGTGAGACTGTGCGATGAATTTCTTAAATTGGAGAGCGTTTGACTCCTATTCAGAATACTTTGAGGGCCAGCCACTCAGAAAAAATTTGGGGCCAGAAGACCAGACATTTATGTCCCTAAAGTGCCGGGAAGTTCTATGCCAGTGTATAAAATCTTTGTTATTCAAAGGATTAACAAGTTTTGCAGATACGGAGGAAAGCATACTGTCCGTTAATGGAGAAAGTGTATTTTCACCCAAGAAAGTGTGTATTTTCACTTGGAAAAATTTGTATTTTCACGCAGGAAAAAGTGTATTTTTAACTGGGAAACCTGGGGAAAATCCGTGAATTTTCCTTTTGTCTGTGTATACACCCTGTGTATGGTATTAACTTTTAATTCTGGTTTGCTTGATATGTGTGTGTTTGGTGAGCATGTTGCTGTTTTGCAGAATGGTTGTGGGCAAATTATGATGGTTATTTTAATCGAGGACTGAATACTATTACTATGATAAGCCAAAAATATTACACAACTCAGCATTTGTGTGTGTGTGTGTGTCAGAAATAATGAAGATATTTATTCAAATAGCATGTATTCTTTCTATGTGGAACTGTAATGAAGAATAGAAAAGTTAATTTGTAAAAATGAGGGAAACCTGGGATGCGATACAAATACATGAGGTAACTTGGCGTGCTACTGTGTAAAAGAAGAAATGCATGTCAGAACTAGCTCATGATAGTCAGTCAATGTAGCTCATGATAATCAGTCAATGGGTGAATAACTGTGCTTGTTACTGTCAGCAATGTTTTGCTTCTTCACTTTATCAGAAACTTAAGCTTTGAAATTTAAACTGATGCATTGTGCACGAACTAGTCGTTATCAGTGTGCATCACTGTGTCCTCTTCTGTTGTTACTGGTTTTCAAGTGGTAGACATGCCTTGCTGCTGGGATTGAAATAACTATCTCAAAGTTGATTGCTACTGTATCAATCTGATTTAATGGTACCTGAAATGATTATATTTGCCACTTCCTTTTCTATAATTTTATACAGAAATTTGGAATTTTTTTTCGGTTACATTCTTAGGTTCATGAAGATTTGCTGAATCTACAGAACTCTGTTGCCCAGCATCAGATGGTAATTGATCAACTGAGTGAAGATGTGCTAAATGCACGTCGTCTTGTAGAGAAGTCACGACCTAATCATCGGGGTCCTCACTCTGACCTTGAACGCTTGGAAGGAGAAGTTGGACGCCTTACAAATCGCTGGGGGAACGTCTGCTCTCAGCTCGTCGACAGGTGAAGCATATATTCTTTTCTTTTCTTTTTTCTTTTTTGATTTTCTACAGCTTGTTTTTTTATTAGTAATACTGATAAATTATTTATTTTAAAATTTGATAAGGCAACATTTTTGTGTGTAGTTTTGGGTTGAATTCCAAATTTAATCAATGATAATTTAATGATTAGGATTTGGATTTAGAATTTAGTATTCATATACTTTTGTTTGACAGCATTAATTGTGAAATGTAAAAGATCCTCTTAACTCACGAGCAGAGGCCAAAGTTCAGGCATGATCAATTGCAGTAATAGACAGTGAAAGGAAATACAGAAAAACCTTTGTTTGCATATTTATGTTAACATTATGTTGTTGTATTAAATTATTAAAGTAACTTAACAGTTTTAAACAGAATGATAACTGTACTCGACGGAAAGTGAAAATGTTTATTGAAAGTCTATACATCACAATGCCTTATTGGTTGCACGTGATCACCGAATGGTTTTTAAAAATTTTCTAGGGTCATGTCCTGCCTACTGTCAAATAATACATTTGGAACAAAACTAAAAGATTGAACTATTATAGAGTATATTTCTACTACAATAGAATTGTCACCTTATAGAATTTTTGAAATGTTTCTAAGTTTGTCAAGATCAATATTTTTTTATAACACCATTTTACACTTTTTCGTCACTAATAAACCCCATTTCTCTGGCACTCTCTCCATTGTTTGCACTGTGACATCCATGATTTTCACTGGCATCGTCAAAGGCTGCTCTGTATCTTGAAATTGGCAGGAAACGGAACTTGCAGCAATGAAAGTTAAGTCATTTCTTGCTTCTGAAGGTTAGAAGAGTTTATTTGCTGCTATAAATGAAGACGCTTCGTCCTCCAGAGCGATGATCCCCTTAGTTGCATTAAAAAAAAAAAAAAAAAAAAAAAATGAATTGTAGCAAACCTCTGCTGAATTCCATGTCCATCGTCTTAATATGATTGGTTAAGGGAGCAGAAATATATCTGGTGCAACGTCTGAATCCTTCACGCGGCTTTAACAAAGATCATCTTAATACTGGAAATCAATTTGTTGACATCCTGAAGAAAGCTTCTTATCCCTGCAGATGCCCTGTGAAGACCATGTGTTAGGAAGTTCATTTGCAGAATTTTTGGAAGTATCACTCTTGAAGTTGTCCCATTCTGTTTCACTGTGGGTGTAATGTCTGAAGTGAAAAGTAATCAATTGTCGTACTGAATTTCATGAAGTTGCAGTGCATTTTTGTGTTTGGTTGTACTGATATGTTGATAAATGAAATATTACTTTTCTTAGTTCACTGACTGCTCACATATTTTGCACTGAAGTAATTAACCATAAGCAGACAAAACTTAAGAACTGAAAGTATTAATGTAACTTGGCAGTTTACTGCATAAAGGAACACTGAATTTCGACATGTTACTAGATTGGAGAGCAGCTACGAAGGCGGGTGAGGGCTGTGTTCTGCACAGAGAGAGAGGGAAGATACATTGCGATGCTGCCAATTTCCTTCAGTCAATTTACGCACTGAGACAGCTGACAACGAGCTAGCATAAACATCGTTCCACAGTGAACTTTAAGAACTGCATTCTTAGTAATGAGAATTGTTACGTGCGCGCGCACACACACAACCTGCCACATAAAATTAATTAATATTGAACTTAATCACAACATTCCCAATCGTATAAAATATCGAGATAAATAATTTCTGTACATCAAGTTCTATATGGTTGAAGACAACAGACTCTGGAGAGGGAAAAAAAAGAGGGGGGGGGGGGGGGAACCACTGCATGTGGTAACAAGGTATATATGCAAAATTTTATGCTGTTTTTTGATTTGTAAAAACTTTCTTAAAAACTCTAATTTATATACATGTAAGTAATAATGAATATTTTTCCTATTGTATAACAGAAAGCAAATGAAAGTCCAGCGATGATGCTGAAACCTGAATGAAACGTCTCTGGTTGATAGTGCAAAAAGAAACAATTGTGTTTTGCTCAAGGCAGATCCCTTTCAAAAGTACAGTTTATTTGTAAAGCAAACACAGATGGAAGAGATTCAATCTCAAGGCGATACACCATTTTGTCAGTAATCATCTTTCTTTAAATACTGTCAGTGTTTAATGTTCCATCTTTTTCTTTCATTGTGCAACGTGCTACGGCGTTACAATACTTGTTCTTAATCGAACAAAATATGTTTTATGAAGAAAACAAATTGAACGAAATATGTTTTATGAAAAAAAAACATCATCATTATGAGGTCAAAAATGAAACTTGAGCTACTAATAATTTTTTATGCTTCTCCAGGCACAGTCACACAAAGTCATAAGTAGCAGTAATTGGTACTAACATACTTCACAGCAAGAAATCCACTCCATCGTCTTCGCTGTCTTATGTAGATGAATCAGACTCGGCAAGATTTATGACTAATGGTTCCATAACCATGTCCCTGACAATTTCCCTGTTGTAACCTTCATCTTGCAGTTTTTCTGCGTGTCTTACGCAAGCTGCCCATGCAGATGTTGAAATGCTGTCTATTGCCTCATGTGGAAGTCTCTCGTCATCTGCAATTTTGAATGTATTGTTCTTTTCTGCAATATATGCTTTCATCTGAGCCCATACCAGCTCGATTGGGTTGTAATGGCAATGGTATGGGAGTAATTTAACAATATGGTGTCAATACTGCTTTGCAATTTTGTTTATCTCATAAATTCTGATGCAGACTTATGTTGATTGACAAGAACCAGCATTTCTGCTCTGGTATGCGACAAGTTAAGAGGTATTCCGTTAGATGACAGCCATACAATAATGTCTGCATTTTTGGAGTTCGTATTTGGAACTTTGTTCACTTGTACTGAGTGGCTGCTCGCATTGTCCATGACTATAACTGAACACGCAGGAATATGTGGCAATAATTGTTGTGTAAACCACCTTTTGAAGATGATATATGTCATTTCAAAGTGGTAATCTTTAGAATTCTTAGCTTTAGATGCCTTAAAAATAAGCTTACCCTGGGGAATAAAGCCAGTATCTGCTGATCCGATATGAGGCACTATAATTCTGTTACCCTTACCAAGAGGAACTTTTAATCCACTGTACCCGTCGCTCATTTTCCAGCACATAGCCCTTGCATGGTTCTGAGTAACAAAAGGTTCATCTAAGTAATAAATTTGAGCTGTGCCAACTTCTCTGATCTCCTGCATTGTTCTCAAAAACACAGTCCTTGCAGCTACTATATCGCTTTGTTCCATTAATAATTTTACCATCGTTTGTTTTCTGATACCTGAACCTCATGTCTTTCAGTATCATCAACATGGTCCATTTGCTTCTGTTAAAATTTTCAGCTTCTTTCATACGCAAAATTAGTTTCTCTGCTGTTGGATACTCGCCTTCAGCGAACATGCTGAACACTATGCACCGCAAAATGTTTTCCGCAAAATCGTCTACCTCACCCACTTCTTTTTTGCGGTTGTGTTGCTTCCCTGGTGATTTGAAAACAACTGAGCCACAGGCTTAAATAGACGTCTTAGCTTCACTGGATATTCTCTGAACAGTCCTCAAACCAGTACCACAGGCTTCAGCTGTCTGCTCTCGGCATTTGGCAACGGCGCGACCCACGCCTGGTGCCAGCGTTGATTCAGTGGAAGATTGTCTCTTAAAGTATTGGTACACATAGAACACTGTTCCTCTTGCCTATTTGTGTAACACTTGGTGTGATTGCTTACCATCACTCATAATGAACTCTATGAAGACAGTCGGCACTCAGCATCGAACATAAGTGACTAAAATAAACAGTTAGAACTTCTGAACACAGCACGACCCGCACAGATCGAAGACAAGAATGTCACTGGTGTACTATTGGCTGAGTGTCAAGTGGTACACTTCCACATGCTTCTGTGCATCCTACCCTCACCCAACTTCGTAGCTGCTCTAGTCACCTTACACAACAATGTTGCAATGAAAAACTGAGAGAGAGAGAGAGAGAGAGAGAGAGAGAGAGAGAGAGAGAGAGAGGAAAATTTAGAACAATAATGAAATCACTCCAGCAATCATTGTTTCTTTTGAAGGAGGTATGTTCCATTAGGAAGGCAAATAAGCATTAGTGATTATCAAAACCCTTACGTAACCTTACCTTCTTTTTATGATGATATGTTGTTTTTAATAATAAAAGAACAAATAATAATCAGAAAGGCAGAAAAAGCATTTCTATTGGCAATTGGGTATTTATATGAAAAATGCAACAAAAAATTGTTGTATATTAGTCGCAAAGAAATCATGAAGATGTAAATTGCACGTATTCACGTTCAGTCACATTCCAGCCTCTGCTTATGAGGTTTTATTATAATAATAATCTCCTTTCTGTACTGAACAGAAAAGTAGAAAGGTTAAATAAAGTTGAAAGGAATATAAAGGTGGCAGCTGCAATGAAGGTTACCCAAAGATTGTCAGAAAGAAAATATTGGGTGAGATAAATTGCATATAAGTTGTTCTGTAGGTCTGTGTAGCCAGTAACTTTCCCAATATCATTTTCTTTTTTAACTTACAAAGATTATTAGTGCATTGATGCAGTGCACAATGGCAATGTGAAGGTGTTGCATAGGGAACTAGTGCTCAGGTGAAGGATCCACATGGCAAGGGTTCTGAAGCAGTCATTGAAATTGAGCAGCATGTTCTGCCGCAAGGTGAGCAGTTATTCTCTTAGTCACTATTTGGTAATGACCATTAATTCTGGCAGACAGCTGGTTGATAACCATGCTTATATAAAATGTAGTACAGAAATAGCAACAGAGCTGGTATATGAGACACTTGCTTTCACAGGTGGCCCTGCCTCTGATGGGATAGGACAAGCCTGTGATGGACTTAGAGTAGCTGTGCTGAATGGCTGAATTGAGCAAGTCTTGCACCGGGGCCCGCATAGGTATACGACCACAGTGGCAATGAGCTGGGAGCGGAAGTGACATAAAGCTGGACCAGGATTTTTAGGTTGGGCGGGCTACGAAATACCGCTTTAGGAGGGGTAGGAAAGATCGTGGTCGGTATGTCCCGCATTTACAAGCACAGTGGTGGGGAGTCAAAGCTTTGGTGACGGACATTTTCAATTGCTCCAGTCCAGGATGATGTCGGGTGGTGAGGCGGGTGCTCCTTTACAGCAGTTTTGTTGGAGTGATGAGAGGATTAGGGGCAGGTGTGAGGGTACGGTGTGGGAAATCTGTTTGCGGATTGGGTTTGGACAGTAGTGGCAGTCTGTGCGGCCTTCAGCATACTTTAGATAAGGGAATTCTAGTCACAGCAGATAAACCACCCATGGTTGAGCAGGTTGTATGTAAGTAATTTTTTGATGTAGGAGAAATGGCAGTTATCGTCTGCACCTGCTGCCTCTTCTCCCTCCAACTTGCCTAGCTCACACACTTGCGGCCTCTCTCCCAGCCATCAGCTACCCTTCTTCAGCTTTCGCTCACACTCTTTTTCCCCTCACCCACACCGCTTGACACAACACGTCACCACAGGCTACTTGCCAAACTGCATATATTCATCCAGTCCAATGCAGCTTTACTAGTGTGTGTGTGCATGGGCGTGAGTGTGAGCAGGTGTGTGTGCTTGTGTGTATGAATTACTTTTCTGAATAATGATTAGTAGCAATATAGCTGATCACCAAAATCTTTTATCAGAAATAATTTAACAAAAAAATTTGGGAGCTGCGTTAAAAGAACAGAAGATTCAAATTATGGCATTTCAAGAAACAAGAGTGACAGACAATAACACCATAGATATCGGCAGTTATCATCTTTTTTCAAGTAAAACTGATAAAAGAATACTTAACAAAACACCACATTTGGAAGTTGATTTTAAATTCAGTAACAGAGATAAAGCCCATTAATAATAGATTAATAACATGTTTTCTTAAGTGCTCAAATAAAGCATACATTTTAATTAATACCAATATGCGAGTCAATGAGGATAACCATAAAAAACCTGAAGAAGTTAATGAAGCTTGTGATTTTTATGCTCAATTAGGTAAAGAGAAAAAATATAAGAAAATGGTGAGTGGATTTCCTGCACAGAAACTGACAAACCAGAATGGCCAAAGACTTGTTGAAATGTGCAAAAGTTTTAACCTTAAAATCATGTCAACACATTTTAAAAAGACCCCTTTTAGACAAAAAACTTGATGAGTATCCAGTACATTTATTGAAGAATTTCAAATTGATCATGTAGGAGTTTCATACCCTAACTACAAAGAAATTTTAAGTGTCCAAGTTAGGATACCATTATTTAACGCAAATAAAAGTAAAACTTCAGCTTCAAAAACTCTTCAAAACAAAAAAAATGTTATCCCAAAATTTGACACTGCTAAAACTTCAACTCTAAGAAGTGAACTTGACAAAAAACAATCCAACAGTTGGCAAAGCCTTAAAGAAAAGTTCATGAAAACAGCACAGAATTTAATTCTGCTTCCAAAAGAATAAAAGCACCCTTGGTGCAACATGGGTTGTAAAAAAAGTAGTTCAGTGTTGACATGCGGCATTCAAAAATTGAAATAGTAACAAAACTGAAAATACGTACACGATCTTTTTAACTGTATGAAAAAGAAACATCAAATTAATCTGACAGACTAAAAGAAACTACAAAAATGCCCAACTTTTAGAAATCGAAAGAGACTTCCAAAAGAACAGTACAAGAAACTTTTATAAAACATTCAAATCAGGACTAACCAGTCACCTACCTCAAAGTCTTTGCTTCAAAAATGAAATTGTCAGTTGGGCTCTCAACAACCATGAAAATTGCAAAGTACTGTCTAATTATTTTGAAAAAACTGTTAAACTGTCCAGGGACTGGAGCAGACTGCAAGCAGGGGAAACGAAATTTCTCAGAGCAGTTAAGGGAAAGCAAGAATGGACAGAGTAAAGAATGTAGAGATTAGAAATGATGTTAAACAAGAAAATATGAGAGAAGAAATTGAAAAAAAAGAGATTAAGATGATATGGGCATGTTAAGAGGATGCATGGGCAGAGACTCCCCAAAATTATGGAAGAACTAAAGATGGATGGCAAAAGACCTAGAGGGCGCCCAAGAACACGGTGGAAAATGGGAGTGAGAATATCTGTGGAAAGGATAGGTGTGACCTGGCAACAAGTGGAGGAAGAAAAGTGGTGGGAGGACTGAGCCAAATGGAGAGGACTCGTCAGCACCCAGATCCGGCAGTAGTTGGAGCGGGATCCGGATATAGATAGATTAAACTGTTCAGAACCAGCAAATAAATTCGAATCACAGCAAGCTGCTAATACCAGCCCTAACTCCACAGAACCTGATGAAATTGAAATTACTAAACAAATTAAGAGACTGAAAAAACAATATAGCATCCTGAGAAGATAGTATAATTGCAGGACTACTAAAATCAGCTGTTTCTAACACTATAGAAGAGACCATTTAACTAATAGGACATATCTTCCAAACTGAGAAAATACCTGAGGACTTGAAACTGCCCTAATTCATGTGTTGCATAAAAAAGGGAATACAGCTGATGTTGATAATTACCGAGGAATCTCTCTTCTCTTCTAGTAATATACAAAATTCTGTTGCTGTGTACTTGATCAAGCCCAAGAACAATTGGATCCTAAAATTGGCAAATACCAAATAGGCTGCATACCAAACAGATCCTGTCTGGAACAAACTCCTAATTTAAAACTAATCCTTAGGCAACAAATGATTTCTTGTAACAATATTATATGTAGATGTGTGGATTTTAAAAAGGTTTACCATTGAGTTGATCGTGAATCTGTTTTCCAAATTTTAAAGGAACAAGGACTGGATAGTAAAACTCTAACACTGATTAAGGAATGTTAACTGACACTAACATTAAAGTTATCTAAAAACAAAGATGATGTAACTTACCAAGCGAAAGCATTGGCATGTTGATAGGCACACAAACAAATATAAACACAAACACAAAATTCAAGCTTTCGCAACCAACGGTTGCTTCGTCAGGAAAGAGGGAAGGAGAGGGAAAGACGAAAGGATGTGGGTTTTAAGGGAGAGGGTAAGGAGTCATTCCAATCCTGGGAGCGGAAAGACTTACCTTAGGCGGGGAAAAAAGGACAGGTATCACTCGCGTGCACACGCACACATATCCATCTGCACATATACAGACACAAGCAGACATTTGTAAAGGCAAACTCTTTACCTTTACAAATGTCTGCTTGTGTCTGTATATGTGCAGGTGTGTGTGTGTGTGTGTGTGTGTGTGTGTGTGTGTGTGTGTTCCTGACGAAGCAACCGTTGGTTGCGAAAGCTTGAATTTTGTGTGTGTGTGTGTGTATATTTGTTTGTGTGTCTATCAACATGCCAACACTTTCGCTTGGTAAGTTACATCATCTTTGTTTTTAGATATATTTTTCCCACGTGTAATGTTTCCCTCTATTATATTAACATTAAAGTTAAATTCATGAGAGAAATTTCTGAACCATTTGATGTAAAGAGTGGTGTTGCACAGGGAGGTGGACTGTCCTCATTACTGTTTAACTTTGTTTTGGAAAAGATAATTACAGAATGGTAAAATCAAAAGTTGAGTCAAAATATAGATCACTCAGTTAGGTAGAAGTGATATTAGAGTAGGTTGCCTCATGGCTGCAGATGATCTGGCAACTTTAACTAGGGATATTACGACAGCTCAAAAACAAATTGAAGTTCTTTAAGATGTTGCAGAAAAAGTAGGACCACAAATATCATTTGAAAAAATGGAGTATATGACATGCAACAAACAAGCACCAATTTTTTGAACACGAAATATGGAAAAATAAAAAGGGTTTCTCAGTTTGGGGGACATCATACAAGAAAATAGTCTGGAAAAAGCTGCAAATTAAGTCCGCTGTCAAAAAATGGCAACTGCTTTCAGATTAACACAAAATATTTATAGTAAAAAATCACTTTGTAAATTCAGAATACTTGAGCAACAACAGCACTGTAATCAAACCTGAATTTCTGAAATTCGAAAGAAAGAAAAATTATTAGGAAAATATTAGGCCTGAGAATTACTAATGGAAAAACGTGTAGACTGAGAAGTAGTAAGGAAATAGAAGAATATGCAGACATACATGGTGAAATGAGAAAACAAAGACTTAAATTTTACGGGCACATTAAAAGAATGGCACCCACTAGGTTGACAAAACAAATAGTAGAATTCTACAGTAAGGCCAAAACTGAGCCATTTAAATGGATCACTGCAATTAAGGAGGATCTTAAAGTAGCTGGTATAACTCAGGCAGACGTTACGGATAGAAAAACATTCAGATAAAAGATATTTAATTGGAAAATTTTGCAGAGGGAAATTAGAAAACGGACTGGAGCACTGTAGTCTGATGAAACAAAGAGACTTTGTTTTGAAAGGATGAAACAAATTTGGACACAAAGGAAGGCCAACCATCAAAAGCAACATTCATGGATTGTACCTTCTGTGGTCCTATTGGGCCCATACGTGAATAATAATTATAGTTAACAAAAACCAACACACAAGTTAGTTCCAGTCAGTTTATAATTTCATGTGAGTAAGTTTTTGTAAACTGTCTAAAGAGTTCATTCCCATCACATCAGTGTATTCTACTGAATGAAGAGTATTGTAGCATTAGACAAGGGACTTTATCAGCATAATGTTAATGCTTGTCTGTGTTTGCCTTGGTTTTTCAGATTGCGCAGCTGCGAAGCTGCTTATGGATTGCTGCAGACATACAGCAACTCGTATGAGAAAGAGGTTGCATGGGTGGATGAGAGCTATGGAAAACTAAGTGGTCTTGCTCCAATTGAAGACCGTGCGAAGGAGCAGTTGGAACCAACACGAGTAAGAACTTCATTTGTGTATTTATGAAACTGTTTCTCTGTAGAAATGTTTGTGTGTCTTTTGTAACTGATGTACATTGTTTTATCCATGAACATTTCTGTCTCCGTCTAACATTGTGTTCAGTTCATGGCACAAATGCAGTGGCATAAGCTGCAAATGAAAGTACTTAGTCTAAAATCCATAGATATAAAGACACAGTTGTACAAAGAACAATACACAATGATACGTTGCCAATGTTGGAGACTTTCTCTCACACATCGCCCCTCCCTCCTCCTACCCTTTTCCCATCTCCCTTATGTGCTCATGTTTATAACAATGAAAACCATCATGTTTTGACAATATAATTTAACTAGATGGATAAAAAATCTACTCACCAAGCTTTGGTGGAATACTCATATAAAAGGAGGTTATAATTAAGCAAGCTTTCAGACCAAGTGGCTTCTTTTTCTGGCAGAAGGATTGAAGAGCAAGGAAGAGGTCTGAAAGAACAGAACTGGAGAGATCTAGGAAAAGGGGTAGATTTTGGAAAAGTCACCCCAAACTGTGGGTCAGTGGAGGCTTACTAGACAGGATGTGAAGGAAAGACTAATTATTGGGGACTGGATGAGATATGAAAACCTGAGAGCTTCAAGGTGGAAGAAAGGGTAATATGCAATACAGAGGTTACTGCTAAAACAACATGCACGAGTTAATAGGATTGAAAAGCAAAGTGCATTGTACGTAACAGAGGTAGGAGGGGGACAGCGAAAAATACACTGGTAAGAAAATGAAAGATGTAGAAGTGAAGGAGGGAGTAGTTACTGTGAAGAAATGTTGAGATAGACGAAATTAACGGGGACGGTCACAGGAGTAGGAGCCATAATGTTGGGAGACGGATGCAGGAGCAGAGTAGGATCTAACAAAGATATTGCGAAGATTGAAAAGCTACTCTTGGTGTGAGAGCAAAATCTCAGAAAGAATAAATCTCATTTCAGGGCATGATTTTAAAAGGAAGTCACAGCCTTGTCGAAGTAGCTGATTAATAAATTTCAGACCAAGAAAATACTGAGTAACAGGTGATGTGCTCCGAAGTTGTTTTTTGGAGGGATCAGCAGAATGAGGACTGGATACGGTGGCCTTGGAAATCTGCTTTTGAACTAGGCTGGTGGGGTAATTATGCTCAGTATTGGCTGAGGTGTGGATGATGGTGTATTCGTGGAAGAGTTGGGATCCAAACAAATGTGTTTGCCTTGAATACCAAGGCTTTATTCATGTTTATCATTTTTCTTTGTTGTTTGGGAGGGAAAAAGTGACAAGAGAGAACATACATTGAGAAGCAATTCACCACACATTGTCTTATTTGATGAGCAGCATGTTCAGCTACTTGGCATCTACCACTCTGCCTGAATCTGGTGATAGGTCAAAAAAAAAGAAAAAAAGTCCTAAGACTCCACTAATCAAGCCATTATCCTTTTCTTGAGCTCAAGTGCTGTGACTTGGAACAAAGGTTTTTCAGTGAGTCCTTTTGCTTCCACATTCTATGGACAATATCCACAACTCGCCCTCAACATGTACACACATGTGACAGTTGCTGACATAAAATTATGATGCCATTTTAGCTAGCATGATGGTTTGATTGATTGGGGTGGATGTTTCTGATGCCGTTTGTAAGTCACCCATAGATGTGATATCATTAAATACTGTAAATATATTTGTGTGTGTGTGTGTGTGTGTGTGTGTGTGTGTGTGTGTGTGTTGGAGGGGGGGAGAGGGGGTGGGGTTGTACTGGAAATTTTTTTTTTTTTACAGCTTCCAAGTTAGTATGTGTCATCCTTCTAGTTTGTAGCACTGTGTGCTTTCTGAACTGAAAGATGAACATGAACTTTCTATAAGCAGCCCCATCTGTTTTCACTGAAACTCATAACAATATTCTGAAAAGCATAGATTGGTACTCTCTGTATGGAGGAGACATTGAGTCGCAGTCAGGCACAACAGAAGGAACTGTCGAATTGTTTTTGTACGTAGTGGTTCCATGCATTGTGACTATTTGATTATGCATTTTTTTGCGTCTAATATCACATAAAATTAACAAATCAGCTTATTTACATGCCTTTTTTCTCTTACTGACAGGTATCTAGTTAGTAAAAATTTCATTCCATTTAATTAATCTTACTATATTAATGAAGTATTAAATTGAGTTAGTAAGAGTGGTACTGAGTAAAGTTTGACTGTGTAAAGCTTTGCTTGAGATGAAACATTTTGGTATCTAGTTCCAAAGAGTTGCAGCATAACAAGAACAGATTGTTTCCTCTTGAATAAGTCTAGAAAACAGTCTAAAATGGAGACTACCCAGCTATGAACAGAGAGGCATATACCGGACACATTTGCGTTAAGGTTCCTTATCTTTGTTTTCTTTGCTTGATTGACTGTTGAAAAAATAATGGATTGTGATTTTAGAAATATAGTGGTTAACACTCACTTGAGAGTTCCATTTATTTATGACATGAACATATTCATATCATTTGGTGAAACGATTTACATCAGAATTATAAGGGATACTTGCTTCGGGAAATAAAGCAGTTTTTTTCTTCTAGTCAAAAATTTTTGAAAGGTATTCCTCATACTGCAAAGCTGCTATTAGCTCTTTCACTACTTCGAGTAAAATTATGAGATAAATAAAGAAATAATTTGTACTATTATCTACAGAAATTAAAATTTTTAATTTCATTAATTGTTTTTCTGTTTGTCACAGGTGCTGTACAACAATGTATTGGAGAAAGCACCAGCAATTGAGCAGGTCAATGTTGTTGGTGGGCGATTTATCCGGGAAGCGAAGGTGAGTTTTATGGCACAACACAGGTAATTGGCTAAGTTTTATATTAGGTTTTCAGATTACTAGTGATGTAGAAAATGCAACATGAGGCATCAAAACACCAGGCAGCTGTTAGAGACTGTAGTTATAATTCTACAAGGTTTTGAGTCCACCTTCATGTTTTGAATGTGTGTGGTGTGAGTGGATTTACTATTTGTAAATAGTAATTGTACATACTATAACCTATACAGATATCTAATGCCATATACCTACTGACTCTCTGTTACATGGCTTTAGAACTTAACTTCAAAAACATTTTTGTGGGTAGTAGTAACATTCTGTTAATATTCTCAAACATAACCTCATTATTATGATTACTCTTAGGGAAACACAACACCTATGTTATTGCTTTGCCTGTCAGTTAATTGATATATGGTGTAATAGTGGGTGAGCTAAAATAATGTTAGATGCGTATTTGAAGATAATGCTAATCTATCAGGCACAATATTTATCATCATGTTAACCTTTCTTTCTTGTACATCAGTTCAGTTCATGTGGAGTCTAAATGTTCAGTATTCTAAATCACCACTTTTTAAATTTATTTTTGATCGTATTAGTCAGATATCATCTTCCAAATGATTTATAAAATTACAGAGACACAGAATGGCTGGCCTTTATGCACCCCATGAGGTGAAATTCCAGTACTGCTGATAAAAACATAAGCAAATTAAAAACAAAAAACTATGAAATATGTCTGCTGACAGTACTGGAATTTGGTTTCTCCAAGATAATTAGTGGCAAGCCAATCTAGTTATTGATGATCTGTCTTTTTGCAATTTATAAAAATGGTATTTCACATTTTTAGACCGATGTATTATTCAGTTACATCAAAATGCTGACACTGTTCTGGAAATGCCACAAATTCTCATTAGCGTCATGCAGTACACTGATACTGTTGGCATGATCAGATTGTTTACAAGTGATTTGCATTTTTCCCCTTTCACTGTGTTTGCTCTTTGATTATATCTATAGGAGAGTGAAGTATAAGTGGTGACAGATGTTTCCACTATGTTGCACTCTTCTCGCTTGCTTGCTGCGAAGAAGGAACAAACACAACAAGGTCATGAGGTCATAATTCATCCTCCTGTGTACACAAAATCTATTCATGATAACAAAATAATTTTGCTGTCAGGAGGGCGGAAAGGGGGGGGGGAGTTAAATAAACATAATTATTTTGTGAATGGTGGCCTCTTGCACTGCAGAAATGAAATGTTTAAAAAATTAAATAATACACTGTGGTCCATAAACTTTGAATTTTACATTTAATACCAGAGTCTTCCTTCATTCGAATCCTGTATTTTTTATTTTGTGCCTGAGATTTTCTTCACTTCATAATTTTAGCTTGTACACTCATTGTTTTGGCTTAGTATTTTCAAATTTTCATACACTTCTGTTCTCATTCATGAAATTTTTAATGAACTTGTTCATTATATTCAATACTGTATAGTGTTGTTGATCATTTATGGATATTGTGGTATATTTCTTGTGTTTGGTGATGGTTTCTAGAATGTGTTTGGGATTTGCACCATCTTCCCACTCTGTCTTCTTGTTTTTCACAGTTTTTATGAGTATATAACACATACAAACTTCAAATTATGTGAAAGTGTAATGATTTAAAATTCTTTTCAGTTCAGCACTTACATTGCTGTGTATCAAAGTCAAACTCGCAAGTTCTACCTACTGCATCAAAATGCGTAGCTTAGAAAGCTGATAGTTAACAACTAGCCAAACATTTAACTACTGTTTTGTCATTAAGAAATGAGTTACACATTTTCATGCAGTTTTATTATTCCTGATGTAAAAACATTTAACAGATTATATAGATGCGCTCCTCATGTGACAAAATTGACATTCATAAAGAGTAGTTTCGTAATTTTGATGGATATATCCAACAAATTCTTTTCAGTGATTGTTGCTTTACATTTAAATTCCTGATATATATATATATATATATATATATATATATATATATATATATATATAAACTCCTGATAATGTACATTACAGTGCAGAACAGTCTAAGAATCAATGCAAAGAAAATAAAGAGAAAAGAATGAGAATTTTTGGATTTCACATGAGGATCACTGGTTCATTTTTTGATATATGTCATATTGGGGAAATACATTGGGTGGCACTCCATATTCATTCATGGGTTGGTGATGGCATGACTGACTGAGGTGAGGGGCCAACTAACCTGACTAACATGCGGCCGGCCCCGCACACCCGCAGATCTACGACCTGCGCCTGCAGCACTATGCGTCGTGGCTGGTTGATGAGGTTCACCCAAGCATGGACACAGTGATTGGGAGAGGCAGATCCAATGGAGACAATCGTGCTGACCGCATTCCTGGTGCAACTGCTGTTGCTGCGCAGCTGGATGCACTCAACCACCGCTACCGAGCACTGCTGTGTCTGCTGTACGATCGATTGAAACAGATTGCAACTTTGTGCCCCAATGAACCTTCAGTGCAGGTAATTTCTGTGTATGTAATTTTGTTTATATCCTATGTTGTAGTTTGAATAGACATGAAATGTAATGTGGAGGGCCAAGGAAAAGAGATTTCAGATTTTTATTTGTTGCAAGATACAAAAGATAGAAACACATTTGCAATGTTTATGGGCATAGAGTAGCTCGAAGTATTGAATCCTCTGTGTAGAAGTTCAGTATGAACCTGTAGTAGCATTGTTGTTTGTCAGTAGGAAATTACAGACAATAGCACTGTATGCAAATTATGAATAAATTTTTAACTGAAACTATATTCCAGTGTGTGCTCAACAGGCAGCTATTTCCTCATAATAAAGAAATTTAATAGTAACACCAAAAATTCATAGAAGATTATTGTAACTGCAAATGGAAAATTGTAGGTTTTCAATACCTTTTGGATACAAAATTATTTAACATATGTGAAATGTACATTGCAAGCAAGCAATTTACTTGAAGTTATTCAAGCAAGGGTTTTCATATGGAGCCATACAAGACACAGTTAGCACAATTGTGACATCCTGCTGACAACAACATGCAGTTCAAATTTGCACGAGTTTCTAGAGGATGTGAAAGTCGAAAATTTTGTGGAAATATTTTGTTTTCTGGCTGACTCTATATTAGAACTTTATGGTAAAATTAGTCACCATAAAATCATGATTTCTGGTTTTGAACATGCTATTATAACTATGAACATGAAAGTGAATCTACACTTCGTAAAAAATTAAACCTTTGAAGTATTATATTTTGAAATTCAATAGATTAACACTAATAGTTATTAATTAGAGCATACACACCAGTATATATTTCTAGAACTTCTTTGAGGGATTTATTGGCAAGTTTTTTCATGTATTTTCGCAACATCGTTTATAAACATTCGGTCCCCTTTTTCCTTGATTAGGATTGTATAATTTGGCATCACTAAACTTTTAGCTAAATTTTTCAACAATATTGTGGAAAGTATAGAGGAGACACTGAGTCACAGACAGGCAAAACAAAAATGCTATACGTTTTAGCATTCGGCCTAAAGGCCCTTTTCTGAAGTAACACACACACCTACTTACCTTTCACTTTTACGTTCACATTCACACCAAGTGCCAGAGTCTTCTTTTAACAGTATTTGCAATAGGAAGAGGCTATTTCACTGTGCCCTTGACACAATATAACGTTAAGTTACAGCCTTGCAATTTCTTCAGCTGACCAATTTGTACACCACCCTCTCGTAGCCAGTTATCATCGACAGAGAAAGAACAGTCAATCACTTTTTGAAAAGTTTTATTTTTTAGAAACTCAGCATACTTAAGTTCTTTTATTTCTTTTTCCATAGTTTTTAATTATTGTCACAAACCTGCATTATAGCATTTACTGCATTGTTTAATATTATGGTTTCTTCTGCTTGTGGTTTCTGCATTAGTTGTACTTTTTTTATGGTAGCTTCACTTCTGTGCTCTAATTTCTCATTATTGAGCCCATTACTACCGCCTAAATCAACTCTGTAGCTGAAACAGCTGAAACATGAGCCATCAGTTTGCACTTCCGAGGAAGATTCAACAGCTCACTTTTCAGCGCCCTTTCATAAACCGAATCAGCAAGATGTATTGAGTACACATAAGCATTAACAACTGAAAACAAACCATCTTTTTTAAAAGCATTTATCCATTTTGATTTTTGCCTCTTTGTTGTTAGGAAATATATGAAACTTAATTCCAAACTTTTTTGTTCTCTGAAGTTCTTACTATACCTTGTGATAACACAGAATCCATTATTTTAAACCAGAAATAATTCAGAACATGTTCTCAGAAGCCCTCAATACACTAATAATGGTAGCACAACTTTACATTTAATTGATAAGAACTCACACTTACTTGTACTCACTCAAAAATGGAATGACATCACAATAAATTAATGGCAATGACGAGCTACTGAGTAGTGGCTGGGTGGGTTACCCTATCAGTAACACAGCATACATACCTGTGATCCACACCATGTATTCTAGTAACCATGATTCCAATCTCTCTTCTTTTTAAATACCTGTTGCCCACTGAATGAGTTAGCTATACAGAGAGTGGTTGCTTTTTCTCTTTACCTTATGAATATAGTTCCTTATTTGTCCTTCAGGCTTTTTCTTTCAACTTATCTTTTATGTCATATTCAACAAGAAAATGAAATGAGGCATTCTTACTATAAAGTAAATTATGATTGCTAATTCATACACTTATTACTTCCTCATCTTTCAGGTACTGGTGTCACAGATGGAACCAAGGGACCTCAAAACATTCCGAACAGAATTTAATATATATGAGTCTACGGAAGAATCTCAGTTTAACAGCAGACAGTATACTACAAAGTAAGAAATATGTTGTCAATATCGACATCTATATGTTGATTTTAATAATTGTACTTGCCCATTATTGTAAGTAAAGAAAAACACTATTGAAACCAGTCTATTGAGCGTCATAAATGATTTTCAGTTGATGTGGTAGAAGCCATTTTTTCCCCTACAGAAGTTGTGCTTATGCAGTAAAAAATTCAACAGATACCCAAATCAAGGTTTATGACATGGCACAAAAATGTCAGTTTAACCTGAATTCGATTATGAACTACTCTAAAACATGTGGTAGTCTTGCACAAATGGAAAACTCAGTTGCTTGTAGTACATTACTTTAAGTATTTCAAATTTGCTTACTAATGACAGGGTAGCCATTGGCTTAGTGCAATATTTCTCCTCTATTTTAGGTAACACTGAAATGAATAATCAGTTTATTTAATTTTTTTTGTGTGTTGGTAGAGCTCCCCTTTTAATTCTAAGACATTTGTTTTCTTGTTTAGTGGTGGCGGTGGCTGGTCGAAAAACATTACTCCCTCCCCCCGTTCCTCCCCCTCTATGTAAACCCCCCCCCCTCCAAATCTTCTTCTGAATTGGATGTCTCTGAGCCATGTAGGTTGGGCTCATGATTGCAATCATTGGCTCAGTTGGTTTATCATTTATTTTCATAAGAATTTTACATTGACAAAGGTTACTTCTCTCTCTCTCTCTCTCTCTCTCTCTCTCTCTTTCTCTCTGCTCCCCCCCCCCCCCTCTCTCCCCCCCTCCCACCTCCTGATTTAAAATCATGATACAGAAGCAGGTACTTTTTTTCTTTTGTTGCAAGTAGACATACACCTTTAGAGACTGCTTGTTTCATTTTAAGGAAAAACATAATAAATCATTTCAGGTACCAAGAGATCAGGGATGGCAGCAAAATCACGGTGACCACACGAGGATCTCGTGATGGATCACCTGCTCCAAAGAGACAGGCAACAGAAGTAGATGGAGGTCGTCCAGGTGTGGGAGGGACCGATGGTAGTCCTAGTCAGACTGTAGGAGTTCCTAGTAGCAGAGGAAGCAGCATGCATTTCTCAGAAATTCGATCTTTACGTAGGATTCGGCAGGCTGATGAGGGAACAGATGTTTCTGATCTCCTTGGAATTACTGATCCTGCCACAGGTAAGACTCCTTTTCCGAGTTCGTTTTTCATATTTCATATAAATAAATTGCATGTGTTTTGTTAATGACTTGACTGCTATGTGAGTAAGTACCACGCTGAAAACACAAGATCTAAGTTTTAATTCCCAGTTTGTTGTAGAAACTTTTCTATCAGAGTTTCATCTCAGTACATTGTGAATATGGAGCAGCATTAGTAAATCTGTTTAGGGGTTTTGATTCCAGTTCAAAAATCTTGTGATCCCCAAACTTTTGTGGGTGGACCAGTTATGAAGTTGATGGCAGGAAAAAATATACTACCTACAGTAAGTCCCACCCACTCGAGCACTGGTATTTAAATCGACCTTCAGTTTGATATTGGCTTCAAGATGGAAAACCTCTGTGTTTTGCTGGATTTATGTATTACTATTTACGTCAAGAGGACAACACTAAATTGTTTCGTAAAATATGAAGTATATAGAGACTATTATGAATACAAGGTGCACTGTAAACAGTATTTTCTTTTGCTCAGCCATATGTTCTGCCACTGGATAGTCAATAACTTTTCTGTGGCCCCAAATAAGATTTAGCTGTTGTCACTTTCCTGATTACCTCCCATGATGACTCGAGCAAGTTGGCATAGCAATTAGCTACTGGCCTCACATTTGGGAAGGTGATGGTTCAAATACTTGCATAGTCATTCAGATTTAGGTATTCCATGTTTTGTGTATATCACTAAAGGTAAATACTAGCATGGCTCCTTTGAAAAGGACAAGGTTGATTTCCTTCCCCTGTTCTCTCCCATTGAGATGATGCGCTCTGTCTCTAATGAACTCATTGTCAACAAGATATTTAATTCTCCTCTTTTCCATCTTCATTTTTCTTCATTATTATTATTATTTGAATAGTAGCAATATTCAGTGTATTTAATTATAGATCACTTAATGCAGTGCTTGTTTCATGGCTGTGAGACAGTATTACAATAATTATATCAAATAATTTTGCACATGCTGTAGCATTTCAGTTCATACCTGTCAAGTTCACATTTTGTGTTTAAACTGGATTCTTGTGTGTATTTGGTGCTCAGTTGAGGAAAGGTTTTTGTGATTTTTTAAATGTATGTTTGTGATTTGCCTTCTTCCTGAGAAACAAATACAATAATTAAGGCAACTTTTGAACCAGTTATCTTTCAGTTACTAATCTGCAGTAAAGATCTCTAGTCTTGGTCAATATAAATTAATGGATTACAACTTTTGGTTATGTAGTTCCCTACGTATAACTAGCCACTTATACTGTGGCAGGTCGTGTACTGACAGTGGGTGAAGCAATTGCGCTACGTGTGCTGGATGTCCGGTCAGGCCAAGTGGCAGGGACTCCACTACAGGAAGCTGTAAAATGTGGTTTGGTGGAACCTGCTTTGGCCACCCGTCTCCTCGGCCCTTGTGGTGTTGGTCAGCTGTCACTGCTGGAAGCTATCCAGCGAGAACTAGCAGATGCTGAGAGAGGGGTGCCATCTACGGGACCAGAGGTAAGGTACACAAGGTCTTTGGGAACAGGGGCGAGCGGGGTTGTTGCCGGGCTGCCACTGTCATTGTCAGATGCACTAGCAAATGGACTGGTGGATGATAGTGATGGCCGTGTGCTGGATCGGTGCTCTGGTGAGTGGCTGACTCTGTCCGAGGCAGTCGCTCGTGGTGTACTGGATGGTGAGGTGCGTGAGGTGGTGGACGCTGCTGCAGACGTACGCCTCAAATTATCTGCTGCCTTAGATCGTGGTCTTATTGATGCCAGTGGTCACTATCACCATGGTCTATCAGGTGAGGTATTGCGATTAAGTGAAGCACGCCGCAGACGACTCGTCTCTCGTGCTGCTACACTTAAGGATGCTGTCGATTTGGACCTACTGGATGAACGTGGCTGCATTTGGTCACCAGCTCATCGCAAGCGTCTTACACTGACGGAGGCTGTGCAGTGTGGCACACTAGATGACAATTGGGCACGATCAGTAACAGACACACGGTCTGGAGAACTGGTGACACTTTCTCAAGCACTTCGCGATGGCATTGTATTACCAGATGGTGCTCGCTTTGTTAACACTGATGAGGGTGCTGTGTATTCCATGGCAGAGGCAGCCGATCGTGGTCTCCTTACTTCTGTTGCTGTAAAATCCATTTTTGACATTGATGGTTTCAAGGAACCTGATGGAAAAGACTTTGTTAGTTTTAATACAGCTGTGTCAAAAGATTTCTTGAAGATAAATCGCGGTAAAGTTTCTGTTGTTGTTAACAGCAAGACTGGGGAAGCAGTGTCAGTTCCTGAAGCAACAAAACGAGGACTAATCAGAGCTGAAGTTCTCGAGATGCTTAATCGACCTATTGGAATCTTTGATGGTAACAGAGAACTGAATGTGCTAGAGTCTGTTGCAAGGGGTAAAATTGACACCAGATTGGGATTGCCACTTGACACAAAAACTGGAGAACCAGTTGCATTTAATGAAGCCGTGAAATGTGGCCTAATCAATGCGGAAGGTGCAGCATTGTTGCTCAGCATGCTTACAATCACTGTAACAACACAAACAGTTACAAAGACTGTAAAGAAATATGTCACTATAACATCATCTGGGACAGCCACTACAGCAGAAGTGAGCTTGGCATATGGCCGATCTCCACGTATGACATTACAGGAAGCACTCATTCGTGGGCTTTATGATGAGAAAAATAGAACAGTTCGAGACCCAGAATCGGGTAGAATTCTGACACTAGAAGAGGCTGTCGATGCAGGATTGATTGCAGCTGAAAAAGTAGAAGTTTGTGTAGATGGAGCATTACCAGATAAAATGGATTCACTTCGTAAACAAGAGTCAGTCCCCAAAGAAAATAGCAGCTCTCCTTTTAGAGATCGTGTTCCCAGAACTGTGTCAACAAAAACAACAGTGGAGGAATTAACAGTTGATAAAAGTTCAACGAAAGTGACAGTCATTGAAAAAGAAGATAAATCTTTAAGGAGAGGAGAGTTGGTTCGTGAAGATTCATCAACTTCTCCTCAGAAAGTAAAAACTTCTCCGATGGAGGTAGATGTCCATAGCACTTCTCCTAAACAAGCATACCCTGATGAGAAGATTACCGTCTCTCCTAAGAAGGCTAAAATCCATCCTTCGCCAACGAGACATATTCCAACAGAAAGTGATTTAACTACGTTTTTACAGAAAGAAGCATTACAGTCATCTTTAGAGAAATTCCCTCCTTCATTGCCAGCCAGATATGGTGATACATCACCTTCGCATGTAAAGAATGGCACAGAGCAGCCTCAGCCTCAGCAGCTTATAAAAGATGAAATGGGACAAGACATGGTTTTGGGACTATCACAGGTTCCCCGTGATCAGTCTGTTAGTAGACGAGACCAGGCAACAGTCCCTAGCACACATACAGCAACATTAGAATTGAAACCTACAGATGAACTGCACTTGGAGCAGCATACACAGGTGTTTGAGCTCCCGCGGGATGGATGGCTACTGTCTGAAGCAATAGAGCGGCGACTGTTTGATCCTGTGACAGGGCTTTTTATTATTCCAGGTACTGATAGGCTTGCTTCTTTTGAGGAGTGTATAAAACTGCAAATAGTAAATCCAGAATCAGTCACTGTCATTGATCCCAACAACAAACGACATCTGACTGTAACACGTGCTCTGGAAAAACACGTGCTCGATGCAACGGGCCATTATGTGTCACCAGATGGGAACAAGATCACTATGAAGGAGGCTGTTGATCATGGATTGGTTATCTTGGAAGGAGCTACCCCAGTTGTGTCTACTCAGTTGGACAGCAGTAGTGCGTCCTCACGGCGACTAATTCAAGTGACTAAAGTTAGTGGTCGCCCAGACAAAGTGGAAGTGTCAGAATCTGTAACAAGTTCCGGTCGTCCCCACACATTTAAAGAGGTGTGTGCAGATGTTCATGATATAGAACCTCTACAGGTTGCACCTGGTATTGTGTATGATCCATCATCAGCACTAGTGATTTTCACACAGACTGGGAAGACTGATAACCTTCTTGCTGCAGTAAAGGAGGGTAAGATTGAACCGAGAATGGTCAAAGTTAAGGATCCGTACACTGGAAAATCCCTCAATATCAATGAAGCTCTGAGAAAGGGCTTCATCGATAAGGACACAGGTGAATATAGAGATAAGGCTGGACGCCGAATTCCGCTTTCTGAGGCATCCAAATTTGGTGTAGTGGCAGTGATGGGAGAACCCCTCTCTGTTGCTCCTACTGCTGAGCAGTTTACTGTTTCAGCTGAAGTAATTCCAGCAGATGGTGTCGTGAGGACCAGGACAGCAGTTGTTTCGACTTCCATTGTGGTGAGAGACCCTACAACAGGAGCTGAGCTGACTGCCGAGGAGGCCGTGCAGCGTGGCTTGCTATCGCCAGAGCAGGTTGAACAACTCGCAACCGATGCTGGCCGTTTGAAGGTATGCTGTCCGTCAACAAAAGAATAATAAATTAATATTTTGTTGCTGTTTTTATATTAACCAGCTGTAAACCATAGATTTCAAAACATACACTAGTACAATTAATGCCTTGTTTTAGAAACAAAGTTAAGACTTCATTAGAAAAAACATTTACTAATTAATTATGAGACAATTTCTGGGCAGTACTTACTATTAGGCGTTTAAATGTTTAGTACTGTTGACAGCCACATATAAAAATAAAAATTATGCCACAGTTTTAGCTTTCAGAAGTATTAGTTCCTTTTTCAGGGAGAAGAGTGGGGCAGGTTAAAAAGGAAGGTAGAGTCACTCAGATCCCAGGACATGTAGCTACTACAGTTGGGTCCCTGTCATCTGGGGGTTTGAGTGATCTATCAATCTTTCCTTCTCGAGTAAGGAACTGATAGTTCTGAAAGCTAAATTGTGTTATTTTACTGACAGTAGCCCACATTTTGCCTCCTGAAGGTAATTGGTGGAAACTCCAGGTTGGAATAACAATAATATAGACTGCTACTCATTGTAAAGATGACACCTTGGGTTTCAGACAGCCTCAACAGAAACACTGTTACATGTTGTCTTTTGACAAAAGCCCTCTTTAGAAAAGGAAAAGCACACACATTAACCCACACAAGCAAGCACACCTCAGTCGCACAAGACTGCCATCTCTGGCTTGGTCCAAGTTACTGGAGATGGTGGTCATGTGTGCATGATGTTTTCTTGCTTGTGTGAATGAATGAATATATGTGTGTGTGTGTGTGTGTGTGTGTGTGTGTGTGTGTGTGTGTGTGTGTGTGTTTCCTGAAGAAGGCTTTGACCGAAACCTAAATGTGTAGCAGTCGTTTTGTTGTGCCTCTCTGCAACTCGGCATGTCATCTTTACAGTGAGTAGCAATAGCAGTATTGCTAACTAGTATAGAGGCATTGACAGTGTGTCATCATCAGCCCTGCTGCTGCTGCTACTACTTCTACTTCTACTTCTACTGCTACTGTTACTGCTACTCCTTCCCCTCACCCCCTTCCAAAGAAAATGATGCTTACTATTACTAATTTTGTATCTGTTCTCAAAATCTAACTATGTAATGGTTGTATACGGCATTGTTGTTAAGTCTGTATGGTTAGCAGTGACCAGAGGAAAAAGTACTAGGGAGGCCAGTGATCAAGAAAATTTTGAAAGGTACTAATATTTGCGTATCACATTACTTGCTGCTGTATGTTTACAGTAAGTGCAGTTTAGCAGTTTTCAAAAACTGATACTAATTGCCACAATTTCCTTTGCAATATTGCAGATTCTGGGCTCAACAAGCATTTCATTGGACGAAGACGACGACGATCGACCCTCGGAAGGAGAACGAACACGTGGCCGTGTCACTACAGAACCCAAATACCGAGTAGCAATTGGGCGTGCCCGTTCTTTCTCTTGCTCTCCAGATCGTGAAGCTAGGCCTGTTGTTTTGCAGAAGATGCGCAAGAAAGTACTACGGCCTCGTGAGGCTGCTGCAGCTGGCATTATTGACCGGGAGACAGCCGATGTGCTCGATCGCCCGGAAACTTATGTTGGTGAACAGGTATGTTTACATGAATTTAGTCAGTCCTGCAGCAGAGACTGTATTTACTGTGAATGCATAAGGAAATAATTATAAAATTTGGGTTATGTAAAATTTATTTCCATTATGATGAATCATATTTGTAGCTTTAAAATGCTGCCCAGTGAAAGTGATTGAAGTGAGCAGCACATTTTGTAAAGATTTATCACTTTGTTAAATAAAATGTTTGATTTAAAGCAGCCTAATGTGTAAGACGAGCATGTAGGAATCTGTTTTGAATATCTGTTCCTTACTCAAGCTTGTAGTGAAGAACAAATAAGATTCATATGGAGAGAAAGTACTTATCTACATCTACATCTACATTCATACTCCGCAAGCCACCCAACGGTGTGTGGCGGAGGGCACTTTACGTGCCACTGTCATTACCTCCCTTTCCTGTTCCAGTCGCGTATGGTTCGCGGGAAGAACGACTGTCTGAAAGCCTCCGTGCGCGCTCTAATCTCTCTAATTTTACATTCGTGATCTCCTCGGGAGGTATAAGTAGGGGGAAGCAATATACTCGATACCTCATCCAGAAACGCACCCTCTCGAAACCTGGCGAGCAAGCTACACCGCGATGCAGAGCGCCTCTCTTGCAGAGTCTGCCACTTGAGTTTATTATACATCTCCGTAACGCTATCACGGTTACCAAATAACCCTGTGACGAAACGCGCCGCTCTTCTTTGGATGTTCTCTATCTCCTCCGTCAACCCGATCTGGTACGGATCCCACACTGATGAGCAATACTCAAGTATAGGTCGAACGAGTGTTTTGTAAGCCACCTCCTTTGTTGCTGGACTACATTTTCTAAGCACTCTCCCAATGAACCTCAACCTGGTACCCGCCTTACCAACAATTAATTTTATATGATCATTCCACTTCAAATCGTTCCGCACGCATACTCCCAGATATTTTACAGAAGTAACTGCTACCAGTGTTTGTTCCGCTATCATATAATCGTACAATAAAGGATCCTTCTTTCTATGTATTCGCAATACATTACATTTGTCTATGTTAAGGGACAGTTGCCACTCCCTGCACCAAGTGCCTATCCGCTGCAGATCTTCCTGCATTTCGCTACAATTTTCTAATGCTGCAACTTCTCTGTATACTACAGCATCATCCGCGAAAAGCCGCATGGAACTTCCGACACTATCTACTAGGTCATTTATATATATTGTGAAAAGCAATGGTCCCATAACACTCCCCTGTGGCACGCCAGAGGTTACCTTAACGTCTGTAGACGTCTCTCCATTGATAACAACATGCTGTGTTCTGTTTGCTAAAAAATCTTCAATCCAGCCACACAGCTGGTCTGATATTCCGTAGGCTCTTACTTTACTTATCAGGCGACAGTGCGGAACTGTATCGAACGCCTTCCGGAAGTCAAGAAAAATAGCATCTACCTGGGAGCCTGTATCTAATATTTTCTGGGTCTCATGAACAAATAACGCGAGTTGGGTCTCACACGATCGCTGTTTCCGGAATCCATGTTGATTCCTACATAGTAGATTCTGGGTTACATGATGGCAGTGATTCATATGGAGAGAAAGTACTTATTAGATGGCAGTGATTCCTGTAGTCAAAATTATTAGCTCCCTCAGAGTTTGCCACTTCCTGTGTACAATACTTTATGTTCACTCTGCATGTGTAAATGAGTGTAAACTGTTCTTTTTGTTCTACATCAGGGGGGGGGTGTACAGAATTGATAGTACCATGGGCCACAAACTTCTCACTGTCATTACATGGCCCACAAGGAAAAATGCTCGCATCATTTGTTTCTCAAATATTCATTTTATTTAACAAATATCATTACAAAAATGTATTTTTATAGAAACATTATGTACACAATTTAATTTGGAAGAGGAATCTCAATTGATTCAGCAAGAATGAGGAAGCCCACAGGCTGCAAGCTGTGCATCCCTATTCTGCAGAAAAGTATCCCTTTTAGCTTTTCACACCTCCTCTTCCTAGTTTTGTAGCTATTTTTTGAAATTCAGTAAGAAAATAATCATTATACTGTACCATTATGATACTTTTGTTTTCTGCTGGAAGTGATTATTACATTAATTATTTTTTTCACTTTATGCAGGGAGAGTCTCTGTCATTATCTGAAGCTGTGGTGCTAGGACGTGTGAATGGAGATCATGGTGCAGTGGTGGACCCACAACGTGGAGATGTTTTGACAGTGCGTGAGGCACTTCACAGAGGAGTTTTAGACCCATCGAGCCCAGGGGGCCGCATACTCGTGCCAGTTGCTCGCAGTCTCTCACTACCTGAACTTGTGCACCAGGGTCTGGTTGATCCTAGGACAAACAAGGTTGTTCATCCAGAAACTGGAGCATACCTAACTTTGAAAGAAGCTATGTTGTGTGAAATAGTTGACCAGTTCTCTCCCATTGTTGTTCCACACACAAATAAGAAGATCACTCTTGAGGAGGCAGTTGCTGAGGTGTGTATAAAACATAATGTAGTTTTAATAGCATAGTAGTTTATTATCTTCAGTGAAGAATCACTCGTGAAGATTGATCAGAAATAGCTATTGAATGTAAGGTGAAAATCTAATTGGTTGCTCATGTGACCAATACTTAATAACATTGCTGATGGTGTTTCTTTTTCCCCTCAGGGAGTCATTGATGATGAAAAGTGTCTAGTACAGACATTTGATGGCCCAGTTAGTATTGTGACAGCTTCACAGGATGCGAAGCTCTTCCCGAGTCGAAAAGGTAAAGCACCTCCACCAGGTGCCCAGCCACTTCCACCAGCAGGAATGACATTCCCTGTGGCTCTGAGGCGTGGACTTGTTGATGTTCAGAGGTATTCAGCTCACATTCCTTTTATTTGTCTGAAAAGAAATTGTTTCCGTTGGCATAGTGTATTAGTTGTTCTCTGCCAAATTTATTTGAGCAAAAGTTTACTTGAAAGGAAATAAATATGTTGGACTGACTCAAATGATTATTGTGTGGCAAATAGAAATATGCAACAGTGAAGACTTGCTGTAGTGCTTTTATGAGTAGATCAGTGTAAATTTTGCAAAATTTTTACTCTGGAATTAGAAAGAGCACACACTTCATGCATGTTTCTGTTGAGCTCTTGCAGTGTGATGACCTAGAAATCTAGTTACTTCCTCTTTTTTTTTCTCCATGTATAGACGTGCTTAAAGGAGAACCAACTTGTGAAGTTAAGAAGATAGTACCTAAGTTTCTTATGATTCCTTTGCTGTTGAACTTTGATATCGTTTTGCCTTAAATCGTGCACGACCCTTTTTTTTTTCCAGTCAGGAGCAAGCGAGGAAGGATTAAATGTTAATAATTTTACAAAATATCTGTTCGAAGATTTTGGTGTGTACAATGTGTTACATTATGAGGAAAAAGGTTGATATGCATTTATTTTTATTTGTAGGAAGGAAATTCGTCACCCTGTAACAGGTGACAGACAACCTCTGGAACAGGCCATTAGTTCAGATTTCATTATGGCTCTTCCATACCCTGCTTCACCATTAAGTGTGGATGTGGGGGTGGCCCTCGAAAGGGGCCTAATTGATGCAGAGCGAGGTACCATGAAGCACCCACAGACTGGTGAGCAAGTCCCAATTACAGAGGCTGTTGAGAATGGCCTACTCATTGTTAAACCCGGTCAGCATGCACTGACATTTGAACCTTCAGCAACAGGTTATTTAACTGCTTTTCAATTGTGTTTTGAGATTTTAATTTTCATGTTTCTGTTTCATTACAATGATTTTTTTTCCTCTCCAGGTAGTTTAACTGCAGTTACAGAAACTGTAACTTCCTATCATACAATAACAACAAAGACAATTGAACTCCTCCAGGGGTATACACTACTTAGCCCATCAGAAGTAAAGAACTCCTTGACAGGTGAAGTTATGACACTAGAGGAAGCAAAACGCCGCGGCATAGTTCGTGATGAGTCCGAGGTGAAACAGCAATTCACAACACGTGAAATTAAGGTATCTTTTGGAGATGCCATCGCACGTGGACTCATTGATCTAAGTGCTGGCACATACACAGATCCAGAGTCAGGGCGTGTAATGCCCATAGCTGATGCAATTCGTGATGGATTGATTGAAGCTGTGCCTGACAGTGTCGATGGTGGTGATAAAAGAACTAAAAAGCTTAATGTATTGGAAGCTTCAGAGAAACTGTATGATGAAGCTGCAGGATGTTTCAGAGATCCAGATTCACCAACAAAAGCATACTCATTTGAGGAAGCTGTGAATGCTGGCCTTATCGACAAGGATTCAGTTGTGTATGATGTGGTTCGTTCAAAACCTGTCACTGTAAAGGAAGCTCTAAGAGAAGGATTGCTAGACCCAAAGACGGGTCAGTTTGTAAAAGAACCAGAAACGGGCTCAAAGATTTCTGTGAAGCAAGCAGCTAAAATGGGACTTCTGGCAGTACTTGGTGCTCCTGTTTTAGCAGGAATGGCAGTGGTAGGAGCTGTCAAAGAGAAACTCGAGAAAACAACAGGTGATGAAAATGCAAGGGGCGCTGTTATGTCAGACGTGAAGAGTAATCGCATGAAAGTACAAGGAGGAGAGATCACCCCTGGGGAAAGCACAGTACAGTCTGGTGAACAACAAAAAAGTCCTGTGAAATCTGAGAAGGGAAAGATATCATTGATTGGTGGTGATAAGCAATCTCCATCTGCAGCAAAATTAACAGAAGAAGGGACAGAAGCACCTTCAGTTTCACCACTGGACAAGCAGAAACAATTAGACACACCAACCCAGCCAGAAAAACTAATAACACCAACTAGAGGTGTATTAACAGAGAGAAACAAACAGCCACCAGAAATTAAAATTGAAAGTAAAACAAAGTTGCCTGTGGTTTCCATCAGTAAAGCAGTGGCAGATGGCCTCATAGATCCCAACAAGTGTGTAGTGAATATTCTGGTGCCTAATGACAGTAGGTTATACACAGTGCATGAAGCACTATTGAATAATGTCATTTCACAGGATAGTAAAATTGAAGTGTTAAGCAAGACTCATGTTAATCTTGTAGATGAAAAGAAGCAATATAAGGTGACTGTTGTTCGCTATTTGACTCCTGAGAAACTACTAAATGTTGGTGCTTACAATGTGGCACTGGAGTCATTTGTAAGCCCTGCTACAGGAGAAGTAATTAGATTTGATGATCTGGTTTATCAGTGTGATGTGCTCAGTCCAGATCTAGTCCTTGTCAGAGATTTATTGAGCAAGAAGCCAAATGCATATGTCACACTCCGTGAGGCACTCGAGGTTCCCGTCATTGACCGTCATACGGGTCACATGGTGGATCCTGGGACAGGAAGAAAAGTACCATTTTCTGAAGTTGTCAAATTAGGGTGGATTATTGAGAAGCCACACACATCTGAATCTCTTTCAAAGAAAATGAAACCAACTATAACACTTCAGGAAGCTGTGCAAGATGGACATTATGATCCCCAGACAGGTGACATAGAGGATCCAAAAACAGGACAAAAATTTAGCTTTGTTGATGCTATAAAGATGGGAGTTTTGGATCCGGAGTCTGTGAATATTCGCAATCCAGAAACTGATGACATAATACCATTATCAGAAGCGATTGAAGTTGGCATTGTTGATCTTAATAGGGGAGTCATAGTAAACGTAGATACAAGAACTGAAATAGAATTCAAAGTGGCATTCCTTAAAGGGTATGTTATAGCAGGTCACAGAAAACCAATTTCTCTAGAAGCTGTGATTCGTAAAGGTTATTACAATCCCACTACTGGCTTAATAAAAGAACCTCTTACAAACCAGAATATAGATGTTGAAGAAGCTGTGAAACGTGGAATGGTTGATGCTTTCATTACAGAGTGCAAGGACACTAGAGCTGACAGTTTAATCTCACTGGACGATGCTTTAACAACGAAGCTTCTGAATCCCAAGGTGGGTAAAATGCGTGACACGTTTACAGGCAAATTACTGACTTTAGATGAAGCTCTAAGTAAAGGTCTGATTGTAACAAACAAAATCACGCTGTCACTGATTGACGCTATTTCTGAAGAGTACTATTCACCTCGCACTGGACTCATAGAAGATCCTGCTATTGGGGAAGATGTAACACTACAAGATGCAATAGACAGTGGTCTGATTGATGTGTCATCAGTAAGAGTGAAGGACAGTGTGTCGGATCGACTTGTGCCAGTAAGAGATGCAATGGTGATAGGACTGCTAGATGCTCGGCGTGGGATGCTGACACGGCCTGCTCCAGGTGTAACTCTGGATGTTGCACTTAGCAAAGGTCTACTATTGAGCACAAGAAGGCCGTGGTCCCTTCCTGAAGCTCTGGCACAAGGCTGTTACGAACCACAATCTGGTCTCCTGTTATTAGATGGTGAACGTATAACTCTGGAAGAGGCATTGCGACGTGGGGATATAAGCAGTGATACTCTGGCTGTTAAGGACCCACGCTCAGGGGACATCATCAGTCTACGAGAAGCAGTTTGTGCCGGTATCGTAGATCCTAAAGCTGGCACAGCAACAGATCCAACCAGTGGAGCTGAAATGCATTTCTACGATGCTCTGGAGCGAGGGCTGATCATTCCCGCAAAGAGAAAATTTTCATTGCCGGAGGCCGTGTTCAAGGTAACTACCTTCGCTGTCTCTCTGTTTCAAACCTGTATCTTTTAGATGTCTTGTACTATTTTTCACTTTGAGATTAGGTTATCTGTCAACAGAAACGTTATAGAACCGCATTATTGTTGAGTTTTCATTTGATACGGTCACATGACATGTTGGCCTATGATACAATGCATACAGATAAATTATTAGTTGAATCTACTAAGCTTATATTTTTACAATTATTGATAGTTGTAAAAATCAATAAAAACAGTTTTGATCATGTTTTCAAATTTGTTTTCATTAGCAACCGGTTTCAGCCTACTTCAGACTATCTTCAGGCTTTTCTCCGCCATTACGGCTGCTGGTGGCAGCAGATGGAGAAGTGAGAATGTCACTGAGGTCATCCTCACTTCCACAGGTCTCACTCTGTCTGCTGTCATCACCAGTCATAACGGTGGGGAAAGACCTGAAGATGGTTTGAGGAAAGGGCTGAAACCAGTTGCTAACTAATAAAAATCTGAAAATGTGATCAAGATTGTTTTTATTAATTTTTAGCATTTTATACTGATTGCTGCTTTGCTCCATTTACAAAATGCTTTCTAAAATTTTAAACGGACAATCTTGGCAAGTTGGTGCTTCAGCAGTGTGATTTGTACCACTATTTGTACCACCGTTGAATATTCGCCTTGTCACCTTTGCCACCCCTGGCCATCGTGATTTTAAAGTAGTCTGGGCAGCGACTCAGTTTACTGAGCAGGTTTGAATGTCTATGGTGACACCGCTGCATATCTTCTCTTCCAAGCAATATTTGTGACCTGCTTATCTCTCATACTGTTTCTAATAAACTCGTAATTATCAAATCTTAATCAGAATTACACAGAATATTTGCTAACTCAATAAGAATAGTCGTATATTAAAAATTCCAAACCTACCAAACGTAATACATCACAAGATGTATTAATTTATTTTTGTCCAATAATTTGAAATTTGACTGTTCTGTTGTTCTTGTTGGAAGTGACAAAATTTCCCTGAGTTGTAGAGTTATCTAACAGAATGTGCGAAAGTTTCTATTATTGGAAAGAATACAGCCAGGCATGGTATAGCATTAAGAAAAATCTATATGTAATTAAGTGAAGTAACAGGCGTAAACCTATTTGTGTGTTGGTGGTGGTAGTCATGGTGCTGTTGCTTCTGCTGCCATGCAGGATCTCTTTTGTTCACAGATTATTCCAGATTTTATGCAGTTTATTCAAATATGTAAATCTCATTCTTATGTGGTGTAGCTAGATTGTGTTTACACTTATGGTAATTACATTCTTGATTATATTAGAGGTTTGTTATTCATGTGTATATTTAACTTCAGTCACCTGCTACCAACAAGGCATGATGTGAGCTTTGCTGAAGATTAACCACGATCACTGCATATGATTACTGAAAGTGAGAATGTAATGTATGACAGAATAGCAATTTTGATTTTGTCTTAATTTGAGATGGGAGCTATGGTGTAAAGCAATACTGAAGTTTTAAATTAAATGTGCAGGTGGTATACTCTGTTGATTGTGAAAATTTGAGAAAATTTTAATGGTTTTGTGTAAGGAAGATAAATTGTTTTATGCATTTTTGTGTATACAATATGAGTATTTTAAATCCACTGCACATGCACATGAAATATGTTACTTAGTTTCTCTTTCTGTGCAGGGCTTTTATGATCCTAAATCTGGTCGATTTACAACTCCAGAGACCCATGAGAAGTTGCCCACTGATAGAGCTATTTACAAAGGTATTATAGACCCTGCTTCAACTCTCGTTCGAACAGATTCAGGAAAGGTAGTCACATTTGCAAGTGCTGTTGAAGAAGGTAAGAATGTGTTTGTGCTATGAAGTGCTGTGTGAATAGCTGCTGCTGCTGTTGCTACTGCTACCCCCCCCCCCCCCTCCTCCTCTTCTTCCTCCTCCTCCTCCTCCTCCTCCTACTACTATTATTATTATTAATATTACTTGAATTTTATTTTAAATTTGCAAATGAATTGTGTCAAAATGAGTGACATTTTCTTTCTTATACACTAGCAGTTTTAACACAAATGAAAATTAAATGTTTTATACATATGATGTTAATAGATTTTCTTTGCTGACTCATCAATAAATTAATTGCAGTCTTTGACCAGGTTAACAAAAATATATTTATAATAATCTTGGGAGTTTTGTACTATGACCACTGTAACAAAATGAGGCCGACTGCCAAATGCTTTGGGTAGAGGAAGGTGAAAAACTTAATTTTTCTGTCTCTTTGGTCCTGATTATATCAAATTGTTCTTTCATATTTACATCTTCTGAACCAAAGAAGTGCAGTAGAGAAAAGAATTTGCTTAACACCTGTCAAAAATACAAAATGAAATAATTTTTTTCTGCTGAAATAAAAATCCAGTGATAACTCATCTGTTAAAAGAACCTTGAACAGACAGGTCTCTTGCCAGAGAACAACATAATTTCCAATTTGATTTTTGTAATATTCAAATAATGGTAAATATTTTTTGACTGTTTTTTCAATGAGATAGGTGAGTGGCCATTGTAGTCTTATTATAACTAGTGTTTTATGATTTTGATCCATAGTTTCCATTATATTTATTTGCTTTACATTCGATGCATCTGTTTATATTTGTAATGCTCGTATTACATCAAATAGCGATGCAGGTACATGTTAACCTCAAATTCATTGTTCTATGGAACTGCATTGGAGTTAATAAGGAGAGCACCGCTTGCTGGTTGAATTTTTTTGTGTAAAATTGCTATAGTATAGATTTTTAATAACAAGAACGTGGGCATTCACTTTTTACTTATACAATTACAATGTAACTTTAACCTGTTAGGAAAAACGTACAAAAAAAATCATACAAATTTCCTAATTTGTCTGCTTCAAATTTCAGGTGTTGTGGATGCAAAAGCTGGTGCTCTCAAAGGTAGAGATGGAAAGCTGGACTTCCAGGAAGCTTTTGAACAAGGTCTGCTGATAGAGGCTCACCCGCCTTTAACACTAAGTGAAGCTTTAGTCAAAGGAATCTTTGATGAGGAAACAGGACTGTTTCTCGATCCCAGCACAGGAGAACGTGTCACATTGGCCTATGCTGTTGAGAACAACCTCATAGACTCGGATTCAGTTCATGTGAAGGATACAAGAAGTGGGTTTTGGAAGAAACTGTCTCTTGCAGAAGCTATAAAATCAGGATTTGTTGATGGACAGACAGCAAAAGTGAAAGACTTTACTCGAGGGGACATCAGTGTACCAATATCAGAGGCATTTGCTACTGGTCTGTTGGTGGATAGTAAAGCAGCTGTATCAGTACAGAGAGCTATTCATCAGGGCTTGTACGATGAGGCGAGTGGTAAGCTAACAGATCCAAATACGGGTCGTAAAGTGACATTGCACGAAGCTATACGGCGGTCAATTATCAATCCTCAGTTACCGTGCTATTGGGACCGTCGCTCTGAACGCCTGTTGTCACTGGTAGAGACGTGCAGAGCTGGTATAATAGACAGAAGGGCAGGTGTTTTTCGTGAACCAGGATCTGACTGCACAATCCCACTTTCACAAGCTATGGAACTGGGTCTTATTGTGGACATTGAGAGTGCAGCATTTGGGTTGTATGAAGCAATTGCAATGGGTCTGTACGACTCAGCCACTGGTCGATTTGTTCATCCATCTACTGGTAGGAAGCTGACTTTAAGTGATGCTTGCAAAGAAGAACTGATTAATCCAATTATCTCAATTGTGAAGCACTCTAAGACTGGTAAATATATGAAACTTGAAGAAGCTATTCTGAATGGGTTAATTGATGATGAAAAGGGTCTCTACAAGATCCCTGAATCAAAGAAGACCCTGTCATTGAAAGAAGCAAAAGAGAAAGGTCTTATTGTTACTTCTCGCAGGCCACTATCAATTGAAGAGGCTGTAAAGTATGGCCTTTACCGACCAGAGGCAGGTTGTTTCGTTGACCCACAAGTTAATGATAATTTGGACTTGTCACAGGCACTATTACATGGTCTTTTAGATCCAAACACTACAGCAATGAAGGATCCTGTTAGTAACAAGCTCAAGAGTGTCAACTCAGCTATTGAAGATGGTTCTATAGATGTTTTGAGAGGCCGTGTGGCAGATCCGAAAACAAAGCGGTCTTACACTATTGATGTTGCTTTTGAAAGGGGGCTGCTTTTGACTGTAGATCGTCCAATAACATTTCAGCAAGCTGTAAGGCGTGGATCAATTGACTTCCAGCGTGGTACATTTAAGGACCCCAGGACGTCACACGAGTGCACCTTGGAAGAAGCAATACGCAATGAATTGATTGATCCTGAATCTGCTGTTATTAAAGACCCTCAGACTGGACGCTTCCGCACTCTAAAGAAGGCTATAACAGATGGGCTGATTGACATGAATCGGCGTGCAGCATTTGATCCACAGACAGGCAAAGTGAAATCGCTGTGCATTATATTTGAACAGGGAACTGTTGTGTTTTTAAGGGAACCACTGACTTTTGATGCAGCTGTAGAAGGGGGTCATTTGGACATATCAACAGGTCGTTTTACTGATCCACAATCACATGAAGTTCTAACACTAAAAGAGGCAGTTACATTGGGCTTAATAGATCCTGATTCAGCTCTTGTGAAAGACAAATTGAAGAAAAGACTTGTTCGCTTGCCGGAAGCATTCCGCAAAGGGTTAATTGATTCAGAGAAGAGCAGTGTCCTCGACTCTGAAACATCTCGTCTTTACACCTTAGCTGCTGCTTTAGATACAGGGTTGTTGACAACACCAAGTCGTGCACTATGTCTGATTGAAGCTATAACTTTCTCATTGTACAATCCAACTACAGGAGGTTTCCGTGATCCATTCTGTGCTGCAGGTGGTGTAACAGAGCGGCGGCGCTTAACTCTTCGTGAGTCTCTAGCATCTAATCTTATAGATACCTCAACAACAGTGGTGAAAGATGTATCTACAGGGCGCATATTGACTTTGTCTGAGGCAGTTGGTCCAGAAGGTCTTGTTGATCAAGATGCTGGACGATTGCTTGAGACGACAACAGGAAAATCTATTGATTTCACAAAGGCCCTAGAGCGTGGGTACATCCTGCCTGCGCAGGCCAGAGTAAGTCTGCATTCAAGTTTTGTTTACTGTTTTATAACTGTAATGCTAAACTTTAATTTCAGTAGCTTTTGCTTAAAATCATTTCTAACTTGACATGTTGCTGAAAGAAAAATGTTTAATAACTGAGCAGCATTTTCAATCATCTCCAGTGTTTTCATTTTTGAAGAATATTACACTTACATAATAATAATAATAACAATAATATAGTGAATTGCACCAAATCATATTCCAAACAACACAATGCATCTTTCTCTTGATTGTCACATATATAATGGAATGAAGCCATAATAGGAAATGTAAGGTTTTATATGTTGTTCTAAGGAAACAGACCTGTATTTTATTCACTGGAGGCATGCTGTTTTAAATGGCAACAGTAGATATTAATTGGAGCAACATTTTTGAAGCTATTGTTACACTCTTTCCGGATTGTATGTAAAATACTGATAATAATCACTTACTGTTTACAAGAAAGAACGAAAAGAAAAAAACAAAACACCAGCATTAAATCTGATGATGTTTGACATTAGTTGACATTAGTTTTAATTTTTTATTCATTATTTAATTGTGTTTTAAAGTAACCTACTAAATTATGTATAAGATCAGGCACAGGTCTAAACATTTTTAACTGCAATTAGTTGTTGACAGTTAACATGCTGGAGTGCAATAAAAACTAAAAGTGCTTTGCATTCATTGCCCATCCAAACTAATGTGATAAATTATGTCATCTTAAGTAATATAAAGTCAGTTACACAGCATGCACATGTCATAAAGGGCTAATATCTGTTTTCACTAGTCATCACAAATAAAAAGAATCCCACGCTATTTATTTTTTAACAAATGGCACTGTATGTGTGCATGCTTATGCTTCAATGTGTGTGTGTTCAGGATAGCTAATGGAATGATTCAGCTTCGCAGTGTTGGGGCAGCTTTGCACTAATGCATGGCAAAGAACGGAAAGTTTTGCAGGAGCTCTACAAAATTTACCATGTACTTCAGCACAAGTGGAACTTTCTTCCTATAAATTCACATAAGCATCTTTGAGAGTTGTGAGCAATAATTACTCTCGTCTGACTGTGTTTTTCATTGAATGGTCTTCCTAAATCTTTTTCGTCCCTTGACATGTTTCATCTCTTGTAAAACTTTCCTCATTTGCATTTGTGTGCTGCTTCATATTTTTCCTTCTCTGTATGAAATGTGTGTCTGGAAGTTGAATCTCATTAAATTTGATAGTTACTATGACTTAATTTTTCAAAAGTAATACCTACATTAGTAGTGCTAATTGTTTGTAATTCTCATCTTGTTACAGATGTCTGAGAGCAGACGCTTTGGCTTATGTGATACTAATTTGTTTTTAATGCGTGGAATGAGCAGATGATTAAATTATAGCACATAATTGATGTGCAGCTATAAAGTGAAATTTCTGAAGTGGTTATTTGAAATGCTAATATTTTAATGATCCTGAAAATATCTGCTAGTGACTAACATCATTTAATGTATTGCTGTTCTTTTAATGCTAATTGCTATGCCCGGCAATGCTGTAACCCGCTCCTCCTAACATTACTAATAGCGCTTAGGTTTTAGTATAGTACCTCCTTTTGTGAATGAAATGTTCAAATTAGAAATGATCTATTTTATATTTTTGTATCTTTTGTAGCTTCAAAATAATCATGTTAGTAGTCATTTAAGTTTTTGCCTTGAATGTTTTGCATTTTTGATCTATTAACTTCTTTAATTAAAACTGAATTATTCAAATTTTGATGTTTTAAAGCTAAGTCTAGTGTTGAACTGATGATCATGACCACTAGTATTCCTTTCTGTTGTGTAATTATTTTTGTTTGTTTACAGGCTTTTACTATATGTACAAATAATTTCAAACTAGATTACGTACTTAACGATAATACTAAATTATTATACTAACTGTAACAATCTGTGTGAGTGGGATTGAGTGGTTTGTTGCCGTGTTGTCAGAATCCTCTCATCTGTTGCCTCTGTCATTCTCTATACAAGTTATTTTCTTCTGGATGTGGGAGTTTCAGAAATTGGTTTGCAAACCTGCCTTCAGAAGTTCTCTGCTCTCTGGAGTATTGGCTTGTTTTGTCAAATCTGAGAAATTGTTTAATTGCTGTCTGGTTTTAAGGAACTGTAAAGAAATTTCTGTGGTTACTGATAGTATTGCTCTGATTCTTTGTGTTTCGTGCAGTGTTGTTTAGTGTGTAGATTCCTGCCAGTTTTTGAGCATGGGAGGAAACGCATTTCAAGTAAGCCTGCATGAGTGGTTATGCAAACTTTTCGCAGATGTCACATTCTCTGTTGGGGCTTTATGGTTAGTTATGTTCTGCATGAGTTACTCTTTTTTATGAATTAATAGAAAGATATTTATTTTGAGCAGCATTAACTGATTCATTACTTGATTGATTTCTTCTTTCTGACACTAGCACTCAGTCTTAAAAAAGAATCGTTGGTCATATACATAACAAATAAAAGTAAAGAAAATTTAAAAAGTAGATCTGAATTTAATGCTGTGTGTTACGGAGATTAATTGCTTATATGACATTCTTTCCTTTTATTAAATAAAATAGAAGATGAGTTCTTGACTGTAGTCAAATGTTCTTATCATCTGTAATTTCATTCAGTTATGTTGGTTTATGTGGGGATAGTCTTTAGTGCCAGTGGATTAACTTGTGGGAGTATAGATGATACATGGAAGAAGGGAAAAAGCAAATTATTAACCTTTGAATTTTTAAAAAGTCAAAAAGGGCGAAATGTGGATATAAAAATGTTTGAAAGACCAATTTAAAAAAAAAAAATATAATGTTAAAATTTTGTTATTGTGTGTTATCTGCACAGCAAGCTGTGGAAGAAAAATATAAACATTGTGATGAGACACTGTCAAAGTTGCTGATGTGGCTCTCAAATACAGAGAATCGCATTGCAAGTCAAGGAAATGTTGCGGAAAATACTGATGATCTACGGAACCAAATAAACACTCTCAAGGTCAGTATTGTTTTGTGATAATGACAACAGTTCCAAGTAAATAATAGATTTGTTGGTATGAAGATGAAAAGTTGAAGCAGTATTTTTTTTTATTGTATGCTTTCAGTATGAACTGATGAATACTTGGGTGGCCAATAAAATAGTTATAAAGGAAATAATTCAGGGTATATGTAAATACTTCTCGGCTTTCAGAAGATGATTGTTTCATAAAACTACAAGTGATACAGAAAAATGACACAGAACAGTGGATGAAGTCTCTCAGAGTTTCAATTCTTAACTAACGCTGTGGCATAGTTGCAGTCAGGGGCAGGCATTCAGAACATGTAAACAAATCATCTGCTCGGTGCTGTAGCATCCAATTAGTTAATGCTTGCAAATAGGCAACGTAATGAACAGGGTTTACAAAGCTGGCTGCTGTTGCACCTTCCAGGGCCCTTTAGTCGGTAACTTGAATGAATTGTATGCACATATTACATTTTCACATCTTAAACAGTTCCTATATTTGAGAACCTGTAATGTAGGTTAAAACTTTTAGGGATGCTATATCCACTGATATGCTTTTTTCCAAATGTCTTGTAGTTTTTGCGCAGTTGTCTTCTGAAACCCCAGAGGTATTTATCAATAACCTTGTAGTATGATGACAAAGTTGTGCGTTGAATATAGGAAGGTATATTGCCATTTCCTTATAAAACATAACAAGGAAACTATCTATATATCTCTCTTGCTTGACCCTTCCTTAGCATAATCGCTATTGAGATCAAGGCATTTGGGTCAACAAGAAGCTAAGTTACATATACAGCACTTATAAGTTACTCATTCTGTAAAAATTAATTCTCTGCAAGTCATTTCTTGAAATTAGGAAATTAAAAATGGCCAATTTACTAACAGGCACATTGTTCTGCCACAAGAGCTCTCTTCTTCTTCTTCTTCTTCTTCTTCTTATTCATTTTCTTATACTTTTTTTCCAACCTCCATCTTGCTGCCTAATTGATCATAAACACCACTTACTCAGTGTGCTGTGGAAATGATCCATGGATGTTGCTTAATAAGAGCCACCTACTGTTCTAATGTTTTCAAATAGTCAGTATGTCAATCACATACAGTAGCTGTGTACAATTACATTGCATCATATTTGAAAGCCTGAAAAAAAAAAAAGAAAAACTAAATAAAGAATCTTGGCTAAGAGTCCTACTGCTTAATACGCAATATTATAGAAAGATCGTTACATATGTTTTGAGTGCTCCATAATGAATGAAATGTATTCCTATTTATATGGATAGATGATGAATTTCTCCTCTTTGTAGCTCTTCCTTGAGTTTTGCACTCGCCTAATTTTATGTTAAAATGCTCAAAATTGCTTTGTAGGAACAGCATTGACCTTCACAATAAAATTTAAAGAAATGTGAAAGTGTCCAACACAAATCAAAGTATATTCAGCTTTGTTGCCATAAAATCTTTGATTTTGTAAATGAATATTAATAAACAAAACTCTAATCCTGCACTGACTTATTCTCATTGTTTGGAAGACAGGAAACACCATTCATGTGACAATATTCTACTATGCATTACATGGAGAGGAAAATCAGTGACGACTCGTACAAATGAGGAAATAGTATCTTTGCTTAACTTACATAGTTGTATGCATTGTCCGTTTTGTGGAAGCTTTTTGTACACTTGCAGTAAGAAAATAAGTGTAGGAACTAGACTTCTATACAAATTTCCTCCTGGAGGTTTTTTGCATGCCACTGAGAATTTATAAAATATGTAAGAGATATATGTTGCCACAATAATTTATGCTTCAGTTGTCTTAAGACTGCCAGACAAAACTTTAGTACATATTCATGTAAGATGTGAGGATGATTGCAGATAAATCCTGATTGGAACAAATGATGACTAGTGTGAAATAACATTAAGCATAAATTGGAGGAAGAGGGAACTTGTCATATTTGTTGAAATGTAGACAAACCTTCCTGTTTCCAACAAAATTAATGATTATGTCTTCCATATTTTGTGGTATTTACCAGCATTTATTTTATTTTCTATGGTGCAGCAAGTGAAGGACGACCTGGAGGCCCACTCCCGACCGATTGCAACTTGCTTGGACCAGGTACGACAGCTTGTTTCAACTGGAAGAGATGTACTGTCAGCTGATGAGGTGTCAACAGTTGAAAAGAATGGGCGTTCCTTGAAGACACGCTATGATTGTGCCACAGAACGTACAGAACGCCTTCTCAGAAAACTTGGGACTGCGCGTGATGAGCTTTCAAAATTCAAGTAAGTTACAGTGTGTACTCCTTATGTGTTAGATATAGAAGAAAAATTTCAGCTGACATATATAGAATACAAAGACACAAATACAGACATTAGAGCATTCTTGCATAGACCGCCAAATAACCCACAAGTCGAAACAACAATAAAAACTATCAACACAATCATACACAACAAAATAAATGAAAACACAACTATGGAAGAGTTACAACTACTGGTTTATATAGGAGCACTCACTACACTAAATATACACACTAGGCAGAGATCAGAACCAACCAACACACAGAAGAAACCCACGAAACCAGCATGGCAACACAGGCTACAGATCAGAATAGAAAAACTAACAAAAGACATCGGGCAGCTAACACAATTCATAAGAAATGAAATGCCAGAAAAAAAAAAAAAAACGAAAAAGGTCAGGTAAAATCTCACAACAAGAAGCGATAGAGCAATTAGATGAAAAGAAGCAGAAATTACAAGCATTGGCCAAACGACTTAGAAGATACAAAAAAAGTGAAAATAGAAGGAAACAAAACCAAACATTCTACACAAACCAAAAGAAATTTTACCAGACAATAGATAACACACACATTAAAATAGACAATCCACAAAACATAAGACATGGAACACTTCTGGAGCAACATATGGTCAAACCCGGTACAACATAACAGGCATGCACGGTGGATACAAGCAGAAACAGACACACACAAGATGATACCACAAATGCCTGAAGTGATAATTTTGCAACATGAAGTCACCCAAGCAATTAATTCTACTCACAATTGGAAAGCCCCTGGAAAAGATAAAATAGCAAATTTCTGGCTAAAGAAGTTCACCTCAACACATTCACATCTAACTAAATTATTTAACATATCTAAAAACAAAGATGATGTGACTTACCAAACGAAGCGCTGGCAGGTCGATAGACACACAAACTAACACAAACACACACACAAAATTCAAGCTTTCGCAGCAAACAGTTGCCTCATCAGGAACGAGGGGAAGGAGAGGGAAAGACGAAAGGATGTGGGTTTTAAGGGAGAGGGTAAGGAGTCATTCCAATCCTGGGAGCGGAAAGACTTACCTTGGGGGGAAAAAAGGACAGGTATACAGTCGCGCACACACACACATATCCATCCACACATATACAGACACAAGCATACATATTATTTAACAGTTACATTGCAGACCCATACACATTCCCTAATACACTTACACAAGGAATAACTTATCTGAAACCTAAATATCAAGCAGACACAGCAAACCCAGCTAAATATCGCCCCATAACATGCCTACCAACAATATACAAAATATTAACTTCAGTCATTACACAGAAATTAATGACACATACAACACAGAACAAAATTATAAATGAAGAACAAAAAGTATGTTGCAAAGGAGCACGAGGATGTAAAGAGCAACTGATAATAGATGCAGAGGTGACATATCAAGCTGAAACTAAACAAAGGTCGCTACACTACGCAGTAACCCCACTCATGGTTACTACAAATATTGGAAACATACAAAGTAGATCCTAAATTGATAATGTTCCTAAACATAGCAATGAAAAATTGGAAAACCACACTTAATATCCAAACAAATTCAAATAATATCACATTGCAGCCAATACAGATTAAGCGTGGAATATACCAAGGAGACTCATTAAGTCCTTTCTTGTTCTGCCTTGCTCTGAACCCACTATCCAACATGCTAAATAATACAAATTATGGATACAATATTACTGGAACATACCCACACAAAATCACACATTTGCTATACATGGACGATCTAAAACTACTGGCAGCAACAAATCAACAACTCAACCAATTACTAAAGATAACAGAAGTATTCAGCAATGATATAAATATGGCTTTTAGAACAGACAAATGTAAGAAAAATAGCATAGTCAAGGGAAAACACACTAAACAGGAAGATTACATATTGGATAACCACAGCGACTGCATAGAAGCGATGGAAAAAAACAGATGCCTATAAATATCTAAGATACAGACAAAAATAGGAATAGATAATACAAATATTAAAGAAGAACTAAAAGAAAAATATAGACAAAGAGTAACAAAAATACTGAAAACAGAATTGACAGCAAGAAACAAGACAAAAGCTATAAATACTTACGCTATACCAATATTGACCTACTCATTTGGAGTAGTGAACTGGAGTAACACAGACCTAGAAGCACTCAATACACTTACACGATCACAATGCCACAAATATAGAATACATCACATACATTCAGCAACAGAAAGATTCACATTAAGCAGAAAGGAAGGAGGAAGGGGATTTATCGATATAAAAAAACCTACATTATGGACAGGTAGACAATTTAAGAAAAGCTTTCTAGAACGAGCAGAAACTAGCAAAATACACAAAGCAATCACTCATATAAATACATCGGCTACACCACTGCAATTTCATAACCACTTCTACAACCTTTTAGATCACATAACATCAACAGATACGAAGAAAGTAAATTGGAAAAAGAAAACACTACATGGCAAGCACCCGTATCATCTAACATAGCCACACATCGATCAAGACGCATCCAACACATGGCTAAGAAAAGGCAATATATACAGTGAGACGGAAGGATTCATGATTGCAATACAGGATCAAATAGTAAACACCAGATATTACAGTAAGCATATTATTAAAGATCCCAATACCACAACAGATAAATGCAGACTTTGCAAACAACAAATAGAAACAGTAGATCACATCACAAGCGGGTGTACAATACTAGCAAATACAGAATACCCCAGAAGACATGACAATTTAGCAAAAATAATACATCAACAGATTGCCTTTAAACATAAACTTATAAAACAACACGTTCCCACATACAAGTATGCACCACAAAATGTACTGGAGAATGATGAATAGAAATTATACTGGAACAGAACCATTATAACAGATAAAACAACACCACATAACAAACCTGACATCATACTCACCAATAAAAAGAAGAAATTAACACAACTAATCGAAATATCCATACCCAATACAACAAATATACAAAAGAAAACAGGAGAAAAAATTGAAAAATACATCCAACTGGCTGAGGAAGTCAAGGACATGTGGCATCAGGATAAAGTTGACATTATAGACAATCATACTATCAACTACAGGAGTCATACCACACAATATCCACCAGTACATCAATGCAATACAGCTACATCCAAACTTATATATACAACTACAGAAATCCATAATTATTGATACATGTTCAATTACCCGAAAGTTCCTAAATGCAATATAACATATACCGTACAGTTAAAAGGAAGTCACGCTTGATCAAGGTCTGCGTCACTTTCCATTTTTGACCAGACATAACGTCTGATAAAAGAAAGAAATAACAATAATAATAATAATGCTTCAACGGAAAAGTAACAAAGGCAGGCAGAAAACCTAAGAAAATGGAATTTAGTGTGCTCTGACACACATTCCTACAATCAAAGTTGAGAAGGTGCCGAGTTCCCCTGGGATCCTCTGTCCAAGCACCATGTTACATTCACATGACCCTTTCCTGTTTGTTTTTTACATATTAATTTCCTGTAGCCTACATAATTTGTTTACTCTTTTCTTCTTTTGTTTCTGTTTATTTGGCTTTTCTTCGTTTCCTTTTGCCATACTTTCTTCTCCTAAAAATGGGAGAGAAGAAAACAAAAACAATTCTTTCACTTGTGATCATTAGCCCATGTATATCTGCTGCTTTTAATGTTTAGTTAATGGCACAAACAAACTTAAAAGATTGTCACTAAAGGTATATACATATATATTTGTTAAGGTAATTTGCTGTGAAAATGCAAATTATAAGGAGCGCACCCCAGTTTGTAGATATGGCAAATAACAAGCCACTAGGATTTGAAATAGATTCCCATCCAATATCCAACTGTTGAGGCATCAGCAACATTCCTCCTTGCAGGGGGTCCCTGATATGTTCAGATAATGTCAAGGTGGGAACTTATCACAACTCTAATATGAAAAAAATAGGGAGTAACAAATTTACTGGTATATTCTGAAATTAGAATTAGGAAACATACAATATTTAGTTGATGGCAGTCTTCACTGGCTTTATGCAGTGATGAAGTGTACAGAGAATACGAATTGAAACCATAACTAAGTATGCAAAACTACTATCAAGTTGGAGAATATATTGAACCATAGAGAGCAGACCAAGTGACAGACAGAGATTTTGGTGAATCTTACCACATATCTGGCACAGCTGGTTTGCAGTCTTAGCATGAGCTACTTCCGTTTGCTGGGTGAACGAAACAGAAAACATACATGAGCAACATTGCTGCATTCTGTTCCAGCTGATAAACAGCTTAACTCCAACTAACTGGAAGGCGGTAGAGTCCACACAGAATAATGTGGTACAATAGATGTGCAATTGGCAGGGCACGTATGGGGAGAGTGGTAGTGGTGGGGGTTGCGGGCAGGTGCTGTAAGGGAAATACAGAGCACTGGAGGGGAAGTGCCATTCTAAACTGAAGCCTATGCTCACAGTTTTTGTAAATATTAAGTGGAATCCCTCCACACCCACACTGGCGTGGTGAGCATTCAGAAAGATTTACTGTCGCCTCTGCTTTTGTTAGCACCATTCATTGCAAACTATTTTGAATTTTGTGCAGTATCTTACGTAAATGGAAATATGACACTAAGTATGACCATTAACAAAATGATGGGCAGATATTCGTGAGGCTGACATATAAAGCTATAAGAAATGCAAAACTGAATTTTTTGTACTGAATAGTTCCTGTAAAATTGTTTTAGAAAAATTGCAAGGCATGTGCTATGATTCTGTTATTGCAGCACGTTGCTGATTGGCTGAAAGTGGACAAACAAGGTCAGTCTCCCCTTCTGAACAAACAATTGAGCTCGACCAGTGCTTTGGATGAAAAATGGTCACTGCGCATCGGCCATCGTATCCTGTGTGGACTCTGAATGACGGTAATGAGACACACGTGACAATGACAAAGTTGGGGCTGCTTATCAGACTCAAAGCTCAAACTGAATGTGCAGAACATAGCATTGGCTATACTTTTCATATCTTGGTCAGTGCCACAGTCCTCTAAGCATCTGACTTCAAAAATTTAACCTTGCCAATTACATAGGAGATCAGGGGCCAGTGCCTTCCTGCTGATATTTAGGAGCTGACAACATCTTTTTGCTGACAGATTTCTTAGGCTGGCACAGTTCCAATTTGCAGAAATATGATTCTCACTGGATTCCTACGCCTCCTCGAGGAAGAAGAATAATTGTGTAAAACTTGAGTAGTTTTTAGCAATTCCTGCCATTTTAAGTAAGTTATCAACTGCTACCAAAATGACAGCAGCTGAAATCTGTTTCCAGATTTTGGTTCTTCAGTATGTTAGGAATCATTATCAATAAGTTTCTTCCTTTCAGAAATTATGTTAATGGTTTAAATCACTATAGAATTTTCGAGGAACTCGAAGTAAAATCTGACCGCTCGCTCATTAATCTTTATCAACTCTTTCTTCGTTTGCAGCTTTGTGTGGCCACCCGTGTGGCTGTCCTGAAAAGTTCCACTGTATTACATTACTTTGAAACTTGATTTGTGAGATTCTAATGTCTGCAAAACACTGTTTCATTGTGTCAATTCTCACAAACTCTTTACCTGTTGGCACTTGTCTTAGGATCTTTGGCTGACAGTCATGTAGCGGTTTTCTGACTTATCCCCAACCCGAGTTGCTGGAATTGTCTATCTTAGACATCAGAAAAACTGCTCAGCTATAGGTGTAAGACAAGTGACAACAAGAACCAAGTGAACAAGTGGCCACCAAAGTTTCAACTGTTTTATTATAAACCTACACTTGATAATTAACAGTTTCAGTCACATCATTTATACAGAACAGTCATATGTGTTTTTGCCATTACAGGTCTGAGTTGTTGACATTTAATTCATGGCTGGACAAAGCATGCAGGCAACTTGAAGATAAGGAGCGATCTCTGTCCAATCTGAACAAATTACACAGCAGCACTGACAGCACTAAGGAGTTTGTTAGTGATGTCATTGCTCATCAGGCAGACTTGCGGTTCATTACTATGGCTGCTCAGAAATTTTCAGACGAGTCAAAGGTTTGTGATTAGTTTTCAACTATTAAAGCTCTGTTATGTGAGTAAACTACTGGTTTGGTAGTTAACAAAGGTAACTTCGCTTATTTATGGTAATTTGAGTATCGAATCTTGAGAAGTGTTTGCTTCTGCAATTGAATTATTCTTTCTGAGAATTGTAAGCAATCTGTTCAGCGGTGGGCATGACATTCACAATTGAGTGTAATGAAAATTTTAACAGGTCATATGATATGAGGGTGCATCAAATATAAAGGGGATGTTATTTTTTATTTAAAGTCATTTATTGAAAAAATCAAGACAATTATAATTTATTTTTCCACACAGTCTCTCCTGCTTTCGAAATGCATTTGTCCTAGCGTATAGGCAGCTTTTTGATGCTCTCATCATAAAAAGAACTTGGTTGTGTCACCAGCCAGTTGCGCACGAAGTCATCCGCACCCTTATCATCTTCAAATCGTCGCCCTCCTAGAGCTACTTTAGGCTGTCCGAATAAATGGAAATCTCAGGGTGATAAGACCGGGCTGTGAGGATGATGATCAAGTGTAGTCCAGTGCATTTCCTGTAGCTTGGAGACAGAGCTGCAGTATGGGGTCACGCATTGTCACGGAGGAGGATGAACTGTCGAATCGATTGCTCTCATCTTTTGCAGTGATATGCAGCTCTCGTCTTGTTCAACAGTTGACAGTAGTAAGCAGCATTGATTGTGCGTCACTCGTGCAAAAAATCAATCAGCAAAATGCCTCACTGATTGAAACACAGTTGTAAGAACTTCGCCAGTTGACAGTCTAGTCTTGGGTTTCACTGGTGCTGCCTCCCTTTTCCTCTGCCACTCCTTACTTGCTTGTTTGTATTCTGGAGTGTAGTGGTGGACCTACGTTTCGTCGCAGGTGACGATCTGACTAAAAAATGCATCACCTTCTTTCGTAAATCTTTCTGTAAGCCTCTGACAGACCTCCAAACGTCTCAACTTCATATTTTCGGTCAAAAGTTCAGGGACCCATCTGGAACACTCTTTACGGAACTGTAGGTTATTTGCGACGATTGCTTGACTGCTCCCCTAACTGATTCTGACTTTTTGTGCAATTTCTGATACTCTCGCCCATCGATCATCGTCAGTAATGTCTTTAACCGCATGAACATTTTTGTCTGTAATGCTGGTCCGAGGATGGCAATCGTGTTGCTGATTTTCCACACGTTCTTTTTATGCCAGGCAGTCACAAGTGTCCTTGATAATGTTTTATCACTGACCTGTGCGTTCAATCTTTGGCAAATTTCCACTGCTGTAACTCCTTCATGAGCAAGAAATTTGATAATTATGCATTGCACAATGGAGGGGTGCACCTGTTGCTCAGACATCGTGATGAAACGGTGGGAAGTATATAACAGCACGCTCTCCTCACTTCTAACAGTCTTGCCTAAGTATAGCAGAAGTGTCGGCCAGTCCTACCAACTGTTGATGTTCAGGAACAAAAATCCTGTTAATATTTGATCCCCCCTCATATGTATCAGAAAGAATGGTCAAATTTGTCAGCAAGTGAGATATCCATTGTAGCATGTGACACTATTTTGAACAGGCAAATTTGAGGGTTATATAATGCTATCAGTGTTTATGCTTCAGTACTATAAGACTATCATACTAAACTTTGCTTGCATAGTTAATGTTTCATGAGACCCAGTGTAATGTGTAGTAGTGGTAATGTAAATTCTTTTAGACCCATGGCATTCGTGCAGAACAAGAAGAGCAAAAGAGCTTGTTGGAGTAGATACAATATAATTTAACACTGAAACCACTACAGCTTAAATTTCATGTTCACATTATTATTAATTGAAATGGTATGTGAAATGTATTTTGTTTAACAATTTAAAAATACATTTTTAAAACATTGAGTGTTAACTGTAAAAAAAGTGTTGATAAAGAATTTTGTTATCATATCAAAGATTCAGCACATTAAAAACCAAAAGAATAAGCTACGTTCATTAAGAGCATTTTCAGTGTTACAGTATGCAAGTTGCCTGGTAAGGTTATAAAACTGATCTAGAATGGGAACCAGTTTGTACAAGAATGAGGCAAGAGTTTGTGTAAAATTTATTCCAAACATAGTCCTAGTGCTATAACAAAGAAGTAGTCTGAATCAGATATAATTGTTGGAGATTGTTTGTCTCTTTTCATCTCTTAGACTTACCCATTCTCTATAGGCAGTGGGCTCCGCCTTGAGCGTAGCCCTTTTTGCTATCACGATCAATCCAATTATGGATTGCATTCCACCTAATGTCTCAGGCTCTCTCTTTGTCGATGACTTCGAGATCTACTGCAGTGCCCAGAGAACATGCCTCCTGGAGCGCTGCCTTCAGCGTTGTCTAGACAGCCTCTACTCATGGAGCGTGGCAAATGGCTTCCGGTTCTCTGAAGAGAAGACGGTTTGTATCAACTTTTGGCGATATAAAGCGTTCCTTCCGCCATCCTTACATCTCGGTCCCGTTGTTCTCCCATTCGTGGACACAACTAAGTTTCTAGGGCTCACGCTGGACAGGAAACTGTGTTGGTCTCCACATGTCTCTTATTTGGCGGCCCGTTGTATACGTTCCCTTAATGTCCTCAGAGTTCTTAGCGGTTCATCTTGGGGAGCGGATCGCACTGTCCTGCTTCGCTTGTATCGGTCCATAGTCCGATCGAAGCTGGATTATGGGAGCTTCGTCTACTCGTCCGCTCGGCCATCCCTCTTACGCCGGTTCAACACCATCCACCATCGGGGGATATGTCTTGCGACCGGAGCCTTCTACACTAGTCCTGTCGAGAGTCTTTATGCTGAAGCTGCCGAGTTACCATTGACCTACCGGCACGACGTACTGCTGTGTCGGTATGCCTGCTGGCTGTTGTCTATGCCCGACCACCCCTCTTACAAGTCCTTCTTCGCCGATTCTCTCGACCGTCAGTACGGGTTGTATGTGTCTGCCCTGCTGCCCCCCGGAGTCCGCTTCCGTCGCCTGCTTCGACAATTGGATTTTGCCCTCCCTACCACCTTCAGAGAGGGTGAGAGCCCGACACCACCTTGGCTCCAGGCTCCGGTTCATATTTATCTCGACCTCAGGTCACTCCCGAAGGAGGGTACTCCGGCTGCAGTGTATTGCTCACGGTTTGTCGAACTTCGTGCTCGACTTGCCGGTCACACCTTTATTTACACCGATGGCTCCAAAACTGACGATGGTGTCGGCTGTGCCTTTGTCGTCGGGGCCGCCACCTTTAAATACCGGCTCCTCGACCAATGTTCCAGCTTTACGGCCGAGCTTTTTGCTCTCCAGCAGGCCGTTCAGTATGCCCGCCGCCACCGCCATTCATCATATGTACTCTGCTCTGACTCACTCAGTGCTCTTCAGAGCCTTGGAGCTCCCTATCCGGTCCATCTCTTGATTCAGCGGATACAGCAGTCCCTCCATTCTTTCGCTGATAATGGTGGTTCTATCAGCTTTCTGTGGGTTCCCGGACATGTAGGAGTGCCTGGGAATGAGGCTGCGGATGCTGCAGCCAAGGCTGCAGTCCTCCTGCCTCAGCCAGCCTCCCATTGTGTCCCGTCATCTGACGTTCGTGGGGATGTATGTAAGAGGCTTGTGTCGTTGTGGTGGGATGCTTGGTCATCCCTCCAAGGAAACAAGCTCCGGGCAGTAAAACCGCTCCCAACTGCTTGGACAACATCCTCCCGCCCATCTCGGCGCGAGGAGGTCCTTCTGACCAGGTTGCGGATTGGGCATTGCCGGTTTAGCCACCGCTACCTGCTCTCCGGTGACCCAGCCCCGCAGTGCCCTTGTGGTCAGGCATTAACAGTGCGCTATGTTTTATTGTCGTGTCCCCGTTTTAGTCAATTTCGTGTTGTCCTGTCCCTGCCATCTACTTTACCGGATGTTTTAGCTGATGACGCTCGAGCAGCTGCTCGTATTCTGCGTTTTATAACTTTAACTGGCTTGTCCAAAGACATTTAACCTTTTTACTTATGACTGGGCGCTAATGACCTCTGCAGTTGAGCGCCCTTAAACCCAAACAAAAAAAAAAAATCTATAGGCAGTAAATTAACTTGATCCTGTAGAGTAGTACTGAAAGTGTTCACCAATGATTTCATTATTATCTTTTCTCACAGTCCACAGGCAACAAAAATATTCTAGATACTCTGCTAGCAGTGTTGTGGAGAAGATGGAAATTGTCAATCACAACATTATTATAATAATTAAGCATAATAGAAGAGATGCCATGTTATTTGAAACAAAATTATGTTGTTATGCAACCACTAATGTTCATCCCAGAAAATGAAATTGGAACAGCGTCCCACTTAAGTTGGCATAACTTCTGTGTTATGATGAACAGGACCAAAGTGCTGTTATTGTTTTCTTGGCTGCCCACTGACAAACACCGGTAGACATCCATTGAAGAGTGAAGACAGTGTATGGGGCACAGTAGTAGTTTTCGACAAATGTGCTATCCCATATACATTCTTCATTCTTTGATGGATGTCTGCTGGTGTTTGTCCTTCAGTATCCAAGAAAAGAATAATAGCACTTTGGTTCTGTGTGGAAGCATTTGGTAATAATGTCGCCACAGTTCACATTTGCACATGCGAGTCAGAACGACTGATTCGTTGCCTACACGTTCGTGCTTGTATACCTGCATCGAAGTTGTGCTAAGTTGCATATGTGCTACAGCAATCCTCTCAAATGGAAACTTTTTGATCACCTCTTATAGCAAAGAAAGATAACAGTCTGAATATTGTGAAAAGGATAGTTGCTACTCACCATACAGCGGAGAACGCGCACACGCACACACACACACGCACACAGCTGGAGTCATAATCTGTCTCCTGCTGCCAGAGACTGTGTGTGTGTGTGTGTGTGTGTGTGTGTGTGTGTGTGTGTGTGTGTGAGGGGGGGGGGGGCTGTCTATTTTTGACAAAGGCCTCGTTGGCTGAAAGCTGGCTTTTTATTGTGCCTTTCTGTGGCTCAGCATCTCTGCTATATGGTGAGTAATAACTATCCTTTTCATAATATTGTCCATCCTAGATTTTCCATTGTTTGAAAAATAACAGTCTGCTATTCAGTCCCCAGTCTTATAGTGACTGGGTTATGGGAGGGCTTCTGGTTTGACATGTCGCAAAATTTTCTGGTTTTAAATTTTTTGTAGTTTCCCTAAGTTATTGCATAAAAATGCCTGTACTAGTTGTTAATTATCCTAAGTGTTTTCCTGTTTACATATCTTTTCTACTGTAACTGTATTCGTATAGCAATGTATTACAGTATATTATATAAATACTTGATATTTTTCTCTTATTTTGTCGGTGTTCTTTTCAGTTCTTACTTATTAAATTATGAACAGTTTTTATTTTAGTGCAGATATGGCAGGTCTATAGGTATGCCACTGCCATTTCTTCCTTATACAATGGCTATTCATTCAGACCATTTGTTTGTTTTACCTTCATATAAACATTAAATAAAATTTTTTGTGATCCTGTTATGATATACTTTTATACAGGAATACCTGTCCATACTGAACGATTTCCGAGGAGGACTGCCAGAACGCCTTCCACATGTTGAGCATCCTGCACAGTCATTAGTAAGCCACGAAGTTTCAGAGGCATCTGTGCGATATCGGGATCTGTTGTCACGTGCAGAGGGACTATCAGACCGGCTAAGTGGTGTTGGTGGTCGTCAGCGAGAACATCAGGATGCACTGGAAAAAGCAAGAACATGGATGCGTGAGGCAGAACCTCGTGCACACAAGACTTTAGCAGAACCAACAGGAGCAGACCCTCGTACACTAGAAGAACAGTTGATTCGGGCACGTTCACTCTCGTCAGAGTTTGTTGCTCAGGGAAGACTCATAGATGCAGCCAAGCTGGTGAGTTCTGAGGGAACGTAAATTTCTCCATGTCTCTCTCTCTCTCTCTCTCTCTCTCCTTTTTTTTATATATATATATTTTTTTATTTTTTTTTTTGGTGGGGGGGGGGGGGAGGTGTTAAATGGAGAAAAAGTTGCCAATCTTGATCCTATAGTCTTATGTAGACTATGTCAACATTTAATTATTAAGTGTGGTAACTACCAATTCTTGTTCCTCCTTGCCCATCTTTGTAGCCAAATGAGAGAGAGGTTGACTAGACACATCCTGTGGCATCAAAAATGGTTAATTTGCCATGGGAGTTTCAGTTTCTGCTTTAGAGAAATATGGAAGCCATATGTTGACATCAGTTCACTATGATTAAGGGGAGAGACAATATTTGACCCCAGGAAATCCAGATTTTAGTCTAAAAATATATATAATAATTTTATTAATATGAATATGGCATTTTAAATTCCCTTAAATGTATTACTATAAATTGACCATATTTACCCGATTGGAAGATGAGGTTTCTCCCAGACTTGTCATTTTAAAAATACAAGGTCATCTTATATTTGCAGATTAAACTATTGCTGCCGAGGTTAACATTTTAACATCATTTAATAGAGTACATAGGAATTGTCTTACATTTACGGATCACGCTATGGCTATGGAGATAATGTGCAGATTTATCTTGAAGAATTCAGAGGATGGGCAAATGATACTTGCATTCCTGATACGCTTGTTACTGTATAGATGTTGCTTGAACAATCACGTGACATTTGATTCACGAAGTGCTAGTACAAGGATTACATGAGTAACTATGAACTAGCCACCGCAACAGTCTATTGCTCTGCTTAAAATTTGACAATTTTGTGAAACACAGGACAAAATAGCACTAAATTCGATGGTATTACAAACTGTTACTGTATTTGAATAGGTTTTGCAATAAAAGCTCTCATACAAGTATGGATATTGTTTACAAACATTAATGCTGCTTTTTAAATAAAGGTAACTTTCAAAAGCGTAAATGTTGTCATTAAGAAAACATTACTTGTTCTGAACTCAGATCAATATTTTATTTGATAATGAGGGACTGTAAATGATTTACTAAGTAGGTCACAAATGAGAAAATTGATTGCTGTTCACATATTAGAATACTGGGTAAAAATGTTATTAGGGTTTAATCAGCTTTAGAACATGATGGTGACATTCAAATGAAACAAGAAGGAAAATTAATCCTGATTGAAATGTCTGACAAACAAAATAAATCATATTAAACTGACTATAATTGTTGTCTTGAGAATAAATTACAGTGGCAAGACCCATTGTGGAGATTTTACCAATAGATTCCAGTAGATCATAGCATGAGCAGAAGTTCAGGAATTGGAATGAATCATGAGTTCCATCTTTTATATAGATATCAGTTACTGTTATTACTTAACAGCAGTATTCATTTCTGCAAGAAACAGCAAAAGTCCAGATAGGGGCCATTGGTGTGCTTATGTATTTCGTGGTGCAATGTTATTGATGCTCACCATGGTGTTTTATCCATGGGAGAGTGTCACAGAGATACTGAAGGAACTGAACTGGAAGACTCTTCAAGGTAGACGTAAACTACCCCCAAGAAAGCCTATTAACAAAGTTGCAAGAACCAGCTTTAAATGATGACTCTTGGGATATAGTACAATCCCCTATGTATCACTGATGTAGGGATGATGAGGTTAACTCGTATGGGAATGGAACAGCTAGAAACCCAAAGGACTGATACAATGGGTCGTACCCTCTGCTATGCAACTTATGATAGTTTGTAGAGTATAGATGTAGATGTATTACTGGAATGAAAGTGGTTATGTCAGTGGCTGGTTCTACGCAGCCAATGAGAGAGCAGCGAACAGGTGATATATTTGGAAGCAAGAGACATTGTAACATGCTATAGCATGAAAATAATAAAAAATAAAGGCTCTTTACTCAGGTGTAGTTTGTTATAACGGTCACTGTAGCATGAAAAATACTTTGTGAATATTGTCTTTGGCTTAAATGTGTTGTAGGTTAAAAAAGCCAACAGTAATCTTAACAACTTGACTTTTAAATAAATTGTAAGCAGAACGGCTTTCAATATTGCTATTAAATGTCCTTGGAGAGCTGTGGAATTATTTTGTAACAAGCAATCCCTTTTTTTTTCTCCCACCAGGGGCTACAAATTCTTTGAAACATGACTTTATTAATAATCTCTGGTATCTGGTTTGATGTATATGCAGACAATACACATTTTATGTTATTGAGCTCATTGAACATCATGTATGTAACACAGTGTAAAATTTCCTCATTCTAGGTGCTTTCAGGTAATGTACTTGTTATATGCAATCCAGTTTAAGCAAAATCTGAAAATTATTAAGACTGTTGTTCAATATTTCATAAGATATTAAGAATTTATCACTCATCTTCAGCAAAACTTGGCTCTCTGGGCTGTATTTAACAAAAAGACAGCCAATGGTGGGAATAGTCCACTAGTCTTAATGTCGTATTACCCAGGAAAGGACATTACTTTTACACTAATGTTGGAGTATTCCTTTAAACTTTACAATAATAAATGTATTTTCAAACACAAACAAAGAAATTATTAATTGCTACAGACCTTGAGAGATATATGTTGAGCAAAATCTCGGTGCGTCCATTCAATTCAGCGAAACTAGCCAAAGGGGTGAAACATTTTATCAAACAAAACAATTGCCATATATTTTTTGCAATGTCTTTGTTTTTTTTTCTGTGAGATCACGTACACATGGTACTCAACATTACATCTTTGGTTCAATTCATTAGACATGAGTGTTTTGTTATGTACATTTAACATCTTCACTAAAATCAGTTCCAGGAAATGGTATAATGGTCAGATCAGTATAGAAGCAAAATCCAGCTTGTATTTGAATAAAAACAGCTGTTTTCTCAGGTCCGACTGTAACCACAACCTCAGAAATTGCAACTTATTCAGAAGTAGTAGCCAAATATTTGTGACAGTGAAGATATAAATTTCACAACTCTGCTACTAGGATGTTGGTGATGGCGATTAAAAATCATATTATCAAAATGTAGAAAGTCTATAAATGGCATAATTTTAGAACAGATATAATGTTAACTTTTTAGGCAGATATGTTGTCAATAAAACAGTTCGTAATTTTGATTAGTGTGAATATGTTAAAAGTAAATTTTTCTCAAGAAGCCTCTTGAAGAAATGGGGGTCATCTTATTATCAGCGTCGTCTTATACTCGGGTAAATATAGTATGATGACAATTTTTTACAAAATATTGATATAAAAAATACACTTGTTATTGTATATACTTAGTTTTTTAGGGTAGTCTAATCAGCAGGTTACTAATATGTGATACATTTTCAGTCTCTTGGAGCACTCCTGCGGTCTCTTGAAGGTCAGCAGACGCAAGCAGAGGTGGCGTCATTGGAAGCACCTGTTCATGAATTAGAAGACAAATACAAGCAACTCTCAGAGGCTCTTTTGGAGAAGTGCCAGGAACTAGACACTGCTCTTGTCCAAAGTCAGAGTGTGCAGGATGCACTTGACAGCCTTACACAGTGGCTGAACAGCGCTGAGAATAATGCCAAGTAAGCATATGTGATCTACTAGAAGTATCAACATATTAGTGTGAAATTGCTCAGACCTGTAAAATGTGCCAACAGATTTAATACTTAAAGCCTCACTAAGATGCAGGAAGAACCATTAGAGGAATTACAGTTAACAGCAAGGCTAGTGCAAATAATGGATGGAGTAAAGGGTTACCACTCAAGATATGGTAAAGATAGTTTACAGACATACAAACTAGACTGAAATCATCACTGAACTTCAGGGCAATTTCTTCCCTTAGAGCTACTAAAGCACGATCATATACGTGCATGGCTACAGTGTCCCAATGATGTAATTGGACTGCAGCACCAGGAAGTGTGTGTGTGTGTGTGTGTGTGGGGGGGGGGATTATTTCTCTTCCATCCAGAACTTCTTGTGTTGTAAGAACAATGGCATATAATGTTTACAGCCCCTATGTGACTATTTGATAGCAGTTGTAATTCTAATATATGTATCTGATGTATTGTGGTCTTGCTTTTAGTCAGCTCAGCTTCATAGTGATTGTCTTGTACACCAAATGATAATGCGGACACTACACTACACACATTTTGTCCATTCTAGGAGTCTTCAGCGGCCAGCAAGCCTCCACAAGGAAAGACTAGATGAACAACTTCGTGAACATAGGCTACTACAGGCAGATGTCGACCAGCACAGGCCTAGCATTGAAAGTGTTTCTCAGTCAGCTCAAGAATTAATAGCCACTGCATCTAATCCTAGGCTGGCTAAGAAAATAGATGTGAAGCTCAAGGACGTAACATCAAGGTTTGTGCGAGACAATAGTAATTGTTCATCACCAACACATTTTTGTCATTTGTGTTTGCTTCCACAATATGTTGCCCAAATTATCATTGCATATATGCTAAGAGAAGTGTAATTGGGCAGCATGTTTCTTATAAAATGGTGTAGTTGTATTTCTCTCTCTCTCTCTCTCTCTCTCTCTCTCTCTCTTTCTCTCTCCTTATAAATGTCTCCTTCATTACCTCCTCAGCTGCCCTTTTGTCTGGTACATCTTACCCCTTCCAATTGCCACATCCCTTTCTAATTTTGCTTGTTAATTTTCATCAGGGGTCTAAAGGGAACTTCTGCAAAGTATAGACAGCTATTACTTGCAGTTTGGCACTTTGTGTACACAGATGTGTAAAATTCTTTTTTACACATAAAATAAGTCTATGTCACATATTTCTGACTCGGCCCTCTCTGTGTCCCTTCGAATAACTTGCATACAGTTCACTCTTAGTTTTTTTACTGTGAGCATCTCAGTGACATTTTATATTCAAAGTTTACAATTTTCCAGATTTGAGAAGCTCTCTGAGCGAACATTACGCCGTACAGAATTGTTAGAAGATACGCTGGCAGCCTTGACGTCATTCTCGACACGTGCAGGCAAGCTGGAGACTTGGTGTTCACAGACCGTGGAAGCACTCGAAGCTTCTGCTGGTCGCTTGGATGCTGAAGAGTTGCAAGTTCGTGTAGATACACTAGCCACACAGAAGGAAGCACACAGACCAGAGTTTGAGGAAACTGTTCGAGCAGGCCGTAGTCTTGTGGGCAAGAAAGATGTCACCGACACTGTTCCTCTAAGAGACAGAATCAAGGCAAGTATTATCACAATCACTGTCAGATTGTGTTTGTGGGCATTTACCTGTTCCCTTAGCCTAGATCAGAATCTGCAAAGTGGGAAATGCATGGATATGCCAGCTGGATTGTGTTCTGGTTCAGCTGATATTTAAGTTGCATTATGGACAGCAACTGTACTGAAATGTAGTAGTGTAGTAACCATGTAGTGGCAAATAATAGACTGAAGTTAAAAAGAATAGAAAAAAGATGGACAATATGGGTGAGTGAGTGCTGATTAACTGGAAAAGTAGGTAATAAATAGCAAAAGGGGATTGGAATGTGCAATGTAGAAGGAAGTAATTGAGCCTGTGCGTCCACTATAGGTAATGCCTAAGCAGATGTAAAATTGTCATGAATAGCTTGAGAAATTCGTTTCTGGTAGACAGAGATACAATGAGGTAAAATAAAAATCACCAACCGAACATTATAGATTATATGTCCCTTATTTTAGAATGGAAAATCCAGTGCAGATTTCCTCCCAAAATAATGATGTTAAATGCTGCACTTTATGATGGGGTACAGTTGCTAGAGAAGTAATTTACGAATTGTGTACATTCATTGCCCTATGCACTCCTAAAATGATTGTGCCTAGCTGCCTGTCCGCCGTCATGTTGAAATTTTGATTATTAATTCAGATGAGAGATTTGAATTGGATCTAGCTCAACACTTATTTGTGAGAGAGATTGCAAATTTCCTTTGCCTTACACAGAGATAGCATGATGTGGCTGAAAATATGATTTTTAGAAAGTTTCATTCTTTGGATGGGAAACTGTGAAGTTTAAGACTACATTTAGTTGTGTGCAACAGTCGTAACCAATCAAGTGAACACTGTATTATATTGAATTATATATTGTGATTGAAAGGCTCAGCACCTACGAACATAAACATTTTTGAATTCAAACTGCCTTGAAGATCTTTCGTGTATCATACATCATAGCCTATATGCCGAAGGACATCGTGTATTACCAGCAGATCCAGTTGTCGTAACATCTGGTGTGGAACATTAGCGACAAGCAAGCACTATCTCAGGCATTTGTTTGTGAATGGGCAAAGCTTGTCTTGGCTGTATAAATAAATATAGTGCAGCTGTTGCTGATTTTCTTCCAAAATGATTCGACTTGTTTAATTACTATTCTAGTGTTTCACTGAAGTTTTACACTAACAGATGAAATACATACAGGGTGTTTCTGTAAGAGAGTGCAAAAATGCAACAGGACATAGAGACTTCTCCACTGAACGATTTGAGGTGGGAACCTGGGGTCAGAGAAGCCAGCTTAAGGAAGTACGGAAGTAAACTTTTCTACTGCGTTGTCTAGCCAGCTTAAGGAAGTACGGAAGTAAACTTTTCTACTGCGTTGTCTAGCATTAATCTTTTCCAGCTTATTTACGACTACCTGTGTTCTAGTGTGCATGTACTGTGCTGTTTACTGACATGTACATTCTTTATTACCTGCAAGGAAACAAGGAGGATGAGCCTGATTACTAGGAAGCCGTGATGCTATAGGCCATTTGAATCGCCACCAGTACTTGAGGGTTGTGCAAAAGGTTGTACCTGAGTTGATGGAGAACTTACCCTTGGCTGTTCGTGAGAGGATGTGGATACAACATGACAGTGCACTGCCTCACTTCAGTGTGAATATCCACAACCATCTCAATGCTGTATTTCCTGGTCGCTGGTTTGAAAGGGGAGGTCCTATTCTGTGGCTTGAGAGGACACATGACCTGAACCTCCTCGATTGTTACCTATGGGGATATCTGAAGTCACGTGGATATGAGAGACCAGTGGATATGGAGCTGGAATTAGTTGCCGGAATTGTAGCTGCCTGTGAAGTGATTCAAAACACACCAGGGATATTTGTCAGGGTGTGTCAGAATCTTGTTTGTTGATGTCATTCTTCCACTGAGCTTGTTGTCAGTGAGTTTCAGTACATTTTGTAAGATACAGTACAAGTGATACCCTCATTGTGTCAGTTACCTGTAACTAATGTAAACAGAAAAGTACACAGTGATTTGTTTTTATTCCTATTATCTCCTCAAGATGGTTTCTCCGACCCCTAGTTCCCTACCTCAAATTCTTCAGTGGAACATCCACTATGTCCTTTTAAATTTTTGCACACTCTTACAGAAACACCTTGTATGTTGAAGATGAGAATGTCAGTTGAAGCAGTGAGGAACCGTGGTAAAAGTACAACAAATGAAGGAAGGAGGGTGAGGAATATTGTATCTGCAAAAAAAAATAAATAAATAAATAAATAAATAAATAAATAAATAAATAAATAAATAAATAAAAAGAATAAAATAAAATTCCTAGCCTATACTTTTAGGGATTTGCATGTTATTCAGGTTAAGTCACCCTATCCTGCAAAGAAGAAAGTTCTTCTCCATCATTTTAACATATCCTCAGATCGTTGCTGCAAACTTTATGGTCTTCGCTCTTCAGTGTGTTTCCATATCTGCCGTATTGATGAAATGTGACTCATAGCAATTGCTTTGTTTCCAGACATGAGGAAATTTGTGGATGGATGTCAAATGAGTAAGTTGGAGCTGAGACAGATGTGTAGTTCATACAATCAGATAGATCCTTATGTGTTAAGGGGATTAAAAAGTTGGAAAGTCATTAAACTGCCCCTTGTATCTTATCTTTTAGATGAATATTTTGCAGAGTTTGGGAAATTTAGTAATTATACAAATCTGACAAGACTTTACAAATTTGTGTAACATCTACTGTAGCCTTCAACTTCCTTTCCTTCATTTTAGTACCTGGAGGGTCAATGGAAAGAACTGGGACTTCAGCTTGAAGAGAAGCAGCGTCTAGGAAAAGCACGTGTTGACCAGCTGAATGCATATGAGCGACTTCATGAACAAGTTATGGAGTGGCTGACAAAAATGGAGAGTCGTGTACAGCGACTTGATCCTGTTGCTGTCGATACAGATGTTCTGCGTGCTCAAATTGAAGAACTTAAGGTTTGTTAGAGAACTAGACTTTTTTTTTTAATTCATACATGAGGAGTGTCCTTTGTAGGTAAAGAATTTATTTATGACCCTCACTAGCTTTCAAATGTGTTTGAAAACACTCGTGTGTCATGAGAAGAACTGATTATGAATGATCAATTTGGTTTTATTCACTTGTAGCCTCTCCACAAGGAGTATCGAGAATATGTTGGAACAGTGGATCGTCTGAATGACTTGGGAAATGCTTATGACAACCTTCTTCGTGGCGATCGCCCTGAATCACCTCAGAGACGTCGATCATCTGCATATAGTCCCACAAAGAAGACTTCAGTTACAGCTAGCCCACGTAAGTTCCTCATATGTGCCTACTTAGAAAGCTATTTTCTAGTTGAAAGTCGTGTAAATATGTGAATGCTTTCACAAGGTGTTCTATATGGGAAAACAATTACAAACAAAAAAATTGCAGGGTATCTAGTAGTGATGATTCTAAATTTTTTAGTGAATAAGTGTAAAGAGGGAGCGATTACAAAATGATGATGTTAGCCTCATACATGAGAAATACAAAATCTTTTAAGATCATTTCTTGTCTGTTATTGACGAACTAATCGTAAGTTTGTTGCACAGTACCTATTACCTAGTTTTTCTACAGAAAGACTTAATGAAGCAGCAGACTGAGCTATTTTTTGTCAGATAGCAAAGAACTTCAGCCATTTGTTAATCATTAAAGGGCGAAGATTCCTTCAATTAAAACTAGATACCAAATAGGGTAATAATAATGTGTGTACCTAACATTATCAGTCTAAGTAATTATATAAACAATTTTTCATTCTAGCATTTTACCCGTGCAGACTTAAATTTCAGTGGGAATGTGTGTACAAAGGAAGTGGGAAAAATATGAGGTTGAAATCAATAGACATTTTCCCTCATGGCCATTTTCTCAAAAATGAAAAAAGAAAGTGAAAGGGGGGGTGGGGGTGGGGGGAGCAACGTAGAATGGTGATGTAATAAATTTCTATAAACAGAAGTTATCAACAGATTCTCAGTGAGGTTTCAGGAATGGTTTGTTAATTGATAAGTCACTTTATTTTGTCTTACACAGAGTAAAAGAAATTGATAAAAAATTATGTATCTTCTGTAACTTAAAAAAGGATTTTAGATACCAGTACTGTGTTATCGAGTTATTGGTAACTCATTCAGGTGGCTTCAGGCTTCATAAAAAACAGGAAGTATGATTTTACTGTGCAGTATTACATAATTTTGAATGATGTTGCATATGTTGTGTGCCAGAGCCACTCCTTTTCCGGGTATGAATTTGACATGCTTCAACCGTGGCAAATAAGTAATCTTTTCCAGATGGTGCAATGATAATTGTCAGTCAGAAAATGAATAATATGACAAATCAAGTTCTGAATTAAAGTACTTTTTACTTCACAGCTTGTCTGACTCTCAATTGCAGTGAGAAGCAGACGAAGCTATATTTGTTTAAAAGAAGGTGGATAGGAAGCTCTTAAATTTAGCACATTAACAGAGCAGGATAGAAACATCAAGGCTAAGATGTTAGGGCACATAAAGAGAATGGAAAACAAGAGAATTTCCAACAAGATGTATGAAATGGAGACCAGAAGGAAATGACTAAGAGGAAGACCATGAGATAGATGGCTGAGAATTGTGGAGGTGTGTGTTCAAAGAAAAGGCAAGGACTGCAGCAGAGTGAACTCGGAAAGATGGTGGAAAAGCAGGATTAGATGGTGAGTTCAAAAAGACACAGCCTGGGGCTGGAAACTGTTCATGAATCAGAATCAGCATGTTCCCACTGCATTGACTTGTTTTGTCTGTGGGGTATAGTTGTGCACCAAAGTTTCATCTGTGGTCACAAACTGGTGCAATAAATTTTGTTCGTTTCTCCTAAAACGGGCCAAACATTGGTCAGATATATCCATTCTCGTGCGTTTTTGATCCAGCATCAAGAGTTGTGGCACCCATCTTGCAGATAATTTTTTCATTTCTAATTCTTCAGTTAAAATGTGATACACCCTTTCAGATGACATCTGGCAAGCATGAACAATTTCATGCACTTTCAATTGGCGATCCTCCATGGCCATTTTGTGCACTTTTGCAATGATTTCTGGAGTAGTGACACATCTTGGCCGACCCCTGTGTGGATCATCATGTAAGCGCTCCTGACCAAATTTAAATTCATTTGTCCACTTGACAACAGTTGAATATGAAGGAGCAGATTCCCACAGTATATTCTGGAAACTGGCATGAATGTCCTTTGCTTTCATACCTTTTTTTCTGAAGTACTTAATCACTGTTCGAATCTTGATTCCCCCGCCATCGTCACAAAGCACTACGCAGGAACAACAGAGCCATGTCACCACCACAGCTCTCTTCCAGGGGCACTGGTGTGGCACATGTTTACAGGTAACAGACCAATGAATATCATGTGAAAAACTTGTTGCGCTAGCGCTGACCTCTCGTGGTGGTTCCGGGAACTTTTGAAACCACCTTCATATATCCTCACCCAACTCCGCCGTCATGGCATACAGTCACACCAAAGGGGGGGGGGGGGAGGGGGGGGGTGTGGCGAAAACAGATTCAAGAGAACAAACAATACAAGTTGAAGGAATGTAAACTGAATTGTGTAGTTCATGTAGTGAGATGACACTGTTGGCAGCCATGTAGTAAATGAAGTACAGATGAAGTGGCTGCTCCATGTTGCGTTGCTGATTTTGTACTATGGCACAGAGTAGGCTGTGGTGTGTGCTCGTATCATCCTGTGCAGTGGGCATCCTTAGGATGTGAAGCTCAGTATGCTCTGTGAGACTGTCTCAATTTCTGTTTGGCCAAGACACAAGACAGATATTTATGAGGTCATGCAAAACTTTACACAGCTTTCTTTATGACTAAAATTAAAATATTTTACGAATGCTCAAAATGCAGGCAGACACAGCCATGTGCGATACTTATAAAAAACAAGATTTTCTTACACTGACATTTCAGTATACATACTTGCTCATGAAATGTATGCTTGACAGCATGGACCTTTTTTTAAAAAAGAATAGTGTTACCTATTTGGTTAACAGGACACAGAGGAATGTCCTTTATGTTGTGAGTACATTCACTGTTAAAAAAAATAAAATTGCAGTACTCTGTAGCATGATTTCTTAGTATGCTCTCACAAGAGCTGAAGAATCACTTCTTGAATGTTTTTTCTCTTGGAGGACTACTTTTCCCTGTAGGATTACGTTCAACCATTAATTGTAATTTGCTAAATGGAATAGAAGAATGGGGAAATACTGTATACGAAACGTTATGTTCACTCAATTGTATTATTGTAATTGTGACACTCTGAAATTATAAAAAACAATATTGGCATGTTTAGATGGTCCAGCCAACCTGATTCAAAATTGCTGGTTCAGATAAAAAAAATTTCCAGGTTTATGCTGGTATGCTTTCTATCAACAGGCCGTAGTCAGCACCATCTTTGTGCTTTCATTCATTGTTTGTTGTTATTATTCTTGTTGTTATTGTTTTTGTTTTGAAAATTTATGGTTAAAAGTTATATTTCTCGTTTATTACATTAAAAACAATTGTGTAATATAATGAGCATTTACATAATGAATTTTAGCTCTGCAGCGGGATGTGTGTTGAAGTTGAGAAAGTAGGAGGTAGGTAGTACTGGAAGTGAAGATGTGAGAGTGTGTTGTTAGTTGTGCCTTGGTAGCTGAACTGGTAGAACATTTGTCTGTGAAACCCAAAGGTTCTGGGCTCGAGTCCTGGTCCGGCACACAGTTTCATGGAATGATGTGTTTCCTGATCATACATCCTAGGGTAGAGGTTCATTGGAGTAAAAATAGGTAATATTGTGATTGGTATTTCAAGTCCTGACAGAGGCTATTTCATTGTATTTGATAAGAAGTGACTGTTATCAGTGGTGGTGGTGGTGGTGGTGGTGGTGGTGGTTGGGGGGCGTATACGAAATAAAACTGAATTATGCTTCAGGAGGAGAGAATATTTCAGAAGGAGAGAATATTTGGTTTGTAAAGACCTTCAGCTCTTCTCAAAAGGTATTATCTATCGCTGCATATGTAGTGTGAATAGTTTTTGAAGGCTATAAAACATGAAGGTTGAGCGCGTTCCTTTAGAAAGTCCATGGATTGCTTCCTTTCCCACCTTCAAATATCTAAGCTTGCACCCATGCTCTCTAATGACAACAGTATCGGACTGAGATTGGGTGATATATCAACATTGCTTCATATATGGTGCTCTTGGAAATAGTAATGTGATATTGTGGTTGTAAAGGCTATACCACCTGTCATTTACTGATTACTTCATATATCTAATTAAGCTGTAAATTTTTGTAATGATTGACTCACAACGTGACATTTGTTGCGAGATTTCCATTTCTAAATGTTTGTATACCCTTCATAGCCGAACACAGCAGGCAGCGATTGCTTACTGGTATATCACAAATCGGCCACATACATCAAAAATAGTCATTTTCAAAGTGATAAAATGAAATAAATCATATCAAAATGCATTACATTTGATTATTTTTTTTTATTTTATTTTATTTTATTTTTTTTTTTTACATAGTGCAAAAACTTTTCAGTTACATTCTCCTAGTTGTCTATGTGGCTATTACAGTTTATTCTCACAATACCATCATCTTTCAGTTCTCTGAATTCATGGCAAGTGCTTTGGCACATTACAGTTATTTATATCTGTCTTTGCGGGCCTACTTTTGATGATGTGATTGAACCAACTGTTAACTCTCTAGTTTTGAGCATCATGGAGGAGAAAAATGTTTTCTAATTATTTTTTCAGTTGGTACTCGACACTCAGTTTTATCTCCTCTTCCTTTTTTTATTACTCTTTGTCTAACCTCTGTGTCAGAACAGTTTCACTCTCTGATAATTTGAATTGTATATTGCAATTTTCTGTTATTTTAAAGGGCTACCATACTTGTCTGTTCTTTCTGCTATTGTTCTAATATCAAAACTTATGAACTACAGAACTCTCTCTACAAATGTAGTTTAGACAAAAGTTCACCTTGTCAGTCATTTGGGAAACATTTTATTCAGTTCGTCGATCTTCGCAAGAAGCTCGGTCACCATCTCCCACAAAATCTGTTGGCTTCAACGCTCAGAGCCCTGTTTCTCCTGGAGGTTCAAGTGGTTTCAGCAGCAGACGGTCATCACAGGATGGCTTCCACCTTGAAGGTGAGACACTTCTCCTTCAAAATATTATGTTTGGCTCTGTGCTTCTATCAAAAATGTAGGTCTGGTGCTGTGCATGGATGATTCATTTGCTGATTTGCTGCCAACATTATGTAGTATCTGAGTACACCTTTATGTAAATCTCTCTCTCTCTCTCTCTCTCTCTCTCTCTCTCTCTCTAATTGTACACCATCTGTGAAGCACATCTCTGAAGATGAATGTTCATCATTCATGTTCAGTTGTATGTTTCAATCCTGTATGTTTTAATTTTTTTGTTACCTAATTTGCATCTTTTTCTGGCAAATGTGTAGCTTTATTCGCTTTCTCTTTCATTTCTTTCCATTGTTTGTTTAGTTTGGTTTATGATAGCAAAATACTGATACAGGAAGGTACACATCTGCATTTTACATTCTAACAATTCGCTATGATATTATTGTCAGTAGCAGCAAGCAAATACTACCATTGCTAAAATTTTCATCTAAAACAGATGTTCGTTTCGTGAAGGCATACAGCTTTAATGTAAACCTTCTTCATTGAGTTATTCATCTTTTAGATCTGCAGCTCTTGTTTTTCTTTCTGTGTTTGCAGCTAAAGTACAGGATATAGGTTCTGCATATTATGCAAGAGCACTGTTTTTTTTTCTTTTTATCCAGATATGTTTCGGCACCTCTATGCCATCATCAGTGGGTTTTGTTTATTAAAAACTGTAAAAAGTGAACATATTTTTGGTTGTAGCTGATCTGACAAAGTGAGGCGTAAAGAAAGTTTTTAGGCCTAAAGAAAATTTTTGTTCATTTCTCTCCTTACCGTGGTTTTACATTATATGGTGTTGCAGGACCATTTGTATGGTGCCCTGCACTGATAGCCTGTCATCTGCAAACCAAACGATGTAAATGTAAATGTCAGTGTCGATTTCATCGCCGAGTAACACTTCCCTTTATTTTTAATAAAAATGATTTTGGTTTGACAAAATGTTTTGCGTATGTATTTGTTATTACTCATATTTTTTTGTGACTAATCCTCCTACTCTTGCGTTCTAAGGGCACTGCGCGCGCACACACACACACACACACACACACACACACACACACACACACACACACACACATTAATGTACTGTGTATAATTTTGTTTAACCTAGCAGTTAGGAAAAACAACAACATGGTATTCACCATGTTTTGTCAAGTGGAAAGGCGTTTAGAAAAATGAAATTACATAAAGTACATTAATATGTGTGTGCAGTGCCGTCAAACGCAAAAGAAGGAGGATCAGCCACAAAAAATTTGAGTAATAACAAATATATATACAGAACATTTTGCCACCAAAATCACCTTTTTTAAAAATTAAGGGATGCGTTAACTCGATGATGAAATTGTCATTAACATCATTTGGTTTGAAGATGACATGCTATCAGTGCGGGACGCCATATAATGTAAAATGATGGTAAGAAGAAAAATGAACAAAAACGTTCTTTTGGTTTCACTTTGTTACATCAATTGTAACCTAAAATACCTTCACTTTTTACAGTTTTCAATAAACAACACTCACTGGTGATTGCACAGAGGTGCCCCAACATGTTTTGCTAAAAAGAAAATAAAAACAGTAGAAAAATAGTCCTAAAGTTTGCCTGAAATGCTCTGTTGTCAAAATGTGAATTTTACTTTCAACCATGGTTGCTTCTAAATCTCCCCTTTGTTAGTATCAATATATAATGTGCCTGCAAAAAGCTGGTTTGTTATTGTGAACATTGCCTTATTTGTTGGAAGCTTCGGTAAAATCGAGGAAATGCTGGTGAGAGTTAGTTTTTGGTGGTAGCTAGCATCAATTTCTGTGCCATGCAACTACAGTTAATGGCATTAATATGTGGTCTTGTCATCCCACAGAGCATCTGGAGAGCCTGCCGTACAGATAAACAAAGAAATCTCACTATTAGTGTGCAAGTAAAAAAATTGAAGTCAGTTTTGATTTCTTTGTAAAATGGAAATTGATGGTCTTTGTATGTTCCTATGTGAAACCTTATCAAGTATTAGCATTCTAAAATCTGTGGGAGTACATTTAATATGATCCTCAGAGGGTAAGCATGTGGACATACAGTAAAGGAGATAAAGAAATGGCAAAATTGTAGAGTCATCAAAGCATGTGAATGGGTTTTCTCTCCTGCCAACTGTAATCGGTTTTACAATAACATATTGCGATAGAGTTCTAATATTTCACAAAATTGGCTTGGATGGTGACCAAAGCTACTGTAAAGTTTTCACAGTTGAGAGGCCACTCTTAATTTGTACATTTAGAATAGATTCATTTTGTACTTAAATCTTATAATTTTCAGTTTTTTGATTGTGTGATACTATGTGTGCTTCTGTGTCTTCCTGATCAGTATTTCATCGCAGCATGAAGTAAAATAAAATTAGTTTTCTGTTAAGAGCATTCTGCTGCTGTTACTGTTACTACTACTACTACTACTACTACTACTACTACTACTACTAGGTGCTGCACTCTCTCCCTCTCTCGCTTTAGTTTTTCCATTACTAGTTACTGATTCATGAAGAATGGGTTGCACTGTGTACTAATCAGTTACCCATTCTTGTTAGTTTCAAAGCTAGGATCTTTATCCAAAACAATGGAAACCCAATGTGTTTTTCATAACAATTCCTTATTCCCAAATTTGATTTAAAAACTAGTAAATTCATAACAAGCCCTGTTAATTCAAAACAGAAAACATTGGCACGCGTGCGCGCTCCTCTGTGTGTGTGTGTGTGTGTGTGTGTGTGTGTGTGTGTGTGTGTGTATGTGTGTGTGTGTGTGAGAGAGAGAGAGAGAGAGAGAGAGAGAGAGATAGAGAGAGAATGTTTTATTGTTGAGGCAACTAGTTTTCAGCAAGTTACACCAGAAACTGCAGGCATTGTGTGTCCTAAATTTGTTCAGATGGACACAGTTTTCGTTAAGGATCACAAAAGACGACGAAGGAATGTACGTAATCTGTAGTATAATTTTTTAAGATGCCTGTCTGTAGTATATGAGGGAGAATCAGTACGTTCCGTGCATAAAAAAAAGAAATTAGGTGAAGTCACCATTGACTGGTGGAATTTTTTAGTCGTGAAATACTATCATAACAGGCTTCACACACAATTATATATTTTATATGTGTATTTTCTAATAGGGACAGCACTGTTGATTGTTTCTCATTTGTTCAAAAACTATTTGTTTTAAACTAAACATAAAGATAATGTACCCCATCACTTTAGGTCACGATGCCAGAGTATATGCAGCAAACCACCCAGGGTATTTTAGTCTCCTAATTCTCTGTGGGCTTTAGTATTAACGTGTATTGTGTAGAAAAGAGTAATGAATGTTCTATAAGCACAGATGTTGTCTCTATGGGAAGACCAATATGCATAGTTAATATTTACCATTGTCAAAATGAGTACAAAAAATTCAGCATTTAAAAGTTCACCCAGAGAGAGGAGGGGCAGCAACACATTTTGTAATTATAATTTTTATTTTGTGTATGGGACATTATGTACCTATGGTGTTGCCATTCTTGAAGCATTCTGTATCAAAAAATTTGTAGCTTTTTAACTTTATGTTCTTGACTTTTTATGTACTAGGAATACTTCATATGTTCAATACAAATCTCTTACAGAATTATCACCAGTTCAGCAGCAACTGACAGAGGTTAATAACCGTTATGGGTTGCTTGGTGTACGTCTATCGGATCGCCAATCAGAGTTGGACAGCACACGTGAGGAAGTACGTAGGCACATGGATAGTTTACGTACGTTGTCAGCATTCCTGGACAAGGTACAACGATCTCTGCCAAAAGAAGTAGTGCCACAGACAAAAGATGAAGCTAACAAAGCTGCTAAGAGTATAAAGGTAAATATTTATCTCCACTTCTAATCTGAAATGTGCATAATTGTTTTGCTTCAGAATTGTGAGAAATGAACTAGTTAATTTATTCTAAATTTGATGCAAACTATCTATAATATTGTTGGATTGGATTATATAATCTGTAGTTAAATTCCAATTCAGAATATTAATAGGGTTTTCCATCTCATAAGCAGTAAGAGACATGTAATGTCAAAAATACGGTATTCCAGATTGGGTTACCCTCTGAGAGATAAAAAAGAAATGACAACAGTTTCATTACCCATCTAGATTGAATTCATTTTTAAAATAGTGTCACATTTCAGTTCCATATGAACCATTTTCAGATTGATTGTTTTGGCTACATGAGTAACCTATCCAGTTCATCAGCAAAATTTACATGGGATGTTGGTTGTTTTTCTTATAATCCAAAGATTGTTCATGAGAAACAGAAACAGGTTACGGTTTATAAAAATGGATGCATTGTAGACTGACAATAAAACCTATTGTAAAACAGTTTATTGTGGATTTTCACCAAAATGACGATTTGTAAATTTTTCTCAAATACGCTGGCTGTAGAATTGGTAGACCTGTAATATAAAGGAGAAAACAGTGGAAAGAAAGATAGACATATGAAATTGTCAGTAAGTCATTTAAAATTGTTACAAAGTGTTGCACCACAACTGTGTATTATCCTTTATTTAACAGCATATATCTTGTGTAAGACAAGCATTATATAATTTGAGTAAGTGAAATATGCCAGTATATTGTGCTATATGAATAGTAGTCAATGAGAGGTTTTCTTGGTTAACTAAATCATTAAGAAAGTAATGTTGACAGATTTATTAAAAATTAGGATCTCCATACTTTTCCCTTAACAGCCATTATTAACATCACTTCCTATTCATATTTGTGAACAACTGTCACAAGGTTATTTCACAATTATTTCCATTTACTCATTTTTCTATAACTGTGTGCAATATTTTTAAAAATTGCAGAAAGGCCTTAGTTGTTGATCACTATTTATTTGTTGAATAAAAATTGGTATTTTTATAGGCTATCATGGAGGACATGTACGAGAAACAATCTCTTTTGGATAACACTCGAGGACAAGTTGCTGATCTTCTCAAGAGGAAACCCAGTGTACAAGGGTCTGATACACTGCATGATGAATTGACTGATGTTGTTACTCGATGGAAGAGTATAAATGATAGATGCAAGGACAGGTTAGTTTGTGTGTGTGTGTGTGTGTGTGTGTGTGTGTGTGTGTGAGAGAGAGAGAGAGAGAGAGAGAGAGAGAGAGAGAGAGAGGGGGGGGGGGAGATTGTATATTACTACAAACTGGAGTCAAATGAAAACCTGAAAAATGTAATTAAAAATCTACATTTCTCGGCAACAAAGTTGGCCATACTGTTACAGAGATGTAGGGAATGCCCTACAGGTGGCAGCATACTAAAGACAACTGAAACATATCCACAACACTGTTTCATAGTGGCTGCCCAACTTTCAAAATGCACCGTGTAAGTGCAGTGTTCTGTCATACATTTTCTGAACATCCTATTGAGATCCATTGGCAAATGAAGATCCAGTTTGATAATGACTGTCTGTTACTGCAGCAAGTGTATGAGTGGAGCAGAAAGTTTGAAAATGGTGTGACTTCTGTGACAGGTTGTCAGTGCCCAGGACAGGCACACCACGTCGTGACACCAGCTGCAACATTGAAACCATTGTGACAGAAAGTCGCCATGTGACGATGGTTGAGATAACTGCAAATCTGAACATTAATCATGGTCCAACACCTGAAATCATTCATGAAATGATAAGTTTTTCATAGTGTTTGCGAGATGAGTACCATGGCAGCCCACTCCTGAACCGAAAGAGCAATACATTGACGTCTGTGAAGAACTTTTGTGGCACTTTGAAGCAGAAGGTGATGACTTCTTCACAAGAATCATTACAGGAGGTGAAACCTGGGTAGACTACCACCAGCCCAAAACTGAGAGCAATCGAGGAAGTTCTGGACACACATATATCTGCAGGGAAGGTTTTGCTGACTGTTTTGGAATGACTGAAGTACAGTCTAGGAACACTACAGGATTGTGAGAAACACCATCAACAGTGTATCATGTTTGACTATGTTAATAAATTAGCTTTGGCCTGCAATAAGATCGAAGTGACATGAACTTCTGACTACAGATACTGTTTTGTAACATAACAGTGCTCAGCCTCATACTGCTGTGCAGTGCTTACAATCATCAGTGACCTACACTTTGATACTCTGCCATATCCTCCATAATCACCAGATCTCACACCAAACGATGACCACATGTTTGGACCACTCAAAGAGGCGATGGGAGGAAAGAAATTTCATATTGATGAAGAGGTGCAGCAGGCAATGCACAAGTGGCTGCCCACATGATCAAAAGAATTGTATTTATTTATCGTGCCCCCCCCCCCCCCCCAACCAAAATAATCCATGTACTTCCTATACACTGAAGGAAGTGTGTTGAATGATGAGGAGGCTTTGTCGAAAAATAATATAATTGTGTTCCCCTTCTTGTTTAATAAAAAAAAGAAAAATTAAGGTTTTCATTTGACTCCCCCCTCATATAACAGAGATGTTGTAAGAGACTGTGATTTTACAGGTATTAATAATTTTAAGTAGATCATGAAGTTCCTTTATTATGAATTGTAGAACTTAAATAGCGAGATTGTAAAGACCTGGGTGCCTATTTGAGACACTGAGATTATTACAATGCTTTATTTTCTTTTTGCAGAATAAAACTGATGGATGATATCAAAGAATTCTATGATACACATGACAACCTCTCAGCCTGGCTAGGAGCTAAAGATCGTATGATGACTGTTCTTGGTCCTATCTCTTCTGATTCACGAATGGTTCAGAGCCAAGTGCAGCAAGTACAGGTATGTTACTTAGCTTTCCTGACTCTTTGAGTCTGTGGTTTAGTGGATATATGCCACTGTCTGTTTTACAATTAAAGGTACTAAAAAGTTATGACAAGTGATAACCGGTAATAATTTCAGTTAAGGTTACAAATAAAAGAAAAGGAGTGTTACAGGTACTCATTCATTATATTGTTGAAATTTTGAAACTTTGGCAGGCACCTAAACAAAACTGAAGTGCTTCATAACTAAAGCAAATGTATATTCCCCCCCCCCCCCCCCCTCCATCACCAGCAACACCCCCCCCACCACCACCACACACACACACACACACACACACACACACACACACACACACACACAGAGGGAGAGGTGAAGAGGGGAGAGGTAGTGGCTGCATCATCACATAGGATACTGCAGTTGCCATAACACTAAGTAGCCATGTGACACACACATTTGTTTTTTTGTGTGTGTGTGTGTGTGTGTGTGTGTGTGTGTGTGTGTGTGTGTGTGTGTGTGTGTTGTACTAGTTAGCTGTGAAGATTCTTACCCTTCATTTACCTTTACATTGATTTTATAATATATGTGATTTTATACAATCTCCATCACACCTGCCATTCAAAACCAACTAACAACTTACAGCTGTAATCAGCTGTAAAGGTTACTGATACTAAACATTGTCAGGCATAAAACTAGTGCAATACTAATTTCTTACTCCTCTCAGTTTGTCTCTGTGATTGCTAATGTTGTGCTTCTGTTTATCACAGGTTCTACGGGAAGAATTCCGCACTCAGCAGCCACAATTATCTCATTTGGAGGAAGTTGGCTCTGCTGTGCTGTCGAAGTTGGACATGTCAGCACCCGATGCTCAGCGCATATCAGTGAAGCTGACATCTCTGCAACAACGATGGGCGGAACTCCTTGCGAGGCTTCAAGAACGTGCTGACTCGTTGGGTGCTGCTGCTGATACTAGCCGTGAATTTGATGCTGGGTTGCTGCGCTTGAGAGATGCCTTGCAAGCTCTTTCAGACCAGCTAGATGAGGTACCCCTTGACCGGGATCCAGAGGAGCAACTTCGTAAAGTTGAGGTTTGTGTAATGTTTCGTTACTAGACTGCTAGCAGTACACAGTTATTTTCACAGTATTGTTGTTTCACTCATTGAGCAGTAACTGTTCATATTTGTAAATATATTCAGATGATTTTCTGTTTTGTACATAGTTTATAAGAAATATAGTAGTGTCGATGTAAGAAGATACCTGTTGGAGTGAGATGAGCACAAGCTTCACGTGCCTGCTTGAACCAAGCGTGTAAAGTGACTTTGTACACATCTCTGTACCAACACATCAGTGTTGCCAGAGGTCTATAGATGACTGCTGTTTTCACCTACTTTGCAGCTGAAGTCTGGCAACAGTGCTGGTAGGATCATCGTATGCCGACTCAACTATATGATCTCATACTAATAGAGAATTGTTTCCACTTTTTGTGGCATTGCTACACTCTTGAACACATACTGTAATCATGATGCAAAATGGTGTGACTACAGAAAAATTTCATGTTGATTTTTACAAATAAAATCTGGAGAAAATGTTTGCCACATGTTGAACACACAATCAGTATATAGAAACAGATTTATAATTTTAAAGAAAGTTCTGGCAGAATGTAAATACTTTAAAAGTGAAAGACCACTCGCTGAATAGCAGAAGTGATGGGTCATCAATATACACTCACAAAAGAGAAAGGAGGATGTGTTCCAAAACCTAGCAAGTTGTCTTTTTATCTTGTGTGTGTGCTTGTCACTGACTCAATGCTACTGCTTTTCCACAAGTAGATGTGGAATTAGTTTGTTCCATTACATTGTACATCATCAGTGTGAATGTTGATATAATAGAAGGTTATGTAGTTCCACCACACATACAGCTGCGTTTATCTGTCTACTTAACATGCTCTTATTCAGGTTCATGGTGGATATTTTATCATTGCTCTGTCATTTGAATGTAAAGATAACTGACATTTATGTACTACAGTATTTAAAAGTAAATGTTACTTACAGTTAAGTTGCAGACAGTAGAAATGAAAGATACAGAGACAGAAAGTAGAATTTTAATAATCATTTCTTAAGTTAACCAGTAATGAGTGTTAAAATACTTGTCATACTTTTAAATTTTATAGAATCTTGAACGTCAGCTTGAGGGCCAGCGTCCTCTATTGGCAGATGCAGAATCAACAGGGGCTCAGCTGTGCGATGTACTTAGTGACCCTGCTTCTAGAGCAGAGATACAGGGAAAACTTGGTGCTGTTGGTCGTCAATACAATACATTGCAGAAGAAAATGGATCACCGCAAAGCAGAAATTGAAGGCAACCTACGGTAATTAATTGATATCATGGCTAGACGTCTTTTAAGTAATGAAGTCTTTGTTCATATACTCTACTGCAGACCTTGGAAAACTTGTAGTTCTGTATTCTAGCACTGCTGATGAATTTGAGAATGAACTAATCACTGCAATAAACAAGAACTGAATGGTTTTAACTTTCTGTTCTTCATAATATTTTACTTTGTTCTCATTGTGTTAGTGGCATTGTTGGTATCGATACTCCAAAGCTTCATGGGTAGAGGGAACAGGGGCTACTAAGAGAGAAATTTGCATGATTTTTATACATGTGTGCAGTTTTTGAACATTCATAACTTTGTTGTAGTGTTAAGCAAGCCTTAGGCCTTTGCCATATATGATGTAGCCATCCTTTTGTCTCTAACAGAGTCAGTGTAGATATGACACTGTAACAAATGTGTTATATAACTATTGTGTGATAGTGTTGTCTGTTGTAATATTACAGAAGTCTTTCCTTAGATAGAACCATCAACAAAGATTTTTGACGCAGTTCAGACTCATTTTATTGATTCTTTTTATTGTTTTGAAAGAAGTTCGGATTTGTGCTCCATATTTGCAAGAATATGTTTTACTTTATAGAAACTAATATCTTTCTGGCTGATGTTGCAATATGCATACTTTCAATTTGTTTGGTATATTTCAGAGATGGTAGACAGTTTGAGGCATCATGTGCACGCACTTTGGGATGGCTGTCTGATGAACTTGGAGCTATGTCTGAAAGGTTGTTAGTGTCTGCTGATAGAGAAGTATTACAGCAACAACTTGATCAGCACGAGGTGAGAATAGACTTACATCAGTTACATTTTAATCATGAGTTCATACATAGAAAAGTAAATATTGAAGGGGGCTAACATTTTTGTGACAAGTTAAAATTGTGTGTCACACTGGATATCGACTCTGGAACCCTTGCCTTCCATGAACAGGGCTGCACACCCTAATGCTATCTGTGTTCACCTCTTAGACCAAATTAAAGTTTTAACTTGTTACATGTTTTCCTCTTTATCTTCCAAGCTTTTAGTAAAAAGTGTTAATCATTCAGTATATTGTTGAAGGAATAAAATTCTTGTGATGGACGACATACTTCTGTATAATATGTGCCACTTTTTAGACATATCAATAATGTTTTTGTGCTGATGTTGTGTTTTACATTTTCAGCCTGTTTATAAGGAGGTAATGAGCAAAGAACATGAGGTAATAATGCTGTTAAACAAGGGGCGGGACATTTTGGCAAGATCTTCACAGATGCAGCGCAGTGATTCACGCAATTTGCAGAGAGATGTTGATAAGATTCAGTCTCAGTGGGACCGACTGCGCAAGGATATTATGGAGAGACATACAAGACTGCAGACATGCATGGTGAGTGAGCAAGATAATATTTTTACAGGTTTTTACTCTAGTCAGCTATATGTCATTCTACCCGTGATTACTCTTGCTTTGCCAGCCTTTATAGTGTAGTACTTTTTTTCTTTGTAAGAAAGGAAAAATCAGTCTATAAAACTAATAAATTAAGGAGAGACCTTCTGCCTTGGACTTGCCTTCAAAAGACAAAATGTGTAATACTGGCATTAGACTTATTTAATGGTAGAAGTGACAAGCTAGCTAGCTTTTGGTAGTAAAAATTCCTTCTTCAGAAGGGGGAGATGGATAGCTTAGGCACAGTTACAAAGGAAGGACTATAGGGACCCACCTATGAGGAGGACAAAGATATAGTAGCTTTTAGTAAACTGTTCTAACAAACGGTCTCAATTGGGCTGCAATTAACCAATCATGTTTTCTGTGGTAAATGAATTTTTCTCATAAAATTATAGCCTTGGCAGAAACAATATCAGTAATTGCAAATTAGTACATGCTAACTATTTATATCAATTTCCTAAACCTTTTGCAGCAAATTTCAATAGCTTTAACACCATTATGTTCTGTAGAGGAAGGAGCATCACATCAGTTTGACATCATTTTAGCTCATGAGAAAGTTCTTCAGCCACTCGGAACTAGATCATTCCAGGAAAAACTAAAGGCCATTAGGATTACTGTATTCTCGCTTCCCACGCCCGGGTTCCTGGGTTCGATTCCCGGCGGGGTCAGGGATTTTCTCTGCCTCGTGATGACTGGGTGTTGTGTGATGTCCTTATGTTAGTTAGGTTTAAGTAGTTCTAAGTTCTAGGGGACTGATGACCGTAGATGTTAAGTCCCATAGTGCTCAGAGCCATTCTTTTTTTAGGATTACTGTAGATGATGGAAGCAGTAAGGAAGAATCTCTTAACACTTTGAAATAGGAATGAGAAGAAACAAACCATTCTTTTTTTTTACACTGCTGTCTATTTTTCATAGAAACAAATTATACTGCAGTAATGTGAAAGGTTCCAGCACATATTGGTAGGAGTTATATCTTTGTACCAAAGGTTCCTTCTTGTTATTCTTAAGGGGGAAGAGTTAACACATGAAGGCAAGAGCTGAACCACCTGTTCAGAACTTCCGATTTAGAATAGCAACCAGAAAGTTGTGTGCTCTAAAACAGAAGTCACATTAGCAGGAGAGGAGGGGGAGGTGGAGAGAACAGGAGAACTTACTCTGTTTAGTAGACTTGAAATTCAGATGACAAAGGGGGAGCAGGGAGGTGGATGAAGTGGGGTATGTGCTGTAGAGGAACTGCGTGTAATTGACTTTTGTTGCCTCTTTGCAGTAAAATTAATTAATCAAGAGTAATAAAGCAAGAATGACAACTAATATTGACAGCAAAAAGATGTTTCTTTCAGTTTCAAGTATCTGTAAAATGAAATTTATCTGTAGTTCTGTTTTAAAACAAGTAAATCATCTCTTCATCTCCCTTCCAGGAACATTGCCGCAAGTATTACAAAGCACAGGAAGCTTTCCTCCCTTGGTTGTCACAGGCAGAGACCAAGCTGGAGGCTTTGGCACCAGCGTCATTTAAGCGCAAAGACATAGAACGTCAGCTTAAAGATCTTTCCGCCTTCCGTAATGAAGTATGGAAACGTTCTGGAGAATTTGAAAATAACCGTACCCTTGGTGACACTTTTGTAGCTGCGTGTGATATTGATAAAGATGTTGTTAAAGGGGAGCTAGCACAAATGAAGAAGAGATGGGATCGTCTGAATAATGGTGAGTGGACTTGGTATTGTCATTAATCATGACAACATATTAACACTTTGAGGACCAGCAGCTTAGATACAATCTTGGTCCAGTGACCAGCCATTTCTAGCGTTTTTTGAACTACCACTGGCACGTTTATATTTAAGATACCTTGAAACAGAAAACATATGAAAAAACCGTCTTTAAGGTTTATTTTAAACATTTATTTTAATTATATTGCTTGCTGACAAAATGAATAACAACAAACATAAAATGTATGATTTCGGTTTCACAAAAAATGCGTGTTTTAGTTTTGTGTAAATTCACAGGTAATTAGCTTCAGTCTGGAAGATTTTGAAGCATTCTGGCATGCAGAGTGGTACATTGCAGTCTGAACACCACCAGCTGGTTTCCTTCTTACCTGCTTTACCACTATATATATATATATATATATATATATATATATATATATATATATTTTTCTTAGAGCAAACTTTACACATCCTAGTTGGACGCTCCTTCTCAGTGGCTGGAATTTTTTCTGCAAAGTGTTGTCCTGGAAGTCTGTTGCTGTGAGTTTCACTAGTTGTCTAGTGCCAAACTGGTACCTTTGTGAATTAGTCCTTCACCAATTTGTCGTAGAAAAGTGGAAAAATGGCAGCTCTTTCCTTAAGCAGGAGTCCTGGTTTCCCAGTATAAGACAAAATGCATTTGTTGCAGCTATTATAAGCATGTGGAAGAACAATTTCTTCCACCACTTCATCTGTTTCCTCCTAAATGCATAGTAAGAAATCATTTGATCACTCCTACAACCCCTGTTTTGTAAATATTATAGTCAAGAATGGCATCTGGTTTTGATTTTACTTTGATACTTCCTTTGTATGACCAGACATGCCCGAGCTGGTCATTTTGTGCACAGTGGACAGGCATAGTACATCTCTAGTGTCTTTCACTTCAAACAAAGCAGATGATTCCTCCTCATTGACACAGACTCATACCTTTTCAGTTTTTGGAAACAATTTCATTTGGTAGTTCTTTCTGGTTAGTCATGCTTGTACCTACTGCTTTTGTTTTATGTTGCCACAGAAAATTGAATACTGCTGGTGAACTATAAAGTCTTTTCAAGTAAACAGTGTGGCCTTTTCCCAGGTAATCTGCTAGCAACCTCTCAAATAATGGTATTACGGAGTTGTCTTGTGTTCCTTTCCCAGCATATACCCCCAATCTAAGAACATTACCAGTTTTGGAATCCCACTCAATAAACCTTTTTTTCTCCATACTTGTCAGGTTTATTTTTTATGTAAACCTGGAATACCACTCTCCCATGAAAACCACACATGCCTTCGTCAATAGTGAGGTTTTCTGATGGGTAAAATGATTTTCGTGATTCTAATAAGAAATGATCCAGGACTGGCCTGATTTTATACGTGGAGTCATGCTGAGGTTGACTTTTCGGAATGTAAGTTGCAATGGCATTCAAGTGCAGGTTTGATAATATTGCCTTGAATCTGTTTCTTGCCATAATGGAACCAGGGGAAGGGGTTGAAATAAAATTCTTGGCAGAGTTGACAGAATGTGAATTGTGATGTGACTTTTTCTGATCAGAACTTGAAAAACTGAAAAATTAAATTACTAAATATGACTTAAGTAATCATATTGAGGTAGCAATTAATAACATCTTATCTCTTTACAGAGTTACTTGAACGCACACAATCCCTCGAAGATACGTCTCGCCGACTAACAGATTTCTCTGAGAATCTAAGAGACCTGACACATTCACTGCAACGCTGTGAAGATAGGCTGGCATCTCATGATGCACTTGGTGGTGCAGCAAAGGATCCAAAACTGCTTGACAGAATAAAGGTTGGGACTCTGAAGATTACTTTAGTGGTGTTGAAGTGAAGTTGCCTATCTACACTGTCATGTTTCTCGGAAGTGCCATCAGTGATTGGAGGTATTATTTTTATGATTTCCTTTGTTTATCTCTTTCAGACCTTACGTGAGGAGACAACTGCATTACGCAAACCTCTGTCTGCTGTGCGACAACAAGCAGGTGATTTGTGTCATGAAGCGGGAGAGTTGGGAGTTGATGCATCTCATCTGCAAGATGAAGTGGATGGCATTGGGGATCGTCTTGATGACCTGCAAGCTAAACTTGATGATCGTTGCAGTGAACTTCAGTCAGCTGCAACTGCGGTCACTCAGTTTACCGTGAGTATTTCAGCAATGTGAGGGCTGAGATATTCTGATATTGCTTTTTACTTAAATTCCTCATGGGCTTTGTGTTTGTTAATCTAGGACCAAGTGAAAGGTTTGAGCCACGACTTGTCGAACCTTGAACAAGAACTAGAGAATATGAAGCCACCTGGCCGAGATCTGAAAACAGTTCATACACAGCAAGATGAAATTGCCAAATTCATCAGAAAGGTATTAAATGCCACATACACAGTTGTTCTTTCATTCTAAAGCAAATATCTCTGCTTTTACTGTGGGTTTTAAAAGTAGTTTTCAGTGTCTATCATGTTGATCTGCATCTAATGCTGAATTAAGTTTATGTCTTTCAGTCTATGGACATATTATCACACAACTCTTTCTGGTACAAACTATGACATTATTACTTAAATATGGTCTTGCATTAACAATCATATAAAAATGATTGTGTACAGCCGGCCGCGGTGGTCTAGCGGTTCTAGGCGCTCAGTCCGGAACCGCGCGACTGCAACGGTCGCAGGTTTGAATCCTGCCTCGGGCATGGATGTGTGTCATGTCCTTGGGTTAGTTAGGTTTAAGTAGTTCTAAGTTCTAGGGGACTGATGACCACAGATGTTAAGTCACATAGTGCTCAGAGCCATTTGAACCATTTTGATTGTGTATATCACACTAGAATTTATTATAAATTAGTGGCATTTTTTCATACATTTCAAGAGTCAGAAGACTTATTCCACATTATTCATTTCTGCCTTAGTATTTTTGTTTATTCATAATCTTAATTTAAAAAAATGAATTTTTAACAGCTGTCACGTGTGTCGGACAATGTGGGGGATACAGTGTCTGCCGGTGAACGCCTTGTAGATTCTGGATTTGCACCAGACACTGCAGCCACTCGGGAACAAGCTGATCTGTTACGTAGGCAATTGGCTCGGCTTGAGGAGAGAGGTCGTGCACGCGAAGAAGACTTAGCAACAACCCTTGACAGGCTTGAAACATTCTACCAGGCACATTCTGGTATCACAGAGGATATTAGACATGTAAGTGTGAAAGACAGTAAGCATTTCATGATTTTTGTATTTGATGAGATTTCTTTTGACAAAGTAGAAGAAAGAAAGAAGGTATCAATAATGCAATTGAATAAGTGTAATTTCCCAGAACTGTTTGAATTTTCCAGCAATATATTAGTTAAGTGTGTAATATTTGTGAAATGTTGTATGAGAGTTCAGAAGGAAATAGTCAAGTGGTGATAAAAGTATATAATTGGTTGTAATTTAGTGATGAAGGTCTCAAAGAGTTGCAGATTGTTCACTTAAGGTCCATAGCGATTGCTTATTGCAAATAGTTTGAAGGAAGGCCCCCAGGTCACTACAAGAAAAGCATCATACTTACATGCAAAGACACACTTAGAGTTTTTAAAGAATCCAACTTCATTGAGTAGTTTAAAATCAATCATTCACCACTGAAGGACTCATTTGAAAAAGACAAATAAAATGATATTTACAGTCACACAGACCAGCATTGATAAGAAATTTAAATTTTAAATTATTATTCCCAATTTTCACCTTAAATTTATCACCTTCTTTATCTTGTCTTAGTTTATTCTTTGTTCTCATTTTCACTTTATTTCTTCCAAGCCAAGCTCACATTTTTTAGTTACAAAAAGTCCTTTGTTATCAGTAATCATACCATCAGATCTCAATTTTATTTGTGTAATTTATTAATTTCATTTTTGTTCATTGGGGAAGAGGAACAAGAATAGCAAAACATGGAATTTTGAAATACCTGGATGATAAAGATGGGTTATTGCTTTTAAATCATTTTCTATATCCTGTATTTCTCTGGAGTCAGAGTTTAGAACAACTCTCTTCATTTTACTTGTGTTAGGTTTCTTGTTCCTACTCCTCTTCCTATTGTGCGATGTGGTACATTGATTATAGACAAGGGAATTATTTACAGGAGTAGTAGTTTTTAGTCTCTGACTAATCAACCCAAACTGGATTTCCAACAGGGTCTCAGAATCACTTCGGTTGAGTGAGTGGACTGTTACTTCAATATGCCAGTACCTCTTCTGTCATTGTGGTGTTAAATGTGGGTAACCTTCATGTTAAGGTCATCCATAAATTTTAAATCATTCACTGTAATAATGCAGACATAGACAGTGACCACAACCTGGTCCTAATGAAAAGTTCATTCAGATTCAAATGTCCGAAGAAAAAAACACAAAAAATGGAATTGGGAAGTACAAAACCTGAAAACTAAAGAACTGGCAAGGCATTATGCACAAGAAACAGACTATCTAGATAAAAATTTACAAAATGGCGGAGTAAAAGAAGACTGGGAGCAAATAAAATCTGGTATATATAAAGCAGCAGAAAATAGGGTTGGCAGAATTAAACCTGAAATCAAGAGGAAATCGGTTGCAGCAGATGTTAGGTTATCGAAAACAGAAGACCATGAAAATGTAACTGATCAATTTCTTTAGGATGTGTGCAGAGATGCAGAAGAAAGTATGTGAAATGGAAGAACTGATAGTCCACAGGAAACCAGATAATTTTTTTAACAGATGTTATTTGATGCAGACATGGAACTGTATGACAGAACACCTTTAGTGGAGGATGTACCAGGAGAGGAAGAGAAAGCAAATGAAGATGACAAAGGAGACCACATTTTGCAATAAGAATTTGAGAAAGCTCTTAAAGATCTTTGGGAGAACAAAGCAATGGGTACTGATGACATTCCAGCAGAACTAATGAAGAATGTTGGTAACTGTGTGGAAATGATACTGATTAGGTCTGTCTGTAACACACGAGAAATATCAACTGACTTCAAAGAAATACTTTGTGATCTCTATTCCGAAGAAGGAGGCAGCTATAAAGTGTGAACAGTACCGAACTTAATCCTAATATCACATGCACCATGAAATCTCATGAAGATAACTCTGGGGAAGATTGAAGAGAAGTTGGAGGATATGCTGAATGAAGATTAGTTTGGATACGGGAGAGGATTAGGAACAAGGGAGGTGATTCTGGCACTGAGACTTCGTATCGAAAAGCAAATACAGAGAAATAAACCAACTTCTATTCCTTCATAGACGTAGAAAAGATATTTGAAAATGTTATCCGGTAAGAGATGTTCAGAATGCTAAAGAAAGCAAGTCTAAAATACCAAAACATGGGGGTGATACTAAGTGCCTATAACAAGGAAGTGGCTGTGATTAGGCGTTTCATCAGAAACAAGGAGCAAAAATTAGAAAAGCTATGAGAGAAGGATACACTCTTTCTTTTCTTATATTCAATGCTTGCATCTGGGAACTATAGTCTGCAAAATTACTGAAGTGGGGACAAAATTAATGGGCAGAAGATAGTCATGCTGCACGACACTGATGATATTGTTGAGAGCACAGAGACAAAAATATCTAGAGAAGGTCCTCAGCACAGTGAAAAGAATTTTTGAGGATCAATACAGTATGAGAATATACAAACAAAAGACTAAAGTGATGCTGTGCGGTACTGAAGAAGAATATGAACCTTGAAGAATAAGAATTGGAAGGGAAGAGCTAGAAGTTATAGAGGAATGTACTTACTTGGGAAGCAGGGTCATAAGGGATGCTAGAAGGCAGAAAGAAATCGTGAGCAGAATACAGCAGACCGAAATTGCATTTAATTTGAGTAAAAGAATGTACTCACTAAAAAGAATATTAGTCTGGAAATAAGGAAATGAACCACAAAAACATTTGTTTGGAATGTAATCCTACATGGGTGTGAAACTTGGACAGTTGGACACCAAGAGAGATGATGGCTAGAACCACTAGAGATTACGTGGTTTACAAGGATGATTAAAATCATCTGGAGAGACACAGTTATGAATGAAGTGGTGCAGAGAAGAGTACAGGAAACGAGGTATCTGTGGAGGCAAATCGAAACAAAAACAGCCGGTCTCGTAGGAGGTGAATGATATTGCTCCAAACCACAAACCAACCTGCCTCAAACCACAAACCAACCTGCCTCAGGTTTGAATACTAGATATTGGAGAGGGGCGAATGTGTGTGTGTGTGTGTGTGTGTGTGTGTGTGTGTGTGTGTGTGTGTGAGAGAGAGGGAGAGAGAGAGAGAGAGAGAGAGAGAGTTTATTACAGGTGGTTGGTTTGTAAATTGATAGCATTTACGCATGCACCTGTACGGTGACGCTGTACAAGCTGACTAAACTCTGCAGCACAGCAGCTAGACTGGGGTGAGGCATGTGTCAGGCAGAGTGGGTGAAGGGAGAAATGAGGTGGGGAACAAAGGGGGCTGACAGCTGGGTGGGGGAGGGATAGAAAAATCAAATGCCTGTTAAATACGTTAAAATGTTTCTTAACGCTTTTGTGAGCCCTGGGAAATATACTTACTAGTAACTGTATTTCTTTACTTCGTTTATGGAAATATATCTTACCGTGTCAATATGCTCTTGGCAACTAGTGGTGATCAATTGAACCACCTGTTGTTTGTTTGTTGTGAAATATAACTTTTAGGACCATGAGAAGTATACATCATACCAAATAATATTGGTTTAAAGACCCTTTGGAAATATGCTCACAACCAAAATAATCTCTCTCAGAGCTTTGGGTTATTTGTGGGTTTTGGGAAGCATACTAATTACCACCAACTTAGTGATTTTACAGAGGTTTTCGAAATTTGTCTTACCACTTCTGGATGTTCCCACTACCGTACCAGGCGTATAAAAACTGTTGCAACCATCAGTTTCTGTTCGTCATGAGATCTCTACTGTTGTCTCGTGTGAAGTCAGAACGTGGTGCTTTGTTTTTACGGGTATATTATTGTTACTTGCATCTGTTTATTCATTTATGGTGTGGTCAACAAAGCTTTAGGGATTGTTTTCACATAGTGGTAAGTAAACTAAAAGGTAAAAAAAATAGCCTTTTTTATTTTTTCGTGAGTAATAGCTCACAAGAGGTGAGTGGGAAATCCACTTGCCACCATACTTTAACAGCTCACAAAAGGGCCAGTGGGAGGTATACGTATCACCGTAGTTTTTATTCCTAGATCATAAAAGTAAAATTGTAAAAAAAAGTATAGTCAGTTGACCACAATTCCAGTATGATACAAAAAGAAATTATTTCACTGTGTCACTACAAAAATACACTCACATAAGAGTTAAATGAAACTAGGAAATTCTTCTTTAGTTTTGTTTGCAAATTTACATTGTTATATGCAGTTTAATAAACCAGTACTGTTGCCTCTTTCTAGGTAAGTGATGAGCTTCACCATCTGAAGCCTGTTGGTTCAGAAGTTGATACCATTCGAGCTCAACAAGAAGAGTTCAGAATATTCAGAGACAAGGAAGTGGAACCATTAGCTTCTAGAATAGATGAATGCAATCGCCTGGGTCAGGGACTGATACAGTCGGCTTCTGGTGGTGTCAGTACTGTCAACTTGGAGAAGGATCTGGAAAAGATGAATGACAAATGGAATGATCTGAAAGAGAGAGTATGTCATAAAGATAAATGTACCTCCTAGTGACAAAATTTGCAGTCTCTTTTTACATAATGCTTCAAATAAAATGTGCTTGAAATTTTCAGTTGAATGAGCGTGACCGTAAACTGGACGTTGGTTTACTGCAGTCAGGGAAATTCCAGGAAGCTCTTGATGGTCTATCCAAGTGGTTAACAGATACTGAGGAAATGGTTGCAAATCAGAAACCACCATCTGCCGACTACAAAGTCGTTAAGGCACAGCTGCAAGAACAAAAGGTGCATCTTTTTATTACTTTTTTTATAGCTAATGTTCGTAATGTAATTGATATTAAACTGCTCTTTTGGAATGTTCTATTTCACATCATTATGAACTAAAAAAATCTTGTCTCCAGACATGTTTGAGGTTTTGTGATGTACCAGGAAAGGTTTGGGTGCTGAAAATTTGAGATATTAATAAAAGATGTTAGAGAAATTAATGGTATCATCTGGAAAAAACAAATACATTTGGTTATTTGTGTAGAATTCCTGTTTCTCATCACGTGTCCTGGTACAAATAACTTGAACTTTTAGATGGAATTGTAGAATCATAGTAAATGGTGCAAAATTTGGGACAAGTGATGTGGAATTGACAAAGGTTGTGCCATTTGATAAACTGTTAGAAATTGAGGGGAATTATAATTTAGTAAACCACAAAAAAACAATATGAATCTTGTGACTCTTCAAGCTTTCCCGGCAGATGTGTTGTAAATAGTTTTCACAGGTTTGCCCCCGGATCACATTGCGCAAATTCCACAACATTTCCTCAGAGCAACTGTCCAACATCTTCAGGTGGTTCAACCTTGCTGGTGGCTAGGTACGCCTGACGGTAGCCACACATCGATGCCCTATTTCTAGATAACGCGTGCAAAGAATGCGAAGGCGCAGAAATCGTATGCGCAATGATCTGCAGATAGATGGTGCCTTATTCAAACTCCCTCTACTGAAAATTGCAGAGCGGCTCTCCTGCGCGTACGCCGCATTTGCCAACAGTGTGGCCAGACGTTACTCATCAATGGCCGCACTAGACCAATGTTATGACAGGCCTCTTAGCAAAGATCTTGATTTTCGCATCGTGATTTAATAGCAGCCAATGCAGGGTTCCAGGCTGTGCTCAGTTGGAATCCTGCATCCTTGTTGATGAGATTATCGGCTGTGTGGATATGTATTGCTTTCTTAATGATGCAATGCCAGAAAGATGATGCCGGGGATAAAACTTCTGTCTTTTCATAAATCATGTGGTGTCCTGTGTTCAGACAGTGTTCCGCAATTTCCGACTTTTCCGATTGACGAAGGTGTGTATGACGCTCGTGTTCATCGCAGTGTTCTTGTACTTTGTGGCATGTCTGGCCTATATACACTGCCCCACATTGACTAGGAATCCTGTACACACCACATTTCTTCAGGCCAAGGTCATCCTTAACTGAACCCCAACAGGTTTCTCAGTTTTGCAGATGGTTGAAAACACATTTAATTCCATATCTTCCAAGGACTTTTCCGATTCTTGACGACATGGCACCAAAATACAGCAAAAATGCCAAAGTTGTGGGTGTCTTCGTATCTTCATTCTGCTCTATAGACTGAACTCGCCTGGGCCTGAATGCATTGCGTATCTGTATCTCAGAATAACAGTTTTGTCGGAACACTGTCTTCAAATGTTGCATTTCACTCGACAGGCTTTCAGGATCAGATACCACATATGATCTATGAACTAACATACGTAATTCACAACACATTGTACAGGATGATGGCAGCTTGTGGCCTGCAGATATATGTATCTGTAAGTGATCCGGAGGCAAACCTGTGAAAACTATTTACAACACATCTGCCGGGAAAGCTTGAAGAGTCACAAGATTCATATCTGTATGTGTTGGCTTTCCTGTGTACCAAAACATCAAGAAGAGGTAAAGTACCACCTTTTTCCACTTCCATTGTGAAGTTTATATTCAGATGGAGCAAATTCAGATGCTGAAGAAGTGTACGTAGAGTATAAAGTCCATGTGGCCACACCACAAATGTATCGTCCACATATTGCAGAAAACAAGAGGGTTTGGGAGTTGGCTGACTGTAGTGCTTTTTCTACAAAGTCCTCCACAAAATAATTGGCCACCACAGGAGACAGAGGGCTTCCCATGGCAACATCGCCCATTTGTTCAAAATATTGGTCATGAAATGAGAAGTATGTGGAACTCAAACTTGTTGCTAATGATCTCCAAAGAGTCCTGTGAGGACACCTTTGGAAATAAAGACACAATAGCAAAACTTACTAACAGATCCAATGATTGCAATCTAAGATTTTTCAGAGACCTTTGAAACTCTGAAGATATTTTATCTAAATAAGATTGTTAAGTGATCAATTTATTATGATGAGATCTTGAATTCCAAATTATATATGCACAATGAATTTCTATTTGTTCTTCAGTTCTTGCATACATGAATTTAGTCATCCATATATGTTGTTTAAGTGGAGACAAATGCAGGTACAATTTCAATATGGAATTTATTTTTACTGTTACAGTTCCTCAAGAAAATGTTGTTGGACCGGCAAAACTCCATGTCTTCTCTGTTTGCAATGGGCAATGAAGTTGCGGCAGGTGCAGACCCAGCAGAACGGAAAGCTATAGAGAGGCAGCTACATGAGCTCATGCAGCGTTTTGATAATCTGACAGAAAATGCAACGCAGCGTATGAATGCCCTTGAACAAGCTATGGCTGTTGCAAAGGATTTCCAGGTTAGTTTGTAACTTCAACTGTGAATCGTGGTTACTGTGTAATTTTTCCTATCATATGATAAGCATTTTTTAAAAATCATTTAGTGCCGAAGACCTAAGCATCAGTGTGGCAATGTGTTCTAATCAGAGTGTGTAACAAATGTGCTAGTTGCTGTTAAAATATCAGATTAAATAAGTTTGAATTTTGAGTCCAGCAACTTGTGTGTGGGACCAGTTTTCATGGGAAAATGCACTAAAAACAGTAGAGGAAGAGGAATTTGAAATATAATAGATTTAAGGATGGAATTGAAATATCATTAAAGAGATAATTATCTTTAATGAGAGTAAATGAATACAACAAGCAAGTTTTAATGTGAAATCTCCCATGCAGTACTTAATATAGGGAAACTAGAGTAATATCCAATAGGTGATTCGCTCTTGAGTATTGCTAGTTTGCCAGGCATCTTTATCAAACAGAGCTAAAGGAAACAATATAAGGAGATGGATAGGTTGCAATTTACCATAAAGATGACACATTAGGTTGCAGACAAACACAATGAAAAGACTGATAGGTATCGGAGATGGTGGTCATGTGTGTATGAAATGTGCTTGTTGTGTGTTTTCTTCTCTGAAGAAGGCTTTGGCCAAAAGCTAAGTGTGGAACAGTCTTTTCGTTGTGCTGTCTACAACTCAACATGTCATCTGTATGGTGAGAAGCAATCTACCCTTTTCCTTATATTGCAGATCTTCTAACCTGGAGAGTGTGAACATCCCACCTGTAATAATTTCAAACTGATAATGTGTAACCTCCCCCTCATTTATCGACCTTAATGACAGTGAAAAATTAAACTGCGTGCACCTAATGGAAATTTGGGAAAAGCAATCGTCACCGAAGTTAATCTGTCGGTAAAGAGGGAGGAAAGGGTTACATCTTAATGAAAGGAAAAGTGCAAATGAAACTGGTGGAAATTAATTTTGAAAAGGGGTAAAGTTAATAAAGAAAGTAAATGTGCGGCCGTTACGTTAACAATTAACTAGCGGCAATTAGATATTTGAGATTTGGGGGAAATTACGGTCGCCAGTCCTAAGGACAATTACTATAGTAACTGAAAAAGAAAGGTTATTACACATATAATTAGCACTAGAAGCGTGGCAACTGAAGGTTGACACGTGTAGTGTGAAAACTGAAGGTTTGTCAGAAGTAATAAATTTCGCTACACTCTGACTTAATTTAGCAAAAGAATTAATAAAACCGGAAAATCGAAAGTTAATTTAGTGACTGAAGTTAATAGTGAGCTTTCTTTCTGAAGCACATCGAAATTCAGTAAAATACGGTTAGTCTTGGACTACCTCAACAATCATTTCAAAAGCTACTTGAATCTACGCAATTTAGAAATAAGAGATTTAACTTTGAACTTGAATTAAATAATTCTTAACAATTAACAATAGTAAAATTTAGTACGTACCAAGCTGAGCTGCAATCACAGGTAAGCTAAAATGCGGTAACAAAACTCGCACTCTTAATTTGTGCTTGTGTAATCTAAATATTGTAGCCAGCTATGAATACCTTAACTGAACTTTGAAATTAAAGCAGTGAAATCTAATGATGCTGGCGTTTGAATTTCAACGACACTCGGGTTCATTCCGGAAAAGGAAGGGACCCTGCTTGGTAATGCAATTGAGACAATGAGCAACAAAGGTTCATGCTACGTTGCTGTAACTTTGTGATTTGAACAGTTTGAAAAACTGAGGTCTGCCATATAGTTCTAAAACTTTATGTGCTTCCAGTCTTCCTTGTTGGTTGATTGAAGGTTTGAAGCTGTCGATCGAGGAGGTGGCGACAGTCACTCATTGTCGGCCGTCGCTGTTGCAGAAGCTGGATGTTGGCGCGCCTTCTTCTCGACACGGTCACCAGGCGAAATGGGCTCTTGATGTGCGCCAGCTAATGCTTCCCGTCCGTGACACCGTGTCAGAAACTAACATAGCAAGTCGAGCGCAATTACATGCTGCCAAACCCCGAACGCGCGGCAACTCGCGGGAGCGTCACACAACACACCTGCTCCACTCACTACTCCAGCCAGACTCCTCTCTGCTCTCGCTCCACGCGACAGAGTTAACACTACCAAAGATCCTAAACACTTTCGTTCTCCACACGACCTATCGATGTATTCGTTCGATAGTATAGTTTTCCCTAGGCAAGACCCATCGTAAAATACAAATAATATTTACAAAACAAACCAATTATACATCGACATAAGTGCATATATATACAAATAGTAAAACAATTACAATATACAAAGACACAGAAATGTTATATCTTCAGGTAACAAAATAAGGAAAAAAATTTGCAGTGCAATAGATGGAAATTGAAGGATATGCATTTCCGGCGTTACAAATGGAACCCTGTTATAGTGACTCAAGGAACTAGTGGAAATATTTTAAAGCTTGTATAATATAGCTTAAAAATAAAGATTTTATTCTGCCTGTTTTGTGAGTTAGTGTGTCACATGACGAACATACATTTATTTTAAGTCAGACATTAAAATGTAATACATATTATTTTACAGGATAGGCTGGTTCCTATTGTGGAATGGTTGGACAAAACAGAAAAGAAGGTAAAAGACATGGAACTTGTGCCTACTGATGAGGAGAAAATTCAGCAGAGAATAAAGGAACATGATGTGAGTATACACATGTTTAAATCCTGTAAAACGTGTCGCGTGCCCCCCCCCCCCCCCCACACACACACACACACTTTGTTTTATAAATATTCGTTTTCTGTAACAAATGTAGTTACTACTATGTATTTTTATTGGAACATTATTTATATAATTTAATTTGGAATGGGAGAAAAGATTGATTTTGTTATATTATTTACTGATAGTCATGAAGGAAATGCCTACACATTCACAGAAATACCCAAGGAAATTGCGATAAAAAGTTGAATTCACTAACAAGTAGGCTGATGGAATACCCTCTGATCATGTCATTACTTATGATAATGTCATTACTTATGGACTGGCATGCCACTTTTGTTGCAATGACTGCTTTCTTGTGCAAGTGTAAAAATAACGTGCTGTGACATGTGGGACACAGTCTGTGAATCCCTGGTGTAGAGTATTTGACATTTCTTTATTTTCTTTTTGTGTCTTTCTCAGTTTTTAGTTTGAATTTTAACTGTAATTTTTGTAACATATGTTTAAAAATTAAAAAACGATAGATTTTTCATGTCGAAATCATTGTTCATGTCTGTGAGGTTGTGCCATTGTGAAAATGCAGTGACAAACTTAAATTGCTTTATGAATCGGCTGCAGGGAACTACAAAATAATGTGTGTCTCTTAATTGCTGTGGATGTAGCGATTTCTTATTTTGCTTTATTTAATTTCAGGCTCTTCACACTGAAATCCTTCGGCACAAGACTGATTTGTCAGAGTTGACAGATGTGGCTGGGGAACTAATGGGCTTGGTCGGGGAGGATGAAGCAGCTGGCCTTGCTGACCGGCTGCAGGCAGCAGCTGATCGTTACACTGCACTTGTTGATGCTTCTGAAGCGGTTGGTGCACTGCTGTCTCAGTCTCGCACTGGCCTAAGGCATCTTGTACTTGGTTATCAGGATCTACAGGCTTGGATGGATGGAGCAGATCAACGTCTTTCAAAGTTCCGCATTCTTGCTGTGCACACTGAGAAACTACTTGCACAGATGGAAGATCTTGCCGTAAGTATTGTGCCTAACAAGCAAATTCCTTGTGTTTAGCATGTTCTTTATTGAATTATAGAGATTTTCTTCTCCATATTGGTTCGTAGCTGAAAACTGCTCAATTAAAGGCATGCATATGAGTTGGATTGATGTGTTCAATGACCTTCAGTTGCATGTGTGCTACTGGAGACGTGTACAGCACCATAGAGAGGTTTACTGTTGAAATTTCAAGAAGAGTTGGGTAATGCGTTATTTTCTTCTTCATACGTCTTGTGAAGTAGCCCCAATAAGAAAATCAGAGCTATTTGAGCTTATACAGAAGTTTACAGACACTTAATTTTTGCATGTACCATTCACAATTGGGGGGGGGGGGGGGGGGAATGGCAGTGGTGCCAGAAGTACTCTCTGTTGCGCTCTGTAAAGTGGCTTTTGGAGTGTAGGTGTGGATGTAGCAGCATTTTTTATACACGAGGAACACTGTGCGAGACGTGTGTTGTGCCATGTATGATGATGAATTAAAACATTATGACCACCTGCTTAGCAGCTTGTTTGTCTGTCTTTGGAATGAGATACATCACTGATTTGGTGTATCAGGAATCTGACACTTTGTTGGTAGTTTTGTGGAGATATGTGGCATTAGATGTCCATGAACAGGTAATGTAATTCATGTAAATAATGAACTGCTGATTTGAATACCCTGTGACGGCAGCTGATAGCAACCCAGATGGGTTCCACAGGATTTACATCAGGCAAATTTGATCACCGAGGCATCAATGTGAGTTCACTATAATGAACCTCAAACCACTGTGGCATGGTTCTGGCTCAGAGCAGACAGTTATACCGCTGAACATGTCATTGCCGTCAGGGAAGACATCAAGCATGAAGGGATGCAGGTGGTTTGCAGCTGTCAGCGTGTCTTCGACTACTACCACAGGTCCCATGAAAGTGCAGGAGAATGTCTCCCATAGCATAATACTGCTCCCACCAGCCTGTGTACGTGGCGCACTGAACGTTTTGAGCCGCCTTTCACCTCGACGACAGTAATTGTGGAGACGACCATCAATCTAGTGCAGCAAAAATATGATTCACCCGAAGAGCCAACATGTTTCCATTGATCAGCGGTCAAATCTCGTGGTCTCATGCCCACAGTAATTGTAATACACCGTTTCATTGGGTCAACATGTGAAGAGGTAGGGGCGGTCTGCTGCTGATCTCAATGTTCAACAATGTATGATGAATGGTGTGCTCCGAAACACTTGAGCATGTACCAGCATTGTGCTCTTTCAACAGTGATGCCACAGATCACCATCTATCCTACTTTAGAGGGCGTCAAGCGTCCAAACCCCACATTCTGTGAAGAGTTGTGCATGTCCAACCATTTAGCACATAATGGGAGTTTACTGTCATTCTACCTCTTTCCGTATGTGCTCATGACAGTAGCACGTGAATATTTGACTAGCTTTGTTGTTTACGAGATAATCGTTCACAGGCTCTGCATAATAATAATCAGCTCTTTGTCAAAGTCACTTATCTCAATGGATTACCCCATTTGCAGCTCATATCTTCACTAGAGTGATCCCCCATCCATGTCTGCTGTGCTTACATACTTTTAATACTGCTTCATGTGCCCACAATGCCACCAGGCGGCATCCAACATCGTGGTGGGCAGCAGTCATAGTGTTCGACTTACTAGAGTGCACTTCTGTTTAAACTAAATAAAATGATAACAAAAAATATTGCAAAAATGTGATTTTTAGCGAAATAAGACAACTTTGGCAATTTTTTTGAAATATCATGAAGGCAATTTCTCTGCAATATCATGGAATTTGTTATTTTCATTCATAAACAATGGTACAAATATGAGGATGGCAATTTACCAATATTCACAATAGACACTTATTGAATTTTGAAATTTTGTTTTGGCTTCTTATTTTCTCAATGCTGAGGATGGTGTATAACTTTAAAGTGCCAGTTCATTTCCTTCATAATTTTGTGACGCCAAAATAAGCACTGAAACTGGCAAAAAAAAGCTCTAAAATTTGAAAAAAAAAACGCCAAAATTGGAAAAATAACACCAAAAATGGAAATTTTTATACGAGCTACTCAGTATTATCTGCAAGTCAGGAATTACCTATCGTCATTTTTTTTATTGTTCCCAATCTGAAAGTTAAATTACCATTATATAAACTGTGACGAACTATTTTTAAAAGGTAGTTAAGTGAACCTAAAAAAAAAAAAAAAAATTCTAATTTTTTAAAATATTTTTCCTCGTTCAGGCATGACAAGTGAATTTACATTGCAGTTATGTAATGCATTTAAACATCAAGGTACTGTTGCTCAAGGATCTAAAATTGATGCGGGAATGATACTGCATTTTCATGTGTACTTTTCTTTTTATAGGACCTAACTGAAGAAGTGGCAAATCATCAGAATCAAGTGGATGGTACTGTGGATACTGGCTTGGAACTCATGAAACATATTTCAAGTGATGAGGCTCTGGCGTTAAAAGATAAACTGGACTCACTACAGCGGAGGTTTAATGATCTTACCAGCCGTGGTGCAGACATGTTGAAACATGCACAGGTGTGTTTTTACTGTACACAGATAATTCTTGAAACATGTGTAAATAACTTAGATACTGTGCTTAATTGATTTCCTTGTTCCTCAAATTCTGCTGTACATGTATAACCCATTATTTTTTAATTTCGCTGACAAGTGCAAATGTTAATCATGTTTCAGGAAGCATTGCCACTTGTGCAACAGTTTCACAATTGCCACAACCGTCTGGTTGACTGGATGATGGGAGCTGAAGCTCAGCTGCAGGCAGCTGAACCTCGCGAAGAAGACATACAGCGGCTAGAACTTGACATACAAGGTAAGCCTTGCGTCTCCTCTTATTTATTCTGGGGCCAGTTGTAATACATGCAAGCCAGTGGCGGTGAAAGATGAATAGCACTGAAATATCTATTAGAAAAAGCTATAAAAAGTGTATCATTTATTAGATTGTCTGTCTAATAAGGTAACTGAACATCTTGTCAAATGATCTGGATATTTATAAAATATAGCTGAATGACATAGAAAGATTAACAGGATCTCGTTGCAAGTTTGTGACACAAAGGCTGATTACAGTCTTCAAGAAACATTAAAAATATTGTGTTGGTAGGAAAAGAAGAGTGCGGTAAGTAGTAAGATGGTGAGGTGAGGTAGTCTCACTTTGGTGCATAGCTGATGTTGCTATCAATCACTTTTTGTTTTAGTTATGCTGGTACACATTCTATAATGTAAGCGTAACTATCAACTATGTGTGCAGACTATTTATTTTACACTGAGGTGGCAAAAGTCATGGGATAGTGATACGCAGCTATACAGATGGCAGGAGTATTGTGTACGCAAGGTATTAAAGGGCAGTGCATTGGTAGACCTGTCATTTGTACTTACATGATTCATGTGGAAGGGCTTCTGACATGATTATGGCCGCATGACAGAAATTAAGACTTTGAATGCAGAATGGCAGTTGGAACTAGATGCTTGGGACATTCCATTTCTGAAATTTCTAGGGAATTCAATATTCTGAAATCGACAGTGTCAGGAGTGTGCCAAGAATACCAAATTTCAGGCATTGCCTCTGACTATGGACAATAGAGTGACCATTGGCCTCCACTTAATGAGAGAGCAGTGGCATATGCAGAGAGTTTTTGGTACTAAACTTGTGTGAAATAACCACAGAAATATGTCGTTGTAGGACAAACGTATCCGTTAGGACAGTACAGCGAAATTTGGTGTTTAATGGGTTACGGCAGAAGATGACCAATGTGAGTGCCTTTGCTAACAGCATTGCTTGCAGCACCTCTTGTGGGCTTGCGACCACATCAGTTGGATCCAAGACAACTGGAAAACCATGGCTTGGTCAGATGACTCCTGATTTTGATTGTTAAAAGCTGATGGCAGGATTCGAGTGTTGCACGGACCCCACAAAGTCATGGACCCAAGTTGCGAACAAGGCGCCGTGGAAACTGGTGCTGGTTCCATAATGGTGTGGGCTGTGTTTACATGGAATGGAGGGGTTCTCTGGTCCAGCTGATCTAATCATTGACTGGAAATGATTATTTTTGGCTACTTGGAGAGTATTTGCAGTTATTCGTGGACTTCTTGTTCCCAAACAACAGAATTTTTTGCAATGTCAGTGTGCCATGTCAGCGGTCCACAATTGTTTGGGATTGGTTTGAAGAAAATTTTAGGCAATTCAAGCGAATGATTGGGCCACCCAGATCACCCGACATGAATCCCATTGAACATTTGTGGGACATAATCAAGAGGTCCATCCATGCACAAAATCCTGCACTGGCAACCCTTTCCCATTATGGAGAGCTGTAGAGACAGCATGGCTCAATATTTCTGCAGGAGACTTCCAGCGACTTGTCGGGTCCATGCCACGTCGAGTTGTTGCCCTATACTGGGCAAAACGTGGTCTGACATGATATTTGGAGGTATCTCCTGACTTTTGTCACCTCAGCATATGGATCTCTTTGAAGCAGTAATGTTGCAGGTTTTTCATTCTAATTGATAAGCTGGAATACTATGCCATCATAAAATTCCTATTTTTATGCTCAGAAGGACCAGAGATTCATCTATAAAGCATTTGAAATTCTATAAAGCAAAACTTATTTGTTATTTACAGCTAAGAAATAGATTACTAAATTCGGATGTATTTACCCTGAAGGTGACCCATTAATAGGGTTTTTAATACTACAACTACAGATGAGAATACACAGAATATGCCCAATATGGTGTTGGTATGGTTGATAATTAAGGTCTAGGATAGCTGACACAGTAGGAATCCAGAAGAAAGGGTGTGAACTTCTTACATGAAGAATTAACTATGAGAAAACTTTGTGCATGATGGGTGCTGCGTTTATTAAACGTTAGCGGAAAGTAATGTGAAAGCGAATCTTTTTACCTCTTCAAAACAAATACAATTGATTTTATGCATCAATTGTGGTTAATATCAAAGCATTGGATGCAGCAAATGGCACTGCATCAAACACTATTAAGTGGGCTGCATCTATAACAAATGTTATGATCAATGTTTTCTTGGCTTAAAAATGGATTTTTGATATTATTTTATGAGTGATAAAATTATAACTAACAAGTACTACGCAAGTATTATGCAGAAATTGGAGAAATAAGTATCTGAGAAGAAATCTGGATTTCATAAAAAGGCATTACTTTCACTTCCAATTATCAGAAATAAATAAATAAATAAGCCTCAACAACTTTTTGTTGCTATTAAGGGAAAAATGGTTACTTCACACACATTCCAGAATCACACTTGAGATATGAAATATATTCTCTGGAACAATAGCAAATAAGTGCATGGATATGAAATAGGACTATGTAAAAAAAAAAAATAATAATAAATAAATAAAAAATAAAAAAAGCATCTCTGATGTAAAAAAAGCACAGTTGTTTACTACCATGCTGAGAAACTTTGATCATACCCTGGTATATAAACAAGTACAGAATTTCATCAGGTGGAGCTGTGTGATTATTGTACGAGAGTATTTCAGTCAATGCAAAAATTAAGTTACCACCAGATAGTGATTTTCCATGAAGTCTTTTATGCAACAGAAAGTCTGAACTGCATAGGAATTGGGTTACTTAGGAGGCTAGACCTTTTAAATGAAAGATTCTCATAAGAATATCGGGAACTCGAAGAGAAGGAAACAGTTGGTATAGAAGAAAAGTCTACAAAGGACTGTGAATGAGAGGATCTTGGACACTATCACTATATTGTTCAGACACATTCCTAGAAGCAGCAAGGGGAGGCAACACTTCAGATAATGTAGTTTCTTGTGAACAGGAGAAGCATATTATATTGGCTCCAAGAGGGGAGGGATTAAAGGATCTGGAAGAAATGGAAGTACATAAAACAAAGATTTACAGCAACAGGACTTTTCACATGTAAATTCAAGCTGTCATATGTTTATACAGGGCAGTATTAGACCCAGGACAAAAACACCATGGACAGAAGAGCAAAGGAGTTTATAGAATATGAGAATGAAAAATAATGGATAAGGATAAAGGCCAGAAGAAACAAAGCTGATCCAAATTAATGTGGTCTTAGATGACCAAAATGAAATAAAGAGGTGCAAATAAGGCTAAAATAATTGGAGTACATGATTCAGTTACATTGTTGTGGCCACCATATAAGTTTGACATCAATGTGCAATAACCATTGAAAGATGACAGGTGGCAACACTGGCAGTAGAGAGTATATAAAGCGAGCTTGGGGGGTGGAAAGGGGACAAGAAAATCAGTGCAGCCATTGTTGTAATCAGAAATGGAGTGATTTATCTGATGTCCAAAGGGGCATGATCATTCACTTTTGGGCCAAGACGGGAAGCATTTATGAAATGATTTAGTTTGTAAACTATTTGTGTGCTGCCGTGGTTGAAGTATACTGTGCATGGCAAAATGACACTGTGCAAAACCGGCTCCAAGGCAATTGTAGTGCAACATGGGCCATAGATGGCAGGAGTGAACAAAGATTGCAGAGATGTGTATGGGCGATTAGACAGGCAACTAACTGTTGAGCAACTGACCACCCAGATGAACAAAGTGGCTGACAACTCTTCTCTCCTCAACAACTCTTCAGTGAACATTGCTGCGTATGGGCCTTTGCAGTAGGTGCCTTGTTCATGCACCTGTGCTGATTGCTGTTCATCAGTGACAAAAGCTGGAATTTGCACACTGACGCCATAGCTAGATGCTCACTGAGTGGCAACAGGTGGCCTCTTCACGTGAATCATGTTTTATGCTCCATCAGACAGATGACCATTGGCATTTATTGCTTGAAATGTGTGAAAGCAAACATACTGCATGTATTATGGTGTGAGGAATGTTTTCATGGAATTCCCTGGATGATCACATCATTCTGGAAGGCACAATGGATCAACACAAGTACACAGCTATGTTGGGGACTTTGTCTATCCGTACATGTAGTAGGTATCTACCAGCGGGACAGTGCAGCATATCACACAGCTTGCAGTGTACACGCACGGTTTGAAGAGCACCAGGATAAATTTACCATAGTCCCCTGGCCACCAAACACATCAGATTAAAACCCAATCTGAAATCTGTGGAACTACCTCGGTTGAACTATTCACACAACAGGTCCACAACTTATATGCCTAGCACAGCTGACCATGGCTCTGGAGTTGACATGGCGCCCCATCTCTGTTAGTACCTTCTGTATCCTCACTGATACTCTCCCAGCATGTTTCCCAGCAGTCTACACTGCAGAAGGTGGATGTTCAAGCCTCTGACAGGTGGTGCCATTAATGTGACTGGACATTGTAGTTATGTTAGTGGGACGATTATGACAACTGGCTGATTTTACTTTACACATCCAGTGCCTGTTACGTGAAAGTGTGTATGTTGTTTGAGACCGCTTTAAAACAGATGTCTTTATAGAACGAAAGGGAGGTAACAATAAAGAACACTATACGCCACAATAACACTGCTGTCAAGAGTTGTTTGATCGGAGTCACTTCTTAAGTGCATTGATTTGTGGTTATGTTATACTATCTTTTCACACATTGGCCAAAGTCTTAGGCCCCTTCTAATATGACTGGATACTAATGTGAATAGCTGCAGGAAGATTGTGTTTGGAGATAATTTAAATGATGATGACGACGACGACGACGATAAAATCTATATATTGTTAGTGGCTCAACTGGACTGAAAATTGTAGCCTAACAGAAGAATTCTAATATTACAGTGCAATTAAAATACTCAGCCTTAACATTACGGATATTGTGGAATGTTTATTTTAAGTGATTATTGTCTTCCTTTCATTGTATAGTAATGGAAAGAATGGAAAATAAATAATAATTTGTGCATGAACATCTCTACAGCAAAATATAAAAATACACAGGGGTTTGTTAAGTTTGTTCCTTATAATAGATAGCAAATGCTAATTTGGTAGTTAATTTTTTGTTATTATGAATCACTTGGAAACTTTCTGGCAGATTAAAACTGTGTGCCCGACCGAGACTCAAACTCGAGACCTTTGCCTTTCGCGGGCAAGTGCTCTACCATCTGAGCTACCGAAGCACGACTCACACCCAGTCCTCACAGCTTTACTTTTGCCAGTATCTCGTCTCCTACCTTCCAAACTCACAGTAAAGCTGTGAGGACCGGGCGTGAGTCGTGCTTCGGTAGCTCAGATGGTAGAGCACTTGCCCGCGGAAGGCAAAGGTCCCGAGTTCGATTCTCGGTCGGGCACACAGTTTTAATCTGCCAGGAAGTTTCATATCAGTGCACACTCCGCTGCAGAGTGAAAATCTCATTCATGAATCACTTTTGTGAATAAAATAAAATTTTAAGGAAGTCTGTAAGGATTAAGAAAAACTACTTAAAAACCTGTACAAGATGATGATGATGATGATGATGATAAAGATATAATTTTCTTATCTGTCACAAGAAATTGGGGTCCAGTAATAGTTCTGCACATCTATTCTCCATCCTACTCTCAGTACAAGATGACAGTTTGCTTTCAGGCTTTTGGTTCTCAGATATTGTTTCCAGAAAATTTAGTTGAATGTTATGTGCATATCAAAGTAAAACATAGTCTCAAGAAATGGAAAGTCCAGGGTGAAATGTAACAATATTATGAAAAGGGTAGTTGCTACTCACAAATAGCAGAGATGCTGAGTCACAGATAGGCACAACAAAAAGACTGCCAGAAAGTGAGCTTTTGGCCGACAAGGCCTTCGTTGGAAGTAGACGAGAGGCCTCAGCAGCCAGAGACTGTGGTCATGTGTGTGTGAGTTGCATTTTGTGTGTGTGTGTGTGTGTGTGTGTGTGTGTGTGTGTGTATTTTTGACAAAAGCCTTTTTGACCAAAAGCTCACTTTGTGACAGCCTTTTTGTTGTGCCTATCTGCAACTCAGCATCTCTGCTATTTGGTGAGTGGAGTAGCATCTATAACTTTCATAATACTAAAACATAGTCTCCATTTTTAACTGATTTTAAGCAACGTTTTGTATTATTATGTTTCAGAGTTCCGCCCAGTTTTGGAAATGATCAACTTAGTAGGTCCACAGTTGTATCAGATATCACCTGGAGAAGGTGCTTCCACCATTGAAGGCTTGGTGACACGTGACAACCGTAGATTTGATGCTATAGCAGAGCAAATACAGCGTAAGGGTGAACGTATTCAGTTATCAAAACAGGTAAATTTTCTTTCCTAAGGTAAAGGTATTTTTAAATAGTTTTCATAATAGGATGTAAAGATATCTTCCAGTGTCCCAGTACAAATCAAGAAACTCATTGTCCCAGTACAAATCAAGAAACATTTTACTTCTTCCAACATAGATCTTATATAATTGCCTCAGCAGTAAAATTTGAGATTTTAATTACACACGTGATTGCCAGTAAAATGGTTCTTGTACAGTACCATCTTTCAGTGGATTAGGAGGAGGGTTAATGATTCTGATACACTGTGAGATGTGTGCCACACACTGAGTAATAAGTTGCAAATTACAGAAGTTTATGTAGATAAACTGTTGCAAAGTGCTTATACTTCAAAGTAATGTAGACAACAAAGCATCTTGTACACCAAATGTTTAAAGATGTGCAATTCTGAAAAAAATACAATACTTGACATTCATTTTCTGAGAGGACAAGACTTCCCAGAAAGAAATATATCTCTTGTTTTTCTTGCGACCCAGTCATTTTATGTTCTTCACCCATCTGTAATGCTTTTGACAGAGGACTGTCAGAATTTGTAAGTCCAAAATATGATTACCAATACTGTGAACACTGCATTGCTGAAAGTTTCATTTCGTAGTTTATAATGACTCCTCTTTCTCTTAACTACAGTTTTGCAATGAAGACTGTCTTGTCTGATGACTTTGAATTCATTTGCAGCAACTTACATAACATCAACATTTTAGCACAATTTCTCAACAATGTCTGTCTTTTTCAGAGGTCACTTGAGGTCATAGGAGATATTGATGAACTTCTTGATTGGTTCCGTGAGGTTGAAGGACAAATTCGAGAAGCTGAACCTCCCAGTTCAGAACCTGATGTCATCCGCGTGCAATTGAAAGAGCATAAAGCTCTGAACGATGACATATCCAGCCAGAAGGGCCGTGTTAGAGATGTTCTTTCTACAGCGAAGAAGGTAATTTAACACTTTGATAAAAATGTGGGGTTTTACATTTTAAAATAATTTTTAAATGGATTTGATTGAATTCAGCTTTGTGCTGTCTAACCCTTGATGTCACAAGTTTTTGGAACACACATTTTCAGTGTACAACCCCTTTGCGACATGGCTCCCTACCCTTGAACTGAAAGAAATTTGAAGACTTCGGAAAGAAAGTGTGTTTTCCAACCCTGACAGTGAAACTGCTCTGTAGTGCAGTAGCATCCACAATGTCATGTTGAACACTGTGTTTTATTTATGATGCATTTCAAGAACTTCACATAAAAAGTGTGATGTATCAGTTCCCAGTCAGTCACAGGTGCTACCAACATTTGCTTGCACAAGTATTTAACTTTGGTTTCATTTAAATGAAAATTACATCTGAATTTTTGGTGCAATTCAATATTAGGAAGAACACAGTTCAGGTACCATTTCTGTTGGTGGCTAGCATTATGTAAGGGGGTTGCAACAGGCTGTTCACAGGTTTTTGAACTGTGACTTACTTCCTCTGCTCTTCACTTCACACCCTGTAAACTTTGATTACAAATTTATCTTGGCAGCAGAAAGGTAGTCATTCATTGTAGAAGTGAAGTCTTGAGCTGTAATAAAGGAAATTTAGTTGTGTGTTTAAACAGATTTTCTCTCTCACTCTGCCTTCTGTAAGGAGATATTTGAGGACTTCCACTATTGTCTGTCTTCCATGTTTATTTTTCATGCAAAGACATTCACGAAGATTCTCTGTATGGTGTGATGTATGGAATGTGGTGAATGAATGGTCAAAAATGGATGATGATGATGATGATGATGATGATGATGATGTGTTCTCTTACCTTTGTCCCTGTGGCACATGAAATAATGCATTTGAACTCTCCTTTAGAATTGTTTATGTTTGGTGCAATAATTTGGGCCATTACAGTAAAGATGATACGTTTGTGGGTGTGAATAGTCCTATGTAAGATTCCATTCTGTAAGGGCACACATTCCTTTGCATCTCAGGGAACTGAGATAGATTATACGAGACAATACGCAGATGTATTACATTTATTTCAGCATTGATTTAAATGGAGGTACCATAACTTAATACTTAATACTTATGCAAGGAGTGATAAGAATTTTACATTCTGTAATGAAGATATTGTTATTGTTGATAAATCTTAGACTACATTGTTTGTAACAGGTGCTGCGAGAGTCAGCACAGCATGAGGACACATCAACAATTCGTGAGAAGATGGAAGATCTACGTGAAATGATGGACACTGTGTCAGGACTGAGTTCAGATCGACTAGGGGTGCTGGAGCAGGCCTTGGCTCTGGCTGAACACTTCAATGAAACTCATGATGGCTTGGCTAGTTGGCTGACTGACACTGAGCAGCAGTTAGCTGTTCTTGCCGCGATGCCAACTCTTCGGCCTGATTTAATTGCACAGCAGCAAGATAGAAATGAGGTTGTTATTACATTTGAAATATTTATATTGTTGATGTTCAGCTACAGGTTTCCTATTATCTTCTAATAAAGCATAGAAAAAACAGTGACTGTTGGTGCAGGCCATAAGATTTTTGTATGCAGAAAGCAATGACTAATGTACATAGCAAGGGTTTAATAGTGTTTGGATATTTCTTGCAAAATGCTTTAGTACTGTTGCAGATTCAAGAGCAGGTCTTTATGGTTGTGCAAACAAAACATGAGTGCTTGTGCGAACATGTGTCTCTTTAAGTATTTGGGGAGCATAACTATCACTAGGGATTGACAACTAAATCTCATTAACCTAAAAGGTTTTCAGAGACACATGAACTGTACACAACCCCAATCAGAAGACAGTGATTGTTCTCACTTTGTGTCCTAGCAGTGTCCGTCCTATTTTCTGTTACTTTTTTTTAGCATCTGTGTTCAAAAATAGATTGAACCGAGTATAATGAAAAATATTAGAGGAGCCTTGGAATCACAATGTACACATAATATCATTATTTCCACTATGGATTGACTTGAACTATTAATTAAAAGTAATAGATCAGTATGTTTCTGTTCCAGTCAGGTAATAGGTTCCAGAAATACATTAATTATTAGATAGATACCATGTAGCCTGTGAAGTATACTAAAACCAGCAAAATAGTTTGCATTAGTGTAGCAATATTTCTTAACACAGAGAGGCTGACGAGGGTGAGATGGAAGTTTTAAAACCACTTACATTGTAGTGTTGGTTATGGACTCAGGTATCCCATCCTGCAGCCCTTCATATTGGAGCCTCCTCATTTGTGAGTAATCGACAGAACAATTTCAGAATTTCTTGTGATGCACCAGTAATTTAAATAACAGTAAGTTTCAGAATGGCGCCATAATTTAGTGGTTAAGCCAATTGATTAATATACTGTAGTGTGGGTTCCAGTCCCGTTGTTTTTTATTTTATTTATTTTTTATTATTATACGATCAGTATTTTTATCCATTTAATTTTGTTTCTAATAGTGGAAACTCCAAGTTGACATTGAAATATCAACAATATTAGGAAAAGGGTAAATTGCTACTCACCCTAAAAATGACACTTTGAGTTGCAGACAGGAACAACAAAAAGACTTTTATACACTGAGCTTTAGGCCAAAGCCTTCTTTAGAGAAGAAGAAGAAGAAGAAGAAGAAGAAGGAGGGGGAGAAAAAACACACACACACACACACACACACACACACACACACACACACACACACACACACACACAGTCACACAAGCAAGCACACGTCATGCACACATGACCCCTACCGCCAGGAGCTCTGGCTGGATTGCGATGTGAATAGCCATCTAGAATGGGGTGGTTAAGAGGGAGACATAGCTGGGTAAGAGTGTGGGCAGAGAAGATTGTTGTCTGGCAGGGCGTGCTGGGACTAGATGGCAGCCTGACGAGACTGCCAGGTGCAGCGTTGGGAAGTAGGATGTGGAGGAAAAACAGGGAGTGTAAAAGGGGAGAAGCAGGGAAGAGTAAAGGATGGGCGAGTGCTTGGGCTGATGGCGGCACACAATGAGGGGGAGGTGTGGGACGGGGGGGAGGAGGATGTGAGAAAGGGAGGAGCTGATACGACGGGGCGGAAACTGTTGGGTGGACGGCAGGTTAATTTTGGGAGTGTAGAATGTCCTGTAAGGATAACTCACATCTGACTGTTCAGAGGAGCTGGTGGTGGATCCAGATGGCCCGGCTTGCGAAGCAGCCATTGAAATCAAGCATATTAAGTTCAGCTGCATGTTGCAGGGTGGTCTACTGTTCTGGTTAAGACAAACTTTATGGTAATAATTGATATTATATACCAATAACAAAAGCTCCCATTACCACACTGATAAAGTACATTTAACATCAAAACATAATTGAGATTTTTTAACACCTATGTTCACTCTGTTACTTTACTTCTCATTGTATCTATCCATTGTAAACTACCCCCCTCCCTCTCCCCCCCCCCCCCCCTCTCTCTCTCTCTCTCTCTCTCTCTCTCTCTCTCTGTCTTTGCAGTTTGACACCACCACCATATCTAGCTCACTGTCTTCTCTCTGCTTCTGGATCCCCTACCCCCAACTTACCTACTCTTTCCTCCCTCCCTACTTCCCTCTCACCTCCTCTTTCCTCCCTACTTCCCTCTCACTTCCTCTCTCCTCCCTCCCTCCCTCCTTCCTTCCCTCCCTCCCTCTCACCTACTCTTTCCTTCCTCCCTCCCTCCCTCCCTCCCTCCCTCTCACCTACTCTTTTTCCCCCCTTCCTTTCATCTACCCTCCTCCCCCCCTCCATTTCCTTTCTTTCCTCATCTTCTCCCCTCTTCTCTTTCTTCACATTTTGCCCCCTTTTTTTCACCTCTGTTATCTACATCTACTGTCCCTCTCACCCTTCATCACAACTTCTATTCTCAATTCCACTTTCCATGAGCTGTTGAAATCAAATTAAGAATTGTTGTGGGTTTTCTGTTGTTTTCAAGCAAGTAAAGAGTTTACATAATATTGGAGTAGAGTGATACTGACTTAAGGAATTTTTTATTTACAGCTATTGATGCAATCAATAAATGAACATAAACCTCTTGTGGAAAAGCTCAACAAGACAGGAGAAGCTCTCATAAAACTTGTAAGTGATGATGAGGCAGCAAAAGTTCAAGAGATTGTAGAGAGTGACAATTCTCGCTATGCTGGACTACGTTCTGACTTAAGACAGCGGCAACAGGCTCTTGAGAAAGCTTTGCAGGTATGTAGCACAGTAACAACCCTAATTGCGTATTTCATCTGAGGCATTACTATGCATCTTTCAGTGTTGAAGAAAAACGCTGTTGACAGTTCTTAAATAATATGGACTTCACCATTTTCTGAACCTTATTCAGCAGGTTTTGAGTACTCAGTTATTCCCTTATCAGAAAAATGTCTAAATTTCTTCATTTAAAAGTGCTACATTGAATCACACACAAAGCAGAGATTGGATTATTTAGTCATTTTTCTTCTTAAAGATTATATAATGACATAAATTCTGCATATTTGTGAATTTCATAATATATTGTCCTAACTTGCCAACTCGGCAGTTAGACTTGTGCAACAAGACCACCCTGTATTTCCATTATGTAAATGATGTGTGTAGAGTTGTTGCTACCAGGCTCAATCCTATAATATTTTTTCTTCAACTTACAGGAATCCAGTCAGTTTTCAGATAAACTTGAAGGAATGTTAAGAGCTCTTGGCTCAACTGCAGATCAGGTGCATGCTGCAGAGCCAGTCTCAGCACATCCGACACGCATTCGAGATCAAATGGAAGAGAACACAGCACTTGTAGAAGACCTTGATAAACGTCAAGAAGCTTATGCTGCTGTCAAGAGGGCTGCAGATGATGTGATCAGCAAGGCAGGAAATACATCAGATCCTGCTGTTAAAGGTGTGTACAGTTTTTGTTAATACTCCCTCCACCTTCAGTTTACATAAAATGTATCATAGCTGCAGATTCTGCGTTGTTTCTGTTCTTTCGGGCACAAATTCCTTATAGAACTAAATTTTGTGCCTAAAATATTTCATTAACTAAAAAAATATTTCTCAATAATATTTTTAGAACTTGTTTTTATTATGACAACAACATTTTTATAGTAATATTTCCTAAACCACAAAATTTTAAAAGAAGAAAATTTTTGTAGTGATGAAGATTATAATTTTAAAATGGAGTTCAGGAGTATTGAAACGGGCTCTTCTTAGCAAATCAAAATTTCGAGTGTGAGTGGTGTTTCTAATCTTAAATGATCAATATTACTTAATGGAAAATGTTTATCTGCACAGTATTAGTATAACTATCATTTGATTGTAAGTTATACTTCAAATAATGAAGGTTGGAAAAATAGTGCTTGTAAAATAACTTAAGAATTTCAGCTTGCTACTGTGTAAATATGAGAAAAGAAAAACAGTACTTTGGTTAGTAATAAGAGAACAAATGGACCAGTTCCACTTTGCTATGTTTTAAACTACCAATACTGTGCTTGTAATACTATAGTATATTCAATCAAGTATTATATCAATATAGGCTATAAAAGTAATTAAAACATCATGTTTTTTGCTTGGGTACCACAGCCTTGATAAATTTGAGGAAAGGCATTATTATACCCTGGTGGATTTTAAACTTGTACTTTATTCAGCACTATTAGTTTAGGATATGGCCCATTTTTAAGTGCATCTAGAACAGATGTTGATACAAAACCCATGTCTTATCATACAAAAATTACACGCCACGCGTAATTGTGCAGTTGGTTGACAGCGCTGTGCACAGATGTGCAAGACGAAGATCGTGTATCGACATCTGTTCTAGGTGTACTTGAATATTGCTCATGCCCAAAACTAGTAGTGCTGAAGAAAATAAAAACTGAAAATACATGTTGTGGAATGAAAGCTTGTCACATTTAAACCAGACATTATTGACCAAGATAAGATCATATCAGTATGCATCTATGCAACAGCTGCACACTAAATTAAGTAAATGAATTGTTTTAAGAACATAATGGAAACTACAGCCGTAATTTTTCCTGAAGGCATGCAGATTTACTGTATGGTTAAATGATGATGGTGTTCTCTTGGCTAAAATATTCCAGAGGTAAAATAGTCCCCATTCGGATCTCCTGGTGGGGACTACTCAGGAGGATATCGTTATCAGCAGAAACAAAACTGGCATTCTACAGATTTAAGCGTTGAATGTCTGATGCCTTTATCGGACAGGTAGGTTAGAAAATTTAAAAAGGGAAATGGATAGGTTTAAGTTAGATGTAGTGGGAATTAGTGAAGTTCGGTGGCAGGAGGAACAAGACTTCTGGTCTGGTGAATATAGGGTTATAAATACAAAATAGAATTATTGTAGCCAAGATAGACACGAAGCCCACACCTGCCACAGTAGTACTAGCATATATGCCAACTAGCTCCATAGATGATCAGAAAGTTGAAGAAATGTTTGATGCGATAAAAGAAATTATTCAGGTAGTTAAGGGAGGCGAAAATTCGACTGTAGGAAAAGGAAGAGAAGGGAAAGTAGTAGGTGAATATGGACTGGGGCCAAGGAATGAAAGAGGAAGCTACTTGGTAGAATTTCGCACAGAGCATATCTTAATCATAGCTAACACTTGGTATAAGGTTCATGAAAGAAGATTGTGTAGGTGGATGATGCCTGGAGTCACTGGAAGGTTCCAGATACATTATATAATGGTAAGACAGAGATTTAGGAACTAGGTTTTCAATTCTAAGATGTTTCCAGGTGCAGATGGGGACTCTGACCACAATTTATTGGTTATGAACTGTAGATTAAAACTGAAGAAACTGCAAAAAGGTTGGAATTTAAAGAGATGGAACTTGGATAAACTGAAAGAACCAGATATTGTTGAGAGCTTCAGAGACAGCATTAGGGAACGGTTGACAAGAACGGGGGGAAGAAATACAGTAGAAGAAGAATGGATAGCTTTGAGAGATGAAATAGAGAAGGCAGCAGAGGATCAAGTACGTAAAAAGACGAGGGCTAGTAGAAATCCTTGGGTAACAGAAGAGATATTGAATTTAATTGTTGAAAGGAGAAAATATAAGAATGCACTAAATGAAGCAGGTGAAAAGGAATACAAACGTCTCAAAAAAAGAGATCGACAGGAAGTGCAAAATGGCTAAGCAGGGATGGTTAGAGGACAAATGTAAGGATTTAGAAGCATATATCACTAGGAGTAAGACAGGTACTGCCTACAGGAAAATTAAAAAGGTGTTTGGGGAAAAGAGAACCACTTTTATGAATATCAAGAGCTCCGACGGAAAACCAGTCCCAAGGAGAGAAGGGAAAGCAGAGGTGGTTGAAGTTGATAGAGGGTCTATACAAGGACAATGTACTTGAGGGCGATATTAAGGAAATGGAAGAGGACATAGATGAAGATGAAATGGGAGATATGATACTGCGATAAGAACTTGACAAAGCACTGAAAGACCAAAACAAGGCTCCGGGAGTAGATGATATTCCATTAGAACTACTGATGGCCTTGGGAGAGCCAGTCCTGACAAAACACCATCTGGTGAGCGAGATGTATGAGACAGGCGAAATACCTTCAGACTTCAAGAAGAATATAATAATTCCAGTCCTAAAGAAAGCAGGTGGTGACAGGTGTGAAAATTACCGAACTATCAGTTTAATGAGTCATAGTTGCAAAATCCTAACATGAATTCTTTACAAGTATATGTAAAAACTGTAGAAGCTGACCTCGGGGATGATCAGTTTGGATTCCATAGAAATGTAGGAACCTGTGAGGCAACACTGACACTACAACTTAACGTAGAAAATAGGTTAAGAAAAGGCAAACCTATGTTTCTAGCATTTGTAGACTTAGGAAAAGCTTTTGACCATGTTGACTGGAATACTCTGTTTCAAATTCTAAATATGGCAGTTGTAAAATACAGGGAGCGAAAGGCTATGTACAATTTGTGCAGAAACCAGGTGGCAGATGTAAGAGTCAAGGGGCACGAAAGGGAAGCAGTAGTTGAGAAGGCAATGAGACAGGGTTGTAGCCTATCCCCAATGATATTCAATCTGTGTATTGAACAAGCAGTAAAGGAAACAGAAGAAAAATTTGGAGACGGTATTAAAATCCACGGAGAAGAAATAAAAACTTTGAGGTTTTCCGATGACGTAGTAATTCTGTCAGAGACAGCAAAGGACATGGAAGAGCAGCTGAATGGAATGGGCAGTGTCTTGAAATGAGGATATAAGATGAACGTGAACAAAAGCAAAACGACGATAATGGAATGTAGTTGAATTAAATTAGGTGACATAAAATGTATACTGGCTATGGCAGGGCAAGCATTTCTGAAGAAGAGAAACTTGTTAACATTGAGTATAGATTTAAATGCCAGGAAGTCTTATATGAAAGTATTTGTATGGAGTGTAGCAATATGTGGAAGTGAAACATGGACGATAAACAGTGTAGAATAGAAGCTTTTGAAATGTGGTGCTTCAGAAGAATGCTGAAGATTAGATGGGTAGATCACATAACTAGTGAGGAGGTACTGAATAGAATTGGGGAGAAAACGAATTTGTGGCACAAGTTGACTAGGAGGAGGGATTGGTTGATACGACACGTTTTGAGGCATCAAGGGATCACCAATTTAGTATTGGAGGGAAGCGTGGAGAGTAAAAATTATAGAGGGAGACCAGGAGATGAATACACTAAGCAGATTCAGAAGGATGTAGGTTGCAGTCGTTATTCGGAGATGAAGAAGCTTGCGCCGTATAGAGTAGCATGGAAAGCTGCATCAAATCTGTCTCGGGACTGAAGACCACCACAACAACAACAACAACAACAACATAATTTCTAGCCATATGATATGCACTGTTCCTCTTTTTAATTTTCATGTTGCATCATTTAACCATGTATTGCAGACATCAAACGCAAGCTAGAACGTCTGAACAGCTTATGGAATGAAGTACAGCGGGCAACAGGAGAGCGCGGGCGCTCTCTGGGAGAGACACTGTCTGTGGCCGAAAGGTTTTGGGATGAGCTGCACAATGTCATGGCTACACTGCGTGACCTGCAGGACAGCCTCAGTTCTCAGGAGCCAGCTGCCGTGCAGCCAGCCGCTATACAGCAGCAACAAGAAGCTCTGCAGGAGATACGCCACGAGATTGATCAGGTACTTACCCAATGTATGCTCATTTCGTAGCTTTCTGGATAGTGGTAATAGGGTACTTTTATTTTACTACCTTTGGCCAGTGTTATAAATAGCCCATCTGTCTGTGCCGTAATCAATTGATAAATTAATATACAGACCTTTCGACCTAGTACTATGAATATTTTCATAATCTACAGAATCATTCCTGCGGAGTAAGATTATTTTCCTGATCTATCGTAAACGTTTTTAGTGTGTTCTGTCTTTCACAATATGAAGAATGTGCAAGTTGAATTCTATTTGGTTCCAGAAATAAACTCAGATACATGGTATTGAATGTTGCTCACTGTTTGTTATATATTTTTGCTTTAATTAGGTTTTGCTTTTATTCTGGTCATTATAAAAAAGAAACTTTGAAAGTGCGTATTAAAATAAAGTGTAAAGGAAAAGATATATTATAAGTTTGAAATGAAAATATTTGTTGAGGCACTTTGTATAAGGTCTTCTCTACATAACTGTTTTATACCCCTAAATTCATTTTGATGTCTTTTACTCTTTTTCTGTAAACATTTTTCTGTCTGTTTTGACAGACAAAACCAGAAGTTGACCAATGCCGTCAAACTGGTCAAGAGCTGATGAGCCTCTGTGGCGAACCTGATAAGCCTGAAGTGAAGAAACACATTGAGGACCTAGACAATGCTTGGGATAACATTACAGCTCTGTACGCTAAACGAGAAGAGAACCTCATAGATGCAATGGAAAAAGCCATGGAATTCCATGAGACATTACAGGTTTGTATCTTGTTAGACTAGAAGATTCCCTTCTGCACATCTGTTGCATGAAATTTTTTGATGTCGTGGTTGATACGCATCTTCTAATAGGTCAGATCACCTCCCTTGATCCCTTGAAAACACCACAACCAAATTTCGGCTCCTTGCTCATCCAGTCAAGACTACTTTCTGTCTCTACCCCGTCATCAGTTACACAGTAAAATGTGAATGTCCTTGAGTATTTTTTATCACTGTATCTCGTAGAAACAAAACTTCTAAATTTTTTAATCTTTCGTACAAATATAAAATTTTCTGTTTCATAACTTCGATATCCCCACCAAACACAGGCATGTAAGACCAAGAGTTGTTTGTGGTTGAGAGTCAGAGTTATCCGTGACTGCTATGGCAGCACGAGTGTTGCATACATGGGACAGTGCCTCTGGAATCATAACCTTCCTGGTTCGACTGTGCTGAGTCTGGAGTCACTCGCTTGCAACCTTCAGCGTGTGTGTTTGTTTATTCGGCTTAAGCGCATTGCTTTTTCGTATGTGAATGCTTGGAGCTGGCATGCTATCCTACTTTCGTGTTTGACCCTGGTGCTACAAGTGTTTGTTCACGGGTGTCACAGGCACAATACTGCCCAGATAGCAGGTCATTACACAAGAGGAGATAATGCCCCTAGTCTTTGCAACTTTTTGTGCCTAGTTTATGCTAGGACACACAGCAGTTGTTGAAACTGTGGGTGAACTGTACCATGGAATAACTTTCCTTTGTTTGAACTAGTCCTCAAACACATCAGGAGACCTACAGCTTCACCATATAATGGTAGACTTGGGGATAGCCAAGTATTGCCTGAGTATCAGTAGATACAGGGGTCTTGGCCACTCTGATCAGTTTGGATACTTACATCTGTCTGGGGTGTCCCTCCCCCTTACAATACTGTCAGTCATATCGTGTAGCTCAGCACCATACAGTATCGTGTAGTGGACAACGGATTCGCCTGTGGGGACAAATAATAGTCATGGCCAAATGCAAAAAACTGTGAAATGCCAGCTTACACTTTTTTTCGGGAATTGTTAATTGGCCAAAAGTATTTTCAAACTTGATACTTTCTCTGTTTTTTAAATCTGAAATAGTCAATAAAGTTGTACTGGTCTCTCAGGTAGTGCCTTTCTGAGCATGGTGGCTCCTTATGGATCTGGGTAGAGCCAAGACTTTGAGGCCCAGATTCCTAAGTTCTGCTGTGCCCAACCTATCCTCTTCGCTGTGCTAGATAAAGTGAAGATGAAACTCAGTGGGCGGCAGAATCTTGGGGTGTGTTGCCAGTTTCATGAAGCCAGTGGACCATTCCCATTGTTATGAGACAGAAACTCAGTGACAATGTTAGACTTTGTGACTATTTCAAGTACTCAGTCAAGGCACAATGTGAAATAGATATTTATCTCATGCTGTGACCTGTTGTCCATGTACAGGGTTGTTCCAGCAGTCCAGCAAGGATGGCTGGAGCAATTTACAGTGGGATAAGACTCGGTACTCTGAGCCTATTGTGATGTTTGAAATATGTCCAATGTTGTCAATAGTGTCTGACAGATAGCTATGGAAGATCAGAATTGCTGCATTGTTATTGCCCTGGCAGTGCACCAAGGCATTCTGCAGATGTTACAAGCATCTCATTGGGGGTTCTCCTGAATTAAAGCGCCGGTCCGATGTGCCTATAGAAAAGCAATTAATTGTCCCATTGAGCACATTGTGAGAGCCTGTTCAGCATCATCTTACAATCAGACCGTCCCACCCAAAAATTTTCTCAAAGGCCTGCACCATAGCACCCTTGGGACTGGGTGCTGCATGTAGATTTCACCATTCCCTTGTCAGGGGACATGTGGCTGGTAGTGATAGAAGTTGTACTTCAAGGAAGGCAGATGATCTACCTTGGACAAGTGAACATATGTTTATTGCTTTCCAGCATTTCAAGAAACCAAGAGAAAATATCTTAAAATAATAGAAATTGATAAACAAGTGTCCATTGTTCATGCTTAGTACTGAACAACCTACACACACAATTCCTTATCCGTCACTTCCAACGATAGATGCTACTAATATTCTCATCCAAACCACTTTGTAGATTACCTCTTCCACTCACTTGTCCCAATTTATTCCCTGTATTTCAATTAATATATTTTCAGTGCCTTGTTAAAAATATTTTACTTAGTGTTATTACTGTTATTTCATGTAATTATTTATAAGTCTCATTTCTAATGTTGTACCCATTCATAATATTGGACCTTTAAGGACAAGTTTACCTTGTTCAGTCATCCCTTGGAATGTGTCACCGAATTGTCCTATAATTTGATATTTAACATGTCGTATATTTTATCTAACCTAAATATTTTACATCACATTTTCATTGAAATAATCTCCTTTTAGTCAAGCATTAACAACTGTCATCTTCAGAACCAACTGAGATACTTGGTAGTTGCACTATTTAAAATGTATGATCTCACAAAAAAATCTCACAGCCACATTTGTTTATCTTAGTAATTGATGATTGTGTGACAGCCGAAAACAGGTTTGTAAAATAATACACATTGCAGAATATTACACCAGTTCTTAAATATAAAATATTCCACCAAAAACCAACATAACAGCCAGTTAATGCAGTTATATATTAATGTAACAGTTTTGATAAAATGCTGGCTTAACTAACGTTGTTATATACTAATATAACTGTTTTGATAAAATGCTGGCTTAAATGCTCTAAATTAAAAACACTTTTATTTCAATTCCCTAGAACTTGGTGGAATTTCTTGATAGTGCAGAAGAGCGCTTTTCATCAATGGGAGCACTTGGGTCTGACATTGATGCTGTCAAAAAACAAATTGAACAGCTGAAAGACTTCAAGGCTGAGGTTGACCCACACATGGTCAAGGTTGAAGCCCTGAACAGGTAAAGTAACTCAGTGCAGTCTTCTTTATCAAACTGTGTAAAATATTTTGATGAAATTTGGGTGTAGTACTAGAATATCTTTGAATATGTTTGACTTCCTTAAGAAAATATTAATTTTACTGTTGAGAAGAATTACATAGTATTCTATGAATAAAAATCGTGTAAAACTTTGTAAGAAAAACACAAAAGTAGTTACTGTGCAGAATGGATTTAGTAAGTTCTTTTCTTGTGTGTAAAATATAGTTGATTTTGTATTCTACATGTATTTGTTAAAGAGTAGTATGAATAATCTAATAACGGACTTTTCTTTTCTTTCCACTTGATGACATAATCTGGCCTGCAGGGCTCTGAGAAGGCAAGTTACATTATTATTGATTTTGAAGCAGAAATGACTGCTTGCTGATTAGCATGTTTTGTTTTTGGAAAGTGCATGGCTGTTTTGCGTGAAATATATTTGCCACTGAAAGAATGAACTAGTGATTATTCATATGAGAACTTATTTCCTATGATGTGTTAACAAAAGGAGAAAAGTTCATAAATTCCCTGATGACAAGTGTACAGGTTATTTCTGCCAATTGTGTTACAACTGTTTGTGATTTTCTTGTGAGTGCTTGACTAGACTTTACACAACCGTGTAAAATTGTGATGTATAGATCGTTATAAGCAGGAGTGGTTGAAAATTGGTTACCTCTCTCTTCTGCTGATAAAACCATGATTTATCTTTGTCACTTTTATTTATTTAAAGAAAGAATCTGATGGAGCCAAAATCCTGGTACATGACACAACAGTTTTAAATAATGTGCCACTTTTGAATTAACCTTTCTGAAAGCTTAAAACTGTGTGCTGGACTTGCACATGAGCATAGATCTTTGTATTTTGCTTGCCTTCTTTTTTGTGGGCATTTCATGGATATCTGAACTACTTTTCCAAACTGCGGGATTGGTGCTATTCTAAGATCAACAGGTGTGTGTCAGTTGAGTGTGACAAACAGTGGACTGAAGGTTCAAATTTGTCAATGAGGACTTGTCACATGGTTTTACTGTAGAACATTATTTTGTGTGCGAGAGAGCAAGCGAGCTCTTGATTTGAGTTGTGGTTCAACATCAGCAAGTAATTTGCCAGGAGAGTTCATTTTACTGAACTGTCCACTGAGGAGCCACATGTTTCATTTATTATTATGTGGTCATGTACAGTGTATAAAGTATGGTATGACAGTTTATTTGAAATGTAATGCTGCTATTGAGAGGCTTTAGAGTTTGGCCCATGTGTGATCTCGATACCATGGTTCAGGTTTCATGTTAAACCATAGACCCCACATAACTGGCTGGGTTAGCTGTTTCTCAGGTCATAGGGAAAAGGGATGTGCCGTCATGCCTAGTAAGGTGCTGTGGTTCCCAGTTCAACATTCAGGTTGATTATTTAAATGTTCCTTTATTTTCACATTAATGACTGCTCTTCTTTATCATAATATTCCTGTTTCTGTTGAATTCTGGAGAAGTGGTTTTTTGTTTTATCTAACTTAATACAACACTAGGAAGTTATAGGTGGGTAAAAATAGTGGTAACACTAAAGGTGCCTACTCATTGTGTTATTAAGACTTTGAGCAGTGTCTTCCCTTGGAGTTAACTATCAAAAATACATGAAACACACATGGCAGCAATGGGTCCATGAAGCTGGCCAGCACAACATAGTGGTGATCATATATGTTTTTTGTTACTGAGTTCTGACGAAGATTAGCTACAGTTTCAATGTTATTCATATGTCTTGTTGGTCGCTCACTTTACCTGCCTTCAGGTCTCAGTAGTACTGAGTGAGGTGGTAAATGATAAAGCCTTGGGGCTCATGTTTGGAAAGAGTGGGCTTGAATGTCCACGTAACCATTCTGATTTAAGATCACAACAGATGGACGCCAAATGGTTCCTTAAGTAAACTACAAGTAACTCTGTAAGGTTTCTTTTCCATCTGACCAAGTGCTGCATCTTTTATTTGCCTTACTGTGAGTAAGACTATTCATCATTAACCTGCCAGTCTTATTTTCTTCCAAATTTCATGTTGTTTCCACTTTCATTTTGGAACCTTTGGCCTGTGATTGCTTGTTTTAATAATAAATTCTGCTTGTAAACCTTGTATAGTTGCTTCACATTTATTGTACAGTAAATACAACATTAATAAAATAATGACAGTATTATGAAAAAGATACATGGCTACTCACCATATAGCAGAGATGGTGAGTTGCAGATATGTACAGCAAAAAGTCTATTGAGCAAATAAGCTTTCGGCCAAAAAGGCGTTTGTGTGTGTGTGTGTGTGTGTGTGTGTGTGTGTGTGTGTGTGTTTTGGGGGGGGGGGTCTAATTCAGATGAAGGCCTCTTTAGCTGATTGCTTGTTTGACAATCTTCTTGTTTTGCATATCTGCGATTCAACATCTCCACTATATGGTGAGTAGCAATCTATCATTTATATTGTCATTATTCCATCCTGGGTTTTCCAGTGTTAATAAAATAGTGTTCCAAATAACTGAAATCCGTTTGTTTATGACTTTATTTCAGTTGTATCACATACTGCGTCCCTAGCTTCTGCTTTATGCTAAGTGAGTGCATAGACTTATACATGACATGGCTGTAAAATATTAAAGCTTTAATATTCAGTCGTTAAAATGCTCTGAAATATTTACATTCATCATTGAAGAATTTGTTAATGTTGCATGACAGATATTGTAAATTTTGCATGTCCAACAAAATAGTATATGACATGCGAAAGGCTGTGACTATGTATTTATTAATTAGTTTTGCTGTGAAATTGTGAAGTCAGCCTATTATTAGTCTCCTACCCCCCCACCTCCCTTCCCCAATCTTTTGGAAATATTTATGGGACAATGTATTTAACAAAATAAATTCCCTTATTAGTACTTTTAGCATTTGTTTTTCTGTAAACGGAAGATGGAACAGGGAATAAAGGAGAGGTAAGGGAAGGAACTGTTGATGTCAGCTGCATGAGGATTTTAAGCAGAACCAGCAACAGTGAGTGAAATTGTGTGCTGGACTGGGGGTTCGAACCCAGAATCGCCTGCTTAGTAGGCAGTCACGTTAACTACTGCGCCGTCCAGACACAGTGTTTATCGCAGTTGTGCGGAATATCTCAGCACACCTCCTGGCCAAGCCACGTTTCCATCTGGCACTGCCTATCCGCAGTCCCTGTGCATGTCCTCCATGCTGGCTACTTTGACATTCCCACAGGAGGAAAAACATATTTGTACACCTGCACTGAAGATAGTGGATTCACTGCCCATCAAGGCACATAAATTATATGATGCATGATGTCTGTTCTTTTGGACATGTCTAAAAGAACAGACACCGTGTATTCACATATTATTTAATTTTCATTTCTAAGCAGTAGGGAACATACTTCTTTTACATGTAATGTATGCTATAAACATTTTTTGTGCCCTATTACAAAATAAAATTAATGAATTTGATAATTTCTCTTGGAGAAAAATAGGTTAAAAGAGTGAGTGATAATTAAGATTTCTAAATAGTCCTAAATATTGATTTAATTTTTAGGCAAGCACAAGAACTAACAGAACGGACTAGTGCAGAGCAGGCAGCTGCAATAAAGGAGCCTCTGTCAGCTGTCAATGTCCGATGGGATGAATTACTGAGGGGTGTCGTGGAGCGCCAGCGCCAGTTGGAGAATGCTCTGTTGCGGCTGGGTCAATTCCAGCATGCACTGGCAGAGCTTCTGGTTTGGATTGATAAGACTGATAATACACTTACTGAATTGAAACCTCATGCTGGGGACCCTCAAGCACTAGAGGTTGAGCTTGCTAAGCTAAAGGTCAGTATAATGTTATCATCAATAGCTAATTTATAAATTATATTGTAACACAAAGAGTACATAAGTGTGGCATAAAAAATTGAATTTTCTGCTCACCACTCAGCTGTACAGCGTTATAGTTGTTTACAGTCTAGAATCTCATTGTCGTTAGAGAATATCAATGATATGTTCTGTTTTTCATTAATAAGGTCTTAGTTGCTGACAGTGACACAGGGATTAACCCTTTCACTGCTGCAGACAGACTGCTGCTTGCGTCCCTTGCTGAGGCAGCTTTCATTATGGCTGTACTGCTCGTCAAATGCTGGTATCTGTGCTTAGAAATGGCATTCCAGCTGATGTGAAATACTTATCACATGACTGTTTGAAAACTGTTAGGTCAAAATTTTTATCTTTGCATGTCTTACAGTCTGATATCTTCACTCGATAAAGAACTGAGGTTCTTTTTATTATGTAATACTTAGTGCGTTGCATCAAATTAAGTAAAACATTGCACAAAATTTTAAAGTGTTCACAGCGGTAAAATCCCATTGCGTAAGCTTTGTGTGTGGTTGATTTTACAAGGTGTATAGGTGGACAAGAGGAAAAAAGGGGGAAAAAAAATCGCAATCTCCTGGTTAAAAACCACTTTTTCTCACATGAAAATACACTTCTTCCAAGGTGAAAATACACTTTTTCCATGATGAGCAACAATGTGAGCCGTAAAACTATAAATCCTTTGAATGGTAAAGGTTTTATACACTAGCATTGTACTTCCCAGCACTTTATAAAACGAAACTCGGAAAGGGGGGATGGAAGGGGGGCACATTTTGGAAAGATTTTTGATATGTAGCAACATCTATGCTGCATATTTTCATATTATGATACGCTGCATATTTTCATATTATGAAAATATAAATTCAAATTCCACCATACACAGCATGTTAGTTTCCAATGTATTGAAAGAGAGATTGCAATGCACTTTTGAAAGCCAATCATAGCTCATTTCACTGATTTCACCAGTCAGTGACAGCAGATATTCAGAGCATAGGACATGTGATATCGTCAGCTAATAACAGCATCACTTTTAAGTAGCGTGAACACACACAGAAACAGGAAAAGTTAATGGTTTAAATGAATGTACATAGTATAGCACAAGAAAAGCTAAGCTGTGATTTAAGAAATTCATTACACATTCTGAAACGTAACATAATTCATCTTGCATAAAAGGAAATTTCGTTTGAAAATAACGCTTTTCAAAGAATCATTTGCAATATTTTCCTGCGATCTCTTAGACATTGGTTCGTTTCAGTAGGTGCCAGAGTGCGCCAGAAAACAGGCGTTACTGTGCATGGGCAGCTAAGATGTCTTAAGAAGCCCGTATGTTTGTGCACATATAGCATTAAGAGATATTACATGACATCATAAAAGAAATAGGACATCTGAGGATACTCGAAGAGCATAGGAATTTCGTAAACCATACTAAAATGCATAATTCAGCTTAAAGGACATGTTCATATGTCCAGATTCACAATGAAGTCGGCACCAACCAGATATTAAACTTTTCAGTGTGCTTTTGAGGATGTAAATTTTCTTGTAGTACCAGTACTGTATTGTCTCATGTTTGGTTCTTTTTTTGGCATAATACCATACATGCCAGAAGATGAAAATGTGCACTTGAAATTGAGTAAACCGTTGAAACTGGCCAATAGTTTGGAATGAAATGCTTCAGTTTCTTATAAATTGACTGCATCTGCGGAAAAGATTAATAAAAGCCACATTTATTTAGCAGACCGCCAAAAATAACTTCATTATTGTGCAAGGCAATTAATGCTTGACTACCAAAAACATGGAAAGAAAATTAGACAACTGAAACCAATAACATATTTTAGCTTTCTGTAATTATGTGAATGTATTTTAATTCACTAGATAGTTCCCAGTCACAGAAATCCATTTTGTTTTCATTTGATGTTTGAACTGTAAACAAAAAGGAAACAGTAAACTCACTGAACATAAACACGGGTCACTATCACCCTCCCCATCACAACCCAGACATTCTCTGTGCATGCGCGAATCTGGCAGCTTGGATGTGCCAAAAACATTTTTCTGTGTTGTGTGACTGCCTCTTGCTACTGCTGCAGCCACAAGCAGGAGAAAATACTGCTCATACACAGCTCAAGTGCGCATGTGCACGAGTCCCCTGGCGAACAAACTTAATGTAAACAGTTGTGATGCCACGCTCATCGGATGTTATTACGTATTCCATAGTCTTTGTCCTAAAGCATCTGACACGTTTTGCTTTTGGCAGGCACTTGTGTGTGCACTGTGTTTTGTTCTTGTAAATGGCACATTTTCTTTGCAACTTAAGTTTTACTCTCTCATTTATGTTTTATTGCTGCAGTAGCAGGATACAGTAAAATTCTTTGTTAGACTATCAGTTCTTAAGTCAAATACAAAAATTTAACTAAAGACTAAAACAATGAAAAATTTCCAGAATTCTAAAAAATTTCCGGTTTTTCCCGGTTTTCTCCTGGATAAAAATATTCCTGAGTTTTTCCCAAATTTCTCATTTTGTCCTGGAGCGTATCCACCCTGTTTTAACACATGCATTACAGTACATGAAATGTAGATAAGATATCTTAAAATGATTCAAGATATTGAAATGAAGCTATTTGCAAATGGTATCATGGAATGAGGCACATATCAAACAATCGGAAATTCAGAATGGAATTTAATAATATTGTGAAAAGGAAAGTTGCTACTCACACTTCGTGTGACCTCGGTTGGCTGAGACCGCAGTTGTGTGTGTTTTTTTTATTTTGACAGTCTTTTTGTTGTGCCTATCTGCGACTCAGCATCTCTGCTGTGTGGTGAGTGGCAACTTTCCTTTTTCACAATAGTGAGGCATATTTGTTGTACAATAAAGACTTGAAACTTTTTTATTCACTGAAATATGAAAGCAACTCATTTGCAGCAGTGCGAGAGTGGCAGTTCACTATGCATTCAGATATCCATAGCACTGTAGGAAAACCCAAGCGGCGCACTTACACATGTCCATGATGCCTGGGGAATAGCATAGCAGGACATGTATACATGCCTACAGCAGCAAAAGGATTAAGACTCTTAGCTACTTAGTAGTTTGTGCATCTACACATAATTGTACAATGATACTAGAAATGACAGCTCGACACAGCAATAAAATGTAATTAAAAGAGAAGCAAACATACAGGTGCATAATTACTTACAGATATAGTTGATTTCAAAACTAGGTTTGCAATATTTATTCTATCACAACACACACACGAACGCGCGCGCGCACACACACACACACACACACACACACACACACACACACACACACACACACACACACACACACACACCGTTTTGTTTGAGGTCAGGACCCTGTTGAGGTCAGGACCATGTTGATACCCAGCCTCTGGATAACATTCATTAGTATGTTCTTGAATCAACAATTCCCCTGGATATACTTATCTGAGTCGATGTAGTTCTGAGTGGGGGTATAGGTCCACAGCATCCTTTAGCAATCTGAGTGAATACTGAGGTTTGAATTAGCAAATCAAAACCTTATGGAATGTTTGTTTCTTATGAGCATAAAAAAAATGCAAATCAGTGCACTCAGATATGGTTGCCCTCAGTATAAGGACAGATTTTCTTTATATTTACCGTTCTTAACCTTTTTGATTATTTAGGTAATTGTATGCTGTACAGTGCATATTGTTTAAGAGAGATGCCTTAACTGCCTTTTTTAAAATGTGTATGTATTAGTTACCTCATTTATTTACTTGGACAATTTATCATATAGTTTGATTACCTGACAGAAAATACTGTTCTGACATTTTAATTTGTCCAGTTTATGTAAGCTAAGATAATAGTGTGATGATTACTAATGTTTCTTGTGGACTATGTTGATATTAGAATTAGTGAAACAGATCCACTCTTAAACATAAGACAATAGCAGCATAATAAAAATGACTGAATCAACCAGCTTAGCCGCGCGGGGTTAGCCGAGCGGTCTACGGCGCTGCACTCATGGACTGTGTGGCTGATTCCGGCAGAGGTGTGAGTCCTCTCTCGGGCGTGTGTGTGTGTGTGTGTGTGTGTGTGTGTGTGTGTGTGTGTGTTTGTCCTTAGGATAATTTAAGGTTAGGTAGTGTGTAAGCTTAGGGACTGATGACCTTAGCAGTTACGTCCCATAAGATTTCACACACACACAAAACCAGCTTGTCCTGATAGTGAGCCAGAAAGAAAAATAGTGAAAAAAAATGCTATGTTTAATCTTTGATTTAAGCAAGAATTCACCTGTCCAGTATGGTCATCTCAGGACTTCGTCTGTAAGACCAGTTCATACAGGTGCTGTACTCTATTTTTTTGCTTAATAAATTGATGTTGCCTTATATTCGTTTACTTTTTTTTTCTGTAAATGGAATTTTGATATTAATACTGTGTGGCAAGTCTGTACAAATTGTCACACATTAATACTGCAATAAGTATTTTCTGATAGCTCATCCATGTTGGATGGCTACTGTGTCTGAGCAAGTTTAAGTTTGGTGTAGAAACTGCATGTTGCTCTTTCACTTATGATAATGAGCAATAATTTTCTGGTCCTTTACTGGTGCTGCACATCATTTCACTGCTTGAGACCTACTTTCAGAGCACAATATTAGAGACAGATTTCAAGTAGTCACTGAGAATTGAATGAATCCACAAATAGTTGTCCTTGGATGTGAGTAAAGTGATACATAAATTGTTTGTGGCATTGGTGTTGAAGATGGTTTGAGTGAGAAAAGATAGTTTGAAATGTGAATGTAGAAAGCATCTTAGCAATTTAAATTGTAAATACAGCTGGAGAAAGTGTTGACGTAAAGTTAAAAGAAAAGGCTACCTGAAAATTATTTAGCTTAATACCCTCTTTGTATTTTTCTACTCTTCACATTCTGTTCAGCTGGCCTCTGGTGAAATATTATTCCTACTCTCCCCCTATCAACCTGATAATCTTTTGTAGTTTTAACATGAATGTAGCGTTCTCATCCTCCAGAGAGATGCATTTTTTGGATTTTTTTTATTATAACTGGACAAAAGATTTGTGGTAGTATCATGGGTTTGTAATACAATAATTTGAAATTTTTCCAATGGGATTAGAAAATACCCGAAGTGTACACTATGTGATTTTCAATGTTATATGTCACCTTTATTACAAAAATAAAAACGTGGCAACAATGTACCTTCTCAGCCAACCAATTTGTACAAAATACATGCACGTGCATGGTTGGAACAAATTCACAGTTAGGAATTGTAATTTGTTGAAATAAGTCATGGTATTGTATATTATTTATACTGGATCATGGTATATGCTTTGGAAGGGGCTGTGGGTTTGAGCAGGTTTTAGCAGATATATGTAAGAATGATTGTGATAACAGATCAATTTTTGGAAATGGAGATGGGAGTGATGCTGATGTAAATGTGACAGGACGATATACAGGTCAGAGATGAGGTGCATGTTAATGAATGTGAAGTGATGATAATGGTATTCAGAAAACTAGTGTGCCAACTCCTCTATCTAGAAGAGAACAGAAATGTGACATAGTACCACCTGACATGTGCAAGCAACATGTGCAAGCAGACTTTGAGGAGGATACTACACAAAACTGCACATATTCCACACCATCTTAGACCACAAATACAGACAAGGGCAGATTGTCTCATGCCGTCTATCACCAATCATGTGCAGAGTGTTAATAGTAATGCATACCAATAATCATACAGAAGACAGTAAAATTCTATACTCATATCTTGAATGCTGGATTGAACTTGACTCTGCAGAACTACAGGCATTTTTTGGTCTACTAATAACTGGTTTACACAAGGCATGTGGGAAACCTTTAAGCGAATTTCGATGAGTACGGCTTACCCATTTCTCAATCCACGGTGAGCTTTTCAGGATTTCGTGATATTCTGATGCCCTTCAGGTTCAGTGATAAACTTGAAAGGTAACTGTTAATGATAAACTTGCTGGACCTGTACAGGCTGTGTTTGAAATGTTAATTGATGCATGCATTTCATCTTAAGTCTCTGGGTGTCACATTACAGTTGATGAGTACCTCTGAACTTTCAGGGGACAGTTTACATTCAAGATGTACCTTCTTTCTAAACCTGACCAGTGCAGGATAAAAGTGTGTGTTGCCGTAGTGTGTGAGATGAATTACCTCATAAATGCACAACTGTATACAGGGAAATCTGCTGAATTAAGTGACATAAATCATGAGAAACAAGTGGTACATGATTTAGTTGATCACCTGAGGGGGAGTGGTAGGGTCATTTCCACTGACAGTTTTTTACAAGCTTGCAACTTAATTATAGCATGCAACAATGGAATTATAATTTCTACCATGTGTATGGGTCTCACAATAATTCATTACTATTTTTGCGAAAATATTTTACTCTTTATTGCCATATTGTTGCTAGAGTCGCTTTGGGACAAAAAAAGACCCCATACATGTAATATGTTTTTCCAGAACTCATACCATGCGACAACTAGTTCAGGAACCAGACTTGCATTTCAGGGTGCCAGGGCTCAAATCACTGCCCCAAAATCTCTTCAGGTGAATGCCAGAATAGGTCCTTTTAAACAACCATGGCAAATTTCCTTCCCCTTCCTGCATTGATCAAAGCTTGTGCTCTTAATGGCTATTTAATCTTCGGGGTTTCTTTGACCCCTTTTTTTATTCTCTCCAGTTCGGTTCCACTCCAGTGGAATCATTAACATCAGTATGCACAACAAAAGCTTCAGCTTGCTCCCAGCCCTACCTAACATATTTTCCAAAATTATAGAAAGTAGGTTTAGTGATCTATTCACTCATTCGTGCTAATGCCTCTTCATCTCTTTTTCCTTTACATATAAAAGCCAATATTTCTTAGGGTGTGTTTTTTTTTTCACTATAAGAAATAAAAAAGTTATGTTGTTTGTGGTTCATCTTTCTAGGTATTGGTGAATGATATCCAGGCACACCAGACAAGTGTTGACACCTTGAATGATGCAGGCCGACAACTGATTGAGCAAGGGCAAGGTTCAGCTGAAGCAGGTGCTACTCAGGAGAGGTTGTCACAGCTAAATCGCAAGTGGCGTGATCTGCTGGACCGAGCAGCCGAGAGACAACGTGAGTTAGAGGAGGCACTAAGAGAGGCTCAGCAGTTCAGTGCAGAACTACAAGATCTGCTCTCGTGGCTAGGTGATGTTGACGCAGCCATTGCTGCATCTAAACCTGTCGGTGGTCTACCTGAAACTGCCTCAGAACAGCTTGAAAGGTTTATGGTAAGTGTAAACTATACATAATTTTTATGTAGTGTTTCACATGGCTGCAAAAGACAGTTAAGCTATAAATGAGATTAAAATGTCAATATAATAGAGGGAAACATTCCACGTGGGAAAAATATATCTAAAAACAAAGATGATGTGACTTACCGAACGAAAGCGCTGGCAGGTCGATAGACACACAAACAAACACAAACACACACACAAAATTCAAGCTTTCGCAACAAACTGTTGCCTCATCAGGAAAGAGGGAAGGAGAGGGAAAGACGAAAGGATGTGGGTTTTAGGGGAGAGGGTAAGGAGTCATTCCAATCCCGGGAGTGGACACACACACACACATATCCATCCACACATATACAGTCTGTATATGTGTCGATGGATATGTGTGTGTGTGCGCGAGTGTATACCGTTCCTTTTTTCCCCCAAAGGTAAGTCTTTCCGCTCCCGGGATTGGAATGACTCCTTACCCTCTCCCTTAAAAGCCACATCCTTTCGTCTTTCCCTCTCCTTCCCTCTTTCCTGATGAGGCAACAGTTTGTTGCGAAAGCTTGAATTTTGTGTGTGTGTTTGTTTGTGTGTCTATCGACCTGCCAGCGCTTTCGTTCGGTAAGTCACATCATCTTTGTTTTTAGATTAAAATGTCAGACATTTTTGATCAGTTTGGTTATTGTAAATATTTTTTACAATGCAGAATGTGTCTGCATTATGTCAGTCGTTAAAACAAACTGTGGTATTGCTAGCCATATTAATGACGAAATAAAACTTGCATGTTAGCAGTCAATCATGTTTTTCCAAGTCATTGTGAATGCGAGTCCATAGTTGCGTGTGAGTTTTGTTTAGCACCGTGGGTATTTGTATGTATGAATAACCTTTCTCAACTTGTGCACACATTCAAAATTATGACTGGATTATACTGTTAGTTGTTGGTTACTGTGCTGCAGAGAAAAGATAATTGATGTGTGCTTCATGCTGTGTTTATGTAGAATATACAGTTTACGCTCTTCTCTGTGTGCAATTTTACAATAATTTGCGGAACTCTATAGAAATTGTATTACAATATCATGTGCTAAAAGCTACAAACAATAATAAATAATAAAGACTCTCCTGTCACTTTCCGAAATTTATCAAAATATTAGGAAAGTATTTCTTATAGAATACATTCGTCATGTTCTACCAAGTACCAACAGAAAATTCAGTTAAACATGCAAACTTTTTATTTTTCATTTGCTAGTAATACTGTTGGTTATAGCATCATGAAGTGTGCATTATTAAAACACGTACTTTGAGACAACAGAATAATTTAGTGATGTTTTTTGAGAAGACATTTTTAGACATTGATTTCAGTTCCTATTGGAACTAGTTTAATGTGCAAATACTGTATGTAAGATATTTGGAAGTATGTCACCTGGAAGCAAGTCTTGATAAGCTATGCCCGACACATATGCAGGATTTATTTATTGATCAAAGTTTTGAACTGTGGGAATTCTGCTTTAAAAATAAAATCCGTGTTCCAATAAATGTGTGGTTAGCTGAAGTACACATCATACTGTTGTCATTTATTTTTTATGCGTACAGGTTGTCTTAAGTTTAAATGGGTGGATCATCATTTGCAAGAGATATTTTGAAATCCATTATTCTCTCTGCTAAACCAGCAAATTCATCTTCATTTGAACTAGATCTCATATTAGTGTAAAAATTGTACACGTTTGAGCTTCTTGCTTCATGATGGCAAAATGTCTTTCAAACTTGGCAGCTGTAGCACTGGTGACAGAGATGTACCAAAATCTTCTGCTCCATTGGAAAAATAGGGTAAAATAATGGCAGCTCAATTTGATTGAGACAGGCAATTTTCATCATAGTTTTGTGTTGTAATTAGATTGTACTTAGTGCTAAAAGCATTAATACAGTTACCAAACACATAGAAATGTAATGGCCAATACATGCAGAAAAGACTTGATTGTAGAAATGAGCTAGATTTTCAGTTGTTAATAGTGTGGAGTCATGTAAAATAGTGCAGCAGCTAAACTCTTGAAACTGAGTGTTAGTGCATATTATGCTGGTTTCCATGTTGTTGATATGTAAGAAGAAATCTCTCTCTCTCTCTCTCTCTCTCTCTCTCTCTCTCTCTCTCTCTCTGTGTGTGTGTGTGTGTGTGTGTGTGTGTGTGTGTGTGTGTGTGCCACAAATGTTTCTTTCCAGACTAGATTAATTTGTTATTCAATCTACCAATCTAATCGTCAGCCCTTTTCTTGTGCACCTCATTTCAAAAGCTTCTGTTCTCTTCTTGTCTGAATTACATCTCATCGATTTTTCACTTCAGCATAAGGCTACACTCCAAATATCTTCAAAAAAAGACTTCCCAATACTTACATCTTTATTGGAGGTTTCGCTGCTATGCGTAGTAAAATCTTAACAGCTTCATAAAAAATCTTAATTTGAAATAAAGTCATCCTTTCATTGCTTTCTGTGTTCAATATGATACAGGTTGCTTGTAATTTGATTATAACATATGATGTGTGCAATGTGTAGTTCAAATTGAGTGCAGAAATATTAATGCCAGATATAGAATGTGTAAACAAATGGGTATTAGGTAGAGTTATCATTGATGATTGAGGTGCATGTATAAGAATTCTAAATTTAGTTGACTAGAAAGGTCTAGAGAAAATATACAGATCAGCAAGAACGCACAGTTATATTTCCTGGTGTATATGCAAAGCTCTTGGAAACAGTTAACCAGTATATCTGATAATGTTAAAAAATAAAGTAAGTAAAACCATCACGTAACTGACTTCACAATGGTATCTTGAGGTTTAACAGGCAAATATTCATTTTCCATAACTAATTAAATATTGTTTGAATTCACCCACAGGAAGTATTTAATGAACTGGAACAGAATAGACCAAAGGTTGAGACTGTACTACAACAAGGCAATGAGTACTTGAAGAAATCTGGTGCAAACACAGGACATCTTCAACACAATCTGAAGACACTAAAGACACGCTGGGACAGTGTTACTGCTCGTGCCAATGATAAGAAGATAAAATTAGAAATTGCACTGAAGGAGGCAACTGAATTCCATGATGCATTACAGGTATGTTGTTTTACATAAAATTGATTGCAACAATGATAGGCTGATTTTGTCAGTTTTTTGTTGTTTATTGTGAAATCCTTTCTGATGATGATCGCTTCTATCTCCATTACAGTCATTTGTGGACTGGCTGACAAATGCAGAAAAGACACTGGGTGGCTTAAAACCTGTGTCACGTGTTATGGAAACAATATTGGGGCAGATAGAAGAGCACAAAGCATTCCAGAAAGAAGTGGGAGTTCGCCGCGAAACTATGTTGAATCTGGACAAGAAAGGAACTCACCTGAAGTATTTCAGTCAGAAACAGGATGTGATCCTCATAAAAAATCTGCTAATTTCAGTTCAGCATCGATGGGAACGAGTTGTTTCAAAATCAGCTGAGCGCACAAGAGCTCTGGACCTTGGATATAAAGAGGCCCGTGAATTCCATGATGGCTGGTAAGAATCTCCATCCAGTAAGAAACTGAAGTAGTCCCTCCTTATTAAGTCTTTCTGTGCCTTCTCCATTGGTTGTTGGTGTTTGGTGGTGTTTGAACTTTCTGTCCAGAGTTTGATTACCTTTTTTTTTTTTTTTTTTTTTTTTTTACCTCATATTTTGTCACTTTGACCATTAGATGCTCTTCCCCCCTCACAGCCTCTCTCTCTCTCTCTCTCTCTCTCTCTCTCTCTCTTTCTCTGTGTGTGTGTGTGTGTGTGTGTGTGTGTGTGTGTGTGTGTGTGTGTGTGTGTTTTACAATGTAAAAGTCGATTAAGACACTATTTGAAACTCTCAATCCTCCTTTTTCCTAACTACGTGTACAGCGGTGAGTAGAGTTTGTGTTTTAGTAACACATGCATTTATAAAAATTTATTTGGTTTTGTATAATGATTTTTACATCAAGAACAGTGAAAATGTCTTTTTCAACAATAATAAGACACAATTTTTCTACAGTTTTAAAAATTAGGTTACAGTGATGAATAATGTGGTTTTAGGTCTGCACTGATGACATGGCTGGAAGATACAGAAAGAAATTTAGATGAGCTTGCAGAGGATGTTGCTGCTGGCAATGATCCTGAAAAAATTAAGACCCGTCTTGCCAAACATAGAGAATTCCAGAGAGCATTGGCAGGAAAACAGGTACATTTTAAAAGCTAATAACAAATACTCCAAATGATTTATTATTCTAATAATAACTTTCCAATATTTATAATCCACCCAGGACTTTTCATTATCAAATTCTTCTGAATTTACTATATGATATTACTATATATGTTCTCAGTCTTCTTGCTGTGTCAATTTAGAGTAAAAATATGAGCTTCAAGTGAATACCACAATTGTTTTTGTCAACAGCAACTGACTGTCATGGCTGCTACTATAGTAATCTTTCGTAACCAATAAATTGCCTGTGGCAGTTGTTCTATGTCATTTTGAGATGATATTGCCAAACACTGTGCTGTGTATGTAATTGAAGGACACCATACTCTGTTCATTGTACGAATAAAACTGATGTAAACATTATGCCATGTGTTCTCCCATGTTTGATTGAATCTCACTGGATTTCGTTTCACGTGGAGCGGAAGCCAAGCTGTGTCCAGCACAGTCAAGTAAAATTATAAGGATACATTTTATGCTGTGTTACACGCACATAGACTGAGCGATAATGTAGGACAACAGCTGTACCAATGTATTAAACTTTGACAGCACTGGCCAGCCAGCTGGTCCAACTAACCTGCAATGATATGAACAGTTGCAGTCCATACATAAAAAGAGATGAGCAGAGAAACAATATTGCTTCAAATGTCATTTAATTTTTAAAGTGAATGAAATAATATTCTGTAAAACTCCAGCACCTAGGCTCAGTTCTTAGGCGACCAGATGGAGAGCATAAAATGCTCTTGTTCTCACCTAACATAGTATCCTAATTGCAAACAAGAGTGATCAAAATTCCTAACTTAAACAAAGGGTAATTTTTCTGTGTGGCTATGTATGATGCTGAAGCATGTTGCAGGGATTTCACCTTACTGTTGAATACTGAAGCCTCTGGAGGTGTTAATTACAGTCAGTTGTCTGATAATCTCTCAGCTCCTTTCTTATCTGAATCTGAGATATCCATTTCAGTTTTGGAACTGTCATGTGCTATGTTGATAATGAGTCAATCAACAACAGAGTCCACAAAAACTTTCAGGTGCTGCATTTTCTCCTCTTCTTGTATGATGTGCCATTCTATATCCCGCCAGCGTTCAGAAGTGACGTGAAAAAGCTGAATGTGTTAGTTCCAGTACGTTTGGCAGCTTCACAGTCTTGTTATTTCTTGCGACAAGTCCCTTAACTTGGCTCCAGATCAGTTTTGTTCGGTTCTTATTGTGAAACTACATCTATGATATAAAACAATGGACGTAGTCCAAAGAAAGAGAATTTGGTTTTTCATTTTTGCCCTAAAAAATTAAACTGTTATGTTTTCGTAATCTTTATTAACAGTCTTTCATAAAATATCGATAATCAAGAATTTATATTTGAAATGAAAGCCAGAATTTTGCATGCAATATGTAATTAGAAACAAGATGTCTTGCATTATTCATAAAAAATGATGATGATTGTTACAATTATGAGAAGTAGGTATTTCAGACGGGAGGGGGGAGGATGAGGGGATGACTAAGGGGTGACTTGAACCAATGACCCATGAAGTGCACAGGTTATCAGTCTCATACATACCAATTCTGCTGCACATTCATTGCTTATTTGTATCCAGTACAGTTACTCAGAAATGGCAGAGCTGATTTTTTTTTTCTGTAAATTTGTGAAAAACATTAAGAAAACCTATTTCTCAGGCACTTTCTAATCATGTTCCATACGTGTGTTTCTCTACAAAGCAGAAAGCAGCCTCAGCCACTTTCATGCTGCTTATTAACAGTGCGACAATCGGAGCACAACAGTACAGAGACTGTGACTGTACACTGTTTTCGAAGTAAAAACTACATAGCTAAAGCATGATTAAGAAAAACGTTGATGGCTGTTAATACATTAGAATATCTTAGTTTCTTTTAATGTAACTTAGTAGTTGGATATCTAATACGTAAGTAGGACGTACTTCCAAGAGCATAACACCACCAGTGTATGAGTATTACGGCTTTGATCAAGCATCGTGTTTGTGTCAGAATGTAAGAAAATGGAAAAAACTGTAACACAGTTGCATTACAGGTCTTTTTATTTGAACGAGTGTAAATTAAAATTTTGCATAATTTTTAATGCCTGACAAAAAAATTTTGCAAAATTTTAGCACATTTAGAATTTTTTAAAAATGTATATAAAAATGAAGGTTTAGATAAATACATAAGTGCCATGCTTTATTTCCAAGGAATCACTAAATCTACACAGCATCATTTCACTTACATCTGAGCACAAACAAAGGATACAGTATTGACATTTCAGACATAGTTAGAAATAAAGTTGCTGTACTTTGGTAATGGATCCTTCATTTGTTCAACACTTCATTTGCCGGTCCATAGAGGCCGAAGAATATTTTCTAGTGTAGGAAGGTCGTACAGTTTGCACCTCAGGATAACATGCTACTTTTCTTTTTTTTTTTTACATAGCACAATACACAACTAAATTATCATTTTAGCTTACATCATGTTATGATGGATGTTTGTGAGCAACAGCTGTACCTTTGTTACATATAGCTTTTGTTGAGTTCTTAGTTCAGGATTTTTCTTGATGTTTTTATCTTGCCTTGCCTTTCCTTTCCGTCGTAATGCAGTGGACTCAAAAGATTCAAGTAAAAAATAACTGAAATGAAGTGAAATGTATTATTGGTTTTTGCTTACAAGTTAAAAAGAGATTATAACATGTTTGCCACCATGGTCAGACACACTTAGCACATTCAGTGCCCCTCATGTCACAATCAAATAAATTTGCCCACTGCTGCACCTAATGGAGGAATTTTTAAGGACAGGGAGGCTTCTGCGGCTTGTTAACCATGACACATTTAGCGATTTTCATAGAAAATAAAAATATCCAATTTTGGCACTTTCAGTATTTCTTATTTTCAGTCTTCAATAATTGACCCATTTAGAGTTGCTGTTGTACCATTCCGATCTCTGTGACAAGAATTACAATAATTAGATAGGTATGTGAAGATTTTGATTTCATCAGACTTAATTTTATATTTCAAACAATGAAAAATCAAGGTAAAGAACAGATAGTGCTACTCACCATATAGACAAAATGTTGAACTGCAGAAACGCGCAACAAAAAAACTACTTTACATTTAAGCTTTTGGATGAAAGTTCTTTAAAGTAGAAAATGCACACACATTCACGCAAGCACAGATCATGCACACAATCACTGTGTCTGGCCACAGAGGCCAGACTGCAAGCAATGGATGCCTAATGGGAGTAACAATCCGTGGGTGGTGGGGGCAGGTTAACTGAAGTTCTCTTTTACTTGTACTGGAGATTGTTCAAGTAGGCGGCCAGAGACAATAGTCGTGTGTGTGTGTGCGTGTGTGTGTGTGTGTTTGTGTTTAATTCACAGGAAGGCCTATTGGCCAAAATCTTACTTGTTAAGTCTTTTTGTTGCGCATATCTGCAACCCAGTGTTTCTACTATATAGTGAGTAGTGATCAATGCTTTTCATAATTTTGTCATTATTGCATCCTGAATTTTTCATAATTTGTTCAAGTGGTCATTTATAAATTTTCCAACATAAGAAATATATTCATTAAAATATTTACAATTTGTTACTGGCATTATGTGACATATACCTATTATGGTTAATTGTAGGGACAATATATAATTTTTTCTTAAAATATCTAATGCTGGGAACCAGGAACAAAATAAGTTCATTTGAGTCCTCTGTCATGAGACTGTAAGTCACTTGTCTGGAAGCAAAATCCATGTTGCAACAAAGTCTTTTCTTTTCCTCTTTTTTTGTGTTATATCAGCAACAAAAAAATCTTGTTTTATCCTGGTAGCAGTGTGCCCAACACACTTTCTTGCAGAGATCAAACTTTGGCATGTGTTTTAGTCAGTGTTGTAAATATACAAATTGTACATAATGTTATTAGGTGTTGTCTGGTGTAGTGTGGAAACTGCACAGTATTTTAATGAGGTAGCTACTCATCATTTTCAGGTGCAACTGCAATATGTATATTGCTTGAGGTTCCATGTTGAGATCTCAGGACTCTGTAGAAATATGTGTGTACTGTGAACCACTAAAAGTTTGTCATTACAACAATTTGTTGATGTTTGTATTAGATAGGAACAAACACTCTTTTCATCTGAGAATGTTCTGAAAGCACCTTTCAAAACACCTTTTTCCCAGGAAGAATCATCGAGTATTTTTCTTTTGTAAATGTTAGTCACTACAGGCTGAAGAACCCTAAAAGCAATAAAGCAGTTTAATGTCTCTTTCTCTGTTATTTTTTGCGTTACACAAAACCTTACATTGCAGACGGCATATGACACAACAATGAGAGCTGGAAAATCCTTGAAAGAACGTGCACCAAAGACTGATGAACCAGCTTTGAGACAGATGTTGACAGATTTGAAGGCACGCTGGACTTCTGTCTGTGCAAAGTCGGTGGACAGGCAGCGTCGCTTGGAGGAAGCGCTGCTGTTTTCGGGCCAGTTTAAGGATGCTGTACAAGCTTTGCTGGATTGGTTGCACAAGGTGAGCTGTAATCACTTAGAGAACTATGTGACACTATTGCATAGCCAAAAATGTCATACATCTTGATAATTATTTTTTCTCTATATTTAACAGGTGGAATCAACCCTTGGTGAAGAAGGTCCAGTTCATGGAGATCTTGACACTGTTGTTGCATTAGTGGAACAGCATAAAGTGAGAAAACTTAAGTTTTCCTTATTTAGAAAATTAATTGTGGTCTTAACTGTGTCTCGTGCCATAGTTGTGTAGCTCATACATTTGAAGAATGTTGAATTGTTAAATCAGATAATTTATTGACTGTATAGAGTTCTAGTGAAACAATTAACATTTAATTCCTTTGGTTGTTTTTTTTTCCTGTTTTTCTCATTTTTATCGAAATTATGTAAACCAGTTTATAGTTAGGAAGTCATTACATAATTTTTTTATTGATGGAAATGAGTATACAAATTATGAAACTGGCAAAATGTTGCCATCTGTAAATCTAGAAAACATCCATAAATATCACACACACATTATATATTAAGCACAAACACTGTTAAGAGTTGTGAACATCTTGAGGAACTTTCATGTGCTCAATATGTATGAAACATTACACATTTGTATGTTTATCAGTCGATGTTCTTTCTCGGTAGACCTTCGAAGAGGATTTACGCAGCAGACAAGCACAAATGGAATCTGTGCAGAACACAGGTCGAGAACTCCAGGCAAAGGCAACGGCAGCGGATGCAGAAACTATTCAGGCACAACTTGTCGAACTCACAACTCTGTGGGAAACTGTCACAGTTCTCAGCCATAAGAAAACACAGAGGCTGGAAGAGGCCCTTAAAGAGGTGAGTGATTCTGTATAACAGAGTAAAGTATCAGTTCTTCGCTGGTTAGACGCAAGTAAATTTTGGTACAAAGACTGACCAGGAAAGCTGATTAAACGATTTCGTACAGTTTTTCTGTCCACCAGCTGCCTGAAACTTGCATATCTAGTCCAACGCCATTTTAATTTCAAAACGCTGTTTTGATTTTTGTATGTTAAAAAAAGCCAGTATGATTCTTAACATGATTATGTGTGGTTTTTATTGGAATGTAATTAGACGCAGAAATTGTTCAAGTATAGACTGGAAATAAAGAATGATATACATTAATTCAGCTTAAACCTGTAGCATTATTAAATAAATGATCATGTATAACAGTTATCTGTTAACAAAGAAATAAAAGAATTACATGTCAGATACAAATATTGTTTTTGATTATAGGCAGAGAAATTGCATAAAGCTGTGAACATGCTCTTAGAGTGGCTGTCTGATGCTGAAATGCGACTCCGATTTACGGCTGCCCTGCCAGAAGATGAACAAGATACACGCAATCAACTTGCCGAACATGACAAGTAAGTTTATCAAGCCATAGAAAAACAAATTTTCTAGAACAGTTACTTTATATTTAAGGACCTGAGAAAGTAACCTCTGCAATAAATATGGATACAGATGCAAATTCTGACTCAAAAATTACGAAAACTTGAAATTATGTAATAAATGATTTTTTGTAGAGAGAGTTTGAAATACCGTTACTACTTGCATACAAATATCAAAAATGTAACTAGATTTTCTATTATCAATGTTGCATGTCATCTGCTGAAGCTTAATTTGGGAAGGTAATGTACGTAAGAAAATTTTGTAAAATAAAGTGCATGAATGCAATTGTGTATTGGTGTGCACGATGCTCTGACACAACACCAAGTGTGGATGGTAAAATTGTGTTTAAAATATGCTGCATAGTGCAATATAGGACTTGGCCATGTGATCTGGCATCTTAAAAAGAATGTGTGTTTTTGTCTGCTAACTAATAATGGGGACACTTTAACAAGGCAGTTTTAGGTGGCAGGTGTGTTGAAATGTGGTTGTGGCCAATACTGTTATAGGTTGGGCCTGAACTACTGCATATATGACATTTCCCCTCTTTACAAGCCAATGTACAAGAGCTGTTACCAAATACTGTGTGTTGCGCATTGTGCATGTTTATTTCTTTTCTTGTTTTCTGGCCCATTACAGAGCTTGATCACCAGATGGGATCAGCGGTATGTATGACCTCATATCAGTTTTGCTTTAGAAGAAACACAGAATACCAGTGTAGGCTGATTGCGCTGCGAGAGGTAGGCAGGGCTTGTTTCCCCACATGACTAACCTCTCTTCTGGTGGTCTTATTCTAATTTGTTTGCACTTCTGGCTGACTGTCAGTACATGTTTTGGTGTTCTCTTGAGTTCACAGTCTGGACAATAGCAACTGGAAAACAAAACCCACCAACATATTTAAAGCCCACCAGAAGTCTTCCTCTAACATGCAGATAAAGTTATTTTTGGTTTCCACTTTTACACTACATACTTTGTCAGTCCTATCTTTAGCTTTGTCAAATATGGGTCGTATGGCTACGAGCGCCCACAAAAGGTCAAAATCAATATTCTGCAGATACTGCAATTATTGAATTTGGGGAGGGGGGGGGGGAGTCAGGGAACACCTTAAATTGGAGAAGCACGCTCTTCACCTGTGGGAGAATGCTGTTGCTTGTCAGCAGAAACAATTGTTTGTTGAAGGTTTGAATAGAGCAAAAAGAAGATAACAGTCGAAGAACATTTTGGGGAAAAACTGTTGAAGTTTTTTTGTAAAAGCTCCCCAGTCACCACTTTTCCAACAGTTAATTTCAAAGCACCAAGGCTTTGTCATGGGACAAGTAGCATGACAAACTTTTAAGTGTGTATGTCTAGTCATTTACAAAGAAAAAACTTTAGATGCAAATTTCAACAAAAACAAATGTGAGTTTTGCCAAAAATAGGTACTATATTTTTGGGTCCTATATTTACATAGCATTAACTAAACCCTCCTGCTCAAATAATGCGTACATTGCAGTGCAATTGCTTGTACTTGTTGCATAGGGTTGTCCCATATAATAATCATTGTGCATTTGATTTCCTTTTTTCACTGTACGGTGATTTTACGTGCCATGAACAGGCACTTAAAACATTTCTGGGTTACTAGAGAAAAGGCACTGCTTTATGGTAGAGGTCATTGAGAGATCTGTTATCATCCTTTGTGCAGGTTACTACTCGCCTTGGTTTCAACCACAAAAAAAATTTGATTTTGGTGCATTCAGTTAGAAATTGCCCCTCACTACTCTCTCACCTCCCCCCCGACCCTCCATACACCTTCCCTTCCTACCCTCCTCCTTGTGTGATAATTTTATTTGGACTGGGGGTATGAAGGGAGTACTGAAAGTTTGCATTTACCCTACATTTTGGTTTGGGTATAACTGTGAGTGCTATAAATGTCAATGTGTTTGTTATAGCTTTGCCTGTCTCTTTGAGCTCTGTCTGGCTTTCAAAATTAGTGCTTAACAATAATGTTTGTTTTAGATTTATGAAGGAGATGATGGACAAAGAGAGAGAGAAGAATGCTACAATTGCACTTGCACAAGAAATTTTGGCCAAGGCTCATCCAGATGGTGCTGCAGTAATAAAACATTGGATCACTATCATACAATCACGTTGGGAGGAAGTTTTTAGCTGGGCAACACAGGTGACTTTTAAGATACTTCTACATTTCCTGCACAAAATATGCTCTTTTCATATCATGTTTTTCTCTTTGTGTTAATTTCGTTTTGATTCTGTACTGTCTATGACGGGAAAGTATTGTGAACGATAGAGAATGTCATACAAAGCCTATAGTTGGATGACTACTTGAGAGAATGGGCAGAAAACTTCCCGACTTTTGCTGTTCTTTTCCTCATTCTGAAAAGTTTTGAGCCAGGAAGAGTATTGAATTATTATGTTAATTTTTCCCATTTTAGCGGGAACAGAGGCTGAAGGATCACCTGGCAGCATTGAGAGACTTAGAAGGGCTGTTAGAAGAACTGTTGGCATGGTTGGCTGGACTGGAAGGAACACTTGTTGACTTGGAACGAGAACCATTGCCAGATGACCTTCCCACATTAGAGGCACTTGTTGCTGATCACAGACAGTTCATGGAAAATACAAGTAAACGTCAAACAGAAGTTGACAGTGTCTGCAAATCACGGCAGGTGAAACCAGCAGAAGCACAACGTGACCGTAAACTGTCACGGCCCAAGACACCATCTAGGTGAGTAGTCTCCCTCTGTTTGTTTGTCATGAATCAAATGAAGATATCAAATTAAGATTTTTTTTTTGAAGGACACAATGTACCAAGCACATGTTTCATGTTAGCGCAGAAGAGAGAGAGGAAAGTTCTCAGAGGTAAAGGAATGCTCAGCAGATTGTCACTTTGTGTTCTGTCGTGAATGGAAACACACGTCTCTTTCTTCTGTTGCTTTTTTTTCCTCTCTATGTTGACTTGTTTTTCTTGCACAACATTTGTTACAGTGCATGATACTTGTATGTGACTTGATGTATGTTGTCGGTCAATAACTCTCTCTCTGTCTGTCTGCTGTGTGTATGTGTGTTTCTATTAGTGCAAATAAAGGTTAATAGCAATCTCACAATATGACAATCACTCTTTCTGAAGATGAGACACATTTGCTGGCTTCAGAGATCTTATGCCCCTTCTCTACACGAACAATGCAAAGATATAAAACAGTACATTGGCATTAATGTCACTTGTAGCTGCTATTATACTGCTAAAGTGGGACAGGAAGTATAGATGCAAACTGTAAATGACTTCAGCAGTATTGGCATGGCACAATACAGTGTCAACTCAAATCAGTCACTCTCTCACATACACATATGTGTTTTGTTGAATCACATAATGAAGGAAAGCTTTCATGGGAGTGGAATGAGTCAAGTTGAACAATTATAGGCAGAAGGGACCACCGCTAGCTACATCTGTAAAGTATAGTTTGACTAGTGCTAATTACTCAGACTGATATTATGACAGTTAGTTCTAGATTACATTATTTTTCTATTAAACAATGGAAAATCAAGGGTTGAATGTAACAATATTATGAAAAGAAAAGTTGCCACTCCCCATATATTGGAGATGCTGAGTCGCAGATAGGCACAACAAAAAAAAACTGTCACAAATAAAGCTTTCGGCCATTAAGGCCTTCGTGAACGACACACACACACACACACACACACACACACACACACACACTGCAGTCTAAGGCAACTGAAACCAACTTGTTTTCGTATGTTAGATGAAAAACAGCTTCTTTGAGAGAAGCCATTACTCTTCCTCCTATACCATGCAACTACTGTTTTTACCTTATACTTCAAACAAAGCATTTATTTGACTTTACAGTCAGTTACCAACTTTCTGTGTACTAACAGTCAAGATCAATCTAATACAAGTGTAGTAATAGGAAAGCCGGGATGGAATAACATTAATATGGAAAGGACAAATTGCTACTCACCCCATAGAGAAGGCAGTAAGTCACAGGCACCATGAAAAGAATACTATAAATATTTAAGCTTTCAGTCTAAGTCCTTCCTTGAAGTAGACATCTCACACATTCACACAATAACAACTCGCACACACATGGTTACTGTCTCCAGCTACTAAGGCCGGAGATGGTAGCCATGTGTGCATGAGTTGTTGTTGTTGTGTGAGAGTTCTACTTAAAGGAAGGACTGTTTCTGAAAGTTTAAATATTTCTAGTATTCTTTTCATTGTGCCTATCTACGACTTATTGCTTCCTCCATGTATTGAGTAGCAATCTGTTCTTTCCTTAATGTTCTCAATAGAAATATAGGAGTTACATGAAACTTACATTTCTGAGTCCAGATATTCTGATAAATTGTAGGAGTGGCTAGCAATAGGTACTTTGTTTTTTGACTATTTAGATATTTTCGGTTTCCTACCATATGATCGTTGGCAGACAGTTACACAGAATATAAAGCTCCATTCTGAACCTTAGAGAAGGATGTGTAGCTTAAATGAAAATTGTTTTTATTTATAATATTGTGTCTGTGAATTCCTAGTTCATTTTAAATTCATTTTTGGTATTAACCAAAAATGTTGTTAGTGAGTATATGTATTGGCATATGAAGCCTCTGAAGAAGCATCTGAAAAATGTTCTGTTATCAATTCTACACTAAATTCTTAGTGCACACTTCTATAGAATAACTCCATGTTTACTATTGGTAGCAGAGAAGTGTGAAGTGGTGGTGACAAAGAGGAATAAAATGATTGTAGCAATGGATATAAGAATTAGAGGGCATAAGTAAAGAAAATGGAAAGTTCCAAGTATCAGGGGGAGCAGAATACCAGAGAGAGGGAGGAATGATAAGAAATTAGTGAAAGGGAAGGTCAGCCCATGGATTTCTGCAGAGCGTAAGAACCCTGGTATGGAGGTAGGATGTACCACACAGAATCAGGCAAGTGTTATACTGAGCACATTATGATCTAGTACTCACATTTGCTTGAGAAACATGGTTAATGAAGAAAAGTCAAGTGAGTAGGATACAGGCTTAAGATAAGACATTTCAAAGAAGCAGAATAGGACTTACTGGAATGGATAGAGTAAGAAATGAGATGGTGAGAGAAATAGTGAAAGAGAAGACAATACTAGAGACCATAGAGAAGGCAAGAGTTAGATGATATGAGCATGTTAAAAGAATGAGAGTTGGGAGTACACCAGGACAGGCTCCTGAAATGACAGTATGAGGCAAGAGATGTAGAGGAAGACAAAGAGACACATGAATCATTGGGATGAAAGAACCATACGCCAGGAAAGAAATTACTAGCCGAAAAAATATGTACTCGCATTTCGAAGAAGAGTGAAGAAAAAAGTATAAGTGACAAACAAATGGAGATTAAGAAGTGTTTTAGATGAGTTCCAAGCTGTGCCATCGGCCAAACGTGAATTACCAAGTGGTTCAAACCGATTAGGCAAAAAACAATCAATCAGGTCATCAGCCAAACGAAAATTACGAAATGGTTTAAACCGAAGAGGATAGATGTGGATGAAGCAAAACTTATACAAGCTCCAGAAGTTAACTCACCTGCTGATTGCCACCAGCGAACAGAAGCCACACACAAGAAACATACAGAAAATTTTTTATGGTTAGTGCTGTATTAGAAATGCCATTAGATAAAGAATCAGAAACCGTTTCAACTAAAGTTACTAAGTACCCAGATTTTGCTATACTACACCATAACGTTCAGTCACTCACAAATAAAATTTCCATGTTGGAAGCACTACTCCAGTATGCACTAAACATAGATATAATTTGCATTACTCAACATTGCCTACGAAAAGACGAAGTAAAATTAACCTCAATCTCAGGATATAGATTAGCAAGTCATTTTAGCCGAGAGTTTTCCAAACATGGTGGCTCTGCTATCTTTGTGAAAGAACAAATAAAGTTCTGTGATGTCAGTAAAAGTTATATTGACTCAATTGAAAAAGACTTTGAGCTTTCCATTACCAAACTGCCAGAGCTTAATTTCATAGTTATTAACATATACAAAGCACCAAGTGGAAACCTGTCAGTCCTCATGAATAAACTAGAGGTTCTGTTGAACAAGATCAGTACACTAAATGTGAAGATAGTGCTTTGTGGGGATTTCAATATTGATTTTTCAAAAGACAGCAGCAGCAGAGATGCTTTGATAAATATGACCGACACATTCAATATGATCCCCACAATACGCTGACCAACAAGATTAACAGAATGCACAAATTCCATTAATGACCAAATATTCATCTCAGAAACAACTTACATATTCACAAGCAGAGTACTGAGCATGGGTTATAGTGATCATGAGGCACAGCTGCTGTGTATAGAAATGCCAACAAGTAGTATCAGTTCTGGAAAAGTAGTTGGAAAAAGAACCTTTTCTGAAGATAACATTAGAATTTTTAATCTCTTACTGGCGAAGGAAAACTGGGAAAGCATCGCCACTCAGAACAATGTTGATAGCATGTACATGAGTTTTCAGAGCATCTTTGTTCACTATTTTAATGTAGCATTTCCAAAAGTAGTAAAAACAGTAAAACCTAACAATAATAAGCAATGGGTAACTAAAGGCATAAAAATTTCCAGTGAGAGAAACAGATTTCTGCAGTACTCTTGTAAGAAATATAGAGTAACCCAAGAATTTGCAGATTATTCAAAAGCCTTCAAAAGAATCTATGGTAGAGTAGTCAAAGAGGCAAAAATTATGTGGAATGACAATTTGATAAGAAACTCATCTAACAAAATGAGATTCACTTGGAGAGTTATAAAGAAAGAAACTTGTAGTTCAGTGCCAAAGAAAAAGAATGTATCATTAACACTAGAAGGCTCAAAAGTCACAGACCCAAATTCAGTTGTGGAAAAATTCAATGAATACTTCACCTCACTAGCTGAAGACCTCATTCAAGTACACTGTCAAGGACCAGTCCCAAGTTTCTCCAGCAAGTCAGTGACCTTCAATGCTACTATGTATGTGTATGAAACAAACCCAATGAAATTATAAGTAAATTAAATCATTAAGCAATAAAATGTCAAGTGGTCTTGATGAAGCACAGGAGTTCATATTAAAAGCATGTGCTCACCACATAGCAAACCCCTTGGCAAAAATTTTCAACCTCTCTTTAAAAACTGGTGTATTCCCAGATATTTTTAAAATAGCAAAAGTTTCACCACTGCTAAAAAAAGGTTCTTCTGAAAAAATATCAAACTACCGACGCGTGTCACAGTTAAGTTCCTTCTCAAAAATTCTAGAAAACTCTTCTATGACAGGCTTTTAAGTTTCATAAATAAATATGCACCTCTTATAGTACAACAACATGGTTTTAGAAAGTCTAAATCTACACAGACAGCAATTTTCAAATTCTTAGACTGCATTTTAAAATCCCGTGATCAACATAAATTAGCTACAGGTATTTTTCTAGATCTATCAAAAGCCTTCGATGTCCTGGACCATAACATTCTGCTCAAAAAATTAGAAAGACGAGGAGTAAGAGGTGTAGCACATAGCTGGTTGTGTTCATACCTAAAAAACCGCAGGCAGAAAGTATCACTTCAGTATGAATTCAACAAAATGAATAAAACAAGAAACATTCCTTTCTTTCTAGGGAATTACCAATAAAATGTGGTGTAGGGCTCAATCCTAGGTCCACTACTCTTCTTGATTTATGTGGACGGCTTAGTTGAATATATGAGTCCCACAAAAACTATCCTGTTTGCTGATGACACCAGCATATTGCTCACTGGATCCAGTCCAGAAACTTTGTGGTCCACAGCAGAAAGTTCTATGAAAAGACTCTCTGAGTGGTTCACAAAAAACAAACTCATTATAAATACTGAAAAAAACCGAGTGTGTCGATTTTCATTTAATTCCTCCAACTAATCAAATGTATATTCAAGCCCAATTAAAAAATGATCCCCTAGAAAATGTAAGTGTTACAAAATTCTTGGGTCTTTGGGTTCAGCAAGACTTAAAGTGGGACACACATATAAATAACTTGTGTAGAAAACTATCTTCTGTGTCCTATGGCCTAAGAATTTTAAAGGCTACAACAAGCAAAACAACAGTACTGCAGGCATACTATGCACAGTTCCACTCTTTAATCCGATATGGGATAATTTTCTGGGGATACTCAATTCACATGTAAAGGTTTTTAGAATGCAAAAAAGAGCTTTAAGAATAATTTGTGGCCTTAAAAAGATGGAGTCCTGTAAATCCCATTTTACTGAGCTTGGTGTTCTAAATGTTCCAAGTTTATTCATTTATAAAACTATCTTGTTCACTAGGGACTATCTCCTGAAAACAGGCAAACTGCTACAGAACAAAAGTGTACACAACTATAGTAGCAGAAGAGAATCAAATATACATCAAAAATATCACAGAACAACCACCTATCAGAGGAGCATAATTAACATTGGTGTAATACTACACAATAAGATACCAGCGGATACTACTCATCCAATATTTAAAGCTAAACTAAAGGCATTTCTAATAAAGCACTGTTTCTATTCTGTCAGAGAATTTCTGAATAAGTAAAAAAATTAATTGTAGTTGGTACCTAATTTTAATTGCTAATACTATGTATTATTGTAACTTATCTTTGACCTGTCCAATATCAATCGTACAATTTGTGCTATATGATAAAACTGGACCAATAAAAAATCAAATCAAATCAAATCAAATCATGTCAAGATGAGAGGAGAAGGCTGGACAATGTGGAGAGGGGAACATGGTGGACAGTAAAAGAAAGAGAGGCGTATGTTCCGAACAGACCCAGCCAGCACCTGGAAACAGTAGGTGGTGACGGCGGATGTGGCGGCAGCGGAAGTGGTGATGGTGGTGATGACGGCTGTTAGGACTACAGTTCTTTTTATAGCAGTAAAAGCACCTTAATATTACTACTGACAGTAGGATGTGAAACTGAAGTGCCATATTTTACCATATTCAGCTTAAGTAATTACCTCTTCTATAGTCAAAATCCTACTGAAGCCAGCACACACATCACATGACAGTAAATATATACTCATTGATTTCAGAAATTAATGACTGTAAAATATATCTTTCAATTGTGGGACTTGCTTGACACCATATCCGAATTTATAGTATACCAATGTTGCTCTTGCATGTTTCACCTATTGCTCTTCTCCCTCTGTCGCTCCCTCCCTCCCTTTGTACTAATTATTTCATTCTGCTTTGAATAGTGAGGTGTCTGCCACGCATCCAAAGATGTATTTTGAATGTAATACTGCACAGGAAGATGCAGAGTGCTGTTAAAAAAGTTACCATTTCATTCTTTGTTTGCGAACTGTGACTGAGACAACATCCTTTAAAGACATATTCTGATCTTCTACTTATTTCTGCATTTAGTATAAATTGTCTGTATTTCAAGGAAGATGGACTGATGGTTCCGGCATTTTCAGTATGCAGTAATGTGCAAGGACGCTAACAGAACTTTGGTATCCTTGACATAATTTTAATTGCAACATAAAAACTTTTACTTAGTTATTGAGCTTTGAGACTTCCAGTGAAGCTACAGGGAGCTCAAGGAGATAGCAGTGGTCAAAAAGGACTATTGCCCATATTTTGTAAAGAATGAGAATTGTTTCACTCTCATGATTTCTCTTCCTGAAAATGTTCCTGAATGACAGCTCTTCCTCAGTAGTTGTTTGGTGTGTAGGTGGTTCCCCCCCCCCCCCCCCCCCCCCCCAAATGCTCGTTATTAGAATGTGATCTCATATTTAGTTTCATCAATTCAACAAGTGGACACATTTTTTATTTTATGTCATTTGTTGTTGTTGTTGGTGGTGGTGGTGGTGGTGGTGGTGGTGGTGGTGTGGATGAAATTTTTAAATATATTGATCCTTTAGCATAGATGTTTTCAGTTTGCTGAATTTTCTCAGAATAATATTTTGTAAGGGAATTCCATAGAATACCTGTGAGCGTGTTGTTATAGAATTGTGTGTGTGTGTGTGTGTGTGTGTGTGTGTGTGTGTGTGTGTGTGTGCGCGCGCGCGTTGGAATTATTTTTTGTGCATGATAATAGCAAGCAATGAAACACTGATGTAATTGCTCACATTAATAGAATATTGTATAGAATTTCACTCATATTGCAGGATTGTGGTGAAATTTGAGTCACTTGACAAAGTTTGTTTGTTTCACCTTAAACTTTTGTCTGTCCATGTAACTGTTGTCTGCACTACCAACAAAATCATTATATGTGGTACTAAATGTTGCTTGCATGTTTGTGATCGCATGTGTGTGTTGGTGTGTCCTTCACAGCAGAGATGCAAGAGAAAATCGAGAGTCATCACCAGAGCATGATCCAGCCTCTCGTAAGTCAAGGTTAGTTCGCACCTGTCGTCTTTGTACTTCATTGTTTATTTAGTTTGGTAGCTTTTAATGTGCATAGATGTCAAAATATGTCAGTGTGTTTATTGCTGAAGTTCTCTTTTGTGTTGCATTGTGAGCCTGAAGTTTAAGTTTTGACACTTCATAACACTGTTGGGCCCAATTTATTAATAACTGAGAGCCCTTTGCAATTTAACTGTGAGTCATAGTCTATCAACAGTTTTGAACACATGAAGTAAGTGATTGAATTTACTCTTTTTAATTTTGGATTTTCCCCACTAAGACATTATTTGGTGCATCAGAATGTAAGTATCTGATTAAAGTTAAACTGTCTCTATAGCTGTAGTGAACCCCTGCTACTGTATGTACCTGCTTTGTGAGTGCAGTTTGTCCTAGAATTTAGTGTTGTGGTATGTATGAACTAGTAATGTATGACTGATAATATAGTTGTTTTATTTTTTTCCCCATGGAAGAACATATTCATTCTAAGCATTCGCTGTCAACTTCAATGTGATTGTGTTGCTTGTCTGTTGGTAGTTCAGTCATTATGACGAAAGTGAAGAGGGTCATAGTACCATTGCTGGGTAGATTTGTTTGTTAAATTTAGTGTGGTCTTTACCTCTAGAAAAGCAGGTTGAACGTAAAAAAAATGGTTTTTGGTGAGTAGACAACATGGTTCTCCGTGATAATTCCGTTCAGCTCTGGATTGGTTAGTTCATTAGTTTGTTTGTTTCATGTTACATGGATTATTTGCATGACAGGTCATAGTGGTGTGGAACATGTGATTATGCTGTCTAGTTCCAGAATGAAATTTTCACTCTGCAGCCAAGTGTGCACTGATACGAAACTTCCTGGCAGATTAAAACTGTGTGCCAATGTGAGACTCAAAGCAGATTAAAACTGTGTGCCAATGTGAGACTCAAACTCTGGACCTTTTCCTTTAGTGGGCAAGTGCTCTACCACTGAATAGTTGTTTGCCAGTCATTACAGTAATTAAAATGTATTCAGTGTCTGGAAATTATAAGTACTATTGCATTGATAGTACAGTTATACTTCTTATGCTGTTTTTCTGCAAGTGTAACAGATCATCATCATCATCGTCATCATCATCATCATCATCATTGTCAATAGTTTCTAACAACAGGTTGAGTCTGTTTGGAACATAAGCTTTGCCATCTAGTCCTGTTTTCACACAATCTTTCTGTGATCACTCTGGCCCAGTCCTTGCCTCTTTTCTTCAATGCACTCCTCCACATCTTTCAGCCATCTGTCCCTTGGTTTTCCTCTTGGTCCTTTTCCTTTGCATCTCCATTTTGTGTATCCTCTTAGGAATCTACTTGTTTTCTGTTCTTTTCAAGTGCCCATACCATCTTAGCCTTGGTGTGTCTATCTGCCCTGCAAGGGTTCCTCTTTCATTATTTTCCTTACTCTCTCATTCCTCATCCTGCATCTCCTTGTTACTCCTATCCTACTTCTGAGAAGCTTCATTTAACCTGCCAGTAATCTGCTTACATTTATATTCTTCATTGCCTATATTTCGGATGCATAGGCCAATGTTAGGATGTAGTACTTTCGATGTCTTACTTATTTGCTTTTTTTGATGGACATCTTTGTTCTAAACCAGGCTCATATTACTTCACAGGAATGCTTCTGCCTGTCTGCCACATTCCCTGGTCTCTTTCTCACTCCTTCCATTTTCGTCTATCACACTTTCCAAGTTCTTGAAACTTTCCACCATCTTCAGCTTTTCACCTCCAATCTGTATTCTGCTAGTTGGTCTATCTTTCTTTCTAGTCATAATCAGGATCTCACATATATTTACATTAAATTTAATTCCATTAAATTTGATACTATACTGTTTCACAGTTTCTTCTCAAGCATCCAGCTGTTCCTGAACCACCTCCTCACTGTTTCCCCAGATCATTAAGTCATCTGTGAGCACTATTGCTTTTTCCAGTTTTTTCTGCCACCTTAGTCATTATCTCAGCCAAGACTGTGATGAAGAGGAGAGATGACAATCCTCTGTCCTGTTCCACACCATTTGTTTGCTGGAACCAATCCATCCTTTCATTTCTCACTTTCACACAGCTCTGGCTTCCACAGAACATCATCTCCATTCTGCATATTGTCTATTTTTTCCACACCCTTCTTTTCTAGTGCTTTCCAGATGCTATCAAATGCCTTTTCTGCATTGAGAAAGGCAATCACAAGGTCTTCCCCAAATTCATAGTGATGCTCCTGGAGTTGCCTCACAGCAAATATGAGGTCAATAGTTGACCCACCAGGTCTGAAGCCATACTGTTCCTCTCTGTTTGTTCCCGGCCCTCATTCAGGGTCTGTCCTCCAGGGTCTGTCCTCCAGGGTCTTTTCATTTATCTTGGCACAGTGTGGTATCAGCATGACTTCCCTGTGTAGTTTCTACAATCCTTCATAATCCTTTTCTTCGATATAGGGACAGTTATTGCCTCTTCCAATATTTTGGAGTCTTCTCATTCCACACCACCCACGTCATGCGGTACAGCCACTTTCCGTCCTCCCCTTGCTGCCTTGACCATTCTGACACTTACTCCGTCCTTACCTGGTGACTTTCATCTTTTTGTCTTGTCCTGTAGCGTTACCATTTTTTTTCATGTCAGGTCCTTCTTCCCCCCTCCACCCAGAATTTACTTCTACCACCTTAAGTCTTTCGTCCTCATATCCAAATCTGTTCGGGTTCAGCATGTGCTCAGAGTTCTCCTTCCACACTATATTCACAGTCTCTTTGTTATTAACTTCTTTCTCCTTTCTATCCACCATTGTTGCATCCTCTTTCCAACCTCTCCTCATGCTTTTGACCATTCCATACAATACTTTGTTACCTCCTTTGCTATCTTCTTCCATCATTGTCCATTCTTCCAACCACTTTCTTCACTCCTCAGCCACTGCATTATTTGCCTCTTTCTTCTTTTTCTTATATTCCTATATTGCTAACCCAATTCTTTCTTGGAACCACAATTCTTCCCTCCCACTACCTCCTTGACTCTCTCATTTCACCATGGTTTCTCCTTTCACCAGTTTCTGCCACTTATCCTTCTGCATGCAACTACTGCAGCTAATACCATAGCACTTTTAAATTGTCCCCATTCCTCTCCCAGTAGCCATAGGTCACTATCCAATGCCTCGGATGTTAATACCTTTCCAATGCCTCAGATGGTAATACCTTTATATCCATCAAAGTGCTCATCATTTTCATTTTGTTGATGAAAGATTTCTGTGGCAGATTCATGCTGTATCACATTACTTTGTGGTGCTCTTCCTTCTGAAAGGAGAAGTTGCCAGTTGCTACACCATTTCTCTTGCAGAATTCCAGCAATCTGTTTCCATGTTCCTTTCTAGTTTCCTCCTCCCAGTACATCTTCATACCCTTGTCTTTCAGTCCCTATATGTGTATTCAGTGTCCCATGACAATCACCCTTTGTCCATCCAACTGCTTTTTGTATTTCTTCCCCAATGTCTTCCTCCTCTTCATGTACAGCTCACTTGATGGACTTAAACCTGAAACCCCTCCATACTTCTTCCCTTTGTCGTTATTCTGATCTTCATTATCCTGTCACTTATTCTATGTACTTCTTGTGTTGGACCATCTTTTATTTTTAACAATAAACTTTTTAAATAGTATTCAGAAGCCCTTGAAAAGAAGAGTAATGTGATATAATGGTTGTTTATGTTGGCACTGAAAATTTTCACAAAAGTGTTAGAGAAATGAACTATAATTAAAAGGCAAGGCAGCAGGAATTTGCTCTCATGGTATAAACACTGCCAAGTGGTGCTCTCATGCCAGGTGACAAAAATAATGTTTATGTGCCTGTCTGTGACTGAGCACGTCCACTATTCATTGAGTCATTAAATTATATACATTAAAAGACCACTTGGAGGAGATTTATTACGAAATTGAAACAACAGTGCTGCACACTTTCACATAAATAAAGGCCATATTGTGGATAAAGAACAGTTTGGGTCTTAAGGATTGCTGCAGTTGAGTAACACTGTGCTGTCTATTCCTGTGGGTCACAGTTTTAACACTATAATGGCAAAGGGATCAAAATGACTCATTGTACATTTTTCTTCAATGTATAATCCATTTTTTACTCCATTCATGAAATTGTATGACTTTCTATAAATTTTTCTCCTCTGAAATCATATGACATGTCTTAAATTTTTTTCCCTGTATCATTACATATTATATTTAACAGAATATTTGTAAATAATTCAACAATGAAGCAGCAACAGTCGTAAATTGAGGAGAATTGCTGTTCATGGTTGCATACACCACTTTGCCACAACTTACATCATGTCACTCAGATAAGTCCATGAAAGATGTCGTCGAATAAGTCTTGTTATCATGAATTTTCTGATAAAGAAAATATTACTTTGCTTAGAGTATTCCAACAGTGAATTGGAAATTGACTTCACTGGTGAAGGTAAGGATTTTGTACCGGAGAAAAGTGGAGATGAAGACATTGTGACTGAGGAGGGATTAGCAGAGGAGGATTCAGATGTTAATCTATATCAAATTCTCACCTCACCTTGTCCATCACAGCAGGTTCAGTGATATGCCTTCTCAAAGATGGTTGTTAGAGACAGAACTGAGTGGAAGTTGTCAGTTTCTTATCTTGTGGAAGTAGGTTGGCTGTGAACATTCTAAAGGAGATGGGAGCTCCCACTATTTACACTTGCCAACTAGTAGGCAAGACTCTATTAGTGATACAACACATGTAGTGATACAACTCATGTAGAGATACATAGCATCAAACACCTGAGAAGTACTAAAAAACAATGATTGGTCTGTGTCACTCGAGAATCTGGAGAAATTGATGGTGGTCAATTATGCTTGGGGTATCATTTGTACAAAAGGTGTGGCCGCTGATCTTCAGTCACAATCTTGGGGATCTACTTTCATCAAGGATGTTACGTCAAGGGACAGATTTTGGGAACTTCTGAAATTTCTCCATTTTGTTGAAAAATCAACCTGAGCCAAACAACTGCTGGCCAACAAAGTTGCTCTTGTTTCTGAAATTTGCAGAAAGTTCATGGGTAACAATATTCATTCGTACTATCCTGGAAAAGATATAACCATAGATCAGCAACTATTACCAAGCAAACCAAGATACAGGTTCACTCAATTCTTGCCCAACTAGTCTGACAAAAATGTGGTCTCAAATTCTGGATTGTTGCAGGTATAGCAACAAAGTACATATGTAATTCTTTCCCATTCCTCAAAAAGAGGACATGGATAGAAAGAAACAACCAATTGGAGAGTATGTCATTCTGAGTCTCATGTAGCCATTTCTGAATCAAGGAAGAAATGTGATGACAGACAACTTCTTCACGGTGCTTCAACTTGCTAAGAAGTTCAAAGAAAATAAACCTTCATTAGATTTTCTGTGATTAAGATATGTTGTGAAATCCCTGATGAGGTCAAGAAACCAAATGCTGAAATACACTCCCATCACCATCCTGTGCCAGACTGGCAACACAGACTGCACACTGTCACTGTATACCAAGAAAGGAAGAATAAAAAATGTAATTCTTCTGAGTTCATTGCATGCTGAAGTGGCAATGAGCAAAGAAGGAAAGAAGAAATCTGAAACAGTGACATTCTACAGTGCAACAAAGTATGGGGTGGACGTGGTTGATCAAAAGGCCATTAAATTTACTACAAAGATTGCATGTAGGAGATGGCCAATTCATGTCTTCAACATCGTTTTGGACTTGGTGATAATAAATACATGCGTCATTTATAAAATAGTAATGACAAGAAAATGGAAAGAAAGTAGTTCATTCTGCAGCTGGTGGATCAATTCAAGGGAACGAAAGAGCTGGAAGATGAACCAACGAAAGAAGAGAATACAGGCCCAAAATTATCTAGAAAGTGGAACAAGTGCCAAATAAGCTTCTGGAAATGCAACAAGACCAGCGACAACTGTGTAAAGCACCACAAAGCTGTGTGAGGAAAAAATGTGTGATCATAGAATTCAGCTGTGCGAAATGCACCTAGCAGATTCCAGCGACTTAAATGAGTGAAAAGTACAGAAAAGCCACGTGTAAAATACTCGAGAGTATAATATGACACATTGATACTAAATGTGTCTTGAAGGATTTACAAATAGTTGCTATATGGAAGTCTAAAGTTTTAGAAAACTTGTTGGCATGAACAGTGAAAGATCGGTAAGATAATTTTGTTGTTGTTGTTATTGAAATAAGTAAGTAGCATGTTAATTGTCATGATAAATAATTATTGTTATAAGTCAGAGAATGGTAGAGGTTAACATATATCAAAATATATCCCTTGTGTAAGTCAAATGTGAAAATATTTTATCTGGGCTCAAAATGACCCCAGTCTACCATTTTAGGTATCTCAGAAACTCTGCCATTCTGATGTTAAAGGTGATGATCAATTCTGGCTGCTGTTGTTGAAGTTGTTCCAATCGTCTTTGAATCTCTGTTGTAGCTTGGAAGTGATTACATTGTTATGAAATTTCACTTTGGAACACTGCTCAGGCATTGGCTATGCTACATGGTGACGGGCCTATTTGTCCCTTACCAGTGGCTTGCCGTGTCGTACATTTTGGTAAATCAAATTTCTGAGACATTGGACCACCATTATGCAAACTATACTTATTAGTACCTCAAATCACTGATTTTTCCCTCATGGTGTTAGCAAGTCTCCTACAAGGATGAAAGAATTTTGTGTTCCATTTTTATGGTTATTTTATTGTCTTCTTTTGATCAAAAGTTATGCTCTAGATCTTCTCCACTACCTCAGTGTTGTTATATCAAGTTGATAGTCATCAGGCCACATTAAACAGTTTGTTGGTCCTCTGCATGTAGTATGGCTCTTCAAATTTTTGCTTCTGTAATCTAATTATTGATAATATGTTAAACTGTAATAAAGTATTGTAATAATTAGGTTAATGATGGTGGTGGTTACTATTATTATGTATTTCAACATGACATAATCAATCTGTTTCTGAGGTATGTATGTCATTGTAATGTTTCATCTGCTATGTCTTTTTTATTTATATGATGATCTAATTTATTGGGTTTCATTCTGGTGCTACTGTTTTTTCACCTCCTTTCTAATAAGTATCTGGTGCATTAAGTTTCAGTTTTTTGCTCTTTTGCTGCGTGTTAACAAAACATTCTACATTATTTCTTTTTTAGCATGTAATTCTGCCTACATAAATGTTGTGTAATTATTAAAATAATTATAGAATGTTGTATTTTGTAGAAATATACAGCCATGTTAATAGTTTCCTTACCAGCTGTGATTTTTCTCAAGAGCAGCCTGGAAACCTGTGCACATGATGGTCTGCTAAAGAGTTTTTTGTGCAGTGTGTACTACTCTATAAGCAATGCACTTTTATTCTATAACAAGAACCCTGTATTTACACTCTTCATATTTGTTTATACCCTGATGACATAAAAAAAGCAAGGTTGTCACAAGTAGTCTGAACTCATTTACCCACAACTCTTATCTGCAAGTACATTCTTGAAGAAAAAGAAATTCAAATGTATAGGTGTAGTGTAGTGACTGAACAGGACAAAAGTACTTAACATTAAATAGGTTGTAGTGCATGCCAGAAAGATAGATCAGAAGACAAACTAGAATGCAGCAAAAGATGTTAAAACATGGTAGTTATCTGGAAACAGAGATTACCAAAAGAAGCACCAGAGCAGATGACAAGTGACACTGCAACGTATGCTGTGAATTTAATTCTTCGTTTTGAATTACATCTAGGCAGTTTGTTAGCTATTAATCTGTAAGGACAGGAAAAATAAAACATTGGCCTATGGCAAGCTGAGAGTTCCTTGGTGAGGTTCACTGTGTATTCTGGCTAGAAAAATGCATATACGTATTCTCATACTACATGTATTGTGAAGTACTTCAGTGTATTCTGCAATCAAATATTTGTTTTACATTGTTAGCCATTTTGCTCTCTTTAGGATGGTTGTAAGAGTATAAATGCCGTCTGTGTACAGCCTAGAAGTTTTTATTTGCTAAGCCACAGTCATGTTGGCATGAGTGACAGGCAATTTATTAGAACTGTTTAGAAATCTGCCATATATAACTAGACTTCGTGTGAAAGCACATATTGGTAAATAACCATATAAATACTTAATGAAATGCTGTACACATGCCCCATTACAAAGTGATACGTTATAACTGGCAGTTCTAATAAAATGGAGACTTTTTTCCCTACCAAAATTTCACTCCTGCCTCTTCTGATCAGAATTTCCACCTGCTACAGTTATTTGCAGTCTTTGTACAAACTTGTATCTATTGCTCATAACTTTTGTGTATCAACGTTTGTATCATTATTGGGCTGAGTGAAACCTACCCCACTTAGATTAGTTAACACATTAACTTATCTTTCAGTTTCCTAATGCAGTTTCACTGCATGCAAAAAAGTTCTTAGTTCACAAAGTGAATTACACTTTTTTAATAATCAGTGTCATTGTTGCATAGATGTTCACACACTGTATCATTTATAGATTTTTTTTGGTAGATCCCACTTTGAAGGGAACTTACAGAGATGCGAAATAAATCTGTATGCTGCCAGCTGGCTTAAGAATTAACTATCAGTACAGAATGTTTGGTTCTTTGTAACTAAGTGAGGGAGTTTACTTTTCAAACAATGGAAAAACCAGGATGGAATGTAACAATATTGTGAAAAGGAAAAGTTGCTACTCACCAGATAGCGGAGATGATGAGTCGCAGATAGGCACAACAAAAAGACTGTCACAAATAAACAAAGCTTTCAGCCATTAAGGCTTTTGTCAACAATAAACACCACACACACACACACACACACACACACACACACACACACACACACACACACACAGTTTCAGGCAATTGAAACCACACTCAACACTCAATGTTGCGTTTGAGTTGCGTCTGCAACTCAGAGTTTTCTTTCCTATACTTATTAATGATTGGAAAATAATATTTTACTCGGTGAACAGTTTTACGAAAAATTCGCTTTTGTTTCACTGAGTATATCTATCTTTGTTGTAATGATCAATTTTCATATACTGCTGCTCTTGAAACTGGACTGAAAATTTTTGCAGTGAGATCTCAGTTACTGTGGACAATATCCATTTAGGGAGAATAATAATGTGGGAATGAAAGAATCATAATAAAAGAAAGGAAAAGGGAAAAATGAAATGTTTGGACCACAGTTTGGAATGTTAGAAAAGGACACAAAATAACTATTTTGTGAAAACTTGGATGTCGGAAGAAATATTCGGTAATTTGGAAAAGTCTAGAGTACTCGGCTACTTTCGTTCTGTAAGATCACCATATGTAGTGAATCTGTGTGCTTCACTTATTGTAGTATATCTCATTGAAGGAATCTTACTCACTGAAATTTAAGACACTAGCCATACTGATGAAGCAATTGTGTTTTTCAAATTTTTTGAATTGGAAGAATATTTCCTGCTGATATCAGATGATTCATATAATATTAATCAATACCATCCTTACTGCAACTGTAGATAAGGCATAAACAGTGTTAATGAAACAATCTTTCCAATCATCACTGGATGAAATACGTGACCAAAGTAACGGAAAGGTAAAGCACCATTTGTGAATAGTAAGAATAATGTATGTACCTGTAATGATGCGTGAGAGGGTGCAGAATACAGTAGTTGAGAATTAATGTCAAAGAAGTTGAGAATTAATGTCAAAAGAAACAATATTATGTCCCTTATCTCAAAGTCCACCCTCTCCAACTTAAATTTATCTTCCTCTTTCTGCCATACTCTCATTGGCTTTCTATGCGTAAGTTACTACACAGCACAGTGCACAAGGTTCCATGTCTATCGCCAGCCACTGTTGTGATAATATTCATTCATTCATACGTTTTCAAGGAAACTGATGATGATGATGAAGTCCCATACTCCTTGACAAAGCGTAGGGGACAATGCGGGAGACCTGCATTGCCGTACTAGGCAAGGTCCTAGTGGAGGTGGTTTGCCGTTGCCTCCCTTCGACCATAATGGGGATGAATGATGATGATGAACAACACCCAGTCATCTCGAGGCAGATGAAAATCCCTGACCCCACAGGGAATCAAACCTGGATCCTGCATTCGGAAAGCATGAATGCTACCACGAGCTGCGGACTCAAAGAAATTACTGTTTTGCAATTTGTTGCCCTCTGTTATTGACTTGCCTCGAGCTTCTCCTCCCCCTCCCCTCCCCCCTTTTATTCTTCTTCTTCTTCTTCTTCTCCTTCTCCTTCTCTGGACGTAACCTCTTTGCAATGTCAATTTTACTCTTTAAAGTCTATACAGTTGACTTATACTTGTGCACCCCATTCAAATCTTGCTCCTGCCATCTTCTTTCTGGAAATAATGCTGTAGGTAGGATCTTGATGGTAACTTAGTGCTCATTCTCCTCCTTCTTTTTTACTGCCTGTGTTAATTATGGTTCCAAATGATGAGTAGTCATCTACTGTCTCTGTCCAGTCTCTCAATTTTTAATGAGACATATTCATTTAGTTTCCTTCATTGCTTGTGCGGTGACAATTGTTGTATCAGTATTGATTCTTTCTAGTTTGTTATACAGTGTTCCTTGTTGTAATAGTCAGATTGGTAGAAGTACACCCCATCTTACAACTCAACCTATGGGCCATTGCTGTTACAGTATATATTGTGTGTAATGCATGTTGCTGTTGCATGTAATATAACGAAGTATGTGCCGCAGGCTGAAATAATTTGATGTATGCAATGTTTGTGGTGTTTGCTAAACCAATAGTAATTTTTTATGGTGTTACTGAGTTGGAGCAGTAGTTGGAATGAATAGAACAAAAACTCCTGTTAGTTTAATTTTGTGGTTGACATAGCACTCGGAACAAATAAATGTGGTATGTATATATGTATGTCCGTCTACATGTCCGTCTGCCAGTACAAAGGTAACATGTTCAATCATTGTAGCAGCATGGACAAAAAAGTACTATTTGAGATAATAAGACAATAGTCAAACTGCTCAGGTTTCCAGACTGCCTAAATCACCAGCTGCAGTATTTATTATTCCCTTGCATGATGAGCTGTTTTTGTCTCAGTCGTGCGAGTCCTGGACGAGAGAAGGCTCCGGAACTACAACCTCACATTGGCCCGAGGTTTGCTGCCAAAGGAAGGTTAGCTATGTTATGTCTTCCAAAATGCATTTTTGTTAACTACTTGTTATAGTAGTATGAAAGATTAATAGCACCTCATTTAGTTTTTTATTGAAGTAAATCTTTTTATCAGACAAATATGAGGAGAGCCAAACAGGATGGGACAAGGTACAGTAAACGTAACTGAAAGCAGATAAGAGTAATGATTTAACAAATGTATTGATTTACACTCAGTATCCAAGGAAACAAAAATGGATAACTTTGTACATTCAAACTAGATGGAAGTTTCTTGTTTCAATTAAAATGTTTTGTAATTTAAAAAGTGTGAGTCCCCCCCCCCCCCCCCCCCTCTCTCTCTCTCTCTCTCTCTCTCTCTCTCTCTCTCTCTCTCTCTCTGTGTGTGTGTGTGTGTGTGTGTGTGTGTGTGTGTGTGTGTGTGTGTGTGTGTACAAAACAAACAGAAGCCAGAATAAACACTGGTTTCATCTAATTTGAATTACTAAGGTTTATTAATTTGAAATCGGTTTTAGTTAACGTGAACATAATGTGTTCTGAAATATCTAAGTGGAAGGTCCGTGGAGTAGATGATATTCCTTCAGATTTAGATCCTTCGGAGAACCAAGCATTACAAAGTTATTCCACCTAATGTGCAAGATCTATGAAACAAGGGAAATACTCTGACCTAAAGAAGAATAAAGTATTCCAATTCCAAAGAAGGCAGGTGCTGACTATTGTGAATACTTCCAAACCATCAGTTTAATAAGTCACAGTTGCAAAATACTGATACTAATTATTTACAGACTGGAAAGACTTATAGAAGCTGGCCTTGGGGAAAATCATTTAGGGTTCCGGAGGAATTTAGAAACGTGTGAGGCAATACTGATCTACGTCTTACCTAAGAGATGAGTCGAAGAGAACCACACCTATGTTTGTAGATTTAGAGAAAGTTGACACACTCTTTGAAATTTCAAAGGGATAAAATAAGGATAGGAAAGCTTCTTGACAATTTGTTCAAAAATCAGCCTGCAGTTAAATGAGTCAGAGGACATGAAAGTGAAGCAGTAATTGAGAAGGGCTTGAGGCAAGGTTGTAGCATATCCCCTATGTTTTTCAGTAAGTACATTGAGCTAGCTGTGAAGGGGTCCAAGGAGAAATTTGCAGTGGGAATTAAAGTTCAGGAAGAAGAAATAAAAACTTTGTAGTTTGCCGATGACATAGTAATTCTGTCAGACAGCAAAGAACTGGGAAGAGCAGTGGAACTGAATGGAAAGTGGCTTGAAAAAAAGATATAAGATCCACATTAATAAGTGTAATGGAATGTAATCAAATTAAATCAGCTGTTTTTGGTGAAACTGAATTAGAAAGTGTGTCACTAAATATGGCTGATGAATTTTGCTATTTGGGCAGCAAAATCACTAATATTGCTTAAGTAGAGAAGGTATCAATTGCAGACAGGTAATAGGAAGAAAAGCAAAGCATTTCTAAAAAAAAAAAAAAAGAGAGAGAGAGGAATTTGTTAACATCAAACGCAAATTTCAGTGTTTGGAAGTCTTTTCAGAAGATATTTGTCTGGGGTGAGTGTTGTGCAAAAGTGAAATGTGAACAATGAGCTTTATGGCCAGGAAGAAAACAGAAGCTTTTGCAATGTCATGCTGTAGCTGAAGGCTGGAAATTGGATGAGTGGATTCAATAACTGTTGAGGAGAGACTAAATCAAATGGGAGAGAAAAGAGGAGACCAGTTGATAGGACACGTCGTGGGGCACAAAGGAACAAGCCGGCAAGTGTGTGTGTGTGTGTGTGTGTGTGTGTGTGTGTGTGTGTGTGTGTGTTTTTTTTTGTTGTGGTGGGGAGGGAGGGGGGGGGGGATTAAAATTGCAGAGTGAGACCAAGAGATGATTGCAGTCAGCAGATTCAAATGTATATGGGTTGCAGTAGCTATACAGAGACAAACAAGTTTGCATAGGATAGAGTAGGGTGGAGAGGTGCTTCAAACCAATCTTTGAACTGAAACCCCAGCAGTAACAAGAACAGTGAGTTCTAGGAACACAATCACAAGCATCTGAAAAAGAATTAGTTATACTGACTACACATGGTGCTTCATAACTACAGATAATTGCTATTTGAGCTTAAAATGTTGAGTAGGGTTGACATAATGTGCAGCCTTTCTTTATGAAAGTGTAGAGGACACTGGATTTCAGCATGAATTTAAGATAAGTTTTTCATTTTCCTTTATAGCAAAGGTGCTGAACCTCAGTTCCGCAATCCTCGTGTTAAACTTCTATGGGATCGCTGGAGGAATGTGTGGCTTCTAGCATGGGAACGGCAACGTAGACTGCAGGAAAGATTAGCGTATTTGCAAGAACTTGAGAAGGTCAAGAACTTCAGCTGGGACGATTGGCGCAAACGAGTAGGTTATCAGCTCTTATAATTGCAGTAAGCAATTTTTGGTGAAAATCTGTCTCTTAATTGTTTCTGTTAAATGAGTACTTAACATTGCATGTTGGTTTTTTTTAGTTCCTGAAATTCATGAACCACAAGAAATCGCGTCTCACTGACCTTTTCCGAAAAATGGACAAGAATAATGATGGCCTCATTCCTCGAGAAGACTTCATTGATGGAATTATGAAGACAAGTAAGCATAACTTTTTGCTTTCTCAGTTAATATCCAACATCCAAGCTATTAATAAAAGTATATACTTGTGTGCAGGTTCGTTGTTGCTATTTACATAAATAGTAATATAATACTTAAAGATAATATGTGGTTACCCTATATCCAGGAAATAAATTGAAACAAGCAGAATTATATATGAATCGCAAGGGATTTCAGAAACTATGATTTTATATTATATTGGTTACTTTGTTTGTCGTCATTTTCGATGTAATGTCATAGGGGGTTAGATCACAAGCTGTAATTGAGAACTGAATTTTTTTGTGTGCCACTTTAAAGTGTTACATAATCTTGCAGTACAGAATGTTTTCAGATGGGGTGAAAAATCAATTTACCACTCATTTTTGTATTGTTGTTGGTTGTTGTTCCCCTTACCATTCATTTGTTCCTGTTTGGCTTGTATGGCTTTCAGTCAGTCATTCATCATTACAGCTTTATACTAAATTGCTAGTGAATCACTACTTCATTGAATTGTAATAGTGGACAAAAGACTGTTAGTTCAAGAAATGAGAAGCAAATGCCATTCAAATTTTTGACTGACCTTTATTTATTGGTTTCCTTTACTTTGGGTTCAAGGACATTCACTGTGCTACTTGTTGCAATCCATCTGTATTCTTACGCGCGCGTGTGCGCGCGCGCACACACACACACACACACACACACACACACACACACACACACACACACACACTCTCTCTCTCTCTCTCTCTCTCTCTCTCTCTCTTTCTCTTTGAGTTCCTGTTTCCAAACAGTCTAAAAGAAAACCACTTCTCAGAATGATGTTAAATTTATAACTGCATATTATTAACATGGGAGAACTGTAGTGAATCAAAAATAAATGTAACAAAAATTTTACCAATAGATGGCGCTGTACGTGTCTTAATGTAATTGGGGTCAGCTACACGACAGACGAATTTCGATACAATGGCTATGGTTTGAGTTGCATCTTACACCATCTGTACTGTTCATTGTGCATGACTACACAAGCTCAGCAGTCAACAATTGTGGCACTGTTAGGTAGCCCATCCACTATGGCAAAGTCGTACCATATTGAATGGGAAAAATCGATTTTTAATTGTCCTGTGGCCAAAAACCATATAAAAAACAGAATGACACCTGTCTTTAATTGTCCTGGGGCCAAAAACCACATAAACAGCAAAATGACATCAGTTTTGATTGTCTCGAGACTGGCGCAAGACATCTTCAATAAGCGTCCACCATTTTCTTCCAAAAGTTGAAATCAAGAAGCAACATGTACCACTACAGGTCGGAGTGTCTTGAGGGACAAGTTCAAATGCTGGACAAGAATGTAATTGGAGCACTGAACACAGCATCTTTCAGCTGACTCCACAGCCAGAAATCACACTGATCATCAGGTGATCTGGATGACCACGCTGTAGGAAAATGACAGCTGATAATTCTAACATTTCAGAAATGCCGCTGCTGCAGCCACTTTACTGGCTGTGCAGTGGGTGGAGGATCGCCATCTCGCATAAAAATGGTACTACCTGCACATCCACCCTATTGAAGGGTTGGAATGACGTTGGTGTGAAAAAGGCCCTTGTGGTATTTACCAGTAACGGTACAGGTAACAGGACCTTCAGGACTCGTCTTCTCCAAAAGATGTGAGCCTACGATAAATGATGATGTCAAATCATACCATACAATCACCTTTGCAGAATGAAATGGTACCGCTTGGTGTGTATTCCCATATTCTGCAGTTCTGTATACTGACATGTTCTCGGAGATGGAACTGGGCTTTGTCTGTCCGCTGAATATTCCATGACCATTCATTGTCCACTTCCGTGAACAAGAAATTAGATTGAACGTTTGGCTTGCTGACAGATCAGCAGGAAGCAACTCCTGAACATGTGTGATTGCTGTATGGATAGCAATGCAGGATGTTTTGTAGGATTTTATGCACCATGCTTGCAGGCATGTCAAATGTATGGGCAATTTGCTATGCACTGCATGTTGGAACACAACCGCTTCACCCCTCCTTGTGATGCTGTCTCCACACATTTGATAGCTGCCGGATCAGCTGCTTTCCTCTCTCTGCCACATTGCTTGTCAAAAGATCCTGTCTTTTTTGGATTTTTTAAATAATTTTCTCCAGACACTTAAGAGACATCAAACCAAAGCCTTTTTTCATACCATCGTCAGGAGTATCTGTGGGGATACTGGTGCACAGTTATTGTTTTTTAAAAGCTTTGCCAGCGGCACATGATTCTTTATGAGGACAGTCATGTTGAGCTGTGTATTTCGATGCGTACAGTACTTTCTATTGGCCAAATTTTTGTGGTGTTCTGCCCACTCTTTCCTGCATCAACAATGTGCTTTTCAAATTTGATATCATTTTGAGCAGTGGTTCTCTTCTCACAGTATTTTGAAACTGTAATCTTAATTATGGACACCCTATATCGGGGGTGGGGGATGGTGAGTTGTTGATCTTACAATAAAGTTGTAGACTTCTGCTGTATAGAGAACTGATGCTGATGTCCGACCTGACAACTTTTAGTAATTTCAGCATTCTTCTTATGGTCTTCAGTCCAAAGACTGTTTTGGCACTGCTTTCCACGCTAATCTGTTATGTACAAGCCGCTGCGTAACTAATTTCTCATTATAGTGTGTCCTTTGCCCCCTCAACAGTTTCTTTGCCCAGACTTCCCTCAACAACTGCACTGACTATTAAAGTGCGCGTCATATATCTTGGCGGCCGAGTTTAGGTTCGTTCTGCGCATCTGACGTCACAAAACACAGTCAGCCAATGAACAGAGAACGACGTTGCCAGATCTCGACAGCAGTGCAGACCACGGACGAGTGTCTTCAGTTTTAGAAACGTTCAGTCATAAATAAAGTAATAGAACAAAAGCAATGTCTTGATAGCAGATTTTCTTTTACAGAAAGTTTGGAAAAAGCATTCTTTATACCAATTGCTTCATATTCTATTAATTAATTAAACCAAACAAGCAATAAGACTCCTAATTCAGGTGATAGTCATACCAACAGTGTTTATAAGTAGTTGCGTGTGATGTTAGAGTCCTTATGGAGTTACACTGAGTAGCTGAGGTAGCGTAACGGTTAGGGTGTTAGGCTGCCAAGGGGAAGGTTATGAGTTCAAACCTTGTGCGGTGCTTAATACTTTATTTAAAAACAATATTGGAGTGCCTTACTTCACGAATTTTATTCGTTTAAATGAAATTTCTAGTGCTTTGCCTCTTCATTAACTTTTTCGCTGCTGCAGACACGTGCTCCCCGCAATCCGCGCTGTGCGTGATTTTGTCATCACTGCACTTCTCGCCTGTGCAGACACATGGTGTTCCCACTGCTTTGACACACTTATCATTCGATTTCACAAAAACTATTTGGCAAAAAATTTGATTTTTACACGTCTTCTTGCCTGATACCTTCCCCCCTTAAATGACTTAATTTTGTTTTGATGTGCAGCATTAAATGTAGTAAACCATTGCAAGAAATTTTGAAGAGTTTGCAGAGGTAGAAGTCCATAGCGTATACTTTCCGTATGGTCGATTTTAGTTGCCACAATGTTGAGAATGAAATGTGGACAAGATACCTAAATTTCATACAATATTTACTGTATAACAATATCTCATTTAATTTAAGTACCACATAGGTGTCATATGTAATATTGAGAAATATTCCGTCTTTCGCGACTGTAACAAAAGTTTTATATACACACGGCGCGTTTGGCTTTATTTTAAAGCACTCCCATCGGTGAAAGGTATGGCACATACACAATGGTATTCATGTTCTACTTCTTGTTTTTGTTCCATAGTCGCAGTTTTACCAATGGTATTGAAATATATCCCTCTTCTGCAACTGTAATAAGCGACTTATTTAGACCAGACGCGTTTCTCTCTTTTGAAGCATCATAAGAGGACTGTATTTTGTGTCCTCCATTGCCAAGTCACCTTTCGTAGTTTTGTGCTGCGGTAGCACAATATTCAACGTTTGTGTTGGCTCATCAGTGTTTAAGCAAATAAATTATATTTGACATAGCTCTGAGCACTTCACTGACAGACGGTATATTCAAGTCCTAATGTTTTTGTAAGTCCACAGTTTTGTTTAATGTATTTTGTCTACTTCCTTTTGATTGATTGAAGTGCTTTAAAATAAAGCCCAACGTGCCCAGTGTAAGTAAAACTTTTGTTACAGTCGCGAAAGGTGGAATATTTCTCAATATTACATACGACACTTATGTGGTACTTAAATTAAATGAAATATATAGGTATCTTGTCCACATTTCATTCTCAACATTGTGGCAACTAAAATCGACCATACGGAAAGTATACTCTATGGACTTTTAGCTCCGCAAACTCTTCAAAATTTCGTGCAGAGGTTTACTATATTTAATGCTGCATAATAACTGCGTTGAACATCGAAACAAAATTAAGTCATTTATGGGGGGAAGGTATCAGTCAAGAAGATAGGTAAAAATCTAATTTTTGAGCCAAATAGTTTTTGTGGAATCGAATGATAAAGAGTGTCAAAGCAGTCGGAACACAATGTGTCTGCACAGGCGAGCAGTGCAGTGACAAAATCGCCCACAGCGCGGAATGCAGGGAGCACGTCTTTGTAGCAGCGAAAGGGTTAATGCGGCTGTGGTGGCTTTATTTCATGAACTGCGCGCTCCCCCCTACACGTAAGCTTGCGAACTATGCTATACTATGGCGCTGCTTCTATTGGCGCGTGCGTCGTGTGCAACTGGCAACGCAGCAATCCCCAGCATCTGGGCGGGCATGCGCGAGCCGCCAAGATAAAAGAATTGAACTATAGTTTATGTGTCATTGTGTTGCTTGTCAGTTGATCACTTCCTTTAGTTAAGTTGTATCATAATGTTTTTGCCCAATTTGGTTCAGTAACTCTGTATATTAATTGAAATTTATTGTAGCCTAAGTAGATATTTAACCAGATGATTGATTTCTTTGCTGAAACAGTTTTTGTTTCTTTTCGCTCTTCCTTTCTGCCACCCTAACTGCTTCTTTTTTGTATTGTGTTGGATTTGCATGTGTCGTCTTACGACTATTGTTTATTAAATTGTTCCTGTTCATACATCAGCTTAGTGTAGCCTTTCCTTTGGACTGCTGGTCCCGGCGGAGGTTAGAGTCCTCCCTCGGGCATGTGTGTGTGTGTGTGTGTGTGTGTGTGTGTGTGTGTTTGTCCTTAGGATAATTTAGGTTAAGTAGTGTGTAAGTTTAGGGACTGATGACCTTAGCAGTTAAGTCCCATAGGATTTCACACACATTTGAACATTTTTCCTTTGGACTGACTATTTGCTTGAAGATATTCAGTTAAGTGGTTAATTACTTTCAGTTTTAAAATATGTGTGTGTTTCATTTTTTGTAATGAACACCCGTACTTACTGGACTACCATGAGAACTAGAATCTTTGTTTTTACAGAATTTGATACGAGCCGGCTGGAGATGAATGCAGTCGCTGATCTTTTTGATCGTAATTCAGAAGGTTTCATTGACTGGAAGGAGTTCATAGCAGCATTAAGGCCTGATTGGGTTGAGCCAACAAAACCTGTTACAGATGCTGAAAAGATTCATGATGAAGTTAAAAGACTTGTTATGCTGTGTACATGCAGGCAAAAATTCAGAGTCTTTCAGGTTGGAGAAGGAAAATACAGGGTGAGTTGAAACAACCATTTTGTTTTGAGTCTCTCTTTTTTTATATTCAGTGTGTGATCTTAAAACTGTTGTATGATGTACTTGAATCTGTAAAGGTTGGCCATCAGACAGCAAGGTAAACAATAGTTTTTTTCCCCTAGGGAAACAATATAAACCAGTTCATAATCATTAACTACAGTACTAGGCAATATAAACCAGTTCGTAATCATTAACTACAGTTCTAGGTTTTCCACATCCCTCTTTATTTCTCTTCCAGTTTGGTGACAGCCAGAAGTTACGCCTGGTGCGTATTCTACGATCAACTGTCATGGTGAGAGTTGGTGGTGGCTGGGTTGCACTAGATGAGTTTCTGCAAAAGAATGACCCTTGCCGTGGTATGTATAAGCAAAATTATGCTTTAATTTTTTCAAGAAGTCTTTCTGAGAATTTGCATGTGAAATATCTGATGAAATGGTGCACTGTTGAAGGCATTTTATCTTTTTTTTTTTTTAGTTGTGTGTAAATATGTTTTATTTGTAAATTGACTATGATGGTAGCAATACCAAAAATATAAGAAAGGAATGTCAGTGTCCACGATTAAGTGGAGAAACTTCAGGCAGGAACGAAGAGAGGCTGCCCCATGACATGAGGCAGTTTTAATTATGAAGGAAAATAAAAATGATTCTTGGTTTCATCTTTTTAATGTTTTATTTTATTACAGCACTTCTTTTCTGTTAGGAATAATGTCCATTGCTGACTATACCTTAGGTGTGAAGTTAGTCTTCGTACATCATTATACTTATCCTAAAATTTTATCAATTTATGGATTTTTTGTGAAATATTCAAGTACTCTATCTACAGTTTTAGAATAGTGTTTGTCCAGAATTTATTAACCTTTCAGATCAGAATTTAACTGTAACAGTTTTTAAGCTGTTTGTGGTGCATAAGCAATTTATTGTTATGAGATGCAGAATCTTTTATCTAGATTGCTACAGAAAAACTAGTAAATTCGTTAGCAATGTTAACAAAAGATGTTATAAGCCTTAAGATATATAAGATTTCTTAACCATTATTGACTGTGTACTATATTGTTTGGAGCAGCCTCCAGTACAGAGCTAGACCCAACTGCTGTTGCATCAGTGTCGTGTACCTGTCCTTATTTCTCTGTCTTCTGGCAACATTCTGCTCAAGTATTTCTGCCAAGTAGTAAGCAGCTCATGCAAATAGTTTTAGTGCTGTTGGAATTGAGTTGAAGCCATGTTCTTTTTATGATTTTCTGCTAGTTTCCATAGAAATCTTAGAGGCTCCCTTTCCTATTTTTACTGTTAGTTACATTCCATTTTCATTTCTACTTGCCAATTTTTGTTTACAACTTTTTGTTGTTTTGTTCTTCAAATTATGCAATCAACATGTCACTTTATAAGTGACTACCGTTATCACACTTACTGACACTGTGTTTGTTCAGAATGCTAATAATCTGGTAGGGGCATTTGTGTTGCTAGAGTAAAGGCATTTCTGTGTCTTGCGGTGAAAGTAGTCCAGATAGAAACAAGCGGATGATACAGTGAATCATATTTGTATGTAAGGCTATTTAACAGGTAGCATTTGAGATACATCATTTAAATATGTACTTGTTTTTCACCAGTGCACTTACAATTATTTAGCTTTGTCAGATATTTCACATACTGTATCATGTTCATGAATAAGTGATGTGTGGTACTTGTAAATAAATTTTCATTATTTTTATGGGTAACAATAGAAGTTTTTGGATGGAGTAATACATACAGTAAGGGAAAGGCAACCACTCACCTACAGTGGATCAGTCCGTGGAGCACAGAAACACACAAGTCTTGCTAAGGCTGTGGGAATGTGTATTTGGGTTAGAGATCAAAAATGAGTTCATGTAATCGCTTTAAATTTGCCAGCAGGTTCTATGGCGTGATCTCGGAACCCACTGTCTTCGTGTGCCTGTAGGCTCAACTCGTGAGTCTCTGTCACAGCACACTCGTCACCCGAGTCTGTTGTCGGGTAAAAGTACACTCAACTTGCTCAGAAAGGAGCACAAGTACCAAAGCTCACAAGTGTGACCATGGGCTAGCAGTGTTTGTGCTACATATACAACTATCTTGAAAGACATTTCCACCATTAAACTGTAAATTGGTATTTATTTGATGTAATCATGATTTCGGCTTCACTGCCTTTCTCGGGTGCAAGTTGAAATGTCACAAAATGTCCGAACTGTCTACATGAGGGAAGCAAGTCATGTACCAGTATAACAAATGATTGGTTAGCAGCGAATATTGTTCTGTTTATACTTACATTTGTATAGATGAAAAATTTTGAAGACTGCTGTAAATTTATTTTAATACCTATTCAGATAATGTCTAACGATTATTTTAACATATACACAGTTTCAAGGCATTGTTGAGTCTGTAATGGCAGTACCAGAAAACGTGACATTTTGATGAAGTATATTCTCTCAGTGGTGGTTAATAATCAAAATAAATTACAGAAATGAATGATAAGCTACACAACTAGATGTTGTGCCCAGGTTTTGTTTGACGCAGCACATATATTTTCTCATGGTGGAGGTGGAATGGACAAGAATGCAATCATTTCATTTGCATTGAATGAAATTTGTACAGATTTCAAAATTTTATTTTTGTGGGGGTCCATAGCCTCAATGTTGCCTGATAATGAAAACATGGTCCAAGTGGGCTGTGTATTCTTTTTATTATACCTGTCCACATGTATCAGTTATTAAGTGTGAAGCATAAAATACTTGCTTGAAAGTGACCCACGATTGAAATTGGTCAATTGCGTGGATGATGATAAGAATAAAACCTGCTTCGACCACATTTTCTTTGTCAAAAAAGAAATATATGATTTTCATCTGAAGCTTGGACTGCAGCATGAAACTTATTCCAGATATCACTCCTCCTCCTCTAATGGTAAACATTTACAATTGTGTACTTTGGATAAATTAAATTTCTTCTTGCATTCTCGAAGTCTGACAAGACACTGCTTCGTTAAAGGCCATCCGATCCCAATAGTTGGTCATTTTGCCTTGTCACTGCTACTCTACAGCAGCGAGATTGTGTACTCATCTTCCTTACTAACAGTAAGTCATGATTAGCATTACACTCCTGCATGCTTTGGCAATACAGTTTAAAGCGACCACAACACCACAGTTCTCACATTCGTATTAGTTGCGGAACAATTGTGGGAACAAAGGAAGTCCATTACAACTGATGTAATAGCAGCATCTTGATTTGTGGAGTATGCGACTTGAACATTAGACTTATACTTGCTATATTTCTGATCTCTAGTTTGGGTGTCTGTGTGGTTGTGCGTGTGAATGTGAGTGCTATTGCTAGAACAGGAACCAGTAGTTGAAAGCTAGAGTGAATGCTGTTTTCTGTTGTGTGTTCCTCTTCTCTGTGTATTGATCTGCTGTAGGTGAGTGAGTGACTTTCTCTTATTTCACATATTGCTCCATTATTTTTATGGATTACATAGATAACACAATGTAGTCAATGGTAATTAATTTTCTGGATGTCTTCTATTTTTCAAAATGTTACAGGTTTTATATCCTTGAATTCACGTAACTTGAGATCTCTTGTTCAGCATGTCATAAATGGTTGATATCACAGTTAATGAGGCCCCCTGCAACCCTATTGACAGTAATATCTCACTACAGTGAGATTCTTCCTAGGATTGTTGACAACTATGGCTAATTAGTGTAATACTGCCTGTGTTTTAACCTAATTCAGTGCAACAGAAAGTAGTCAGGCTTTTTCTTGCAAGTAGATAAGAACAATGTTGCTCAAATTCAATGTTTGGTAAATGAATATTAGAAAAAAAGACATCAAGAATGACACCAGACTTACAGAGTTACCTGTTGAGAGAAAAGTGATCAAATACTTGATTCTGAGAATTTTGTTGCCCTTTTGTTGTAAATCATTAGGGGAATTAAAGACAAATGAGAAAATCTATTTCACTTGGTTGTCTACCATTTGTTTTATTGCCCATTTAATATTTAACATCATTAGGATTCAGAGATGGAAAATATATGGTGTACTGTGTCATTTAGCTTAGTTGAGGCACTATGTATTGTGGGAACTAAGCATTTGCTACAGAACAAATCATTATACGTAAGTTTTTGAGGTACTAGCGTTGGGAGGAATAACCCCAACTGAAGGTCACAATCACATGAGAAGACACACTAACCTAACAATTTAGGCTGCCCTTCAGTTCATAGCTTCAAAGAACACACTACATGTGGATTTTCATTTTTTGATAATGGTATGGCCTATTGTCCAAAACCCATCAAATATTAAAGGTGCAAACAATTTCCTGCAATCTGTACATGTCTCACACTCACCCCACATCCAAGCAGTCTCCTGTATTCTAAAGGAAACAACCAGCTCAACTTGACATCATACTTGACCTTCCTGAACATCACATTACTTGGCTTGGTAGTTTCCAATAACTATTTCACCTTTGAGGGGTAGACTCACTGACAGATCAGTGATACAACTGCGCAAGCCAGAATTGCTCCCTTTCACATTTTAATCTCTAAAGATTTGCTGAAAACCAAGAATCTTAAGATTTTTTGTGGCTCCAATTAGTCTTTAAAAATATTCACCATATGTGGATGCGCAGCGGGACTCACCTTTTTATATTCATAAAATAATCTGAACTTGTTGTCTATTTATAAATCTCACATAAAGTCCATGGATGTTGACCTGTTACTGATGACCAACTCCATGTATTAGTTAAGGAGAAAAGCTCAGCTGTGTTTTTCAGTCTTGTGTGTATGTGCTTCTTAATTGTTAAATGCCTTAACTATATGGAGAATGGTTACCTTAACACCTATTATTTGTGTACTTCACAGGACTTTTCACTCATAGTTGAATAGTATTCCAGTTAACATGCACCCGCTGTCTGTCTGTTGACATTATGACCACAGAATAGAAATGAAATAGATATACATAGAACGTATGTATTTTTTAATACATGCTAAGCAGTCACACCACAGTTACTGGAAACTTTGATCGGTGCTTGTTCTCATCAACTGACGTTATTTCTATGACATTGCTGAACAGGAATGTTGAGTTCCCATGTATCAGATATTTACAAGTGCCACACTGCTGACTTTTACAGTTTTCTTGTGAATTTTTAGATCAAAGTATGCTATTTTTAGAAATGTCTCATATATTGACCTGAGCTTTCATTTATAAAATTAGTTTAAGTGATAGTTAACCTGCAGTTATTTGAATTGGCTTTTATCTTTTAGGAATTGCATATCATATTTGGGCAAGAGCAAGGACGTAATACTTTTGTAGGTCAAAAATATGAAAGAAATAAAGAACAGATATTTTCAGTTGTATTGTTAGTTAACCATAACTGTGCTGTTTATTTAAGCAATTAGGAAAGTATTGTTTCTGAAGCTTATCTTAAATTAATTGTACTTTGTCCTGCTGTCTTTCATTATAACTTTTATTTCTTTTCATTTGCTCTCTTTTTATGCTAAATTCCCATTGTCAAGGTGGAACAACAAGTGACAGAAAAGGGAATTATTGCCACTGAATTAAGCTAACTTGCTGTTTTACTACTGAGTTCAGCTAACTTGCAATTTTACCCCTGAGTTAAGCCAACTTCCAATTGTACAGTTTTATATCTCTGTTTCTCCCTTGAGTTACAAATAATTTAATAAAAGACAACAGTTCTATTTTGAGAAGGAAAAGAGTGTGTAAGATGGCAGATTAAACAGTTTACTCCTTAGTTGAATACTAAGGTTAATTTTTGGGTTGTGATGTTATTTTTAAGTGTGCACTTTGGTTGCGATCATGTTGTCAGTTGAGCGAAACTGTGTAGAAAATGTTATTTTGTATGTATATTCTTCACTAAAATTATTGGGAAGGGTCTTAACTGTTGTCGCCAACAAGCACCAAGCACCGGTGGGTGGTGTTCGTCTTATGAGGTAATTAAAAGTGTGTTTGATATGTTATGTTCTTGAGCTTGTGCCTTTGCTTATGTAATTGTGAGTTGGGGAGATGTAAAATTGCTATCTGTTATGATATGAGAGCACAAACATTTTTCATTATTAAAGCATTCACCCTAGTTCATACAGTGAACACAAAGCTGTACCAAGTAAACAATAATTATTATTAATGTTGATGATCAATCAGCTGTTGTTATTAATGGTGTAACAACAACGTTGGTAAAGCTCTCATATTATGAAAGACTTTTTTGTGAAGAATTTTGTTAAACTCATACTAATGAAGACAAAAATGTAATTATTTTACCCGTGTTTTTCTCTCTCTCTTTCTCTTTGTCCTGTACCCGCTTTCCATTACTGTGCAACTGAACATTTATGCTTTGTTCCATCGCACATTTTTGTATTGTTTTTCATTGCAATGTATCTTTTATTTCTGATATTGTCGGCAAAATCATTTTTCGACCTATCCCGGATACTTTGGTCCATTTCCTTTCTGTTCACTGGCATGTTACGCCTATTTTTATTTCTTCTATGCATTTGCATTGTTGTGGAACATATGCAGTTGTTCTGCTTCCGATACCTGACCCCAGTCGGCCTGAGGAGCATGAACCGTGGTGTCCTCTCAGTGTTGTAGCACTTTTCTGTAAGTTTGCTTCACCACCAGACCCTTGGAATGCAGTGTGTGCTAGCTGTGGGCTGAAGTATTTGACTGTCTTTTTTTTTCCCTTGCAGAATTTAATTTTCTAGAATTATAGTATAACAACAAATTTTGGATGTTTTGGGAGTCATAGTATTTCTGTTTGAAGCACAGCTTGCATTTGCCTGTTGTCATAGTAATGAAAAACTTAATTTTTAGAAAAAAAAAAAAAAGGAGGGTGAGATAAAGTTCTGCAGTTCAAAAAGATTGTGAGAACTCACCAGAAGGGGAAACAATTTATAGAAACGTTTTGTGTGTTTTTTACTTTCCATTGATTTGTGTTATAAATTAGTCTTATGTTGTATAGTAGATGTATGACCATATGGCATATTGTTTATCTTAAGCAAACTAACATGATTCAAGTAAGATATTTACTGGTTTTGTTTTGAAGAACAAGATAACATGCAATATGCATACGGACTGGATGAAATCCACGTGGAGTTCTGAATTGCAGACCTTATTTTGTCTAAACTGCCTTGTCCACTGGAAGTAGGGTCAGTGTTTTATGGAACCAGGTATTCTGTTCATTACAGTTTGTTAAATATGCAGAGCAATTTGTGGTGGGTCAGTAGTGAATTGTTTTCCCACCAAAGACTAACCATTCTACCACACAGTTTTTTATTTTCATTTTCCCCATTGTTTGATTTTTACTGTTGTACTTGCAATAGTTCTGCAGTACATTTTGTTGGTTAATTAAGTTCCTAGAATGATATAGTCGAACAATTTATGTATTCAAGGAAGATGTAACTTGGCAAAACTACTACTACTTTGAAGTATACACTGCTTGATCTTGGTGATCTTCAATAGTTTTTCAAATGAATTTAGTTTCATCAGCGTAAGGAAATTACATTGAAATTACATACAAACTAACCGAAAGGCCAATGGAACATTATAAGTGGTGTACAGACTGTGTACATATTTGATAAGTGTCTGAATTAGACTAAGGGTGTGCTTGCAGCATATAAACAGGTTCTACAGTTTCTGTTATATTTGTTACAGCAGGAGTGTCTAGAATCATTTTAAAAGAGTGACAGTCGTGAAACACCAGTGCCATTAAAAGATGATCACTGATTAGCTACTTTCTGGTGTCCTAGAAAAAAATGGCCGTGATCACATTGTAACTTCTGTGATGAATCTACACAAGTTTTTAGTTAGTGCAGAGCTTTGAAAAAGTTGGTACTACTTATTTTTAAATAGTGGACTTTCTGTCATCAGTTCATAGTTTCAAGGAGCCAAGTTTTTGTTATGTTGTAGGTTTATGCTACCAATGAAACAATGAGATCAGATGGCTTGAGGTTGATACTGCATTTCTGAACAAGAAGTGATGATAAAATGACATCAGTAACTTTCATAGCCTCTAGTTAATTCTGTGAAAGCTATAAATGGTTTCCAGCCCCTTCATGTTGAGCAGTAAATGATCATATTTATATCTCTGTCCAGCCATCTAACTGAAGTTTTAAATAGTTCACCTATCCACATCAACCAAGTGGTGGAATGGTTCCTTCAAGAACCTCAAAACTATTCAAACTGAGCTGACATTCCATTTCTAGTAAAAAGATATAAACATTTGCTGCTATGTTCAAAATTACTTTAGGATTGAGTTTTATGGAGGAGCATGTGGAGGCCCTAAGTTGTTGTACAACACGGAATTTGCTCTTAATATTGTATTGTGTTCAACTTGCTCAACCTCATAATCTATTCATTATAATATCACAAATGGAGTACGAGATGAAACTGGTATTAATATTTTCTGGAATAGCTGTACTATGTTTTTATTTTAGTTTTATTTACTGCAGTAACTTTTCTCTAATGACCCTGTACAGCTATCTGTGGCCAACAGTATGTGACAAACTATTTTTTCCCATTCACGATTTCTGATGAATATGCTTGTGACATTATTCATTATCACACATCATACCACCAAATAATAATAACAGTTAATAAAATAATAAATGCTCATAAGCACATGAAACAAGAGAAATGAATCCCAGTGCATAACAAATGCTCTCACTGGACATTGAACTGCTTGGAATTGGAGTTAAATGTAAAATGTTGGTATTGCAGTTTGTCAATGCCTCCGCTACACCTCCCATGTGATTGGCTGAATGTGTGGCGTGCCTCCCATGTGAGCCTCATCACCGTACTTCTTCCATAGCTGCCAATCCTAAAGCCTTTTTTTAAACAGTGCGGAACATAGCAATTGTATTAACAAACACAGAGAATATTAACTTCTTTATGTTTGTAGTACTGTCCTCCTCAGTTGCATATAATGTTAAAGTATGTTGATAATTTTTACTTTTGAACTGTCTAATTACAAATTAATTAAAGACAATTTTCGTGCCATACACATTTCACCTTTATTATTTGCAAGCCATCTTCAGTGGCCTGGTATATGTACATTTATATACTATACTATTATTATACTATTTAGTTTGCATTGACTACATGTATATATAGGTGGTAAACAGAACGGCAGTTTGCTTTTCTATGATTTAGTAGTAATATAAAATTCTGCATACAGGTTTTGTGGATGTTGTTCTACATGTTGTGTTTTGTTCCATTTTTGACACTGTTCTTTTTGTAATTCCATTTGAAATTTTGTTTTTGAGACTTCTCAGCACTAGGAATTGAACATTTGTTTGATGTTATAATTTGGTTGGGGTTGCCAGCTGTTGAATGTTATTACCAAAGATTGAATGTCATTATCAACTATTGAGTGGGTTTTTGTGATATCTGCAATCGGTTTGGGTGTGCGTGCCCCCCCTCTCCCCCCCCCCCCTCACCCCCCAACCCCCCCCCCCACCACACACACACACACACACACACACACACACACACACACGCGCGCGCAGATCACCAGATATTACAAAAATACACTCAATAGTTGGCAATAATATTCAATCTTTGGCGATAACATTTGGCAGTTGGCAACACCAACAAAAAAATAACATCAAAACAAGTGTTCAGTTCCTAGAGCTGTGAAGTCTCAAAAAGAAAATTTCAAATAGCAGTTGTTGTTGTTGTGGTCTTCAGTCCTGAGACTGGTTTGATGCAGCTCTCCATGCTACTCTATCCTGTGCAAGCTTCTTCATCTCCAAGTACCTACTGCAACCTACATCCTTCTGAATCTGCTTAGTGTATTGATCTCTTGGTCTCCCTCTACGATTTTTACCCTCCACGCTGCCCTCCAATGCTAAATTTGTGATCCCTTGATGCCTCAAAACATGTCCTACCAACCGATCCCTTCTTCTAGTCAAGTTGTGCCACAAAATTCTCTTCTCCCCAATCCTATTCAATACCTCCTCATTAAAAATGGCTCTGAGCACTATGGGACTCAACTGCTGAGGTCATTAGTCCCCTAGAACTTAGAACTAGTTAAACCTAACTAACCTAAGGACATCACACACATCCATGCCCGAGGCAGGATTCGAACCTGCGACCGTAGCGGTCTTGCGGTTCCAGACTGCAGCGCCAGAACCGCGCGGCCACTTCGGCCGGCCCCTCCTCACTAGTTACGTGATCTACCCACCTTATCTTCAGCATTCTTCTGTAGCACCACATTTCGAAAGCTTCTATTCTCTTCTTGTCCAAACTGGTTATCGTCCATGTTTCACTTCCATACATGGCTACACTCCATACAAATACTTTCAGAAACGACTTCCTGACACTTAAATCTATACTCGATGTTAACAAATTTCTCTTCTTCAGAAACAATTTCCTTGCCATTGCCAGTCTACATTTTATATCCTCTCTACTTTGACCATCATCAGTTATTTTGCTCCCCAAATAGCAAAACTCCTTTACTACTTTAAGTGTCTCATTTCCTAAAGTAATTCCCTCAGCATTACCCGACCTAATTCGACTACATTCCATTATCCTCGTTTTGCTTTTGTTGATGTTCATCTTATATCCTCCTTTCAAGACACTGTCCATTCCGTTCAATAGCAGTTATAAGAAGAAAAACAGTGTTAAAAATGGGCAAATAGACAACATCCACAAAATCTTTAAGTAGAGCTTTCAATTATTATTACATTGTAGACAAGAAAACTGCCAGAACTGTTTAGAACCTATATGTACATTGTCCCAAAATGTAAACTAAATAGTATAAACAAAAATATGTTCATATTCCAGGTCACTGAAGATGCCTAGCAAGCAATAAAGGCGAAATGTGTATGGTCCAAAAATTCTTTTTCATTCAGTTGTAATTAGACAGTCCAAAAGTAAAAATTACTAACATACTGTAACAGAGAATGTTAACATTCTTGTAGTAAATAAAATTTGTACTGCTCGCACATCTTACTGCCACTACTCTTTGTGAAATTAGAACGACATGACGACGACTTATCAGGCGCACTCAATTTCAACCTCACTAAATGTAATGTTTTTGTAAATTACATCGAAAACAGTGTGTGTAAAACACACAGATTATTGTAAGCTTTGCCCTTCATGCCAGATCCCACAGCAAACAATGTGTAATTTATGTCTTTGTGTGTTCTGCAAACAGCTGAAAGCCCGATGTGACATGATACCATGGTTGGCAATAGTTAGCATTCCAAGCCAAATCAACTGCACCACCTAATGACCTACACCAAATGGCCATGAATAATTACCTGCTGAAAGATGCATTTTTGTGACATTAGTTATAAAGATAAATACAACAGTACTCTCTCTTGAAACTGTACTACCTAATTACACCAATTACTGCTTTCTTAGTTTTCTAGGCCACTGATGTGGTTAGCATTCTGTGTTCAGGAACCTAAGCACTAAGGACATAAATTTTTAAATTTTTGTTTACACCATCAATAACTGATTTATTTCAGTGTTGTTTAGCTGCAGAGAAGTTCTTCCACTTCTTTCCCTCCATTTTTACCTCACAAAATCTTCATTAATAAATACTGCAAATCAGTGATATACAATATGTATCTGCAGTTGAAGCACGGTAATCGTTTTTATAGTTGATTTAGTATTGTTGTCAAATGTGTATCATGCTAATTTAGACCAAAGCTGAATCTCGTTTAGTTGATTCACATTTAGTGTCACACAACTTAGTAAATTCATGAACCAGGTTCATTTTTTGTACTAAGGTCAGAATTGATCTCCAGTCAGCGATGGATGATACTGTCAGGGTAGACACTACTCAGGATCTCGTAATGCCTCACTGACATTGCAGGGACTAGGGGTGTGTGCGATCGTGGTTTGAAGGTTGAATTATGATAGATGCTCAGCCTGCATGACTGTGACTTGTCAGATTATTAAACTGCAGTCTCTTTAGGTCATGATATCACTATGGTGATGGATGAGTCAATGAGAAATTGATTGAAAAAAGCAGGATGAGTCATCAGCTTGAATTGTAATCACTACAGGGGGTGACACATTCACCTTATTCTTATGAAGAGAACAGGCCTTTGAACTTCATGCAGTCTGTTGGCAAAAAATGATGTTACTGCTGCAGCTGCACAATTCCTTGTTCTCTGCTAATTGATCTCTAATTGGACGATGAATTGGTCCACAGGTTTCTTTGTGAAGGATAGACTTGGTGCCAAACCAAATTTACTTGTGGCTGCACTGATCTCATCTTTGCAGTCAGGGACATGCATGGTGTCAAAATACAGGGTGTACATAAAGTCCGGTAACAATTTCAATTATTAATTGCACAAGAACCAAACAGTCTACAGTTATCACACATATGTCATTGTGAAGAGAAACCCTGAAAAGTTTTTTTTAAAAAGTATACCGCCACAGCGTAGTTCGGTAATTTGCCGATAGTCAGCCCTAGTCGCAATCGTGGTGAGTTCAGGTGTGGAGCGAGCTTTCTCTGTGTTGAAGTTCGACAAAAACAAGTGTGCTACAGCTGTTCAACAGATGTTTGGAACCAAGTACGTTAAGAAGCCACCAACAAGCAAGGCCATTTACCATTGGCACAACAAATTCGTTAAAACAGGTTGCTTGTGTCCGGCAAAGAGAAGCGGACGTCCCATGTGAGTGAAGTGAATGTGGAACACGTATGAGAGACAGTCATAAGGAGTCCATGGTTTGCTTCGTAGTTTCTCTCCAAAATGCAATATGTATGACATCTGTACAATGTTTAGTTCCTGTGCATTAAATAATTGAAAGTGTTCCCGGACTTTCTGCACACCCTGTACTATTTTCTTGCAGTTTAACTCCACTTGTGGCCCAATGACCAGGCTTGCATCTGACATTATACAGAATGTTCTACAGTTATAGAGTAGACCTAGATAAAATTTCGGTGTTGCATGTCAGAAAACGTATCAGTTTCCTAGTTACAGGGAAAAGAAAACTTGCTAATGTTTTTAGTTGTAATGCTAATATTGATGCTTATTACAGACAGTATTGATGTCTCTTATATACAATATTGATGCTTCTCTTGTACTTAATGAAGAAAACTATTCAGTATGATGGCCACCATGTTGCACAAATTGAGCCTGTACAATAAATTCTGATACTCTTGGTTAAATATACATGGTGTACTTTGAATCATTTCTGCTGCATCCGTAAATGGGCTAGATTTTCCACTGACAGTACTAGAATGACTTAAAAATGGGTCCCCATATAGCCATACAGGAAAAAAAATCTGGGGAGCTTGGCACCCAAGTTTATAGTTAACCTCCACCTATCCACCTTTATCTACAAGTTTCATGTTGCCCTCAGACCAGAAATATTTTTTTTCCTTACTAGCCATTGTTTTGAAACAGAGTCCACTGATCATATCAGTGTAGCCTGTCGTACAAGACTGCTAATTAAAAAAAGAAATTGGCTGTATTATTGAATACAAGTACAAAAGTCATTTAGTCTTTACTTCCACGTAACAAGGAAAAGACTGATCTGGACCTATGTTCCTATGCAAAACTTCAATTGTCATATCATCTTTACAACCGTCAGAAGTGTGTAATATTGATAGTAACTGTAATTATGTGGCACTATGTTAAAGTTCATTAGGTTAGTCAAATGGCCTACATAAAAATCCTAGACACTTCCTCTTAAATAACACCATTCCATTGTCTACCTGTGCACTGAATAAATTACTATTTAAGAGAGCATGAACTTATGATAAGTATGTAAGTAGCTCAAGAAATACTTTACTGATAGAATCCAGCATGATGTACAGGATGGTAAATGTTTGAAGCTAATAATATGAAAGTCATATAAAATAAATTAACATGTGAAATTAATAGTATAGAAGGTGAATTAAAAATTTGCTGGGAGGATTCTGTGAATATGTGGGTAATTTGTAATGGAATCTGCTTTATACATGTTAATACTACCTATTCCACAAAACTGAATTAGGCTCTAGAGTCTTAGTCAAGTAGGGGTGACAGCAGACATTGAAGGAATTCAGAGGTCATACAAAGTTAATATAGCCTGTGTAAATTTTCTTGGAACTTGAATGTTAAGCTTTGGAATAAAGATGCTGTAAATTCCACAAAATCCCCTTTACTAAAATACTGAATAATTATTCATGAAAGGCCATGCAACAACTATGTTTCTGCCATTAATTAACTTTTTTTAACTTCAACCTTAAAATCCATTCCTCAATGACACTTTAAAGACCTGTTCAATTTGATATAATAATATGTGGAGGCCGCCAAAATTGTAATTTTATATATCATATTTCCCCCTTGTTTTATTTCAGACAGTAGTGTTTTTTATACTGTTGAAATGAAACCTTTAATAAAATGGGAAGTCCAAGTTGGAATATCAATAATATTATGAAATGGATAGATTGGTGCAGATGATATGTTGAGTTGCAGACAGGCACAGCGGAAAGACTGTAACACGCTGAGCTGTTGACGAAGCCTTTTTCCGAAAAGGAAACGCACGCACACATGTGCGCATGCCCACACACACGCCCACACACACACACACACACACACACACACACACACACATACACACACACACACACACACACACACGTGCACATTGCGAGCAAATTTTGGCCCTCATTGAAGAACACCTCCAACCAGTTGCCCAAAATCTAGCCTCCCAGATTGAAGATACCAACCAATTCCTTCACAGACTCTCCACCCTACCCACCCTTTTACCTCCAGGATCTCTGCTCATCACTGTTGATACCACTTCCCTATAGACAATCATCCATCATGCCCATGGTCTTGCTGCTGTCGAGCACTACCTCTCCCAGCATCCTTCAGACTCCAAATTCATTACCTCATTCTCATATACCTTACTAACTTTATTCTCACACACAACTTCCTCTTTGAAGGGAAGATATACAAACAAATCTGCAGCACAGCTATGTGCACCTGCGTGGCACCCACCTGTGCCAACCTGTTTATGGGCCATCTAGAGGAAACCTTCCTAGCTTCCCAAAACACCTAACCCATGGTCTGGTTCAGATTCACTGATGATATCTTTGATGGTCTAGTTTCAGGGCCAAGATAACCTTATTCTCATTCTGTCACAACCTCAACACCCATCTCTTCCATCCCCTTCACCTGGTCCTCCTCATCCCAGCATTTCAAAATCCTGGACATCGGCATCCTCCTATCTGATGACTCTGTCCACATTAAATCCACCAACCACCAACAATATCTGCACTTTGACAGCTGCCACCCCTTCCACACTAAAAAAATCATCCCATGCAGCCTGGCCACCCAGGGATGGCGTATCTGCAAACTCCCATGCCGAATGTGCTGAAGGTCTCACAAATGCCTTCACAGACCTGGTCCGCAAATACATTACCTATCCCACATCCCCCCCACGCCTCTCGCCAACCCAACAACCAGCTTCAAAGCATGCCGTTTGTTACCCAACACCACTCTGGACTGGAAAAAATGAACCACAACCTTCATCAGCACTTTATGTATTGTCATGCCCTGAAATGAGGAGCATCCTACCCACTCATTCTGAAGTGGTGTCCCATCATCCGCCAACCTCCACAATGTCGATGTTCATCCCTATGCTGCTCCCAGTTCTAACACCTTGCCACATGGATTACACATGTGGAAGACTAAGGTGCAAGATCTGCCCAATCCACTAACCCAGCACTTACTATTCTTGTCCTGTCACAGCCTTACCTTACCCCACCAGAGACCGGGCTGCGTGTGAAACAGCTGTGTCATATACCAACTATGCTGCAGTCATTGCCCAGCTTCTTATATTGTTATGACAACAAACCAGCTGTCTACAAGGACGAATGGCCACCGCCAAAGTATGACCTCATCACCAGCTATTCTGAACTGCGCCAATTGGAGTTACCCATATAACACATTGTCTGATGTTGAAATCATCCTGGCCTAAGCCTGCAGTAAACTACAGTCCACACACCCTCCATGCAACAGTTACCATCTCTCTGTTCTGTCACCTCTCCCAGTTCAAATTCTCGCACCCTCATTCTGTGTTACGCTCTGCCAACCCAACCACCAGTCTTTTCCCCTTCTCTGCTCCTCGCCTCCCCCCCCCCTCCCCCCCTCCTGCCAATTCCTTTCCCTCAGGCTCCCGACACTGTGCCTGGCACCCCTGTCGTACCTACACTCTGCCAGGCACTGCTGACTTCTCCTCCCACCCACCCATCTGTACCCTGATATCCCTCCGCCTTCCGTGCCACATTACAGATTACTGCTTCTGTTTGATGCATCACAGTTGCATTCTGGTCAGAGCAGCCGGAGATAATGGTCATTTATGCTTGCTTCTGTGAATGTGTGTTTGTATTTTTTTTTTTCTGAAGAAGGCATTGGCTGAAAGCTCATTGTGTAACAGTCTTTTTGTTCTTCCTGTGTGCAACTCAGTGGGTCATCTTTAAGGTGAGTAGCAATCTATCCTTTTCATAAGACCTTTAATAAAAAAGATACTAGGGGGCATTCGATAAGTAACGCAACACTTTTTTTCTGAAAACAGGTTGGTTTTATTTGGAGTTCCAATACACCATATTATTCTCCACTCTTGAGGCTACAAAGCCCTATTTTTCAACATAATATCTGTTCAGTGTGACATCCTTACACCATCTTGCAGGGAAGCCTGTGTACCTGCATGGTACCACTCTGCTGGTAGACTTTATAGCCAATCTCGTGTTGCTTCGGTAGTCACCCCATCATCCACACTGTGCTTCATATGGAGTGCATCCTTCTTTGGGGCAAACAGATGGAAGTCTGAAGGTGTGAGATCTGGGCTGTAGGGTGGATGAGCAGGAACAGTCCAGTGAAGTTTTGTGAGCTTTTCTCGGGTGTACCTACGTGTTTGAGGCCTTTTGTTGTCATGGAAAAAGAGAATTTCATTTTCTTTTTTTGTGATGAACATGCTGATGTCGTTTCTTCCATTTCCTGAGGGTGGCACAATACAGTTCAGAACTGATCGTTGCACTTTCAGGGGAACATCTAACAAAATAACCCCTTCAGAGACCCAGAAGACTGTCGCCATGACTTTACTGGCTGAGGATGTGTGTGTGTGAACTTTTTCGCCAGAGGAGAGTACATGTGGCACCACTCTATGGATTGCCGTTATGTTTTCGGTTCAAAGTGATGAACCCATTTTTCGTCGCCTGTGACAATTTTTAACAAAATGTTGTCATGATCAGCCTTTTAACATACAATCAATTCTGCACAGATGGTCCTCTGTTGCTCTTTATGGTCTTCTGTTCCGCAGTGAGGAACCAAGTGAGCACACACTTTTGAGTACCCCAACTGGGTGATGAGTATGTCAGCACTACCAGAGAAGTCCATTTGTGCAGCGAGGTGTTTGATTGTGATCTGTCAATCGCCTCGAATGAGTGTGTCTGCACCATCCAGTATCGCAGAAGTGACTAATGCGTCTGGCTAGCTGACATGTGGGAGATTCGGAGAGGTCTGCACAACCTTGCTGCAATGACAGATGCCTCACCCAGACTTGCCACGTTTCTTTCTCACTGACAGGTCTTTGTAAACATTCTGCGAGCTCCTGTGAATATCTGCAATGTTCTGGCTTTCCGCCAAACGAAACTCTATAACCTTTCTGCTCGGAATACACCTCTCTTACAGATGCTATTTTGAAAGTTCTTGTAGTGTCATGATCTCTCGGAACTTCATGAAACTATAGGTACTGAAATGGGAATGTTCCACAATGTCTCGCAACAAATTCGGCATTTTTTTCAACTGAGACTGACTGAGGGGAAAAAGTGTTGCACTTTTTACTGAAATCCATTTTCATGTTAATGTGTATGTTGAAGATCCAGTCTCTCAGCTGATAGTATTTGTTTGGTACGCTTTTTATCCCACTTATACTTTTGTAATAATTGATGCACGTAGTGCTCTTAAGCTCATAAGTGATTCACACTAACAAAAAAAGGCACTATAAAGAAAAGATAGCTTGAATACTTCTGCTTTGATTTATCACTTCTGAACTCAGAGTTACGAACATAATATGCTGTCTGCTGGGCTTAATTTCTACAAATGCTTTACTTGAAGTATTTTTCTCTTCTGTCTTGGGCAACATGAAATAGCTGGACCATGCCACCTTTACACCCTCACTTTCCATCGAGAATAGCAGAAAAAGTTGCAAATGTGTTCTGTATAGGAAATTAGAAGCTTAAAATTGAAGATTCTATAATTTGAGGTTGCCAACAACAACAACAACAACAACAACATGGTTTATTTAGGTAAGCCTTCTCTTTGTGCCTTCTAAGCTAATGTCAGGGGAAGACCCCCCCCTCCCCCCCCACACACACAAATCAATTTTTTTTCATGCAAGCTCAACTCATACAAACATGACCACTGCCTATGGTGTCTGAGGCCTCAATTGTGATAGCGTGAATGTGTGTGTTTGGTTTGTCTGAAAACTTGAATTTATAGCAGTTTTTTGTTGTTCCTGTGTGCCACTCAACATATCTTCTATATTTTTGAGTAAATATTATTGCATGAATACCAACAGGACTTGTTAGAATGTGTCAGTGGTAGGGAATCAGAGTCCTACTGTCTGATTTGTATGTTTTTTGGTTCTTTTATGTGATTAAGGCCATTTCATTAGGGAAAAGCAAAGTTTAAAAGATGATAAAAATATAGCTTATTGTGTTTTCAAAAGTCACACTTACTTCAGATATAAGAGAGAATATCTTTTGTGAAGCTGAGATTGAGGTCTCAGCGTGCGATACTAAACATAGACATATATTATCTCCAAATGAGGTGTCATAGATTAGTTGATGTGAATTCCAGTTATTGATGAACTACTTGTATTTATTTCATAACAGTTGCCATATTTCACTGTGAAGTGAAGGAAAAAAAATTGACTTGAAGAGTGTCAGTGCTTTTGTTAGAGTTATATAGAAATAAACTTACTGAAATTGCTAGTATGAAAATCCTCTCATGAAAGTTACCACTTCAGCCTTGGCAGGGATGGTGATGATGATTATATAGTAACTTTGGTGGGGAATACACGGCTCATGTCAGGACCTTCAGTTCTTTGTTTAGCACAACAGATGCTATGTTTTAGCAATTCAAAAATGGCTGACTCAACTCCTTTCCACTTCTCAGAGAGTTCAGTATCTGACGAGGCCCAATGCAGTGGCATGGTTCCTGTATAAAAGGTGTCTGAAGTCTCTGCTGAGAAACCACTAGTTCTGATTCAGTCAGTAGTATAAACTGAGGGGAGAAACTGGCAAGAGATGCAAATCCTCGGGCTATGTGCTGTAGGCTATTTCAGTGACAGTCAGTTTTCCTTTCAATGGCATAGATTCATCTACTTTTAATTTCTATTGGTCTGATAGTTATCTTCGTCATTTGGCAGTGCCTTTAGTTTCTCTTGTTATTTTTCCCTCACATTTGTGAACTGCATGCTGTCTTTTCCTTTGCCTCTTGGTGTGTTTAATCATAACTTAGCAGAAACGGGAAGGCTTTGGATGAACAGTGTGTTCGATAATCTTTGTAACCAAAGAATATAGCAATGCAGTAGCAAACACAGCACTGTATTTAAACACTATTTCATGTGTTGTGATGATTTAAAGTATGTTTTGCCACTTCCGGTTGGTCACAAGTACAATCGACACTGCCAGCTATGAGAAACAATTTTGTGAAGCATTTAAAAGTTTGTTACCACTCTGTGGCAGGTGATCGATAGAAAGAACAAAACACAACTTCCTTTTCTATTGTTAGCAACACTTCATGGATAATATGGAATTCACTACTTCAGGCTTACCATAACCCGTCTGCAGCTTATGGTCTAGTGGCTAGCATTGCTGCCTCTGAATCACGGGGTCCTGGGTTTGATTTCCAGCCGGGTCAGGGATTATCTCCGCTCAGGGACTGGGTGTTTGTGTCGTCCCCATCATTTCATCATCATTCATAAAAGTGGTGAGTATAGACTGTGTAAAGATTGGAACTTCGTGTGGTGTATGGGCGCTGATACCTGTGCCGCTGAGCGCCCCACAAACCAAATATGATCATCATCATCATTTATCACAACCTCTTTGTGTTATGTCTAGCTTCTGCTCCCATTTTCAAGTGTTTTGTGATTCCCAACACTCTAAATTTCCATTTCTCTCTCATATTAGGTCGTAATTTCAGACTCGCCAATGGCTTTTGCTGTTGTCTTTAGTCCAAAGACTGGCTTCATGCAGCTCTCCGTGTTACTCTCTCCCAAGCAAGCCTCTTCATCTCGGAGTAATTACTGCAATATACAGCCCTCTGAATCTGCGTACTGTATTCATCTCTTAGTCTCTCTCTACAATTTTTACCCACCTCCAGTATTAAATTAGTGATCCCTTGATGCCTCAGAATGTCTCTCTGTCTAACAATTATATAAATAATCTGAAACCTTCCAGTGTCTCCAGGTCTCTTCCACGTATACAGCCTTCTCTCATGATTCTTAAACCAAGTGTTAACTATGATTAAGTTATGCTCTGTGCAAAATTCTGCCAAGTAGCTTCCTCTTTATTTCTTACCCTCAGTCCACATTCATGTACTACTTTTCCTTCTCTTCCTTTTCCTACTATGGAACTCCAGACTCCCATACTATTAAATTTTCAGTTCCCTTGACTATCTGAATAATTTCTTTTATCTCATCATACATTTCCTCAGTCTCCTTCTCATCTGTGGAACTAGATGGCATATAAACTTGTACTACTGTGGTGGGCATGGGCTTTGTGTCGATCTTTGCTACTTGATTTTATTTTTTTACTCATTATTGAGCTTACTCGTGCAATATCCCTGTTTGATTTTGTATTTATAACCCTGTATTCGCTGGACCAGAGGTCCTGTTCTTTCTGCCTCCGAACTTCACTAATTCCCACTATATCCATTTCCTTCTTAAATTTTCTGACCTACCTGTCCGATTAAGGGATCTGACATCCCACAATCTGATCTGTAAAATGACAGTTTTGCTTCTCCTGATAATGACGTCCTCCTGAGTAGTCTCCACCTGGAGATCCAAATGGGAGACTATTTTACCTCCGGAATATTTTACCGAAGTGGATGCCTTCATCATTAAACCAGACAGTAGAGCTGCATACCCTTGGGAAAAATTACAGCTTTAGTTTCCCCTTGTTTTCAGCCATTTGCAGTACCAGCACAGCAAGGCCATTTTGGTTGATGTAACAAAGCCAGTTCAGTCAACCATCTGGACTGTTGCCCTTGCACCACTGAAAAGGCTGCTGCCCCTCTTCAGGAATCACAAGTTTGTCTGGCCTGTCAACAGATACCCCTCCGTTATGTTTGCATCTGTATCCCAACAAAAGGGAAAACTTGCAATGGGGCATTCAAATCTTACCTTCGTTATTTTCTATGGAGTGAATGATTTTGTTTGATGAGTTCTTCAGTTACTGGACCATTTTGCACCTCTTCATTTCGTAAATGTTTTCAAATAATATTGTTATTTCATGTCTTGGTGCATAGGGCACATTCATCATTCTGTTTTAAACAATGTGTACACCCCAATTTTCTTATTCTGAGAGGATTTTTTCGAATAATTAAGAATGCTTCATCTTGTAATTATTGATGATGTTGAAGCAGATCTTATTAATTTTGACACCTGTTTCCAAATATTTCTCCACTTATTCACTTGAGTGCTGAGCCATATAAGTGTCTCATCTATTTTGAAATCGGAGTCACATGAATATTAACATTTTTCATAAAAAATATTCCATTGGTTATCTTAATGTCCTGTTAAATGTTGGTTAGAACTGTAATTTCTTGATTCCAAATCGTATTCCTCACGTTTCTGTTTTTCATTGCCACAGCTGGGGCACTACCAGTTTTAAGAAATCAGTAGCAATACAAAAAGCAGGGGTCTGGGTCACATTTGATGCTGTTCACAAATTAATACTCTCTAGTGAAACTGCTACATGATTTGCAACTGCAAGTAAGCTTTACTTTTCAAATAACTTCTTTAAAACATTGAAATTGGAAAAGCACAGATTGAACTAAGCTTCAGTTTAATTTTACTACATTTGCTGTTGTATTCAGACTACCGACACTCTCGATAAAATTTTCATTTACTTGTAACAAAATATTCCCAGAGAATATCAGTGTATTCTAGGAAATTACTACTAGGTAAAACTATTTCCTTCACATTGATCACTGTATGTGCGTCTCCAAATGCTACAAAGTGTAGAATTCTTAATGGTGAAATGAATATACTTGATCGACATTTCATTTCACTTGTGAAGTGTTTTGAAAATTCACATCTTGCAGTTGTTTCTAAATTGTAGTGTCTACCTCAGATCTGCCCCAAATTAATGACACTGTGCAAAGATTGTGGCATGTTCTACCATAGTTAAATATATTTATGAAGAAGACAGTGAAGAATATTCCAGAAGTCTTTTGTGCATGCAGATGTTTAAATGTTGCTAAGTAGTTAGCAATATTGGTTTTAATTTGAAAATGTTAGTACTTGTGTTGATGAACAAAGTCTTTCGTCTATGGAGAACATGTGTAGAATGTCAGAAAATTAATTTAGTCTTCTCAGGGAACCCCTCCTACAGACCAGTTCATAACAGGACCCCACCTCGCACTCGGTCATTAGAGTTCAACTTGCATCCCCCAAGTCCAGAACCAGATATTGTCTCTGGATCAGATCCAGGACATGGATTCAGATCCTGATACTGCTATACAGGCTCAGGTGAGAACTATAATTCTTTCTGTGGCCCCTGTAGCAGATTTTTTGAAATAATAGTTTTGTCCATCAGTTAAGTTACCTTTCTTTTTTACATCCCTCGAATTATTGAGGTAATTTTATTGCTTTGCTTTTGTATTTTCATCAAGATTATCAGCACTGTTGTTTATTGTGTTTCTATAAATATTTTGCACAAAGAGAAGCTGTAAATGCTGTTATGACAGCGTCAGTAGTTGGAGCTTCATGTGAAGACTAAATAATTTATTAATTTTGTTGCTGAATGCATGTACTCTGGCATTACAACACATGCTGCACCTAACTTATTTACATGTTGGATGTATTGACAGAAGCCCAAAAAGTTCTTAAAACCTAGAAGAAAAGGTTTAATAGAATTTTTACTAATACTGTGCACATAAATGCTGTGGTTCTCAAATGGAGTTAGTTTGTGTGTATATAATAATGAAGGAAATGAAATGCTGTTGGAATGCTCATGCTTATGGGTTTTTGTTTTAAGAAGCAACATGTGAAAATATTGCAGTACTTGACCTATCATCATAGTACATGTGCAACTATGCTGACCTTACTGTATGTGGTGGACTTCTTGTCTTGTTATGTTGTGCACACTCTATTGGTGAAGTAATTTTCTTAATACATTGTTCAGTTCAGTTTTACACTCCCCATCTCAGACTTGCACTATATCTCTTGCTTGGGATTGCTGGAGTAAATAATTTTTACGGTGCAGTGTTTTCTGTTAGTGTGTTGTGTCATCATCCACTGGCATGAAAAAGTAGTTAGGTTTTGTGTAAATATTTTGTGTGCTATTCAGTATCTTATACTTTTGAGTCAGATGCAACTGTTAAGTGCTGTTGTATCAGTTTCAGTATTATACATTTTCAGCTATTAAAATTGATGTCCCAAACTAGAAAATATTTTAAATTACATAAAATTTCATAGGTTATTTGACCTAATATATTTAGTATGTAGCGAATTAGTTATTTTAAGTGATATCAAAGCTCAAAACTTGATGATATTCTCTGTTTTTTGGGTCATTGATGTAACGAGTGAGAATTTTTTGGTAATAGTAGTCCATCATTTTTAGTGCACTTTAATTCTCATCATTATGAACAAGAGTTTCCAACTAATTGGGAAATCCAGCACTGTGCAGTTGCATTTTGGTCTGTAGTGGTACAGTACACACATGTGCACCTATTTTGGTTAGTCAAAACTTAGGATGCTTTTGTTTGCATTTACTTTGTCATTTATGTCTTTAGTTGCATTGATCTGTTATGAGACAGATTTTATGCAGTCCCCAGAATGTAAATTAGACACATGATATAATTTCATTGTGAGAGACTGAACAAGCACACCATTACCTTGCACTTGGGCTTGTCTGTCACAGAACATAGTTCTTGGTTGTTAGCAAAGAGATGCTGTTTGGCTTTGGTTCTTTTTCTAATGTTTTATTGTTTGCAGTATTTCTGCTGTTCACCTAGCATTTTTATTTAGTTTGTAGTGTATTTTGTTGTTTTGTTTATTTGCTTATTGTTTGTTTTCTGTCTACCTTTCTCTTCACATCGTCACCCTGCCTTCGCCTGGTCCCATGTGCACGTCTGCTTTGGATTTGACCTTCCCTTACCACTTCCGACCCGTGCACATGAAACACTGTTGCTGACACCGCTTGTGGGGGAACTGCACACCCCATCCTATGTCCCGTCCGATTGGAACACACCTCGTTCGGACATTAAGCAAAGGGACGTACGAACATCGAGCTGCGTGAGCAGTTCATCCTGGCTGAAGGCGTGTCCCAGAGCATGACAGCATTCAAGCCGAAGGCCAGCCCCGGATCAGGATCAGGATCAACTCCGCAGAGGTCGCAGTCTTTGGCTGGCCCCATCACCAAGGTTGGGCATCCCCTCCTGAGCACAGCCTGCAACAAAGCTCTTACTGCATGAATCTTTCTTTCACACATCTCTTTCCTTGAAAGTACTTGTGTGTGTGTGTGTGTGTGTGTGTGTGTGTGTGTGTGTGTGTGTTTTAGAGAGAGAGAGAGAGAGAGAGAGAGAGAGAGAGAGAGAGAGTTGAGTATGTAAAAGGGAATGAAAGGATTTTTCTTATTTTGTGGTAGTGCACTGTGCATTTACTCTTCTTTTTACTAGTTAATCACAGTTATAGAGTTATTTGTATCACAGTACACTGACTGTTTATTTCTTAGGTTCTTCCCATGCTTTCATTAATGCTTTCTCTTTTGATATCATAAGCTTCCATATATTAAATAGTTTAGAAAAGTACCATACACTCAAACATAGATTCTTGCTATCTTGTGCCAGCTATTCATTTTATTCAGTTTGGCATTTACATACATTTATGACTTCCATACATTCACCAGTAAACATGTCTGAGTCCACATATAATAATAAATCTAAATTCCCTGTGCAAATGAGGAGAAACAGCAATTAGCAGTCAAAATTCTTCAGGCTCTGTTAATGTTACCTCCACAAGCGGGTGCTTTACAAGGTGAGTGGGTTTCCTGTGTACAGCTTTTGCACAAGGATGTGGCAGCTTGTATCATCAGTTCAAAAGGTAATGTAATACCATGCATGTCTATTTTCTGGATATTTTATACAGCTCACCATACTCGTGCCTGTTGTAAAAAGTGAAAAAAGAGGTTGCTCATGGTTTGGGTTTTGATAAGGACTTATCCCTTCAGATATTGACATAAACTTTGGGCCCTCAAAGAGAAGCAAGTGGGGTTCTCTGTAAACCACTGAAACTGATAAAAAATGTCTTTTTTTAAGAATTGGGTTGGGAAGGCACTATTTGACATTTGAGAAAGTGTTGGAATTGAGAAACTTACTTCATCTCAAGAAGGTAAATGAATGTAATCTGTGTTGCAGTGTTTGGTTATTTGTCAGCGACTGTAGAAGTCTGTTGCATTAATGAAACTCACATGAACATTGGATAACATTTGAAATCAGTATTGCAATTTTTTGCAATGCAGTTGTTTATGTGGGGTCAGTATGCTTCCCCTTTTTGTTCTTATATTATTTGCTTCAATATTTGATTTTGGTGTTAGATAACAAGATATGAAAGTGGCAGCTTTTCCTCTCGTCTTTCTTTGCATGGATGTTTAGTTTGTTTAATTGTAAAGAATTATTTTTTGTTGGTGGCGCTCCTGAGGGTGCAGAGAATAAGAAAATTTGTATGCTATCAACTGTAGAACTTTTTCGACATGCTTCTTACAGCCGAGGAATATATGAGTCAGCTGATGCCCATCTTTGAGAGCCTTCGCCAGAAAGAAGATCTGCCTTGTGCGTATCCCCTGGCTGTGGGCTCTTCTTCCGGCCCTCACTACCACTGGGTAAATAGAAAGGCGTGTGGCTGGCTGGCAGAGTTGGCGCTTTGTTTTGTAGTGCGGGCAGTTTGGCTTTTTGTTACACACTTGCACCACAGTGTGGTATGACTGGAACTGGAAAAACTGCAGTATCTTACATATAGAAGTGTGACTTCTTAAAATAACCACAAAAAAAAGATAGCCATTCAGGAAAAATTACAGTGAAGCTCAAGTTTTTGCTTTCTGTTTATTTTTTAACTTAATTGTTTTTGTTCTGAATTGTTTCCAAATAAATTCCCCTTTAATATCATTTCATTAGCTGCATGGTGTAGTGCCAGTTGTGTGGTTCATCATTACCTGGCCTATCTGTGACTATTAGTCTGTAGATTCAACTTAGTGAGTGACTTTTATCTTGTAGGTTTTTTAATATAGTACAGGTCCATCTGCTTTATGGCAACCTTTACTACTTGCAGGAGAGAAATGTCCTGACCACATGCACAAAAGTGCTCTGGTTTCTTCAAAATGACATTACAACTTTAAAAATGGATTTCTCACTGTTGGTACTCAAACTGCAAAATGATATTTTTACCAAAGAAAGACAATACTATAAATTGATGTTAAATTTGATGATCTAGCAGTCGGTCAGGAAATAACCTCAGTAGTTTCTCTATGTGTGAAATAAAGAAAATTTGATGATCTAGCAATCAGTCAGGAAATAACCTCAGTAGTTTCTCTATGTGTGAAATAAAGAAAGACATTGTTCTCTCAGTCACACTGCTGGCCATTCAAATTGCAACATGCAGACGGCAAGCAACAAACATGAAATTGGCATCAAAGTATAACATACTTGGATATTCACAACCACCAAAAGCAGGTATGAGTAAAAACGCCATTTATATTTTGTATGCCAGACAAGAATACACATTGGTTTCTCATATAGAAATCACATTTGAATGTAGGTTGTGAGAATATTGTGTTATGCCTCATTCAAGAAGAAGAAACATCTGCCAGTGTATGCGAGAATTTGACGGTTGCAGGACTATGTCCAAATGACATGGCAGTTTATTGTTCCACATTACAACTGTAGTGCAGATGTGAGTCATCGGGTTTGAATGGCAGTGTCTTATGTCCTGAGAGGACAGACATGTTGCTCACTTGGCTGTATCTTGAACCAAAACATTAGCTTGTTTGCAGCAGGACAAGTATTCACATGGACAGTATAGCAATTTTTGGAGGACAACAGTCTGTTGCCGCGGCATTTTTACAGATCTATCACCCATTGGAAACATCCGTACATGGGTGGCCAAGAGACTGGCATACCACCACTCACTGACGGCTACAGTCAATGAATTCTGGCACACAGTTGAAGCTGCATGATATAACGTACCCATATTGTCATCCGAGCTCATTTCAATTCAATGCCCAGCCAGGTTGAAGCAATCAGTGGTGGTGGCTCTGCATACTAAATTTTGCACCCTGTTCACTCCCAAATCACCTGTACATTTAATGAAGTGTTCTTCCTAGTAATCTGTATAAGCACAATAATGTAAAATTTTGTTACTTGCCATTAGTCGAACACAATATTATTACACCTGGGATTCAGGGCGTTTTGGTTGGATCATGTGTTTGTCTGCACACTCAAAGCTGATCAGAATGTGCTCTGCTGTTGTAATGACCAGACAGCTTGAGCAAGAAGCAATTCAAACTTCTGCAGTGTACCTGATGGTCGAAAAAATGGTTTTTGTTACCATAATGACACCATGCCTTTCTGATAATGACCGTGGGAGGCCAAGGTGGAATAATATCACAGTTAGTTGGTATCCAACTTGGTGTTGTAGGTATAATGGCTAGCAGTATATTAACCTATCTGTACGTGTTTTTAGGGTAAGAGGAAAGGAGATGGTTTAGCTGAGAAGACAACCAATCACCCACCAGATAAATGAAGCATTGAGTGGTAGATATGCACATAAATAAGATGGTGAATATCGTATTTCATTTATTATTTCCAGTTGCAATGGAGTGCAAATATATATTGCACTTCCTTCTACCTGATGTTCAATTAAACCATTGGGTATAGGACAAATTTCCTGAAGTACAGTATCGAAATTTAGAATATTAGAGTCCCTGTCTGTGATTGCTCTAAATCGCTTAAAATTAATGCCAGGGTGGTTCCTTTGAAAGGACCTGATTGGTTTCCTTCCCCATCTGAGCTTTTGCTTCATCTTTAATGAGCTTGCTGTCAGCAAGCTGTTGAACCATTATTCTGCTTTCTACTTTTAAATATGTGAAGGTATTATTTTAATGTAGCTCCATTTATCAGCCATTAGTAGGTGATACTCTCTCTTGACTGATAATATTTGTATGATTCAGTTTCTTTTCCATTTATGACATTGCTACTATACAGTAGGCAAACTGTTCCTGTCTTGTTACTCTCTTTAATTTCTATGTTCTAATTAAAATGACTTTGTGGTAGGAAGTTGGAGACATTGTCTGTAGTATCTGATATAGACACTTAAGCAGACAACTTGACAAATGTCGCAAGAATGCAGCTCTCAGCATTCATAACATAATTCATTTGCTTGCATTCAGTATCTAACTCTTCATCATAAATGTACTGCTGTAGTTCTCATCTTGCTGAACTGCAATCAGCAATGTTAGTCCTGTATCAGTTTTAATGTTGGTTTATAACTAAAGATAAACATCCCGTGGTGAACTGGTGCTCTTATTTAGACTTCTGATTTTAATTGGTGGCATTATGGTCCCATTATTTGCAGCCCAATTTCTTTTTACTACATGTTAAAATAATTATTTCAAATGAAAGCAAATATTTTTGTTTGTTTAAAGTATATAACATAGAACCAGTAAGGCATTTGATGTTGCTGCACACTCAGCCCTGATATATTCTCAGTGAAAATTTCTCCAGTAGGGTATCTAATGAGGACTGTAACACACTCCTAGTCTACTCCATATCCACAAACTATTCAAATAATAGTGGAAGTTAATTTAATTTTGATCTGCTGAAGACGTTAATTGTTCACAAGATATACCTGAGTGGAAAGTTGAAATGATCTTCTGAACAAAGGATAGGAATACAAGAGAAATAGCTATTGAACATACAGTGCTTGTCATACTGTTGCAAACGAGCAGAAATAATCATAAATACATCTGTGAGTACAGCACAGCTGAATTACATGGGATGGGCTGGAACCCTGGATGGGTGTGGCACGGGAAATTGGCAAAAATTTGTGTGACAGTGAAAAGATGAGAACCAAATATGAGAGTTGTAGAGAATGCAGACATGACCAAGTTCAAAACGCAAGGAGGCGGGGGGACTGAGAATAGATAAAATATCAAGCTGAGAAACAGCGATAAATAAATGTAAATGGGGTCAGGATGATAAGGGGGTAAAATGTAATAGAAGTTGAAATAAATAGGGATGGAAGGACTTCGAATGCAAATGGGGTAATGACAGCAGAGGGTACTGAACTAGCTGAGATTGAATTTAAGTGAGGTAGTTTATAGCTGTAAAATTTCTGTATTGTGTATAATTTCATATATTCTTTTCCTTCTGAACCACCTATTTCCTTCTGTACTGTTTTTTGCCCCCTTCTTTCATTGAACTGTTTTGCTGTCCACCTCTACTTCATGTGGACTTCCCATTGTATTCATGCACCTGGATGCTATGCTCTCTCTCTCTCTCTCTCTCTCTCTCTCTCTCTCTCTCTCTCTCTCTCTTCCTCTCTCCCATTCCTGTCACTCCAGGAAATTGTGTGCATATGCATGTGTGTGTTTTATAATTGTGAGGAAGAAACTGGGTTCAGTAGCTTATTTAATTCCATCTCCTTTTTCTGCATATCCATTGCTGAGCACTTAATCTTCAGGCCACATAATGGTCATAGTACATGCTTTGTGTATTTCTCATTTATATAGCACATTTCTGACATCCTTAATACAGCAAAGGGTGTGGATAGAGTTCTTTCTGTTTCAGTTTACTTTTATGCCCTTATTCATAATGGACTACTTATTTAAACTGCTGTGCTCAGAGTTACATTTATTATACTGCTGGTGCAAGTGTTTGCTTTGTGTTTCATGTGTCATAGTCTGTAGCTGAAACTGAGTGACTTTAAAAGCTTCTTGACAGTATTGTCACCTGAGCTGTTGTGATGTTATCCTGTTGGCAGTCTGTATTGCATACACAAAAGATCTCACTTATTTCCTTGTGTCAGGGTTTTCCTCATTTTATTTATGCTCATATAAAGATTCCCTTGTGCACACAGATTTTATTCTTTGCTTAGGCTATATGTGGAAACTAGCCACATATACCATCAGGATATTTCAGTTAAATATTTATTTCCTTCTCTGAACCTGTATACTGATCATAGCACATGACAGTGGACATGATATTTTGGGTAGTTGGTTTATTAGTGGAAAATGTAAATAAGGTATTGATTTTATATGAACGTCATTACCCTAATGTTAGACGCATAAGAATAATTATCAAAAATGGAAACATAACTTGTTCGTGGAGGAATTCTTTCCAGAAATGTCATGTTCTCAAGGGCAGAAGCTTACTATCAGCCTCCACCCAATCTGCATACTTGGAATGAAAATTACTGTAATTCCTAGTTTTCCCATTGCTTGTTGCTGTAACTTGGTTAGATACTTGCTACTAATAAGTGGACATGCCAGTGTCACACAGGACAATTTCTTGTTATTAACCCAACTTATTTAAGTAAAAATAGTGTCCCGTTGTTCCACCATTAAAAGGTTTATTATTACTGAATTCCTTTTCTTTGGTTAGTTTTTGTTACTTTTTTAATGTGTTGGTTTATTGCCCCAAAAATGTTTTGCTCATTAGTTTGCCTTGATTTATTTACTTCTTTTCATTCATTTCTTTTCTTTTAAAAGAAGGAAAGATGTGTTGCACTTTTCTTTTTATGGGATTGACAGGACACCCGTTTTCATTATAGATACATCATTAAATATGATCAATTATGTTTAGAGGAAGTTAGTTGCTCTTAGTTTTAAATTTAGAGTGGCAAATGGTAAGTACAGTTGTTTCATTACATGTCTTTCAAATCATAACTGTTTTCATATGGCAACAATTTCAATCATTTTTGCTCAGTTGTGGAATTCAACCGAGTGGATGCCCGGCAAATGTTATCACAAGTGGTGCTGGTGAGTTGCCTTGTAGAATATAACACTACATTTATGTGTGTTACATTTAATTAAGAAATGAATAAGTCAGTGTTACTGAATTTCAAGAAAATTGGATGAAATATTACTTCCTTAAATTATTGCATTGCTGTAGTTTTAATATTAATCACTTTAATAAGAACACGAGGTGATTTACATATCATTTCTTATTTAACCATGTTACATAGAATGTCATTTTCTTAATAAGTTCCTCACATGTCTGTATTGTCATAATTGAGTACTGATTCACTGAAACTGCATGGTACACTGTTCTGAAAATGAAGCTTATTGTTGTTAAACAAGAAGTGGTGTATTAAGAGAAAAACACCCTAAATAATATTGATTTGTATTCCTATGGAGAAAGACGAAATTGCAGAAATTCTCAAAACAAAGTAGTTGAGCATGACTTCATTTGTTCCTGCTTCAAATTCCTTCTTTTCGGATAAAGGGAAAACTGAACTTGAAAAAGTGTATTAAGTTAACAGTCATAGTAATAAAAATTTATAAAATGCAGTCCAGAATGAAAATAGTGACAAAACATTGGCAACTGAGAACAGGAAGACGCAGTTGTGGCAGTATTTTGTACTACGAAGAGGAGACACAGTAAGCTACTGGGAAGTGAGGTGATAAGGTGAAAGGGAGTAAATAAATATTGAAATTGTTAATATAGGACTTTTACCTGATTTACATGGTGTGTGTTTAATTATATTATGTTTCTTCTTTTGCTCGGTTGCAAATAATTTATCCTTTGATTTCACTTTATTTTCTTTGTTTAACTTTGTCCTTGGATTAAGGGAGAAAAGGAGAAGAATTAGGAAGAGCATTTTAAGGATGACAAGAAAGGGAAAAGGAAGCTCAAGAGAATAACTACGACATTCAATAATTTTTTGTCGAGATGTAATAATTTAACCTGCGAGACCCCTTGTTTCAGCTGTGCATATTTACTTTGAAATTGTTTGTGGAAGTTTTAATGTGATGTTCTCAGACCCGTGACCATGTTCATACATCGTATATCATATCATTCATAAACTATGCCATTATCATCCATAATTACACATTCATTATGGGAGATTTTTTTATACATTTTCCAACACTTTTGTCAAGAATTGTTGTTTGTTTGGTGCTCTGGGCAATTGGCTAATTAGAAAGAAATGCAAAGTTTTTGTCTATTTAACATTTGAGCTTTTGTTGCTTAGAGGGGCGGGGCCGGGGGGGATGATCAATACACTTAGGTGATAAGTCGTGAGATAGTGTTATGCACATATACAGGTGGCAGTAGTGTATGCAAGGTATAAAAGGACAGTGCATTGGTGGAGCTATCATTTGTACTCAAGTTATTCATGTGGAAAGGTTTCCGAGGTGATTATGGCCACACGATGGGGATTAACAGACTCTGAACATGGAATGGTAGTTGGAGCCAGATGCATGGGATACAATTTCAGATATCGTTAGGGAATTCAGTATTTTGTGATCCATAATGGCAGGAGAGTGCCAAGAATACCACATTTCAAATTTCAAGCATTACGCCTCACCACAGACAACGCAGTGGCTGATGGCCTTCACTTAATGACCAAGAGCAGCAGCATTTGCACAGACAAGTAACAATACGTGAAATGACCACAGAAATCAATGTGGGTCATATGATGAACGTATCTGTTAGAAATGTGTGGTGAAATTTAGTTTAATGGGCTATGGCATCAGACGACGGACATGAGTGTGCCTTTGCTAACAGCACGACATCGCCTGCAGTGATTCTCCTGGGCTCGTGACCATATCAGTTGGATCCTAGATGACTGTAAAGCTGTGGCCTGGTCATATAGGTCCCAATTTGAGTTGGTAAGAGCTGATGGTAGGGTTCAGGCATGGTGTAAACCCCATAAGCCATGGACCCATGTTGTCGACAAGACACAGACCAAGCTGATGGTGGCTCCTTAATGGCGTGGGCTGTGTTTATGTGGAATGGACTGGGTCTGCTGGTCCAATTGTAACAATCATTGACCATTTGCAGGCATTCATGAACTTCATGTTCCCAAAAAAAGACGAAATTTTCATGGATGATGAGGCACAATGTGACCAGGCCACAGTTGTTTGATTGGTTGGAAGAATATCCTGGGAAATTCGAGCGAATGATTTGGGCACCTATATCACCCAACGTGAATCCCATCAAACATATGAGACACAATCGGCAGGTCAGTTTGCACACAAAATCCTGCACCAGCAACACTTTTGGGATTAGGTATGGCCATAAGAGGCAGCATGGTTCAATATTTCTGCAGGGGACTTCCAACAACTTGTTGAGTCAGAGTTGCTGCACTACGATTGGCAAAAGGTGGTCTGACACAGTACTAGGAGGTATCCCATGACTTTGTCAACTCAGTGTGTAACACTGATGACGGACACTGAAAAATATTAAGAGATGGCAGATGTTTTGCATCTTCAGGCCCTCACAACATTTAAGTGAAAAATTAACAGTGCAGTATGTGTCTGGAATACTGGCAGAAGAATCTAAGATGTATAAGAAGTACAGTAACTTCAAATAAGAGAAACAAGAATTGAAAAAGTAAGATGAATACCAAGAATAAGTAGAAAGTTGCACATATAATAATGAAACAAATGTCAGATTTGAATGTAATAAAATCATGACTGCAACTGTATGCTCTTTATTGTATTTGTTTAAATCCTGTGGCAATTGGGGACCAAATTTTCAACTTACCAGATGACTTGAAAATCTCTTCAGTCAAGTTGGGTGTTCACATCAGTGTTTTAAGAGGATGAAATGATCTTTAATTATGTAAAATAGTATAAAGCGTTCCTTGATTGGAAAAGGACAGTAAGATTTATTATGAACTGGCTGATGAGAGATTCATTCTTCAGGTTAGCATAATATATTTACAGGCTGATGCATTGTAAAATGTGCTTGAGTTCATACATAAAATTCCCTGTCTGATGAGCCACAGTTCTCACCCCCATTCCCCACCTCCTCAACAATTCAGTCAAGAAAACTTGCAAAATTGTAATGAGAGAGAATGTGTGGCCAGTACTTACCTTCAGGAGGCAAAATTGCTATTAGTGTCTACAGGAATTCTTAAAGTAGAAAATAGTACACTGTCCTAGCTGACTACATAAATATAAATCCCACTTCTTGAGAGCAAATTTTTCTTCTACCTCCCAGAAATACTGATAGAACTGTGGCAACAGATTGCAAGGGAGTTCAGAAGTGCCTATTATACTAGGCATTCCTTTGTCCTTTCTGAAGAGGGAAACTATTTAGTTCTAAAAAGCTTGATTATTACACTCTATTCTTGAATTTTGCCTCCTAAAGGATAATACTGCGCAGTTGTTATGTCTCATTGTAATTTTTACTGTGAAGTTGTAGTATTGGTTAAATCAGGAAAAGATTATCTATGAATGACAAGTTTAATAAAAGGAAGTGTTATAGTTGGTGTCATTCCTCACCATCCACCTCTCACCCTATTCCTTCTGCATTTTTTTAAATAGCAAATTATATGGTAGTTTTCTTAGACAAACATATTATTCTCTCCCTACATGTGTCTGTTGCAATAACAAACATGTATTTTAATGTAATGAAAAAACTGTGTTTATATTACTGTTCCTTTTTTGTTTCATGTTAAATATTTTCACATTAAAAACACTGTTTTGAGGATGTGCAGTGGTGTTGATGTGGACAAGCATTTATAAAATACCCATATTTTACACTCATATGATATTTCATTTTTTGGGCTCAATGATTTTTATGTGGTTAGACCAAATGCACCTTAATATTATCCAAAGTTTTACTTCTGTTAAATCACAATCAGTTACTTGAGTGAGCATTTGTTAATGGTTGTATGTGTATGACTTCAGCCACTTCATGTCTTATGAGTGAAATATATAGAACAGTTGAAGAAATAGAGGAAAAGATTATGTTGTGATGTAACTCAAATAAAGAGACTTCTGCTTTGTGGCAGATTAAGCATGGTAGAAGTGTTCGCCATACCTTTTTGTAGGAGTTAGCTTTGGACAGAACATAGTTGTGAGAGGCTTGCTGGCAGTCATAATGTATGCAGTCTATAAACACACATTGATAATGAGAACGTACTGTGTCACCATTCACTCCAGTTACATCGTTTCTATAGCCTTTTTTAAAAATCGCTATTTTTGTTTGGAAAAATTGAAGATTACCCTTAACATAACTGAAAGAACAAGCATAGAAATGAAATTAGGCTTTAGGCCTGACTTCAAATGGCAGCTAATACAATTCCCAAAGCTGGAAGGTGGAATGATGAAATACTGAAGTTCACGTTCACATGCAAACCATTAAAAAGAGCATGCTGTTAGTAAGTTTCCACAGTAGCAATACATTATATTTGGTGCCAAAAGAGTCGTGGGCTAGATTCCTGTATTGCCAGCCTGATGAGTCAACCAGTCAGCCAGTCATTTAATTTCTTAGATCTTGTAAAATTTTGTTTCCACCTCTATTAATCTGGCAGTGAAAAGATAGTTAAAAGTATCAAAAATAACTAATCTAGTCCTAACACACCATTGCACATCTTGGGAGCATCTCAATTTTATTTATTTATATATTTTATTTTGTGTATATGTGTTTATACTATCATGCATGAAGGTTAGTCCATAACTCAGTTATTTCTTTGATACTAAAAAATTAGGTGCGAGAGAGAAGTGCCCGCAGTGTACCTATGGGTCGACCATCAGGACGCTCGTCATTTTCTGGTGGTGCGCGGACACCTGACTCTCTGAGTGACAATGAAAGCACTCTGCCAAGGCCTTTGCGGAAGGGGTCTGCTCCTCCTAGATCCAGCTTGACACCAGGTATCATAAAAACAGTCCTGTGAAGAATATTTGCGTACGCCTGAAGTGCTAGAGTGTAGGAAGGTGAAATACTGAAGAAAAAAGTTGATGTTCGCAATTCTTTTCCTTAAACTTAGTAGTAGTAATCTCAAAAGTTTATTGATATGTACCTAGTTTTTATTGACTTTTGTTTTTTGTAATAAATATATATCATTAAATAAATAATCATTAAATATTGTGATGATCCTGAAAGTTTTGTTTATTGTTGAGGAAAATCTCAATACTTAGGAATAATGATCAATAATTGAAGAGTAGAAATGGAAAACTTTCTAAGTGCCACATCTAACATTTGTCAGGAAAATGAAATAATGATGTATCTCTGTTTCTACATAACTAATTTGTATCTGAACAACTGAGAAGATATTGTAATATCACATCATCATCACATCATATCACATCTCTCAATGGAGAGAAGTCTTCCGAAGTAAGAGTGATTTCAGGTGTGCCACAGGGGAGTGTCATAGGACCGTTGCTATTCACAATATACATAAATGACCTTGTGGATGACATCGAAAGTTCACTGAGGCTTTTTGCAGATGATGCTGTGGTGTATCGAGAGGTTGTAACAATGGAAAATTGTACTGAAATGCAGGAGGATCTGCAGCGAATAGACGCATGGAGCAGGGAGTGGCAATTGAGTCTCAATGTAGACAAGTGTAATGTGCAGTGAATTCATAGAAAGATAGTTCCCTTATCATTTAACTACAAAATAGCAGGTCAGCAACTGGAAGCAGTTAATTCCATAAATTATCTGGGAGTACGCATTAGGAGTGATTTAAAATGGAATGATCATATAAAGTTGATCGTCGGTAAAGCGGATGCCAGACTGAGATTCATTGGAAGAATCCTAAGGAAATGCAATCCGAAAACAAAGGAAGTAGGTTACAGTACGCTTGTTCGCCCACTGCTTGAATACTGCTCAACAGTGTGGGATCCGTACCAGATAGGATTGATAGAAGAGATAGAGAAGATCCAACGGAGAGCAGCGCGCTTCGTTACAGAATCATTTAATAATCACGAAAGCGTTATGGAGATGATAGATTAACTCCAGTGGAAGACTCTGGAGGAGAGACGCTCAGTAGCTCGGTACGGGCTTTTGTTGAAGTTTCGAGAACATACCTTCACCGATGAGTCAAGCAGTATATTGCTCCCTCCTATGTATATCTCGCAAAGAGACCATGAGGATAAAATCAGAGAGATTAGAGCCCACACAGAAGCATACCGACAATATTTCTTTCCACGAACAATACGAGACCGGAATAGAAGGGAGAACCGATAGAGGTACTCAGGGTACCCTCCACCACACACCGTCAGGTGGCTTGCGAAGTATGGATGTAGATGTAGATGTAGATGTAGAAGAATGATACAAATTAGAATATAAGTACTTTATTAAGAACATACCATGTGCCATGCCAGGAAACTTAATATAAGTGCCAGTAAGAAAGTTTTTATAAATTGTTTCTTGCAAGGACACAGTTACTAACACTATAGATTTACACAAATAGCCAGTTTATATTACATTAGTTGTTGACCATTTTCTCCAACATCTAATGTAAATGACAACAATATAACATAAATGTGAATAGCAACCTGAAGATGAACCTGTTGGTTTGCAACTGGTGATGGTAACTGTAAATAAATAGCATTAATAACAGTGGCTGTTCATTGTTTTCTTCTTTGCGAGAATCAACTTGTATTTTACAGACAGTGCCATTCTCAGAAATGTCAGTTTATGACAAAATAGCAGGAAGAACAATTTCATCTTCTTCTTCGTTCTTCCAAGTCCCATTAATGCTGGGGCTTTACATTTTACTTGTGGTATTGCATGTACAGAAATGCAGCATTAGGTTTTTAATGAGTGGAATTGTAGTCAACAAAAACCACTTCTCATACCTTTTAAACTTTGGAACCCCAGAGAGGTACTTGCAACAGAGTACTGAAAACACAATAGCATTTGAAATGAGCTTTGTGAAAAAATGACACTAGGAACATTTTCCATTTCTACTCGTCAAATGTGGGCTTATGAAGCATTTATTGATAACAGTGCAAGTGAACCAAGTAAGGCGATAAAGTTTGTTGTTGGCCTTGGTGAATATATAAATCTTTTTAGTTGAAAAGTTCTGGTAGACCTCAAAGGAGACCACTCACTGAATAGCAGAAGCATTGAGTCATCAACAGACATGTGCAAAACAGGAAGTTAACTTGATAGCATTTAGAATGAATCCTTTGTTGACCTATGGGGCGCAAGTGCGTGCACTTGCAACCACCCTCGCGCGCGCACACGCACACGCGCGCACGCACACACACACACACACACACACACACACACAATGTCCCTACATTGTGTCACACAAACAGTGCTGGGATCGCATATTGGCAGATGGACTAGGGTGGGTTGGGGTTCGAGTCATGTTGGGTGGGTAGAGGACAGGAGAGGTAGGAGATAGGAAGGGAGTTGGAGATGGTTAGCTAGCAGCTCAGAGGGAGGTAGCAGGTTTGCTGGTAGGGAATACGGGAGGGAGGGTCGGCAATTGGATGGGCTAGGCATGTGACATGCAAGGCTCGAGTCAGTGGTGTGTGGCGCACGATGAAGTGATGTGAATTGAAAGGGGGGGGGGGGGGCAGAACAGAGGAAACTGTTGGGTGAGGTGAGTGAGGACAATGGGTTAACTGTGATTGAGGCCAGGAGAGTTACAGGAATGAAGGATGTGTTGCAAGAATAAGTCCCATCTGCATAGTTCAGGAATGCTAATTGTTGAGGAAAGCATCCAGGCTGCCTGGTTTGTGAAGCAGCCTTTGAAACTGAGTGTAGTGTTTTCAGCACCAACATAAAAAACTGTGCACTGGTTGCATCAGAGTTGGTATTTGACACGGCTGCTTTCACTGGTGCTCCAGCCTCTGTTGAAATAGAATAAGCCTGTGACAGGACTGGAGTTGGAAGTGCTGGATGGGTGAATTGGGTAGGTCTTTCACCTGCGTCTTCCACAGGAATATGATTGCGGTGGCAAGGAGTGGCATAGGGATGGAGCAGGTTATTATGTAGATTATGTGCATGATGGAATGCCATTTTAGGAAGGGTGGGGATGATCGTAGATAGGATGTTCATTTTCAGGCATGATGATTAGATAATCAAAGCTCTGGTGAGGGATATGGTTCTGTTGTTACAGTCCAGGGTGGTAGCTGATTCTTGAGAAGTGATGGGAGGATTAGGGGTGTGTGAGAATATGGCACAAAAAGTTAGGTTGCGAGCTAGGTTCTGGGGACAGTGTTTATGAAGGCCCTTGTGAGACATTCAGAATACTTGGCAAGGGAGCTCTTGTCGCTGCATGCACAGTCTATTGTTATGCAGGCTTTATGAGAACAAGTTTTTGGAGTAGAAGGGATGACAGCTGTTGAAATGTAGGTACTGTCTGTAGTTAGTGGGTTTAATGTGGATAGAAGTATGGATGGTGAAATTGGAGAAATGAAGGTCAACACACATGCCGAAAAGTGGCATGTTGTATGGAGGAGGACCACATGAAGCAGACAGGAGAGAAGGTGTTCAGGAGGAATGAAGATAGGGAATCCTGACCCCAGGTCCAGACCATGAAGATATCATCAATGAACTTGAACCAGACTGTGGATTCAGGGTTTTGGGAGGCAAGGAAGGTTTCCTCTAGGTGGCTCATGAAAGTGTTGGCATAGGAGGGTGCCATGTGAGTGCCATACAGCCTGGCCATTTGTGAATGGCATATCTACAATGACGAGACTTCCCTAGTCCTGCATGCTGGCAGTCTTTTTAGGGCGTTCACAGACAATCCTGTAACCCAACTTGTCTCGATCTCCATTAGCTCGCTGCCCCCACTTCCACTACCCAACAGTCTCCCCTTCCTCTGTCCTGTAGCCCACTCCCAATCCGTGTCTCTTCATTACCTGCATTGTGTTCCGCATCCCACCAGCTCCACTACCTGTGCGTCACAGGCCTAGACTTGGCACCTGTCACCCCTCCCTCCTCGCATTCCTAGCTAACAAACTTGCTCCCTCCAACCGAGCCACTAGCACTGTGTATGTGTGTGCAGGCGCGTGTATGTGTGTGCAGGCGCGTGTATGTGTGTGCGTGCATGCTTCGGACAAAGGCTTTATTCTGAAAGCTAGCGAATTTTTTGCATTTGTGTGCGCTTAGTGACAACTCGAAACTTCTGCTATTCAGCAAGTTGTCTCCATTACTTCTAAATGTTTGTGTTTGACATTCTGTGATGATTGATAAAAATTATGTTTAGCATACTGTGATTAATTTTGTTGCATTATAATGAATTATCAAGGATAGTGCTGCAGAATTCTATCAATTTTGCAGATAGGCTGTTACATTTGATATATTTATTTTTGCCAGACTTTTCATATTTTCAGGATGGTGGTCAAGTTTGTTGTCTGAGTTTGATTTTATTACGTGTCTTTTTGTCAGTACATGTGGTGTAGTATGTGTACCTTCTGTTGACTAGTTAGAAATATGTAAGGAATGTGGGCAACCAAAAAATAATTAGGAGAGTGAAGTATCTGCCACGAACTGTTTCGGTATTCCACAGTTATAAGCATTTAATACCAATGTTCTACTGATTCACTGTCATTTCGATGAAATTTTGTTTTTACTACTTGAATTTTACATTAAACCAAATGACTGTACTGTTTACTGGTTTAAGAATTTTTTATTACTTTTGTTTGTATTTAAGTGCTATTCCTGTGCTCTGAATGTATGTATGTGGTTAGCTTTCAGACAAAAATAGTTATGTCAGCAGATGAAACAATCAACAAGAAGTATGTTATGTTCCAGGAGGAAGCCTGCCTGGCAGCAAGGCAGGAAGCAGAGCGGGATCGAGACCAGGCAGTCGCCAGGGCAGTAAGCCTCCCAGTAGGCACGGATCCACCCTCTCTCTTGACAGCACAGGTAAAATACTTCTTGTTGAAAGTTTTCTGAAGAAAGTCTGCTTTGGTGTAGGCACTTGAAAGTAATCACTCTTGACATATGTAAGTGACAACTTATTTAACGAAAGAGATTTTGAAGCTGTGGGCATAAAAAAGATCAAATAACCTAACTACTAGTAATAATTTTAAGCAACGCCACTGGAAACATTAGAATGTATACCAATGTTGTGTGTTAAATTCTAAACTTCGCGGCTGAATTTTGTGAAGTGTGGGCTTATCGAATTACTCGAGGTGGTCTCATTGTTTGGGTGGAGCAATAATCTTGATAGAGTATTATGTTATATGCCCACTTTGAATTTCAGTCTCCTAATAATAAAAATGATGAGACACCTACTCAAATCAATTACTTAAAAATGTGTCAGGTTACTATACTTACTTCAGCAAATGAAATTGGGTATCCTGCCAATGAACTGAGGTCTGCTACCTGCCTTACTTACAGTTCAGACTATGCGATCACTCCGTTTCGTAGCACTACAGAATGTTGATTGATTAATTCCAGTTGCAATTCGTTCACATTGTACTCGTAACGTATTATTTCTCTGCATTTTGTCAAGTGTGTAGTTGTATATTTCTGAACATTTAAAACAAGTTTCCAATATTTGCACCACTTTAGAATCTTTTCAAGATATGACTGGATGTGTATGTGCAGCATTTTTAAGGTAATATTTCATTATAGGTAACTGCATCTTCTGCAAAAAGTCAGAAATTACTATTAGTATTGTTCATCAGGTCGTCTGTGTACAATACGGATAACAAAGGTCCCAAAACACGTGCCTGAGGAATGGCTGAAATTACTTCTACTTCTGTCAGGGACTAACTCTCCACCCAAGACAACATACTGCATCCACCATTTCAATCACAAATTTTGTTTGTTGTATAATGAGCAATCTGTTTGTTAAGACAGCAGCATGTTCATCCTCTGCATCCCTCCTGTACTGGGTGGTTTTAATTGAAGTACAGCCACTCACAGAGGTCCAGTATGGGCTGTAATTATCATGTGGGAGATGTTCTAATGTGTCTATGCAGAACCAATATATGCTAAAAAGGTCAAATAAGTGAGCAAGGCATAATGTTGATTTTATTATTAACTTCTGCTTACACAATTTATTCAGTATGAGTATCAGAGATGTCGGCCAAGTACTGCATCTGCAAAATGATGTCATGAACAGTTGCTCGCAACAGTTCTGGGGCAATCTGAGCAAGGTGTTCCTGCACACTGGCCTTCAGGTCAGGTAGGGATGGAAAGTGTTCTAGGTAAACGCATTCTTTTAGATGTACCCAGAGCCAAAAGTCACATGGGTTCAGATCAAGTGATCTTGCAAGTCATGCATTTGGAAAACCGTTGGAGATAACATGTTTGTGGAAGCTTGCATTAAGCAGATCTTTCATTAGGTGAGCGATGTGAGGTGTTGCCCCATCTTGCATGAAAACAGGGGTTTCTACACAGTTATCCTCTTCTGCAACAGGAATCACATGCTATATAAGAAGGTCTTGATAACGTTCAGATGTCACGGTACACTTGACAGCCCCTCTGGACGTATCCTCTGCAAAGGAGAATGGACCAAGAATAACAATGCATGTGAATCCACACTACACAGTCACATACAGTGAGTGCAGTTGCTCTTAGTACACAACACACTGTTTAACAGTGCCCCAAATTTGGCAATTATGTATATTCGCTGCACCTGGTAGTGAAAAATGTGCCTCGTCACTTCACAGAATTTTGCCCGGCCACATGTCATCGACTTCAACCTGTGCCAGAAATCAAAGAGCAAATTCTGAATGTTGTGCTGCATCATGAGGTTTCAGTTAGTTCCAAGTCCGGATCTTGCATGGGTACTAATACATATAGACTGCAAACTGTTCCGTACTGTTGACCATGGGATGGACATTCCTCATGGCACAAAATGAGCATTAGCATTACCAAGGTCATGCAGTTCATGGTCAGTTACATCTACAGAAACTTCGTCAGTAACTTCCACTGGGAAAGGGTACCTTGGTCTTCCAGGTGCCACACAAAGCCCACTCATGTTTTCGAATTTTGTTATCACTTTCTTTAAAACATTTAATGACATTGGGCATCTCCTCAGATTGTTCAGTCGTCAATACCGTCTCAGTTCAGCACTCTAATTGCTGCAGTTCATATAAAACAGTTTCACTAATAGCACACAATCTCTCTTCTCAGTAGCCAACTGTTCAGTCACATTATGGCTTCTCAAATGACAGTGCTGATGTCGTACTGCCATAAAAACACCGTAACGTGCCAGATTTGTGTTTGGTGGCCACAATTGTAGCTAATTTATTTTCCAGTGTAAATGTGTTCCACATTTATGCATTAGTGTACTACAAAGCTGCACTGCCATATGACGGCCCACAGCAGATCTCTGTGAGCAGCTGCACTTTAATTATAACCACCCAATAGTTCTGTACTCGTATGGAGTAAAGTTGTTACTATGTATCGGTTACCATGTTTCTGCCTTAAATTTTATTCTCGTGGGTAGTTAAAAAGTTTGTGGGTACTAAGGATCAGAACATTATCAGTATTGTTATTGTGCATATTTTGTGTTTCAGACGAAGGTACACCGAGCCGTATTCCAGTACAGAGGCGAACAGTTGGTCCTGCAGCAACACCACCAGCCAGGGGTGGAACCTCTGGTAGCAGTTCGCGTAAACTCACAGCTCCTGTGAATGGCACACCTGGCGGCAGCCGGCCTCGAACGCCAACAGGGGGCAGCAGGCCACGAACGCCAACGGGGCTTCTCAGTCCTGCCAGTGGTTCTTCCTCGAGGTACAAACACATGCATTTTACTTGATACTTTGAAAGTATTTAGTTGTACCTTGAATGACCAAAGATTCTTATTCTTAAATGTTACCAGAATACCACATCTGAAGAGAAGTAATGGCACCATTACATGCCTATTTCTTAATTGTCATGGTGTTTAGAGGATATGGAATAGAATAAAGGCCACAAGTGTTGGAGTATTTGATTTTGAAGGAAAGCAACACACTTGAGTCATTTAATTGTAATGCATAGTATCTCATGTTTCTGGGACAGATTTTCCAATTTTCATTATCATGATGATCGTAGCATACCAGGAAATGAGAAATTCAGAGGTGAAAGAGTAGTTGGTCATCTAAATTTTCCTGATAACATTGTACCGCTTGCCTCTATTGCCAAATAGAACAACTTAATAGACAGAGTTTTAAAGTGGGGTTAAATGTCTTAAACTGTAATTATTGCATAAAAAGGAGACAGAATAAATTAACAGCAGAGTTGTAGAATTACTATGAGTTTATGTAAGCTCATCAGACAAAATACTAATCATTGCCTTAAAAGAGCACATTGGTCAATTTGGAACTGGTGAAGCACCACATGACTGGCTATCAGCCAGTTGTGTGACACTCGTTCATATGATGCTTTTTCACTATGACTTGAGCTCACTCATTCTGGTTATGGCGAATATGAAGTAAGTCTCAGCAATGACGTACTGTATATGTGCTAGTAAATTGATTGGAATCGGTGCAGTAATATGAGTAAATATGCAGATGTGACAGTGGTAGAGAGGAGCTATTGTGCCAATGATGACTCAGTGAATGAAGTTGTGCAGTAGTTGATGTTTCACCCAGAGTATCCAGTGTGTTTGTAAGGATAGTACACCACTAGCAGCCATGTAATATGACATAAGAATATGGTCCTTAGAATATCCTAACTGACAATAACTCACAACAAGTGTAATACCACGTCAGGGACAGTTGGTCTCAAACTCGACAGGAATTGCTGTTATCAGGGTATGCAGATCAGTTTCAACAAGTTTCTGAGTGAAGATTACAAAGGGAACTGCATGCAGTTGACATTGTGGGTTGAGTTCCTAACAATGGCCATTGCTCACAGAGGCATAAAAAGCTACATGACTTCAGTGGGTCAGAGAAACTGGACACTACCTGACTGAAGGTGTGTTGTGTCATCTGACAAGACTTCTTGTGCACTGATGACCCAGTGAGGTGTTTAACTCACATTGTATGGAGGGTGCTGCTCTTTCGTTTTTCATATGATGCTTTTTCACTATGACTTGAGCTCACTCATTCTGGTTATGGCAAATATTAAGTAAGTGTTTACTTCAGCATTCTTGGTGACTGAGTATTGCTCCTTCTTCTATATCTTCACAATCTGTATGCTGTAGACACATCCGTTGTTCTGTGGCAATAATAACAATATATTAATGTGTAACTTCCTGGCAGATTAAAACTGTGTGCCAGTCTGAGACTCTAACTCAGGATCTTTGCTTTTCGCGAATTTGACCATCTGAGCTACCCAAGCACGACTCACAATCCTATATATTAATGTGATGTCTCCTGAGTTGAATACTTTTTTGTCTGGTGTGCTTATGTAAGGCAGTTGAAGACAGTGAAACTATGGGCATCAAAAGACATAAATAGAAGAGCAAAAGTGTCCAGGAGTGCTTTTGTGAAACAAAACAGAGTTTTCAAAGTGAAGAATCCAGTGTGCCTGAAGTGGAAAGTTCACGATCTGTTTTGATGTACAGATAGGAAACATGAAATTACTATGTGAAAACCATTCAGCTTGGCAAGCAATGGGGAGTTATATTGGGCATTACTGGAAGAGGCAGAGAAGCAAACAAATGATAGAGGCAACATAATTGATAACTAGTTTACATTGTATAATGAAATTGAATTAGAGGTGGCTGGGATATATAGCAGGAGATAGTATTGGATGGTCAGTGCTCCAAGGATTTATTTTTCTAGATCTCAAAAAATGAAGAGAAATAAGAGAAAGTAATGATAGTGGAGAGGAGGATTATATTAGCCAGTATTGTAAACAATTCCATGTGGTGGAAAGAGAGAGAGAGAGAGAGAGAGAGAGAGAGAGAGAGAGAGAGAGAGAGAGAGAGAGAGAGTATATGAATGGGAAGGTAGAATTGCCACTTTATCCGTTATCTTCCCTCCATGATGTTCTTTTGTACTCACTTAGGATATGTGAAGCATTATGTACAAAGTTTCAAAAATCTGCCATCAATTTTGAATAAGACAGTGACTGTATAAAACTCTTTGTTATTCATCAGTTTGCAAGTTGAGTTGTGCGCTTAGGTCCATGGAAATAGGGAACTTAAATGTTAAACATTTACGCTTTGTACCAGATATCTTTATGTTCATACATCAGATTCTTATATTGAAGTTAAGAAAATAAGTGTTTTGATTGTTTGTTTTTGATCATTGAATGTACAGATAATATTGTAATTCAAATAATAATTTTTAGGTTAGAAACAGTTCACACAGCATCACATGTATCATCGTCTACTGGCACACGAAATAGGTAAATAAAATTGGGTGATACATTGTGCAGAGGAATTAGATGGGTTATGACTGTGGTGTTGGAATTTGGGTTCCGTGGCTGTCCTCGTGTATTTGTTGTGCCACATTGTTGTTGGTCTTTAAGTGAACACAGTTATCACAAAATTTGTTTTAATGTGATTGTTGATTTCCAACAACACAAACAACATATGTGACAACTGCTTATATTTTATGGGCACTTGAGTATACATATAATTGAGCACTTGCACACTCAAGTGGAATGTCTCTGTGTTTCCTGTAAATGAAACTGGGCTTCTAAATTTAAAGAAATTCAGTGCAATCATTGAATGAGTCTAATCAAACCAATTTTTGAAAACTCTAACTTTTCTGATTTGACATTAGATTTATTGAGAAAGTTTGAATATGTTCCCAAAATCTGCAAACTCAATCACTGTTAAGAGAATATTAAGTTTCTTGCAAACTTGAAATCTCACCTACAAATATCACAGATTTGATTTTGTTTTTGTAGCAAACACTCAAGGATTCCAGTTTATGTAGGTTCACCAGAAACAGATGTTACTTCACCTCCTTCCTATGCTTCTTCAGGGTAAAAGTTTATAACTTCTTTCTATATATGTGTGTATGTGACTTTTTCCTGCCTTTTATTGCTGTGACTTTTTTTCCTGCCTTTTATTGCTGTGACTTTTTTTCCTGCCTTTTATTGCTTCCATTTGTTTGCTATCCGTTTTATTTCTGCATATTTAATTTCATTGCACCCCTTTTGTATTGTGTAACAAAGAATAAACTCCTTGCGAAGAGTAATTTCTGTGCATTGGGTCCTGCAGCTCTTGTAAACTTAAAGAAAGACACCATTTTAAACATTAGTAGCAACAACACATTTTATTAATCTTTCTGCAACTAGTTTTGAGTGCAAGTTATCATCAGGCAGTACCAGTATTATGAAATCAAGCTGTTTGGGAAGTATCTATATTACTTAAAACCACCCATTGTATTTCAGTAAGATGAAATGTTTCCAACATGGTTAAATTTTACAGAGGTATGTGAATCAAATGCTATACCTGTGAAACAGTGATGTCATCATTGTTTTGTATCTAATGCATTAAGTTAGTTCTTTTTTTTTTCCACAGACATGGCAGATAAGTCATAGAGATACATATGGTTAAACAGTTAATAGTTTACCTATCACTGGCAGCCAATTCATGTCAAAGTTGTCCTTTCGTAACTGTGAATTAAATCTACTGATTTAAGATATTATCATAAACCCCCCTCCTTTCTCCCATTCTTTACAGAACTGAACTCCCATGTATAAATTGGCTTCAAATGTCTTATCACCTTACAAATGACTGTTAAAAGTGAAAGATTAGTTTATCATCCCATTGACATCTAGGTCATTAGAAACAGAACACGAGTTCATTTTAGGGAGGGATTGGGAAAGAAATCAGTCATACACTTTCAAATGTTCCATCCCGACATTTGCCTCGAGCAGTTTAGGGAAACCGCGGAAAACCTAAATCTGGATGGGTGTATGTGAATTTGAAGCATCATGTGTGTATGATGTCATATCTTCTGAATGTTGTGTCACAATGACATATCCTGAATGGTGTGCCACACAATGACCTGTGGTGTATCTGGATACTATCAGCGAAATTAGTAGTAAAGAAGTAAGTGCTTCATGCTGAACTTTTAATGTATGAAGAACGAAAATGTTTTTCCTTTCATTATTTCACTGGAAAAAAAGGGGGGGGGGGGTAGGCAAGGAAAAGTTTCAAAACAGTTTGAAAATATGTTTAAAATTTATTGAAACTCGTTGAGTGCTCTCATTCTCAAATAGTGAAAGAACATAATCTGGATAATTTGCACGCTGTGAGTTACACTGCCTCAAGACCTCAAGACATATATAGTTTCTAACTTAAATACTTGGCTTAGTGTAAGGTTATACTGCTCAATGAGTAGATTGTGACACATTTTAAATTTTTAACTTCAGTTATAATTACGTGATCAATAGCCTTGCCGCAATTGTGGCACCAGTTCCCTTCAGATCACCGAAGTTAAGCACTGTTGGGCTGAGCTAGCACCTGGATGGGTGACCATCCAGTCTGCCGAGCACTGTTGGCAAGCAGGGTGCACTCCACCCTTGTGAGATAAAATGAGGAGCTACTTGATTGAGAAATAGTGGCTCCGTTCTCATAAACTTACATACGGCCGGGAGAGTGGTGTGCTGACCACATGCCCCTCCGTATCTGCATCCAGTGACACCTGTGGGCTGAGGCTGCCGGTCTGTACTGTTGGGCCTTCCAAGGCCTGTTTGGATGGAGTTTAGTTTAGTAAAAAATATGTGAAATACTTGGATATTGAGTGAAAGCAGAGACGGAAGCTTGGTGCTTGTAGGGATGTGGGAGCATCAGTTTCAAATGTGGTGCTAGCTCTTCTTGCTGCTTGACGTCATTGGTCTTGTGGTTGTGTTCTACTTCTGATGACGACTGTGGAGACAAGTGTCAAAAAGCTCGACTCCTTTGTTCAGAGTGACACAGATTGTGAACAGAAGATTTTAGTTGCACATGTTTCTGTGAAAGGAGAGGTACATGAGGTACTAAAAATCAGAGTTTTATTGCCCATGGAAACCATTCCGTAAACAACCTGCAATTGTAACCAGGTGATTGTGTGACCATTTTAGCCATTTACTAATGTATATGTGCCTGTTTAGTTAAATTCGTATATATATTCTTGATTTCTGATAAATAGTTTAGGAGTAAAGGTAACAACTCACCAAATAGTGGATGCTACTAGAAATTGACAGACACACAAACAACACCGAAAACTGGCTAGCTTTCAGGTGAATCCTTTTTCAAGCTAGAGTACAAAGAGTACAAATATACGTACATGCATTGACACTTGTAGGGGCCACGCGTCCTCTAGTTCAAAAAACAATTCAACTGAAAGCTTATAAGTTTTCAGTGTTGTTTATGTGCCCATTAACAACTCAATGCCACCACTATTCAGCAAGTTGTTACCTTTACTCCAAAATTATTCGTGTTCTGCCACACCTTTCCATTATCATGTAGTTTTGTTTTAAAATATTCAGAAATTTCCATCCTTCTCTTTTTATAGGCTTGTAAGATTTGTTTTTAGGTCAACACTGATATGTCATTCTCTACCAGATTTGTACCAATTACCATGCTGTCATGTTAGCTAACTTTTTCGTAAATAAATTCTTGAACGACAATGTTCATTTAATCAGGAAAGTTATCAGTTAGTGATGTAATGTCAACATTGGTTTTATCTATTTTGGTGACAACAGCAATATCAAAGTTCAAAACAAAACATGAAGTAAATAAGAACATTCATTTCTTAAAGTGAAAGTGATTAATAAAATCTCAATGCATAAATTTGATAAATTCTGTAAGCCAACAAAAGCAGGTAGTCTTACACCCAACTCTTCACTTCATCCCCTAGTTGACAAAAAGGCCTACTTTCAGGCCCTGATAAAACATTTTAGCAAATTTTCTCTGTGCAAGAGAAGATTAACATTTTATAGGATACCTGAGTACAGAAGCTTCCAACAATGATCTTCATTCTGGTGTTACCCTTATAAAACGTACAAAACAACATTAAAAATGCCAATATTAACGAAGAAATTATATTAGAGAGGGAGTATACACTAAGGAATTGTTAGTTTATTATGTTATTGTATTTGGGGAGCATTTTGATAAAAACCAGGTAAGTGTTCTGTAAAAGAGATTATCTTTTATACTTCTGATATGCCCAAGATTAACCTGTAACACAGTATTCACAAGACTCTATAATACGCACAACCGAAAAATAGCTATGATAATTGTAATAAGTTCTATATGGGACAAACAGTGCATAACTTTATTACAGGATATGAGGCAGACAACCAAACACCCCCCCCCCTTCCCCCTCCCACCAGTATTTTCTTCATTTTACCAATTACAATGGCTGGTTTTAGGTGTTATGGGTTCTTCAGATTGCTCATTTACAATAAAGGTACTACCCGACTGTGATATTCTCTTTTAACTAGTTGCGGGAAATGAAAAAGATAAATTGAAATGACTGGAATCGAATGATGCATATTAAGAAATGATGACATATTAATTAGTCATTGAGAAGCTAATGTTCCATAAATTCAACCCTATATTCTGATATGCATGATTAGTTTGTTTCATGTCTGTTTAATTGCACATAGGTTTGCATGTGGTGCGTGTGTTTTCGCACATTAGTAATAAATAAATTGGGAGCTGACGCTTGCAGATGTTTGTGTGCGTTCCTACTGTTACTTGAAACTTAATGTGCTAACCTAGCACTATTTATATGAGTGGCATTCCCTCTACTTTTCATTATTTTAAGGTCGGACTGGTATTTAATATTAGTCTTATTGATCTGATGACTATACCATTAATTGGAGTCAGAGGAATTTTCACTAAGTGGGAAGTATTTCCTTTTCATTGCAAAGAAATGAAACCGTTCATTTTAATATATAGTCCTTTTATTTGACCTGTTTTCTCAGGTATGGTAAATTTGTTTTCACACCTAAGTGCAAGAAATTTTCTTGTACATTTCTCTATAACTTTCCAATTCTGTTTGGGGTGAGGGACTCTTCATAAATAAAAACACTCAGTTGCAAAATATTTTTTCTTGGAATAATTCCTCTGTACCGCTATTTATTTTTGTCTTCTCATAAAAGAACTAACTCACTTCATGAGGTGGAATTATATATTACATTTGCAATACATTGTAATTTTTTTTCTTTTTCCATTGTACTAATAGAGCAGTAAAGACAGTACTGCATTGTCTGCATCTTGTAAAATGCATATGAAACAGGGAAAGAAACACATTTGTGTGATTATATACAAATAAAGCTAATGTAGATACATTGATGTAAAATATTATGAATGTTTATCCATTGCCATTTGGGCAAGAAAGAACATATTGCTGTTGCCATTACTTGGAACGCTGCATGTTTAAATGATGTCGGTTTCTGCATTGGGTTGAGCTGAATTCATGAAATTTTTGGAGAATTAAGTATTCACTCAGTTCAATTTAGGTGGGTTTAATTATTGATTAGGATCAATACAATATCCTGTATTGTTAATATGTTGTATGTACTTTCCAAATAGCGTCATTAATAATCTGAAGTCACCACATTTTTAATTATTATTTTGTTATTAACTCTTAATATTCATAAATTGATCAATGGTTTTCTTTACACTAGACTGTTATGTGCACTTCACAAACTTCTTTTTGTGTCAAATCTGTGTGTTTAACCCATGGGTGTACAGTTTGTTTTTTTGACATAGTGACACAGTGGTACACTTATTTTTCAGCAATTTTCCTCATTCTTACAGCAATGTACTGTAAGCTATATTAGAGCAGTCTATTTATTGTATTTCTCTATTATGCTGTGAAATATAATCATACATAGTTTGTCTGAGTGTGATAAAGCATAAAACACTTATCCAGGTGTAGGCAAATCATGCACTCTTCACACTCAAAGCAGGATTCCCCACACTGTCCTCTGTTGTAACAGACCTTATATGTTCTAGACAGTGCTGTTTTTTTTTTATAGTCGGAGGTTATTTTTGTGGGAAAATGTCCCCAGTACCTTACCTGTAGTCTTGATGGACTTGTTCCTTGGCTTGGGCATCTGTAACCTGTAATCAGGAAATCTAATGTTTTTCAGAATTTTTTTCTGCCAGGTTGAGACAAAAATCTGAGAGCCTCATTCTTCTTTTACTGGAGTTCATCGTGTAGTGTACTATACTTGCATTGAGAATTGCCTTGTCTAACATATGAAAATATACTTTTCTTATATCTTTTCTCATATCTTCTCATGAAAGACTTAAGTTGCTAAGCATTGGTCGTGTGCATCAGCTCTGTCCATCCTTTGTTGTAATCACTGATGCAATTAGGTTTCAGCTTAGTCTTCCCACTTCTTGCTGTCTTTCATAGTCATGAATGGTTGGCAGTATGTCAATCCATTTCACAGCTAGAAATTTACTCACTGGCGCAAAAGTCAGTTTGCTTTTTTTCAGCACTGAGTTCTTGAACTGTGTTGGCGCGTTCTTGTTTGGTGTTTCAGTTCCAGCTGCATAGGTCTTCCTCTCCAATAGCCGTGGAAACAAGGTGGGAGAACTATACCAGTTCTCCTTTCATCCAGTAAAGTTTCTCACAAATCCAAAACAACTTTCTCTCTTATTGTGGTGCTGAATACTTTTTTTGCTTCAAGACCTGTATAAATTTTAATGGTATCCATTGTCAGATGAGCATATTTTCTGTACTTTTAAACCAGATCTTCCCTTCTTAGGAGGGTCGTATTGTACATATGATAATCTTCCGTGAACTTCATCAGGCTGTCATCAATTAAAAAAAAAAAAAAAAAACAACTTTTTTCCAGGCTTGTACACCACCTGAAGTCTGTCAAGAAGAAGATTAATAGGTCTGACCTTCCTCAGTTTGTCATGCTTTTATATCTGCAAAGTCAGTAGCAAAATGAAGATACCTTGAGATGGCTTTGAATCTCCTAAAATGCATGGTTTTACCAAAAATAGGAATCTTCATTTTCTCTTAAACCAATTATCTTGTACAGAAGGTTTCTTGTTTTGGGACGTAAGTGTGCAGAGCACAGAGTGGGCCTTCATCTCATCTACTGTCACAGGAAACCATTGTGCTTTTTACAGTTGTTTCTGCATGTGTTTTATGTGCAGATTAAATTTGATTCCTTGACCAATGACTCCCAGAACTTTGGTGTTAAAAACTGATCAGTTACGTTTAATTCTGATGGGTTTTGGTATAGGGACCTGCGAACAGTAACATCAATATCGCCATCAGTGCTGCTCTTGGTAATGTAAGGGTTATGACAAACATTATCACAGTTCCACTCATCAGTAATCATCAATATACCTTTTGCTGGCTCTGCTACGGTGTCTCGATTGTTGAGGAAAAAATCTTTTTTGTCGACACAATCACTGTCCTCATACGCATCAGATTCTGTGCTTTTATTGGTTTTGGAATCTATTTCACCATCAGTATCACTCAAATCACTTTCTTCAAGAAATTGATGTATTCTTTCGGGTTGCATTTCTTATGGAGCAGCCATGTTGTGCTGCTGAATCTGTGTAAACTTGACAACTTTGCATCACAATGTTTAGCTGTGTTTGAAACCAGATGTCATTGGTCACTACTCATCAACCAACAAGAAATGATCTTAGGTATAATTAGATTTCTTGGATAGTTCTTGTGCTATGAACATGACAATAGTGATTTTGTGTATTATATTGCAATTTAAAAACTGTGGGTCACCATTTCTTCTCATAAATGTAACAGACTGGCAAAGAGCAGTAAAGGAATGGTGAATTTGGGCTAGGAATGATGGTAATGTTTTTAATGTTGCCTTCATGCCTCCAGAAAGAATAGTGAACTGGCCGGTATTGTTATTATTATTAACCAAAAGCAGCATATTGTAATATTAAGTAGCACTTTTGACCAAAGCATACTGTCATCTCTCATGAAAACCCATGCTTTTAATCTTCTTTATATTTTCTTTAAAACTCTGAATTAGTTGTGTTTTTCAAGTGGCTATTAATGTGCACAGGTTCCATAATTTTCTTACCAAAGAGTTAAGAAATTAATGCTGCCACTATTAGTACTCTCAGTGTTAGTGTTCTGTGATAAACTGGTTCAGTGGCAAATTTTAAAAAAAATCTGATAGATAACTGTAGTGCACTATTCGAATTTGCATATAAAGCCCAATTAATTGGGAAAACAGGTAGTGTCACAATTCGTTCTGGTACATGTTTTGGAACAGAGTTCAGACTAGAGCTATATGTAAAATTGATAAACATCTTTGAAATTTTCCATGGGGAAAAAATTAATAGGGAGTCAGTACAGTCTCTTATAGCTACTGGATTAATATTAGATTTATTAATAAGAGAGATGAGAGGTGTCGGGCTTAAAATTGTGTGTGAAATAACAGATGGCCAAGTGTTTGCTGGCTACCTAAATTATGTTGTATATATTACACCATTCTGTTTCATTTTCCACAACCTTTGTCATGAAGTATCTGATATTAAAAGTTTAGACTCAGTTGGTTACTAGTAACAACAATTTTAGCAATTTGCTGAGGCTAGAAAATTAGCTTTTTCCTGTGCCGACATTGTCTGTGCTTAAGAATGGTATTGAGTTAGGTTTCCACCCAAGTTCCACAGGCATAAACTATTTGCATGCCAAGGCTGTTATATTAACACTTTGCTGTCCACACGTCTCGCGTAATTCAGATTACTTGGTTTGTCGCCGGCCGCTTGTCACCTTTCGTTGATGACAAACTTCAAACACATTGACTTTTGCGCATTTAATTTTTCCAGAAATCCTCTATTTTGCCGAATCGTTCCACAAACTCAAATTTTCTTTTCAAGTAACTTCTCTGCAAGTTCTACACTGGCATAATAATTATCCATGTAGAGGTGATGCCACTTTCCATAAGAGGGTGTCAATAGTTTCATCACTGTTTTTGCTAAAGGTTGTCCAGCACCGGAATGTATCTTTAATGGGAAAATGTATCCCGTACTCGAATCACACAGCATCCAAATGAGTGTGCCATATTTCGTAATTTTCGACAGCCTGTAAACTTTAATATTTAACTGTCCATGCCACGACATCATTCCATCATCAGTTGAGATGTTTTGACTTGGATTAAACATTTCTTTAAACTTTTTGGAAAAATAATCAGTTATGAATTGCACTTTGAAAAACTGGTCGGCATTATTCAGTTTATTGTTGTCGTCGGAAAAAAGTAAAAACGATATTATTTGTCTGAATCGGTTGCGGGCCATAATTTTGCGAAATATCAGTGTCTCTATCAACGGATTCGTTGACCATTAATCATCAATACCTGCTTTTTTTTTTTTTTTTACAATTCCCATAAGGATAGCAAGCTCAAACCATTTTCTAAGTTTGGGTCCCATAATGTCGACAAATTTGGCATTTTTTAAAATCCAGTTTGCTAATATATTCAAATACATCATTCCCAATATATAATTCTGCGATATCCACAACGTTTCTGTGTATCTTTGGGAAATATGTGTGGACCTGGAGATCCTTCAAATTTATTATTGGTCCTTAGTAAATCATAGTCTTGTCTTCTTCATCCAGTTCATCCGAATCAGTTGGCAACTGTAGCGTTCGCCGAATTCTTCCGACGATTCTGCTTCACTTTCATTTTTTTTAATATCTAATGTCTTCTTCCCAATCGGCCAAGTCGTCCGGAATGTCAGACAAGGCATCCGCGCATTCGTTGTAAATAATCGTATCGTCTCTTTTGTTTGCCATAATGAAAGTGCACAAGTACTTATAAAAACAAAAAAACTTGTTGACGTGTGTAACTTATAGTTACCTAAACAAAACACCAACAGAATGAAAAAGATACTAAAGTGCTGTCACTGGCCACTGAGCGATGCTATGCACACGACACCACTGCGATGTCACCGGCCGTTGACTGCTATTTCATGCACGACAACACTGGGGTGTCATTGGACGGCAAAGTGTTAACAAGCTGTTGTTTTTTATCCATTGTTGGTGTGTTTTAAATGAACCAAGCAATAGGTAAAGTTAAAATTTTCAAGAGCGCTTAAATCAAGAAAAGTATTGCTAACATATAGCATACAGTCTCAGGGAACAATGGTGTCATCGTTGAAACAAGTAGTGTAGTTTTGCTCCATATCAGTTGTGGCTGTCTACTTGTAGCTCTGACAATGATAGCTTTGTATTGTTTATTACTGCATGTTATTGTATTTGAATACTTAACGCTTTTCTCTTTTACTATAAGCAGCCTTAACAAATATTTGTGAATAGAGTGTTTTAATTGTTTCGCTTTGTTCTTGTATAAAGGTGCTTTCTTTTTGGATGTTTTCTGGTGGTAAAGTAGTAATGACAAGTATTTAAATTTAGTCCTAACAGTTTTTCATGAAATTTATTAAAAAAAAAAAACGATTTATTTGGAATTGTTAAAAAAAACTTTCATAAAAATTTGAAATTAAAAATTCATGAACACTTACATTGGAACTGCTTAACTAACGCTTAATAATTTCTTCCAATACAGCGGATCCTCCACGTCTTCTAACATCCCTGTTTTAATAAAGGGCTTCTATAGGTAATGCAAATTATGTTACTATATTTGTCAGTAGCTGTCACTGTCCTTTTCCCTCTTGTCGAAGAATGCCTTTGATACGGATGTATCAATGAGTGTAATTATGAATACAAGAAAATAGAACAACATTTTATTTAAAATGCATTAATTTTGTGTCATCTCGTCAGTTTAATTCTAGTTGTAATTTAGTTGAAATTTACTGTGCTTATTCATATTTGTGATAGCTAACCTTTTTGCAGCAAAAGAGGAAACAAAAAATTTGTTCTTAAACATCAGTTATGAATAGTGTTAAACTATAATTGTAACACTTAAAATTGATTACCCCAAGTCTCATGACAAAACGTTAAAGATTTTGCATACCTATTGCCCATTATTCATTTCAAATCCTAACTGTATTACTAATAGCAACAACTTAATTTCACAGGGCACGAACTCCGTCAGGTTCAAGCACTCCAGTTCCAGGTGTTCCTTCCAGTGGCACCAAAATAACACGGAGGTCATCAGGAGCATCAGACACAGGAACAGCAGCAGCGCGAAAGGGTTCCTCTGCTAGCACACCAACGGAAAAGCGAGCTCCTTTCAGACTCTAGAGGAGTGAACGAACCATTGTACCCCATAGTCTTCAATTTCTAACCTAATCAAATCCATAGAATATGGTAATTCATGTGAAATACAAGCATATTCCTATGCTGAAATGAGCATAGGGAATTCAGTTTCCTGTTGCCCTGAAGAATTCTTTGAACTGCAGGCAGTGAATTGTAATCAAATTTACTGCTGTGTATGATATTTTGTGCTGTCTACATTCTAATGTTTCATATTGTTTTTCCACTGATTTCTTTCCTTTTTTATATAAGGGACCATACCACAAGCCATAATATTCTTTTGTGAAAAAGACTCAATCATATTTTTCATTGTAACAAACTGTAACCTATTCATTTGTGTGTGTGTGTCGTATGTGTTATTTATCTGAAGTTTGTTCATTGTACATGCTCATCAATGAATTTGTTTTGTAATTATTATTATTATAGCTTTAGGTAACATGTATTCCTTGCCAGGAAAGCCATTTTTACGTCCATGTGTATAGTGTTTCTCACTACTACACAATCTATGTACAATTAACAAATTGACACTGTTGTGATTTATTTGCTCACTGGTGGAGCTCATTTAAAAGAAAATACAATATTTCTACCTTCATTAATTATGTTTAACAAATTAAACTATTCTAATCAAATTTACTGACTGAAAATGATAAACAGTATTTTGATTGTGCGAATCTTAGAGCAGTTCTCCCCCTCTTGCCTTGATTGTCTGTTTTATGGCAAGTTGTAGGAAACGAAGGTTTTGTCTATGGCTGTCTTGGAAGCATTGAAATGGGGGAAGAGTTCCACGGTTCTAGCAGCTGTGCAGTTTTGTATTGTCACAAAATAACTTCATTTATCTTGAGGTGGCTGGAAGTACTGAAGAATCAAAGAAAATGTTTCGAAGATGACTGAGCTTGTGAAAACTATTTTACTAATCAAAATGTTTCCTATAACGTGTACAGTTTTTGAAATAATTTTGTTAAAATATAAATACAGGTCATAAAGAGAGCTAGCTTGTTTGCAAGAGAAAGGAAAAGTCTAAAAAAATTCCTTTTTTATTTTAAAGCAGTTGTATTTGCTGTACGAATTTTTGTATTCATTTTTACTGGTACATCAGTTACTGCAAAAACGCATTTGTTGCCATGAAAGCAGTTACTGAATTATGTTGTAAATATTTTGATCCTTTCTAGCAGCACAGCTTTAAGGAGTGTGCATTCTTTTGTACAAAGCTCTATATATTACTTTTGTAATAAAAAAAAGAAAAAAAACTTTGTCGTCTACAGCGAATTGTGAATTAGCACAAAAACTGCTCCTTCATTTTATTTATTTTAAACATGTATTTTTTTTATAAAGTGGTAAATTCTGTTACCAGTTTAAGAAACATCGTTCAATAATTTATGTATCTCTAATACATTTGTTGTCATGTTGACTGAAGGTGTTCTAATTTATAGAGACTGTACCAAACATTTCCTTTTTTTAAAAAAAAATAAGACACACTGTGTCAGAGAAAAAGACAGTTTGGAACAGATATTGATGTATATTAATATATTTGCTTATTAAAAAACTCACTTCAGATCAACTTCTTATAATCAAACTCCTCAATTTGAATGAAAAGTGATTACCATCAATCCCTCTACTTCCACATGTCAGTATACCATTAATGCTAATACTGAAAGTACATGAAGAATCGTATGTTTACAAGAGAAAAATTGAAACTGTACTTTATTGAATTCTGCTGTAGCACGGAAAAACTGCAAAACCTAGATTGCGTGTAATTTGTTTGCTGTGTGTGTGTGTGTGTGTGTGTGTGTGTGTGTGTGTGTGTGTGTGAGTGTGTGTGAGAGAGAGAGAGAGAGAGAGAGAGAGAGAGAGCGCATACATATTGCACAACTATTGATGCGAATACTGTTATATCGTGAGTTAGCTATCCTTAATTTTCAACAGATTGTCAACAATCAGTGAGCAACAACCCTGTTATGTCCTTTGACATTATGTAATAGGTTTCATTGTGAATAGGTATACCATCTCATGTGGTAGGAAATCCAGATTTTTTTTCTTCTACACAGAGAAGGCATTCTGTTGTGTGACACAGACAACATTGGATTATTTGATTTCAAAAGAATGCTGCATCCTGGCTGTGTGTTGTAATAAATCAGTTAATTGTATCAAAAGGATAATTTACTCAGGAAAATTAAAATAAAGTTGAGTGGCTGACTAATACTGTACTTCTCTCGAGGAGACAAAATTCCACAAGTCTGTGCAGGATATGATGGCTGATGTGCAGTGACCAGTTTTTATCCAAAGCACTGGACAAGTTCAATAGTTTTTTCAGAAGGAGAGGCCGACATAGTTTGTCCTCTTTCAGCCATTTTGCAAAGCACTACAATGGCAGTATCGAGGGGTGCACACTTGGCAGTCTTTCTCAAACTATTTTACAAAAATTGAGATGAGATCTCAGGCTGAGAAATTATAGAAATTATTTGGTGATGTGCCCATAGTTTTGTTAATGGTCACAGTTATTGTGATACTTGCATTTCAATAGGACACTGTGTGAAATTTGAAATAGTTTGCAGTGAAAAATAGGGGTTGCTATGATTTTGCATTTGGTGCATGTTGCATAATATGTTGCTGCTTATGAAATTTATCTAAGATATCAATTTTGTGTTAGACTTGGATGGAGGTCTGTCATCAATTTCAGAAAATTGATCTGATGTAGCACACCCATTTGCTATCGTGCATGCTAGTGATAAAGCCGGAATGAAATATACACAACGGATGAAATATACACAACATTCCTCATATTTCATAAACAGTTTGCAATACCAATATGAGATTTTGACAAATGATAGCATTAAATGAGAAGAGTACTTTGCCATCTGGTAGTTACGCCAAAATTCATTATTTGCCATTTTATTCCACTAACTACAGACTTTTTCAATGAAAGAATGTAATTTTTAAGTGCCATCGATAGCTGTGAGTTTTGGAACAACATAAAGTAGACATTAATTATTTATTTTTGTGCCGAGGATGTGATTTTTCATAAGCTATTGACTTCACTTTTCCTCAGTTTCTCATTTAACCCATTGACTTACTCATATTTTACCCCATAGTCACCCCTATATTTACCAATTAAATTTATTTCTTACTCACTTTTCTCAAAATTGTATAACTTTTTTGATAGGATCTCCCTGTAAGTCTTTCCGTACTATTTATTGAAGTGGTGAAGAATGAAGATAATATTGTTTTAGAAGTTTTTGTTGGTGTGGTACACCCAAAGAAATACAGGTATGCACAATAATACCATTATACTTTTCTCTCACTCCTACTGTGATCACTTTTCTTCTTCCTTGCTTTACACATTACACAATTCCTAGAGGGTGTTTTCTTGGAGGAGTTTGGGAGATAAACCTAACAAAACCTGAAAATGATTGCTTATAACTGACAAAATATCGAAAGGAATTGAGTATGTTATACATTGCTAAATATTTAGATTTCTCAGCTTTCCAATGGTAAACAACATGTCGAGCCATCTATTAACAGAGAAGAAGAAACACTTAAGTAGAAGCTATAGCTGCTGCCCGCCTCAGGGTCGGCATTTAACAACGGACTTCAAACCTGCAACCAGTTGTTAGGAGGCTGTATAGGCCAATGATTTAATAAACCACTTTCAGAATTCTCTCACTATTTTGTCTGCACAACATAGTAGTGGGATGACACTGTGTAAACTCCGCTGTTGTGTGGCAAAAGAAGCAAAATTTTAACATGGCAGCAAGAGAAATGTAGGTTTCACTCAAAATTCACCACTTGTGATGCTTCTCTGAAAGTTACAAATTGTTAACAAGCCAGATGAAAATAAACTGCTGCTTTTGTTGCATTTTTAGTGGCAGTCTTTTTAGATAATAAACAAAGCAGAGGTCAACATACAAGTGTGGGCACGATAGGGCTCTCTTTAATATTTACAAAAAATATGAGCACGGGCTTCAGTTTAGACTGGCACTTCCCACCTAGCACTCGACATTTCCCCTACAGCGCCTGCCCACAACCCCGACCACTCTTGCTGTCCCCGTGCGTGCCCTGCTGACTGCACGTCCACCGGCCACATTATTCTGTGTGCGCTCTACTGCCGATAAACCAAACTGTGTAGCCCACAGTTCTCAGTCGTATTTTATAATAATATACATCTAGCAACCAGCATCCCAACCTGCAAATGTCAACTAACATTAACAGCTTCTTAAGAGTGTGGTGTCACTGCTCAGTAAATGAAAAAAGACTTACGCAGACAGTAATATTTTAAGATTTGCGTTATTTTTAATTGATGGTGAATTCAGTGTGAGCTAAGTAAAGTGGGTCGCTTACCTCCGGGGCGGAGTGGTAGGTAGTGTGGTGACTGATTAGAGGATGTGAGATAGCGAATTGGTATTCATGTACAGCATGTGCTACCTAATATGTTCCAAAATGCCATGCATGAAAACTGGATTCTGGTGCTGATACCTTGGGTTCTGTTGGTGACAGAAAGGTAGGATCAAGTGTTCTGGATAGCCTTTGGGCTAGGGACCACTTGCATACCCAACAGGAAAGGATGGTCTTAGTCTACATGGTTACTCTGCAATTCACACTTAAGTGCCTGGTAGAGGGTTCATCGCACCATTTTCATACTACTACTCTACCATTCCACTTTCGAATGGCGCGTGGAAAAAAGGAACACCTAAATCTTTCCGTTCGAGCTCTGATTTCTCTTATTTTATTATGATGACCATTTCTCCCTATGTAGGTGGGTGTCAACAAAATATTTATGCATTTGGAAGAGAAAGTTGGTGAGATAACATGAAACGAGCTGCCCTTCTTTGCAGTTTTTTGATGTCCTCCGTCAATCCTACCCGGTAAGTGTCGCTACCCTACAGTGCAGGGTCAAAGTACGAATATTACACACTTCTTCCTGGTTGTAGAAAATAAGTTGGTTCCTTTTGCATTTGCTGTGGTCAATGGTGGGCCTTAAGGGACTTTAGATGATGGGCGTTTCCATAGGAACCCCCCCCCCCCCCCAAAGAAAAAGGGTTTTTACTATTTTTCACACCAAAACCGAGCTGCAGATTCCAAGATAACTATGCACAGCAAATGGCTGAAATTTTTACAATATATTCTGAAGATTACTATCTCGGAACAGCAAAGGACTTGGAAGAGTAGTTGAATGGAATGGACAGTGTCTTGAAAGGAGGATATAAGATGAACATCAACAAAAGCAAAACGAGGATAATGGAAAGTAGTTGAATTAAGTCAGGTGATGCTGAGGGAATTAATTAGGAAATGAGACACTTAAAGTAGTAAAGGAGTTTTGCTATTTGGGGAGCAAAATAACTGATGATGGTCGAAGTAGAGAAGATATAAAATGTAGAATGGCAATGGCAAGGAAAGCGTTTCTGAAGAAGAGAAATTTGTTAACATCGAGTATAGATTTAAGTGTCAGGAAGCCGTTTCTGAAAGTATTTGTATGGAGTGTAGCCAACAGAGGTTCAAAGTTACCCTGCTTGTACATACAAAATCCAGTGTGAGGCGGAAATGTAGTTTATAAAGAGATATGACATGGAGAAGTATGCGGTAAAATGTCTCCGATATCATCAGAATTGTTCAGAGAATCCCATGTCGTAGTACTGAAGCACATGTAAAATTTGTGTGCATGTAAAATCCGGTCTGAATTGTGAAATTAGTTTTGTATTATTTCAATTTCACATAAGTAAACTATCAAAATTTTACTGACCCATAAAGTTCTTTTCACATGAGTAACCTGCCCTGCTGTGGCAGGGAAAAAGAAGGGAGCCAGTGAAAAAATTCTCCTATCAGAGCACAAAAAAGGCAAATATACTCCTGTTTTAAAGACTCTGACTGAAAGGTGGAGTACCAGTTGCCTCATTTGATGTTCCCCAGCATCCACAAAAAATTTAACAAATTTTAGCGTGCGAACACATTCATACTTTTTTAAGTTGGGAGAGAGGAGGAGACAGTGGCAGTGCGAAATAAATAGAAAAATAATAAATACTGGAGCATAGTTGGCAGTGGTTGTTGTATGCAGTGTTTGTTGTACAGGAAGAAAGAGAGAGAGAGAGTGTGTGAGTGTTTGTGTATGATAGTTGACCGTGACAGAACAGTATTAGGAAAAGAGTGAAGGAGGCAGTGCCAGAGGGAGAGGAATAAAGAGGAGGAGGAAGCTGAAGTGCATGAGGTCCAATAATAATGAGAGAGTCTATGGTTATGACAATGAGGAAGATAGGTAATGACAGTGAGAAGAGACAGCAGCACTGGGAAGGAAGGAATGAGGTGGTAACAGTACGGGAGAGCAAGAGGAAGACAGTGACAGTGATAGGAGAAAGTAGTACTAGGACAGAACGAAGGAGGCTGTGGGTTTGAGACAGGAGGCTGTGACAGTAACAGATAGAGAGACACGAGGAGATAATGGAAATGAGTTGGGTTAAATGTGTGAGTGAGAATGGGCAAATAGGAGTGGATGTGTATGAGCGACTTAGTGATGGACTAGTGGGTGTGAGCAAGTTACAGTTAGGGCAGCTTGTGGGAGTGAGACAAGTTGCATGTTAACAGGAGTGCAAATATGTCCACATTCCAAATATTTTGAGAAGATTTTTAAAAATGCTAAGAAAGGTAGAATGAGGCAGCTGGTACCCCACTTTTCACTGGTGTTATATTGTTTGTTTTTTCCAGTGCTGACAACTCACGTGGGTTGCTACGGTATAAATTTCCATGGATTAATGAATGCATATTGTAGAGGCTGTCGTCTTCAAATGCGGTACATATTTGAAGTAAATAATATGAAAATAATTAAAGCTCTTGTGATATAATGTAATGAGTAGAAGGAAAATGACATTCAAAACATTTAGTAATCATTTGTGATCATGCCTCACATTGAATAATGCAATTAAATATGAGTAAAATTGCTACTGTTAATCAGTTATCATCAGCACACACAGACAACACAACACATTGTCGGGCAATTAGTCACACCTTTGGGATCACTGAGGGGTGCAGCAGTCTGAAACAGAACAATCAACATGAAGTGTTCCGAACGGAGCCAAATTGAAACAATCAGTATTTGGGAGCCGGCGGCAATCTCTTCGCGCCCATACTATAACTAATGTATTGGAAGCTCATAACATACTAATTTATTTACTTAGCTATTAATAATAATATCGACACATATGCACCCTGATGTGCCACCCCACAATGTCAGTATTGCCTCTGGAGCTAAAAAGTCTGACGACCAATATGATACACTCATTAAAAGTTGAAAAAAAATATTCATATCTGTTGGTTGCTTTCTAACAACAGATGGATTCATCTTGACCTGGTATATGGGTGATCTGCCTTTCCTTCTCAAACCTATCCCTCTTTCCTCACTGAGGAAGGAACTAACAGTTCAAAAATGTAGGATCACATTAACTTTTTAAATATGTCCTTCCTGCACACGGTGAGATTCTCTGTTGTTCCACACCACACGTCCCCCATGGCTTTGAGGGCTGTTGTCTCAGTTGAGTTGCAGATGTAGGTACAGATGTGTCAATGGTATAGTGAAATAGCAGTTTTATTTCAATTTACTATATGAATGAACTATACTGGCCTCTCTCACTGCATAGTTACAGTCGTGCATCATATTCACGCTGCAGTCATCCCCTGTTTGAAACTGTAGATACTAATTAGCACAGAAATATTGTACAGTTTCCTGCAAAAGCTCAAAGATAGCTCTTTGTGGAAGTTTCCTCATATCCACATGTATTATTATAGAATGGGTACCATCTTCTAGGTGACATTTTTCTCTATCTTACCTCAATGAGATAAGCTTTTGAAGATGGTGGAAAGCTTTGACGGTTACTTAAAGTAAATCACAACTAATGTACTGCCTGTTAGCTTGACTCAGTAGATAAGACCAGTAGAGAATAAACTGAAATTGTCATTCTTTTGGATTTTAGTTTCCCACCACGTATGTATCCTCTTTTTATTTGCTTGTACATTGTGTTAAAAATGTGAATTGCAGTCAGTATTCCTTGGAGTAGGTGAAAGGCATGAACTAGCTTCTGCATAAAGGTTCTTGGTTCAATATTGCTTTTGTGAGCTGCAACAGGCTATAAAAGTAAATGGGGAAAACTTTCACTATTTATTGTTGAACTTAATTTTTTTTCTAGGTTTGGAATTTGACTTTCAATTCAAGATCCTTACAGTTTAATTGTCCTTTTCCTCTGTAAATAATCAAAACACATACACTTATAACAAATTGCCTAGCCTTCGTTATGTGCTGGAGTAATTTTACTCATATTGTCGCAGAAGAAGCTGAGTAGCACAGTCACCATGGTGTGGTGGTTAGGATACCAGTCTGTTACATGGAGGGTTGTGAGTTCGAAAATCACCTGAACTGTAAAGTTTTAATTTCTATATTCGGTTCGAGTACATTCTAGAAGTATCCACAAATGTCAAGAATCATTGTACTGGAATGTTCTGTAACTGTATATATACCATATATGTTCTGGCCGGAGGCTGTTCGCTCTGCACCCTTATATGTACAAGTGCTGAATAAACCTTTGTTAAGTGAAGTTAGTGTTCGTAATTAATCTACTTACTCCCAGAAATTGACAATATGTAAATATGGATTCTGCAAACAGAAATTGGTTGTCACAAAGTGTACTATTGAACACTGTAAACACACATATAGCGTAACTGCTAGTGTGTACTCTAAGAAAACGTGCAAAGATGAACATGCTTAGTAGAACATCTTTTGAAGCAATCCAGTGGCCAACTGCAGCCTACCATGAATGTCGCTAAACATTCAACCAGGCACCTCTGAGTGAATCGTTAATCTCTCTATAGAGGCAAAATTTGTGTTGATGTGTTGCAGAACCTACAAGTATTGCAAAGTTTGTCTTTGGTAGTCCACAGCAACTCCTACTTCTATATTCTTTTGTGAACTTTTCTGTAGTGAGTCCTGTGTCACTGACACACAAGTGAGTTTTCCTTATTGCCTTCCACTAACTTATCCTGATGGCTGTTCCTAGGGATCTACCTGTGAAAACCTGAGAAATCTGTTGCAACAACACAAAATACCAGTTTTCATCTAGTTTATTTTAATTTTGTATGGCAGTTCTTTGCTACCTACAGACGAACAGCCACTTTTGTACTCTTCATGAATGTTTACCCTCCAGTCTTAAAACAAAATACACCACTGAGGCACACTACTTCGCTCGTCAGCTTTAGTTCACATATAGCGCAAATTTCACATGAATGTAAACAGCTTTGAGACTTTTTGCCATTGAAAACTATACGAATGATAGGTTTCACATATGGCGAGATGTTCAACTGCAGCACTCATTTTAAATAGCTGCTGTAGATGAGTGAGATGTGATGTGGCTTTCTTGCTATCCATGTTATAAGCATATTAGCCTATTGTGTGTTTCTGTGTAGTGATTATTACAGTCCCCTTCTACTTTCTTTTGGTGTTCAGCAGCATTTTTCTTCAATCTGTGCTCAACCAGTCAGTTGTCCCAAAAAGGAGCACATTAAACCTCCAGTATTCTATTGTGTGATCTCTCTTTTTAACACTCTATGTTCTTCAGAAACCCTGCGTACTGTTACTTTCACACCTAAGACCTTTTATTCAAAGCCCTTCTTTAGAGTAACAATCTCTTCCTTCTTGTTTGTCAATAATTCTGTGATTGTTGTTGAACTTGTCTGATTAACATTTCAATTCATATTGCTCTTCTTGACCTTACTGAATATCCCATATCTCAAAGCTCGTCTCTCAAATTTTGTTCCGTAGTCCGAAACTGCCTCTATTCCCACACTAGGTCTGATTTACGAACAGTTTCAGTTGGCTGAACTGATACTTTATTCTGCACATCATCTGCTTGATCTATTTCCTCTATAATCATGCTTATTCTATCCAGAATCCAACCCAGCAGGCATCAACTTGTCACAAATTACATATCTGAGGTGTTTTAGTAATTTTACTTATATTGACGCTTTGATTACTCCCATAACTGATACTACATGGACATGCAACCTGAAAATTCAAATCAGCATCTGAAGAATGTGACAGGGTCCATTGTAGCAATACCGTGTATAAAAAGGATAAAGCATTTCTGCTGTCTACCAGCAGACCATTAATCATTTATGCCAAGAAAATCTGAGAGATCACCACACATGACTGTCACTGCTGCACAGCAGCATCTACCACTCAAAAATGTTGGTGGTAACTTACCCGCTTTCTGTGAAATAAAGAAACCATAATAAAACATGAAATTTTATGTGTGAAGCAAAATATTATGGGTTTGTGTACTTAATGTCATAAGAAAATATACTTTCTTCAGAAATTATTTTATAATGGTGAATACAATAATTGCCAGATACTTTTAAACTACAGGAGACATTATTCAATATTTACAATATTGATAATGTCACATGCAGTTTAGTATTATCCCACATTTGAGGGCACAGAAGTGTACAGCTGCTTAAAGCTTTCATTCATATCAGTGAAGAAACCTACTTCCTGTACAGTAATACCGAAGAGGTTATTTCTCTGTGGCAGGTCTACAAAAATGCAGCAGATATCCATGTTATTGCTTAAGATGTGGGTAGCAACTGCATTCAACCTCCTTCACGCTTGTTTGAGCATCCCGTGCTCAAATGGCCCTGTCTACTATAAGGCTGTGTGAATGCTAGAAGGGAAGTTGTACGATTAACTGTCACTCTACTTTGTACGTCCTGAGTTGTGCAACCCCTATCTCCATGTGAACATCTAAAAATGACAGGGATGATTACCAGCAGTGACGCCCATTTAAAAACAAAAATTGGGAACTTTTGTGGAAGTAAAAATACGAGAGCTATTCAGAAAGTAGGGAACGTTTTCGTCTGACGCCACTAGGCACACACTGCTCACATATATTTTGGTATGTGCGTGCTCGGCAGCTCAGTCGGCATCCATCTGTGACAGCTGGAACGTCTCTTGCATGTCTGGTTTTTTCGATATTCGAATTTGAAATGTGCACTGCAATGGAAAATCCTGCCAGTTGTGGGGTGCTGTCTGTGATACGATTTTTGTTGGCAAAAAACCTAAAACCTACGGAAATTTATAGTGAACTGGGTGAAGTGTACAGAAACAACGTAATGAGTGAATTTTCCGTCTGGAAATGGTGCATTCGGTTTAAAAATGGCCAAACCAATGTTCATGATGAAGAGAAGAGTGGACACCCGAGCATTGTGACTGACGATCTAGTCGCTGAAGTTGATGAAATGATTCGTGAAAACCGTCGTTTCACAATAACTAGCTTTCGCTTTCTTTTCCACAAGTTTCACAGACTTTGTTGTTTGAAATTATCACTCAAAAGCTAGGCTACCACAAATTTTGTGCACGGTGGGTACCCAAAATGCTTACAGAGCACCATATAGAACGGTGAATGGGGGCATGTTGATATTTCTGGAGGCCTACCATGAACTTGGTGATTCACTACTGGATCGAATAGTAACCGGTGACTATGCTTGGGTGAAACACGTCAATTGCAAGACAAAATTACAGTCCATGGAGTGGGGGCACACAAGGTCCACCAAACACCAAGAAAATGTTTGCACCCCTTGTCAGCAATGAAGTTGATGGCAACAGTGTTTTGGGATACACAAGGCGTGCTTCTTATTGATTTTCTCGAACGGGGAGCAACCATAAATTCTGCCCAGAACTGTCAAACTTTGCACAGCCTTAGAAGAGTAGTTCAAAACAAACGCCCAGGAAAGCTGACGTTCAAAATTTTGTTTTTGCACAACAATGCCTGACCTCACACAGCAAACTAAAGAGCTCCTTAATTCATTCAAACGGGAAATTTTCCCTCATCCATCCTACGGCCTCAATATTTTACCACGCGACTTCCACTTGTTTCCCAAGATGAATAACTGGCTTGCAACGCAGAGCTTTGATGATGACGCGCAACTCCAGGCAGGCATGACTCACTGGCTGAAGTCTCAGGTGGCAGAATTTTACGCCGAAGGTATTTCAAATCTTGTCCACCTCTATGATAAGTGCCTCAATGTGTTTGGTGACTATGGGGAACAGTAGTATGCCAGTCGCTCTTACAGATGTATATAATAAATTGTATTTCTTGTACTTAGTATTTTTTTAAATGCCAAAACGTTCCCTACTTTCTGAATAGCCCTCATATAAAACACGACTATAGCTTTCACTGTCACATAAATTCCCTGTGGTGTTGATTGTGTTCCAAATGCTGCAAATACTTTATAATGTCACTATGCTGTCAAGTTCTACAGTGTGCTGTTGTGTAATACCCAGTGGCCAAAATAAAATTGCCCAGAAAAATATTTACAGTAAGACTAGCATGGGATAGACCTCGTTAATGAACATCACATCATGGAAGATTCTGAAAGTGGCCACCCGTTTCACCCCATTTTGCTACTAAGTTTTGCATTGCAGACTTTGCTGGAGGATTTACTAAAACATTCATAGTCTTAGTCTTAAACTCTTCAGGAAATAGTAACATGCACATTCCATCATCTCCTCAGCACATATCTGGGATATTATTAATTCTTGTTCGGATGTTTTGGCTCACAACCATTGTTAAAGTCAGTTGCTTGCAAGATTTTTGGATCTCTTTATACAGTACGTGGACTAATCGTGCATAAGTCAGAGATAAAATTGTTGGTAACAAGAGTGTCAGTCATGTATAAAACCTTACGTGTATCAGAGTAAATCAAGGCAAGTGCAGAGTCTGTGAATCCACACTGAATCTGGTTTCAGTTGCCTGATTACTGCAGTTGTGTGTGCGAGTTGTGCTTGCGTGCGTGCGTGCGTGCGTGTGTGTGTGTGTGTGTGTGTGTGTGCCATCTATTGTTGACAAAGGCCTTTATGGCTGAAAGCTTTGTTTGTGATAGTCTTTTTGTTGTGCCTATTTGTGACTCAGCATCTCCACTACATGAAGACTTAGAACAGTATTTCCTTTGAGAGCACAGACATGAAATGAGGGCATGAGCTGCAAACCCTCATCTCAGTTAAGCAGACTGTATGCTGACTGTATTGCCACAGTTTCCTTGACCACTGAATCCCAATGTTATCTTTACATTGGGTAAAGTGATTTAAAAACCTTGCATGCAGTTCACCTAAGAGAATGGTTGAAAAGTTGTCAGCCAGAATATCTGAACAAGATTTAATAATACTGTGGATGCACACCCAAAAGATGATACAATATTCAGTCCACCAGGAAATCATAAAGAAACACAGCTCTGCTCTTATTTTCCACAGAAAAACCATTAGCACCATTTTGCGTTGCATTCAACTGCTCACTCAGGTTTGCTCTTCTCTCTCACTCAAACATGACGACAGAATGAAATACTTGGGATGTTGGAGATGTTCATGTGAAGACATGTGATCACAAAAATTGGTGCAGTAAAATCACGATCAGCAGCATTTTCTGTGATGAGCTGTTCTCCTGTTTGTTAACAAGGATCAGTGACGCAATAGTCTTACAATTATTTTCCAGGCCAGTTTTATTGTGCCCCACCACAAGCACACACTTTCAGAATTGTTTTATTAATGATGCACCCAATAAAGGATATTGCAGTTACAAACACTATTTAGGTTTATTTTTGTGGAAACGTCCGTCCATGCTGTTGGCCCCACAATGACCTGAATTTATAAATTGTACTACTAAAATTTTCAGTATCCATTGCACATAAGGGCAGGTTCTAAGACTACTACTACTACAATCACAGCAGTATAAGATCTCACCTCAGATTGCACGTACATGGTTGTAGTGATACTTAAGTGTGGAGCGTGGTTTTATATTACGGAAGACTGCAACATTTGTCAGTTGGAACACAGAACTCAGGCTATGCTACAAATCTGTCTGTCACTACAATCAAGCAGGGGAGGGGGGCAGCAATATATGCTGGCCAAAAGTTTACATACTGTATCTTCTTTCTGTTTCATGATCATCTACTTATTAACACCAAAAACAAACCCCGTGATAAGATCTATAGGACACACACCTATGGCCCTGTATGGTGCTGGCTTGTGGTGTAACAGCACCATGTAGGGGCATGTGTGTGTGTATGTGTGTGTGTGTGTGTGTGTGTGTGTGTGTGTGAAAGGGGTGGGGGGTGGCACATGTATGTTTTACCCGGGCTCATCAAAGGACAACTATGAAAGCTAACATGTTTTCCTTCTTTTGTGTGTGACTATCAACTACCCAACACTTCTGCTTTTCAGTGGGTGGTCTCTTTTAATCCTAAAGTGCTTACATTCTCCAAGAACTCTAGGTACTATATTTATCTGCAGTTGTCACATTTCCTGAGACTTTATCACCATAAATCTTACTAAAAGACACATTTTGGAGAGATCTTTAATCCCATGTATGTTAGCTTCACTGCATCCTTAAAGTTTTTCATGTTCACTTCTAAACTTGTGATGTGTAATAATGCTTTGTGTATTTTCAATCTGCGACATTTATGAATTCGCAGGACAAAACAGTAATATTTGTGTGACATCACTGGTCTTGTGCTGTGACTGTGATTTTTGAATGAATGAGTAAATAAATACTGAATGGTGAGCAAATCAAGCAGTGATGTAGAAAACAAACAATCTTGTAATTCATTGGATCACATTCCACGGCTTGTTAAAATAATTCTCACTCAGGAGAGGGAGGGGGGGGGGGGGGGAGAGCTCTAATATGTACATAACTTCTGATATTACAGCACATGCCTCTGTTAAATTAATGAGGATTCTCAGATTATTTTAGAAAGAGTCAAGGCGAAGTTAAGAAATCTGTAAAAAGCAGGATCCACTGCATTCCTGCAAACTCAGCACTATGTCTCTTATGTAATACCCTGAAGGCATTAATTGGTTGTGTGTTATTAATTGACATTTATTTATACCAAATCATATCAAGAACGACACATTTTTTTTTATACGTCTTCAATGGACACTTGCCTCAAAATGGCATACTTTCATAACATGCAAGTTATAATAGGAAAACAATGAAATACGAAAATTCTATATCCACCAAAATGACATTTCTCATGATTTACTTACAACAAAATACTTGGTGTTTTGAAACAGCTTATATTCATAGGCTGTAACTTAAAATACAAAACCCACCAAATATTGGCTTCAGCTGAATAGGACAAAGTCCAATATGATCTCTCTTAAGTTCTGCTTGTGACACAAACGTGACGTGGGATCACTAGCCTGAATAGACTGAGCTTTGAGGAGGCTCATCAGAGCTGTACTCTGTAGAAGCCATGCCCCCAAACTTCTGCTACAGAGAGCTAACTGACATTTCAAGGTTCAGCCTTAAGACAGGCTACTACTCGGTTAAAAAACAACTCTCAATATCAACAGTTCCAAAAATGTTAACTGTCATTATGTAAATTTGTGTGACAAATACTCGAAATGTTTCTTGATAATTTAAATTCTGAAACCCATTATTGAGAAATGTATCTCAATAATTCTGTAAGCCATTCATTATTGAGAAACGTATCTCAAAATATATTTTGCATCGGCTCCACCTCAGATACATAATACAAAGTTAACAGTCCAAACACAGATATCTGCGTTTTAGACAAACAGACAATGAATTGTCTTGCTCCTGTTGCAGTGACCCCGAGTCAGGTTAACAGAGCCCAAATCACCAGCTAACCAGTCCTTGGTATTGGCCTTACGGCTGTCATTTTTAAATAGATGCAGTAGATGCTTGCACACACAGGCGCGCACGGTCATGTGCGCAGCCGCGCGCACCCACCCACGCGCGCGCGCACGCACACACACACACACACACACACACACACACACACACACACAGAGGCACTTAACACACTTTTCGTCAGAAGCTGGATCCCATGTGCCCCTCCATTTAACAGTGGCCGACACATATGTCAGTTCCTGGATGTCAGAGTGCACCTCATGGCAGCCTGGTGGATAGCTGGTTGTTGGTACTCTGCTGCCTTCTCCGTATGACACCAGCTCAGCTGGACATAATCACCTATGATCTAGTTCTTGATTATCCTCATGCAGCTGAACTCAACCACCCAGATGTCTGCTTTGCAGACTCCTTCAAATGTTCAGAGGAGGAGCAACTCCACTGTGCGTTGAAGCCCTGCTGCACCAAGTTGCATGAAAGATACTTCACAACAGCGTTGTGACATGAGGTCTTGCAAAGGTCCCATGATTCTGCAAACAAGCTTGGATGAAATGGTTGGCTGTCTCAATGATGCATCTGATGCAGCATCTGGTGTCTGCCTCCCTTGCATGACTTGTCCTGATGCTGCCCAGGTGTTACAACATGTGGAAAGTGCTACCCTGTTGGAGTTGACATACATGGGGGCTGCCCACACCTTGCTGAGTTGTTCAAAGGATTTGAGGAGACTGCCGTTCCACACGAGGTGCTGGCAGATCGAGCTTTCTCAGTGCCAGTAATCTGTTTTGTCAGACGGTTGGTCCTCTTCCAGTGGCGAATGGAATGCCCGTGGCTGTCTGGCCTACAGAACAGTGGAAGTAGCTCAGAGAGGTGTCTGCCAGGTGGTGGAACCATCTTCTTCTGGCAGCTTGGGTGCAGATGAACAGTCCTTGCACCAATGCATGTGTGCCCCAAGTCCGGATCATTGTACAGGCCCACCAAGAGGACATTGGTAAAGATGAAAATCATCATTGTGGCTTCAGTGGGAGCCCAGCTGATGACATCGAGCTGCTCCTTGAAGTGACACTTCTGATGAATCGTGTACCGTCCAGCTGAGAAGAACTGTGGCCCCATGTATCCTGCATGTGCAAGGCTGGCATGATGGTGTGGCCAGAACCGAAGGTGATTGTTTTGACCACCTTCACCTTTTCCTTGTGGTTGGAGGACACCAGTGCAAGAGAGCAACACTTCTGGGCTTTGAGGTGCAGTCTCATGTGGTATGGGGCTGCTGATGGTGGTATTGATTGGGGCTGCAGACCTCACCACGTCAGGGTGAAGGGCAAGACATCAGCAAAGGCTGCAGCACTGACTCTGTGACCAAGGGTCCGCACTCTGAAGTGAGATGGAAGCTGATCTAGAACAGTGCCTATGGCCATGTTAAACTGCAGAGGGAGAAGCAATCACCCACACAACCCTTCGGAAGACTGCACGGTCATGGACTCACAGGCACTTCCTTCTGCATCTGGCATTACTGCCCTTTGACGCATTCTGCGAACTCCTCAAGTTGGCCATATGCTCTAACGACTAGGTGAAAGGCGTCACTGGCTAGTGAATTGATCGCTTTGATAATGTCCAGTGATGCCACAAAGGCACACCAACACAAACGGACTGAATCAGAGTGTGCGTGTCTGAGATGAAGGTGTTCTCCAGTATCCCAACTCAAAAGATCAAATGCCTGTTAATGATTGTCCACAGCATGTGCAATCAAGAATCATAATCTGAGTTGCCAGTACCTTATGAAAGGTCCTGACATGCTCAGAGCAGACCGTGATAGAGTGAATATCACTGGGGAATGCTGGGGCAGCCTTCTTGGGGAGCACAATGCTTTGGGCAGAGAGGAGGGAAGAGAGAAGTTTTCTCTCCAGGAGGAAGACATTGAATACCTTCTCTAGACCTCACTCAGCAGCCAGCAGAGGTGTGTGGGTGGCTCCTTTACAGCCTGCAGCAGACCCTCTGGATGGCAGGGAAGACACGACCTCTTCTGTGACTGACCACCCGATGCTCTTGAAGTCAACCAGCTCCAAGTGCAGCAGGAGGCAGGCACTAATAGAGCTAGTGGTGGAGATCAGCTTCTTGATGAAGTCTGTTCAGAAGTCCACAAGGCCCAGGATTTCGGGTGGTGGCTGCAGCAGCAGCATGCCAACCAGAAGTTCGTGCCACAGTGTGCTCAGTTCCCGGATTCTGGGAAACTCCCATCAGTGGCCCATACACCTCTGCCGCATTGGTCCCCGAGACCTCTGAGATGGTAGCCACAGTATCATCTTCTTTGGCATCTGCTTCGAGCCTACTGCCTTTAGCACACACAGGAGCATGCTCAGGATGGTTGGGGGCAGAGTCCCCAGCCCAAAACTGACGATGATGTCCAGAGCCGAGAAATGCAGGGCAGAAGCAGAAAGCCCCCTATATGGTCCCAGATGATGGAGTCAGTAGACTACACTGGTTGTGTCATGCTGTCCCCTCCATTTGGGCTTCATAGAGGCACTATTTTCCTTGGTTAAACTAATAATATACAAGGGGGGAGGGGGGGGGGGGGTGTAACTGGGAGTCAGATGGTGGCTTAGGTCTAGGCTAGTCTGAGAACTGTAGTAGGCAATTAATAGGGGAAAAACCATGGAAATAAAAAAGGAGTCACGAAGGTTCGAGTTTAAAGCGTCATTATATCTAAGCCACCAACTTATCAAATGTGAAATAATTTGTATTTATCTTAATCTACATTATTTTCACACTCTGCAGTCCAGTGTTTAGTGGAGGGCAGTCACGTTCAGGCAAATACATGATTTGCACTAATTAAATATGGAACTGCATTTCAATATCAATACTTTTTTGAGAGGTGCATATGGGGCCTGTTGATGGCTTACTGAACTGCTGAAACTGGTAGCAATGATAAAATAAAATAACTTCTAAATCTGCATGGCTGTTTGGCAGATTTCTTTGTTAAATAAAATGAATTATAAAATGTTAGCAGCTGTCCTTTCTCAATTAAGTTCCTACTCAGCGTACTGTGATACCAACAAGAATGGGTATGGTAAGCTGAATTTTACATTTCAGTTTAAAACCGTGTAGCACCTATCTTAAACCCTTTAGTTTTAAAATTGCACAATCATTAATTGCAATATTTACTTCTCTATGTCAATTTGGGATATAAAATGTAGACTGGCAATGGCAAGGAAAGCGTTTCTGAAGAAGAAAAATTTGTTAACATCGAGTATAGATTTAAATGTCAGGAAGTCATTTCTGTATGGAGTGTAGCCATGTATGGAAGTGAAACGTGGACGATAAATAGTTTAGACAAGAAGAGAATAGAAACTTTCGAAATGTGGTGCTACAGAAGAATGCTGAAGATTAGATGGGTAGATCACATAACTAATGAGGAGGTATTGAATAGAATTGGGGAGAAGAGGAGCTTGTGGCACAACTTGACTAGAAGAAGGGATCGGTTGGTAGGACATGTTCTGAGACATTGAGGGATCACCAATTTAGTATTGGAGGGCAGCGTGGAGGGTAAAAATCTTAGAGGGAGACCAAGAGATGAATACACTAAACAGATTCAGAAGGATGTAGGCTGCAGTAGGAACTGGGAGATGAAGCAGCTTGCACAGGATAGAGTAGCGTGGAGAGCTGCATCAAACCAGCCTCAGGACTGAAGACCACCACCACAACAACAACAACAACAACAACATGTCAATTTGTATGAAATACTTGCATTACGATCCAGAAGCTCTGAATGCTGATATAACATAGAGATACCACCTCAAATATTTCTAGGCACTCTGTTCTGTTCACCTACAGCTGCTAAAACACGATCATTATAACTCAAACTTCTACTTACAATATTACATTAAAAAGTATTCGAAACAAAATTAGGCTGTTGCATAGTACTATAGATTCAGCCTGCCCATACTAATGTGCTGCTTCCTGAGCAGGAAGGTGTGGCAGTCATCAGCACGAATCTGCTTGGAGGATTAGTGCTGAGGTCCGGTGTGCCGGCCAGCCTACATATGATTTTTAGGGCGGTTTTCCATCTGCCTCGACAAATGTGGGCTGGTTCCCCTTATTCCGCCTCAGTTACACTATGTCGGTGAGTGCTGCATAAACACTGTCTCCACGCACCCATACACCACTGAGGACTACGGCGGGACAAAGCATCTCCGTCGTTTCTAGGTCCCTGGTTCAAAACACACTCACTGTAAATTTACAAGCAGGCACTAAAAATTATATGAAATATTGTAACATGTATGGGGTATGGGAGGGAGGGAAGGGGGAGGGGGGAGGGAGAGAGGGGGAGGGGGAGGGGGAGAGGGAGGAGAGAGAGAAAGACTAGTGACAATCTGTAACACATTTATTCAATTTTTTTAATTATACAAGTGCTATCAGTGTGGAAGAAAAGCATTAATCAACTGGCTGTAAAAGTCAAACAAATATGCCTGAATTTTTTTAATATATAAAAAGCTTTTAGTTACAGCATGTACCTTCAAATTTCCATCTTACCTAATTATTAAAATACTACAAGATACAAACAGAACAATTACTCAGTTAAACTATACAGGCAACCAAACAACTGATAAAAGAAATATGAAAATTATCTGCAATGGTACATGTACTATCCATTTTTCCCCAATAATCAATTAAACCACATTAAGATAGAATATTATCAAAATATCTCTTTTTTCCAAAAATTCTTCTGTATTTCACAACTGCATGTAAAATCAATTTGTTTCCAACATTTTTCTCTTTAAAATGCTTTTGTTACACATTGAGCTCAGTCTTCAATCATCACAGTTGGAAAGCCAGCACTTATCAGCTGCCTATTCAGATGGGAATCCAAAAACTTTCAATGTACCAGCATCTCTTTTCCGGTCATAAGCTTCCTTATCATCACAAGCAAAGGCCAGCAAATACTGAGATGGGTGCCAGGCAACTGTAAATGTGGCTGCTTCAACTCCAATGTCCACAACTTTATTCCCTGAGCAAACTTCACCTATGTCAATCACCAAATCTTCTGATGCTGAAGCCAGGAGCTGGCCATCATGACTAAAGCTGATTGTGCGCACTGGCCATTCTAATCTGGAATTCAGAGAAATTCCTAAAATGTAACTTCAATTAAATAACACCAACAGCAAACAGAAACAAACAAAAAAACAATAGCTATATTTTCTCACCAACCAGCAGCAGAACACACACATAAAAGATGGTTGTAATTGGCAAGCTTTTGGAACCAGTGACCAGTGGCACCTATTTTAGGTTGAAAATGGGAGGGGGGGAGGGGAGGGGGGTGTTCTAGGAAAGGGGTAGATTTCAGGAAAGCCACACAGAACCGTGGGTCAGGGGAGACTTACGGTACGGGATGAGAAGGAAATAAATTTATCAAAATTAAAAAAAGAATAATAATTATTATAATTTTGTCAATAATTGATTGTTGTTACAAAAGCTATCTTTTGGAATAACTGTTTCCTCAAACAGACAAAACAAATGATAATTTCAGGATTATGTGGCGAAGTCACCCAGATTCCAGGGTCAAAAGTGTCTCTTCTGACCTGAGGATTATGAGTTACATGAACTTAATCACTTACAGACCTATTTGCTTCAACTTTTTTCTCTTGCTTACTAGTTGGTGGAACCAATTGTTTCAAAGACTCTGTTTTATGTTACATATGACACATGTTACATTGGCATGCAAAGGTTTCTACAATAAAAACAGGGAGAGCTCATGTCAACACCAAGGTTAACAGGGTTAGAAGGACAGCTGAGGGGGTCTCCCTCTACAATTTTGAGGCCCCCCCCCTCCCCCCTGCTCCCACTTTCTTTCATTATCAAACTGACAATTCTTCGATGCCTCAGGATGTATCCTATCAACCAATCCCTTCTTTTAGTCAGGTTCTACCATAAATTTATTTTCCCCCCCAGTTCAATTCAGTACCTCCTCACTTGTTATTTGATGCCCATATGATCATTCTTCTATTGTGCCACTTATGAAAACTTCTATTTTGCTGCTGTTGTCTGAATAATCAATTTCTATACTTCACTTCCACACATAGCTACAGACAATTACTTTCAGAAAGCACTTTCTAACATTTAAATTTAAATTAAATGTTAACAAAAGAAACACTTTTCTTGCTATTGCCATTCTGCGTTTTGTATCTTCCCTACATCATCATCAGTTATTCTCTTGCCCAAGTAACACAACTCACCTACTACTTTTAGTGTTTCATTTTCTAATCTAATTCCCTCAGCTTGATTGACTTCGACTACACTCAATCACACTAGTTTTAATTTTATTGATGTTCATCTTTAATCTCTTTTCAAGACTCTATCCATTATGTTCAACTGCTGTTTCAAATCCTTAGCTGCCTCTGATGGAATTACAATGTCATGAGCAATCAGCAAAGTTTTCATTTCTTCTCCCTGAACTTTAGTTCTCTTTCCATATTTCTCCTTGGTTTCCTTCACATCTTGTTTGAATAACATAGGGGACAGGCTATAATCCTGTCTCTCTCCCTTCTCAACTACCGCTTTCCTTTCATGACCTTTGACTCCTATAGCTATAGTCAGTGTGCCAATCACTACACCACCTTGCTCGGTATTTCTACTAGGCTTTGTCCTTTTATCTATTTGAACATCTGCTGTTGTCACAATTTTATCTCTTGAAGCTACCCATTCATCTTCTACCGCAACCCTTTCTCCAGTTGTAGTCAATCTTTGCCTATGCTCCCTCTGAAATTCTTAACAACTTTTGGTTGTTTCATTTTACCCAGATCCCATCTCCATAATTTCTTACCTTTTTGCAAATTCTTCACTTTTAGTCTGCAGTTCATAATGAAACAATTGTGCTCCGAGTCCACATCTCTACCTGAAATTGACTTAAAGTTTAAAATCTGGTTTTGAAATCTCCTGTCTTATTGTTATACAATCAATCTGGAACCCAGGAGTCTTACAAGTAAACAACCTTTCTTCATGATTCTTAAACAAAATGCTTCATCATCTATGGAGCTAGTCCCCATATAGACTTATGCTACTGTGGAGGGCATTGGCTTCAATAATTTCAATATGCTGTTCATAGTAGCTTGCCCATGTTCTTATTTGTTATTAGGCCTACTACTGCATTATCTCTTATCTGATTTTGTGTTGGTAACCCTGCACAGACCAAAAAAAAAAAGGTCCTGTTTTCTTGTCACCACACTTCAACTAAATCTAACTTCAAATTATCAATTTAACTTTTTACATTTTCTCACCTATGTATCTGATTACGGGGTTTAACATTCCACTTTCTGATTCACAGAATGCCAGTCTTGTCTTCTCTGATGACAAACCCTCCTGAGCAGTCCCCTTGTCCGGAGTTCTAAATGGGGGATTATTTTACCTCCAGACTATTTTACTGAAGAGGATGTCATCTTCATTACACCATATAGAAGAGCTGCAGGCCTACAGGGGCAGGGTGGGGGGTGGGGGGGATGCTGTAGTTTCCCCTTGCTTTCAGCTGTTTGCAGTACCAGCACAATAAAACTATGTTGGCCAGCGTTACAAGGCCACAAGGCCAGGTCAGTCAATCATTCAGACTGTTGCTCCCACAACTACTGAAAATGTTGCTGCCCCTCTTCCAAAACTAGAGGTTAGTTTTAAAAGTAATCCTCAAGGCCTCGGCTATAAAAAGGGAAAATTAAATTAGTGGATATCTTGCTCCTTTGAATTTTTCTTTATATGTCAAGTTCATACAGATTATCAAAACAAGACATTTTACAGTAAACGTAATTTACAACAGTAACATTTTTTTTCTGAACACAGAACATATACACTCCTTTGAAAATTGGTTAAATTCCTCCAGTTGACATTTTAGAATGTTTATAGAATGTTCAACACTAATAAGCATGTGAAGAATGGACAAATATCGTCTTGTCTTGATTACACAAATTTTACACTTCACTATTACCGATCTCCCCCCCCCCCCACCCCCCATGAACCATGGACCTTGCCGTTGGTGGGGAGGCTTCTGTGCCTCGGCAATACAGATGGCCGTACCATAGGTGCAACCACAACGGAGGGGTATCTGTTGAGAGGCCAGACAAACGTGTGGTTCCTGAAGAGGGGCAGCAGCCTTTTCAGTAGTTGCAGGGGCAGCAGTCTGGATGATTGACTGATCTGGTCTTGTAACACTAACCAAAACAGCCTTGCTGTAACTGTGAACGGCTGAAAGCAAGGGGAAACTACAGCTGTAATTTTTCCCAAGGGCATGCAGCTTTACTGTATGGTTAAATGATGGCATCCTCTTGGGTAAAATATTCCAGAGGTAAAATAGTACCCCATTCGGATCTCCGGGCGGGGACTACACAAGAGGACGTCGTTATCAGGAGGAAGAAAATTGGCGTTGTACGGATCGGAGTGTGGAATGTCAGATCCCTTAATCGGGCAAGTAGGTTAGAAAATTTAAAAAGGGAAATGGATAGGTTAAAGTTAGATATAGTGGGAATTAGTGAAGTTTGGTGGCAGGAGGAACAAGACTTTTGACCACATGAATACAGGGTTATAAATACAAAATCAAATAGGGGTAATGCAAGAGTAGGTTTAATAATGAATAAAAAAATAGGAGTGCGGGTAAGCTACTACAAACAGCATACTGAACGCATTATTGTGGCCAAGATAGACACAAAGCCCATGCCCACTACAGTAGTACAAGTTTATATGCCAACTAGCTCTGCAGATGATGAAGAAATTGATGAAATGTACGATGAGATAAAAGAAATTATTCAGATAGTGAAGGGAGACGAAAATTTAATAGTCATGGGTGAATTCGAGAGTAGGAAAAGGAAGAGAAGGAAATGTAGTAGGTGAATATGGATTGGGGCTAAGAAATGGAAGAGGAAGCCGCCTGGTAGAATTTTGCACAGAGCATAACTTAATCATAGCTAACACTTGGTTCAAGAATCATAAAAGAAGGTTGTATACATGGAAGAATCCTGGAGATACTAGAAGGTATCAGATAGATTATATAATGGCAGGACAGAGATTTAGGAACCAGGTTTTAAATTGTACGACATTTCCAGGGGCAGGTGTGGACTCTGACCACAATCTATTGGTTATGAACTGTAGATTAAAACTGAAGAAACTGCAAAAAGGTGGGAATTTGAGGAGATGGGACCTGGATAAACTGAAAGAACCAGAGGTTGTACAGAGTTTCAGGGAGTGCATAAGGGAAAAACTGACAGGAATGGAGGAAATAAATACAGTAGAAGAAGAATGGGTAGCTCTGAGGGATGAAGTAGTGAAGGCAGCAGAGGATCAGGTAGGTAAAAAGATGACGGCTAGTAGAAATCCTTGGGTAACAGAAGAAATATTGACTTTAATTGATTAAAGGAGAAAATATAAAAATGCAGTAAGAGAAGCAGGCAAAAACGAATACAAACGTCTCAAAAATGAGATCGACAGAAAGTGCAAAATGGCTAAGCAAGGGTGGCAAGAGGACAAATGTAAGAATGTAGAGGCTTATCTCACTAGGGGTAAGATAGATACTGCCTACAGGAAAATTAAAGAGACCTTTGGAGAGAAGAGAACTAATTGTATGAATATCAAGAGTTCAGATGGAAACCCAGTTCTAAGCAAAGAAGGGAAAGCAGAAACGTGGAAGGAGTATATAGAGGGTCTATATAAGGGCGATGTACTCGAGGACAACATTATGGAAATGGAAGAGGATGTAGATGAAGATGAAATGGGAGATAAGATTTCTGCATGAAGAGTTTGACAGAGCACTGAAAGACCTGAGTTGAAACAAGGTCCCGGGAGTAGACAACATTTCATTGGAACTATTGATGGCCTTGGGAGAGCCAGTCCTGAGAAAACTCTACCATCTGTTGAGCAAGATGTATGAGACAGGTGAAATACCCTCAGACTTCAAAAAGAATATAATAATTCCAATCCCAAGGAAAGCAGGTTGGTTGGTTAGTTGGTCGGTTTGTGGGATTAAAGGGACCAGACTGTGACGGTCATCGGTCCCTTTTTCCAAAAAAAATTAAAACCACCTAAAGAGAATAAAAACAAACAACAGGAAAGACGTCAGATGACACAGGACAAGAAATACTCCGACAGAGATCAGACAAAACAAATTAAAATCACACAGAGTGTGACGATGGTTGGCCGACCATAGAAACAAAAAAGGAAAAGCCGACCACTGGGAAACACATTAAAAACTCAGACTAAAATCGTAGGCCGAAGGCCAGAATCAACACAAAACAATAAAATAAAAAATAAACACTCAAATTAAATGATAAAAACCCCCTGCCGAATAAAACGTAAAACTAAGCCAGCCATAGCAGGGTCATCAGATAAAAGGGCAGGGAGCGTATCAGGCAGCGTAAAGGTCTGTCTGAGCATGGCTAAAAGCGGACACTCCAATAAGATGTGGACCACAGATAAAACGGAGCCGCAGCGACACAGAGGTGGGTCCTCACGGCTCAATAGGTGGCCGCGCGTCAGCCGAGTGTGCCCAATGCGCAGTCGGCAGAGGACGACAGACTCCTTGCGAGAGACGCGCAAGGAGGAGTGCCACACAGTCGTCGTCTCCTTGACGGCACGAAGTTTGTTATGGGTGGCCAGACCGCACATATTCAGCGTCCCAAAGCAAGGAAATGTGTCGGCGGAGGACTGCCCTCAAATCAGTCTCCGGGAGGCCAATGTCCAGAGATGGTGTACTGGTGGCCTCTTTCGCCACGCGGTCAACATTTTCATTTGCGGGTATCCCAACATGGCCCGGGGTCCAAACAAAGACCACAGAGCGGCCGCAACGCGCAAGAGTATGCAGGGACTCCTGGATAGCCATCACCAGACGAGAACGAGGAAAACACTGGTCGAGAGCTTGTAAACCGCTCAGGGAATCGCTACAGATCACGAAGGACTCACCTGAGCAGGAGCGGATATACTCTAGGGTACGAAAGATGGCGACCAGCTCAGCAGTGTAAACACTGCAGCCAGCCGGCAATGAACATTGTTCGGAATAGTCCCATAGAGTAAGCGCATAACCGACACGACGAGCAACCATCGAGCCGTCAGTGTACGCAATGCCAGAGCCCTGATACATTGCAAGGAGGGAAAGAAAGGGGCGGCAGAAGGCCTCCAGAGGGACTAAGTCCTTTGGGCCCTGTGCCAATTCCAGCTGAAGGCGAGGGCGAGGGCGAGGCACACACCATGGGGGTGTACGCAGAGGTGCCCGGAAAGGAGACGGAAGAGGTAAAGTCCCAAGCCCAGAGAGAAGGTCTCAGACGTGGACCGCGATCGTACAACCTGACCGGGGCTGACGTTGTGGCAGATGGACGACCGATCGCGGGAACAGGAGACAACAGTTTGGATGCCCGGGCAAGCTAAAAACATGGGCAGCATAAGCGGCCAATAAATTTTGGCACCTGAACCGCAATGGAGGGACACCTGCCTCCGCAAGTATGCTGTCCACTGGGCTGGTCCGGAGAGCACCAGTGGCAAGGCGTATGCCGCTGTGTAGGATTGGGTCCAGTACCCGCAGTGCAGATGGGGATGCTGAGCCATAAGCCAGGCTCCCATAATCCAAACGAGACTGGATTAACGCCTGGTAGAGCCGTAACAGGGTAGATCGGTCGGCGCCCCAGCGGGTGTGGCTCAAGCATCTCAGAGCATTTAAATGCAGCCAACACGCCTGTTTAAGCTGCCGAATAGGAGGCAGCCAAGTCAGCCGGGCATCAAAAACTACACCCAAAAACCTGTGGGTCTCCACCACAGCAAGGAGTTCATCGGCAAGATAAAGCCGCGGCTCAGGATGGACTGTTCGGCGCCGGCAGAAGTGCATAATGCGGGTCTTGGCAGCCGAAAACTGAAAACCATGCGCTACAGCCCAAGACTGCGCCTTGCGGAGTAGAGCTGTAGTAAAGGCAGAAGTCGTCAGCATACAGGGAAGCGGAGACAGAATTTCCCACCGCTGCAGCGAGCCCGTTTTTGCGATTAAAAACAGACGGACACCGAGGACAGATCCCTGTGGTACCCCGTTCTCCTGGACTCGGGAGGAACTATGAGAGGCCGTGACTTGCACACGGAAGGTATGATACGACAGAAAATTTCAGATAAAGATCGGCAGAGGGCCCCGAAGACCCCATCCATGAAACGTAGAAAGTATGTGATGACGCCATGTCGTATCGTATGCCTTCCGCATGTTGAAAAAGACAGCGACCAGGTGCTGACGGCGGGCAAAGGCAGTATGGATGGCCGACTCCAGACTCACCAGATTGTCGGTGGCGGAGCGGCCTTTACGGAACCCACCCTGAGACGGAGCCAGAAGGCCCCGAGACTCCAGTACCCAATTCAAGCGCCGGCTCACCGTCCATTCGAGAAGCTGGCAAAGAATGTTGGTGAGGCTAATGGGGCGGTAGCTGTCCACCTCCAAAGGGCTCTTGCCTGGTTTCAAAACGGGGATGACAATGCTTTCCCGCCATTGCGACGGAAACTCACCCTCGACCCAGAGACGGTTGTAAAGGTCGAGGAGGCGTCGCTTGCAGTCCACTGAAAGGTGTTTCAGCATCTGACAGTGGATGCGATCTGGCCCAGGAGCGGTATCAGGGCAAGCGGCAAGGGCACTGTGAAATTCCCACTCACTGAATGGAGCATTGTAGGATTCAGAATGGTGGGTGCGAAAAGAAAGGCTCCGATGTTCCATCCGCTCTTTAATGGAGCGGTAGGCCAGTGGATAATTGGAAGAAGCAGAACTAAGAGCAAAATGCTCTGCCAAGCTGTTGGCAATTTCGTCGGAGTCTGTACAAACTGCTCCATTCAGTGAGAGCGCAGGGACGCTGACAGAGGTCCGATAGCCATAGAGGCGTCGGATCTGGGCCCAGACCTGCGATGGAGAGACATGGAGGCCAATGGTGGACGCATACCGCTCCCAGCACTCCTGCTTGCTTTGGCGGATAAGATGGCGGGCCCGAGCACGCAGCCGTTTGAAGGTGATGAGGTGTTCAAGCAGGGATGTCGCTTGTGAGGCTGGAGCGCCCACCGGCGATCTTTAATCGCTACAGCGATCTCAGGCGACCACCAAGTCACAGTACGCCGCAGAGGGGACGCAGAAGAATGGAGATGGCAGATTCGGCGGCAGTAACGATGCCGGTGGTGACCGATTGAACCACCGCATCAATGTCATCAATAGAGAGAGGCTCAATAGCCCACCTGCAAGGGTGCAGAGAAGACATGCTGTGGCAGTGACAGAAAGATCGGAAAGTGGTCACTACCACACAGGTCGTCATGCACTCTCCACTGGACAGACGGTAAGAGGCTAGGGCTGCAGATCGAAAGGTCGATGGCGGAGTACGTGCCATGCGCCACGCTAAAGTGTGTGGAGGAACCATCATTTAAAAGCGAAAGATCGAGCTGTGCTAATAAATGCTCAAGGGTGGCACCTCGACCCTTCGCCACTGACCCACCCCACAGAGGGTTATGGGCGTTGAAGTCGCCCAGTAACAAGAAAGGTGGCGGCAATTGGGCTATCAAAGCAGCCAGGACATGCTGCGCGACAGCACCATCCGGTGGAAGGTAAAGACTGCAGACAGTAACAGCCTGTGGCGTCCACACCCGAACAGCGACAGCCTCTAAAGCTGTTTGTAGAGGTACAGACTCGCTGTGAAGAGAGTTAAGGACATATATGCAGACGCCACCAGACACCCTTTCATAAGCTGCCCAGTTCTTATAATAACCCCGACAGACACGGAGGGTGGGGTTCGCATTGCTGGAAACCAAGTTTCCTGAATAGCAATGCAGAAGAAAGGGTGAAGGCTGATAAGTTGTCGGAGCTCAGCTAGATGGTGGAAGAAACCGCTGCAGTTCCACTGGAAGATGATATTGTCCATGACTGAGAGAGGCGTGACGGGACTTGGAAGGCAGATTATGCCGCTGGGTCACCTGCTGCCTCCAATTGAGCACCGGTGCTAGCGCTATCCATGGCGTCTGAGGGACTGGCGAGATCGAGATCTCACAGGATGTAATCGGTCGTATTTCCTTTTGGCCTCAGTATAGGTCAGTCGGTCCAGGGTCTTATATTCCATGATTTTGCGCTCTTTCTGGAAGATTCTGCAGTCTGGCGACGAAGGTGAATAGTGCTCCCCGCAGTTGACACAGATGGGAGGCAGGGCACATGGAGTATCGGGATGAGATGGGCGTCCGCAATCTCGACATGTGAGGCTGGAAGTGCAGCGGGAAGACATATGGCCGAACTTCCAGCACTTGAAGCACCGAATCGGGGAGGGATATAGGGCTTGACGTCACATCGGTAGACCATCACCTTGACCTTTTCCGGTAACGTATCACCCTCGAAGGCCAAGATGAAGGCAATGGTAGCAATCTGATTTTCCTTCGGACCCCGATGAACGCGCCGGACGAAATGTACACCTCGGCGCTCTAAGTTGGCGCGCAGCTCGTCATCAGACTGCAAAAGAAGGTCCTTATGGTAAATAACCCCCTGGACCATATTTAAACTCTTATAGGGTGTGATCGTAACAGCAACATCCCCCAACTTGTCACAAGCAAGTAACCATCGTGACTGGGCAGAGGATGCCGTTTGTATCAGGACCAATCCAGAGCGCATTTTGGACAAGCCCTCTACCTCCCCAAACTTGTCCTCTAAATGCTCGACGAAGAACTGAGGCTTTGTGGACTGAAAAGACTCCCCATCAGCTCTCGTACAAACTAAGAATCAGGGCGAATAACTGCTACTGCCATCCTGAGACTTACGGTCCTCCCACGGTGTGGCCAGGGAGGGGAACGTTTTCGGATCTTACTTCTGAGCGTTAAATTGAGCCCGAGAATGCTTAGAGACTGCTGGCAGCTGGCCACCAGTGAGAGACGATGTACCACACTTCATTGTGGGTCATCCGCCCTGATGCCACCTACTCCGACCAAGGGCCCTCCCCACGGGCGCCACCCAGCCACAGCAAAGGCCACCTGGCAGGATGGCCATTGCCGGGAGTCCCGATGCCCCAGGGAGATGGGCATCTACTCCTTGGCATACGTGGGGAGTTAACGGCGCAGGCATCAGTAGAGCGATCCCTGTGTTATCAGGGGGCTACAACCAACAGGGTACATGGCGGCCCCACCACAACGGACTGACTACCGTGCTGGATGTTAGGTAACATGTGGTCCATGGTCGCCGTCAGTGCAGAAAGAGGCACTTCACAGTGCAAGGTGTAATCTGCACGAAGGAACGTAGTCATGCCCAAGAGATGGAGAGCGGGCAGGACTGCAATTCAACGGCGAATAAGCTGGCGAAAGGTCTGATCGCAAGATGGACACAATGCACCAAGTAAGGTGCCCTTCCCCAATCGGCTCGCTCTTCGGAAAATTTTGAGAGATGGAGGTCAAACCCAACAGGGGACCATCACATAACGCCGAAACGTGTGAGACTCCTTTTAGTTGCCTCATACGACAGACAGGAATACCGCGGGCCTATTCTAACCCCTGAACCCATAGGGGGTAGGAAAGCAGGTGTTGACAGATGTGAAAATTACCAAACTATCAGTTTCATAATTCACGGCTGCAAAATACTAACGTGACTTCTTTACAGACGAATGGTAAAACTGGTAGAAGCCAACCTCGGGGAAGGTCAGTTTGGATTTCGTAGAAATGTCGGAACACATGAGGCAATACTGACCCAACAACTTATCTTAGAAAATAGATTAAGGAATGGCAAACCTACGTTTCTGGCATTTGTAGACTTAGAGAAAGCTTTCGACAATGTTGACTGGAATACTCTCTTTCAAATTCTAAAGGTGGCAGGTGTATAATACAGGGAGTGAAAGGCTATTTACAATTTGTACAGAAACCAGATGTCAGTTATAAGAGTCGAGGGGCATGAAAGGGAAGCAGTGGTTGGGAAGGGAGTGAGACAGGGTTGTAGCCTCTCCCCAATGTTATTCAATCTGTATATTGAGCAAGCAGTAAAGGAAACAAAAGAAAAATTCTGAGTAGGTATTAAAATCCATGGAGAAGAAATAAAAACTTTGAGGTTCGCTGATGACATTGTAATTCTGTCAGAGACAGCAAAGGACTTGGAAGAGCAGCTGAACGGAATGGACAGTGTCTTGAAAGGAGGATATAAGATGAACATCAACAAAAGCAAAACGAGGATAATGGAATGTAGTCGAATTAAGTCGGGGAATGCTGAGGGAATTAGATTAGGAAATGAGACACTTAAAGTAGTAAAAGAGTTTTGCTGTTTGGGGAGCAAAATAACTGATGATGGTCGAAGTAGAGAGGATATAAAATGTAGAGTGGCAATGGCAAGGAAAGCATTTCTGACAAAGAGGAATTTGTTAACATCGAGTATAGATTTAAGTGTCAGCAAGTCGTTTCTGAAAGTATTTGTATGGAGTGTAGGCTTGTATGGAAGTGAAACATGGACGATAAATAGTTTGGACAAGAAGAGAATAGAAGCTTTCAAAATGTGGTGCTACAGAAGAATGCTGAAGATTAGTTGGGTAGATCACGTAACTAATGAGGAGGTATTGAATAGAATAGGGGAGAAGAGGAGTTTGTGACACAACTTGACAAGGAGAAGGGACCGGTTGGTAGGGCATGTTCTGAGGCATCAAGGTTCAAATGGTTCAAATGGCTCTGAGCACTATGGGACTCAACTGCTGAGGTCATTAGTCCCCTAGAACTTAGAACTAGTTAAACCTAACTAACCTAAGGACATCACAAACATCCATGCCCGAGGCAGGATTCGAACCTGCGACCGTAGCGGTCTTGCGGTTCCAGACTGCAGCGCCTTTAACCGCACGGCCACTTCGGCCGGCGAGGCATCAAGGGATCACAAATGTAGCATTGGAGGGTAGCGTGGAGGGTAAAAATCGTAGAGGGAGACCAAGAGATGAATACGCTAAGCAGATTCAGAAGGATGTAGGTTGCAGTAAGTACTGGGAAATGAAGACGCTTGCACAGGATAGAGTAGCATGGAGAGCTGCATCAAACCAGTCTCAGGACTGAAGACCACAAGAACAACAACATTACTGATTTCGGCTACTGCCATATTCAGATCTGTTACAAGCGAAAACAGGATATAACCAACTAAGTTCAGTTTGCTGACGCTAAATCTATAAAAAGGCGTGGTGCTACATAAGAAAGGTAATAAGTGTTTACATGATTAACAGCCATGCATGCCATAAAATTTTCTGATGTAGTATCAACTTCAAACAAAGCTTGTAGGTACATTGTAAGTGTCGGTGATGAAGAGAATGCATCTAGTAATTTACACAAAGAAGCTGAGGCCAGCAGAGGGCACCATAGCAAGGGTACATGATTAATAAGTATCACAAATGTAATGGTTAAAATGCAGTATGCATAGTCATTAATTAAAACTACTTCACATGGGGAAACGAGAATCTGACAATAAAACATGTACTGACATACCATACTAGGAATTAGATTCATACTCAAAACCCACATAAAAAGTGCAAATACTAATAATGTGAAGCTCCTAGCCTGGCAAAGTAAAACATACAACTGTGTAAAAGCCAGTATAAAAAGTATAGGATTAAAATCACATCCATGAAACTACATCTTCCAGTGTGACAAAACAATAACCGTAACCGTAATTGTAAGGTAATGAATGAAACAGTAACTATTAATTTAAAAAATCGATAGGTGATAATACATCCAGAATGGGATCTCAATCGCAACACGTCGTGACTTCTCTGTGTGACATTTTTGTTTTCCTATGGCGGAACGTGTGGAGAGAGGACCACTCTCCCCGTCACCGGCATCTGGTGCACATGACCACATGCCGAGCTGCTGGGGTGATCGATGCTGCTCAGACTAGTAGGTTTCTGAATACGTCAAAATATGCATTTAGGTTAAACTCATTCTGTCCATTCAGCAGTAATTCTTGTTGCCATTATCTGTGTACAGAAATCTCCATTTCCTCGAGTAGGTTCGGTAACTTCCCCTTTGGCACCATATGCAATTCTTTCATATTATCCTCTATGTTTCCTGACAAATGTTTTTCTCTGTCCAAATGTGTACCGAAAGCACTCTTATTTTTGTTATACATATGCTCTCTAAAATGAGTCTTGAAATTCTTTCCTGTCTGACATACACAAAACTTGTCATACTCCTGGCATTTTATCTTATAGACACCAGATTCCAAATATTTGTTGCTGTTAGCAGCTTTGTGGCATAGCCTACAACCATTTGTACTTTTCGTTTGAAATCACAGTTCTGTTGGAAAATGCACCACTCTATAACACAGCAACAAACTTCTTGCTCTTTGGTTCTGCTGTCTCCTTCTTGTCATGTATTTTTGACTTTAGTTTATTATAAAAGTTTCGTTACATCATGGTCCTTATTTGCGTTTGGCTCTGCTACTTGTCTGATCACCCTTAATTCTTCCACCTCGTTCTTAGGGGTGAGTGGCAGTTTTAGCATCCTGTAGATCATGGCTCTGAAGTCAGCCCATTTATGCTTCTCAGGGTGACACGATTTCACATTTATAATCGTGTCTGTAATAACACTGTTAACGTTTATGTTGCACTTTACTTGGCGTAGACTGGGACTGTGCCCTAGGCATGCTCGATGTTAACTGACTGGGCACGGCCCGTGCTGCCTGAGTTGTTGTTGTTGTTGTTGTTACGCTGGCAGAGGTCGCGTCTGAATTCTCGCGTGCCCTCTGGTGGATGGGACTCTACTTGCGGCAACTACCGTCCGTAAAGGCCAAACGGGGTGTTGACGACCGCCAGCCGTTTGGAGTCCTCATCAAGTGGTATCTGATGATAAGCCTCCGAAAGATCGATTTTCGAAAAATATTGGCCTCCCGCCACGGCGGAGAACAATTCATCGGCACGAGGCAAAGGATAGGTGTCCACCACCAATTGGGAATTAATGGTGGCATTGAAATCGCCACAAAGACGTAATTTTCCCAAGGGCTTCCTTACAATAATGAGGGGCGAAGCCCACTCACTAGAAGAAATGGGAAGAACGACCCCTAGGGCTGTCAGCCGGTCTAGCTCTTCCTTTACCTGAGGGCGGAGAGCCAAGGGGATCTGCCTCGCGCGTAGAAAACGCGGGCGAGCCGACGCCTTCAACGTTAAGTGAGCTTCAAAATCTGAAACATGCCCCAGGCCCTCCTCAAAGATATCTGGAAAGTCTGAGATCAAAGATTCCAATGATTGATAGGGAACGTCTTCGGAAACCAACTGTATGGTGTCAGCGATAGAAAAACCGAAAGCTTGAAAGGCATCCAGGCCAAACAGGTTAGCGGAGCTCGCGTCACGGACGGTAGTGAATTGACCCAGTAGGGGAATGAACTGTTTACCATAACCCCGTAGACGCCGGTAAACTGGCGCCAACGGGGGCGATCCAAGGTCGGAATAAGTTTGTGCATTCAACAACGAAACTGCCACGCCCGTATCTACTTGCAGTTGTAACCGGCGCGACAGAACCGACACCTCGATAAGGAGTTTGCGTGCCGATGCGTCAGGAGCCTGGCCCGATGAAACTTCCTGAATGTCAACGTCCATGTCCTCTGTACCTGCTTCCTTTGATTCTTTTGAGGCTGAGCGGCAAACTTTAGCAATGTGACCTTTTTTATTACATTTGCGACAAATGGCCCAACGCTGGGGGCACTCTGACCGATCATGATGTATATAGCACGATGCACAGGATGGCAACAGGGGCCGGCGGCCGGAATTCTGTTGACGCGCCGTGCGGGAGCGGCCGTAATGGCCGGATTGTACCGCTCGCACGTCGTCCACCCCGGACGCAGTGGACGCGGCCGCGCCGCCCTGAACCGCCACGACGTTGCACCACGCTTCCAGCGTCTTCTAACTGCAGGGCCTGTTGCCGGACCTCCCTATCAGGGGCCGAACGAACAATGACGTCGCGTACCATAACGTGGACATACGACTCTCGCGACTGCTCCGTGACAAAATGACACTTGCGACTAAGACCGTGCAGGGTAGCGGCCCACGCCCGGTAAGACTGATGGGGCTGTTTCTTGCATTGATAGAACTCGACCCTAGCCGCCACAACATGCGTGTGGCGGCGATAACATGAAGACAGCAATGAACACAGTGCGTCAAAAGACAAGGACGAGGGTTCCTGCAACGGCGCTAGCTGCCGCAAAACTTGATACAGCGAGGGAGATATCCAAGACAAGAAGAGAGCACGACATACCTCCGCATCGGCAACATGAAATGCCTGGAAATGCTGCCGAAGGCGATGTTCATATGCGTCCCAATCCTCCGCCGTCTCATCATACAGGGGAAAGGGAGGAGGGAACGGCGCTGTAGCAGACTGCGTGGAGAGCAACGCCGGAAGCACTTGTTTCATGGTGGCCATGAGCTCCGTCTGCTGCTCAACCAAAACCCGCCCTAAATCCTCCATGCCGTGGAGAAGCTGCGAAACCGGAACAGCGACGCAAAACACGAAAGAACGACCCTACTCGTCGCCAATTGTGTAATAACACTGTTCACGTTTATGTCGCACTTCACTTGGCGTAGACCGGGACTGTGCCCTAGGCATGCTCGATGTTAACTGACTGGGCACGGCCCGTGCTGCCTGAGTTGTTGTTGTTACGCTGGCAGAGGTCGCGTCCGAATTCTCGCGTGCCCTCTGGTGGACGGGACTCTACTTGCGGCAACTAGCGTCCGTGACGCGCCGTGCTGATGTGCGCCTCCCGCGATCTTTCTGGTGGCTACTGCAGTGTCAGTAGCTGTCGTCTTCCTAAATATGCTAATATTATGCTGTCCATCTCTTTTAGTTAACCTAAGATCCAGAAAACTTATTCTTACTTCTTCTTCTGGTTCCACTGTGAAAATTTTTTCATGCATCCCACCAATTCTTCCTGCTACCTCACGTATTTCATTTTTATCGTCTTTGTACAGTAGAATAATGTCTGCATAAAGTCTGTAATAAACATTTTTTTGCAGATAGTGTTAACTAAATATATGTCACAATTAAATTTTATTACAATGAAACAATAAACCATTTAAATAGGCAACAGCCATAAGATCAGTTTTAGAGTAATGTGAATTACCTCATTTCCAAAAATTCATATCTTTTTTCACAGTCAGATATCAAAGTTGAAATTTTTACAGTATGTTGCTATTATATAGGGGTACAAACTGTGCAAAAATCATATTTTTATATTCAGTCCCACCTGAGATAACTAACTCCAAACTCTACAAAAAATGAAAATTTTCAAATTTCAAAAATTCATAAAAAACTAAGGAAATATTTGTAAGTGTTCTTGCTCTATATGAGGCTAGTAATGTATGATATCTAACTATAGGAAAAAAATAGACTCTCATAAATCACTCCTTGTTTCTTATTTTTTGGGCCTAAAAAGTGGATTTTTGAAAATTTGGATTTCAAACTTTGGAAGTCATTTTAACTGGTAATTTTTGAATTTAGGGTATTTTGTGTAATAGACAAGGGTGTAAAGGACACTTTTCTAAAAACAATCATGTCAATTGCAATGTTGTAACTTAAACCAGTGCAGAGATATTCACATTTTTCCTAATGTCTCTAACCTGAAACATCGTCATGTTCTTACAAACGAGAAAATGGCTGCCATTCAGTAAAAAAAGAGGAAGGAGAAGAGAGAGAGAAACATTTTGAACTTCTCAATTATAGGGTAATCACATAAAAAAAAAAGTTTAAAAATGGTAAAGCACCCAAATTAATTTTTATTGGACCACTTCATTTGGATTGACCCTAAAGGTATACACTATATTTTCTACGATGTTTATACTATACAGTATATAGCTACCAAATTTCACATAGTTTGAATGGTAAATAAATAACTGCTAATTTATTTTCAATATGTTAGCAATATTGCTTTGTTGAAAATGATACCAGAGATGAGCAAGGGGGAGGAAGGGAAACTGGCGTGTTCTTGTTATTTGTTCCTAGTAGCTTAATGCCTGTAACAAAAATACATGAGTGCAGGGATGCCACTAATTTTACTATTTTGTTATATGCAATAAACCAAGAACCTATACTTTTGAAGTACAAGTACTTTTGTTAATCCACACTACTTAGTTCAGTTCTTCATATTGGAGAAAGAGACAATTGTAAGAACACAGAGAATTAAATCAGTTACAATAACTTCTCAAAAAATTAGAATCATTGGTCTAGGATACAGGTAATGTGTGTCATTATTGAATTGAACATGTAACCATATCATTTTGCAAAAGGGAAGGTAAATATTCAATGTAAGGTGCTGGCAATTAATGTAACTGTTCTGCCTCAGGTTCACCTGTGATTTGTTTTTATTTTCCTTATTGTAAATCTGATTCATAACACGTTTTCATGGAAGAGGTCATTGTCAAAGTGCTCACATCAGGGCTAGTGAGTGGCATGTGAATGTATCCATTCAAAATGAGACGAAGGAAGATAGATTTGGGATTAACATCTGATTGACAATGAGGTCATTAGAGGTAGAGCCCAAGAACAGACTGAGGAGCGATGCCGAAGGAAATAAAACTCAGTGAGTAGGACCCCACGAGGAATGATCAAGTGTATAGCCACACTCTATCAGGAGGAGAACGGGGGGTGAGGGGAAGAGTGGAGTGAAGCAGATAGACAGAAGTTATTGAGTCACTATTACCTGTGCATGATGACAATTTTGTGTGTGTGTGTGTGTGTGTGTGTGTGAGCGCGCGCGCGGCGGGGGTGGGGATTGGTTGGGTGAAGAAGGGACCAAACTACGCGGTCATCAGTCCCTCTGACCTTGGATTAACTAAAACTGATTAAATCCCACTTTAGAAGAGGGAACCACAATGTCCATAAAATGATAAACTATTGACAGGGAAGGACGGAAAAGGGTGGAAGAAGAGGTGAGGGAAAGGAAGTGATCTAATGACAGGGGCATGAAGGAAGAAGCAAAGGAGACAAGAGAGATGCTCAAGACATAACAGACCTCATAAGGAAAGGAGTGGGAAGGCAGAGGGCTGGGGTGAACCACCAAGCCCAGTTGAAGCCAATCCAGTCGGGACAAAGGGGGGAGCAAGAGGGCCTGCCATGCCCTCCACTCACCGATAAGGTGGGAGTCCCCTATCTTAAATAAAACGATAAAAACCCCTATCACAAATAAAATGTAAAATGAGATCCGCTGCTGAGGCATTGTCAGCCAACACCAGGGGTAGCGAGTCTGGAAAGCTAAAAGTTCGTGGCAGGACGGCTAAGTTGGGGCAGTCCAATAAGATGTGAGCCACAGTCAGCATCGATCCACAATGACAGAGAGGGGGTCCTCATGACGGAGGAGATAACCGGAGTCAGCAATGTATGGCTGATGCGGAGCCAGCATAGGACGACAGAGGCCTTACGAGAGGCCCGTAAGGAGGACCGCCACAGAGTTGTAGAATCCTTAGTTGCCCTGAGCTTGTTCGGCGAAGAAAGAGGGTGCCATTCTGCATCCCAAAGGCCCAAAACCTGACGACCTAATGCTGAGTGAAGGTCTATTTCTGGAATGCCAATAGTAAGAGATGGCCTGGTAGTAGCTAATTTAGCCAGTCGATTGGCAAGTTCACTGCCAGGAACGCCAAAATGACCTGGGGTCCAAATGAAAACCACCAAGCATCCACAATGAGCAAGGAGAGAAAGGGAGCCCTGGATGGCGATGATCAATGGGTGGCGAGGGAAGCACTGGCCGATAGCGTGCAAACCGCTCAATGAGTCACTACAGATAGTGAAGGATAGTCCTGAGCAGGAGCAGATATGGTCCAGTGCGTGCAAGATGGCTACCAATTCTGCAGTAAAAACACTACAGCTATCTACCTGTACATCGCGCATAGGTGTAAGCAAAACCAGTGTGGCCAGCAACCATGGAGCCATCAGTATAGATCACTTCTGAACCCTGAAAAGAACTGAGGAGACAGTAGAACTGGTCGTGAAGAACCATTGGAGGAACAGAATCCTTTGAATCGATTGAGAGATCGAGACAGAGCTGTGGCCGAGAGATGCACCATGGAGGGGTACGTGTGTGAGTGGAGAAAAGAGGCGGTAAAGGGAATTGCTGGAACTCAGAAAAGAGTGACTGAATGTGGACAGCCCATATTGTGGCTGCCGCTGCGACAGGGTGGTCTCTGTGTCAGGATAAAGGAGACCACAATTAGGGTGCAGTGAATGCGGAGCAGGTAAGATATCAGCTGTCGTTGGCGCAAAACTTGCAGTGGTGGAATCCCCGCCTCTACGAGAAAGCTAAGTATGGGGTTAGTCCGGAAGGCACCAGTCGCAAGTCGGACCCCACAATGGAGGATGGGGTCTAGTATCTGCAACGTCGAAGGCAACGCAGAACCATACACAGGACTTCCGTAGTCTAAACGAGACTGGACCAATGCTTGATACAATCGCAGGAGAACAGAGCGGTCTGCACCCCAGGAGGTATTGCACAGACACCTAAGAACATTGAGATGGGACTAGCGCGTCCTCCTCAGCTGGCGAAGATGAGGGAGCCATGTCAACTGGGCATCGAAGACCAGACCCATGAAGTGATGGCTGTCCACCGCCTAGAGGGGCTGGCCATCGAGGAACAGTGCCGGATGGGGATGGACTGTACAGCGATGGCAGAAATGCATGAGACACGTCTTGGCTGCCGAAAACTGAAAGCCATGGGAGAAAGCCCATAAGTGAGCCCGGCAGATTGCCCCCTGTAGACAGCGTTCTGCAGCGCTCATTACAGAGGAAGCGATGCAAATGCAAAAACCATCAGCCTACAAAGAGGGGGGACACTGTCGGCCCAACAACTGTCACCAGACCATTAATGGCTATGAGAAAGAGAGGGATGCTCAGCACGGAACCCTATGGAACTCCATTTTCTTGCCGATGGGGAGTGCTGTAGGAGGAGCCAACTTGGACCCGATAAGAGCGACAAAAAAGAAAGTTACAGATAAAAATGGGCAGAGCATTACGAAGGCCCGATTCATGAAGGGTGGTGAGGATGTGGTAGCGCCAGGCAGTGCCATAGGCTTTATGCAGATCAAAGAACATTGCAAGGAGGTGTTGTCGATGGGCAAAAGCCGACTGGATAGCAGACTCCAGGTGGACCAAGTTATCCACTGTAGATCGGCCACAGCGAAAACCACTTTGAGTCGATGACAAATGGTCGCGGGATTCAAGGATCCAAAACAGCCACCTACTCATGATGCGTTCAAGGAGCTTACAGAGGGCTAATTGGATGGTAGCTATCCCACTGAAGAGGTGGCTTCCCTGAATTCAACACCGGAACAACAATGCTTTCCTGCCACTGGGTAGGAAAGACTCCCTCACCCCACAGACAGTTGAAGAGGGTCAGTATACGATGGTGGCCAGCCACCGGTAAGTGCTGGAGCATTTGGTTATGTATCTGATCCGGTCCAGGAGCCGTGCAGGGACAAAGGGCGAGGGTGTTGGCGAATTCCAACTTGCTGAATGGGGCATTATATGGCTCTGAGTAGTTAGAAACAAAAGACGAAGGCAGTCGTCCTGAGTGCTCTTTCAGGAGAAGGTACGTGGGCAGATACTGAGCCGATGCCAAAGCTTGAGCAAAGTGTTGAGCGAAATTTTCTGCTACAAAGTCCGGATTGGTAAGGACAACACCATGCACAGAAATTCTTGCAACCCCAGTGGGAGGACGGTGGCCAAACATCCGCCTGAGTTTCGCCCAGACTTGTGAAGAGGGGGTGTGTGGTCCTATGGCAGCTACATATCATTCCCAGCAAATCCGTTTCTGAAATTTGATAAGGTAGTGCTCCGGGTGCGGAGTCATTTAAAGACCAGAAGAAGAGCAGTAGAAGGGTGCCACTTGAAGTGTTGAAGAGCAAGGCGGCGGTCTTTTATGGCTGCAGCACTTTCCGGAGTCCACCAAGGGACCATCTTCCGGCGGGGGGAATCTGAGGAAGAAGGGATTGCTGAAACTGCCGCTGAAAGGGTGGCGGCAGTCAAAGCCTGTGTAGATTGATCAACACTGTCGTGTGGCAATACAGGGGGGATGGGAGCAGAGGAGAAGGCACCCCAATCAGCCTTAGATATGGCCCACCTGGGAGGGTGACGGAGCGAGAGACACTGAAGGAAGGTCAAAACAATCAGGTAATGGTTGGTGTCACATAAGTCATTGTGGACACCACACTGAATGGAGGGAAGAAGGCCGGGACTGCAGATGGAGAGGTCAATGGTAGACAAAGCGCCGTGTGCCACACTAAAGTGTGCGGGAGCACCTGTGTTTAGTAAAAAGAGGTCAAGCCCTGCCAGAACAGATTCAACTGCCCTGCACAGTGCAGTAGTAGTATGACTACCCCAGAAAGAGTTGTGGGCATTAAAGTCCCCTAGTAGCAGGAAGGGAGGAGGGAGTTGTTGAAGAAGGGTGGTTAGGGCAAGGGATGTGGGCAGTCTGTCAGGTGGGAGGTAGAGATTACAGATTGTGATTGGAGTGGCCAGATGGACCCTGACACAAATGGCTTCCAGAGTGGTATGGAGGGGAACCCATTTACTAACAATGTCCTTTCGGACCAAGCTGCAAAACCACCAGAAGCCCGCAAGGGGCCAATTCGGTTCGGACAGAAAGCGTGGAGTCCATGAAGGGCAGGTGAGTAAGAATTGACAAAATGGGTCTCCTGGAGTGCAATACAAGTGGCAGAGTAGAAGGAAAGAAGGAGCTGCAACCCTGGAAGGTGACGCAAACATCCATTACAATTATACTGGAGGATTCTCAAGCTGGATTCCAAATGGGAAGTGAATGGACCAGAGTCAGTCACACTGCTGAGTCGCCATCCGTCACCGATATGGATGGGGTAATATCCATACAGGTGGGGTCAGACTCTATTGGTTCATTAACTGGAGGAGGGGAACGCTCCACCTGAGGGGGTACCAGAGGGGCCTTGCCCTTGTTCTTGCGTTTCTGCTTCTTCTCTTGGGAAGGAAGAGAAGGGCAGACTTCAGCGAAGGCGGGCACGGAATTACACCGGGCAATCTTGGCACCCACCAGCCGCGGGTCATGCTGCTGATTTGGAGCAGCAGATCGCCTTTCAGGGGGTTGCCGGGAAGAGGAGTCCCAGGAGGGAGCTCCAGTACCGGCGGACGGCGAAGGAGAGGAACACTTCTCCAGCGGGGGTGGGGGAGCAGCACCCGAAGGGGTGGATATGGGTAGTGATGGGGAGGGGGAGTTGGAGAGGAAGGAGGAGGCAGAAGGCATCGGGCAAATGGGGTGGGGCTGGGAAGAGGAGCAGGTAGGAGGGGGAATGGACGTAACTGAAGCAAAAGTAGAAGTCATAGACACAGGATGGAGCCGGTCATACTTTTGACAAGCCTCAGTGTAGGTGAGCCAATCTAAGGTTTTGTACTGTTGAGTTCTCCTTTCTTTCACAAACACCGGGCATGCAGGCGAGCGTGGAGAATGCTGTCCATGACAATTTACACACACTGGTGGGGGAGCACAGGCACTCCCCTCATGGAGGGGGTGCCCACAGTCAGGGAAAGAGCATAGGGAAGCAGATGCAGGAATCCCACATTGTTGTTCTACACATAGTCCTATGGGAGGAGATTTGCCATTGTTTTTCTCCAACCTTTTATGAAGTGTCAAGCGTGTATCTCTGCCCTGTGATGAGTGCTTGTACAGCATAGTTTTGAGTTTATGTTGTTATGGATGAAGGGAAGGGACAGGGTGAAACCTGATGCCGGCACACAGCCTAATCCTCTCATATGGCACCAAGGCAGCCACAGAGCTGAAAGTGCTCATCCAACAGACAAATCGCCATCAACAGAGTCACATGCCCTTGCTTTATGTGACACTGTAGAGAAGTCTGGAATTTAATCCAAGTCACTGGCACAATGACTTCCTCTCCTCTACTTGCCTGCCAAATACAAGCAGTGAAAATTTTCTACCACCAGGATTCAAACCACAGGGTGTATACATGGACAACGAAAAAAAAAAAAATTCCCGGATTTTTCCCAGTTAAAAGTACACTTCCTCCTGGGTGAAAATACACTTTTTCCGTGTTAAGTGAAAGTATACTTTTCCTGGGAACTGTAAAAGTTATCAGTCTTTTGAATGGTTATGGTTTTATACACAGGCGTAGAATTTCCCAGCACTTTCGTAAAAGAATCTCAGGGAACAAAACACATTTTGGGAAGATATCTGACATGCAGTAACATGTAAACTGTATTTTCGTATTATGAAAGTATAAATTCGAATTCCACCAATCATCATATGTTACTTTCCAAAGCATTTAAATCGAGATTGTGATGTGCTTTTGTTAGCCAGTCATAGCTCACGTCATGTGATCTCGCCAGCCGACAACAGCGGATATTCAGAACATAGGGCACGTGGTGTAGTCAGCCAATAGCAACATCACTGTTAAGTAGCGCGAACACACAAATAGGAAAAGTTAATGGTGTAAATTAATATACGCAGTGTTGCTACAAGAAAAGAAAAGCTTTCACATACAATGTTGCTGCTGTTTGCACGTGTTACACTTTAAGATACATCACACAAATGTGCCAGTAAAATTTTTAAGAACATAATTGTCAGATCTTCTGGACTTGAAATTATTCTAAATCATCGTATTCAAAGAGCTGATTTTTAAATGAGAGTCAAACGCTCTGTGATTTAAGATATTCATCGTCCATTCTCACACACAGTTCATCTTGCGTAGAAGGAAATTTACTTTGAAAGTAACACTTTTCAAACCACCATTCACAATATTTTCTCGCGACCTGTTAGAAATAGGTTTGTTTCAGCAGTTGCCAGAGAGTGCCAGATAACAAGCGTCACGGTGCTTACGCAGTTACGATGACGCAGGAAGCCCGTATGTTCGCATGTGTACAGCATTAAAAGATCTTACATTATATCACAGAGGAAACAAGACATTAGAGGATACTCCAAGAGCACGGGAATTTTGTGAACCATACTAAAAGGCATAATTCAGCTTGAAATGCACATTCGTATGTAAATTTTCTTGGAGTACCAGTACTGTATTATCTCATTGGTTCTTTATTATGGCATAATGCCATGTGTGCTAGAAGATGAAAACGTGCACTTGAAATGCAGCGAACAGTTGAAACTAGCCAATAGTGTGGAATTAAACGCTCTGTTTCAAATAAATTGGCTGGCTCAGCGGAAAAGTTATTAAAGTCAAATTTCTTTAGCAAATCGATAAAAATACTTCATTGTTCTCCAAGGCGATTAATGCTTGACTGTCAGAAAGGGGACATAAAATCTGAAACTAATAACGTATTTTAGCCTTCCATAATTATGCAAATGTATTTTAACGGACTTCAAAGCTCCCGGCCACAGAAATCTGTTTTGTTTTCATTTGACGTGAGAGAAATAAACGAACAGGAAACAGCAAAATCACTAAACGTGAATACGGCTCAAGTGGAGACCACCACACTACGACGCAGACTGCTCTGTTTATCAGTCCTGGATCTACGATATTTCCGAACCGGGGCAATACTAGATAGTGGCCGCCCCTCCCTCTGGCGTTCGAGATACGATGCCAAAAATTAAATCGACTTTCCAAAAAACATTCATTTTGTAGCACGCATCTTTCTGAAGAGTCTGATACATAAAACCTATGTATGAGAGGAAATGTAAGACATGTTATTTGGTCTCAAGTGTGCCAAAACACAGTGCCATGCATCTTCACACAGCATTCTTCTGTCGCACATCACTGTACTTCACTCTATTGAATTCAAATGTGTATACTTTGTAATGGATGCCATCAAACTATATTCAGGATAGTAGACATTAAAATGTCCTGTGGTGCCTCTCCTGCTCCAAGTCAGCCGTTTTGACATCTTGTCCCTCTTAAAAAAAGAAACATGCAATTAATACTGGATGGGATTACTTGTAATCAGGAGATCAAGAACTCTTCAGAAAATCTGCACTCTTTATTGCCTATTAGCTAATAAGTTGCTGTTTTGTGTGACATAAAATTTAACATAGGATACATAAAACCAGTGAAGATGAGAGACAAGCAAGACGGTACACATTTCTTCAATCCTTAAGTCCTAGCAAATTTTTCTCCCTAATCTTGCTTTGGGTTTACATAGCGTGCTTTCCTTCCTGCGAAAGAATCTATTACATCATGAAAGTTAGTCAAATGTTTTGCTACACGAAAAAACAATGTTGTCTAATACTGAAAAAGCTGTTAATACAAATAATACCCAAGACTGGTGTGGTTTCTCGATCTGATTACGTGTATTTTGCCACTGTGTGCTAGATAAAACAAAATAGACATGTGTAATATTACAGAAGTTTTAATACACACCAAATAAATGAGACTGTTTTGGAACAAATGGTCATTTTTATGGGACAACAGAACATGATTTACGAAGAACGAATATCAAATGCCAAATAGGCTTACCACAAGCAAAAAGCTTTATGTTAGGTAAAAGTTTACATTTCATTCATATGCTCCAACTTCTGAAGCATGAGATCGAAAAGTAGTAGTACGAAATTTTTATATAAATTTGGAATCGTCATATTCTTCTATAATTCGTGTGATGTCCCCGTTTCTTCTCCTTCCTCATTATAATGAAGAACTTTGTCATCACTAATTCTAAAAACTATTCCTGCAGTGTCCAAACTTATTCTCCGATTAACTTCACTAACCCTGCCATGATCACCGGTTTAGTTATCCAGTGTTTATTCTCCGGTTAGGTGTTATTACGTGTTCGTACAACGCGTTTTGCGCACTCCTCCCAGAATAGAACTTAAGCGCCTGCTAGCTTGGGACTGTGCAACTGGCCCTTACTAGTGTAGAGGTCTGGCTAAAAACTTTGTCTAAATTTCATTTTTTTGGATACACCGAGAAGATACCACGTAATCTTTCTTACCTGTTATTCCTGTCAGTCATTTATTTCCACTCTGATAGTTTGAATCTATGCTTTTGCTAGTAATTATAACAATTCTGATCATTTGCAGATCCAGTCAACCACATAAACAGCGATTGGTGTTGACCCGTTCGGCTTTATTCCGCTCAGCTCGTTTGGCCCCGCCGCCTTTTGTCTGCAGGGAAGTTTATTCCTACACGCGGGGATTCCCCTGGCAGACATCACGTACACTGTGCATGCATTCAAAAATCAACTTATGATTTATTCAAAAGTCAACTTAGAATGTGTTCAAAAAGGTTCAAAAACTAACAGGGATGCGTTCCGGGGCAGATACCCTGGTTTGCCTCCGCCCCTTAGAACCGAGTCTGTTGTGCATGCGTGACGCTGATAGATTAGGCGCACCAGTAAAATGTTTCCGGGAAGCACCTGGCCGCTTGCTGCTTTGATTATACAGCTAACAGTCACATTTCTGCAGCCAGAAGCCGGAGAAGGTACTACACACAACGCCACTCAACTGCTCAAACAAATCTAATGTAAACAGTTGTGACGTCATGCTCATTGGAGGCAATTTGTTGTTCTGAAGCATTGTATAGTCTTCCTAAAGCCTTTGACACATTTTGCTGTTGGCAGACACTTGTGTGAGCACTGTGTTTTGTTGCTGTGTATGGAGCATTTCCTTGCCAACTTAGTTTTATTTTTGTTTTTCTCTCTTTCATGTTTTATTGCTGCAGTATTACTCTGCTGTAGTGAGATACAGTAATATCCTTCGTTACAGTATTGGTTCTTACCAGTCAATGTTACAAAAATTTAACTGAAAACTAAAACAATGAAAAATTCCCAGAATTCTAAAAAATTCCCGGGTTTTTCCCGGATCTCCCGGCTGTCCTGGGTCATATACACCCTGAGCCAGCTTATGTCCAAGTTGAAAATCACCACAAAGGTGTGCGTTAGTGACCTCAGCTACGGAGGTTGGTAACATCATCTACAACAGTGAGTGATTACTGTCTAGTGGGTAAAGTGAAATTGTCTGAAGAGTAAAAACAAAAAAATTCAAGTATGGCTGCCTCAATACAAATTATTTACAAAACATTAAATCTAGTCGATTAAATTTTGGGCATGCAGCCACGCAAATAAAATTTCCTCCACTGATATTTCGGCCATGTATCATCCGGCCATCCTCAGTGTGAGTCACAAGACAGACGACAAGATGCCAAGCGTGGCCTTATATGCTCCACCGCGGTGGTACTGCGCATGCGGGTCACAGATGCTGGTTGGCGGCAGAGAAATACGTTTGCACATGCGCCATCTGTGGCGAAGGCGTACAGATATTCGATTCGCTTATCGATGTATGATCGGTGGCAGTGACACGATGACAACTTCTCTGAAGTTTAATTACTACAAGAGCGATTCCATGCTTTGTCCAAATTAAAACCATTATCTCTATTTATTAAGTTATTAGCTGATCTAATCTCTATAGCTTCCTTGAAGACAGATTCCCAAAAAGAAAAGGTGGATGTTAAAATCTTCACATCACTGTAATTCATGGAATGTCCGGTATCAATACAATGTTCGGCCACAGCTGACTTGTCTGGCTGTAATAAGCGTGTGTATCTTCGATGCTCCACACACCTCTCATGAACGGTGTGTGTTGTTTGACCTATGTACGACTTCTCACAATTTCTGCAAGGAATCTGATACACACCCACTTTACGAAGCTGTAAATCATCCTGCAATCTTCGTGGGGGGCCAGAAGATCACCTTAACACAGTGTTTCTCAAGAATACGGCCTATCTTCGAGGAAAGAGCACCTACATAGGGCAAAAACGCACTAGATCTGAAGGAATTACTATCTTCTTCCCCATCAAATACCTGCTTTTTAGGTTTTGCATCGAATGCTCTACGAATTTGTTGTGGAGAAAATCCATTTAATTTAAAAATGCTCTTGAGGTATGTTAACTCTTCTTCCAAATTGTCTTTATCGGATATAGAGTGTGCCCGATGCACTAAAGTCTTAAGGACACCTGTGAAGGGTGATGGCAGCTACTGGCATGAAGATATAGATTTGTGTGTGTTGGTTTCTGATATACAGCATGTCCTAATGTGCCATCACCTTTAGGCGAACGACAACATACAAAATGGGGAGGCAGCCGTCGTTTTCTATTTCCATAGTAAATTTAATGCTAGCATGGATGGAACTGAAATGATCAAGAAATCGATGTAATTCATCCATTCCATGGGGCCATACCACGAATGTGTCGTCCACGTACCTCCAGAAGACCGTATGTTTAAAACTTGCAGAGTCTAGTGCCTTGTCCTCGAAGTCTTCCATGAATAAATTAGCTACCAGAGGGGAGAGGGGGCTTCCCATGGCAACACCATCAATTTGCTCATAAAATTCACCATTAAACTGAAAATAAGAGGATAAAAGCACATGTTCAAATAAGGACGTAATGTTCTTCTCAAAATGTTGGCTGATAAGAGATAAAGAGTCCTTTAAAAGTACCTTGGTGTATAATGATATCACATCAAAACTAACAAGCACATCCGTACTATTTAGCCTGACATTGCTAAGTCTCTGAATAAAATCCACAGAATTATGAATGTGGTGACTACATTTTCCTACCAATGGTTTTAATAAGGAAGCTAAATATTTGGCAGAAAAATAGATTGGTGAACCAATAGTGCTCATTATAGGTCTCATAGACAAGTCCTCTAGACGCTCAGCCTTACCCATCTGGTGAACTTTAGGAAGACCATAAAATCTCGGTGGTACTGCACCTCGTACTTTTAAACTACTTATGACTTCCTTTGGTAGTGATGAAGCTTTCAGCAAGGCAGCAGTCCTTATTGTCACCTTGTTAGTAGGATCTTTGTTAATCTTCCAGTATGCACCAGAACTAAGTAGACCACATATCTTTTCCTTGTAGACTTCCTGAGGCCAAAGGACAGTAGCATTACCTTTATCAGCATGCAGGAAAACTGTCTCAGTATCCTCACGCAGCTTTCGTATCGCACATCTTTCTTCCTTGGAAATATTGCTTCTTTGTGGATGATGCTTCGTAATTGCTTGACATGTTTCTCGTCTGATTTCTTCCGCAGAATCCTCTGATAGTGGACGGACAGCTTCTTCAATGGCACTGTTGAAAGATATCAGCAAATTTATGACAGGACGTCGAACAACAGAGTCCACCTGAGAAGGCTGGTCCAATCAGCTGTACTTGGTAATCTGTCTTTTTGTGACCACTTCACGAACCCAGTCAGACTTAGCCCATGTTGTGCCATCTATCCAGTCCCATGAGTCAGGAGATAAAACAGCCGCTAACTTCAAATGCAGATGATACAGGCATTCAGTTTTTGTCCAACTTCCGACGAGTAAAACGAATTCTTTCTCTGACAATAGCAGAACCAGCCCTATGTAAAATTCTATTTACTGCAGCGTTCTTAACAAAGCGAAACAACCTTGCATGTGGCCGCATGCCTGAAATTTATCCGATTATTCTTTACATCACGATAAGTTTAAAATGCAGATCAAGTACCTCTTTGGGGAGGAGATGGTTTCATGGGTCCATAGTTTGGACAAATTATGACACCAGAGAGCAAGACTATTGAGCTCCTTGAGTTTCTTACTGAAGTGCCGCGACCATGAATTGTCCAAAAGTTTGCAAGGTTGGTTCACTTTGTTAAGAACGCTGCAGTAAACAGAATTTTACACAGGGCTGGTTCTGCTATTGTCAGAGAAAGAATTCATTTTACTCGTCGGAAGTTGGACACTGTTTCTTAACGCCTGTATCATCTGCATTTAAAGTTAGCGGCTGCCGCCGACCAGTATCTGTGACCCACATGCGCAGTACCGCCGCAGTGGAGCATATAAAGCCGCGCTTGGCATCTTTCGTCAGTCTTGTGACTCACTTCGAGGATGGCCGGACGATACACGGCCGAAATATCGGTGGAGGAAATTTTATTTGCGCGGCTGCATGCCTGAAATTTAATCAATTATTCATTACGCCAAGAGAAGTTGAAAATGCTTTAAATCTACTGTCACTATTTTGTTAGACTTTAATATTAAGGAAGTATCTAACAATTATCTAAATTTTAAAAATGTAAATTAGTCATATTTGATGTGAGGGAAGCCACAGATTATGAAACTGATATAGGAATCATGTTTATTGAAATTAGTCCACACTCAGTGGTAACGAAAACTATCATTACGAGCCACAAGCTTGGTGTGGCATGTCCAGTTGTTCAAACTGAGTTATCAATTTGTACATCATTCAACGTTTTGCTGTCAGTTTTTCACTTGCTGACAGTCAATCGGTACACAATATGAAGGGCATGTATAGTTGTTGTCCCCAATTTCACTACTGTCTCAACATAATTTGGCCAGTTCTCACACTTTCCTGTTCCAGTGCCAAGTACTGGGCAATAAATCAGTAATTTTAAGCAGTGCTTTCATTCACAATGGGTCACAAGTAGCTGACTTGGTAAACATTTTTTTGAATGACCATCTGATAGAAAATGAGCTAAGAACAGGAGGCTCTTCAGAGATAGTTCGGTTTGCTTCTAAGAAGCATGGAAAAGGAGACAGATTTACTTGCCAAAGTAAGTGGATTTCTTCAAAGATACAAATACCCTTGAACCCTGTTGGCAGATAAATGTGATGAATATCTTACCACTATAAGACACAGTTGTCTTGCTTCGAAGAAAACTGGAGCTTAGCAGACAGGACAAAGGTTAAAACATTTAGATATTCCCCCAGAACTGACATAAACAATGGAAAATGCTTATTCACAGTAAATTGTATTGCTGCTATTTTAGTACTGGTTTCTAAGATCACTTTCGCTGAATGTCTAAATTTTTCACATAATGAACTTGACATTTGGGTACAATTTCTAGGACTCTGTAATTAGCAACATACTGAAAACAGATTTTGATTAAACAGAATTAGAAATATGTAGGTGGAAAACTGCTGGTGAGCCTCCACCATCATAGGAAAAAGCATTAAGTACTCTAATTCCATTCACCCAACTCATAGGTTTAAAAATAAATTAACGAATATGGTATCAACGGCACCATAGTCAATGAGCAGAAAAAACTGGTACATGAATTAATAAGAGCACTGCGCTTGGCCAAATCTAACATAAAAAAACTGTTAAACATAGCAGTGCCAATCTTCTTATTGATTCATTATGTCTCATTTTCATAAAACAGTTACAAATAAAAGTGAATTTTATTTGTTCAAACATTAACTAAGTATTGTTTATTTTGTCACTGTAGAAATAAGAGTGTAGTTTTTATCAATCTAAAGACGGTGAGATGCCAAAGAAGTTTTGGTCGTAATGGATCAAAGCCATCTGTCCCGACATTCTGTGACAGCACAGAGAGGGCCAAAATATTAAACTTCATTTTCCATTACTGTTTAAAAGAGGAAGATCACACTGTAGTTTCTCCTCTAAATTGTCGAACGAATGTCAAAAATAATAGATACTGAAACAAGTGAGCATGTGATAGAAAAGGAACTGAAATTGCTCACTAGAAGAAAGGCCACTGAATCTAACAGGATACCAATATAATTCTACATGGAGTATGTCAAAGAACTTGTTCCCCTTCTAGCAGCCATGTACCGCAGGTCTTTGGAGAAGCGAGATGTTCATACTGATTTGGAAAAAGTGCATGTCATTTGCATTTTCAAGGAGGACCACTGAACAGTTGCACAAAACTTTAAGCTTATATCTCTGATGTTGGTCTGTTGTAGAATTTTGGAACACGTTTTACGTTCGCATATTATGACATTTCCAGAGACTGAAAATTTTGCCAGCAGAAATCAACATGGGTTCTAAAAACAACAAGGATGTGAAACTCTACTCACCCTGTTCACCCCAGAAAGTAGTAGATACTGGCATCCAAGTTGACGCTATTCAATACACACACACAAAAAAAAGTTTTCCATCACTCCATTTCCCAGAACTCCTGAAGATAGATGTTGACTGTGGATATTGTGTCACACACACAGTCCCTTTGACTGTTCAGAGATGTCACTAAACCTGCCCAAAGATGTAAACAACCATGCATGAGCAGTGCGTAATAGACGGAGGGGGTCGGACAACCGATCAGTTCCAGTCATCCCACCGGGAAGGAGGTACACAACTCGTGTTGTCTGTAGTTCAACCATACCTAGATGGTCAATATCGCGGTTCGATCGCATCCGCATTGTTACTTTGTGCCAGGAAGGGCTCTCAAACAAGGGAAGTGTCCAGGGGTCTCAGAGTGAACCAAAGCAACGTTGTTCAGACATTGAGGAGATACAGAAAGACAGAAACTGGCGATGACATGCCGCCCAAGGCCTACTACTGCAATGGATGACCGATACCTACGGATTATGGCTCGGAGGAACTCTGACAGCAACACCATCATGTTGAATAATGCTTTTTGTGCAGCCACAGGACATCATGTTATGACTCAAACTGTGCACAACAGGCTGCACTCCCAACGTCCATGGCGAGGTCCATCTTTGCAACCACAACACCAGGCAGTGTGGTACAGATGTGCCCAACAACATGCTAAATGGACCACTGAGGATTGGCATCACGTTCTCTTCACTGATGAGTGTCGCATATGCCTTAAACCAGACAATCATCAGAGACGTGTTTGGAGGCAATCCGGTCAGGCTGAATGCCTTAGACACACTGTCTAGCGAGTGCAGCAAGTTGAAGGTTCCCTGCAGTTTTGGGGTGGCATTATGTGGGACTGACATACACTGCTGGTGGTCTGGGAAGGTGCCGTAACAGCTGTATGATACGTGGATGCCATCCTCCAACCGATACTGCAACCATATCGGCAGCATACTGGCGAGGCACTGGTCTTCATGGACGACAATTTGCATCCCTATCATGCACATCTTGTGAATGACTCCCTTCAGGATAACAGCATCACTCGAATAGAGTGGTCAGCATGTTCTCCAGACATGAACCCTACCGAACATGCCTGGGATAGATTGAAAAGGGCTATTTATGGAGGCAGTGCCCCGCCAACCACTCTGAGGGATCTATGCCAAATCACCATTGAGAAATGGGACAATCTGAACCAACAGTGACATGATGGACTTGCGGATAGTATGCCCCGACAAATACAGGTATGCATCAATGCAAGAGGACGTGCTACTGGGTATTAGAGGTACCGTTGTGTACAGCAATCTGGACCACCACCTCCGAAGGTCTCACTGTATGGTGGTACAAAATGCAATGTGTGGTTTTCATGAGCAATAAAAACGGTGGAAATGATGTTTATGTTGATCTCTATTCCAATTTTCTGTACAGGTCCCGGAACTCTTGGACCCGAGGTGATGCAAAACTATTTTTGATGTGTGTAGTTGTGCAGTGCTGCTTAACGAAAAAAATATGAGCGTACTGAATATCACATCAGCATTGTGACTGAACTGAAGAGTTTCCAGCAAACAGAACATGGCATGTCATTCTCTATGGATAGAAATCTTCATATGTAAAAGCAACATTGGGCATACTCCACGAGAGTTTTACAAAGACCATTATTTTACAAAATATATGTTGCCATAGTGGACAATAGTAGTGACATGTAGGAAGACTTGCAGAGGGTCAATGCTTGGTGCAGGGAGTGAAATTGACTCGCAACATAAGCAAATGTAAAATATTGCTAATAAATAAGCAGAAAGACTCATTACTGTATAATTAAATGATTGCAGAACATTCGATGGAAGCAGTTATATCCAAAAAATATCTAGGAATACGTGTACAGAGTGATTTAAAGTGGAACAGCCCTATGAAACAAATCAATAGAGAAAAAGAGAAGATCCAAAGAAGAGCAGAGCATTTCATCAGAGGTTCACTTAGTAAAGGCAAAGACATTGTGGATATGCTCAGCCAAATCCAGTGGCAGATGCTGAAAGAGAGGCATTCTGCTTTCACACTGTGGTTTACTGTTAAAGTTCTGAGAGCATATGTTCCTAGAAGAGTCAACCGATATATTGCTTTCTTCCTGCACATACCTCGCGAAAAGATCATGAAGGTAAAATCAGAGACATTCAAGCTCACGTGGAGGCTTACCAACAACTGATCTCCCTGCAGACCATTTGTGATGGAACAGGGAAAGGGGGAAGAGATGGTAATATACAAAGTACACTCCATCACATGCTATAAGGTGACTTGCGGAGTATAGATGTAATTATAGAAGAGTATGAACAGCATATAACACCCACTACACACCGTATGGTTTGTGGAATACAGATGCACATTGAAACACATATGTATTCATTACCAGCGATGGCGAGGCATGACAGAATCTCTGACCAGATAGTTATTTATCGTTGCTAGTCTGCGCTTGACCGCGCGAGACGACGACAGTTACGTGTAGCGAGTCGGCAGGAATAGTTGCACTCTGTCTGCAGTAGTGAGTTGTACTCTGTCTGTAGTAGTAGTCAGTCGACAGAGTAGTGTGTAGCGAGTCGGCATGCGTCCGCGGTGTGCTCTGCTCGCGACGCTGGTCACGATTCTGGAGGATGAGTATTGTTATAGAAGGTAAAGAAGCAGCATTGCGCATATCTAATAATGTATGTTAATTGTCATTAATTTGTTCAAAAAAATGCCCAATAATAATTTCTTTTATAAAGTAACTGTTTTAAAGAAAAAGATTCATTTCAATTTAAAGAATATTTCCTGTGCATTTCCTCCAAGAATCAAAATTAAATATACGCCAGCATTGCACGAAGCTGTGTCGATAAATAAGAGCAGATATAGATGCAGTTTTTATTGAGGCAAGTTTATAAAGTAACTGTTTTAAAGAAAAAGATTCATTTCAATTTAAAGAATATTTCCTGTGCATTTCCTCCAAGAATCAAAATTAAATATACGCCAGCATTGCACGAAGCTGTGTCGATAAATAAGAGCAGATATAGATGCAGTTTTTATTGAGGTAAGAGTTTTTGCTTTTTTATTCAGAATACAGCGCTGAAGGTCAGCGCTGCTGTCCTTATAAAATTTATCAGGTTTAATCATTTGTGTTGAGATGTTACATACGGTTCATGATTCATTATTTAATTAATATTATTGTTGGTTTATGGTCAATTTTCATTCCTTAATTTTTGTGAGGAGTTTAAGCTTGACTCCATTTCCATTTTTTTATTATCATTGACTTTTATTTCTGTGGGGAGGTTACACTTGGCAACATCCGGACCAGGATCGTATTTCTTTGTGAATCTTCTGATAAGTCGTCATATATCTGCTCTTATTTACTTAAATGTAATTAGCATTTGGCGCAACGCATTTTCTAATTTGTCACTCTTTCTTCCACAGATCATCGGCAATTTGTTGCTCTTTGTTATATTTGTGTTTGTTGCATTTCGTATTGTCTTTGTTTGATTTGTGAATAATTCTGATTTGTGTAAAAATGCCGCGAAAAACTGTTAACAGTACACCGCGATGTACAATGAGTGAAATGGCCGATTCTTGTAATTTGACCGATAGTATTTGCGACACTCAGTGTAATAATGACAGTTCCCCATTTACAGACAATCAGTGCATACCGACCACTTGTAATGATTTTTATCCTAATGATGAACAAATGAATTCAATTGTGTCCTCTGTTAATTTGACGACAATTGATGACGCGGGACGTTCTGTTACAATGAACGCTGCCCAGCTTGATACACCCGGTTTGCAAAATTTACGTAATGAACAGACAAATTTTTCTAATGTAAATGAACAGTGTACTCAAAGTACGGCAGATTTATTTAACTCCGGTGTAGTGACTAACAGTACACATCCGATTGGGAAACCTTTTCAAGAATCACATAATAACCAACTGGTTACACAAAACGCGACAATTGCAGGTACGCCATCAAACGGCACAGAGAATAGAGTATAATGTTACTGTGGATCAAGTTATGGCATTAATACTACAAATCAATGAAGTACAGAAAAACCATTTCAAACAACTTAGTGAACTAATTAATGAAAGTTTCAAACAGCGGAATGAAATGCTAGATAACCATTTCAAACGACTTAATGAATCGTACAAACAACGTAATGAAAATTTCGACAACCATTTCAAACAACTTAATGAACAATTTAATGAAAGTTTTAAACAGCCGAACGAAAAACACGACAACCTTAATGAACAGAATGAACAACTTAGTGAACAGATTACAGCCGTTACCGTGCAATGTCATGACACTAAAGAACAATTACGTGAGGATACTAAGGCTTGTGCTAGTAACAGTAGTGAAGAAATTAGAACTGTTGCACAAGAATTAGGTAATGGACATGCAGGCACAACAGAATCAGTTAGAGATGAAATTAATGCAGTCACTGAACAATGTTCAGAAAATGCAACACAGATACGCGACGAGTTTACTTTAAAGTCACCAGAACTTTCACACACATTGTGGATACGGAAGTCGACAAGAAATGTGAACAACAGATCAGCCACATTGACGAACGTATTAAAGTAACAGAAATGAAAATTGTTTCACTCACTAACACGTCACAGCATACGCCATGTTGCGAACATTTGTCACACTCACACAGCCAGTGTAACTTAAGTAATTTACAGAGACTAAGCGACTTAAAATCCGAAAAGCTACGCGACTAAAAATCCGAAAAGATACAGACAAACAGATTCTTATGTAATCGTGAACCTGTTCACACATTCAGTGACGAGAACGTTGATTATAAGCAATATTTATCTGTAATAAAATCTAAGGTATTTGAAAATGACAGAGCACAGGTACACGCATTGAACTGGATACGTCAATTTAATTTTGTATTTTTAACAGCATTGCCTATAATGCAGAAACTGGCATTGGCATGGATACAGCAATTTGTGTTTGAATTTTCACCGGCATTGCCTGTAACGCAAAAGCTAAAATCTATTTGTAGCGCGTAACAGACCTCAGGGGATTCATTACGCTTTAATGAATATGTGCCGTAGCGTGCACAGGGCCCCGAGCCGTAGTAGTGCTGTCTCATCTTTAGTTTTCTGCACTGCTGCCTTCTCTTCTACTATCCTTTATATCTATTAAAACAGCTCTTCAGCTATTGCTCTATCTAGGATTAAGAAACATGTAAAGAAAACCCGATTTGACAAGTTATACCGAAAGTGACAATTTTCATTAGGCACTCCAGAACTACCAGCGTAATTTTGATATCAGATAAAATTTTAATCATCAGTAAGCACAAAATTTTCAGCAGTTGCAACCACATTTTGGTAACAATAGAGGTTTTTCACCGCAATAGCATCAAAGCCAGCCGGTTAGCATACCTAACCAACAATGTAATGTACAAGGTCAACCAAGCTTTAATGTTTTGCCGCATACACGTATAGTCTCAGCCTCAACAAATTGTAATGCACAGCAACAAGGAAATCAGTACGTACAGAAAACACACTATTTCAATTCCTATCGCAATGCACCGTATAGAAATGACTATCATGACAGACGTAAAAACAATGAGCACAATTTTCAGCGTACATTTAATAACAGTCTATCTTATCAGCAGCAAGAACGTCCGCCACAACAAATAATCATGAATGTACCAGACAGTAGATATCATCCAGAACGTAATACATCAGGAAGAAATAGTAGGACAGTACAAATAGTTGAAATGCCACAGCATCCTCCTGAAAATAATAACACGCCAGATAGAAATTGATTAAATACAGTACAGGTTGCATATTCCAGTAACGCAAACAATACTTTTGACACGCAGAATCTTGTTCATGAAAACGTTATTTGAAACATGCTGATGTAATTAATTCCATACCAAATGAATCCACTATGCTATCTCCGTCTGTTACACTGAAAAATGTTGAACCACCTAACAAAATTAAAGAATTAGTAACTTTTCCTACATCTCGTCGACTACGACACCATGAAATAATTGACATTGCGCTAAACAACATCAAACGTGCCACAGAGCGCCGGAGAAGACAGCAAAAACAGGTTTGTACACGCCGTGACTTTCACATTGGACAGAAGATATTAGTACATACACACTATTTATCCAATAGAGCAAAAGGTAGGTGCAGTAAATTTGAACTTCTATACGCAGGTCCATATCGGATTCGCAGCATTCCTCACCCCAATGTTGTACACGTCGAAACTTTGAGAACCAGAAAAACCAAAGGAAACCACCACATATCGAATATCAAACCTTTTATTGAATGAAGATACACTCCTGGAAATTGAAATAAGAACACCGTGAATTCATTGTCCCAGGAAGGGGAAACTTTATTGACACATTCCTGGGGTCAGATACATCACATGATCACACTGACAGAACCACAGGCACATAGACACAGGCAACAGAGCATGCACAATGTCGGCACTAGTACAGTGTATATCCACCTTTCGCAGCAATGCAGGCTGCTATTCTCCCATGGAGACGATCATAGAGATGCTGGATGTAGTCCTGTGGAACGGCTTGCCATGCCATTTCCACCTGGCGCCTCAGTTGGACCAGCGTTCGTGCCGGACGTGCAGACCGCGTGAGACGACGCTTCATCCAGTCCCAAACATGCTCAATGGGGGACAGATCCGGAGATCTTGCTGGCCAGGGTAGTTGACTTACACCTTCTAGAGCACGTTGGGTGGCACGGGATACATGCGGACGTGCATTGTCCTGTTGGAACAGCAAGTTCCCTTGCCGGTCTAGGAATGGTAGAACGATGGCTTCGATGACGGTTTGGATGTACCGTGCACTATTCAGTGTCCCCTCGACGATCACCAGTGGTGTACCGCCAGTGTAGGAGATCGCTCCCCACACCATCATGCCGGGTGTTGGCCCTGTGTGCCTCGGTCGTATGCAGTCCTGATTGTGGCGCTCACCTGCACGGCGCCAAACACGCATACGACCATCATTGGCGCCACGGCAGAAGCGACTCTCATCGCTGAAGACGACACGTCTCCATTCGTCCCTCCATTCACGCCTGTCGCGACACCACTGGAGGCGGGCTGCACGATGTTGGGGCGTGAGCGGAAGACGGCCTAACGGTGTGCGGGACCGTAGCCCAGCTTCATGGAGACGGTTGCGAATGGTCCTCGCCGGTACCCCAGGAGCAACAGTGTCCCTAATTTGCTGGGAAGTGGCGGTGCGGTCCCCTACGGCACTGCGTAGGATCCTACGGTCTTGGCGTGCATCCGTGCGTCGCTGCGGTCCGGTCCCAGGTCGACGGGCACGTGCACCTTCCGCCGACCACTGGCGACAACATCGATGTACTGTGGAGACCTCACGCCCCACGTGTTGAGCAATTCGGCGGTACGTCCACCCGGCCTCCCGCATGCCCACTATACGCCCTCGCTCAAAGTCCGTCATCTGCACATACGGTTCACGTCCACGCTATCGCGGCATGCTACCAGTGTTAAAGACTGCGATGGAGCTCCGTATGCCACGGCAAACTGGCTGACACTGACGGCGGCGGTGCACAAATGCTGCGCAGCTAGCGCCATTCGACGGCCAACACCGCGGTTCCTGGTGTGTCCGCTGTGCCGTGCGTGTGATCATTGCTTATACAGCCCTCTCGCAGTGTCCGGAGCAAGTATGGTGGGTCTGACACACCGGTGTCAATGTGTTCTTTTTTCCATTTCCAGGAGTGTACTTTATGATTTAACATGCTGTAATGCCATTTGCTAATTTTTATGACCACTTATGCAATTATATTCACATGACTACTTACTGATGATTGTCGTATTTTTCTTGGCAAGTGCCCGGCAAGGTAAGGTTAGCAGGTCGCTCTTCTTGTCGTTACACATCAGACCGTGCATATTTTCCATTTTTTTGTATGTACCATTGTTTTCCTATTTTGTTTGTATGCACTATGAAATAGTTAAGATATAGCAAACACCAGTTGACTTTGACATTTTTGCCTTATGACATCTCAACATCGTGACTACTTTACTTCTTTTTTTTTTTTTTTTTTTTTTTTTTTTGCTGCTACATTGTGGGTACATTTTGCCTCTGAACACTATCAATGTTTTTGACATATTACGTTTTCTGTCATGCTATGCTGTATGCTCAATTATGTTACTATAAACCAGTTTTCATTTAATGGGTATATGAATTAAATGCAAGACATAAATCTTTGTTCATCATTTTCAGAAAGAAATAACGTGTAAAGGAAATAAATTAAACAGAAATGGGAATTTCACCTTCGGAATGAACGAAAGAAGAGGCAATACCTCATGAGGAAGAGTAAATGGATCAGAATTAACAAGCATTAACAAGAATATACTATACACATCGTAGAATAGCAGTCTTACCTAATTTTTTCTTTCAGAATACGAGGCAACTGATGCAGGCTGTCAGACAGAACTACACATCTTAGTTTTAGTGATAAAATATGCTATAAATAAGGAATAATTGTGTAATGAATAATGAAGTAATTTTTTTTTGCAGATGATAATGAATAATGATGAAGAATGTGTTACTATGGATAATGAAGTTTTTCTTTACAGGTGATGATAATAATGGAGTTATGATAATATAGATAATGAAGTTTTTTTTCTTTACAGATGAGGATAATGTTGAAGTTTATGTATTTATGCTATGTAGTTATTTAAGTATTTGTTGCAGTTCGTTTTGACAGTATGTGTTATATTGCATAGTATGATGACTGAAGGTTTTGGAAAGGACAGCTAGGGAACACATTTTTTTATACACATTTCACTACCTGTTAATTCGAAGTTCACTACTTTTCAGCATAACATGCGTTTCTTCTTTCAGTTTAATAATCCATTTTTGTATATAATACAGGAGAAATTATTCATGAAATTAATGTGCTATAAGCAGTTATTCATTAAACCTATGTCATTTATGAATGTGATCACATATACTGTACTTGTTTCATAACCTTGCTACAGCTGACTCACGACGAATGATGTTACACATCTTCATTTGCAGCAATGACTCAAAAGGAAATATTTTCATTCCCCAGTAATTACCCAACGCAATGCATTGCTAGCAAAAAAATTATAATGCTTTGTAACTGGCCAATGTCTGCCAATGATTACTATAATTAGATTAATTATGTGCATTATTCTGTAATACTATGTCACTTATTAACTCCTATTTTCAATGATGACTTCTGATGGTTTGTAATTAGGCAATGAGTGCCAATGTTCTCTGTAAAACGTCTCACGAATATTATTATGTAATACTATGTCACTTATTAGCTCCTGTTTTCAATGATGACTTCTGATGGTTTGCAATTAGGCAATGAGTGCCAATGTTCTCTGTAAAACGTCTCATGAATATTATTATGTAATACTATGTCACTTATTAGCTCCTGTTTTCAATGATGGCTTTTGATGGTTTTCAATTAGGCAATGAATGCCAATGTTCTCTGAAAAGTGTTTCATGAATATTATTATGTAATACTATGTCATTTGTTAACTCCTGTTTTCAATGATGACATCTGATGGTTTTCAATTAGGCAATGAGTGCCAATGTTCTCTGTAAAATGCCTCATGAATATTATTATGTAATACTATGTCATTTATTAGCTCCTGTATTCAATGATGACTTCTGATGGTTTGCAATTAGGCAATGAATGCCAATGTTCTCTGTAAAACGACTCATGAACATTATTCTGTAATACTATGTCATTTATTAGCTCCTGTTTTCAATGATGACCTCTGATGGTTTGTAATTAGGCAATGAGTGCCAATGTACTCTGTAAAACTATTTATGTACATTATTCTGTAATACTATGTCATTTATTAGCTCCTGTTTTCAATGATGACTTCTGATGGTTTATAATTAGGCAATGAGTGCCAATGTTCTCTGTAAAACGATTTATGTACATTATTCTGTAATACTATGTCATTTATTAGCTCCTGTTTTCACTGATGACTTCTGATGGTTTGTAATTAGGCAATGAGTGCCAATGTTCTCTGTAAAACAACACATGAACATTATTCTGTAATACTACATACATGGTACAGAAATGTTCAATAACTGGGCAATGAGTGCCACCAACTATTAGTGTAATTCTCAATGAAGACTAGTATGTGACTTAATGTCCTTCACGTTCTGACCTAATTACCTGAAATTACTGCAATATCCATTTGTCCTGTATATCCTCATGATCATGGAGCACTATATTTGATTTTTGCACTAATTCTACGTTGGTGTACCTTATAACAACGTGGTGTTGACACGACATGCTGTCCACCACCGTGAGCGATGGAGATGCTATTATGGTCCCACTGTTTGGTGTACCTAATGTACTACCAAATGGATAACATGGGATATTACTACGGCATTTCAGTGTCTTGGCTACGCTGATTAATACTTCTGGGAAAAGAACTTTAGATTGCCTCACTTGGTGTTGTGCTTCTGTAGAAAGATGTGGACTTTCAGTGCAGCTGCGTGCAACCTAAAGTGCTACAACCATGACGCAATCCTTTCCTTTCCTATCCTAATTCTTGTAACATAGTGAAAATCATTTTTGCTAACATGATTTCTACTCATTGCATATACATTTTTTTTGTGATTTGCCGATATGTTCTGAACTACAGTGCATGTGCACTTTTGTCATTTTGTTAACATGATTTCTACTCATTGCATATACATTTTTTGTGATTTGCTGATATGTTCTGAACTACAGTGCATGTGCACTTTTGTCATTTTGTTAACAAGATTTCTACTCATTGCATATACATTTTTTGTGATTTGCTGATATGTTCTGTACTACTGTGCGTGTGCACTTTTGCCATTTGTGAATATGTTTTGTACTCATTGTATATATATTTTGTCATTGCCTGATATGTTCTGTACTCAGTGCATGTGCACTATATTTACTTCATGTTCTGCACCTATATATCTGTATATATTCTGTGATTGTAAAGTTAATTAGTTAAAAAAATTTGTTGCTCATGGCAAGTCCAAATGACTCACCATCGCTGTCAAATTTTTGCGCCCCCCAGCGAAGGGTTATGAAACACGTATGTATTCATTACCAGCGATGGCGAGGCATGACAGAATCTCTGACCAGATAGTTATTTATCGTTGGTAGTCTGCGCTTGACCGCGCGAGACGACGAGAGTTGCGTGTAGCGAGTCGGCAGAAATAGTTGCACTCTGTCTGCAGTAGTGAGTTGTACTCTGTCTGTAGTAGTAGTCAGTCGACAGAGTAGTGTGTAGCGAGTCGGCATGCGTTCGCGGTGTGCTCTGCTCGCGACGCTGGTCACGATTCTGGAGGATGAGTATTGTTATAGAAGGTAAAGAAGCAGCATTGCGCATATCTAATAATGTATGTTAATTGTCATTAATTTGTTCAAAAAAATGCCCCAATAATAATTTCTTTTATAAAGTAACTGTTTTAAAGAAAAAGATTCATTTCAATTTAAAGAATATTTCCTATGCATTTCCTCCAAGAATCAAAATTAAATATACGCCAGCATTGCACGAAGCTGTGTCGATAAATAAGAGCAGATATAGATGCAGTTTTTATTGAGGTAAGAGTTTTTGCTTTTTTTATTCAGAATACAGGGCTGAAGGTCAGCGCTGCTGTCCTTATAAAATTTATCAGGTTTAATCATTTGTGTTGAGATGTTACATACGGTTCATGGTTCATTATTTAATTAATATTATTGTGGGTTTATGATCAATCTTCATTCCTTAACGATATTTTGTGGGAAGACAACATGTGGCACAATTATTTAACGTATTTATCTGCAGGGAGGTTACAACATTTAGGAGGTAAATCTTCTAATTAGTGACAAAATACATAATCAATCTCATTTACAGAGTTGATCAATGGGCATAACCCATTTGTATATGTGCTTCCTTTTTTATCCCTTTTTTTTCAACAATACATTTACTGCTCCTGTAAAAATGGGTTACATCAGCAGCTTCATTTACTTTTCATTGCACAAGATCACACATCAACTTCATTTCATTCATAACATCGTGAAGTGCATAACATCACTATCTTTACAATTCTTTTGCACTTGATATTCATCATCATTTTAATTTGTGTTTGCCTCTTACAATTTTACTCCATTTTAATATTCAGGATTCTCCCCTTTATTTCTCCGTAATTCTAATATTGTCTTTATTTTGTCTCTAAATCTTTAAATTTACATTTCCAATTTTCCCACAACAGCTTTTTGTTCATTTCTTACCGGCGACAATTACTTCCTTGCGCAGAATGCTAAGCTACATTGTGTTTTCATTTTTGGTAAAATTTTTGCTTAAATTGGTTCTGAAGTCTTCACCTGCCCACTCCTACAACAATAAACAAAACTTGTTGTTTGCAGTTAGGTGCAGAGGTATCTGACAGCATTATTACAAAGAAAAAGAAGGCTCTACATAGGCTGTCTTCAAGGGTGTTCTGCTTTTCCACTTGCAATTAAGACTACACAAGACTATGTATTTACCTTCATGTCTAGTGATGAAAAATGCCTGGGCATCTATAAGTTGAGGCAAATGCCCAGTATAAATGCCTGTGCAAATGCTCAAAATTCATAAATGCCTGGACATTTATGCAACACTTATAAAAAAAAAAAATTTAAACTGCTATTCTGTATTGGAACAAGTTTTTTGCAACATACCTATAAATTTTTAATGAGGTCAATTCTTGGGGTAATACATAACAAAAAAGAAAACAAAACTCAAGTTTAAAAGTAATTTCTGAAACAAAGTATAGTTTATATTAAAAAGATAGGCTGCAGGTAGTATTTTTACTTATAGCCTACTACACTACTGCAGAAAAAAGTTTATACATAATGATTTTAATTAGGAATAAGTCATGTGCCGATTCAGATTCTGTGACTCCAAGAATCGCAGGTTCTCTAGGAACTGACTAGTATCGGAATTGAACAATTCTAGTGTCTTCAGCATCAATTCCTTGTTATTAAATCTTTTTTATGTTAGTGTTCTCATTTTATCTTCACAGCAGTGCAGTCATACGAAAGTAGATAAAGACAGAAACAGAACAGAAAACTATAGTCTGTATCAAATGTCACTAAATGTCACAATAAAGCTTCCCCCCTCCCCTCTCCCCACTGAAAACAGTTTAACATTTAAGGATACATTTATTATCAAGAAACACATGCCAGCTGTTTAATATGTTCAGTAATAATTTTGCTATCAATAGTCATTCTTCAGTAATATTCAGACCTTACAAAGTGATGACGTCACAGCAATGCATTTTTATACCAGCTTATCATAACAAAGCTGTTCAACGTAGTGTGTGTGTGTGTGTGTGTGTGTGTCAGAGAGAGAGAGAGAGAGACAGAGAGAGAGAGAGAGAGAGAGAGGGAATAAAGAGTAGAACTGGTAAAAATAAAAAGGACACTGTAAATGATAAGCTTCAGTAACACTCGTCCTTCCTTGGTACAGCAAGTTGTAATGCTAGTAAAAATATATATAGCTCCTCCCTTCTTTCCTCTTGTTCTTTGTAATAAATGCAATGAATGATATAAGTATGTGCTAATTTAAACATCTACTAACTTCTAATATTGGGAATATTGTCCCATCCCTTATTTTAATTGGTAAGTTATACACTCTACCAATACAAACTTTAAAAAGTGCTTTTTTTATAAATGTCCATATTTTGGACATTTAAAGCTGCTTTGGGCAATTTCCCGAGCAAATTCTCATTTATAAATGTCCTACTCACTGGACATTTGCCTGGCCCACATCACTATTCATGTCCAAGCATTACTTATTTATTTGAATAGCAGAATATAGAACCTTGGGAGCTGTGAACAATTTAAATCAAGCCTACTACATAGGAGAAAAAAGCACTATGAATGTAACAGCACAGCTGAATGACAATGCACTACTGTTTCCTGAGGAAGCAGTTTTAAATAAAGACTACAAATCAATTATGAGTTTGTTTCACAGTATGACTGTTGTTATACATTCACCCTGGTGCTTAATGTACAGGAGTTTCACATGAATATAAGTGATGAATGTTTTATACATTAAAAGCTGTTTATTTTATACAATACTGAAAGCTGATTGGATTGTTACATAATGCTTAGAAAATATTGAATCCTTTCAAAACACAGTAAAATGAACTTGTTTAAAAATGGAGCAGTATCTGCCAAACTTACCTTGAAAAAGTTCGCAAACATGCAAGTTCTTCCAAATCCCACAGTGAAACAAGAGCATCAGCCGATCCTGTAGCGAAATATTTGCCTGTAGGATCTAGTTCAATGCAAATACAAGTTCCAGGATGTGCTTTCAACACATGTTGTAGTTCTAGGTCTGGATAACTGTCAAACAGAATTTTTAGCTATAGGTTAGTATAAACTCATGACTACAAAGATGTCAACTACAGCTTTTCGCTTGCTTTTTTGATGTACAGTGTGTATCAGACGTCCTTCAACAAACTTTAGGGATGGATTCCTCACACCAAAGCAATAAAAAACGACATATAAATATAAACAAGTGAGGTTTGTAACCAACAATTAAAATCTTTTTTGATAGACAATCAAGTTATATCATCAGTACAAGTCATCTGCTGACACCACATTGTCTCAATAATACTGTCCTGTTAACAATGCAGGAAAACACAGATTGCTACTTAACACAAAGAAAACATGTTAAGTTAGAGACAGGCATAATTAAAACACACTTACGTGAATTTCAAATAACTTCCGGGAATTCAGCCAGGTAACACTTTCAGTGAAAGTGTTACCTGGCTGAATTCCCATAAGTTATTTGAAAGTTGTATACGCCAGGAGAAACTCAGGTCTCACACTTACATGAAGCTTTCGACCACAGCCTTCCCCAATAAAAGTGAGACACAACACCATTCATACAAACAAGGGTGTGTCTCTCTTTTACTGATGAAGGCTGTAGCCGAAAGCTTTATATAAGTGTCTTTTAACTGTGCCTCTCTGCAATTTAATGTGTTCTTTATGGTAAGTAGCGATCAGACTTTTCCTATATTGTTGATATTCCTACCTGGGGTTTCCATTGTTTGATACTGTGCTGTTATGGAGACATGATCACCTCTGACATTTGAAATTAGTCTGTCTGGCATATTTCGTGTGGGGCCGTAGTGGTGGCGGTGGGCATGATCACCTCTGACATTTGAAATTAGTCTGTCTGGCATATTTCGTGTGGGGCCGTAGTGGTGGCGGTGGTGGTTGTTGTTTGCTGACAGTGCTGTACCAACTGCCAATCAGGTTTCTGTGCTTTCAGTCATATTTAAGCAAATTTTCACCAACATTCATGGACAGATCAAAATTCTCATTATACCATTAAGACTAAGTACCATCAGCAGTGTAAGATTAATGTGTGTGTTGCAATCACAGGTGACTGTCTGGTAAGTTACATATTCTCTCAGAATGTTTTATGGGTGCTGTCTACAACGACTTTATTTAGAACACTTCAGACTTGCAACAGGGTGAGCCCCTGCATGTAAGAGGAAGCATGTGTTTTATGCTCAATGGAGTTCCAATACACTGCAGTCACACTATTCAAGATGCACTGTCCTGATTCGTATATGTACTTAGTATTCGTACTTAGTAAGAGGACTAACAGCTTACTTAACTGGTCTAGTACACATCAACCAAAACCCCCAGCAGCGCTCAAATTTCTGAATTCATGGCCTGAAATTTGATCCACCTTACACACCCAAAAGGGAGGGTTTGAGCCGCATGGAATCAGTGAAAACGAGAACTGACATATTTCTAGCATTCTTTTTCATTATACTTGCCTACGACTCAACACATCCTCTACCAATCTATTCTTTCCATATTTCTGTTATGCCATCCTTAACTTTCCATTATTTGATTTTACTCAGCATTCTTATGATACGAGGCACATTTCAGTACCTTCCCTATGTAACACTTGGAACCTCATGTCCCTCCAGTTCAACTTTGTATTTGGGCATGACATTTACCTATGTTATTTTCTAATTTTTGTGGGTGCTTTTCCTCTTTTGCATAGGTGTGCTTTATAACTGCTTCCAAGTATTACTTATAATTTTCAGATTCCAACAACACCCCATGTTATAGACATCAAGTTTTTACTTTCCCCGTTGATTTACAGTGTTTCTCCTTCCCAACCCACAAGGCTTGAGGAGGTCCTTGTGACTCATTCTTAATTCCTGACAATTCTCATGACAGCAGCTAAGCTGACCGTGTTAATGAATAATGACAGACACAGAAATCTTTACTGTTAGTAAATGGTCCCTAGTCACAAAATACTTTCCTCAATTTAGTTGGAAGAAGAAACTCTGCTTGCGACAGCTAGGAAAATAGTAAGAGTCCAGTTTTTCTTTAACATCAATGATCAGGGAACACACTTTAATCTTTAATGACACATACTTTCTGAAATTATTTCACTGTTATGTACTTTTTTAACAGTCTGGCACTAATATGATAATGAAACAGTGTGTATTGTACAAATGAGCCAAAGGAAACATCCAAGTTTGCAAGTAAAATTGTACATGTAATCTGTGTTCTGGTGTAACATCAAGTGCCGGAACATCGGCCCGAAATGCTGCAGCAGAGAAGGCTGTGAGATGACACAAGCCAATAGGACGCTGACTAGGACCACACCACGACCAGAGCGGCCCCTATATGAAGAGAATATAAGGGCTGTTCTGCCAAGCCTTGGCCGCACTAGAAAACGAGCCATGACTTGTGATCTATATTAGTTGCTTGCATGGAAGTTGTATCTATTGAAGGACATTGATTATTTGCATATCGCTATTTGCTTGCAACACCTACTGCAAAAAGGCAAAGTTAAGTATTGTCAATTCAATTTACTGTAATGAACTCCATTAATAAGATTTGTTTGAACGTTGTCTAGTTATCTGAGAAAACAGTTTCCAAGGCACCCTATGTTCGACACGTAGGTAGGATCTCACAATCTGAATCACTGAATGTAAAAAGGGGCGCCTGAGATAAACCCAATGGACTATTTGCTAAATAACAACATTTACAATAACACTGCTTTCATTAAAATTAAAATTGAGCACTACTCACAGATGTAAGTACATCTAGGGGAAAGGTCTCTTTTGGGATTCTTACATCCCTGAAACCCTAAGTATGCAAAGTCAAAAACTGCAATTTTCATAAAATGTGGTGCTTTCTGAGTAAAATCACATTAATATTATAAAAGGTAAAAAATACACAATTTGTAAATTAGGTTGTTTGTGCAGTTTAAATACATTGGAAAGAGAAGCTGGCTGTCACTCACCTAACAGACAGTGTGATGCAGGGGGCAACTGTAAATGAAGAGAAACAACATAATTAGCTTGCACTTTTCTCTTTTGCTTAGCAAACAAGTAATGTACGAAAAAAGCTGAATCTAATGGAGAGGAGAGTCTGTTTATAGTGAGAATAAATCACTTGCTTGTTATTTATCAGACTGGCTTACTGGAAGTCTGAATCAGTACATATTAAGAACTGGGAATTTGACGAGTAGTTTGCCCATTCAAAGATTACAGAATGAACAGCTGCATTTTGGTTTGAGCAGATCAGTAATTAATTGCAGTGAGCAGAATGAGGTTCTGAATAGTTTGGTAACTTGGACAGACAGTCCAAGGTGGGAAAATGATCACTAGGGAATTCCTGAATGTGAGTTTCAATGTGTTACTAAATTCCAAGAGGGAACACTGAATAGAAAGCACCTAAGATGTATGATTAAAATTTTGAAGGTGCTAGTTTGCAGTTTGACTCAGGAAGTTTTTACAGTAACTCCTTTGGAATACACCATGTCCTCTGTGTGTAAGTGGGACCACAGGTCTACTACATTTGATATGCATTCTGTTATGCCAGTAGGAATGGTCACAACACATAATAGCTGGAGCAGGTACAATGGCAGCTAATCTGTGATAACCCCACAAGGCTTCGCCTGGGGGCTCCAGCATGTTTCCACATGAAACTCTCACCAAATGTGATCGAGTTGGAATTTCTACCAAATCATACTTACAAACATTTAATGCACACTCCAGTGCATGCAAACCTAGAGTACCTGATTTCCTAAACTTCAATATTAGTCCTTAATGTTAAAAATGTGTAGATTATTTATGTGTTCGGCCACAAACAAAATAACCAAGCTAATGTAATAATTTGCGAGTAGATATTCATTTTAATATTTAGTGTTTGATGTAATTTTGATAAGCATTTAAGTGTCGTCTATATAAAATTCTTTTAATATAATAGAGGGAAACATTCCACGTGGGAAAAATATATCTAAAAACAAAGATGATGTGACTTACCGAACGAAAGTGCTGGCAGGTCGATAGACACACAAACAAACACAAACATACACACGAAATTCAAGCTTTCGCAACAAACGGTTGCTTCATCAGGAAAGAGGGAAGGAGAGGGAAAGACAAAAGGATGTGGGTTTTAAGGGAGAGGGTAAGGAGTCATTCCAATCCCGGGAGCCGAAAGACTTACCTTAGGGGGAAAAAGGACAGGTATACACTCGCACACACACACATATCCATCCGCACGTGCGAGTGTATACCTGTCCTTTTCCCTCCCTAAGGTAAGTCTTTCCGCTCCCGGGATTGGAATGACTCCTTACCCTCTCCCTTAAAACCCACATCCTTTTGTCTTTCCCTCTCCTTCCCTCTTTCCTGATGAAGCAACCGTTTGTTGCGAAAGCTTGAATTTCGTGTGTATGTTTGTGTTTGTTTGTGTGTCTATCGACCTGCCAGCACTTTCGTTCGGTAAGTCACATCATCTTTGTTTTTAGATATAAAATTCTTTTAATTAATATTGGCCAATTGGTCCACAAGTTGTATAAAATTGGAACGTAATTACATCACTAGGACAGAGTGGCATGGTAGGGAAGAGACAATACCATCAGCCAATAGGAAGGAAGTTAAAAGAATTAGTAGGGCAAGACACGATAAGATGGGCTCGCTTTTCGAGATGTAGGGGGAACTTTGTGTTTAGAGGTTAAAGGGTGCGAAGCTCTGTCTTTAGGATATGATTTGGTAACATTTATGTGACTGATTCTGGGTGGTAAGCAGCTGCGTAGTGCAAGTGTCGGGACTTTAATTATTTCACAATTCCATCGTGACTTGGAATTTTTCTGCAAATGAGACCGCAGATGCACTTAACAGCTTTCCTAGGGAGGTACACTGATAAGATATCAAGGAACTAACAGTGCGATCAGTTATTTGTGAATCACAAGTGGCACTTTGAGTCTGTTTCTTGTGAATTTGGCTGCCAGTCCGAGTTTTTATTGGGATACCTAGTGCCACTATAAAAGTTATAATTTCTTGAATAAACTAGTGAATTTCAAATGTACACCTTGTGTACGATAACATCAAATCCAGTTCTACTCATTTATTTATACTGCATTGACAGGTCTGCAAAGAACTTATAAACTTGCGAATTTTTTTTTAAATCGGAACTGTTTTGCAGCAGTTTGTGATCAGTCTCTAGACTACAACAAATGGACCAAAATCAATACATGTAAATCTGATAGTGTATTTATGTCCCCTCCCAAAGATATGTTTATCTAAACATAGTGGTAGCATGGTGACGTGTAAAGATATAAGAGCCCTCAACAAGAAAGGTGCTGTGAGCTACAGAATGTTTTACTGGGCACAATTTGTGTTACAGTTTGTAGGCACTTATGGCCTTCCAGCCTGAGAGTCATCTAACCTTAATAGTTATGAAGCTTGAGGATTAATGGAGTGATTTTTTTTACATGTGGTAAGGTATTCTCAAAGGCGAAACTTAAGGAAATATTTCTGAATTCCTCATTTTAGTCTGTGTGTGTGTGGGGGGGGGGAGGGGGGGGCGGAGGGGGGGGGGCGGTGGGGAAGGGGGTCTAGAGACACACATAGAGAGAGAAAGAGAGAGAGTTGGTGTTTGGGGCGGCAGGCAGAGGGTTGGGGCTGCACGTGTGTGTGTGTGTGTGTGTGTGTGTGTGTGTGTGTGTGTGTGTGTGTGTGTGAGAGAGAGAGAGAGAGAGAGAGAGAGAGAGAGAGAGAGAGAGAGAATATGTGACTTCAATGGAGCGAAGGTGGGAGTGGGGTGGGAGTAGTGCTACATATAAATGCCATCATTCAGCAACAGTCAAATGTGTGATTGGGAGTGTTTTAGAAACATTATAAATTACCATTTATCTTCTAGGTAAATTTCAACTCTATGAAACATGTTTTGGATCTGTGTGTTTCTTGACACTTTATATTTCCTTTGCTCAACAGTTACAGCTCTAGATAGCTGTGTTCTGCGCATTTAACTATAGCATGCTTTCAATATACACTTCAAATTATTTAAGAAAATCACACAAAAAAGTTAGGAGAGAATACTGGTACTTCCAAACAAGTCATTCTCAACAAGGCTTAAACCCATTAACTAGAATACTTCATTGCCAGTAGAGATCACAAGCACGAAATATAATTATTATTGACATATTGCTTTTGTACTGACCATTCTCTCCATTAGACTTTGTGTTCCTATTATGCATCTTTATCTGTCAAACAAATCCAAATGATGATTTCACGGGGCTTTTTCTTTGTTTTATTTATTTATTTTTTAACTAACTGCGTCTCTCTTGCCGTAAGCCTCAGCTGCTGTTGGAGTGGTGACTTGACTCACTTCTCTTTCTCAGAGTATTATGTGTAGGGAGACAGCCATATAACACTGATGTACCTTAATATATGTATGCAACCTTGGCCATTTGTTAGAAAAAACAGATTACTTTCTTTATTCCATGCAATTTCATTTACTTCAAAATGAAACTGTTCTTCCGCCTTTATCTTGTGAGTACGGGTATCTATGAATGTCACCAAGTCCTCTTTATTCCCAACAGCGATAGTATTGCCATCTGGTGCCCAAGCAATGTTGATGTTTTCACCTAGAACATTTACAAAATGAAACAAAATGTCACATGTGAACGCATTATGCACAAAACATTTACAATTGTTTTTGTTTTAAGATTTTTTTGTGTACCCTTTGTCAAGATTGTAGCGGCACATTTCTGGGTTCTGGTGTCCCATATTCTAACACTTTTATCACCACTTGCTGTACTTAAGAGATCAGTATTAGAGGCATGCCAACACAGCTGGTCAACACTACCACCATGCCCTCGGAAGGTGAACTCCTTATTCTGTAAAAGAAAAAGGACATTTATAACTTTTGGTAAAATATCAGTAATGCAGTGAAAGATAAGTGATGGTAGAATCAAACACTGGAAAATGCAGGATGGCATGTAACAATATTGTGGAAAGGATATTTGCTACTCACCATATAACGGAGATGCTGAGTCACAGATAGGGACAACAAAAAGACTGTCACAAAATAAACTTTCGGACAACAAGGCCTTTGTCTTGCATCTAGGTCTATACCTGCACAATATACTCGTCCATTCCTACACAACCCCTGCTCCCAACCCCTTATCTCATCCCTGCAATAGACCTAGATGCAAGACCTGTCACATACATCCTCCCACAACCACCTACTCCAGTCTGGTCACAAACATCACCTAGCCCATCAAAGGCAACGCTACATGTGAAACCAGTCATGTGATCTACAAGCTAAGCTGCAACCACTGTGCTACATTCTCTGTGGGCATGATAACCAACAAGCTGTCTGTCCGCATGAATGGCCACCAACAAACTCTGGCCAAGAAACAACTGGACCACCCCATTGCTGAACACACCGCCAAACATGACTTTCTTCATTTCAATGACTGCTTCACGGCCTGTGTCATATGGATCCTTCCCACCAACACCAGGTTTTCTGAACTGCACAGGTGGGAACTCTCCCTGCAATATATCGTATGTTCCCGTAACCCTCCTGGCCTCAACCTTCATTAGTCATTGTCCCCACACATATAGCCCCTTCCCTGTTCCCATTCCAGCACTACACAGCCTCCTATTCCACCAACGCAGCCAGTCTTCTTAATTCTATCATTTCCCATTAACCCCCCCCCCCCCCCCATCTCTCCCTCTGTTTAACCTCCCAACTGGACCTAGCTGCCTTACCCTCACTCCACCTCGTCCCTGCACGATCCCCAGCAGCACTTCACCATTCCCCACCCCTACCCTGCTATCCCTCTCTCCTTCCCCATCCTAGCCTCCTCCTTACCCACACCCAGTTGCCTCTCCCATCATGCACTGCTGCTGCTGCTCATAGTGTGTTTTCAGCTGTCAGAGGCTGTGGTTGTGTGTGTGTGTGTGTGTGTGTGTGTGTGTGTGAGAGAGAGAGAGAGAGAGAGAGAGAGAGAGAGAGAGAGAGAGAGAGAGAGCACTCGCTCGCTCTTGCTGGCCAAAAGCTTATTTTGTGACAGCTCCCCCCTCATCTGCGACTCAGCATCTCCGCTACATGGTGAGTAACAACTATCCTTTTCAAAATATTATAAGTGATGGTAGATTGGTTGGGGTACCACTGATACTGGAATGTGTTGCCATAGTGCATCACTGGAACGAAAATACATTTTTGCAACAAGGACTGACAGTTTTCTTCCTTCAATGTTAACCGATCGTTTCTGCTACACACCTCCAACAGCCTAAGCTTTTTTTCACTGTATTTACAATAATTGGGGGACTCTAAAAATATCTTCCTTGTTTCACTAACTTACTACCCATAACAAAATTCCAGTTAGTGGTAATGTCACACTGGATTATAGATAGGCATCACAAAAAGATTTTTTTGGTCAAAGCCTTCTTCAAAAGGAAAACACACATACATTGGGATTGGGAGTGGCATTGGGATGGACTAGGATGTTGTGGAGGTCAGTTGGATGACAGAAAATCACTTTAGGGAGGTTGGGAAGGATGTTGTATAGGATTTCCCTTATTTCAGAGCTTGACGATATGTAATCAAAGCACTGACGAAGGATGTGGTTCAGATGTTCCAGTCGTGGGTGGTACTGGGTGATGAATGTGGTGCTGGATTGTACTGCATGAAGAATAGGCACTCGTTTGCAGCTGGTTCTTTGGGGTGGTGGGGGGATTGGAGGTGTGTGGGAAAATGACAAAGGAGAAATGCTTGCAGACCATGTCTCGGGGTTAGTGTTTGTCTGTGAATGCCTTGGTGAGTCCAGCACACTGGGCAAGGGAGTTCTTGTCACATGGAACGGATGACAGCTGTCAAAACATAGGTACTGTTTGTGGTCGGTAGGTTTAATGTGGACAGAGGTGTGGATGGAGCCATCAGAGAGGAGGTCAATGTCCAGGAAGGTGGGGCATTGGGTTGTGGAGGACCAGGTGAAGTGGCTGGGAGAGTAGGTGTTGAGGTTGTGAAGGAACGAGGATAGAATGTCACTGCTCTGAATCCAGATCATGAAGACATCATCAATGAAACTGTACGAGACTAAGGGTTTGAGAAAGGTCTCCACTTAGATGGCCCATAAACAGGTTGTCATAGGAAGGTGCCAACCACGTACCCATGGCTGTGCTGCAGATTTATTTGTAAACCTTCCCTTCATAGGAGAAGTAGTTATGAGTGAGAACAGAGTTGGCAAAGCTTAAGAGGAATGAGGTAGTGGATTTGGATTCTGAAGGATTTGGGATAGGTAGTATTCAACAATGGCAAGGCCATGGGCATAAGGGATGTTAATGTATAGGTAAGTGGTGTGAACAGTGACAAGAAGGGATTCAGAATGTAACAAGGTGGGAATTATGGAGAGTCAGTGAAGGAAGTGGTTGGTATCATTGATGTGGGAAGCTAGATTACGGACTATTGGTTGGAGGTGTTGGTCAGTGAGGTCCAAAATTCTTTCAGTGGGGGCACAATAACCATCTGTATCCTCCTCTCCACCAACAGCTATTCTGAACTGTGCAGTTATCATTACAACACATTCTCTGCTCCTATAATTATAACGGCCTCAACCTACAGCGACCTACTGTCCCTACAGCCTCCACCCAACAGTTTCCGCCTCCTCTGTCCTATCACCTCCTTCCTATTTTCATCCCCTCATCCTCATTATGTGCTGTCCTTTTCCACCGCACCCACCCATCTCTCTCCTTCCCCGCTCCTCACATTTTCCACTCGTTGTTGTTCCCTGACCCTCTTCCTTGCCGCACTGTCTCCCAAAGCTGCACCAGGTGGCAGTCTTGTCATGTCTTGCTGCCCAACACATTTACTACTTTAACTGTCTCATTTCCTACCCTAATTCCCTTAGCATCACCCGAATTTTATTTGACTAAATTCCATTGTCCTTGTTTTGCTTTTGTTGATGTTCACCTTATATCCTCCTTTCAAGACACTGTCCATTCTGTTCAACTACTCTTCCAAGCCCTTTGCTGTATCTGACAGAATTACAATGTCATCGGCAAAACTCAAAGTTTTTATTTCTTTCAAAGAACTTTAATTCCTACTCTTTTTTTTCTTTTTTTTCCTTTACTGCTTTTTCAATATACAGACAGAACAACACCGGGGATAGGCTACAGTCCTGTCTCACTCCCTTCCTCTCTTTCATACTCCCTGACTCTTATAACCGCTGTCTAGTTTCTGTATGACTTGCAAATACCCTTTCGCTTCCTGTATTTTACCCCTGCTACCTTCAGAATTTCCAAGAGAGTATTCCAGTCAATATTGTCAAAAGCTTTCTTTAAGTCTAAAAATACTATAAATGTAGGTTTGTCTTTCCTTAATCCATCTTCTAAGACAAGTCGTAAGGTCAGTATTGCCTCGCATGTTCCCACATTTTTCAGGAATCCAAATTGATCTTCCCCGAGATTGACTTCTACCAGTTTTCCAGTCATCTGTAAAGATTTTGTGTTAGTATTTTGCAATCATAACTTATTAAACTGATAGTTCGATAATTTTCACACCTCTCAGCAACTGCGTGCTTTGGAATTGGAATTACTACATTCTTCTTGAAGTCTGAGGCTATTTTGCCTGTCTCACACATCTTGCAGAAGAGTTTTGTCATGGCTGGCTATCAGTAGAGCTGACAGAATATCATCTACCGCTGAGGCCTTGTTTCGACTTAGATCTTTCAGAGCTCTGTGAAATTCTCCTTGCAGTATTATATCTCCTCTCCCTCTTTATCTATGTCCACTTTCCTTTCTATAATATTGCCTTCAAGTTCATCTTCCTTGTGTAGGTACTCAATATGTTCTTTCCACCTTTCAGCTTTCCCTTTTTTGCTTAGGACTCATCTTCCATCTGAGCTCTTGTTATTCATACAGCTGCTTCTCTTTTTCCTGAAGGCCTTTTCAATTTTCCTGTATGTGGTATATATCTTTCCCCAAGTGAAATATGCTTCTAAATCTTTATATCTGTCCTCTAGCCATTCCTACTTAAGCCATTTTGCACTTCCTTTCAGTCTCATTTTTTCATTGCTTGTACTCCCTTTTGCCTGTTTCATTTGCTGCATTTTAAAATTTTCTCCTTTCCTGAATTAAATCGAATCTCTTGTGTTATCCAAGGATATCTACTAGGCCTTGTCTTTTTACTTATTTGATCCTCTGTTGCCTTCACTATTTCATTTCTTAAAGCTACCCATTCATCTTCTACTATATTCCTTTCCCCTGTTCTAGTCAACTGTTGTCTAACGCTCCCTCTGAAATTCTCAACAACCTCTGGTTCTTTCAACTTATCAAGGTCCCATCTCCTTAATCTTCTACCTTTTTGCAATTTCTTAAGTTTTAATCTACAGTTCATAACCAATAAATTGTTGTCAGAGACTACATTTGTCCCTGTAAATGTCTTAGAAGTCAAGATCTGGTTCCTCAATCTCTGTCTAATCATTACATAATCAATCTGAAAACTTCCCACATCTCCAGGTCTCTTCCACATATACATCTTTCTTTTATGATTATAAAACCAAGTGTCAGCGATGATTATGTTATACTCTGTGGAAAATTCTACCAGGTGGATTCCTCTTTCATCACTTTCCACTAGTCCTATTCAGCTACTATTTTTCCTTCTCTACATTTTCCTATTATTGAATTCTAGTCCCTCATCACAATTAACTTTTCGTTTGCTGTAACTATCTGAATAATTTCTTCTGTCTCATCATACATTTCTTCAGTCTCATGACCATCTGTGGAGCTAGTTGGCATACAGTCTTGTACTAACTGTGGTAGGTGGGGCTTCATGTCTATCTTGGCTATGATAATGTGTTCGCTATGCTCTTCATAGTAGCTTTCCTGTATTCCTCTGTTTTTATTCATTATTGGATCTGAGCTCTATGGGACTTAACTACTGTGGTCATCAGTCCCCTAGAACTTAGAACTACTTAAACCTAACTAACCTAAGGACAGCACACACATCCATGCCCGAGGCAGGATTCGAACCTGCGACCGTAGCAGTCGCGCGGTTCCGGACTGCGCGCCTAGAACTGCTAGACCACCGCGGCCGGCTTTATTCATTATTAAACTCACTTCTGTATTACCCCTATCTGATAATATATTTATAACCGTGTATTCACCCGACCAGAACTCCTGTTCCTCCTGCCACCACACTTCACTAATTCTAAGAGATCTTAAGGTTTGCATTTCAAAGACTCTCTCTCTCTCTTTTTTTTTACCAGACAATCTTTTCTTGTTTTGATCCATACCACCTCCTCCCACAATATGGAAAGCAAAGAGCTTGCAATAGACGATATTATTTTCTTCACAGTGACAAACATGAAGAAGCAATGAAGTGCTCACAGCTCACTAAGGTATGCCCAGGGTTACTACACATTTTTAGTTGAAATCATTCCTGTCATAACCCTAAATATTGAACATTCCTCCTGGAAGACCCTGTAGTATAAAACATCTATCAAACATGAAATACAATTATACTTTGGAAATACTTGACAGTATTACCCTCCAACGATTTTCTTAAAAATTTATCCTGAGAGAATGCAAAAACAAACAAAATATTTTCTGGTACAAAATCATCTACTCTTTACAATTAAACAAAAATAAAAATACAAGGTGATAGCATATAGTTATACAACATAAAAGTATACACACAACTGATAATTTTTTTTGATAGCTTGATTATTAATTCATAACTTCTAAAATAATAATAAATAACTGCTGTCCTTTGGCAGAGATGATAACAAGCATCTCTACAACTACATCTACATCATACTCTGCAAGCCACCTAATGGTGTGTGGTGGAGGGTACTTTCAGTACCACTATCTGATCCCTCCAACCCTGTTCCACTTGCGAATAGTGCGTGGGAAAATGATTGTCAGTAAGCCTCTGTATTGGCTCTAATTTCTCGGATTTTCTCCTTGTGGTCAATACGCGAGATGTATGTGGGAAGAAGTAATATACTGTCCGACTCCTCATGAAAAATGCTGTTCCGAAATTTCAATAGTAAATCTCTCCATGGTGCACAACACCTCTCTTGTAACATCTGCCAGTGGAGTTTGTTTAGCATCTCTCTAATGCTCTCTTGCCAGCTAAAAGATTCCGCGACGAAACAGGCCACTATTTGTTGGATCTTTTCTATCTCCTCTATCAGACTTACCTGATAGGGATCCCATATAGATGAACAATACCCAAGAATTTGGTGAACAAGCGCCTTACAAGCCACTTCTTTCGTGGATGACTTAAATTTCCTTAAGATTCTTCTTTTTTCATTAAATGGCAATGCAGGATGGTGTCAAATGCCTTACTGAAATTAAGAAACATGGCATCAACCTGAGCGCCGTTGTCCATTGTGCTGTGGATCTCATGGAGGAACAGACCAAGCTGAGTTTCGCAGAATCTCTGTTTGCGAAATCCATGTTGATTTTTATAGAGATGTTCATTTTCCAGAAATGTCATAATTCTTGAGCACACCTAGCTGCAGAACTACTAAAGAGCACTCAGTATACTTTAAGTTTGTCCATAAATAAGGGCAGCCACAAAACAGTTGAAAAACTGTTGTATTAATTTTTCCACCACATTGACCTCATATTGCATCAAAATGGTGAATGACACTGACTTAAACTTTCAGCAGTGTGTTGAATACAAAATGCCATAGGGCTCAAAGAAAATTCTGCTCTGTTAACCCATGCCCAAATTGTCACCTTACAATTTGACCTAGATCTTGGGCTATGCTACACATTGGTCTGACAAAACAATCAAGATTTCTGGACAGGGTATCCCTATAGATCCTAGTCCATTTTGCAGCCACCTGTCAAACACCTGATACAACGTGAAAATTTTCATATGCTGAGGTCAAATTTTGTACAACTTATTTAGGTGCAACCACAATGGAGGGGTATCTGTTGAGAGGCCAGACAAACATGTGGTTCCTGAAGAGAGGCAGCAGCCTTTTCAGTAGTGCAGGGGCAACAGTCTGGATCACTGACTGATCTGGTATTGTAACACTAACCAAAACGGCCTTGCTGTGCTGGTACTGCAAATGGCTGAAAGCAAAGGGAAAACTACAGCCGTAATTTTTCCCGAGTGCATGCAGATTTACTGTATGGTTAAATGATGATGGCATCCTCTTGGGTAAAATATTCTGGAGGTAAAATAGTCAACCATTTGGATCTCCGGGCGGGGACTACTCGAGAGGATGTCGTTATCAGGAGAAAGAAAACTGGAATTCTACGGATCGGAGTGTGGAATGTCAGATCCCTTAATCGGATAGGTAGGTTAGAAAATTTAAAAAGGAAAATGGATAGGATAAAGTTAGATATAGTGGGAATTAGTGAAGTTTGGTGGCAGGAGGAACAAGACTTTTGACCAGGTGAATACAGGGTTATAAATACAAAATCAAATAGGGGTAATGCAGGAGTAGGTATAATAATGAATAAAAAAATAGGAGTGCGGGTAAGCTACTACAAACAGCATACTGAACGCATTATTTTGGCCAAGATAGACACGAAGCCCACGCCTACTACAGTAGTACAAGTTTATATGCCAACTAGCTCTGCAGATGATGAAGAAATGTATGATGAGATAAAAGAAATTATTCAGGTAGTGGAGAGAGACGAAAATTTGATAGTGACTGGAATGCGACAGTAGGAAAAGGAAGAGAAGGAAACACAGTAGGTGAATATGAGTTGGGGGTAAGAAATGAAAGAGGAAGCCACCTGGTAGAATTTTGCACAGAGCATAACTTAATCATAGCTAACACTTGGTTCAAGAGTCACGAAAGAAGGTTGTATACATGCAAGAAGACTGGAGATACTAGAAGGTATCAGATAGATTATATAATGGTAAGACAGAGATTTAGGAACCAGGTTTTAAATTGTAAGACATTTCCAGGGGCAGATGTGGATTCTGACCACAATCTATTGGTTATGAACTGCAGATTGAAACTGAAGAAACTGCAAAAAGGTGGGAATTTAAGGAGATGGGACCTGGAGAAACTAAAAGAACCAGAGGTTGCACATAGTTTCAGGGAGAGCATAGGGGAACAATTGACAGGAATGGGGGAAAGAAATAAAGTAGAAGAACAAGGGGTAGCTTTGAGAGATGTAGTAGTGAAGGCAGCAGAGGATCAAGTAGGTAAAAAGACGAGGGCTAGTAGAAATCCTTGGACAACAGAAGAAATATAGACTTTAATCGATGAAAGGAGAAAATATAAAAATGCAGTAAATGAAGCAGGCAAAAAGGAATACAAACGACTCAAAAATGAGATCGACAGGAAGTGCAAAATGGCTAAGCAGGGATGGCTAGAGGACAAATGTAAGGATGTAGAGGCTTATCTAACTAGGGGTAAGATAGATACTGCCTACAGGAAAATTAAAGAGACCTTTGGAGAGAAGAGAACCAATTGTATGAATATCAAGAGCTCAGATGGAAATCCAGTTCTAAGCAAAGAAGGGAAAGCAGAAAGGTGGAAGGAGTACATAGAGGGTCTATATAAGGGCGATGTACTTGAGGACCACATTATGGAAATGGAAGAGGATGTAGATGATGATGATGAAATGGGAGATATGATACTGTGTGAAGAGTTTGACAGAGCACTGGAAGACCTGATTCGAAACAAGGCCCCAGGAGTAGACAACATTCCATTAGGACTACTGACAGCCTTGGGAGAGCCAGTCCTGACAAAACTTTACCATCTGGTGAGCAAGATGTATGAGACAGGCAAAATACCCTCAGACTTCAAGAAGAATATAATAATTCCAATCCCAAAGAAAGCAGGTGTTGACAGATGTGAAAATTACCGAACTATCATTTTAATAAATCACAGCTGCAAAATACTAACACGAATTATTTACAGATGAATGGAAAAACTGGTAGAAGCCGACCTCGGGGAAGATCAGTTTGGATTCTGCAGAAATGTTGGAACACGTGAGGCAATATTGACCTTACGACTTATCTTAGAAGAAAGATTAAGGAAAGGCAAACCTACGTTTCTAGCATTTGTAGACTTAGAGAAAGGTTTTGACAATGTTGACTGGAATACTCTCTTTCGAATTCTGAAGGTGGCAGGGGTAAACTACAGGGAGCGAAAGGCTATTTACAATTTGTACAGAAAGCAGATGGCAGTTATAAGAGTCGAGGGACATGAAAGGAAAGCAGTGGTTGGGAATGGAGTGAGACAGTGTTGTAGGCTCTCCCCGATGTTATTCAATCTGTATATTGAGCAAGCAGTAAAAGAAATAAAAGAAAAATTCGGAGTAAGTTTTAAAATCCATGGAGAAGAAATAAAGACTTTGAGGTTCGCCGATGACATTGTAACTCTTGTCAAAGACAACAAAGGACTTGGAAGAGCAGTTGAATGGAATAGACAGTGTTTCGAAAGGAAGATATAAGATTAACATCAACAAAAGCGAAACGAAGATAATGGAATGTAGTCAAATTAAGTCGGGTGATGCTGAGGGAATTAGATTAGGAAATGAGACACTTATAGTAGTAAAGGAGTTTTGCTATGTGGGGTGCAAAACAACTGATGATGGTCGAAGTAGAGAGGAAATAAAATGTAGACTGGCAATGGCAAGGAAAGAATTTCTGAAGAAGAGAAATTTGATAACATCGGGTATAGATTTAAGTGTCAGGAAGTTGTTTCTGAAAGTATTTGTATGGAGTGTAGCCATGTATGGAAGTGAAACATGGACGATAAATAGTTTGGACAGAAAGAGAATAGAAGCTTTCGAAATGTGGTGTTACAGAAGTATGCTGAAGATTAGATGGGTAGATCACATAACTAATGAGGAGGTATTGAATAGAATTGGGGAGAAGAGGAGTTTGTGGCACAGCTTGACTAGAAGAAGGGATCAGTTGGTAGGACATGTTCTGAGGCATCAAGGGATCACCAATTTAGTACTGGAGGGCAGTGTGGAGGGTAGAAATCGTACAGGGAGACCAAGAGATGAATACACTAAGCAGATGCAGAAGGATGTAGGTTGCAGTAGGTATTGGGAGACGAAGAAGCTTGCACAGGTTGGAGTAGCATGGAGAGCCGCATCAAATCAGTCTCAGGACTGAGGACCATCAAAACAAGAACAACGACAACAAAAACATTGTATTCTATATGGAACATCTGTAGAATAAAGAGAAATATTCAAAATGAGTCATTGCCTGTGACATGGGGAGTGCATAATGTGTGACAAACACCAAAAGCATGGCAACGATAATGTTATATCAGTGGCAAGTTTTTCAGATGGGCTAAGCGGATCAATGGAAGAGTCCGATTCCACCTGTCTGCTTTGACCCAATGTCGTAAGGGTGTTGTGGTTTGTGACGTCATTACAGCGCGGAGTTTGAGTTGGTCGTGTTTGTGGATGCCATCTTGTTGTGTTTCATGGCATCCTCTGTCTGTCTGTGTGAGATGGCCGGCTGAAATTTGTTGGTGGTAAGTAACTGTTTTTTTGGGTCAATTTTTCTCGAGTTGTAATGTTTTGTGAATTTATTGTGTATTGAATGTGTTTTAATTTACATAGGGGTGTTTCAGTTTTTGAGGTGCTGTTGTTTTGGTTTTGTTTTTCGTAGCTGTAGCTGTTGGTTTTTTCGTATAAGTAGTTATAGTATAGGCCTATGTAGGTCAAGGGAAATGATCGATTCCAATTTTTATACGTAGGTATAGGTGTTTCAGTGCCGTCAGCTGTGGTCAAGGGAAATGTCTGATTCCAATTTTCGTAGTTTTTACTGTAGGCGTCGGTGTTTTAGTATCGTCAACTGCCATTGACCTATATAGTTCTAGGGAAGTATCCGATTCCCGTTGATTTTGCAATTTTTTTTTTTTTTTTGTTCGTCATCTTGTGTGTTTTGGGATCGTGGTGTATTTTTTACTGTTATATTTAGCTTGTCCCCTCCCTAAAACCACAAATTTCCTGAAGTTGTCCCGTTAGTTTGATTGTATTTTTGGAGGGAGATGTTATTATCTTATTTATACGTATTTTCGTGTGTGTTGCCGTGCGTATGTAGTGATATCATAGGCGACATATCGGATACGCTTCCACCATATTGATGACGCCATGGGTCAAAGAAAACGGGTGGAATCGGACACTTCTGCACTCCCAGGCCACGCTACAATTCAGTATGTTAACACAACCAGGTTCTTTTAGTTTCACGTTCTTTGGCTTAACCAACTCACAACCAAACTGTCACCTTCCAACATACCCCGACTGAGCGGAGTGGCGCAGTGGTTAGCACACTGAACTCGCATTCCGGAGGACGACAGTTCAAACCCGTCTCCGGCCACCCTGATTTAAATATTCCATTATTTCCCTAAATAGTTTCAGGCAAATGTCGGGATGGTTCCTTTGAAAGGGCACAGCCGATTTCCTTCCCAATTCTTCCATAATGCGAGCTTGTGCTCCGTCTCTATTGACCTCGTTGTCGACGGGACGTAAAACACTAATCTCCTCCTCCTCTAACTACAGCACATCAAACAGACATCTTAGATCTACTATAATCAAACAATCATTAATTTGAACTTACCAGTCTGTCTCTATCCAAGGTAAATATTGACACACATTTATCAAAAGAGCCAGATGCTAATCGTCTTCCATCGCAACTCCAACCAACAGAATGCACTTTAGAAGAATGTGCCTGATATTCTCGTGTTTTATTGTGTGTTTTGAAGTAATTCTGCAATTCTTCAATATTGCTATAGAAATCTACCATTGTTACAACGTATACTAACAGAAAATTACAGGTACTGTTTTCAAACACTGTAACTTTCCGCGGCGTCGCGATCAAAATCAACACAAACACAAACGCATGCTTGTTGACGTTGGGTTGTCGTTGTCTTACAGTATCAGAGATGGTGACAAATCTGCAGAAGACGAATCAACCAGTGGATTTTTTTGTATCAAAGCATATATGCAGTAGCATGAAAGCTATGTTCTTCAGGTAATTCACACCGTTACTCAACACAAACGTATAATATTTGCTCATATATAAGAAAGTAGAAACCACAGTCTAAAGTAGAAACTACGGCCCAGATCGAATGATATCGATATGGTCTAAAGCTAAAACTGAACGAAGCCACTGGCATGTGAACACGTGAAGATCGGAAAGTGTAAACCAAAGTATGGCGCCCTCAGAGGTAAACAAACGCATGAGAAAATGTCAAACTGAACATTCTTAACACTACCATTCCGTAACGGAAGTTGTAATTCATATAAAATGCAGGTCAAACATTTCAATTATTAATGTCTTTCTTTCCTTCTAAGGATCTGTCAACTGGCGTGAAAGATAGGAGTAACAACACCATCCTTTTCAATTCTTGTAAGAATGAATTGTTTAAGTTAACAGACAATTATAGGACGCTGCATCGTAAGCTGAAGGGGACTTGGAAGGTTATGTTGTAAGTAAATTCGGAATATTTAGATCGTACCTGAAGTAAGTTTCAATAGTTTCGTATTGCTGTATTTTGACATTCAGGAATAAGGAAGAAATAACCGACGTTGCACTATCGGATACTTCTGTATTCGTTTTGCCTGGACCCCGAGAAAAGTTCTCAGAAGCAGAATTCAACTGCATGAAGAAATTTTTGGATTCCGGAGGATATATGTTAGTAATGCTTGGCGAAGGTGGTGAAAAGGCATTCCATACAAATATCAATTTTCTTCTTGAAGAATATGGTATTATGGTTAACAACGGTAAGTTGATTGATATATAATAACAATGACTACAATTTATACAGTAGCCCCTGTATGTTACTTGAATTATCTTACGCCTGTGAAATTCATTGTTACTTAGCATGTCATTATGCACTAAATCAGAGGAAGTTCTATTTAAGTATTTGTATTTTGTGTTTTTGAACTTTGGGCGAAATGATGAAAAGCTTGTGTTTTGCATTTGTACTGAAAAATCTTCCTTCAATTTATGCTTATAATCCGTAGTGGTATTCCTTCTCAACACTGGTTTGATGCAGCTCCCCACACTAATGTATCCTGTGCAGGCCTCTTCATCTCCGGATAACTACTGGAACCTAAATCCTTTTTAACTTCCAATCTTCCACTCCCCCTCCCCCAATTACCAAATTGACAATTCTTTGATATTCCAAGTGCTGTTTCATCAACCAGTCTGTTTTTTTACCCATGTTTTGCCACAAATTTCTTTTTTTGCAGCTTGATTCAATCTTTCTTCATTAATTGTTTGATATCCATACCTAAACTGTAGGTTAATGAATTAATTAAATTAATAATATAATTAATGAAGAGAGATTGAATCGAGCTTCTGTACCATCACACTTCTGAAGCTCCTATTCTCTTCCTATCTGAATTACTTGACATCTTTGTGGTGCAATATTTTTGAGTTGATTCGTGTTTGTAGATGTTGTGTTGTAGTATTTGGTGGTGCACACTTGTGGTGAATGTTGAGGTTTGGTAGTTGGCCATTTGATTTAGGGTAATCATTGCATGAACTTTGTCCTGGAAGAGTATGCTTTGTCATCAGAGAATTACTTTGATTTATTAGTTCTGTGTTTTATGCGTTTGAGTTTTTTGCTAGGTGTGATTGGTGTTGTGTTGTTTTTTGCTAGTGATGGATGCGATTGATATATTCAACAATTACTCTGTCGTGAAGACATGATGACTGAGATTACTGCTCATACGAATCTGTTGACTTACAAAAGCGTATTACAATCTCGGTAACTAACGTGCTGTGTTTGGCGGAATTTGAATTTATACCTTTGTAATATTACAATATGCAGTGTACTTGTTGCTGCACATCAAACTTTTTCCCCCCACTGGCGGACATTTGCCAATGTGCCTGGAAGCTCGAGCCGGTGCATGAAACCTTAACACGTCAAAGGATTGATAAGTTTTACAGCTTTGAGGGAAAGTATCCTGTCACTTAACATGAAAAAAGTGTATTTTCATCCGGGAGAAAGTGTATTTTTAACCGGGAAATCCGGAAATGCTTTTTTCCTTGTCCACGTATACACCCTCATAACTGACATCTGCTTTCTGTACAAATTGTAAATAGCCTTTCGCTCCCTGTATTTTACCCTTGCCACCTTCAGAATTCGAAAGAGAGTATTCCAGTCAACATTGTCAAAAGCTTTCTCTAAGTCTACAAATTCTACAAACGTAGATTTACCTTTCCTTAATCTATTTTCTAAGATAAGTCGTAGGGTCAGTATTGCCTCATGTGTTCCAACATTTCTACGGAATCCAAAGTGATCTTCCCCGAGGTCGGCTTCTACCAGTTTTTCCATTCGTCTGTAAAGAATTCGTGTTAATATTTTGCAGCTGTGACTTACTAAACTGATAGTTCGTTAATTTTCACATCTGTCAACACCTGCTTTCTTTGGGATTGGAATTATTATATTCTTCTTGAAGTCTGAGGGAATCTTGCCTGTCTCATACATCTGTCTGAGGGTAGGCCTATTTCACCTGTCTCATACATCTTGCTCACCAGATGGTAGAGTTTTGTCAGGACTGGCTCTCCCAAGGCTGTCAGTAGTTCTAATGGAATGTTGTCTACTCCCAGGTCCTTGTTTCGACTCAGGTCTTTCAGTGCTCTGTCAAACTCTTCACACAGTATCATATCTCCCATTTCATCTACATCTACATCCTCTTCCATTTCCATAATATTGTCCTCAAGAACTTCGCCCCTGTATAGACCCTCTATATATTCCTTCCACATTTCTGCTTTCCCTTCTTTGCTTAGAACTGGGTTTCCATCTGAGCTCTTGATATTCATGCAAGTGGTTCTCTTTTCTCCAAAGGTCTCTTTAATTTTCCTGTAGGCACCATCTATCTTCCCCCTCATGAGGTAAGCCTCTACATCCTTACATTTGTCCTCTAGCCATCCCTGCTTAGCCATTTTGCACTTCCTGTCGATCTCATTTTTGAGATGTTTGTATTCCTTTTTGCATGCTTCATTTACTGCATTTTTATACTTTCTCTTTTCATCAATTAAATTCAGTATCTCTTCTGTTATCCAAGGATTTCTACTAGCCCTCGTGTTTTTACCTACAGTGTGTTAACTGTAAGACGGCAGTGTTGTGAGGGGAGAGCGGGGAGAGGAGGAAGCAAGCATTAGCTGGCGATGGGAGAGGGGCCGTTGGGGGGGGGGGGGGGGGGGGGGCACACGCCTACCAGTTGCAGTGCTTACAAATTGCGTGTCATGCTTACACGAAAGCAGACTGGAAGGAAGTAAAACTCGCTTTAAATGTTGTTCGTAAACGAAACTGGAATTGTCATGTGCATTGAAATCTATATGTATATATAAAAATGAATGTATGTATGTTTGTCTACTATGCGCTCACAAACCATTCATCCGATTGCAGTGAAACTTTGGTGAGTTGTTCTCCGAATGCCCAAAAAGAGTAATGAACAATGTTTCAACAGTTAGGTCACTGTAGGATGCATAGCGCAATTGATTAGGTAATGGCTTGTCATGCAGCGGACCGGGGTTCGATTATCACTGCTCACAATTTTATTATTTCATTCCACGCAATGTTAAACTATTAATTATAAAATTTAAATATACTTAAACAGGTCATATATTATAACGTAACTGTCAATTTCTATACATAAAAATGAATGTATGTATGTCTGCCTTCTGTGCGTTTCCCAAACCATTTATCCGATTGCGATGAAATTTTGGTGATTTGTTCTCCGTATGCCCACGAAGGTTCCTGGCCGGAAAAAAAAGAAATAAGACACAAGACACATTCTTGAGGAGATATGACGTCATAAACAATGAGATGCCACCACGGGAAAATACCCAGATTTATGCATCCTCTATTTGAGAACCGTTACGAAAAATTTTCTCGCTGACAACCCCCACAAAATAATGAAAGGAAAAAGGTTGTCGCTTACTACATTTTCTCAGTACGTACCGTAAATCTGCCGCAGTAGGCATGACGTTTTCATGTATTATTTCATTACTATTAACTCTGATCGCAACATATTTTGCACACAGTATCCACATTTATCAGTAAATGCGCCGGCAAATTTGTCTCTTTATGACATATAATTCAGGAGATATGACGTGGTAAACATCGAGATGCGTGAAAAAGTGCCGCGTCAGGCATGACGTTTTGTTCTATTATTTCTTCACTACTAACACTATTCGCAACACATTTTGCAAACGTGTTAAAGTATACAAAACCACGGGCGTATTCCTAAAAAATGTTGTGCCAAAATTTTAAATCAATCGGTCAACAACTTTCCGAGATATCTTCCGTTGCGAAGCACGGGTGTACAGCTAGTGTTTAATAAATATCTTAACTGCAGCAATGAAGTATGCTTATCGCAAGGAAAGGAAACAGTCTGAAATAGAAATAAAATTTACGACACAATGAGTGGCAGATTGTTTTTCGTATTTATTCGAGGCAGATTGTTTTTCGTATTTATTCGAGATGTCATACTTTTGTAAAAACATTTAAAGCCATGTGGTCCACTGCTTTCACTGTCACTATGTTCCGTTTCTGTGTTTGATTAAAATAGAACAGAAATACAATTTACAACAAACTAATAGGAGATTGTTTTTGTTATTTATTCAAGCTGTGAACTTTTGTAAAAACATTTCACGCCATGTGACATTTCACGCCATGTGATCAATCGCTTTCACTGTCACTGTCTTCCGTTTGTGTGTCTGATTGTGAGTCTTCCTCACTTACATCTGATGTGGCTGTGTTAATGATAATTTCATCCACAGCAATTTCGACACCATCACGTGCCCAATATTCTTCTTCTGTTTCTTTAACTTTCTTGCAATATCCATTCTAATCATTGGCAGTAACAGACTGGAAAGCTGCGTCCACAAGATTCAGCATATTTGTGGCAGCCAAGTCCACTGATATGTTGTGCTCCCTAACATGCCTTTTTATCTTCGCCCATGTAAAGTGATATGCCCAGGTTTCGTCACCCGTGACAGTTGAGTCCAGAAAGTTGTCCTGTTCGGCTGCAAGGCGGTGAAGAAATGCGCGGGAATCATCAACTTGTTGCTGCATGTGGTCCTCAGTCAGCAAGCGCGGCACCCATCTTGAGCACACCTGGTAGTTCAATGTTTCCATTTAAATTCTGTGAGCGGTGTTTTGGGAAACCTCAGGAACCAACGTGCTGAGATCATCCAGGGTGATCTGCCAATCTTCACGCATGCTTTGCTCAACCTTCAACACTGTCTCTTCACAAATTGATGGTCTCCCGCTCCTCTTTTCGTCGTGAAATTCAGTCCGACCAGCTGCAAACTCTCTACACCATTTATGAACAATTTTGACATCCATGCACGACTCACCATACACTTCTGTCAATTGGCGATGGATTTCAATCGGTGCAGTGCCCTTTGTGTTCAAAAACCGAATAACTGCGCGCAATTCGCACTTTGCAGTAACATCCTACGGGAGCTCCATTCTCAAAGGCTGCCAAGCCAAGACTGAGCACCTCAGCGCGGTGTGCACATGTTTACACAGAGCATGCGAAGCACTGTTCATAACAGTTTGTCCAACTGCCACACAAACAGAGTTCTTTACTTATAAAAAAATAGGAGACCTTACTTTTGAGATTACCCTTGTAGCTTGTAGACCACATGACTGGTCTCACAGGTACCCCGGCTTTGATGGGATAGGTGATATTAGTGACCAGACTGGAGTAGGTGGTGGTGGGAGGATGTATGCGATATGTCTTGCATCTAGCTCTATTACAGGTTTATGAGCCATGAGGAAAGGATTGGGAGCAGGAGTTGTGTAAGGATGGACGAGTGTATTGTGTAGGTTCGGTGGATGGCGGAATACCACTGTGGAAGGGGTGGGAGGATAGTGGGCAGGACATTTGTCATTTCAGGGCACAATGAGATATAATCGAAACCCTGGTGGAGAATGTAATTCAGTTGCTTCAGTCCTGGGTGGTACTGAGTTACGAGGGGAATGCTTCTCTGTGGCTGGACGGTGGGACTTCGGGATGTGGTGGGAGACTGGAAAGATAAGCCACAGGAGAATTTTTTTGTACAAGGTTGGTAGGATAATTACTGTGAGTGAAGGCTTCAATTAGACCATTGGTATATTTCGTAAGGGACTGCTCGTCACTGCGGTTGCGACGACCACGGGTGGCTAGGCTGTACAGAAGGGCTTCTTGGTATGGAACGGGTGGTAGCAATTGAACTGGAGGTATTGCTGCTGGTTAGTAGGTTTGATATGGATGTAGGTACTGATGTACCCATCTTTGAGGAGGTGGTCTACATCTAGGAAGATGGCTTGTTGGGTTGAGTAGGACCAGGTGAAACAAAGGGGGGAGAAGTTGTTGAGGTTCTGGAGGAATGTGGATAGGGTGTCCTCACCTTTGATCCAGATAGCAATGATGTCATCAGTGAATCTGAACCAGGTGAGGGGTTTAGGATCTTGGGTTTTTAGGTATGATTCCTCCAGGTGACCCATGAATAGGTTGGCTTGGGATGGTGCCGTGCGGGTGCCCATAGCCATACCCCAGATTTATTTGTAGGTAATGCCTTCAAAGGAGAAGTAATTGTGGGTGAAGATACAGTTGGTCGTGGCGACTAGGGAGGAGGTTGTTGGTTTGGAATCTGTCGGATATTGGGAAAGGTAGTGTTCAATAGTGGTGATGCCATGGGCATTAGAAGTGTTAGTGTTGAGAGAGGTGGCATTAATAGTGATGAGCAGGGCACTGTGTGGTAAAGGGACAGGAACTGTGGATAGTCAGTGGAGGAAATGGTTGTTATCTTTTATATAGGTGGGTAGGATCCGAGTAATAGGATCAAGGTGTTGGTCACGAGAGCAGAGATTATCTCAGTGGGGGCACAGTAATTGACCACAATGGGGCATCCAGGTTAGTAAGGTACATGGAATTACGGATGCATATAGAAGGTAGGAGTGCGGGTTGTGGTAGGGGTGAATAGAGAGATTGACTCGTGGGAGAGGTTCTGGGATCGGCCTAAGGATATGAGTAGTGACAGGAGATCCCGCTGGATTACTGGAATGTGGACACTGTGGCAAGGTTTGTAGGTGGAAGTATCTGACAGCTGGCGGACTCCTTCCACCAGGTAATCCTTGCGGTTCAAAAGAACAGTGGTGGAGCCTATGTCCGCTAGTAGGATTATAAGGTTGGGATCCGTTTTTAGATGGTGGACTGTGGTTCTTTCTGTGGATGTAAAGTTAGTTTGCATGTTGAGGGATTTGGGGAATGATGGTGAGGCATAGTTCGAGGTTAAGAAATTTTGGAAAGTTAACAGGGGGTGGTTTGGGGGCGGTGTGGTGCATCATGGTTGGATGGAGGAGTGAACTGAGTTAGGCAAGGTTCTATATTGGTCTTTGTTTGAGTCTGATTGGTAGCGTTTGTGGCGAAAAAGTGTTTCCACTGTAGGGACCTGGAAAAGGAGAGAAAGTCTTAACAAGTCCTTCATGACTGAATTTGGTAGTGGGGCAAAAGGTGAGGCCTTTGGAAACGACTGATATTTCTGTGGGGCTAAGGCTTCTGGAGGAAAGGTTCATGACTGATGTGGGTCTGTTTATGTTCTGGACTCTGTGTGGTGGAGGGAGGGAGTTTGGAGAGTGGGGTAAGTGACCTACTGCCACTGTTGTTTTGAACTGCAGGGATCACCTGGTCGAAAGACTCTGCCAGCTGTCAGATACTTCCAGCTACAAACCTTGACACAGTGACCCCTTTCCAGAAACGCAGCAGGATCTCCAGTCACTAGTCAAATCCTTACACTCATCCCAGAACCTCTCCCCAGAGTCCATCTCTCTACTCACTCCTACCACTCCATGCACTCCTGCCTTCTATATGCTTCCTAAAGTGAATAAACCTAACCATCCAGGCACCCCATTGTGTCCAGTTATTGTGCCCCCACTGAGAGAATCTCTGCTGTCATAGACCAACACCTTGAACCTATTACCTGGAACCTACCCTCTTGTATAAAAGATACCAACCCTTTCCTCCACCGACTATTCACAGTTCCTGTCCCTTTATCACATGATGCCTTGTTCATCACTAATGATGCCACCTACCTTTACACTAACATCCCTAGGGCCCAAGGCCTTACTGCTATTAAACACTATCTTTCCCAAGACCCGGCAGATTCCAAATAAACAACCTCCTTCCTAGTCACCATGACCAACTATATTCTCACCCACAATTACCTCTCCTTTGAAGGCACTAGCTACAAACAAATTTGAGGTATGGCTATGGGCACCCGCATGGCACCATCCCATGCCAACCTATTCATAGGCCATCTAGAGGAATCCTTCCTAAAAACCCAGAATTCTAAGCCCCTCACCTGGCTAAGATTTATTGATGACAGGTTCGAAGATGAGGACATCCTATCCAGATTCCTCCAGAACCTCAACAACTTCTCTCCCATTTGCTGCACCTTTTCCTACTCAACCCAACAAGCCACCTTCCTACATGTTGACCTCCACCTCAAAGGTGGGTACATCAGTACCTCCATCCATATCAAACCTACTAACCACCAGCAATACCTCCGCTTCAACAGATGCCTTCCGTTCCATACCAAGAAGTCCCCTTCCGTACATCCTAGCCACCCGTGGTCGTTGCATCTGCACGAAATGTACTGAGGGTCTCACTGAAGCCTCCCAACCTTGTACCAAAAAAAAAATCTCCCGTGCCTTATCGTTCCAGTCTCCCATCACCTCCCAAAGTCCCACCATCCAGCCACGGAGAAGCATTCCCCTTGTAATTCAGTAACACCCAGGACTGGAGCAACTGAATTAAACTCTCCGCCAGGGTTTCGATTACATCTCGTCGTGCCCTGAAATGGTAAATGTCCTGCCCACTATCCTTCCCACCCCTCCTACAGTGATATTCCACCATCCACCAAACCTACACAATATGCTCGTCCATCCTTACACAATCCCTGCTCCCAATCCCTTTCCTAAAGGCTCAAACCCCTGTAATAGACCTAGCTGGAAGAGCTGTCCCATACATCGTCCCACCGCCACCTACTACAGTCCGGTCACTAACATCACCTATCCTATCAAGTGTAGGGCTACCTGTGAAAACGGTCATGTGGTCTACAAGCTAAGCTGCAACCACTGTGCTGCGTTCTATGTAGGTGTAGGCATGACAACCAACAAGCCGTTTGTCCGCATGAATGGCCACCAACAAACTGTGGCCAAGAAACAAGTGGACCACCCTGTTGCTGAACACACTGCCAAACATGATATTCTTCATTTCAGTGACTGCTTCACAGCCTATGCCATATGTATCCTTCCCGTCAACACCAGCTTTTCTGAATTGCGCAGGTGGGAACTGTCCCTGCAATACATCCTACGTTCCTGTAACCTTCCTGGTCTCAACCTTCATTGGTCACTGTCCTCACCCACCCAGCCCTGTCCCTGTTCCCATTCCAGCACTAGACAGCCGTCATTTAACCGTCACACCCAGTCTTTTAATTTCTTTTTATTTCTCTCCTTTCCACTACCTACCCCCCCTCACCTCTCCTGCCCTTCGTCTTAACTGCAGCACTTCTGTCTGCCACCCCCACCATACTATCCCTCCCCCTTCCTGCACCATCTCCTCATTACACCCAACCAGTCGCCACTCCCATCACTGGTGCTGCTGCTTGCAGTGTGTTTTCAGTTGCCTGAGACTGCAGTCGTGTGTGTGTGTGTGGGGGGGGGGGGGCGGGGGGCGGACGTGGGAGAGTTGCGCACCCGCATATGTGTGTCTCTTGTTGACGAAGGCCTTAATGGCCGAAAGCTTTAATTGTGAGTCTTTTTGTTGTGCTACCTGCAACTCAGCATCTCTGCTGTATGGTGAGTAGCAACTTTCCTTCTCGTATATTGTTACATTCCATCCTGGTTTTTCCATTTTTTGATTGAGGTATACGAGGAAATTATGTAATGGGTGGATCACCTAAAACTTGCATCACAAATATTGCAGAAATGGGAAGTCATGCATGGACAAAGAGGTTTACCAATGCAGAAAAAGCTGACTTGTTCATGGTTTATGAAGAGTGAAGGAAGAATGCAATTCATTCTTGTATGGTGTATATGGCGAATTATCCCAGTAGATGTCAACTGTCTCAACAGTTATTTATCAGCCTTTTCAACTGCTATATGAAAGTGGTAGTTTTAACACCTAGACAGTGTTACAGAAGGAAACAGTTGATGACAGAATGGGGGGAAATTAATGTTCTTGCTGCTGTTGCAGTTCATCCACATATTAGCTCTTGCACAATTGTATGAGGATGTAGCATGAGTCAGGCAAGTGTATTACACATTGTCCATTGACATAGGTTCCATCCCTATCACATCTCTCCATCAACAGCTGCATGGAAGCTATTATGAGAATCGTGTTAACTTGAATACATGGACATTAAGACAGCATACTCCAGTTGTATCACATATCTTGTTTAGTGAAGAAGCCACATTAACAAATCATGACCAGGTAAACTGCCAAAACGTGCACTGTTGGTAAGTTGACAATCACCGCTGGCTTTCTCAGGTGATATGTCAGCATCTATGAAGTTAAGTGTAAACATGTGTGGGATAGTGAACCATCAGCTCATGTTCTTATGTCTCATAGGTGGAACACTGAACGCACACAAGAATCGTAACCTCCTAAGAGACTGTCTTCTAAGGATGCTATAAGACATTCCTCTGCAGACTAGGAGTAACCTGTGGTACCAATATGATGGCCGTCCAGTCCATAGTGCAAATCGTTGGATTAGGGCTCAGAGGGCCTTTACCTTGCCTGGCTCATTCCCCATATTTGACGCCTTTAGCTGTTTTTCTGTGGAGAAAACTGAACGATGCTGTCTACAAGGAAATACCAACTACACCCAATGATAGGCAATGATGTATTACAGCAGCCTGCTTGGACATCTCCACTGAAATGCTGGCATGTGTGCTGCAGTTGTTCCATGCCAGACTGAAAGTTTGTAGTGCCGCTACCAGTGGTCAATTATAACACAACCTGTGATAGTCAGTTGTCTTGTTACTGGTCAGAATCCACATAACTAATGTATGCACTTGTGTTGTTCTTTAGTGTGTACTACCACAGGTATTCTACAAGTGTTGGTATGGGAACTTTTCAAAATATGATATCTTGTAAACAAGTCTCACTAAAATCCTCCAACAGACACCACTGACGTACTAATTTACCTTATTTTTAGTTTGTTAATGTCTGTAGGCACTGTTTGATTTAAAATAGTGTATGTTTGCAAAAAAATGCTTTCTAAGTATTATTACAATCTACTGATTGCCTAACAATACAAGCCCATAACTACCAATCCATTCTGCGTAAACTGCACATTCTTAGCACTTTCCATTTCCACAATTTCTGTTGTGTATGTTTTAAGCGATTCACCCTGAATGATACATTTGGAAAAAAAAAAGGGGGGGTTCATGGTTCTAATATATAAGAGCAATGGACTAATTTTCACATTTTATAAGAGATGTTACACAATCAAAATAGTATCTGTTTTTTAATGCAAGTTGATCATTCAACAAGTCTTTTGAATTGGAGGAGGAATGTTTATATATTTCAAATTTTTCTAAAAGGTTAAGTTTGTTGTCCTTGTCAATTGTATGCAAAATTTCCATGTTAAGCAATGGTGAAGTAGGAAGAATGTATTTCTTACTTTTGAGATTTCCTGCAAAAGTCAACTCATATGAATTCCCACTATTTTTGCTGAGCAAGTGCTCATGAATGAAGGTCTTAAATGCCCTCCCGATCTGTTCTGTATAAAAATGCAGACATATATTACACTGTTTTTTATAGACTCTAGATCTGAGAAATTTTTCAGTCGGAGGTTTCTCTTTGCGTATAAAGAGCAACTTGGTGGTATTGTTGGTGAGAAAGGACACTTTGTGTTTTTTTACAAATTAGCTGTACAATATAAAATGTCACCTAAAAATTCAGTGTAGAGTAATTTATGTTCTTGTTGGTTTTATGTGTATAAAGTTTTTGTACAATGCTTGCTTGATATACATTTTTGACAGCTAAGTATTTTAAGTTATTAAGTTAAGTAACAAAAGCAGAAGGATTTAGGAGCACCTCAATAATGTGGTCAATCATAGCGTGAAAAAGTCCCAATTTGTGCTTAAAGGCGGGGGGCAAGAGGAGGCATGGATGGTGTATCGATTATGATGAGTTTCCTGTAAAAGTCAAAGTTATGTCGACATTACCTGCTTGAGGTAGTTAGTTTTGGTGCATAACAGCATTTTTGTTAAAAAAAACTGTAACTATATTTTCGGAAAGCAAAAAATATGTGAAAAAGATTGTTAGTTTTTGCTAATTATTTTTTTATGTAATATGTTTCTTTAATTGCAAATAAATGATTTTCAGATTGTGTTATTCGGACAACATACTACAAATATTTTCATCCTAAGGAATGCTTAATTACAAATGGAGTTATAAACCGATCTATTGCTCAAGCTTCAGGGAAATACTCGGCATATCAAGATGACTATTATAGTTCCCAGTAAGTGTAAATATGCATTGTGAGAATAATAATGTGTGCTAAATTAAGCTTGTTTCTTTAGCATGAAATTAGATTTACAACAACTAACATCTGCATGCATTTTTTTATGCATCTTGCTTCTTTTCTTTGTTCCTGGCTTAACAGTACCATAGTCATTTAGTTGCCAAAGCACCATTGGTGTATGTGTATTTTAAATTGTGTTTTTGTGAGTCCTTATATCTATATTGGTGCAGTATATAATATGGTGTATATTTGTCAATTTATAATGAACACAGTTTCAACTCCAACTACATTAAATACCACATTGAAGTTCAAAATATAAGGAATGTTTGTTCTTGTTCTATTATTATTATTATTATTATTTGCATAGCAAGGAATTTACAGCGTGTTCTCCAGTTGACAGCCACAAATGGTTTGCTTAATAGTGTGCTTCTGGGTGTTCTGCAGAATTGTTGTTTTGTATTGTTTGTAAAATGGAAACAACAATTTGACAAAATGCCTGGAAGCACACTGTTAATCAATCACACTGAGGAAACATGAGACATCACCTCACTCTATAGGGAGATGATGTTTCACAGTGTACACTAGTTGGATAAGCTCCACCAAGGACAGTTCATCTTCTCAGTGTGTTGAGATGGACAAGTTGCACACAAGTTCACTGAAATGAAATATCATATTAACACATGAGCGGCAAATTGGATTATGCACCATGCAAGCAAGCCAGTCTGTAGTGCGAAAGAGAATTTGTGATGCTCTACAAATGCTAGACGTCATTTCAAAAGAGCACAGTGAAGTTCATTGTCAGAGGGTTATATTTCGTGCCCACTGCAAAATTGCTACCAGTAGCAGAGTAAATAAGCTCTGTGGAGTATATAGTGTATCTTGTACTGGAAGTAGCAGGAGAGATTTGCCATGACACCTGTAGAGCACTTACAAGGTGTCAAGGCTAAGATCAAACATCTTTAAGGGAGAACTAGCATTAAGAAATCTGCCAGATGACAAGAAAGCTGTAGTTCTGCCAGCACATTCCTAATGTCACATGTGAGCTACAGTAAGAAGATTTTTGATCTATTGAATGACATTGCAGACCGACGGACAGGTGTTGATCCAACAAATAAAATTGAGAGGAACATGATGGTGATTTCTCAGTGAGTCTGGCTTGCCACATAAAGTCAGTAAGGGTATTAAAACACAAGTGACAGTGCCACCTCTACTAAGTGACCTTCCTAAGGTACATAAGGAAGGAATTCTGTAAGAGTCATAGTAATATTGGTGCACCTATGTACGTATCGGCAAAATACCTTAAACACATTCTCAGTGTAATGTGGGAGGTGTAAAGACCACATCTGCATCTCCACTGACTTCATACAATGCCTCATTCAATTGCGGTTCCAGGATACAGCTATAATGGTCAATATCAGTGTGGTCTCTCTCTTTACGAGGTTCCATTTTCTGATTCCTTTGACATTTGTTCCCCAGAACTTTTAAGACACATACTGACATCTATTTATCTCCTGTTGGACGGAAAATATGATAAACAAACTGATGTGTGACGAATGATAGTCCATTATCAAATGTTGTGGCGAACCTACACATGGAACACTCTAAAGCAAAGGCACTACAGTATGCCAACCTGAAACCAATGTGTTTCTGTCAGTAGATGGAGAATACATTTGTGGTGTGACCATATGGAGCAAAGAAAGCTTCAAGGGTTCCTGGAACATTTAACCTCTGTCCATGATATCAAATCCATGATGGAACTTGAAAAATATTGCTAGCCACCTTCCCTCGGTGTGTTAGTTAAGAGAAGAATGGATGGATCCCTGGTTCACAGTATATGTAATAAAACCTACACACACTGACCTGTATCTCCACATCTCAAGCCAATACCGTCAGTCACAAGGAAATTCGGTGCTAAAGACTCCGTTATTTAGAGCTTGAACACTTCTGGACAAGGAGAGCCTCACCAAAGGATTACAACACCTGCAAAAAGTATTCTGAAGGCATTTGTGCTTACGTCATCAAACTGAACAGGTGGTGCAGTCAAAATCAAGAATGCCTCAGAAAGAGGATGAGACCGAGACTGAGGAAGAATGGAGAAAGATTGGTAGGCTCCTATGGAAATATGCATCAGTCCCTTAACTAAGATAAAAAGTATTCTTTTTAATGTTAGAGAAGATCTAGGTCTCTGAGAGACAGACGTGTGCCACAGTCCATGTGAATGTGGCATGTCTTACGTTGGACCGATTATCAGAACAGTCGAGGAGAGGGCAAGCAGTATCAACGACGTACTTAACTAAAACACCCAACAGATCGGTTGTCGCTGAGCGCTGCCTTGAATATAATCATGAAATGAAATGAAATTTGATGAGAAAAGTATCATGGTGCAGGTGCCATGTTTCTGGGGCAGCATAATTAACCCGTCTATCAAAATAAAGATGTAAGAAAACCTAATGAACAGGGACAATGGTTTCAAGTTAAATAATGCTTGGTGCCTGACACACTATTAAAATATCTCCATTCATCACAACCACCCTTGTTGGAAAATACTAAGAGAACTTACTTTTCAGAGAATATTAGTGCTAGTTCTGGAATAAAAGAGCACCGAAGGGTGTAGTCTGCTTCGGGAATTGAACATGTAACAATATTATGAAAAGGATAGTTGCTACTCACCATATGGTAGAGATACTGAGTCGCAGATAGGCACAACCCAAAGACTGCCAGAAAATGAGCTTTCGGCTGACAAGGCCTTCATCGGAGACAAAACACACACACGACACACATGCAAACGCAACTCACACATGCAACCACAGTCTCTGACTGCTGAGGCCTCAGCAGCCAGAGACGGTGGTCGTGTGGAGTGTGTGAGTGTTTTGCCTCCGACAAAGGCCTTCTTGGCTGAAGGCTCATTTTCTGACCGTCTTTTTGTTGTGCATATCTGCAACTCAGCATCTCTGCTATATGGTGAATAGCAACTATCCTTTTCATAACATGGTTATATTCCATCCTGGATTTTCCATTGGGGAATCAAACATGGCTATAAATAGTGGTTCAGCTTGGTTGGAGTTTAGGCGGTGAGTACCATAACAACAAAACTCACAGCACCTGAAGAGGGGGTTGGGTCAGCATTTAAATATGACGTGTAAAATGCAAACAACAACTCGACAGAATGCCCAGAAGCACACTATCGATACATCATGCCAGAAAACCTTGTAAGTCTCAAAAATGAGCTGTATTATATCTACTCCACTATCGACTCTTGCTGGTTAAAGTATCAAAGAGAAAGAGCAAGAATTAAAATGTAATATTTATTTGAAGTTTGGTAACATGTTAAGAATGGTGTAAGTTTTGCCTTGTAGTTGTTAAAAGTGGTTCATGTTTCTCTCACTTACTGTGCTTGTTCTGATATGTCGTGCGTTGTTGAGGAATGTGGTGTTCAAAAGTTCTAGATTTTCATTTTTGCACACACTTTTATTCTGATGATGCCTATATGTGAAAGCTAAATGTATATGTTATGTTATTACTCGTCTCACTCAAAGGCCATACATACCCCTCCATATTGCAGTTGAAACTGCTAATGAATGGAATGGAATATTGTTACCAGCACTTAGAGAGACCACCATGCTTTTTGCCAGCATGTGCTCATGAGAAAACATTGCCGTCCGCGGTGGCCGTGCGGTTCTGGCGCTGCAGTCCTGAACCGCGGGACTGCTACGGTCGCAGGTTCGAATCCTGCCTCGGGCATGGGTGTGTGTGATGTCCTTAGGTTAGTTAGGTTTAAGTAGTTCTAAGTTCTAGGGGACTTATGACCTAAGATGTTGAGTCCCATAGTGCTCAGAGCCATTTTGAGAAAACATTGTTAATTAATAAATAAATGAGGTACCAATCAGGGCAATTTCATCAGTGAATACTTCATGAATAATCACAATTATAGTGTAAGCAGTGAGACCACAAGGGTATAATCATCTCTGTCCTCACTGGATTTTAATCTGGAGCTGCTGTTGACAGGACGGCCATATCTTTGATCTTTTCTTTCACAAGTACATCACGAATCCATGTCCTGTGGACTACCTTTTTGATCAGGCTGATAACTCAAGTCTAATCATGCAGGGTAATGTTTACAGTAAATTCTTTCATCAGCATGTCAACTACACTGAAAGTTTTTATTTTTCCTAGCGAAGTCGCTTTTCACCTGGGTCCCATATATGTTCAGGCAGATTGAAATGAACACTGGCTACACAGTTCTCTTCCATTGCAGTCAATTCATCAACCTCTTTGGGTATGGTTCTTAATTTGTACAGCTAATAAAGTCCTAGTAACACTATTGTATTTATGTGTGGCTTGGGATTGTTCAATGAAACACAAAAATTTGAAGACCAATCCATGAAAATTTTTGGCATTAAAATCCTCATGATAGTCGCCCGGCTTTCTAGAACAAAAAACCAATGAGCAATTTGGATTAAAGTCACAAGTTGAGCTAGCGTGAAAGATGATTACGCGTTATGCTTGCCTACTGGCACTTTTGTTGTTCCTTAGGCTGTGTAGTCCTTGCAGCTTTTATTAAGGTGTGTCTCGCTGTAACTACAGCCTCTTCCAGGCACGCAATATGTTTGAGCAAATGTTCCTCTTGGCATGCAGATACTGGCACGTCAGTCTGATATGTCGCTCACCTCTCTCAATGAATATCGGGACAATTCAAGTTCACGGTCAGTTTCAAAGAGACTGCTTAGCCCCATTAATAACTTTGAGCAATGGCAACTCCAGGTAAGAATGTCAACAGTGTAGGAAAAGTTAGATTTCTACTTACCATAAAGATGACAAGTTGCAAACAGGCACAATTAAAAGACACTTACACATAAGCTTTCAGTGACAGCCTTCATCAGGAAAAGAGACACACACGCCATTCATTCACACAAGCAAGCACACCTCACGCACACATGGCCGCTAATTCCAACAGCAGCTCAAGCCATAATGCCAAGCGTTCATTTGCTTCCTTTTGTCATGAACTTCATATCCACAACTATTCGTGATGCATTGAGAACTTATAAAAAGAGTGTGTGTCACAACTGAAGTATCATTTATCCTAACTGCTCCAGTGAGCCCAACTACCCTCCTCAACTATGAGACATACCATCAAAAAGGGTGTACCAGCAAGTTCAAAGTTACTACATGTGTTGCTGTGCAGCCTCAAGTCTCAAACATCTATCATGTATATGTGGAGACTGAAGCAATGAATGAAAATTTGTACTGAGGCTGGGATTCTGGGATCAAATCTGGGTCCCATGCTCACTTGGTAGATGTGCTTACCACTGTATCTCTCCCAAGGGGCTCGTCGCTCTTTGGTGGGCTCATGTTTGACTACCTCGGTGCTCCCCCCCCCCCCCCCCCCCAGGGGGTCCACAACTCTTTTGTGGATATGTGCGTAGCGAGCACGGGACCCCGAGCTAATGTGGCCCTCCTTCCTTTCCGGGCTGCATACCTTCCCTTTCCACATCCTTTCCCATCCCCCATCTTCGCCCCCCCCCCCCCCCCTCACCTCTGCTCTTTCCTTCCCTTTCTCCCCCTCTGGGAGTATGGTTTGTGCCTACGTCCGGAGACGGACGCTCGAAACTGTTACAAATTCTTTGCTTTCTCCGCTTGCAAGTCTTCGTCCTTCCTCTGTCCTTCTCTTTTCCTTACCTCTTGTCTTTGCCCTTTTCTCCGCTGCGGCGTTTGAGACCCCTCTTCTCTCCTTTCCCTTTCTCTTTTTTCCTCCCTGTGCGTGTCAGAAGGCCGACCCACGCATTTCCATGTGTAGCCGGTGACGGGGTAACGCGTAATTCCCCGCCCCGGGTAGACAGGTAGGACACGTACGTACGCCCTGGTAACGGCCAGGCTCAGGGAGGGGTGATTACCCGAGCTGGTACCTTCCGAAAGTGCCGATTGGTCCCTCCGTCCGTTTGTCGGGAGGTGTGACCTGAGATGTGAACAATCACCTAAGGCGGGAGTGCCCTCAGAGAGGGCCCCCACAAGGGAGGAGCGCGCCATCGGAGACGCCGGTAATCATGGGGGATTCTTCCGCAATGGTTTCCTCACCTTCCACTATATTGTTGGCGACACCCCGAATCAGTTTCGGCTTCCCGACCAGTGTTCGGTTTATACTGCGGAGCTTTATGCTGTTCTCCAGGCTGTCCACTACATCTGCCGCCATCAGCGGATACAGTATGTTATCTGCTCAGATTCTCTCTGCTCTCTCCTCAGTCTCCAAGCTCTTTACCCTGTCCACTCTCTGGTCCACCGGATTCAGGACTGTCTGCGCTTGCTCCACCTGGAGGGCGTCTCGGTGGCGTTCCTCTGGCTCCCAGGACACGTTGGTATCTGTGGAAATGAGGTGGCCGATATAGCGGCCAAGGCTGCAGTCTCTCTTCTTCGGCCAGCTATTCAATCGATTCCCTTCACCGATCTACAGAGCGTTTTATGTCGTCGAGTTGTTCTTTTATGGCACGCCCATTGGTCGACACTTCTCCATAATAAATTGCGGGACGTGAAAGCTCTTCCTTGTGCTTGGACATCTTCCTCCCGAACGCGTTGTCGGGAGGAGGTAATTTTAACTAGACTCCGGATAGGACACTGTCTTTTTAGCCATCGACATCTTTTAAGTGGCGATCCTCCCCCACTCTGTCCCCACTGCTCTCAGCTGTGGACGGTAAGACACCTTTTAATTGAGTGCCCCTATTTTACTCCGTTACGCGCCCGTCTACAGCTGTCGCCTGATATATCGTCCATTTTAGCAGATGACACGCGCTCGGCCGATCGCATTCTTGAGTTTATTAGTGCCAGTGAAATGACGTCAGTCATTTGAAGCTTTTTTTGGGGACAACCAACCCCTTTCTGTAGTGGATTTTTAAGCCTTCCTTCTGCTTTTAGTTTCTCCAATTTTTTGAGTTTCGTTCCCATTTCTGCTGGTTTCCATTCTCGGTTTTTACTGTTTCCTAAGTCACGTACCGGGCGCTAATGACCATAGCAGTTTTGCGCCCTAAAACCAAAACAAAACAAAACAATACCTCGGTGCCCTAGCCCTTGCAGCATTTTTTCCCTTCCAAGCTGCATGTCTGTCCTCTTGCTATTCTTCTTCCCCTCCCTTGGGGAACATGTCTGGGATGTTTTTGGGATTGTATTCTGCATTTTCAGTAGCCGACATCAGAACAGTCTCTCGACTGTTTTTTGTTCCCCTTCTCCTATGCTTCCTTCACCCCGTTGTTTGAGGTTCCTCTTTTTCTTCTTCCTCCTTGTGCGCTCCTGAAGGCCGGTCCACGCATCTGACGCATAACAGGTAGCTGGGTAACTTGCTTGTAATTCCCAGCCCCGGGTCGATAGGTAGGGTTCACATGTACCTCCTGGTACAGGTCAGGCCCAGGGAGGGGTAATGCCTGAGCTGCTACCTTCCAAATTGTCAATTGGTCCCTCTATCAGGTGTTAGGGAGGTGTGAACAATTACTTAAGGCAGGTGCATCCCCCTTCCGAGGTGGTCCCCAGTTGGAAGGAGCCATTGGAGATGTTGGCAGTCGTGGGGGATTTTCTTGCAATGAGCCAGTCATCTTCTTCACAGTCAGCGTCTACTTAACGTAAACAGAATGAAGCTCACAATTCAAAAGACCCTCCCAGCTTCACCACAGTTCCTCATACTGAAGATGGTCAGTCCTTTGCTACAGTAAATCTGTTTATTATTCAGAAAGGTGTTGATGCAGTTGCCATCCCAGTGAAATCCTGCTCTCGATTATTCAATGGCATTTTGGATTTGGAGATTACTTCTGATTCTCAAGCACAACAACTGCTTGCATCTTCATCCCTCCACAGCTATCCTGCTCGTGTTGAGGCCCATCGGACTGTGAATTCTTCCCATGGTGTTATTTACTCTATGTTGCTCGAAGGTCTGACTGAGGCAGGAATCCAAACCTATCTCTCTCTGATCAGAGTGTCGTTGCAGTCTATCGGGTGATAAAAAAGGTAGATGCATCATTAGTGCCCACACCCACTCTTTTTCTTACTTTTGATAGAGTGGTGCTTCCAACAAAGATCAAAGCAGGCTATGATGTTATCACAGTCTGACCATACATTCTGAACCCCCTCCTCCCGAGTTTGTCCCCTGTATCTTGATGAGCGGGCAGTCCAGGAGATCTGGATGAAGGAAAAAGTGCCTTACCCAGTCGCTCATAAGTTGTTGGCTAGTCGGAAACCCTCCATTCTACCATCCGGCACTTACAGTACTGTTCTTGCTACATCTCGCTCCATGAGGGACATGGCCAGTGCAGACATGCGACCTCAAATTCAGCACTGCGGTTGTAAAATTGCCCAGTGTCACGTTAGCATCCCCATCTCCTCCACATGTGTAACAAGCCACCAAACTTTCGCCTCATGGGGCGAAGTCACCTGCTTCACAATTGGCAGGCTGGAAAGGACAGAAGGAATGCCCCCGCGAAGGCTTCTTATGTCCCTCGAGCCAACATATATCTGAGTCGTCCTCTGCCAACTGGAAAAGCTCCAAGAAATCAAACAAAGGCAAATGGTCTCCTCATTTGCCGATTCGGAGATCCTCTTCGATGGTGTTGCCACGTGATACCCCAACCCGGGTCACCTCTGTGTTGCTGGTGTGCAGTGACAACCATTTTCCTGCCCTGGACACTACAGACCAACAGAGGGAGAATGCCGAAGCCTCTGTAGATCTCATGGAGCAGGATCCTCCAGCCTCTGTGCCCCGTAATGGTGAGTCTTTGAAGACTGGCACTCATCCCCTCTCCTCATCACGACTCTCCTCCAATGGAACATTCGCAGCCTTAGATCCAACAAAGAGACCTTTTGGCTGCACTTGGAATCACACGGTCTGCTTGTTCTCTGCCTCCAGAAACAAAATTGTATTCTCACAACTGCTTTGAGCTCTCGCATTTCTTTCTGGGCCGCATTGACCTTCCTCCCAGAGGACGGCATTCCATCTCATGGGGGAGTCATGCTGCTCATGTGGAGTGATGTTCATAGTCAAACCATCTCCCTGACTACCCGGCTTCGAGCTGTTGCAGTCTGCTTTTCCCTTCCTCACTTCACATTTTCCCTTTGTATCGTTTGCATCCCTCTGTCATTCGATGTCAGCAGGGTAGACTGCCTCCAGCTTATTGGGCAACTCCCTCTGCCCTTTCTGCTGCTCAGTGACTTCAGTGCTCACCAACCCCAGTGGGGCTCTCCCACAACCCATCAGAGAGGTGCCCTCTTGGCTGACTTTCTCAGTCAACGTAACCTCATCTGCCTTAACACGGGAGCACCCATGTTCCTTTCAGACTCGTACACACCTATTCCCACTTGGACCTCTCCTTCTGTACTGCCCAGCTTGCCCATCGTGTCGAATGATTCATTCACTCTGACACATAATCAAGTGACCATTTCCCGTGTGCCATCTGTTGGTTGACTCCCACTCCATCTACGTGCGCACCCAAATGGCGGGTTTTTAAGGCCGACTGGGGCCTATACAACTCCCTGGCAACCTTGACCAGTTGTGATGACCAAGTAGAATGTCTTGCAAAGGTTATGCTTACCACCGCAGAACATTCCATTCCTTACATTTCCTCTTTTCCGCACCATGTCCTGATCCCTTGGTGGACTGAGGCATGCCATGATGCAATTTGCGCACAGAGATGTGCTCTCCACGTTTTTAACCATCATCCTATGTTTGCATTCATTATAAACAGTTGCGTGCACAGTGTCGTCGCGCTCTTTGGGATATCAGAAAAGCTAGCTGGATTTGATTTGCCAATTCTTTCAACAGTTCCACTCCTTCTTCCATTGTGTGGGCCAACCTCCGACAGCTGTCTGGGACCAGGCTCCATCCCCCAATTTTTGGCCTGATCTTAGCAGATGATGTCATAGTGGACCCCATTGCTATCTCCAACACAATGGGATGCTGTTTAGCAGAGATTTCGAGCTCCATCTGCAATCATCCTGCCTTTCTCCTTCAGAAACAAGTGGAGGAGGAGTGGAGGAGGCTTGGGCAGTAATGTTCTGTTCTCAGAATGTGAGTGCTACAATGCTGTCTTTACTACAAGGGAGCTAGGTCATGCTCTCACTTCATCACGATCCTCTGCCCAGGCCGGATGATGTTCGCATTCAGATGTTGCAGAACATTTCTCTGACGGGCAAACACTTCCTCCTTCATACGTACAATTACCTCTGGGCAGAGGCACGTTTACCAGATGCTGGTGTGAAGCAACTATGACTCCTATATTTAACCCCGATAAGGATAAACACCTTCCTTCTAGTTATCACCCCATTTCTCTTACCAGCTGTGTTTGCAGGGTGACGGTTCAGTGTGGATTTCGAGCAGACCATTCTGCGTATGACCATCTCGTCACTTTTTCACCCCTGTCACGAGCGGTTTTCGTGGAAGTACCAGATTGTGCTCGTGTTTTTTGATTTGGAGTAAGTCTACGACACCTGCTGGAGGACTGGTAATCTCCATACTCTTTACACGGGGGGCTTCTGGGGCTGCGTGCACCGTTTGCTTCAGGAAATTTTAAAAGATTGAGTTTTCAAGGTATGTCTGAGTTTTGCCTTGTTGGACACCTTAATCAAGGAAAACGGTGTGCCTGAGGGTTCTGTCCTGAGTGTCATCCTCTTTGCTATTGCCGTTAACACTATTGTGGCCTGTCTCCTGCCGGACATCTCCGGCTCCATTTTCGTTGACAATTTTGCGATCCATTTCACCTCTCCACAGACGTGTCTCCTTTAGCGATGTTTTCATCATTGTATCAATAGTCTTAACTCGTCAAGCATCGACAATGGCTTTTGCTTCTCCATTGACAAAACCATTTGTATGAATTTCTGGCAGCGCTGTTGGCTTCTTCCACTGTCTTTACATCTTGGGCTTGTTGCTCTTCCATTCATTGAAACTACGAAATTCCTGGGGCTTGTACTCAATAGAAAACTTTCTTTTTTCCTCTCACATGTCTTATGTCTTACCTGGCCGCCTGCTGTGCGTGGTGCCTCGGTGATCTGTGTGTCCTCAGCAGTACTTCCAGGAGAGTGGTTCGAACCAACCCCCTCCTTTTGTGCCGGTCCCTTGTCCATTCAAAACTAGACTATGGGTATTTTGTTCGTGTATCTGCACGTCAGTTTCTCTTACACCGTCTCAATACTGTCCAGCATTGCAGCATCCATTGGGCCACTGGCACCTTGTACACTAGCCATGTTGAGAGTCTGCGTACAGAATCTGTCGAACTACTGCTCTCGTACCGCCGTGATTTTCTCCTCTTCAGATATGCATACCATTTGTCTGTCATGCCAGGCCACTCGTCTTGTGCCTTCTCCTTCAATAACTCCTTTGATTGCCAGTATGGGGCACATCACTCTTCTCTGTTACCTCCTGGAGTTCACTTTCGGCTATTGGTCTGGCAGCTTAACTTCACACTACTGGCTACTTTACCTTAATTCGCTTCCTAAGGGTACTACTCCAGTCTCGCTCTATGGCCATAAGTTTCTCATCCTTCGCAATAATACCTTTGTGTACACTGATGGCTGTCAGACTGACTGTGGTGTCGGGTGTGCCTTTGGCATTGGCTCTGACATTTTTCAGTATCAACTTCCAGAACACAGCTCAGTATTTACAGTGGAGCTCTTCACTGTGTATCAGGCCACGCAGTACATCCGACAACACGTCCTTTTCAATTGTGTCATCTGCCTCGACTCTCTCAGTGCTCTTCAGAACTTCTGTATGCTGTATACTCTTGATCCCTTAGTGCAATGGGTCCAGAAAAGCTGTCATTTGCTCACACTTGACGAAACCACTGTGATGTTTATGTGGGTTCCTGGTCACGTCAGTCTGATAGGAAATGAGGCCGCTGACACTGCTGCCGAGGCTGCAGTCCTCGTATCTCAGCCTGCTAGTTTTTACATCCCCTCCAGTGATCTCTTGTGTTGCTGTCTGTTAGCAGGTGGTGTCACTTTGGCAACACCACTGGTCTTCCCTTCATGGGAAAAAGCTGCGGGTTCTTAAGCCTCTCCCAGTGGCGTGAACAACCTCCTCTCAGCCCTCTCGCCATGAGGATATCATTTTAACTAGGTTGCATATCAGGCACTGTCTTTTTAGCCATGGCCATTTGTTAAATGGTGTTCCTCAACCTCTCTGTGTTCACTGCCTGCAACCTTTGGTGGTTCACCATTTCCTGATGGAATGCCCTTTTTTTAATCACTTAAGTTCTCATTTATGTTTGCCGTCTCTGTGTAACCGGTTGCTTTAACAAATCATGTGTGTGCTGTTGGCCATGTTTTACTTTTTATCCATCGTAGCAATATGGCAAAGGACATTTAATCTTTAGTTCAGGACCTCCAGTTCTCCATGGCATCTTCATGTTCTATAGTTCCGACATGGGCACATATGACCCTAATTGTTTTGCGCCCTAAAACGCAACAAACAACAGTGACCACTGTTTCATCGTTACACAGTGGCTTTGCACAACCGTTGGACTACCTCAGCATGCCTCCCTCCTCCATCCAAATTCCCACTCACGCCCTCCACCTGTAGGCCCAGGGTTAGAGTAGGCCCGAGGTATTCCTGCCTGTCATAAGAGGCGACTAAAAGGAATCTCACACCTTTCGGCCTTTATGTGATGGAAGGTTTTACCTCAATTTCTCAAAATTTTCCTGAAGAGAGTGTCAATTGGGGAAGGGCGCCTTACATGGTGCCTCGTGTCCATTGTGCATTGAGACCTTTAGCCCACTTTCTCCTTGAGGCTTTGCAGTCCCGTTCTTCCTCCATCTCTTGGGCAAGGACACCATCCTGGGTGCGTTTTCCTCCACCCACTATGCAGTGTCGTTTGCTGTGCTGACAGTGACCATGGAAGTCCTTGCACCTCATATCCAGCACGGTAGCCTGTCCGTAGTGGTGGCGCCGCCATGTACCCTGTTGGTTGTAGCCCCCTGACTACGCAGGGATTGCTCTGCTGATGACTGTGCCGTTAAGTCCCCACATGCCAAGGAATAGATGCCTGTCACCCTGTGGCATCAGGACTCCTGGCAATGGCCATCCTGCCAGGTGGCGCTTGCTGTGGCTGGGTGGTGCCCGTGGGGAGGATCCCTGGTCAGTGTGGGTGGCATCAGGGCAGATGATGCACGATGAAGCGTACCATGTCATCACTTGCTGGTGACCAAACGCCAGCAGTCTCTAATCGTTCCAAGTCTCTGTACAATGCAAGGAAGTATGATACTAAATCGTTCCCCTCCCTGACCACACCATGGGAGGAATGCCAGGCTAAGAATGGCAGCGAACCTTATTCGCCCCGGTACCTCATATGTATGAGGGCTGACGGGGACTCCTTTGTCTCGGTGAAGCCTCAGTTTCTTGTAGAGCATTTAGAGGACAAGTTTGGGGAGGTGGAGTGCTTGTCCAATATGCGATCAGGGTCAGTCTTGATAAAAACAGCATCCTCTGCCTATTCTCAGGAATTACTCGCTTGTGACAAGCTGGGGGATGTTTCCGTTTCCATCATGCCTCATAAGAGCTTAAATATGGTCCAGAGTATTATATTCCACAGGGACCTTCTTTTGCAGTCCGACGACGAGCTGCACGCCAACATAGAGTAACGAGGAGTTCATTTTGTCTGGCACGTCCATGGGAGTCCGAGGTATAATCAGGTTACCACCAGTGCCCTCATCTTGGCCTTCAAGGGTGAGACACTGCCCAAGAAGGTCAAGGTGATGGTCTACCGCTGTGTTCCCCAATGTGGTGCTTTAAGTGCTGGAAGTTCGGTCATATGTCTTCCCACTGTACTTCCAGCGTCACATGTCGAGATTGTGGATGTCCATCCCATCCCAATACTCCATGTGCCCCGCCTCCCATATGTGTCAACATCGGAGAGGATCATTCCCCTTGCTAAACAGACTGCAAGATTTTACAGCGAGAAAGGAAAATCGTGGAATACAAGACCCTGGACCGACTGACCTACACTGAGGTGAAGAGGAAATTTGAGCGCCTACATCCTCTTATGCCACCGCTCCAAGAAAAGTTGTAGCCCCAACAGTTCCAAGCGTTCCAGTCGGCTCTCAGAGCTGGAAGACTACACCTGCCCCTTTGATGGTTGGGGGGCACTTCCCTCCCTGTTACTCACGCACCACCTACCTTGGGAGCACTACCACCCCCCTACCCCCACCCAACCAACCATCAGGGACACCAGTCCCTACTTCTCAGCCAGAAAAGCAAGTCTTCATCGGCTCCTCTCGCTAGGAAGGAGTCCCTTGGGTCACTCCCTTCCCAGTTTTCCTCTAGTGGGAAAGATGACACCAGTGGCTGAAGTGCCCAAAGGCAGCTGGTCATAGGGCTTCACGATCATCCTCTGTTCCAGAGACGGAATCAGAATCTTTACCATCCTCAGACATAGAGCTTGTAGGCAGCGGTGGTGTGGGTGCCACCATAATTCCCTTGATTTTGGGGATCTTCTTTCTGGATTTCTCTGGCTGGCAGGGTGTCCCTGCCAGCCAGAGAAATCCAGAAAGAAGATCCCCAAAATCAAGGGAATTATGGTGGCACCCACACCACCGCTGCCTACAAGCTCTACGTCTGAGGATGGTAAAGATTCTGGTGTCTGCTGATGACCTAGATCTCACCAGACCCTTTGACACAATGGATATAGCCTGTTCAGGAAATAAGTCGGTGGCAGCAGGTGACCCTGAGGCGTAGACTGCCTCATTGAGTGTTTCCTGCCTTCCCAGTCTCACAATCATGTCATCCTCCATTTGAGCTAGGGCAACTGTTAAGCCTTACACCTGCTTTCTGCATTGCCCTCTAGCAAACCTGGTTCCCGGCAATGCGAACCCCTGCCCTTCGTGGCTACAGGGATATTACAAGAACCGTAGCGAATATAATAGTGTGTCAGGTGGAGTTTGTGTCTATGTCCTGAACTCAGTATATAGCGAACCTGCGCGCTTTCAAACTCTTCTTGAAGCTGTGACTGTCAGGATACGGACGACACAGGAAATAACTGTTTGCAATGTATGTCTTCCTCCGGTTTTAACGTCCATAACCCCTTGTGGGGTAGCACCATACTTACTGGCCGAGGCAGAGATGTCAAAAATTTATGTCACAACCCGACCTCTGCCTCTTAAATATGGGTGCCCCCACACATTTCAGTGTGGCACATGGCACATATTCGGCCATTGATTTCTCAGTTTGCAGTCCTGGCCTTCTCCGATCTATCCACTGGAATGGACATGATAACCTGTGCGGTAGTGACCACTTCCCCATCTTCCTGTCACGGCTCTGGTGTCAGGTCCACGGACACCTACCCAGATGGACTTTAAACAAGGCAGACTGGGACGCTTTCACCTTTGCTGTCACCATTGAATCTCCCCCACATAGTAACATCAATGTGGTGGTTGAGCAGGTAACTACAACGATCGTTTCTGTGCCGGAAAACATGATCCCTCGTTCTTTAGGGTGCCCCCAGCGAAACACAGTCCCTTGGTGGTTGTCGGAAGGCAATTAAGGAGTGTTGGCGAGCTCTACAGTAGCACAAGCGGCACCCTTCCTTTGAGCACCTCAGTGCCTTTAAACAGGTGTGTGCCCGCATTCGCCAGCTTATCAAAAGGCAGAAACAGGAGTGTTGGAAGAGGTACGTGTTGACCATTGGGTGCCATACGTCACCTTCCCAAGTCTGGGCAAAGGTCAGACGAGTTTTGGTGTACCACACCCCAACAGGTGTTAATGTAAATGGTGTATTATCTACTGACACAAACGTGACTGCTGAGCACTATGCTCGCGCCTGTGTGTCAGAGAATTACCCCTCAGCCTTTCGCACTCTCAAACGGCAGATGGAAGGAAAGTCCTCTCGTTCACTACATGCCACAGTGAACCATATAACGCCCCATTTATAGAGTGGGAGCTCCTTAGTGCCCTTGCACATTGCCCTGACACAGCTCCTGGGCCAGATCGGATCCACAGTCAGATGGTTAAACATCTATCGTCTGACTACAAGTGACATCTTCTCCTCATCTTCAACCGGATCTGGTGCGATGGTGTCTTCCCATTGCACTGGCGGGAGAGCACCGTCATACCAGTGCTCAAACCTGGCAAAAACCCGCTTGATGTGGCTAGCTATCGGCCCATCAGCTTCACTGACATTCTTTGTAAGCTGCTGAAACGTGTGTTGTGTGGGCGGTTGAGTTGGGTCCTGGAGTCACGTGGCCTACCGGCTCCATGCCAGGGCAGTTTCCACCTGAGTCTCTCTACCACTGATTATCTTATGTCCCTTGAGACTGCCATCTGAACAGCCTTTTCCAGACCCCAACACCTTGTTGCCGTCTTTCTTGATTTATGAAAAGTGTATGACACCACCTGGCGACATCATATCCTTGCCACATTATTCAAGTGGGGTCTCAGAGGCCTGCTCCCAATTTTTATCCAGAATTTCCTGTCGCTTCATACTGTCTGTGTCCAAGTTGGTTCCTCTCGTAGCCCCCCCCCCCTCCCTCCCCTCCCCCATATCCAGGAGAATAGGGTCCTGCAGGGCTCTGTATTGAGTGTATCTCTATTTTTAGTGGCCATTAATGGTCTAGCTGCAGTTGTAGGGCCATCTGTCTCTGACTCCTTGAGCAGCCTACAAGCTGTTGACCAGTGCTACCCTCGTCATCCTTTGGTAGCGACCATCCAGGAGTCCATCTATGCCCTGTAATGGTCTGGTCATTCAGTGGTGTTTGTGTGGACCACAGGACACTGGAATCCCAGGCAACAAACTGGCTAACAGGCTGACCAGACAGGCTACACGGGAACCACTTCTGAAGATAGGCATCTCTGAAACTGACCTGCAACCGTTTTTACTCTGCCAGGTTTTTTGGCTTTGGGAGACAGAATAGCATGGTCTCAGTACACACAACAAACTGTGTGCCATCAAGGAGACTACTCTAGTGCTTTTAGGGTGGAGGTTTTAATGTGTAGCAGGTGGCTGGCTTCTCCTTTTTATTCTCATGGTCAGCCAGCCATGGTAAGCTGTTTTGTCGTTTTAATCTCTTCTATCTGTTTTTTGTGTTTCTGTGCTTTTCTTCTCCACTTTTGTCCATTTAACTGTTTGTTGCCCTTCCGTCGTTCTTGTGGTTTTTCCTTTCTCTCCATTTTGTGTTGTCAGTCTCGCTTGTTTTATCCTCACCCTTGTGGCATTGTTTTATTCGGAAGAAGGGACCGATGACCTAGCAGTTTGGTCCCTTCCCCCTCCCCCTCTTTTAAACCAACCAACCAACCCACTCATGCCTCAGCCCACTTGGTATTTCCCCTAAACTTGAAGAGCATTGCAGTGGCTCTCCAACTCTACTGGAATAGCACCAAACTGAACAAGTGATTGTGCCTGAAATCTAGGCATAGGTGATTTAATCAAATGAAACTATGTGGTTACAGAGACATTTTCAGGTCTCAGATATGTATGATATATATATACAGATTGAAGCGACAAATGAAAATTTGTACCAAGGCCGTGATTTGAACCTGTATCTCCTGCTCACTATGCAGATGCTCTGACCTCTAAGTCACACTGGCACAGGTGTGCCTTGTGGCAGTGGTGGTGTCCTACATTGCACCACCAAGCCTATTATAATAAACAATACTTTTGCACTCTGTAGACAGCCTGGATTTAAAATTTCTTGCCTTTCTTTTAGTTTTTATTATTTAAAATTCCTCTGCCCCTTCTGCCTTTACCACCTCCTAGCATTTTATTGCTGTTATTGCAAACTTCCCTTTTCACATGCCTAGCTGTATTCTCCCTGTCATCAGGGGATATACACAGAACGTAAGTAAAATGGTCTGTCATAACCGTATCGTTAACATTTATATCAAGCAATTACTGTTGTAGTAATAATGTTTTGACACTCAGCTCAAGGATGAAGTTTATAAGAAAACTTAACTCAGAAGTGGGAGCAGTCACTAGAATTAGCATGTGCACTCATTATTTTATGTTTCTCACCACAAAGTGGCATCTTCTTTGTTGACTTTGCTATTTCTTAAACTGCACAATGCATTTCAGCAATGGCACCTAACAGCACTAGTAACTTAAAGGACAGTACAAGTGGCACACCTGATAACAGATATCTGCAGGGCGCTGAGCTTCATATATCCGTACGGTGCAACACTGAAGCTTGCACGGCCATCTGTGGCACTCCTTTCCACTGGGAGTGTTGCATATCCTCACCAGCGACCGGTCTGTGCAGTTTCTGGACGGCTTGTGGTTCTGGGATCAGGACACATGCTAGCCGATCGCTATATTGATCGTGAGGATAACGACCGCATTCGGGAGGTACTACTGCGACTCTTGTCTCCTCCACCATTTGACCTCAATGATGTGGACGCAGAAGATCCTGAAGTGAGTCTGCAGTTTTATATTTTACTTCTGTTCTTTTTCTGTTTTGTGTTTTTCATTATCTCATTTCTTTCTTTCTTCTACTATTGCTGCTGCTGTTACTATTTTTTAAGGAAATTGAAGTCTGTTGCAATGATTCTAATGTGTCTCGCCTACTGTACATCAACCGTGTTTGGAGCTTACCGTCCAAAACTTTGTAGTCATATGCTTCCATAGCTAGTACTCACTATAATGAAGCTACCGGTAAACTGTTATGGTAGTACAGTGAGAAGAGATAATGTTCCTCCACTCTATAGTTTTCCATAAGCAACTGGGGGACATTGTTCTTATTTTCAAGAAGTTGGTAATGTGTCTAGGCCTCATCTTGATGAGAAATTCATCTTGTTGTGGCACCTAAAGCATCTCTAGGTAAGATTGCTAAAGACTTTAAACATCGTAAAGTGCTTTAATGGCAGATTTTGTGGGAGGGGCACAGGGTGGGAGGTCGCACAGGTTCGCCCTGTTATTATTTTACAGAGCAGTTTTTTGGTCATTGCTGGACTGTTGCTATACAGTATGTAGTTTTGCGTGGCTGTCTTATCCAAACACCTTGGATTCCACTCATCATGAGGGCATTACAATGGCAACAGGAACTTCTGGACACACTGTGTACACAACCTTTGTGCTGAGTCTGGGAACTGCCTTTAACCATGCTGTTAACGTTCCTCATGGTGCAGGAAGCATATAGGATTCAGTCTTTCCCACAATCTCCTCTTGTTTGTTCACCAGTAGAACGTGCATGTATAAATTACAAAAGTGCCACAAGACTAGTTTAGATTAAACTGAAGGTGTAACTTATAGAGCTCACTGCCGGACATTATTGGAACCGGTATCCTCCCTGGTTAGTATTGAGGTGCAGTCTGTTTTCAAATCTGAGATTAGTGAAATAAATCCTGTACACCTGATCTTATTTTTAAACAATCCTCCTCTGTATTTTTAGCTGTGGACCAAATTTAACAGTTATTTACACTAATGGATCTGAAGAGGGCAATGCTGTCAACTGATCTGTAGTTTCCTCTCAGTTTATCCTTAGGATTCAATTTCCAGGTGAATTTACAGCCTTTTATGGTAAAGGCACTAGAGCAGATGATGTGTAGTCAACAGGATAACTGTTTTATCACTCTGATTTCTTAAGTATATTACTGACCATCCAGCAAATGTACCCAGCAAAAAAATGGTACAAAACATAAGTCACTGCATCTACAACGGCAAGGAAAGGAAGTATCATTCTGCTGGGTACAATGCCCTTTTGGAATCCAGGGAAATAAGCGAGCTCGCATTGCAGCAAGCAACACGTGCAAGGAAAATGATGTACTACCCTGTGCTGTCCCTTCGGGTGCTCTTATCTCGTTGATGAGATAGGGCTTGGCATAATTAACTAGTGCTTACTTCACTTAATTTCAAACAAAGAATTCAAGTAAAAAAAATGTTTATTAATTAATAAGAAAAGGAGCCCAGAATTATGTATAATGATCAGTTTAATCACCAGGTGTACCTTGTGCATTACCAGTACTTTAATCAACAGTTGCGCCAAATACGTACAGCAGTTACAAAAAACACGTCAGCAATATTCAGTAGCTGGCACAACATTGAGGTGACCAAAAGGAGTCCTCTACATTTTGGTCTTAAGTATTGTGGTCCCCTTTTAGGATTTGCCCCCCACATTCTCCAAACTTTTCAGAAGTGAGGGCCATTTGGGGAAGGATGCCTTACATGGTGCACCGTCTATCCGACGTGCGTTGTGACCTTCTGCACCTATTATTGTCAGGGCTCTCAACACCACCAATAATCGAGCCATTTGGGTGAGGACACCTAACAGGGCGCATAATCTACATCTGTTGTCTGCTGTCCTCTTTCACCCCCATGACAATACTGGATGTCTTCAAATCCAATATCCAGCACGATCGCCAGTGTCTGTCACAATGGAGGGGGCATCATGTACCCTCTTGGTTGTAGCCCCCTTACAACATAAGAGATCGCACTGCTGATGCCTGAGCTGCAAATTCTCCACGTACGCCAAGGAGTAGATGCCCATTCCTGCTTGTCATAAGAGACAACTACAAGGAATCTCCATCCTTTCTGATTATGGTCCCCTTTCGGGGTCTGACCTCCACCTTTCCAAATTCTGCAGAAGTGCGGGCCACTTGGGGAAGGACGCTTTATGTGGTGCACTATACAGGGTGATTCATGAAGATATGCAAATATTTTAATATGTTATTCTATAAATAAAACCAAAGAAAAAAGTTCATATAAGCATAGGTCTGCAAATGTTTAGTTACAGAGTTACGGCTAATTAAAGATTTTCCCTGAAATTTAACAACTTCGGTAATATGAAGCCATCGCAAAACTGTACGAGGTTAAAATAAAGCATGATTTTCATTTAGTTTGTTGTTATTTATCTGGTGAATCTGGTAAAACATGTCCCAGATGTGTATCTGCAGTAGTTTTCCAGAACATCCAGAGAAGCAAAGAAGTATTTTTGTAAAATTTTTAATTTTTTAACTATGTGGCCCACTTTGTTTTTTAAATTCTAGACAATTGGACAGAATTTTCAACAGAAGTTGTAGAGAATGTAATTTTGGAAAAATAATGATGATAATGCTAACTGCAACTGTATTCCCTGTTTCATAAATAACCTACAAACTACAACAGTGACTGTTGGTTTCACTTAAATAGACTATTCTTGTTATGTTCTTTCACTGAACAATACAGAAAACTTAACTCGTTTCAAGGTTAGGAAATGAGTGAAACAACTCACTAACGGTTGCCAACAGTGATATAAACGTTTCTACATTCTTAATGGAAAGCAAACTAATATACTTGTATAATAATATTTGCTTGTCTGGATGTTCTGGAAAACTACTGCAGATACACATCTCAGGGTGTATACGACCCAGGACAACTGGGAGATTCGGGAAAAATCCGGGAATTTTTTAGAATTCCGGGAATTTTCCATTGTTTTTGTTTTCAGTTAAATTTTTTTAATTTTGACTGGTAAGAACCGATACTCTAACAATTGCCTCCGATGAGCGTGATGTCACAACTGTTTACATTAGATTCGTTTTAGCAGTTACGAGCGGGATCATGCGCATGTGCAGTTGAGTAGTAGCTTCTCCCGCTTCTGGCTACAGAAATGTGGTTGTTTGCTGTGTAAGCAGTTGCAGCAAGATGCTACCGGGAAAAATTTTACTGGAGTGCCCAAGATGCCAGATTCATGCATGCGCAGCAGGCCCATATCTGGGAGGGGAGGGGGGGGGGCAAATTCATATTCTTGAGGGGAAAAACCTTGTTTCACAAAGTGACTAGCATCCAGCGCATGTTAGTCTATAAATTTTTCATATGACTTTGAAACGCATTCCTGTCGGTCTTAGAACACATTCTAAGTTGATTTCTGAATGAATCGTAAGTTGATTTGTGAATGCGTGCATAGTGTAAATGATGTCTCTGTCAGGGTAATCCTTGTTACATGTAGAAACAAAATTGGCAGGAATAGTTGCAGAATTAGTGATAACAAGACTGTTTGTTAGAAAGAGGAAGGATAATAAACGAGGATATCGCACAAATTATGGAACAATATGACGATACCCCAAGTTAGTATAAAAATTTCGTACTACTATTTTTCGATCTCATACTTGAGAAACTGGACCGTATAAATGAAGTGTGAAACTATTTCCTAAATTAAAGCTTTTGCTTGCAGTAGGTCTAATAGGCATTTGACATTGGTACATTGTGAATAATATTCTGTCGTTACAAAAAAGATAGGTTGTGCCAAAACAGTCTTTTTTATTTGATGTGTGTTACAATTGTTGCAGTATTAGAAAGGCCTATTTTGTATTATCTAGCTGACAGTGACAAAATAGGCGTAATCAGATCGGGAAACCTCACCAGTCTTGGGTCCTATTTGTATTAACAGCTTTTTCAGTATGAGACAACCCCATTTCGATTTTTCATGTAGCAAAACGTTTGACGAACTTTGAGGTAATAGATTCTTTCGCAGAAAGGAAAGCACGCCATGTAAAGCTGTAGCAAGATTAGAGAGAAAAAAATTCTAGGAGCTAAGGATTGAAGAAATGTGTATTGTCTTGCTTGTGTCATGTCTTTACTGGGTTTATCTATCCTATATTTAATTTTATGTCACACAAAGCAGCAAGTTGTTAACTGATGGGGAATAAAGAGTGCAGATTTTCTGAAGAGTTCTTTTTTGCGGGGGGGGGGGGGGGGGGGGGGCAGGATGTCAAACCGGCCGACTGTAAGCAGGAGAGTCACCACAGGACATTTTAATTTGTACTGTCCTGAATATGGTTTGATGGCATCCATTACAAAATATACATGTTTCAATTCCACACAGCGAAGTACAGTGACGTGCGATAGAAGAATGCTGTGTGGAGGAGGCGAGGAACTGCACTTTGGCACATTTAGGACCAAATAACACGTGTTACATTTCCTCACACACACATGTTTTATGCATTAAACTCTTCAGAAAGATGTGCTCTACAAAATGAACATATTTTCGAAAATTCAATTTTTAAAAATTTTTGACATTCTATCTCAAACACTCGAGTGAGTGGAGGGGTATTGCCCCGGTTCGGAAATATCGTAGATCCGGGGCTGATGCGCAGAACAGTCTTGAGTTACAGTGGGGAAGTGGGTAGTCTCCACATGACCCGTGTTTACATTTAGTTATTTTGCTGTTTCCTCTTTGTTTACTGCTCTCACGTCAAATGAAAACAAAACAGATTTCTGTGGACGGTAGCTATCAATTGAATTAAAATACTTTCACATAATTACGGAAGGCTAAAATGTGTTACTAGTTGCAGATTTTATTTTATTTACACCTTTCTGACAGTCGAGTATTAATTGCCTTGCAGAACAATGAAGTCATTTTTGTCGGTTTGCTAAAGAAATTTTCTTTCATTAATCTTTTCCATTGAGGCAGACAATATATTTGAAATGAAGTGTTTAATTCCACACACTGTTCGCTGCATTTCAAGTGCACGTTTTCAACTTCTAGAATGTATGGCATTATGCCATAATAAAGAACCAAACATGAGATAACACAGTACTGGTACTCCAAGAAAATTTACATCCTGAAAACCGCATTGAAAACTTAATATCAGGCCATGGCCTACTTCACTGGGAATCTGGACATACGAATGTGCACTTCAAATGTGCACATTTTAGTACGGGTCACGAAATTCCGATGCTCTTGGAATATCCTTTGATGTCTTGTTTCTTTTATGAAATAATGTAAGATCTTTTAATGTTTTACACGTACGAACATATGGGCTCCCTACGACTCGTAGCTGTACAAGCGCAGTGATGCCTGTCATCTGGCGCTTTCTGGCAGCTGCAGAAACGAACCTATTTCTAGCAGGTCGTGGGAAAGTATTCCGAATGGTGGTTTGAAAAGCGTTACTGTCAAAGTAAATATCCTTTTACGCAAGTTGAACTATGTGCGAGAATGTACGATGAATTTCTTAAATCACAGAGCGTTTCACTCTCATTTAAAAATCAACTCTTCGAAGATGAGTCATTTAGATGAATTTCAAGCCCAGAAGATCAGAAATTTATGTCATTATTAAAAATTTTACTGGCACCTTTGTGTGATATATCTTAAATTGTAATACACGCATAAAAGACCAACATTATATGTGAAAGCTTAGCTTCTCTTGCAGCGTATTAATCTTATTGACCAATATTACATGTGAAAGCTTTGCTTTTCGTGTAGCAACACTATGTATATTAATTTAAACCGTTAACTTTTTCTGTTTGTGTGTTCACACTAGTTAACAGTGATGTTACTATTGGCTGACTACATCACGTGTCCTAAGCTCTGAATACCCGCTGTCATCGGCTGGCGAAATCACGTGACATGAGCTATGACTGGCTTACAAAAGTGCATCGCAATCTCGATTTCAATGCTTTTGAAAGTAACATGCAATGTTTGGTGGAATTAGAATTTGTACTTTCGTAATACTAAAATATGCAGTGTACATGTTGCTGCACATCAAAGATCTTTCTAAAATGCGTTTTTTCGCTGTGTTTAGTTTTCGATAGCGCCGGGAAATTCTACGCCCGTGTATAAAACCATAATCATTCAAATGACTGATAAGTTATACAGTTCCAAGAGAAAATATACTGTCAGTTAACAGGTAAAAAGGATGTTTTCATCCGGGAGAAAGTGTATTTTTAACCGAGAAATCCAGGAATTTTTTTTCCTTGTCCGTGTATACTCCCTGCATCTGGAACATGTTTTATTAGATTCACCAGACTAATAACAACAAAATGAATGGAAATGGTGCTTTACTTTAGCCTCGTACAGTTTTGCAATGGCTTCATATTAGCGAAGTTGCTAAATTTCAGGCAAAATCTTTCATTAGCTGTAACTCCGTAACTAAACATCTGCGGACCTATGTTTATATGAACTTTTTTCTTTAGTTTTACTTGTAGAATAACAAATTAAAATATTTGCCTATCTTTGTGAATCACGCTGTATATCCCTCATGCATTATGATCTTCTGCACCTAATATTATGATGGCATTACAACTCCACCCATATTTCACCTGTTTGGGCAAGGACACCTTATGGGGTGCGTAATCTCCATCGATTACCCACTGTCCTGTTTTTGCCCCCATGACAATACAGGATTTTGATGCACCTAGCATCCAGCATGGTAGCCAGTCCGTTAAGGTGGGGCTGTAATGTACCCTCGTGGTCTTAGCCCCCCGACAACACGGATATCACTGCTGATGCCTGAGCAGCAAACTTCCTATGTTTTCCAATGTATAGATGCCTGTCTTCTTGGGACATCAGGAGTTGGTGCACGTGGGGAGAGCCCTTGATTGGAGTGGGTGGCATAAGGGTGGATGACCCGCAATGAAGCGGGCCAAGTCATCTTTTGCTATGGACCAAATGGTTCAAGCAGTTCAAGGGAAAGTTGAATTTAATCCTGAGAAATATGGCCCCAAAACGTTTCCCTCCCTAGCTACAACATGGGTGGAATGTAGGACTATGGAAAAGAGAGAGCCTTATTCGTCAAGGTATTTAGTCTGCTGCGGAGCAGATGGGGACTCTATTTTTTGTTGAACATCTGGAGGATAAGTTTGGGGAAATGACAGCCCTGTCCAAAATGAGAAATGGGTTGGTCTTGATTCGGACAGCATCCCTAGCCCAGTCCCAGGTGTTGCTCGCCTCTGACAAGCTGGGTGATATTCCCATTTCCAAAGACAAGCTACATGCCAGTTCAGAGCGATGGGGTATTCACGTTGTCCAGTCTGCCTATAGGGGACCAAAAGATAATAGGGTTGTTATCCATGCCTTCATCTTGGCCCTTGAGGATGAAGGGCAGTTTGTTACCTGAAAAGGTCAAGATGATAGTATACTGATGTAACATAGAATCATCCCCTCCCCCCACACGCAGTGCTTTAAGTATTGGAAATTCAGGCACATGTCTTCCTGGTGCACTTCCAGCACCACATGTCACAATTGTGGACATCCATTGCATCCAAATACTCCATTGCATCCAAATACTCCATGTGCCCCTTCTCCTACCTGTCAGCTGTGGAGAGCACCACTCCCCCTGCTCGCTGGTCTGCACTGTTCTTTGCAAGGAGAGGAAGATTATGGAGTATAAGACCCTGGACCGGGTGACTTACCACCCTCCGTGGCTATTGGGGGTATTACAAAAAATGTAATGACTGTAACAGGATGTCAGGTGGAGTTTGTATATATGACCTCACGTCTGTATATATATAGCAAACCTGTGTTCCTTCAAAAACCTTTAGAAGCTGTGGCTGTCAGTGTGAGGATGACACAGGCAATTTCCATCACCAGCATCTACCATCTTCTAGATGATGACATGCCGCACCATGTATTGATTGCACTAGTTTCCCAACTGTCCCCGCCTTTTCTACTTCTGGGTGATTTACACACCCATAACCCTTTGTGATCAATGAATGGACACCTGAGGGAAGTATGTCAGTTTGAAGTACACAACTCCAAAGAGTCCCAGAATATCTGGGTCAACTGATAAACATGAAAGGAGATTTAAAATCAGAAATATTATGGTGAATTAAATTGGGCTGGAAAGCTTATGGGAGGCACTCTTCAATTTTGAAATCTAAAATGTTGGTTGAGCTGAAGAAATCTATTTTTGACCAATGTATATAGTCAGTAATAACTTATGGCTGCGAAGCATGGACATTAAATGAGTTCATTGCTAGGAAGCTAACGGTGGCCCAAAGAGGAATTGAAAGATCAATGTTGGGTTACACGAAAAAAATACAGGAAGAGAGCAGTTGAAATAAGATGAACAACAAAGGTCACCGACATAATGTAAAGAGTGAATATATTGAAATGGCAGTGGGCTGGTCATGTTGCTTGAACAAAAGATGGTAGATGGTCTAAACAAGTCCTAGACTGGAGCCCAATTTACCAAAAAAAGACCTAGAGGAAGACCACCAGACAGTTGGGACAGAGATATAAGAAAGGCAGTGGGATTCAATTGGCAACAGGAAGCTCAGGCTTGGAAGAAATGGAAGATCTTGCTGGGATGCTTTGTTACACTCTGGCAGTTTCCACCGACTAGAGGAAGCAATGTGGTATCGGTGTGCAAGACTCAAACGTCCCCTTCATCATTTGACTTCCTTGGAGGTGCTTTGCTGATCTTCTTCTCAGGATAGCCAGCTGCGACGATCTGCCCAACTTCTTCTCAGAAGATATGATACTGTTTGGAGGAATTTTCTCTACTCTTAAAATGATTGTGTACACTCAGGATACTTTTAAATCAACCATACTATATTTCACTTCCACAAACAGAACACCATATAACAGTTTCACATCAATGAATCATATTTCATAAATCGAATGACTCCTGGTCCGTCAGAAGCTATTGATTACTTTTACAATAAATACAGTTCCAGAAAAACTCAAGGTTCTCACAAGTCCACCTTCCGCAACTCTAGAGTGTCAATAAGTAAGAAAGTAAAAGTAAGTGCCGATCAGCCGTTCACCTTGTGGCATTCTCTTGACACATGTCCACCCTGCGCACACAGAAAACTGGCGCGAGGTAGACACACTCCCATTTCTCACACTCGTACGTAAAATATCGGGTGTTCAAGACGGTGGAAAATGGAGGGTCTCTAGAATTTGCGACAATTCTCGAGGCACTACAACTCACTGACTCAAAGATGCAACATCATTAAGTGATAGAACTGGCTGATGATGATGATGATGATCTCTTTGTGGGGTGGAACCAAGATTATTGGGTGTGGTATTTGTCTCCTAAATACAAGTGCTCTCACTCATTTTAGTGTGGCACATACTCAGCCAGTGATCTCTCAATTTGCAGTGCTGCCCTTCTACCATCTGTCTGCTGGAGAGCTCACGACTACTTGTGCTTTAGTGACAACTATCCATCCACTCTTCCTGTCCCTCCGGCATCACTCATCTGGACACTTGCCCTGATGGGCTCTTACCAAGGCTGGCGGGGATGCTTTCACGTGTGCTACTACCATTGGATTTCCGTTGCATGCCGACATCGATGAGGTGATCCAGTACATTACTACGACCATTGTTTCTGCAGCTGAATCAGCAGTCCCTTGTTCCTCAGGTTGCCCCCGGTGGAAGACAGTGCCTCGGTGGTTGCTGGAAATTGCTGTGGCCATTAGAGATCATAGGTGGGCCCTCCAACATCATAAGCGGCACCCGTCCCTGGAGCACATTTGTGCCTTCAAATGGCTCCGTGCCTAAGTTCGACAACTCATCAAACGACAGACTCAGGAGTGTTGTTGAGAATTATACATTTCCACCATTGGATCATGAACCTCTCCTTCCCAGGTTTGGACCAAGATAAAGACACCTTTACAGCTATCAGACCCCAGCAGGTATACCTGGGATTTCCACACATGTAGCTGTATATACCGACCCAGATGCAATCGCAGAGCGTCTTGCTGAGCATTATGCTTGCACCTCTGCCTCTGCGAATTACCGCTCACCTTTCATCTCCTACAACAGCAGGTGGAAAGACAACACCCATATTTTGCTTCATGCCACCCTGAGCCACGTATTGCTCCATTCAGTGAGTGGGAATTTCTCAGTGCCCTTGCAGCACATTGTCCTGACACTACCCCTATTCTTGACCACATCCATCACCAAATGATTAAACATCTATCACTGGATTACCAGTGCCACCTCCTTTCCATCTTTAACCACGTCTGGAGTGATGACGAATTCCAGTCGCAATGGCGAGACAGTATCATTGTTAAAGTGCTAAAACCTGGTAAGACCCCACTAGATAGTGTAGCTATCGTCCTGTGCAAGCTGTTCGAACGTATAGTGAACAGACGGTTGTGTTGGCTTCTCGAGTCTCGGGGCCTTCTGGTTCTGTCCCAGGACAGTTTTCACTAAGGTCACTCCACCACTGACAACATGATATACATGGAGTCTGCCATCTGAACAGCCTTTTCCTGCAGTCAACACCTTATTGCCATCTTTTTTGACCTGACGATAGCCTATGACACCACCTGGTGACACCACATCCTCGCTACATTACACGAGTGGGTTCTCCGGGATCCGCTCCCGATTTTTATACAGAACTTTTTGACACTCCGCACCTCCAAAGATCGAGTCAGTACTTCGCACAATTTCTCCCGTATCCGAGAGAATGGGGTCCTGCAGGGGTCTGTACTGAGTGTGCCTCTCATTTTAGTGTTCATTTATGATCTTGCAGTAACTGTGGGGGCCTCAGTATCACCCTTCTTATGTGCAGATGACTTTTACCTTCCCTTTTGCTCATCTGCTCCAAGACTTGCATCATGCGCTTCTGTCACTGTTGTACAGTTGAGCCGCACCTATAGCTGTGTCTCGATGACCATCTCCTTAATGTAGTGGGCTCTATTGTTTTTTGGGACTGGTTTTCGACACCCACTTAACTTGGCTTCCCCATCTTTGTCAGCTTAAGTGAAAGTGTTGGCAGCATCTCAACATTCTTTGTTGCCTGAGTCACACCGATGGGGTGCAGATTGCCTTACACTGTTGCTGCTGTGCAATGCCCTGGTACAGTCCCATCTTGACTATCGGAGCCTGGCGAGTGGTTCAACATCACCCTTAGCATTACAGATGCTGGACCCTATACACCACTGTGAAGTTAAATTGCGATGGCGGCTTTCTGGATGAGCCCTGTGAACAGGCTACTAATGGAAGTTGGTATTTCTCCATTGCGGACCCTGCAACAACAACTGCTTGCCAATTATAGTGCACACATTTGCAGCTCACCTAAACGTTCAAATCACTGTCTCCTTTTCCTTAACATGGCAATACATCACCCACAACGGCAATCCACAACGAGGATTCCAATTGCAGTCTGTGTCTGGCCACTGCTCACTGAAGTCGAGTGTTTCTCTGTACCACCTCTATTCCTGGTCCGGTCATGTACACCTCCACAGTTTGTACCTCGACCACTGCTTCATATAAATAAGTCCCAAAAGACTCAGTTCATCCTGCACCTCTCCGCTACCTTTTCCTCTCTATTCTTGGCACGTTTCGGGGGTCAGAGATAGTTTACACGGTTGGCTCAATGGTTGATGGTCTATTGGCCTATGTCCTTTTTCCACATTAGTCACCAGTAACATTCTGTCATTCTCTGGTCTATTTCCCTACATCCTCCGTGCCCAGATAACACATTGCGAGGGCAAAGGTGTCATTTTCGAAAGATAGATGAATATTTGAGTACCATTTGCACCCTCTGTGGTCTTGTATGATTGAGCAAGCATGGATATTTCAAAGTAGGTTCAGCAAAGTTAGTTAAAATAAGTGTGTGATGTTTTTTTCATTTGGTGGTAATTTTATGCTTGAGTTACTTCTGGTGCATCGTGCGGTATCAGGGATTTGGTGTAAAACGTTTAGTTAGTTCAGATTTGATTCTCACTCAACATGGAAAATATATCCAAATTATCAAACAAATATTCTGATGTTTTATAATTTAATACATAATTATTAAACCAAGTCATTAATCAGTACACAGACTTTCCATTAGAAGCTTGGAAACCATCACAAGAAGATGTTTTGAGAGTTTGCAAGGTTTTTGTCTGACCAGCACTGGGGCCTAACTTCAAGAAGATGCTCTTTGTTGGCATAAACCCTCGCAATGTTATCGTGCACTTTCTACAATACCTCCTCCATTAGCTCAGCAGGTACTACTGTATGTGGCCCCATCTTAGTTGACCTACATAACAGCCTACCGTTCACAATAAACCACAGTTGTGTTGTGCTAATATGTTGCAGTCTGCGTCAGCAGCTTGTGCCTTCTGCCACTCTGCAAGTCTGTTACCTAGTGCCCGCACTATCCCAACCGTCCTGTTAAGCCTGTCTGTGTTCCCATACTTCTTGTCATTTTTATGATTCAAGTCAAATTCACACACACTGTGCCCTTTGCGTGAGTCTCCTGGAAGGATCCTTTAACTTTGACAGCCACTTTAGTGCTTTGTGATCAGTTATCACCTTGTACAGATAACATCTGAAATAAATGACACTATCTCTCAATTCCAACATCTCTTTCCATAATTCCTTTCAGCTTTATTTAACTGCCATCCAGAGTGTGCCACTGTGCTCCTTACCCTGTACTTCCTGGCTCAAAAGACACCCTACTGCCTAGTTGGAAACATCACAACAGGATAAAACCCGTCTTGTAAGATCAATACAGAGCTTGTTGTTAATGCCTCTTTTAACTTTTTTGAATGAGGCTTGACATTTTGCCTACCACTGGAATTCCTATCGTTTTGTAACAAATGCATAAGTGATAATGCAATATCTGCAAATCCCTTCATAAGTTTTCTGTAATAATTCACTAATCCCATAAATGACTGCAACTTCTTACTCGTCTGCGGTGTTAGAAAATCCCTCACTCTCATATCAAAACACTCTCTGTCTTCACCCCTTCCTAACTAATAACATGTTCCAAGTAATTTACTTTCTGCAATACAAAATGACCCTTCTCAAGAGACATGTGGATCATAATCTACTAAATACTTTCTTAACTACTGCTTATGCTCCTCCATCTCCTTTGAAAACATGATGATCTCGCAAGGTACATCACGCATTGCCGTGGCTTTAAACACCTTAGCATTCTCTCCAGCAGCTTCAGAAACGTGTTTGGTGTACTTTTGAAACAAAATGGCATTAGCTGATACTAGTAATGGCTGCAAAATGACTGAAAATGCATATTTTCATTAGTCCTGTGGCACCACTTCCAATAGATGGTAACCAATCCTTAGATCTAATGTAGAAAAGTGCTGACACTGCACTAAGTTACCCAGAGTTTCTGTAATTTTGGTATTGGATTATCCATCTGCTGATTTTGTGCTGTTTAAATCCTGATAGTCCCTGCAGAATCTAAAATTTCTTGTAGCATCTGATGATTTCGTAGGCGCAGCAACAGAGGCTGCCTAGAACTAGTTCTTTGCGCAATTGTTCTTTGATGAATTTCTCCATAATTGATTCTAATTGATGGGCAATTGTATACAGTTTTTGGCCAAGAGGTGCTTTATCCCCAGTTGGATTCCTGTATGGTTGTTGCCAGTGGTGGGCCATGAGGATCAAAATGGTCTTTGAATTCTATCTACTACTCCTTCACAAGTACCCTCTCTGTTTTCTTCACACACTCCAATTTTGCACGCAATGCAGTTTTACAGATCGCTCACTTACGGCTATCGTCCACACTTGATCTGTATACATCATCTTTGTGTAGAACATCTAAATTGGCTACTAACAACTTATTTGCCAGATTTACTTCATTAGTGCCAAAGTTGTCTACTAGAGTGCTGCAACGCTCAATGTTTGACCGGTCACGGCTCGCCTGTTGATGGGGGGACCGAGCCACTCGTGTCCGGCCCCACACGACTCGGCTCGGTCACGTACTCGCCCCATGTCTGTTGTCCGGATTCCGGACACGCGGATAACCGAGCATGACCGGTCACCGCTGACGTCTCACCTAGCCTTGCACTGTACTGTACAAATCCAACACACCTCTCTCTCTCTCTCTCTCTCTCTCTCTCTCTCTCTCTCTCTCTCTCTCTCTCTCTCTCTCACACACACACACACACACACACACACACACACACACACACACAACATATTTATCTCTGTCTCTCTCTCTTTTAATACAAATATAACGTTTCCAAAAACAGGTACGTGACAGCTAGATTCATAAAGCACTTGGAAAGAAAAATGATATGTCAATACAACCGCGGATAGAAGACGAGCCTCATTTCCAAACAGAAGATATATTTTTCCTTTCATTAACAGGAAACATTAAATAAGTGCTGTCCCTGTAACCTAGAAGACAGCCATCTTCATAAAGAAAATATAAAAAGAACATTAAACATACACAGACGTAATTTATCATATTTTTCATCTGTTTACAAGAGAAACAAAATTATAGTTATTGTTGATCAGCAGTAAATCACTAACGCGTTTCGGATTTAATTGGCTGCGGCGTTTTGTTAGTAACATGCCGTCTTTACTAAAGCGTCTTTAGCTAGGTGCGCTTGTTGCTGGGATACATAAAATACCTCTTGCCACTGCAGCCAGGCCTGGCAGATCTGTTTCATGTCTGCTCCACCATTTTAAGATGTCATCATCTCCAGGGCGGATTAAAATGTAGACATCTACTTCATCTGCTGCGGATGATCTGTTGTTCCTCCATTCCTTGAAACGACCTCTCTTTATGGCTAGTGATGACACAGTACTTGAAGGATTTATGATAATAAACAAAAAGAACAAGTAATACAGAACTGATGTGGAAATCATCGAAACGTTCCAGTAAAAACGATGTGTTTTACGTTAATGAAATATTATACGAATTATAATATTCCCATTTCTCTGTAATACACTATCCACTAACTATGCAAAAACGATTATGTTAATGACTGCATGTTGTACCTGCTTAAGTAGCACACATTTGTCGCACATTGCTAAGAAATTCCTGCTTTTCATTTATTTCCAGCATATTAAGATCACGGAAAGACGGCCTAAGAAACTTAGCAATTTTATCTCTGGAAGTGATCACAGTCTTCTCACAAACTAAAGTCAAGCCTGGATTTTTAATCCTTTGTACCTCCTGTTAAAAAATACATATCTGTTAGTACAGATCAGTTACGCTAGTTAATAATAAATCTATCGCGTATAATAATGAAACAGTGCATATAACTGCAGTAATTACTTACCTGACAGTCAGTGTCATTGAAACTGCAAATTGTTGCAGTTTGTGAAACTAAAGAAGGACTAACTGGATTGTCGGTTCTTTTTCGCCTTCTAATTCATCTGTGGCCTCTTTAAATGTTATCAGAAAATGTGTAATTTTTCAAATGGTTCAAATGGCTCTGAGCACTATGAGACTTAACATCTGAGGTCGTCAGTCCCCTAGACTTAGAACTGCTCAAACCTAACTAACCTCAGGACATCACACATATCCATGCCCGAGGCAGGATTCGAACATGCGACCGTAGCAGCAGTGCGGTTCAGGACTGGAGCGCCTAGAACAGCTCGGCCACAGCGACCGGCGCAATTTTTCCTGCAAGCTCATTGTCATATCCTTGCAATCTGTAAGCGGAGTCCTTTTCCATCAGAAAAGCAGCAACTTCGTTATACTGAGTGTGTAACGATTCCAGCATAGTGTACAAGCTGCTCCAGTGAGTGCAGACCTCTTGTTTCAACGATGATTTCAAAGACGAGCAGAGTCCTCTTTTCTTAATGTACCTTGCAATGCATTTTGCAGTATTTATTGTTAATGCGATGTTCGGAGCATGATTTTTGAAGAAGTTATTTTCATCGAAAGTATGGCTAAGTGCTGTGTTTATATAATGAGCAGCACAAGGAATCCTTTCATGATTTTCCAAAGCCTTTATTACATTGGCACCTTGGTTGGAGACCAAAATAAAACTGTGCAACATGTCCGGTGAAATGTCCCAATCAGCCATCCTCTCTAGAATGTCTTTCATTATATTTACTCCCGTCTTCTTAACGTCCGGGAACTTTGTTGTAAATAAAACATCGTTCACATGAGGCAAATCTGTGTTAATGTAATGTGTTGTAAGCGTCAAATAGTGCACCTGATTATGCGAATCAGTCTACATATCAACTGTTGCAGCACATGTTTTATTAATAGCTTCCGCAATAACAGAAGGCATTATGCTGTTTCGTATTGCATCAGCTTGTTCTTTGACATGTCTGCTTATAGTAGAGGGATGTGGCATGACATCTGCCACGTTAACTTCTCCATAATGCACACCTAGATGTATTAATTCTTGGCCTAGTTCTCTAAAACCTTCACCGGAAACAGCATTAAAAGGTCTTATGTCTTTAACATACATTGCAACACACTTTTTTGTTACTGCCGGTATCCCTGAAGGAGCTGTATCTTTGTGAGGTTTCTTGCAACTGTGTTTCTTTTAATGAGTGGTTCCCGACTGGAAACATAATAATGTGGAGCATTTTATGCACAACCTTCCCATTTCTTCAATGCGTAAATTTTGGTTTCAGTCTTACGTCTTACTGCACTGGCTTCCTCGCGCTGCATGATTACAGAGAGAGAGACACCACAAATGAGAAGCCCGTACTGGTTGCAGTCTCACCCGGATAATGACACGTGTAATGTGTTTTAAGTTCGGTCACGGCTTGTATGCTCGGTCACCAGATCTAGTGCGGGCAGCCTATCCAGTTAGGGTGTGCTCGCCTCATCTCGTAATTTGTGCTCGCTTACTCGGTCATGCAGGACTCTATTGTCTACACTGACAGCAACCACTCTTTCACTATCCGTTTCCGGTATGTGTACATCAGTTTTATGTGCAAAACAACATGCTGCATCCAACAACTCATTCTCTTCTAGTAGCTCAACCACACTCAACATGTTAACAAGTAGTTCCATTTCCATGCTCATGCAAAGCAATTTCCCAGTGTGTTGCACCACTTTACCTCAAGAATTGACTCGGTGACTTCGCATGCAGTTTAATTGTTTTGTCCTTCGTGATAGATAAACCTTGTGGCTATTTATCGCTAGCAAATTAGGATTGTGCAGTACCCTTCACCTATAAGACCCACAACTTCCACATTCACCCGGAATCTTCCCACCTCGAACTGAACACACGACCATGCTGGCTCCAATGATTTTATATCACTATTGCCTACCCCATGTCATTTATAATGTTGAAAGTTCAACTGCCCCTTACCCAAGAGGTCCAGACTTGCCACTGACATATGTACCCGTGTGTCCAATAAAAATTGTGCTCCCTACAATTCACAATGCCCACTAAGCCACAATCAACTCTGCATATGTTTTTCAGCATTGAAATTTACTGGGACGCCATTTAGCAGTTAGGAGTTCCCATTGGTGTTTAAAGGGTGACTATTCTGCATCTGTCAATTTTACCTCGTGTTCCTATAATCTTAATGGTGCAGAAACATGCCACAGCTTCCACGTTGTAGTTAGTGACACTGCCTCTGGATATGCCCCAAATGTCCTCATCTATAACATCTTGTGTGTCATACTCTTGTTGCAAAATCTATCTCCTTTAGCTCAGTAGCTGCCCTAATGGTGATAGTCAAATTCTTTGGGGGCACTCCCATACCCACCTTGACACATCAGCTGGCAGCCCCCTTAGGAGAGCATCCAATGCCGTATGCTCCACCTCATGGAGAATAATTTTGTTTGATTTGTTGCCATCCATTAACTTATAAGTATTTGCATTGGCTTTCCTGATTCTGCCTCATTCAGCCTCTGTGGCACTCCACTCAGCTGTTCCTGAAAGAATCCTGTGCTATTTTGTTTCTTTTAGTGCTGCTTGAGACCTACCCTTTGCTGCTCAAAAGTAAGTGCACTTCTCAGGCTTCTGTGGTACCTAAAAAATGCTATTGCTTCCACTGTCAGGTGCAACTGGGTCATTTGTAGTAAGGCTAGTCTGTCCAGAAGCCCAGTCTTGCAGCTGCTACTAAGTGAGCTATAAATGTCAATACATCCTCCATTGGTTTTGTTTTCAACACACTCCTTCTTTTATCAGAGATTTAATTGCCTTCCATTTGGAAACACCCTGTGTGTGTAACTCTTGGTAGTGTGGAACCCCTGTCCATCAAATCACACGAGATAGAAACAAAACACAATAACGCAACACAAATGAAACAATGAAACGCACGCAGAGAATACAATACGACAGAAGAGCCAGAAATGTTTATTCTAGACACTATGCCTAATCATAAGCCACCTTGATTTTGTTTACTTAGCAAAATAATCACAGTGATGGCATCTGCGGTGCTGAACTGGTGCTGACTCAGTACATGGTGTTCTATGGCCCAACAGGTTGCACTGCATGCGCCTCACTAGTTGCAAATAGTGTTCTCTAGGGTTCCTCCAGAGTTGCGACAAGTCATCCAGTTCCTCCAGCTTTACAAATCCACTTTTAAGTTCCTGTGACATTCCCATTTCATATCCATTTCTCTTGCACGGAACTGAGGAGGAGAAAACAATTAGTTTGTTCACAACATTGTGCTTACTGCTGCCTTCAAGTGCGACTGGAGATTTGTTCCAGGACGCAACTGCAGACATCCATATTAATGGTGCTTGAAACTAGAGCACTCATTCCTGTTAACACTGGTAATCGTTGGGAGGTGAATACCCACTATGTTGGGTGGTGGAACTAGTTTTAGTGTCAGGAGCCCATAATTCACCACCCCAGGCAGGATAGCAGTGGGTGGATGGCTCGCGGCCATCAGCCATATGAACATGAAAACGTCATTGATTAGACAAACATTTTGTTAGTGAACACACAAAAACTATCACAAAGAAGCTTTACAATTGCAGTGATCTCCAGGGCATCTGCTGAAGACATGAGGTGAAGTTGGTTGGGCAGTTGCATCGCCCTAGTATCGAACAGTGGCTGTCTAGTGTAGGAGGCTTGCAGTGGCTGGAAGTAGGGCCAGAAGTGCCCCACCAGATGGAGAGTGTTGAATCCATAACTTAGGACTTACAACCAGCAGTAGCCATGCAGTTAGTGGAGGCAAAGTCCCTTGTAGGTTTATGTCTACTTGTAGACTGTGATGATCCTCTCCCCAAAATGTGTTATCGCCAGACTGCAAGCATCTATCTAAAAATTGGGGATTTATACTGACTGTCTGTACTTGTTTTGTCAAGGTATTGATTCCTCATCATGTGGCCCCAACAGAGTCCACAGCTCGTGTGAAGTAATCGGGTCCCTGCAGAGGTCCTGTCTTTCCGCTGCATTGTTATTACGTTGCTGGTCCCCCTCCTGGCTCCCGATCTGGTAGCTGCCTGGTGTAATGATGCAAGTAGCAGGCACTCCCTGTCATATAACTGTATATGGTCGGGTCTAGTTTGGCCTGGCGCGTTTCCATTGCCTCTCGCATTACATGTGGCAACAACATTGTTAAATTCAGCAGCACCAAAAAACAGTAAGGAGACTAAGGTAGACAGTGAGAGGGGAATGGCAGATATAAAGAGAGGGGTGATGGTGGGCAGGGAAAGACGAGATGGACAGAAAGAGAGAGGGGTGGAGCAGGAGGTTGAGAGAGGAGAGGGAGGAGGAGATGGACAGAGAGACATTGGTGGGGAGTTGGCCAGAGAGGTAGATTGGCAGAGAAGTTGGGCAGAGGGAATGAGGTTGGTGGAGGAGATACAGAAAGAGAAAGGATGGTGGAAGAAACAGACGGAGAGAGGACGGGGAAAAGAGAAAAATAGAGACAGAGTGGGTGGGAGGAGAAGGTGGACTGAAGGAGGGGGATTAGGGAATGTCAGGAAATGAGGAGGATGATATGATCACAGAGAGGCAGAGCAAGAGATGGACAGAATCCGGAGGAGGAGCTAGGCAGAGAGGGAGGGTCAGGAGGAGGAGCCGGGCAGGGAGGGAGAGTTCGTAGGAGATGGACTGAGAAGGATGAGGAGATGGACTAAGATGGAGGGGGAGGGGGGGCTGAGAGAGGAGAGGGTGGCATCTATGTATGCATAAATACCCTGCAAGTTCTGCTACTAGTCATTTCCTTTTGTGTTCCACTCGCACAGAGAGGTGGAAAACAGCTGAGTATATACCTCTGCAAGAGACCTAATTTCTCTTATCTTCATGGTTCTTACATGAAATGTATTGGTGGCAGCACAATCATTCTGGAGTTAGATTCAAGTGCCAGTTTTCTAAAGTTTATCTTAACAATATCTTGTGAAAGGAATATTGTCTTCCCTTCAGGGATTCCCACTTAAGTTCACAAAAAATCTTCATAATGTTTGCATCTTGGTCAAACCTACCAGTATGATATCAATGGATCCTGCTACAGTCACTCAATGACACCTTCCTGTGCCCCACAGCATCATCAGCAAACAGTTGCAGATTGCTACTCACCACATTATTTATGTATACGGTGTAGTTCTTTCCTGGGGCACTTGACAATACTCTTGTCTTTCATGAACATTCATACTTGAGGACCATGTTCTGATTTCTATTAATGAAGAAAGCCTCATGCCACCCACGTACCTGGGAACCTATTCTGTATGCTCGTACCTTTGCTAAGAGTCTGCTGTTTGGCACTGCGTCAAATGTTTTCCAGAAATCTAGGAATACGGAATATGTCAATATGGTACCTGCCTGTTGCCCTTCATCCATAGTTCATATCGCGAGAAAAAGGCAAGCTGAGTTTTGCATGAGTGATGCTCTCAAAATCTCAGCTGATTTGTGGACAGAAGCCCTTCCATTTCAAGGAGAGTTGGGGTGGAGGTGCTGGAGAGAGAGAGGAGGAGAAGGGGAAGGAGAGGACTGTGTGGGAGACAGATGGATGATGGAGAGAGTTAGTGGCAGATGAAAAAGGAATAGGGCGTAAGGAGGCAGTTGGAATGGGGAGAGGGAGTCAGCTGGAAGGTGTAGAGGGTATGAGAAGACAAGTGGAGGTAGGAAGCAGACATACGGGGACTACGTTGTGAGAAGGCAGGTGGAAGAGGTACAGGGTGTGATGAAGCAGGTGGGATAGGGATAGGGTGTGATAGAGAGGTGAGAGAAATAGAAGGGCAAAAATAGATAGGGGTGAGTTTTATATTTCTTCCAATTATTTTGATGAAACTGTGTGGGCAAATGGCTCTCTCTCTCTCTCTCTCTCTCTCTCTCTCTCTCTCTCTCTCGTTGGTAGGGTGGGATGGACATGTGTGTGTGTGTGTGTAACATAGTTATTATATATAAAAACATAGTTATTATATAAACAGGTGACAGTCAGTAGCAGTACATTATATAAAATTTTCTTCTACCAAATTAGCCTTACAAAAGATTTTTAAGACTTTAATTAAAAATTTTTATGTTATTGTAAAAATTTGTTTTCTGCTCTGGACTGGATATGATGTCACACTGTATTACTAAATTTTATTTGTTTTTTATAGCTTTATTATTATTTTAAAATGGGACACACTCCTGACACATATACCCCTCTTCAAATAATTTTTGGTACTAGGGATAGGGATCTGTTAAAAGAAGAGTGTTATACAGTTATTAAGTCAAACAAATTTATTTACTCACAGCTTAACATTTTATAAAATTTGTGGTACCTACATATGAAATTAGTCCTTATCTCTTGCTTTTGTGTGCTGCATTGTCTGTATCATCATCTATTGTTCCTTACTGGAAAACGTTTTCCAGCTGTATATAAGGGCACATCATCATCCACACATATGGGTGTGTATCTGCAGTAAAATGGTAAGATAATAAGCTAGTTACTGTTTTGTGAATATAAAATATATCACAAGAAAAAACAGAGATGGTACAACGTTAGCTATATCCTATTCTGCAGAGTACACAGTTCTAATGGGAGCTGTAGAGTGGTTCGACCAGTGTAGAGGAAGATGTGCTTCTGAAAATAAGTCACTTAAATGGTGGCATTGTCTTTTTAATTTTCTTTTGGGTGTTGCAGTAGTAAAAAGTTTCATCATATGGAATGTTATAATGGAGTAAGATGTGACCACTTTTCTTTTCCCCTCCCTCTTCTAAGGCAGCTTTCAACTGGGAGAAATATTACAAGTGGGGGAAGGCAAGTGTTTATCACAAAAAACAAACCAGGAGTTTGTGTAGTTTCCCATTTCATATCAAATCAAGGGAAATAAAATAGGATTGTGACACCAAATTAAATATATAAGTGTAATGATTTAGACATAAATATGAAGAAAAAGCACAAATGGTGCCTCTCTCCTCACACTGGCTATAAGGCAAAACCATTAAACAAATTTAAAAGTGTTTTATCAAAAAATAAGTGAACAAATATGTATATTTCTAGCAAACAGTGTATTGCAAACAGGGAAAACACATAGAAAACCATGTGAACACCATGCACATAACACACAACTGAAGCAATTAAGTGATATCTCATCCATTAGGTGCCAAACAGTGATCTTGTTGGCTCCAAACAGTCAGTACATTCAACCCTAGATCACAGCACCACACAGATTGGGACTTTCATATCCATGTGATATGAAAGGAAATAAATTTGTGTGTTGGATATGTATGTCCCCACTGGTCACAACAATGAGTCTCACTGTGGCTGCGAGTGTGTACATTTGTTCATCTGTGTGAAGTTAGTGTAGTAGAGAAAAAGCAAAAGCTCAAAAGCTATTGTAAATACTGTTTCCTATTGGGTGTTTCTATAGGCTCCATATCAGTTGTTGGTGAGTGGTTGCCTTTCCTTAATCATACTGCAATGGTTGATATCTGATAAATGTTGTTTGACACTAGAATGCAAGAGGATTTTTGGTTTATCTAGTGGGGATTTAGGTTCTCACTGGCTTGTCTCACTTAGATGCATCTACATATTAGTGCTCTGAGGAACCTGACCCAAACATGGCACAGTATGAACTTAATGCATACAGACTGAGCTGAATCAAATTGATTCAACTACATTAACATTGAAGTGTGTGACTATCATCATTTTTATAGACATTTTCTATAGCTTCCACGCAGCATAAGGCAGGTATCTATTATTATTCCTGGTGATTGTACATACCTATAATGCACTACATCCCGTTTAGCTCAATATCATATTATATCTTTCTAATCTCTTTATCGTATTCTGTATCCAGATTTTCATTAGAGGAGGATTTTTACACTTTTCACTTTTTAAAGTAGTTTTACTACAAGATTTAGGTTATTGTGGAACTTGACCAAAAGTAAAATAGTTCTTTTTCTCAGACTGATATACAAAGTTAACTACTTCGTATTTATAGTTCCCTCATAGTTAGTTTCACCAGAACTTTTGAAATTATTATTGTTATGTATTGCTTAAAATATCTGAACAAATTACCTTAACTATCACATTCAATACAGTCTTCTTTGGTCCATTGCTTCCAACCTCTCCATGCTTGAATCACTACTCACAGCCTTCCTTCTACCATTCTTCTCTCTTGTCCCCCACCCCATCCCTCTTTTTTCTTTGCTTGTTATTTTCTTTCTTCTCCTGTGTGTTTCATTGTCTTCGCCTGTATGCTTCATTGTCTTTGTACCATCGAAATTAGTTCTTTATGTTACAAACTTGTCTCTTGTCCACTGTGTTCACTGAGGGCAAATCAGTCATCTTCAGTAAATTTCTGTAGACAATATTTCCTCATTTTTACTGTACATTGCTGGCCATCACAGTTGCAGTACCAGGAATTATAGCAAATAATGAAATTTTATGTATTGTGTGTAAACAATATAGCAGGAAGAATACATGATCAATAGGTACCATAGGTGATTTGAGAGCATACAGAGTGTATAGCACACACATCTGTCTTCTCTGTCAGCAGTAGTGTCTCTAACCCAGCTGAAGACTGAGTCAAACTGAGCATGGATGAAAGATTTGGGTACACCATTCCATGCTGCTTCAGCTATATGCCAGAAAAACTGTTCCCACCACTGCCAGAATTCCAACATGTAATGTTAGACGTACCTCTTTATTACATGAGGTGTATAACATACCGTATTTACTCGAATCTAAGCCGCACTTGAAATTTGAGACTTGAAATTCTAGGGGAGAGAAAAGTTTTAGCCGCGCCTCCAAATCGAAACAAAGTTGGTCCATTGTAACATGAAACACAATTTAGGTCGATTGGATGAAGATACAGCTACAGTAGTTTGGTTCGAGTCGTAAGCTTAGCAGTTAAGCTTTACCAGGTAGCAATTGCTATACGTCAGGCTCTCCGCCCGTATTTATGCAGGTACCCTTCCTTTTTCACATGCTTTATCTGGTTTAAATCGATTGCTTAATTTGCTTTGATCTGAAAAGTACAATTCTCTTTGTTATAGGTGTTGTTCATGCATTGTTTGTCGCATTCTGATAGTGAGTATTTAAGACCTGTCGCCGCTCGCGGCATGGCTTGCTTTTGTGCGTGCTAGCGCCGCTTATAATAAAAAAAAAAAGAGAGGTGAATTGTCTCATTAGCGAAACAATGGTAAGAGACTGCTATATGTTGTTACTTATACTGCTACTTTCTTTGATAATGATCAACAAGAACCAAATGATAGACTGCATATGACAGAAGATGTTCTGAATGAGAGCTTAGCGAAAATTTTTCTCCATTTGAAAATCTTTGCAGACGCCTCTTTATGCATTACATTCTGCACAGAAATTAGTCATCTTAGATTTAAAAATTTAGTCAGTTGCCATACTTCATTTCTGTTTGTCTCACTATCCAGCATAAGAATAGTACGAATATAAAAATGATATGTATATTCTTCCGCGTTTGCTGTTGTCTCACTCTAGTTTCGTAGTTTATTAGGCAGACAGGATTTAAATGAGATAGCAGCAAACACGAAAGAACACATGGCATAATGTTTACATTCGTATTATTCTTATGGTGAAGAGAATACTGCATGTGATTCACGATTCATAAAAGTTCCTATTAGCAACCATCTCTTGTCACAGGTTGGAAAAAATTCAAAACATAGAGTTGGCCATATTGACATACATCCTCAACAGTCTTACTAGTCGAATTTTCGTAGTAGATTTTTAGTAATGACTTCAAATGCGCAGAGTGTGATGTTGTTATCTTCAGTCCGTAAACTGGTTTGATGCAGCTCTCCACGCTTTTCTATCCTGTGCAATGATAGTAGCAACACTTATAAAATAAGAATGAAAATAACTTAGAAATTAAATGCTGAAATTAATAAAAAAATTATTAGGTTTGTAGTACATCTTATACAAAATGTTTAAAATATCAGTCATGATTCTGAATCACTATCACTCGATTCTTTGTTGCTCATTTCTTCACACAGAGCATCGTCCTCCGTACCATCTAGTGCACTGAATATACACTCCTGGAAATTGAAATAAGAACACCGTGAATTCATTGTCCCAGGAAGGGGAAACTATTGACACATTCCTGGGGTCAGATACATCACATGATCACACTGACAGAACCACAGGCACATAGACACAGGCAACAGAGCATGCACAATGTCGGCACTAGTACAGTGTATATCCACCTTTCGCAGCAATGCAGGCTGCTATTCTCCCATGGAGACGATCGTAGAGATGCTGGATGTAGTCCTGTGGAACGGCTTGCCATGTCATTTCCACCTGGCGCCTCAGTTGGACCAGCGTTCGTGCTGGATGTGCAGACCGCGTGAGACGACGCTTCATCCAGTCCCAAACATGCTCAAAGGGGGACAGATCCGGAGATCTTGCTGGCCAGGGTAGTTGACTTACACCTTCTAGAGCACGTTGGGTGGCACGGGATACATGCGGACGTGCATTGTCCTGTTGGAACAGCAAGTTCCCTTGCCGGTCTAGGAATGGTAGAACAATGGGTACGATGACGGTTTGGATGTACCGTGCACTATTCAGTGTCCCCTCGACGATCACCAGTGGTGTACGGCCAGTGTAGGAGATCGCTCCCCACACCATGATGCCGGGTGTTGGCCCTGTGTGCCTCGGTCGTATGCAGTCCTGATTGTGGCGCTCACCTGCACGGCGCCAAACACGCATACGACCATCATTGGCACCAAGGCAGAAGCGACTCTCATCGCTGAAGACGACATGTCTCCATTCATCCCTCCATTCACGCCTGTCGCGACACCACTGGAGGCGGGCTGCACGATGTTGGGGCGTGAGCGGAAGACGGCCTACCGGTGTGCGGGACCGTAGCCCAGCTTCATGGAGACGGTTGCGAATGGTCCTCGCCGATACCCCAGGAGCAACAGTGTCCCTAATTTGCTGGGAAGTGGCGGTGCGGTCCCCTACGGCACTGCGTAGGATACTACGGTCTTGGCGTGCATCCGTGCGTCGCTGCGGTCCGGTCCCAGGTCGACGGGCACGTGCACCTTCCGCCGACCACTGGCGACAACATCGATGTACTGTGGAGACCTCACGCCCCACGTGTTGAGCAATTCGGCGGTACGCCCACCCGGCCTCCCGCATGCCCACTATACGCCCTCGCTCAAGTCCGTCAACTGCACATACGGTTCACGTCCACGCTGTCGCGGCATGCTACCAGTGTTAAAGACTGCGGTGGAGCTCCGTATGCCACGGCAAACTGGCTGACACTGACGGCGGCGGTGCACAAATGCTGCGCAGCTAGCGCCATTCGACGGCCAACACCGCGGTTCCTGGTGTGTCCGCTGTGCCGTGCGTGTGATCATTGCTTGTACAGCCCTCTCGCAGTGTCCGGAGCAAGTATGGTGGGTCTGACACACCGGTGTCAATGTGTTCTTTTTTCCATTTCCAGGAGTGTAGAACATTTTTAAAATCCTTGTTGCACAGTCTGATTTGGAACACACTTCCATGCATCATAAATCCATTGGCACACTTGCGACAAACTTGTGCATTTGTCTGTCGCTTTTCGAAAGCCAGTCTGTGTACATGCGTTTAAGCTTGCCCTTAGATGGTTTATTCAGATGTCAAGTGGTTGCAGAATTGACGTCATCCCACTTGGAATTACTGTCAAGTCTGTTTTACTTTCCTCTGATTCTCGTTTTACTGCAGGCGTTGTAGGCCTGCATACGCATCTAATACCAACAGATTGCGTAAACCAAGCGTTGCGCCAGAACGATGATTCCACACATGCCTAATCCATTCCAGCACCATGTCCTCCGAAAATCACTCAGTTTAGTTTGCTCGTACAATTACAGTGTTTGGAAAGACTTTCGATTTCGGTGAAGTCTTTTGCTTGAAAACTATGAATGGGGGTAATTTATGTCCATCCGCTGTGCAAGCAAGCATGACGGACATCCGCTGTTTTTCATCCCCTGATGTAAGAGCACTTATGTCTTTCTTTCCTTTGGCGTCAACCGTATAATTTGACGGCATGTTAGAATATACGGGAGTTTGGTCAGCATTTCCTATCTAACCAAGAAGGTATTGATTTTCTGTGCTCTGCCTAATTATGAAGCACTGAAATTCCACAAGTTTTTCTTCATTTTTCAGCAGCTTCTGTGCAACTGAAGTTCGCCTCCAAAGTGAAAAACCCCATCGCTTCATAAACAGATTAATCTAGCTGTGACTAGCCTTAAAATTTTCGATTTTTTGCTCTCTAGCAATTTCATGTGCCTTAACTTTTAAAATTTCGGCGTTCACAGACAGGAATTTCTGACGCTGTTCCTTAAGAAATTCATTTAAAATCACTTCTAGTGCATGATATCGGCCACACTTTGGCCCACTAAATAATTTCCTGCTAATTAACATTCATATAATTTGTCTCTGCAGTCGCCATCGCCTGACGTTGCTCTCATCAAACCCGTGTCGCAGACCTGCAGCACAATTACAGTTTTGTTCCGCAACAGAAATAACTCTTCTCTTGAATTTGGCACTATAATGAAAGCGCTTCATTATGGTTCACTAACATCAACAAGCACTTCACAAAATTCCACGAAGCAATAGGTGCCGCTACGTGAAATCTTAATGAGTCCCAGCGTATCAACTCGTGCAACAATCGTAAAGCCTTGTGTTTTGTTGATATTTTTCTGTGAAGAAATTTATTTTTGTTGCTACGAATATTTGAAAGGCTTCTACATTCGAAGATGAACAATACGGAATTTCTACTTACTTCGTTGGATAATATGTGGAACTGCAGTGGTCGAAATTCGGGGCGGAGAAAAAAAGCTCGTCTTCTATCTCTCTCTCTCTCTCTCTCTCTCTCTCTCTCTCTCTCTCTCTTTTTTACTGATGCAGAGGTTTTGGTGCCAGTATTTATCTTTGTGCCTGCAAAGCATGCCTGTGTAGTGCTACATATATTCGATGGCAAAAATTAGTTGTGGCAGCACCTACCAACATTTTTCAGAACTTCCGCTTACTTTGCACTCGATTCTAAGTCACGGGCAGTTTTTTGGATTACAAAACCGGAAAAAAAATGCGGCTTAGATTCGAGTAAATACTGTAATCTTCTCACAAACAACCGACATTCAAATACAAGTTCTAAATTAGAAACCCGCTGTGCAATCTTTCTTTATACAGGCTAGAGGCAGTAGTAATCCTACCTATATTGTGTGATTGCTTTGAAATGTTAATCTTTTACAAACTCGAGCATGTTGTATACTTCATGTTGATTTGACATTTGATGATTGCTTTCTTGGTGGAATTGCAGTTTTAATGGCTCCCCAGCCTATAACTTCTCATGACAACCCATGTCAATCTCCTGTATAGTCCATATCACTGCATCTGTTCCATTTTTGTGATTCATATACACTGAAGGATCTTTGTTACTGTCTATGTAGTAAATCAGTCCAGTTCTAGGCACTATAATCACTGTTAAGAGTGCTGTCATGTATTAGACATTTACTATCACTGCTTTGTCAGTTTGCCATGCAATGTCATTACTGATTACTGTCTTCTTCTTCTTCTTCTTCTTCTTCTTCTTCTAGACCTTTTTGCTTTTCCTGAAGCATCTGATTTGTGTTTTTGTACATTCATGATTAATTTTTCTTTTTATCTTTTCTCAGGTTTGCTTACTACTTCTTTCCGATATTCTGTGCAGCCATTCTAAACCAGTGTCATATCATTCCATAACTGTTTTAAAGGTTCAATAAATTGCTCTACATCTTACATGATGTAATATTCTTATTATTATAGTGTCACATCAGAAGGCGGCTCAGTTTTGAACAGTTCTTCGCATTTCCTCTCTGTGAACCCTTGACACCCAATGAGTTTTAATCTGCCTTTGGATGTCTTGCTGCAGCACTGGATGATGATCCCTGCTCTCTTGCAGACTGTGGCATATCCATTCTTCAGTGGCTTCCATATCACTGCCTCTATCTGTATAGAACTGCCTGTCACCATAATGTGGATTATAACTCAATAATCATATGAACTGCACTTTCTATAATTTCTCACAGACACTTCTTTCAAAGAAACTTGGTTGGTTATACATGAAGTAAACTGTGGCGCATTGGACTTAATTTTTTTGTATCCACACAAAGAGCCTAATACTATAATTGGTTTTAATATCACCCATCATGATATTGTTTTGCTGAGAAATATCACGAAGCCGCTGTCGTTTTTAGTTGGGTACATGTGCAGCATAGCACATAAACACTGAACACTGCTGCCGTAGGTACCTGCTAACAGTGAACACTTTTCCTGCAATTGAAATGAACAGCTTACATTATAGACACCCACAAAACATGGATCCTGCAAACTGTAGCCTTCAGCCACTTTCTGTAAACCATTCTGCAATTGTCCTCTCTACAGAACTGAAATCTCATTTTAGGAGTTACCTAAAAATTAACTAGCATATGGTTGCAACTGCAGCTACCCATGCTAAAATGTTCATAAAAATCAAAGGAAGCAGAAAACAGCAGAATTCTCTGCTGCCCTTATCATGTAAAAGATTAAAATTATAATTTGTTGCAGAAAATTTGTGTGACTAGTGGATTGATGGTCCATTGGTAGCATGCTTCTATTTCTTATAACTGCTTTAGAAAATGCTTTACTGTCTCATTGACCAAGGAAATTAGAAAAAGTCTCTTAACATATAATATTGATACAAAAGACACAAAATCCTTTGATAAGTGTGTATGTATGTTGTCTTTGTAAGTCTTCTTTAGGTAATGACTGTTTCCAATGATACAAACAGCAGAAAATCCCTTTGATAAATTGGTGTGTATGTTGTCTTTGCAAGTCTTCTTTAGGAAATGACTGAACTTCTTTGTCTTAAAAAGACATCAGATATGTTTCTTGCATGTTGAAATCACTCTTACTATTCACCTGATTATGCACCAGTTTCATTCCACCAACCCCCCCCCCCCCCCCTTATTTATTTAGCCTCAGTGTGACCTTTGAACATATCTGGACCTTATGAAGATCAGAAATATTAAATTTTAAAGTCTCAGTCCCATGTTTCTGAAGTCTCATTTTTAAGTATCCAGTTAATGAACTTAGAAATGGAGAAGCCACACAATACCTCAGAAGTGTATTGGAGGAGGAGGGGGGGGGGGAGTTGTCTTACAATTTCTTTCTGGTCCATAATTAATGATTACTAAGAAATGTTTTGGTTGCACCAGTATCTTTTCTCATATGGCCACACCAGCAGTAGCTTTTTAGCAGCAATTCATAACACTATTCTTTGTCATTCACACTGTTGTCATTTTCTACTTTTTATTTTAAATTATCAGCATTAAAAAACGAAATTATTTTGTCTTCTCAAACTTTTGTCTCTCATCAGAAAATTGTAGAATGAATTTTCAATTTGCAGCAGTGTGCACACTGATTTGAAACTTCCTGTGAGGTTAAAACTGTGTTCCAGACTAGGACACGAACCTGAGTCTTTTCCTTCTAGAGGCAAGTAGTTTACTGGCTGAGTTATCCAGACAGTGTCACAACCTGTCCTCATAGTGCACACTCTGCTTCAGAGTGAAAATTCATTCTGGAAATAGTCCCCTGTGGCCATAGCATCTCTCTTCCATATCCTTTATTCCAGGAGTGCTAGTCCACAAGATATGCAGGAAAAATTCGATGAAATATGGAAGCCAGGAGAAGAAATAGTTGTGGAAGTAAAGCTGTGAGGACTGTTTGTGAGTCATGTTTGGGTAGCTCAGTTGGTAGAGCACTTGGGTGCAGAAGGCAAAGGTACCAGGTTTGAGTCCTGGACTGGCACGCAATATTTATCTGGCAGGATGTTTCACATCAGAAAATTGCTTTTTCTATTTGCTAATTTTGCATATGGTTTTGCCTTAATAAACTGTGAATAGTTTTCCGTACTTTAAGTAGCTGGCAGATTTTTTAATTTGTGGTTGTTAAGTCCTCACAGCATCCAGTATTGCATGAATTCCACAGTTACCGCCCAGCCACTGTTGCATACAAATTGCAGATACACAAGCCTCGTACTATATCTATACTCTAATAAACCTAACTTACACACCGTATATCAGCTGCAAAGAGAGGAATTAAAAAGACTATAAACTTCCAAAGTACTGAATTTAATTTCCTTACAATCAGTCAAGACATTAAATAATTATGGCAAATACTAGGGAATGGCATGTCATAAGATACTAAGACTTGAAAGGTGTTGATTCCACTGAACTGAAGGAAGAATGGAAGGCTAAGTTTGTGCCACACATATTAAATATTGTGAAAAGAGTTGATAGTGGACTGCAGAAAACTGGTTTTGGAGTTAAGCTCCAACAAGAATTTGCTTCCAGAGTATATAAAAGTAAGCTTAACAATCCTCAGCATGCAGTCCTAGGTTTCCAGATCGTTCCAATTGCTGTAAACAAGAAGGTATTCAGTGCATGTATACGCTTTGCTATTTACAATTTGGAGAATGATTTGCTGCTTTATAATAAAATAACTCATTAATAAAATGAAGTAAATTACAACAATATGAATTGTAAAAAAAGTAGGTTTTAAAAGCTATAGTTCAGTTTTTCCCTCGTTGATATATTGTTCAGTTATTGTATTGTTTACTCTGTTACCCACTAACAAAATATGACATTTCGTCATAACTGTAGATTAATAAGTTGAAAATGCATTAAGAAAGTTATGTAGGAGAATTTAAAGTACTAACCCTCAGAACATATTATACAACGCTATTGCTTTTTTTCAATGGATGTTACATCATAAAGAGCTAATATTAAATATCTGGAATTCATACTCCTTACACATAGTGTCTCTTACTACAATATGTGAAAATCTCAAAATGTTTCTCATTATTTGCAGATAGCAGACTACAACATGATACCAGACACAGCAAAGCTGGCAGAAAGGCCACGTGTATGCTTACAGGAATCGACAGATGAGATACCAATGGATTACACGAAGTTGTTTGATCAGCGTTTATTCTCCATACATACAGGCATTGTGGCAGATGCGATTGAAGCTTACAATCAATTGAACGTGAAACATGAACCCCTCAGACTTATAACACCTCAGTTTGAAACACCACTTCCATTTCTTCAAGCAGCTGTGAGTTTAAACTAATGTTGTGCGCCTTTGAGCTTATAATGTAATTTTTCATTATAGTGTGTTAATTGATTTCCTTCTTAGTCTATGCTGTGTTACATTTTATTATATTTCAATAGGTATTTCCACCATCATTCAGAGAACTCCCTCCTCCTTCTTTGGAGCTTTTTGACCTGGATGAAGCATTTAGTTCAGAGCAGGCAAGACTTGCCCAGCTTGCAAATAAGTGTCAGCTGACAGCTGGAGAAACAGAATCAGAAGCAGATGTGGAATACTTTATTCGTGAATGTGGATATGCCCTGGGTGTAGATGCACCCTCCCCTGACGCTAGATCAATTCTACATGCAGTTGGGTTGCAGATTGCAGAATTCCGCAAACTGGGTCAACCAGGAGAATAAATAAACTATTACATGAAGTAATTGTTCAGAATTGTTGTTAGATTTTGATGGTGTGCATTTTCTACTTTATTCAGTATTGCTTTAAACAATAAATGTCAATATTTTAAATAGTTGTTGATGTTTTGCATTAGTCCTTCCACATTTCCACCTGTTGAAATGTTTTCATTGTATATAGTTCAGTCTGCAAGGAGGAGAATGACAACTATCCGTGTTTGTTAATTTTTTGTTGTTGTAAAATGATGTTAGTGCAAATGAAACAATGGGAAGATACATCTTGTCAGTAGGAATAGGACATCAGGTAGTGAGGGACAGAAATAGTGTGATATTAAAAGTGTATGTACTGTAATTGGAAAAAAATTAAAGAACAGGGCCAATAACTTGACTCTGTAGACTTTCTGTGTGGAGTAAATAAAAGTTAACATTGTACAGCATGACAAAAATGTTGCTGTACACTTATCAGCAGTAAAAAGGGCTGCTAAATTGAAGTCCTAAAAAATAATATGAAGCATAGCAATCTCACAGTTAACAAAAGAGATGCTTGAAAAAGTAATATTATTTGAATATTACACTGAAACCATTGTCAGTATTCTGAATAGGATGTAGACCAGCAAATAAACTCGACAATCATTAGCTATGCAGAGTATCTCAGAAGAAACGACACAACTTCTGCCTTGTGGCCCCAGAAAAAATTAACATGTACAAGCACTTTTGGCGTATAAGATTCATAAAGCCAGATTTTTTAGTCTGTTTGAGTACATGTGCCTTGACATGGCATGAATGAAGTGAGAAATCATTACACCAGCTATGAGGTGAGTGTGAATACCCGAAACTCTGATGATGAGTTTTGAATACTATAATCATGTATTAAGTATTTTTTACTTGGGATATTAATAATGGTGTCTATTAAACAAGACGAGTAAGTAAAATACTATGTTTAAGATATAAAACTTTTTTTTTTTGGTGTGTGGGGGGGGGGGGGGGAGGTGTGAAATAATGAAATGTGTATACTTTCTCAGAAAAAGTACGCGTTTCAGAAGTTTAACATTTTCTTATACAAAATTACGGTTTCTGTGATTAATTAACATAATGATATTATCTTCTAATTATAAAACAGAAAAAGAAAATAAAAGGTCTTATATGAGATCAGTTAGCTCAGCACTAACATTACACATACAAATCAGCACATTCTCCGCACATAAAAATAGTGTGCTCCATACATATTGGCTTCTCACACTTCGAACAACAAAGTTTTGTTTTGCTGTCCTTTTTCCCCCCAGTACAGTCACCACACTTGACGTATCTACTAGTCATTTTTTTGGAACTGGCGATGAGTTTCTCCCAGTTGATTAGCAATCCTCTTTCGAATTTCCCTTTGAAACCATAAAAAAATGTCATAGGCCAACCTTTGCTGTTACGGGCAGTATCATAAGTGGCACTCAGTTCACACCTGTCGATTGGTCTAAGTTTTTATCATGGTGTAAAGTTGACATAACCAGCACGACTTTATTTATTTTTTTTTTTACATACGTAGGACACCAAATCGAGAACTATATGCTTCTGTTCCTTTTTTGAAAATCTCAGGTACACTTTTATTGTTTCTATGGACTGTGCCAACAGAAGTTAATGAATGTTCTTGCAAGAGATGGATCATAAGAGGGTAACTAGTAAACCAATTATTGAATGTCAAATTCATATTTATTTTCATTATTGGTTCCACTAAACAGTTTAAAATATCATATGCTTTATTACCAAGCTGGTAATGTCCTGGTGGCTGTTTTCCCAAGTATACTTCCAGTTGGAGGATGTAGAATGTCTTCGCATCTACAAGAGCATATATTTTTAGGTCGTATTTGGTTGGCTTGTTTGGCATGTATATACAGAAAGGACATCTCCCTCGGAAAGATAACATCTCATCAATAGTAATGTTCTCAGAAGGCATATAGTGTTGTTAAACATTTTCAACAAAATTATCAAAAATATCTCTTATAGCATCTAGATTCTCAGTCTTTTTCCTTTCATCCTGAGTGTTCTCATCACTGAATCTCAAACAGTTCTGGAGTAAGTAAAACCCCTGCAATGACATTGTAGTCCGAAAGATTGCAACTCCAGTACCATCTGTACACTACCAATTGAGCCGTTTAGGCCTGCTGTATACAAAAGTCCCATAAATGCCTTCAAATGCTCCAATGTTGCATTGTTCATGTGGTATTGCTCTTTATTTTCTGGATATTTTCCCTTGATATTCCTTATTTGATTGTATGTACTCAAAATACTGTTTTTTATGAAAAGACTCCAACATTCAGTCTCTGTTTTGCCATGTTTTGCAGCACCTTTTACACCTGGAGAATTGGTAATAATATTCTCTGAACGAATATGAACACTTTGCCCAGGACAATCCTTCATCTATTTTGTACCATTTTTGGACGTATAAAAAATTCCACATGTGACTGACTAGGAGCCGCTAACGCAGATTTTGGGTCTTCCGAATCATCCAAAATACCCTCTTGCTCCAAATCACTTTCTTCACTTCTTTGAGAAACTTAGTCAATTTTTTCTTCACTCTCGGAGTCACAGGAACTAGCATTTGAACAGTTTTCTAAAACTTTCTCTTGTAGTTCTTGTAGCCGGTGTTCATTTTCTTCATAAGACATCTTGAGAAATATAAAATCTAAAAATAAATCAAAGAATACTATAAATAACTGTATATCTCGTAAACTTGCTGATGGCTTTAAAATGTAATACCGACTACAAGGTCGGGCGTGGCGCACCCTAACCACCTTTGCACACATGTATCTCCCTCTGACGCTGGCACAACAATAAACTCAACACTGCATCTTGCCCCCCTCTCCCTTACCTTCAGCTATTGTGACAGCAAGATTTGTGTGGCAACAATGACATTCAATCATCAGCACTTCAAAACACCTCGGGTATGACATACCCAACCTCACTCACACCAGGTTAACAAACATTGACAACATACAACCTGCATTCCAGCTCCATCCACTCTTGGCACAACATGTCTGCATTAATCGTATCAGTGTTATCTACATTTACTTCTATACTCCGCAGCCCCCTATGAAGGGCTTGGCAGAGTGTACATCCCACTGTAACAGTTGTAAGGGTTTCTTCCTGTTCCATTTACTGCACACTGTAATTATTCTAATCTTGTCCCCACTATGTGAGTGATACGTAGGGGTTTGTAGTATACCCCTGGAGTATTTAAAGTTTATAGACTTTCTTGAGGTAGTTCATGTCTTATCATCAAGATTCTGGAAGTTCAGTTACTTCAGCATCTTTGTGACACTCTCTCATGGATCAAACAAATCTGTAACCATTTGTGATGCGCTCCTCTGTATACGTTGAATACCCTGTTAGTCCTATTTGGTAGGGGTCCCAAATACTTGAGCAATATCCTAGAATGGTCACGTGAGTGATTTGTGAGCAGACTCCTTTGCACAGTGATTGCACTTCTCCAGTATTCCACCAATAAACTGAAGTGTACCATTTGCTTTACCCACGATTGAGCCTGTGAGATCATTTCACTTGATACCCCTACAAAGTGTTACATGCAGGTATTTGTATGAGTTAGCAAATGCCAACAGTGACTCACCGATATTATAGTCAGAGGTTACTAAGTTTTTTTTTTTTTTTTTTCTCTCATTTTTTTCATTTTGTGAAGTGCACAGTTTTACTTTCCAGAACATTTAAAACTAAGTTGCCAATCTTTGCATCACTTTGAAATCTTATAAGTATCTGAATATTTATGCAGCTTCTTTCAGACAGTGCTTTATTATAGATAACTGCATCATCTGCAAAAAGTCTGAGGTTACTATTAAAATTGTTCACAAACTCATTAATGTGCTACATTAACAGCAAGGGTTTCACCACACTTCCCTGGGGCACACCCAAAACTACTTATACATCTGACGATGACTCTCCATCCAAGATAACATGCGCCATCCTCCATACCAAAAAGTCCCCCAATACAGTCACAAATTTCTCTTCACACACCATATGATTTTACTTTTGACAATAAGCATAGATGTGGAACTGAGTCAAATGTTTTTCAAAAATTGAGAAATATGCCTCTACCTGACTGCCTTGATCCAAAGTTTTCACTATGTCATGTGAGGAAAGTGAGAATTGTTTTTCACATCATTGATATTTTCGGAATCCATGCTGGTTAGCATGGAGGATGTCATTCTGTTTGACATACCTCATTACGTTTGACTTCAGAATATGTTCCAAGATTCTGTAACAAATTGATGTCAATGATACTGGACGGTAGTTTTGTGGATCACTTCTACTACCCTTCTTTTAGCTGGGTGTTACCTGTGCTTTTTTCTAACCACTGGGCACGATGGATAGATTAGAAGAGGGGCTAACTCAGCTGCAAACACAAAATAGAATCTGTTTAGAGATTACATCAGGCCCTGGAGCCTTGTCGAAGTAGCCAATTAATAAGGCCATGACTTCCTAAAATCATGCCCTGAAGTGAGGTCCATTCTGTCCACCTAAAATAGATTTTTGTTGCTCTCCAGTCTCTTTGTCAGACCCATGTCCCTACCCTATGGCTCCTACCCTATGCACCCTCCAACCACCACCTATATCAACCTTGCAACTGACAAAACATTTACTATCAAAGGGAGAGAGACCTGTGAAACGACATGCTGTATATCAGCTATTATGTAAACACTGTTCGGCCTTTTATGTCGGCACAACTACCACCAAGTTATCAGTTAGGATGAATGGGCATCAGCAGAGGGTGTATATTGGCAACACACAAAATGCTATTGCACTACAACACGACAGTCATGATCTTGGTGCCTGTGTCACCAGATGTGCAATCTGGATTCTTCCCCAAGACACCAGCTTCTGAGAACTTCGCAGGTGGGAACTGGTGCTACAACATGTCCTTGGTTCTCACCACACAACTGGCATTAATTTACACTAATTTTTTGGGTCTCAGCATTTCTTCACAGTAACTATTCCTTTCTTCACTCCAGTTTAGTTTTCTACATCTTTCATTTTCTGACCTGTCTGTTTTTCACTGTCCCTTTCCCATATCTATCACATAAAGTGCACTTGGCTTTCCACTCTTATTAACTTGTGCACAATATTTTATCAGTTATCTCTGTCTTGCATATTACCCTTTCTTTCACCTTTAAGCCCTCAGGTTTTCAAATCTTGCCCGGTGCAGTCCCAACAATCAGTCTCCCATTCTCGTCCTGTCCAGTAAGTCTCCTTTGACCCAGGGTTCTAGGTGACTTCTCCGAACTCAACCTCTTTTTCCTAAACCTCACCAGTCTTTCACCTTCACTCCTCTTCCTTGCCCTTCAACCCTTCTGCCAGGAGGAGGAGCCCTGGCTCCGAAAGCTTGTATACATAATATCTTTTATATGCATGTTTTCCTGTCACTGCTTGGTGAGTAGAATTTTTATCTGTAAATTACTAAAAGATTTTATATGGAAGAGTCAAATTTATTTAGTATCTCACAATAGTTAACACTTTCTTACAGCACCACACTGCCAAGAAACAAAGCCCATAAGAAGTAGTTCATACACAGCTGCGGGGGTGGGTTAGCCAGACCACAAGAACAGCAATATATGACAGATTTATTAAAAGTACCATTCATTGAGGGAGTGACAGAGCCAATGTGACTGTGACATATCACGCTTACCTATATAAGGTAGATTATATCATAATTGGCAGTTGCACTTGTATTTTAACAGATGTTATTGTGTTTCACTCTTGATATTCCATGAAAAGTGTGCATCATGTGGTAGTTAAGAATTATGGTGCTGGGTTGAGAGGTGTGCAATAATATTTAATCAGCATCTTCATAAGCTAGATGGAAACTAACAATTAAAAATGAAGAGGCTGACCTCCAGTAAGTAGTTACAACATATTATACCAAATCATAGTGACGATCAAATACAGAACAGAATGCCTTCAACAGATATTTATCAAATTTCACACTAGCCAACTGACAATACCATAATTGAAAGAAATACCTAAAATATCTCCCACCATTGGTTGCATTTAAAACAATTACAACACACTAATTATGATTTCAAATCCAGATTGCTCCATCCCAAAAATCAATCCCAAACAGTAGTCACCAGATGTTTAAAAAACACACAACAGTCCAAAACGGACCATTCCAAAACAAGCAATAGCCAAAACATAAGCAATAAGCAAGGCTACAAATTATCTGAAATGCCCTTGGCAAAAACAAGAAGCACTGGAATTCAATCAGCAAAGTTAACTAACATTGAGACTATGACTACTAGTCAGTAATGAATAAAAAACATACTGATTTCTTAACCCAGTCAATAGCACCTGCACAGGCATGCATCACAGTCCAGATGACGATACAACTCACTTCATCCATCTTTTAACCCAGTTAACAAAGTGTCCATACCCAAATTACACTGCTACACAATAGTTTATAGGTTCCTAGGATCCCTCATTCTATGTAATGAATCTCCCCTTCACACAAGCCAAACTGAGACAATAAGGACCCAAAGTAATATTCTGGTGGCAGATTTAGTTGATGAATCCAATTTCTCATCTGGCTGAGGCATGCTAACCCCCTACACGGCCAATGTGACAGCAGGTTATTTTTCTTCATCGATGGCTCAATGGGGAGGGCCACACTTGGACCACCGCATTGCGAAAGCCAGGTCTGCAATGCTTCAAGTAGTTGTGGCGAGCATGTATATTTCTCCGGTGGCACAGGCAGGATACGCCACGGTTGTTTGACAAATGTTCACTGTGGCATGGTGACATAATGTAATTGAACCATCACTTCTCCCCAATCCCCGCCCACCCAACTCTAAAGCCCAGGAAGAGAGAGACACTGGGACTCGCACATGCACACATTAGTAATATGGTTGTGGAATCGTGACACCATATTCCAGTATATACACAAAGTTGAAATTGATTGAATATTCCATGTGGGAATCTCATTATACGCCAATAGAGAGGCCATAGGTTGCTTTCATGGAGTGTTCAGTGATAAACACAGAGTCCTAATTGTCACTTATTAAGCATATGATTACAATCTATACATCTACACATCAAGGATTACTTGCCCCTCTAGTTTCCAACAAAAGGACCACATTTAGTGGTCATTTTACAAAGTTCAGACTCGCAGGGAAATATCACCCTCGTGAAACGGTGTAGTCTGGGAAACATGATCCCTAAAAATCCACCTGGTCTGAATTTCTTTCAAACAGGGTGACCAGCGTCATGAAGCGGAGGACCTAGACTGGACCTCCAAACCTGGGCAAAAGTTTCCTCATTACATTGTATGAAGCCAAATCCCCTGCACCTGCTGCGCCCCCCCCCCCCATTACCCCCGCCCCCGTCACCCCTCCCCCCACTCTGTCTTGCTACCTCAAAATTCCCTACCCAAATCTTGTCACCCATTGTTAATTAGATTGGCCACCTCCCTGCATTATGTTGGCACTCCAGTTTCAGATTGGTGAACTACAAGATATTTTTTGTCTGTTTTGAGTTAGCACAAATCTGTGTAGCATCAGCTTTCTCCAGAAAAAAGAGCGTTGAAAGACCCCAAGTAGGACAAGGGGGTTTCGGTCTGATAGTTAACATAAGGATGGTAGGAGTATGCATGTGAACCTGATTCAGCCATATTGAAGGTACATCCCAACCACAGAAGGGAACTATTGGGAGTGGGGGGTCCATGTGATGGAGTACAATTAGGGCACCGTGTAAATTGTGGTTTATGTGGTTTCCTTGTCCTGCAAATGACAGATATTAAGGTAATACGGTAATGTGTTATTGACAGTAGCAGCTTCAAAGCAGAAATTGTGGAAGGATGCTGAGGTGAAGGAAGTGGTATTATTTGTAACTCATCATCTATAGTGTAGGGCCTTGCTTAGGAAGCATCCACCTTCCTAAGATGACTTCTGATGCCAGTAATCCCTGACAGGTGTTTAATGCTGGCTTGCTAGTGTCATATGTCTTACTTCCCGATATCAGGCTCTGATCCGCTTTTCCATAGCTTTCCATCTGAAGTGTTGCCTAATTTTCATTGTCATCATAAAGACCCCAAAATGACTACCCATGAATGCGGCTTTCCCGGGGGAGCACAGAATATTCCCCTTCATAAAATACTGCCTATCAGTTTCTCCTTTTATTCATTCTCTTCAATTTGCCCAGCTACATGTCAGTATCCTGCTGTTCCCCAATGTCTAAATAGTAAGACATCTGGAACTGGAAGACAGAATTACTCACTCCCCACATCGCTATACAGCCAGTAGATCATGGTCTAGCCAACACCCAGCTGAGGATCTGGTTATCTGTTTGTAACAAGAATGGATAATGTTCAAGATAGATTTTGAAATTCTCAACTACAGACAAAATGTCTAGAGTCTCTAGCTCGTAAATAGAATATTTATCTTCAATTAAAGAAAGGACATATGAAGCGTATGCAATCAGTCATGTCCCACTAGCATCATCTTCTTAAAGGACTGCCATCAGTGTGTTGGCCTGAACAATGAATTTTCTGTTAGTCAGCCACTACTAACAGGGGGCCACTTACCAAGACTACTTACAGGACTTGGAATTCTGTTTGCTTAAAAGAGCCCAATTCAAATTTCCTCCCCTTTCTACTGAAGTCAGTAAAGAGTGCCATGGTCTAAATAAGGCTGGAGATAAATTTCCAGAAAAAGTTGATTGTGGCATTAAATCGAGTTACTTCCTTCCATATTCTTTGAAGGTGAGAGTGACTGGATGGCATACGTGCAGCTCTGGTCTACTCTTGACAACCTGAGTGGAGACTTGGTGACTTAAGAAGGAAATCTGGGGTTGTGCAAAGCTCACCTTTGATGGCTTAACAGTGAATCAGGCATTGTGGATATTTGTCAAAATTTGCATTAAAAATTACTGACTCGCTCAGTGTGCTGCAGACAAGTATCCAGTGGATAGAACTGTTCAGAACATCCATGGCACCATCGTGCACTTGCACAGACAAAGAAAGGTCTCACTCTGCTGGGTGTCAGGACACTTGGGTATCCATGGGAATGAGTTGGTCGATACCGTGGCCAAGGAGGCATGTACCCTTCCCTACTTAACTGACTGCCCTATCCCTCTGTGCGCTGCGCTGTCATTGCTGCGAAGGTCTGTCATGAGTCTTTGCGAGGAAGAGTGGCTGGGCATGATGGAAAATAACATGCAGTCAATAAAAGAGACTGTGAGGCCATGGCGCACCTCCTTCCGCCCAGTTAGAATTGATGAAGTCTGTTTAATGAGACTTCAAATGGGACCCAGCCCCCTGACACTTGCCTCCCATCTTAGACGTGAAGAACCACCTGTTTGTGATGCATGTGTTGGGCTGATTACAGTTCGCCACATTTTAACCAACTGTATTTTATATAATGACGAGAGGATTCAAGCTGGTTTAGTGACAGACTGGCCCTCAATTCTAGGTGATAATGAACTGAATGAGGCATGTGTTTTAAGATTTTATATTTTATCTTCACTTCTACCTGAGCTCTTAGGTAGACGCTTTTAGTATGTTAGAGAACGACTGACTCATCTAATTGCTATTTTTATGGTCCGCTAATCTTCTTTTCTGGACTTGCCTCTTAGTGGCTGTCCAGATCAGGTATCATTGTTTGTAATTGTCTGCCTTGACTCATTTGCTCCATTGTACTGCTCAGACGAGTCATTTGTGTTCATGTAAAAAAAGAGTACAAGGGAGCATATGTGGTCTTATGTTGTATTTTAGGCTATCCTCATTTTGTGTGCTATAGCCCCATTTGCCTCACACAGTCAGCATACGGGCACTGATGACTGCGATGCTGAGTGCTGTCCAGATGCAGCAACAACAACCACCACCCTAAAATAGTGGGAACCAACAAATCCTGAGCCACCTGAGCTTTAACCATCTACGTATAATTTTGAGTCTGAACCGTAATGGGAACATCTCCAAAAATTGCATTTCCCCAGAATTTGCTAACCTGCTGGACTCTATACTACCAGCAAGAGAAGAAACTTGCGTACTGTACAATACGCAGGGCACCAATCTTCACTCGTTAAGCCCAGAAAACTTCCAGAATCCCCAGTGCACTTACAGATTCTTCTTTCACACATGAATAGGACCCTCGAACTGGGCACCGCTGAGTATGTTTACAAATGGGATTCAAGGCTAAATACTCTTCACATCTTGTCATTTACTAGAATTGTTCTTCGGCTGTGGGCATACCTCCCCAGGTGACCCCTAACCTGACGCTTATAACACTTGTCATCGAAAAAGCGTGCTGTATTATTTGACACCTCAGTCTCATTTGGCCACTAACCCACCAGGTTAGCTGAGCGCACTAACGCCCTGCTTCCTGGACTCGGGTAGGCGCGCCGGCCCCGGATCGAATCCGCCCGGCGGATTAACGATGAGGGCTGGTTTGCCAGCCAGCCTGGATGTGGTTTTTAGGTGGTTTTCCACATCCCCCAAGGTGAATACCAGGCTGGTCCCCACGTCCCGCCTCAGTTACACGGCTCGCAGACATCTGAACACTTTTTCACTATCCCATGGATTACACTAGTCGCGGACAGTTGGGGTACACTAATTCCTTTCCGGGGGGTACTGGGTGGCGGCAGGAAGGGCATCTGGCCACCCCTACAACTAATGTTACCACATCCGATTAACCATGCCGACCCTGCGTATCCACGGGAAAAACGGCACAAGCAAAAGAAAGAAAGTCTTGTTTGGCCACTAACTAACTCACCCTTCCAAGAGTGCCAGTGGGTGGTGTACAGCCTCCACCTTTGACATAAATTTTTCCAATTAATGGAAGCTCCTAGGTTGCTCACTAAAAGTGACTCTAGACTGGTCGCTGGAATGCATTCTCTCCAAAATATTACAAATAGTCTCATGCTCCTGATATTCTAATCACATACTCCAAACAGTGTCCTTCACTCTCTTTATGTATTTTTCCAATAGCTCATTGTGCAGATGTGTACCAAAGTAAATCTTTTCTCTCAATTGATTGCGTACCCAGGGCAATAAATAATCCCTACATGTTGACTGCCTAAATTCCAGAAGAGACAGGTTATTCTGTATCGCCTCCTTTAAAGATTGCACTGAACACTCATTAACCAAGGAACACACAAGTCAGTAAAACAGTTTGTCACTCAGATTGAAGACTTCTCAATCCTGCAAATTCAAAGGACAGTAAAGTGATTGTGCATCCTCCTCAGAGCACATCACAGACACTATTTCCCCTTCCTACAGCAATACCGCTAGAGGCTTAGGCAGTTTGGCAAAATGCACATCAAAACCAGCACAAAATTCATGGCTAGTTCGCCCACTGTGCACTACTTCCTTAGACAAAGCTACTTTGTCCCCCATGAAATTGGTGGTGCAACTAACCTACCTCTGCGTCCTACAGTGTACTCCTGTATTATTACACATATGGCCATTTAAAAAAAATACAGAACAGCATGACTTCAATAGAAATCTGTCAGATTTTACACTACCCAACTGACAATACCACAATTGAAAGAAATACTCTAAATATCGCTCACTGTTGGCAGCATTTAAATAAATTACAACACACTAATTATGAAACTTCCTGGCAGATTAAAACTGTGTGCCGGACCGAGACTTGAACTCGGGACCTTTGCCTTTCGCGGGCAAGTGCCCTACCGACTGAGCTACCCAAGCACGACTCACGCCCCGTCCTCACAGCTTTGCTTCTGCCAGTACCTCGTCTCCTACTTTCCAAACTTAACAGAAGCTCTCCTGCGAAACTTGCACAACTAGCACTCCTGAAAGAAGCTGTTAGGACGGGGCATGAATCGTGCTTGGGCAGCTCAGTCGGTAGAGCACTTGCCCGCGAAATGCAAAGGTCCTGAGTTCGAGTCTCGGTCTGGCACACAGTTTTAATCTGCCAGGAAGTTTCATATCAGCGCACACTCTGCTGCAGAGTGAAAATCTCATTCTGGAAACATCCCCCAGGCTGTGGCTAAGCCATGTCTCCGCAATATACTTTCTTTCAGGAGTGTTAGTTTTGCAAGTTTCGCAGGAGAGCTTCTGTTATGTTTGGAAGGTAGGAGACGAGGTACTGGCAGAAGTAAAGATGCGAGGACGGGCCGTGAGTCGTGCTTGGGTAGCTCAGTTGGTAGAGCACTTGCCCGCGAAAGGCATAGGTCCCGAGTTCGGGTCTCGGTCCGGCACACAGTTTTAATCTGCCAGAAAGTTTCATATCAGCGCACACTCTGCTGCAGAGTGAAAATCTCATTCTGCACACTAGTTATGATTTGAAATCCAGATTGCTCTTTCCCAAAATCAGCACCAAACATTAATCACCAGATGTTTAAAAAGTACACTACTATCTAAATGGGACCATCACAAAACAGTCAACAGCCAAAAAATGAGCAGTAAGAAAGGCTACAAATTACCACAAATGCCCTTGGAAAAAAAGAGAAGCACTGGCATTCAATCAGTAATGTTAACTAAAATTGAGACTATCATTATTAGTCAGTAATGAATAAAAATATGTACAGATTAAGGTAAATACAAATACACTTAATCCAATCAATAGCACCTGCACAGGCATGCATCACAGTTCAGATAATAATACAAGTCACTTCATCCCCCTTTTAACCCGGTTTACACAATGTTCATATCCAAATTCCACTGCAACACAATAGTTTAGGCTCCTAGGGCCCTGGAATAGACATGTTCATCCTATATAATGAATCTTTCCTTCATACATGCTAAACTGAGCCAATAATGATCCAAGCTGGCTAATGTGCTGGTGGCAAATCCAATTGATGAATCCAATTTGTCATCTGGTTGAGGCACATGACACTAAACCCATCCACCACCTGTATGATGGCAGATCACATTTTCTTCCTGATTGCTGGAGAGGAAGGGCCATGTTCAGACCACCGCATCACCGATGTCAAGCCTGCAACACCCTCCTCAGTTGTGGCGAGTGTGTGTATTTCTCTGGCAGTGCACACTGGAAGTGCCAGAGCCATGAGGCTGATGTTCAAAATGGCACAGTGACATGGCAGAATTGAACTGTCACACTCAGAAAACGCTTTTAAGTCTGTGAGTCACATTGCACCAAAGACTATTCTTGTATGGTACTTGTATGGTACACTTGCTAATTCTTGCTTAATTTAGGAATATGTGAACAACACACAACTCTCACAACATTATGGATATTTATTGACAAACTAAGATTAAATGAACTTGAGTTGAAAGTAAGTTGCTGATATCTCTCACTCAATGACCAACAAAATTTTCTGGTTTTTCATGGCATCTGTGCTCAAGCAGTTGTATGCTACTGGTCACTATGTGTGGGCAGTCAATAGCTGAGCATCCCCCCACCTCCCGCCCTTCTACCCCTTAACCCCCAACAGTAGTTTCCTGGAGTGAGGGAACACTGAAGCTGGAAATCCTAGAGTGATGTCAGTACAAGAAGATAGATGGTCGTTTGGTGTGCATTAGCAAAAGGCAGTGTACCATGTGACACAAGAGCCAGTAACACTGGTGTGCCGTGCCTGTCCGCAGTGTACACTTCGGGATGCACACACAGAAATTTTTTTTATTTTTATTTTCTTGTTAACACTTGTATAGTAACGGCTATATTGGATGTTCAGTTTCGTTCTGTAGAGGTGAGGGTGTCTTGTTGTGGATGTACACTGTGTGATCAAATGTATCCGGACATCTGGCTGAAAATGACTTAAAAGTTCATGGCATCCTCCATCGGTAATGCTGGAATTCAATATGATGTTGGCCCACCCTTAGCCTTCATGACAGCTTCCACTCTTGCAGGCATACATTCAATCAGGTGCTGGATGGTTTCTTGGGGAATGGCAGCCCATTCTTCACAGCGTGCTGCACTGAGGGGAGGTATTCATGCTGGTCAGTGAGGCCTGGCACGAAGTCGGCATTCCAAAATATCCCAAAGGTGTTCTATAGGATTCAGGTCGGGGCTCTGTGCAGGCCAGTCCATTACAGGAATGTTATTGTTGTGCAACCACTCCGCCACAGGCTGTGCGTTATGAACAGGTACTCGATCATATTGAAAGATGCAATCGCCATCCCTGAAATGCTCTTCAACAGTGGGAAGCAAGAAGGTGCTTAAAACATCAGTGTAGACTTGTGCTGTGATAGTGCCATGCTAAACAACAAGGGACGTAAGCCCCCTCCATGACAAACATAACCACAGCATACCACCACTGCCTCCGAATTTTACTGTTGGCACTACACATGCTGGCAGATGACGTTCACTGGCCATTCGCCTTACCCACACCCTGACATTGGATCACATTGTGTACCGTGATTCATAGCTCCAAACAATGTTTTTCCACTGTTCAATCGTCCAATGTTTACGCTCCTTACACCAAGTGAGGTGTCATTTTTGGCATTTACCAGCATGATGTGTGGCTTATGAGCAGCCGCCCGACTCTGAAATCAAAGTTTTCTCATCTCCTGCCTGTCACAGTACCTGCAGTGGATCCTGATGCAGTTTGTAATTCCTATGTCATGTTCTGGATAGATGTCTGCCTATTACACATTACGGCTGTTTTTAACTGTCGGTGTGGTCTGTCAGTCAACAGATGAGGTCAGCCTGTGTGGTTTTTTGCTTTACGTGTCCCTGCACGTTTCTACTTCATTATCACATCGGAAACAGTGGACCTAGAGATGTTTAGGAGTCTGGAAACCTCGCATACAGACGTATGACACAAGTGACTCCCAATAACGTGACCATGTTCAAAGTCCATGAGTTCTGCGGAGCACCCCATTCTGCTCTCTCATGATGTCTAATGACTACTGAGGTCGGTGATATGGAGTACCTGTCAGTAGGTGGCAGCACAATGTGCCTAAAATGAAAAACTTAATGTAGGTGGACATGATATGTCATGGGCACCTCAAAGGCAGTTGAAACCTGTGTTTATTCCCCAATAGTTTATTACATTCGACTTTTGGCCACATCAGGTGTTCCCAGGTGGTGGGTGGCAAACCCGATGTGTAGTCGCGAAAATGCCCGCAGGGGTTACATTAAGCACATCTCAAGAGCAGAATGATGTTGTGGAGCATGCTTTCAAGGACAACTTCTCTACTATGTCAGATGCTGGTGCAGCAGTCTAGCCCGATTACGCTGCTAGTAGGGTTATTGCAGGACCTGCCCAGCTGTGCTGAATGATGGAAGTATGCACATCTGGGTTGCGAACCCTAGCCTCGACATCTAGCTGGCAGCCTCTGGTGTCCACAGACTCCCATTGGCTCAGTGGGTGGAAGGGCCTCAGTTCAATCCTCAGCCCATTAGTGCTCCAGCTGGGCCCCCAGACAGGTGATCTCATCAGGATGATTTCTGCACGATGTCATCCTCACAATGGAAGCCCACACAAAGTAGATGTCAACTCTGTGACTTGCCAATATGGTGTCAGCCTATCCAGGCGGGCGTGTTTAGTGGTGGCACAGTTGTCATGCATGCCACTTATTGCATCACTGCTAAATTGTCTCAGGTTGCAGTAACTTTGTTGGTCATTGACTGTACATGCTGCAGCTCCAAGATGGGCAGTGTGAAATGCTGCACCAGGAGGTTACAGCAAGTAGTAGGATTATGGTAACGAGCTTTTGATTTGGGTACACCATTACATTCTTCCTATTTTAGAACATTCTGGCCCTCTGAATTTTTTTGCTGTGATTGAACCTAAAACTGGTCAACTTTTACACTATTTATTTGAGAGGTATTCTATTGAGTCTTTGGTTCCCACTATTTACAGTTGCCTCAAAACTTTTTAGTAGCCGTACTGCTTGCTCATGGGCAGCAATGCTGTTCTTATGGGCCTGCGGATCGAAAGTCAGCAAGGTGGTATCTGTGTGACTCTATGTTTGAGGTAGCAATAGACAATGCCTTTTATCGACAAAGTTAAGAGTGCAAGTTCTATGGAGGTTCCCAGTCTGATGAGTCATTGCTGATGGTCGTTATAGCAATGCCTTATATGCCCAAACAGTTGCGCCATTCAAATCCAATTCTTCTGGACAGGTAGCATTTGGTCCTAGGAGGCAAGAAGTGTATCAAGTCGAGGGTAGGATACAGATAGGTTAGGTTTCATGTAATAAAAATTTTGTAATGGAGGTCTGGTAGGTAGAGTAATGAATAGATGATATTTAATGATGTGGCTCAATAATTGTAGTCTAACGGTTTTGGCGACGAGAGAAGCGGTGCAGAACTGTATTGCAAACTTCACCCTTCTCTTACTACAGTTGACTTAATTGAAACGTTTAGCCGATCCTCTTCTCTGGATATGCTGCTGCGTCAGTCTCCACAACTTCTTCTCTGAAGAAATAATGCTGGGTAGAGGAACTAAACATGCTCTCTCTCTCTCTCTCTCTCTCTCTCTCTCTCTCTCTCTCTCTCTCTCTCTCTCTCTCAATAGAAATAACTCGGTACCCTCATACTTTTGGTTCAGTTCAGGTGTATTTTCATCTCCACAAGTTTCACATACAAGCATACAAACTCTTGCAAGTCAACTACGCCAATACCCATTAGATACAATTAAAATATAATTACATTGTGATGGGTTTAATAACTACCAGAAATTAAAAAAATATGTCTTGCTTCTAGCGAGATTATGTAAGAGTCTCTAGACACATCAAGTTTCAATTGTCTGTGACAATTACAATTATTCGACCACCAAGGAATAATATGTAGTTACGCCTTGCACCCTCCATACAGGTTCTTTGGCGCAAGCAGCAAACACTTGTTGGCATCGCTCGTCTGACGCAGCTCCTGTCTTCCCATGATAAACATCCATACTGCACACACAGACATGTGTTGCACAGTAATTACTCTCTCTCTCTCTCTCTCTCTCTCTCTCTCTCTCTCACTCACACACACACACACACACACACACACACACACACACACACACACACACACTTATCTTTAAAACATCATGTGTTCGAAGCGGCAGAAGGTCAAGTGGTTCCAGAATTTACGTGGAAATTGTCGAATCGCTACATATCCCCCTCCTTAGATCGAACACGCGATATTTTATACATAATTATCATGTACATTAATATCACATCTGATAACACTTCATTTTTCAACAATACATCTTTTTCTATTAATAAACGTAAATACTCTTGTTCTTATTGCTTGGTCATTCCTTTTATCCATTCTACTACAATTATAAAATGTGAACCTTTCAAACAATGTTGGAGTTAGCTCTTTCAATGTCTAAAAATCGAGAGGACCAAAATTTTTGTTTTCTGCTCTTTTTCCAATCATAAATTCCAGCTCTTTACAAATGTCTGCTTGTGTCTGTGTATGTGCGGATGGTTATGTGTGTGTGTGCGAGTGTATACCTGTCCTTTTTTCCCCCCTAAGTTAAGTCTTTCTGCTCCCGGGATTGGAATGATTCCTTACCCTCTCCCTCAAAACCCACATCCTTTCGTCTCTCCCTCTCCTTCCCTCTTTCCTGATGAAGCAACCGTTCGTTGCGAAAGCTTGAATTTTGTGTGTATGTTTGTGTTTGTTTGTGTATCTATCGACCTGCCAGCGCTTTTGTATGGTAAGGCACATCATCTTTGTTTTTAGATATATTTTTCCCGCGTGGAATGTTTCCCTCTATTATATATATGTCTAAAAACAAAGATGATGTGACTTACCGAACGAAAGTGCTGGCAGGTCGATAGACACACAAACAAACACAAACATACACACGAAATTCAAGCTTTCGCAACAAACTGTTGCTTCATCAGGAAAGAGGGAAGGAGAGGGAAAGACGAAAGGATGTGGGTTTTGAGGGAGAGGGTAAGGAGTCATTCCAATCCTGGGAGCGGAAAGACTTACCGTAGGGGGAAAAAGGGACAGGTATACACTCGCACACACACACACACACACACACACACACACACACACACACACACACACACACACACACACACACACACACATATCCATCCGCACATACACAGACACAAGCAGACGTTTTCAATATATTCCACGTAGGAATATATATATATATATATATATATATATATATATATATATATATAAAACAAAGATGCTGTGACTTACCAAACAAGAAAGCGCTGGTAGATAGACACAATAAAAAACACACACACAAATTTCAAGCTTTCGCAACCCAAGGTTGCTTCATCAGGAAAGAGGGAAGGAGAGGGAAAGACGAAAGCATATGGGTTTTAAGGGAGAGGGTAAGGAGCCATTCCAATCCCGGGAGCGGAAAGACTTACCTTAGCGGGAATAAAGGACAGGTATACATTCGCGCACGCACACACGCACATATCCATCCGCACATATACAGACACAGGCAGACATATGTAAAGGCAAAGAGGTTGGGCAGAGATGTCAGTCGAGGCGGAAGTACAGAGGCAAAGATGTTGTTGAATGACAAGTGATGTACGAGGGCGGAAACATGAAATTAACGGAGGGTGGGTAACGGGAAGAGGGAATATATTGAAGGGCAAGTTCCCAGCTCCGGATTTCTGATAGGTTGGTGTCAGTGGGAAGTATCCAGATAACCCGGACGGTGTAACACTGTGCCAAGATGTGCTGGCCGTGCACCAAAGCATGTTTAGCCACAGGGTGATCCTCATTACCAACAAACACTGTCTGCCTGTGTCCGTTCACGTGAATGGACAGTTTGTTGCTGGTCATTCCCACGTAGAAGGCTTCACAATGTAGGCATGTCAGTTGGTAAATCACGTGGGTGCTTTCACATGTGTCTCTGCCTTTGATCGTGTACACCTTCCAGGTTACAGGACTGAAGTAGGTGGTGGTGGGAGGGAGCATGGGACAGGTTTTACACCGGGGGCAGGTACAAGGGTAGGAGCCAGAGGGTAGGGAAGGTGGTTTGGGGATTTCATAGGGATGAACCAAGAGGTTACAAAGGTTAGGTGGACGGTGGAAAGACACTCTTGGAAGAGTGGGGAGGATTTAATGAAGGATGGATCTCATTTCATATATATATATATATAATAGAGGGAAACATTCCACGTGGGAAAAATATATCTAAAAACAAAGATGATGTGACTTACCAAACGAAAGCATTGGCAGGTTGATAGACACGCAAACAAACACAAACATACACACAAAATTCAAGCTTTCGCAACCAACGGTTGCTTCATCAGGAAAGAGGGAAGGAGAGGGAAAGACGAAAGGATGTGGGTTTTAACGGAGAGGGTAAGGAGTCATTCCAATCCCGGGAGCGGAAAGACTTACCTTAGGGGGAAAAAGGGACAGGTATACACTGGCGCGCGCGCGCGCACGCGCGCACACACACACACACACACACACACACACACACACACACACACACACATATATACAGACACAGGCAGACATATGTAAAGGCAAAGAGGTTGGGCAGAGATGTCAGTCGAGGCGGAAGTACAGAGGCAAAGATGTTGTTGACATATGTCTGTCTGTGTCTGTATATGTGCGGATGGATGTGTGTGTGTGTGTGTGTGTGTGTGTGTGTGTGTGTGTGTGTGTGGGTGGGTGTATACCTGACCCTTTTTCCCCCTAAGGTAAGTCTTTCCGCTCCCGGGATTGGAATGACTCCCTACCCTCTCCCTTAAAACCCACATCCTTTCGTCTCTCCCTCTCCTTCCCTCTTTCCTGATGAAGCAACCGTTGGTTGCGAAAGCTTGAATTTTGTGTGTATGTTTGTGTTTGTTTGTGTGTCTATCAACCTGCCAGCACTTTCGTTTGGTAAGTCACATCATCTTTGTTACAGTAAATGACAATGTGTGCATATCTCCCTAAAGTGTTCTTATATAATGATATGTACAATGTAGAACCATCACAGTAAACGACAATGTCTGCATCCTTTCCCGATGTATACATTCCTTCCCCCCCCCCCCCCCCCCTACAACACTTGATGGTACTCCCTTTTGACGTGTAAGATCATTGTTTGTGTAATTGTTTTTTTTTTGTGTATGCGTAAGTGTGTTTGTGTAGCCTGATTCTTCGGCCTACTTATATAAAATAAGTTGTAGGTTATTACAAACCATGGAAAATGAGGAGTACTTCTGTAATAGAAGTATATGAATATGGAAAGAGGGAAAGATAGATAAGTCCTCGAATGAGAAGTAAGAAAGGAAAAAGTAGAAATGGTGGCTAAGATCATAGAAGAGAAAGAGGATAGCCCCAAAGACAGGAAACCCTTCCAACCCACCTTCCCCAGGATCCCTACTTCGCCGATACTTGAGTGAGAAGCCAGAGGAGGTATGGTGTTAAATGTCTCCTACAGAACGGACATTCTCACCTTCGTCTTTGAAGTCGCTGAAGAAAAACACCTATGGAATGGCAAATGGTGAAGAACCAGTTAGACTTGCCTGTGAGGGTTGTCTGGAAGGTGTGATGTGTGTTTAGTGTGACCCATGATTTATTTGTTAGTGTATATCACGCTTTAATCTATAATACCCATCCCTTCCAAAACCAATACAAACCCTCCCATCTATATCACATTTCATAAAAGGTATAAAATATTCTATACTAAATAGAAAATCATACACTACGATAACATAGTTGTTTAGTCATTAAGCTTATACTATATTTTTATACACACATAAAAGATTAGGTTCAGTTCATGTCATCTGGATATCATTCTATTCATTTCATTTCATGTTTAGGGATCATTGTTTTTATATACCCGGTTTTCTATATGCTAAAATTACAGATTTGAAAGGAATTCAGTGCAAGAAATACAGTACAGAAGAAACACTGAAAACAACTCGGGATCCGACGGTCATCGTTCCGCCTGTTAACACAGAATGTTAACGTCCCTGGGGGACAGGTGTGACTCAACCTGCTTCCCATGGATCTGACATTAACCTCACTCGATTGCTTATGGACCATTACTTGTCATTAAATTTTGTGTGAAAGCCTCCCCATAACAAAACAATTACCGCTTTACTAGGAAATACAACATTAAGTAAATTTATTCTACTTTCTATGCTATGGATAAGTTTGAATTCTTCGCACAAGTCGTCTGTAACATTGCTATTATCATTGAGTTTGCCCGCATCTCGTGGTCGTGCGGTAGCGTTCTCGCTTCCCACGCCCGGGTTCCCGGGTTCGATTCCCGGCGGGGTCAGGGATTTTTCCTACCTCGTGATGGCTGGGTGTTGTGTGCTGTCCTTAGGTTAGTTAGGTTTAAGTAGTTCTAAGTTCTAGGGGACTGATGACCATCGATGTTAAGTCCCATAGTGCTCAGAGCCATCATTAAGTTTGGAAAAAGCAACAGTCAAAACGTTTCCGGAGATTATCCTCACAGCAGCTTTTTGATCGATTATTTCCTCTACTGTTCCTCCAGATTACTTATATTTATTAAGTCTGAAGTGACTAGTTTCTCCTTAAAGTTGTATTCCAAGTTATCTACTCGAGTGTTAACGCCTGCAATTTTTGACTGGGCTACAGAAATTAGCTTTTCCTGTTTCTCGGCACTTTCCTTTAAAGTGTGTAATCTATGTTTTAAAGCGTCAAATGTAACATTACAGACACTCCGAAATCATCCTAAGTTTTCATCAAGTTCAGCTTCTACATTATTTTACTTATCTTCAATATCACATTCTAACTTTTTAGCTAAGTCCTGAAATTGGTTACTCTGTGTCTGAGTCAAGTCTGTGAACGGTTGGTTTACTTGACTACTTAACGAACCAATCTATTTTTAAATTCTCTACTTTAGTAGTTAAAATGTCAAATTCAGTCTTCAAATTTCCCACGCCTTCACATAACTGACTGAATTCTTTACTTTGCTCATCTATTCTAGCATTTAACAATCCTAAAGTCTCATTCTAAACATCCAATTTATTATTTAATTGAGTGTTCACTGAATCTAATGTAAGACTTTGAGCATTTAGAGTTGTATTTAGTTCCTTTCTTAAAGAAGTATTTTGGGAAGTGAATTATTTACTTTGTGCATCTAATTTTTCACTTAAAGTTGCAATTTGAACATTTGACCCTGTTCTTCGGTTATCTAATTTAAAGACTTAGTGCTTTAATTAAATTTGCTACCTCTGTTCAGGCTGGCATTTCTTTTGTCGCTGTCATGGCCATGGCTGGTTCTGGTGTTTCCCCATTCTTTTTTAGTATTATCCATATTTTTCATTCTCTTAGATTGAGTTATCATTAAAAAAAATTCACCTCTGAGTATAATAACTATACTAACAGTCTGTTTTAAACAGTATCCTTAACTTCACACTTAAATAATTGTCTTTCGCTCACCCGACGTAGAGTTTTAGGCTGCATCGGTGAGCAGGTGTGGAATCAGTAGCGGTAAACAACATGGGCACTGGCAGCGTCAAAGGTTGGTTTCAGTGTTGGTGTCAGTGGAAGCGGATTTGTAGTCAGCTCTGGTGAGCAGCAGCTGGTGTCGTTGGCGTCGGTTGCTGGTTACGGGTCCACGCCCCCGCAATGTGTGTGACGGCTGCTTACTCTCCACTCTGGATCTTCGCTGTTGAATAGATCTCATCATAACTCTTCTTAGTCTAAACTGTTGAGATTTCTCTTGCGCCTTTTCTTGTATGGTATTTATTAATTTTCACCCCTTTTTACTGTTTATGCAGAATCCAACTCTGCGAAACAATTTCCCTGTCTTGTTACTAATGGTTGCTATGGCAACTCACAATATCTTTTTATCTTGATTTCGTTTCAAAATTCCTCTTTCTTCGAGTCCTGATCACTACGGTTGCCATGTTCTGATGGTTTTGGCGACAGAACATGTAAAGTTGGGTTGCCGTCCTTGTTAAGTAAGTAGGCAATTCACCAAGTATTTATACCACATAAAATTCTCTTCTTAGACATAAATATCTCCATCTTCTTGTATTTTACTAGTACTTTGAGCTTTACAGACACACTTAATTAACATTTACAAACAGGTTTGGGTTTAGAACCACTCGGAAATTCAAAAACATGTCTTGCTTCTAGCAAGTCTAACACCAAGATTAAGTAAGAGTCTCTAGACACGTCATGTTTCAATTGTCTGTCACAATTACAATTATTCGACCACTAAGGAATAATACATAGTTACTCCTTGCATCCTCCATACAGGTTCTATGGTGCGAGTGGCAAACACTTGTCGGCGTCGCTCGTCTGACTCAGCTCCTGTCTTCCCACGATAAACGTCCATCCTGCACACACAGACATGTGTTGCACAGTAAATAAGCTCTCTCTCACACACACACTTATCTTTGAAACATCGCGTGTTCAAGGTGGCAGAAGATCGAGTGGTTCCAGAATTTACACGGAAATTCTCAAATCACTACAATAGTCTCAAAGAGGGACAAAACCAATGTGTTGCTTAAGTGTTCTTGGTCATAGCATGTGCAGGTCATAATTACTGCATCTGTCACTGAGAAGAGTCAGTGTGAGCCTACCATTTGGAGGTATTCAGTTTTACTTGTACTCACTTCCCAAAGACACTTATACCATGTTTCTCTGTGCAGAGCAGGTTAAGTTTGGTTGATATTTGATTGCATCTATCAGCTTTGTAGGGAGAACTGTGACTTGCTTGGCCTGATAGTAGCAATTCTGAGCTGAAAAGGAATGTGTGGGGCTCCTTGTCGATGTAACCAGTAATATGTCGTGCAGCCTCAATTGAGTGAACTACTTCAGAGCCCCAATGCTACTGGGTATGTATGACATAGCACTCAAACTAACACACTCTGCCTGTCAGGAATATTTGTGGAGCTCATTTCCATAAAGTACCAAATCCAGCAGGACAGATTTTTCAGTAGAGCAGAAAAATTTCCTGTAGCCACAACAGTTCTCATATACAAACCACAGTTGATATACAGTTTGTATGGGACACACTGATAGTCTTTTAGAAAATTTAAGATTTTCCTTATTATTATTATTATTATTATTGTGCAGTTATTAGGACTTTAATTTTGGATTTGGTACTTTTTGTTGTAAAAATTATTTTAAAAAGTGTATATACTGTTCTTCATAAACAAATAACAATCAGCACTAATATATTTTGTGACATTTATTGCAAACAACTTTAAAGGATATGTTTAGCAATCAAAAACTTTAGAACTTATATTAAATCCATACTATACCTTCTAGATTGGGATTTAGTTTAAGTCTTACAGAATTATTTTGCTTAAGTTGCTAAGAGATACTGTATTAATACCGATTATAGAAACAGTATCTAATTATTCCTGGTATTATTGATAACTGCTTCAAAAATCAGTTATGATAATGAAAGTCTATGTTATCATTGTCTCCATCATCATTAACTTCTAGTCCTTCATTATCCTCTACCACACCTTTGTAGAAAGGGATTTGGTTCAATTCATGGCCCACTGCAGAAAGTAAGGTTACCAAGTCTTTTTTTCCATGTTCTACATAACTACTATTTGGTATGCCTTGTACTTGAGGCAAAATATAGTCATACCTTACCCTACTTCTGACCATTTTGTATTTGCACTCTGGTGTCATTGCATATGCGAACATGCAGATCGATTAGTGCTCATATACCGGGTGATCAAAAAGTCAGTATAAATTTGAAAACTGAATAAACCACGGAATAATGTAGATAGAGAAGTACAAATTGACACACATGCTTGAAATGACATGCAGTTTTATTACAACCAAAAAAAATAGAAAAGTTCAAAAAAGTCCGACAGATGGCGCTTCATCTGATCAGAATAGCAATAATTAGCATAACAAAGTAAGACAAAGCAAAGATAATGTTCTTTACAGGAAATGCTCAATATGTCCACCATCATTCCTCAACAATAGCTGCAGTTGAGGAATAATGTTGTGAACAGCACTGTAAAGCGTGTCCGGAGTTATGGTGAGGCATTGGCATCGGATGTTGCCTTTCAGCATCCCTAGAGATGTTGGTCAATCACGATACACTTGTGACTTCAGGTAACCCCAAAGCCAATAATTACATGGACTGAGGTCTGGGGACCTGGGAGGCCAAGCATGATGAAAGTGGCGGCTGAGCACACGATCATCAACAGACGACGCGAGATCTTTCACGCATCTGATAGTACAGCTTCACTAAAAGCGCCTTTTCAGGTAACGTCAAGATGCTGCGACTGCTGGCGCATCTGATTCTCTCTCTCTCTCATTACAGCTCCTTTTATACACGATAGTCATGCACAGTCACTGACGTTTTGCTGTCCAGCGCCATCTGTCGGACATTTTGTGAACTTTGTGTTTTTTTTTTTTTTTGTTCTAATAAAACCCCATGTCATTCCAAGCATGTGTGTCAATTTTTACCTCTCTATCTACATTATTCTGTGGTTTATTATGTTTTCAAATTTATACTGACTTTTTGATCACCCGATATAATGAATAGTGAGATGTTAAGCTTCACTAATTTGAAGGTCTTTCACTTTGGAACTGATATTTGACTGAGTTCTTACCAACAGGCCCAGGAAAAATCAGAATTCAGGGAGTGAAGTGTTCCTGCTATCTCAAATACACTGTCTTATTCCTCTGCGAGCATTACAGTTTCAAGTATCTGGAGTTTCTTTTCTATAATACCAAAAGACCTATCTGCAGGCATGTATGAATGACCACAGACAAGGAAGAACCACTCTGAAATCCATATTGTCATGCTGTCACACAGACCCGAAATAAAACACAATAATTTTTGTTTTGAGTTGCAAAACTGCCACAAAACAACTGAATACACTTAATATTATTTGCATAACAGTATGACTGTAAGACTGACTTGAAAAAATGTCACAGACATGAACTAGTTTCTTTTGGATTTACTACCACATTCACTGTCGAGCTACCTATAAAAATGTGTCATGTTTGGTGAAATAAATTTGCTCTCTTCATGAAGAACTATTCCCAACACATGATACCATAATTAGTGTGAATAATACACACTATTAATTTGTGTCTTTGGTAAAGACTGATTCTAAATCAAATCAAAGTTCACTGTTACACTGCCATCTGAAAATTTAATAAGGTTCTGAAAAAAAGAATTTGCTTTTATTTTATGGACAAGTCTTTGCACAACAAGCTGTTACTTGATATCCTAATCAGTAGCAGCCTTAAAATGAACATTGAATACTAGGGAGTCATTGTAGGTGTCCTGTTTTATGTTGGCAATCCCCAAATTGAATTTGGTGACAAAAATCTGAAGAAAATAAAAAAAAAAGTGATTAGAAATTCCCTTGTAGTATGCAGGGATCTTAACATAAATTTTACATAAAATATGAATCTTAACTTTTACTGTCAATTCATCATACCACATCTTCCATATAATTAATTTAGTGCCCACTTTACAATGTTTAAGTAGATTTGTTGAAGTTGTACTACCAGCTACGCTCATCTCAAAATAAATTCTACATCTTACGTATAGTCAATTCTGGAGGCAAATTTTTTCATAATGGTGTCTTTTTTCTCCTCCAGTGCTATTCTGTGCATTTGAGCCTTAGTATGTGAGCTATAATTTCAGGCCGTAGTGTCTTCATATCACCACCAAGTCTTGCACCACTTCTTGTTTCAGAAACTGCTGCCCCCTATTCATTTTCTCATCAGCTGCACACTCAGCCTTCCTTCTTCCAACATTAAAAATACTCAGGAAAGTAGATCTACAAACTGGAACCTTCCACTGAAGAGCAGTGTGCATGCTGTAGTTTATAGTTTTCTTTTTGCTTGCACATTCTTTCTTACCTTGATTACGCCTTCCGCTTTGAGGAAAGTTTGCATCAATACACCTGATAAAAAAGTTTCTCTGACTCACAGTATCTGTATTGTTCCAATAGCTGTTATTTTTATGTATCATGTCATCTTCTGATATGCATAATGCGTTGCAAAAGTTGTCATCATATTTACACCTGATTCGAGGTTTTGCATTTGCAGCAGCATTGTTTTTCATGTTTCAAAACACTCCACTTCCACATATTTACAGGTCTTTCAGATTTCCTTGGCTTTTCTGTAAATTCTGGCACATTGGCATATTCATTGGACATATCAGAATTCATTTTAATTGTTCGCCATAAGCAAACACGAGAGAACACAAGAATAATACATGAAATAATACAGTAACAAACTGGAGGTAGTCATTACTGGAACAGTAATTATGCCATCCCACAGACAGTCTATATTGGCTCCCCAGAACTGTAGTTCCCGTACACTTTTAGGAGAAGGTTATCTCCAGGTGACCTCTGAAAGCTTAGTCAAGGGATGAGCACCATGGGCATCAATATTTTTAAGAAATACTTGAGGGTGATCACCCTGCTGGGGAGCAGTGGATACACGGTATAAACAAAAGCACAAGAAGCTACTCTTGCAGAAGTGCAGGGGCTGGTGAACTATCAAAATCTTCACAAACCTCCAAGAAATGATGAAATAATTGCTGAGATGCTAAAGAGAGGAGGCATTACATTACACAAATGGATACATAAACTTCTCTGTTTAATCCAGAGCGAAGAAAGGAGTCCAGAAGAATGGTCTATAGGTGTAATCCAGCTCACAAATAAGAAAGGTGACGAGGCATGTTGTTCTACATACAGAACGATCACCCTGTTGAATGTGGCATATAAGGTTTTATCCAGAACCCTATACTGTAGACAAGTCTCATATCTGGAAGATATGAGGGGCAGTCAAATGAAAACTTTACACCCACCACAACAGTACTAAGGAATGGTTCCATTCAAAAGTAATCACCACATGCATTAAAAAATTTATCTCTTTGGGAAATGAGATAATCAATCCCTGTTTTGTAGAATACGATCAGCTGCTGGAGGATCCCCAACTGTACCCACTCTTGCACTTCCTCATCCAACTGGAACCAATGTCCACACATGTCTTTCTTCAGATCACCAATGATGTGAAAATCACACAGCAGCATTCCTGGGCATTTTTTTCTTTATTACTCATCACAGTTTCTGCAAAGTGTCTTCATAACACTGTGCATTAATTGTGGTTCCATGTTCGAGGAACTCGACGAGCACAGGGCCTCTGCAGTCCAAGAAGGAGGTCATCATGACATCATTGGAATTTGTGTAAACAGCTTTGGATTCATTTGACAGGGGTGATGTGGGATGTTTCCACTGTTGGCTTTGCTGTTTGCTCTAGGGCTGTCAGAATGCTGTTGGACAGAATCATTCTGTTGCACAATAATGTCAGCCCCCACTCTGCCAATCAGGTGAAGGCAAAGCTTCAGTGATTTGCTTGGGGAAGAATGTAACATTATCTGTACAGCTCAGATGTTTCAACATGTGATTTTTGTGTCTTTTGCAACCTGAAGAAAGACGTGCGTGGACGTCAGCTTGAGTTGGACGAGGAAGTGCAAGAATGAGTGTGGTTGTGGATCCGTCAGTGACCAATGGCATTCTGGGAAACAGGGATTAATCATCTCATCTCGCAATCGGATACACATCTTAATGCAAGTGGTAATTGCTATTGAGTGGAATCTTTCCATAGTCCCATTGTTCCCTGTGTTCAGTTTTATTTGACTGCCCTCATATACTGAGTGATTATCACTGTGGCTGTAGGATTAATAGATCAACTATGAACTATATATTCATATTGAGAAAAAACATGAAAATACATAGGCATATAATCTAGAATTCAGCAATATCTAGGCTACATAGACTTCAAGCAGGCTCTCTATAGCCAGTGTATGGAAGCGACGTTAGAAGATATAAAACTGTTTGGCGCACCATCCAAATATATTTTGGTTATTAAGGCAACCTGGGCTGATTCTAAGGTAATGGTGAGAGTGAGTGGGGAATTAACGAACTGTTTCAATATCAATGAAGGAGTTAGACAAAACGATGCTCTTTCCACAGTGCTTTTCAATTTGAGCTTAGAAGCAATTATATGAAAACTGCAAAAATCTGGGCACACAGGTATAAGGACCACACAGCTGATATTCAAGTTATTAGTATATGAAGGATGTCATCGGAGAGAGTAGTGGTGGAACTGAAAGAAGTTGCACAGCTTATATCACTGGAAATTAACAAATCAAAAACTGAGAGACAACAGAAGACAATAACCTGGATAACTGGGCTGCAGCAGGTTTTAATTTTGAGCATGTATAATATTTTGAATACATAGTGACATGGCTCCTCAGGCGTTAGCTGGGATAGATACTGGGGAAAACGACATACAAAGCCCAACTGCCAATACCTCGAATACGTGGAAGTTGTGGGGAGTATGGGCAGGCATCGTTTCTCTGATAAAAGTTTTTTTTTTTTACCTTTAAAATTTTACAACTTTATTAACTTGATTTTAAAATAGTAAGTGAACATTCGTTATTATGAACAGCAAGATCCTCAATATAGTTTCTTAATTAAAGTTCCTGAAGAATTATTTAATCAACAAGCTCTTGAATAATAATAGATCAAACAATAGCTCTCATAATCAATTTACAATGCTTAAAAATCAAAATCCCTTTTTAAGCAAAGGAAAAAAAGACAAATTGCATAATGAAAAGTTAAATAAAAGATTCTAATGCCACATGACAATACCAAAATTTTCGTAGATATTACCTGGGATCTCTAAAGGCAATAAAATATTGACCACAAAATTTGAATTAAAACAACAACTTAAAAGCAATAAAATCTGATTACTAGCAATGTACACTCAAACCCAATAGCCTCTATGATACGCACTGTATCACAAAATACTGTCCTTTCTTTTAAACACTTTACACTGTAAACCTCCCTAAATGTGATGCATACTACACCCAATGAATTACAACAAATAATTAAGCATAGATGTTATAATTAACTAGATATGAAAATCTTTTCCTTTCAAAATAAATAAAAAAACACACAAATCAACTCTTAAGCTCAATGGTTACATCTGTTAAAAATATATATATACAATAGATATCTTTTGATTTCGTTGTAGTCATGCGCTGTTATGCACCCTGCTGCTCTTCAGGATCACATGCGGCATGGGAAAGATTTTCCACGGTGCACAAAACATTAACAGGGTGCAACCAACATACACAAATTACATACTGGGATTATATTTCGATATGGATGTGGCTTGCAAATCTCAAAATGGATGAGGGAGTAAATGTATTATTATTGAACTCTTCGACTATACTGCACCGCACCAAACAGCAGTAGGGTGGGGTTGACTAGAGACAAATCAACAACTGTTGCAAGGCAACCTCAGCAGAGACAGTAAGAAAATATTTGGGGCTTTAACTCTTGGGAGCGCCATACGAAACCACAGATTGACGTCCCAAGCTAAATTATGAAAATACTTTCAACAGTTTCGCCATGACGAGTAGAACTGTATAATACCATAAGAAGTGAGCTGCAATTAACACGATTAATAATCGTCCAACTGATAGCTCCACAGTTAATCTTCCATTACTACAAACTCTGAACAGTACCTCCAAAGTTCACTCGTTGACAATACCAGAATGTCATATTACTCGTAATAACTATAGATAAGAGTTTAACATGTGGTGGATCAACTTACGTTTCATAATAAGATCACCAGTGATTCGGTCCCTCACTTGGCTCCATCTTCGATCCAACACAGTAATTTACTTTAAAGCAGCTAAAGGGATGACAATGTTGATATCAATGCCCTCCTCCCAAGCAGCGCTCTAACTGGAGACTGCAATACTGGAGAAAAACTTACACCATTCACACAGGTCTGATATATGCGCCACCAATGTGCACCTATTTAGAATTCTTATGTTCACCTCATACACCAAAGTTGCTGTAATTCTTCATTGGAATCCAAGGCCAGAACCAATAAATAACTTCTCAGCCCTTGAATGACCACATGATGATTGCCATTGGGACAACACCAGCCCTCCACACTAGCATCTTTGAGCCTGCGGCGTTCTGTCCCCAACCGACTGCTTCTGCGGGGCCCACCGACCGAGCAGCCTTGCCCTCTGACACCGACATTACTCCTCACTTACAGTCCAGAGCTAACTCACAGCAACTCCCTTCTACCTTGTTCTGTCACCTCGCGGCATGTGGGAAGCCAACTCGCCAAAGATATGCGGCAACCAGAGACTTCAATCCAATCTCGATATTGACATTGTGGGGAGTACTGAGAGGTGGGTGATTTCAAAACCAAAACAAATTTAAATAGCGAGCTGTACCAGCTCACATAGGGGCTAATATTAATAAAGCAAATTCCATGTCCACTGATATAAAAGCCCACATTTTAAGTGGTAATAGGTGTTGTTACACTTTGAAAGCTAATGATATCTGGGATGATAAAACAACAGTTCGAAATGACTATATTCACTGATAAGCGAAAATATTATGACCATTGCCTACTGCAACGTTGGCAACCACCTGGTGGCATTATGGGCATGTGACATGGCAACAAAAGTATGTAAGTGGAGCAGGCACAGACATAGTATCACCCTACCTAAGATATAGGCTGCAAATGGGAAAATCCATTGAGATAAGCAACTTTGACAAATGGCAGTTTATTATTATGCAGAGTATGTGAATGAGTATCTAGAGAACAGCAAAGCTGGTTGAATGTTCATGTGGTACTATCGTGAGCATCTACATAAATAGGTAAAAGGACAGTGAAAGTATCCCTAGGTGCTAAATGGTAGGATGTCCATGACTCTTCACAGAATGTGTGGTTCGGGTGCTTGTCTGTTCTGTAAAGTAGGATAGATGGTGATCTGGGGCATCTCTGCTCTAAGAGCACAATGCTATTGCACGCATGAGTGCACACCGTTCATTGTATATTGTTGAACATGGAGCTCTGTGGCAGATTACTCCTACACATTCACATGTTGACCAAATGATTTCGTTAATTATGATTGAGGCAGTTCAAAACTAGCAGCCTGCCATGGGCACAGGCTGATGGAAATCCTATTGAACCCATATGGGTCGAAATCAGGCGCTATCACCAGCGGCCCATTATTTGGATGATTTACACGACCTTGCATAAAAATTTAATGTCACATACCTCCACAAATGTACCAACAAACTGTTGGCTCCCTGATATGCAGAATCAGTGATGTATTTTGTTCCAAAGATGGACAAACAAACTGTAAAGCAGGTGGTCATAATGTTTTGGCTCATGAGTTTATAAAGTTATGATTAGACCAGTGGTTATACATCGATGTGAAGCAAGGACGCTAACCAGCACTGATGAACAACCCACAGTATTTGAATGAAGAATACTACGAAAATTTGAGGGGATCGAAAATGATGATTGTACTTGGAGAGCCTTTATGAGCTGCATCATTTCATACTAGCAGCTAATATTGTAAGACTAATTAAACGTAAAAAAAATAGCCTGGCTGGAGCACATCCTAAGGATAAAGGACACAAAAACTACAAAGAAGCTCTTCCAATAGAAAACTTACAAGAAGAAGAATAAAAGGAAGGCAAAGTAAACGGGCTGGACAACGTGGAAGGAAACATTAGAAACCTAGGAACCAGAGGATAAAGAAGGAAAGTAAATGAGAGGGCCAAATTGAAGGAAAATATTAAGGAGGCATGACATAAGCACAGTTGTAAGGCACAAGAAGAAGAAGAAGAAGAAGAAGAAGAAGAAGAAGAAGGTGACCATCACTGCATCTTCTGTGCAGTACTATTAGGCATATTTTTTGTTGAATGAAAGAGAACAGCATGTGGCTTGTGATCAGTCATGAGAAAATATTGTCCGTCATACAGGTATTGACAAAATTTCGACACCACATTTGATAGCTAGGGCTTCTTTTTCCAGCTGACTGTATTTGACTTGGGCCTTGTTCAACGTCTTTGACACAAATGCTATGGGGTGTTCAGTGTTTCTGCCTTGTGGGATAAAACTACCCTTACTCAATGTGGTGATGCAACAACTGCAAGCACTGTCAGTTTCTGGGTGATTAAGCAGTGCACTTCTCAACTTCTGAAATGATTGTTCACATTCCACAGTCTATTGGAAAGGAATATTTTTACTGTTGAGTTGATGCAGAGGAGTAGTGATTTGCATTGCATTGAGAATGTAGTGTATAAAGGGCAGCTGGGTGAAAACAACACAGATGGAAAAAAGTAATTAAACTGTTTATTGTTTCAAAATTAATAGCCATAAATGTTAATACTTTTACCCTGTCGTGAGACAAGATGTTCAATGCCTTCATGGAAAAATGTTTACATATGCCTACAGAACCATGATTGCACCCAGTTGTGTACCCCTTCATCGGAAGCAAGTCAGCAGCCACGAATGTCTTTCTTCAGGATTCCAAAAATATGGAAATCACATAGGGAGAGAATGGGATTGTATGGAGGATGTGATAAGAGCTTCCCAAAGAAACTTCTGCAACATATTTGAAACAACCTCAGCAAGTGTGAAATATGATTCGTACGAGAAACGTACACATATTGCTATCAGGCATGTTGTTGTTGTTGTGGTCTTCAGTCCTGAGACTGGTTTAATGCAGCTCTCCATGCTACTCTATCCTGTGCAAGCTTCTTCATCTCCCAGTACCTACTGCAACCTTCATCCTTCTCAATCTGCTTAGTGTATTCATCTCTTGGTCTCCCTCTACGATTTTTACCCTTCACGCTGCCCTCCAATGCTAAATTTGTGATCCCTTGATGCCTCAAAACATGTCCTACCAACCGATCCCTTCTTCTAGTCAAGTTGTGCCACAAACTCCTCTTCTCCCCAATTCTATTCAATACCTCCTCATTAGTTACATGATCTACCCCCCTTATCTTCAGCATTCTTCTGTAGCACCACATTTCGAAAGCTTCTATTCTCTTCTTGTCCAAACTGGTTATCGTCCATGTTTCACTTCCATACATGGCTACACTCCATACAAATACTTTCAGAAACGACTTCCTGACACTTAAATCTATACTCGATGTTAACAAATTTCTCTTCTTCAGAAACGATTTCCTTGCCATTGCCAGTCTACATTTTATATCCTCTCTGCTTCGACCATCATCAGTTATATTACTCCCTAAATAGCAAAACTCCTTTACTACTTTAAATGTCTCATTTCCTAATCTAATCCCCTCAGCATCACCCGATTTAATTTGACTACATTCCATTATCCTCGTTTTGCTTTTGTTGATGTTCATCTTATATCCTCCTTTCAAGACACTGTCCATTCCGTTCAACTGCTCTTCCAAGTCCTTTGCTGTCTCCGACAGAATTACAATGTCATCGGCGAACCACAAAGTTTTTACTTCTTCTCCATGAATTTTAATACCTACTCCGAATTTTTCTTTTGTTTCCTTTACTGCTTGCTCAATATACAGATTGAATAACATCGGGGAGAGGCTACAACCCTGTCTCACTCCTTTCCCAACCACTGCTTCCCTTTCATGCCCCTTGACTCTTATAACTGCCATCTGGTTTCTGTACAAATTGTAAATAGCCTTTCGCTCCCTGTATTTTACCCCTGCCACCTTCAGAATTTGAAAGAGAGTATTCCAGTTAACATTGTCAAAAGCTTTCTCTAAGTCTACAAATGCTAGAAACGTAGGTTTGCCTTTTCTTAATCTATTTTCTAAGATACGTCGTAAGGTTAGTATTGCCTCACGTGTTCCAACATTTCTACGGAATCCAAACTGATCTTCCCCGAGGTTCGCTTCTACCAGTTTTTCCATTCGTCTGTAAAGAATTCGTGTTAGTATTTTGCAGCTGTGGCTTATTAAACTGATTGTCCGGTAATTTTCACATCTGTCAACACCTGCTTTCTTTGGGATTGGAATTATTATATTCTTCTTGAAGTCTGTGGGTATTTCGCCTGTCTCATACATCTTGCTCACCAGATGGTAGAGTTTTGTCACGACTGGCTCTCCCAAGGCCATCAGTAGTTCTAATGGAATGTTGTCTACTCCCGGGGCCTTGTTTGACTCAGGTCTTTCAGTTCTCTGTCAAACTCTTCACGCAGTATCATATCTCCCATTTCATCTTCATCTACATCCTCTTCCATTTCCATAATATTGTCCTCAAGTACATCACCCTTGTATAAACCCTCTATATACTCCTTCCACCTTTTTGCCTTCCCTTCTTTGCTTAGAACTGGGTTGCCATCTGAGCTCTTGATATTCATACAAGTGGTTCTCTTCCCTCCAAAGGTCTCTTTAATTTTCCTGTAGGCAGTATCTATCTTACCCCTAGTGAGACAAGACTCTACATCCTTACATTTGTCCTCTAGCCACCCCTGCTTAGCCATTTTACACTTCCTGTCGATCTCATTTTTGAGACGTTTGCATTCCTTTTTGCCTGCTTCATTTACTGCATTTTTATATTTTCTCCTTTCATCAATCTTCTGTAACCCAAGGATTTCTATTAGCCCTCGTCTTTTTACCTACTTGATCCTCTGCTGCCTTCACTACTTCATCCCTCAGAGCTACCCATTCTTATTCTACTGTATTTCTTTCCCCCATTCCTGTCAATTGTTCCCTTATACTCTCCCTGAAACACTCTACAACCTCTGGTTCTTTCAGTTTATCCAGGTCCCATCTCCTTAAATTCCCACCTTTTTGCAGTTTCTTCAGTTTCAATCTGCAGTTCATAACCAATAGATTGTGGTCAGAATCCACATCTGCCCCTGGAAATGTCTTACAATTTAAAGCCTGGTTCCTAAATCTCTGTCTTACCATTATATAATCTATGTGATACCTTTTAGTATCTCCAGGATTCTTCCAGGTATACAACCTTCTTTTATGATTCTTGAACCAAGTGTTAGCTATGATTAAGTTATGCTCTGTGCAAAATTCTACAAGGCGGCTTCCTCTTTCATTTCTTCCCCCCAATCCATATTCACCTACTATGTTTCCTTCTCTCCCTTTTCCTACTGACGAATTCCAGTCACCCATGACTATTAAATTTTCGTCTCCCTTCACTACCTGAATAATTTCTTTTATCTCGTCATACATTTCATCAATTTCTTCTTCATCTGCAGAGCTAGTTGGCATATAAACTTGTACTACTGTATTAGGCATGGGCTTTGTGTCTATCTTGGCCACAATAATGCGTTCACTATACTGTTTGTAGTAGCTAACCCGCACTCCTATTTTTTTATTCATTATTAAACCTACTCCTGCATTACCCCTATTTGATTTTGTATTTATAACCCTGTAATCACCTGACCAAAAATCTTGTTCCTCCTGCCACCGAACTTCACTAATTCCCACGATATCTAACTTTAACCTATCCATTTCCCTTTTTAAATTTTCTAACCTACCTACCCGATTAAGGGATCTGACATTCCACACTCCGATCCGTAGAATTCCAGTTTTCTTTCTCCTAATAACGACGTCCTCTCGAGTAGTCCCTGCCCGGAGATCCAAATGGGGGACTATTTTACCTCCAGAATATTTTACCCAAGAGGATGCCATCATCATTAACCATACTGTAAATCTGCATGCACTCAGTAAAAATTACGGCTGTAGTTTTCCCTTTGCTTTCAGCCATTTGCAGTACCAGCATAGCAAGGCCGTTTTGGTTAGTGTTACAATACCAGATCAGTCAGTGATCCAGACTGTTGCCCCTGCACTACTGAAAAGGCTGCTGCCTCTCTTCAGGAACCACATGTTTGTCTGGCCTCTCAACAGATACCCCTCCGTTGTGGTTGCACCTACGGTACGGCCATCTGTATCGCTGAGGCACGCAAGCCTCCCCACCAACGGCAAGGTCCATGGTTCATGGGGGGGATCAGGCATGATATACACTCCTGGAAATTGAAATAAGAACACCGTGAATTCATTGTCCCTGGAAGGGGAAACTTTATTGACACATTCCTGGGGTCAGATACATCACATGATCACACTGACAGAACCACAGGCACATAGACACAGGCAACAGAGCATGCACTAGTACAGTGTATATCCACCTTTCACAGCAATGCAGGCTGCTATTCTCCCATGGAGACGATCGTAGAGATGCTGGATGTAGTCCTGTGGAACGGCTTGCCATGCCATTTCCACCTGGCGCCTCAGTTGGACCAGCGTTCGTGCTGGACGTGCAGACCGCGTGAGACGACGCTTCATCCAGTCCCAAACATGCTCAATGGGGGACAGATCCGGAGATCTTGCTGGCCAGGGTATTTGACTTACACCTTCTAGAGCACGTTGGGTGGCACGGGATACATGCGGACGTGCATTGTCCTGTTGGAACAGCAAGTTCCCTTGCCGGTCTAGGAATGGTAGAACGATGGGTTCGATGACGGTTTGGATGTACCGTGCACTATTCAGTGTCCCCTCAACGATCACCAGTGGTGTACGGCCAGTGTAGGAGATCGCTCCCCACACCATGATGCCGGGTGTTGGCCCTGTGTGCCTCGGTCGTATGCAGTCCTGATTGTGGCGCTCACCTGCACGGCGCCAAACACGCATACGACCATCATTGGCACCAAGGCAGAAGCGACTCTCATCGCTGAAGACGACACGTCTCCATTCGTCCCTCCATTCACGCCTGTTGCGACACCACTGGAGGCGGGCTGCACGATGTTGGGGCGTGAGCGGAAGATGGCCTAACGGTGTGCGGGACCGTAGCCCAGCTTTATGGAGACGGTTGCGAATGGTCCTCGCCGATACCCCAGGAGCAACAGTGTCCCTAATTTGCTGGGAAGTGGCGGTGCGGTCTCTTACGGCACTGCGTAGGATCCTACGGTCTTGGCGTGCATCCGTGCATCGCTGCGGTCCGGTCCCAGGTCGACGGGCACGTGCACCTTCCGCCGACCACTGGCGACAACATCGATGTACTGTGGAGACCTCACGCCCCACGTGTTGAGCAATTCGGCGGTACGTCCACCCGGCCTCCCGCATGCCCACTATACGCCCTCGCTCAAAGTCCGTCAACTGCACATACGGTTCACGTCCACGCTGTCGCGGCATGCTACCAGTGTTAAAGACTGCGATGGAGCTCCGTATGCCACGGCAAACTGGCTGACACTGACGGCGGCGGTGCACAAATGCTGCGCAGCTAGCGCCATTCGACGGCCAACACCGCGGTTCCTGGTGTGTCCGCTGTGCCGTGCGTGTGATCATTGCTTGTACAGCCCTCTCGCAGTGTCCGGAGCAAGTATGGTGGGTCTGACACACCGGTGTCAATGTGTTCTTTTTTCCATTTCCAGGAGTGTATCTGAACGTTACATCAGGCATGTAACGTTCAGATATATATGAGTACTTTTTATACTAACACTTTAGTAATTGTTGATGTTGGCTTGTAAAAAAAAAAAAAAAAAAAAAAATTGAATTGAATTGAAGGTACAAGGCCACTGGAAGCCTTCAGAGACTGAAACCATAAGGTGTGGCTTATAGGAAAATAGGCTTGAGGTTTCACAACAAATTCCGCAGCATACTCAAGCTGCTATATCCATTACATGCTTTGAATTTATTCATACTGAATTGATACATCCATGTAGTAAGGCAGTATGCAAGTTCAGTTTGTTGCAGAGACAACATCTTTTCGATGTGTTGCCAGGAAGCATATTCTCTCATGGCTGGGTAATGTGCTCAATTTCTAATCTTTTAGGCAGAACAGTGCACCTCTTCAACCACACAACCTTTCCCCTGGCCGACCGCCCAATAGTCATAATAATCACAAGTTTCAATTTTTGAAAACTTGTGATAAAACTTACAGTGACAAATCAGTTTTTACAAAATACTGTTCTGAAATTGAGATTTGTGAAAAAATAATTCCTTATAATCTAAACAATAAAATCATAAGATTTAAAATAAATACAGGCGCTACCATCCTGCCCTGTATCAGTGTCACTCTGCTCCGTGGCTCTGCTCAATACATGTCGGCCTAAGTTGTTGGCAGTGTCGCCAACTTTGTCACATGTATTTTGGCTAATCAACTTCCAAAATCTACTATAAATCTCCCAGAAAAAAATATATCTGTGAGGAACATGCTTTATATATAAACACAGTATATTAAAGGTACACTGTTTTTTTATTTGCATAATCTTTCTTTCTCCTGGCTACTGAACTTTAACATTTCCCTATCATAATAATATTTTTCCTAAGTATAATACAAATTTTGACTGCAACAATTCACTCCTTATGAAAAACAGATATGTCAAGGTTATCCATTTCTTCTTCCATGAATTTTGTTAATGTTGAGGGTCCTGGGTTGCTGCTTTTAACACCACTACTCTTACTGTAAGCTTGGATAGTACCTATGAAACAAACAATATTCATTTTGTAAAGACAGTAAACTTGAAATTTGTATAAATTTATGGATTCATTCTATTATTTCGAATTTTGTGATTCCGTAGATTTTCCCGGCCTCTTACATTTTTATGGTTTTCACGGGTATTCATCTGGGTACCATCATCTTCACTGCACGATATTTCAGCGATCCATCTGGCCAGCATCTTCAAGTGTGATCACTGAGTATACAATCGTGCCTGAACTGAATGAACATCAGAAACGGTGGCTTCTTAATACCCCGGGTACAGGCCACTGCGCCTGTGTGAGAAGCAGAAGAGCTGCCCCCTGCGAAGCAAGAATTGCATTGCCACTGGTGGTAGAAACTGGTGAAAGTGATAAATCGCAAATTAAGATGTAGCGAGTCAAAAACTAGACCATGTTGTTTTATATCAGACAAAATAGGGTAACTTATCTTGCTTAAAGGAAAACCTTTATCTCTATTAATAATAGACCCTATTTTGTCTTCACTTCGCAGGGGGCAGCTCTTCCGCTTCTCGCACAGGTACAGTGGCCTGTACCTGGGGTATAAAGGAGCCGCCATTTCTGATGTTCATTCAATTCCGCCGCGACTCTGTAATCAGCGATCGCGCCTGAAGATGCCAGCCAGATGGATTGCCGAAATATTGTGCAGTGAAGACGATCATATCCGGCAGCATACCCATGAAGAGCATAAACATTTCGAATCTTACTTATTTTTTTCAGAACTGCATCTTAAAATTGAAAGTTGTGACAGCACATTCTAAGGTGCTGAAGACCAGCATGAATCATCAGAACAGAAATGAGCATGACATTCCCCATCCTGTTCCTATGCGATCTTTTGACAATATTCATTTTGCTAAAGTGCCTCTCTACTTCTGCATTTGATGAAGGTAGCACTAGAAGTAGCCTAGCCAAACTGCAGAGTTCACCAAAAGGTTCTGTTTATTTGCACTCTCATACTTTGATGCTTGAGATCAAAATCCAGCCGTTCCGTTACATTCCCACAGTTCTCAGAGTTGATGTTCTGCCACTGGAGTTTCACGTCACACACTATGGCTGATCTGATACCTATTTCCAAAGCTAACAATGTGATATTGTCCATTACTCTTCTTAAACTGTTTCTGGTGCTATAGATGACACATTGTGTAGTACTTCAACATTCTTAAGGAGTCGGGATTGGAGCTCACTGACAATAAAGTTAATGAAAATTTTCTGTATTCCCAATTCAGTATCCACAGTCATTCTACCACTGCTACACAAAATTCTTACATGCTTTTCAAAAGCAAAACACGAATGTAGCTTTGGGTGAAGAAAATTCTTAACATTTACAAAAAGTGAGTCCTCTTAACACGATTTTAAGATTACCATTTGTACTAATGTTCTGATTAAAACAGTGAGATCTTGACGTGGCTTGGTGGGGTCGGCAGATCTGGAATGGAGCACCTTATTAACTTCATGCATTGTCGCAGAATTGGTCATAAAAATATGAAAAACAATTTGTTCTTATTGCCTCTATACATTTTATATATCTGCACGGTAGTAATAAGGTAATGTATGTTCTGGTGCACTTGTGATATCAAATTGTTATGCAAATTAACTAAATTGTTAATCTGGTTGATTTATTACCTTAACCTGTTGTCCTGCTAAGTGGTTTTTCATGTAACCCCATCCCTCCTGCTCCCCTTAACCTACTGTTATGCTAATTGATTTATGATTCCCTGGGGATCATCCGTCCTGTCGGGCCCCCTATCCCAGCCTCTATCCCTCCTTCTCCCTTACCTCTCTGGGAAATCACCAACCCCTCCCACCTTCCCCTCGCACACTTTTTATCTTAAATTAATTGACTAATTGATAAATTAATTAACCCCTCCCCTGTGGGATATTCCCCATCCCATCCCTTCCCTACCCTCCCCTTCCCCACTTGCCCCATCCACTCCTCCACCAAGAAATTGACAGGAAAGAGACTCCATCTGTGCTGGAGAGGAAGGAAATCAGTGTCAATAATATATCGATACATATTCTTTATTTAATCAGGATGCGGAAGACTAAGCTCCCCAAATGGGGTATAGCTCATGTCTGTACTCCAACTTCCAATGATGTAATAAATGCATGCACCGAGGAATGGAATGAAGTGCGATATATCAGCCGCTGTTTTGAGTTGCCTGTGCATGTGTCTACCATCTGGGCACCTCCTCAGAGGTCCTAATTACAGGCCATGACACTAAATACCATGGACCGGATGTCAGCCTCCTTTGATCTCACGGCCCCAAACAAAGCATCAGATAGTGGCATCCCTTTGATATCTGATACCTGGGGAATTCCCAGCAAGTCTCCATCACCCACTCTCATGTGGCTACTTCCTGTTTGTGTGTGAACCAGTGTCTCCAGATACGCAGATGGAAGATTTCATCCCTCCTCAGAATACTGTGTTCCTATTGGCTAATGTGGGGGACAAACAGAGAGCTCATGCAATTGCAATATAAAAAAATACAGTCCACTTGCAAATAAATTGTTTAGCTATTTACAGGAATAAAATAGATCACTTGAAGCACTCACCACCATCACCTTATGATGATCCTTCTTTGTAAAAAAACATATTTTCAATGTTTGAGTATCACACGCAAACATTATGCGAATCAATTAATTAAATTTAGTACTAAATATATCTGAGGTCTTGTATGCACCGCCATTTGAGAACACAAGCATCCTCCTCCACTTCAGTGTTTTCACCAAACATATCTGGCGAAAAAACAGATTCAGGGGATAGCATGAATTATGCGCTGTCCACACTGGGCCACACCACATGCTGTCAGCCGCCAGGTTCGAAACTACAGCACACTGCAGAGAAACAGACATGCTTCATGCATTGACCGCATCAACAATTAAGCACCAATCTTCCAGTATTCGCACACCCGTTGTACCAAGTGTTCAGGGGCCAGAGAGAGTATCGCCATGACCACGAGGCCTTCAACCAATCAATTTACATGAATCCTATTAGTATTTTATCACCTGGTAAAAAAATCTATTCTTATCAGCTTAATATCTGTTACATCCTTCATCACAGGACTAGAATATTAAACTCATTTTTGGCTCATGACATAGTGCTAAGAACATGGCTCATGTCATGCTCTGCTATAAAATTAATACTAAATATCCGTTTATAAACTCAGTAATATAGCTGATTTCACTACGATGGACATCTCTCCCTGTATAGGTTCGAGATTAACATTTCATCAAAAGAACTCACCGCACAAGAAAACACCTGACTACTCTGGCCCACGAATTATATCCGTAGTTCTCTCACAGTTGCTGACATCTGCCTGGTGGCAAGTCATTGAAATCAATTGCTTGACTAATTAATTAAATAGTTCATGAGAGACCGTTTGCGTGATGGGCAACTTTTTTTCCTGTAGCCAGATTATGCTTTCCAGGTAACTCAAATGGGAATCCCTGGAGGGAAGGCAACGTTGTTTTCGAAGAACATTGTTGAGAACCGACACCTGAAGCTGACTGCTGAAGGATTCTAGTGCCCCCAACATACATTTCCTGTAAGGACCTGAGGATAAGATGCGAGAAATTAACGTCCATATAGAGGCATATGACAGTCTTTTTTTCCCTTGCTGTCTTTGTGAGGGGAATGGGAAAGGAAATGACGAGTAGTGCTACAGGATACCCTCCACCACACATCATAGAATGGTTTTCGAAGTGTGTACAAGGGCTATCCACAAAGTACATTACGTTTTGGAATTAAAAATAAATAAAGTATTGGAAATTTTTTTTATTATATACAGATGAAAGCCACACTTAAATACTACTTTTCTACATAGTTGCCATTTAAATTAAGGCACTTATCGTAGCCATGGACGAGCTTGGAAATTCCTTCGTCATAAAATTCGGCCGCCTGCGCCTTCAACCACGTGGTTACCTCTTGTTGAAGCTGTGCATCGTCATCAAAACGCTGCATAGCCAACCACTTCTTCATTGCTGGGAATAAGTGGAAGTCGCTCGGTGCCAGGTCGGGACAGTACGGTGGATGAGGAAACAACTCCCACTTAAAAGATTCGAGAACTTCACGAGTGGCATTTGCCGTGTGGGCCCGGGCGTTGTCGTGAATCAGCAAGATCTTTGAGCCCAACTTTCCCCTGCGCTTGTTTTGTATTGCTCTTCTGAGGTTGTGCAGAGTTTGGCAATACCTTTGAGAGTTTATTGTAGTGCCTCTTTCCAGGAAATCCACAAAAATCACACCTTTTCTGTCCCAAAAGACAGTCGCCATCACCTTCCTTGCCGACATTGTCTGCATGCATTTCTTGGGTTTTTGGGGGGAATTTGTGTGCCCCCACTGCATTGACTGCAATTTTGTCTTGCAGTGCACATGCTTAACCAATGTTTCGTCACCAGTAACGATGCGATCGAGTAATGAGTCGCCATCTTTCTCATAAGCATCCAAAAACGTTAACGCTGCAGCCATTCGCTGATTTTTGTGAATCTCTGTCAAGATTTTTGGTATCCATCTTGCACAAAACTTGTGGTAACCAAGCTTTTCGGTAATGATTTCGTGCAACAAACTTCGTGAAATTTGTGGAAAACTCATAGGAGTTCCATTATTGAGAAATTACGGTTTTCACGGACTGTGGCATCGACTTTTTCGACAAGTTCGGCAGTCACTATGCTGGGTCTTCCACTTCGCTCTTCATCATGAATGTTAGTTTGGCCATTTTTAAATTTTATGACCCATTGACGCACTCCACCTTCAGTGATTATGTTGTCCCCATACACTTCACAAAGCTGCCAATAGATTTCTATCGTTGTACAGTTTTTTGCAGTCAGAAACCTTATTACAGGATGCACTTCACACTTCGCGGCATTTTCAATTAACGCTGACATTTCAAACTGGCACGAACCTCTCACTAGCACGGCAGGATGCCGATTGAGCGGCGGAATGCCATGACACCAAGATGGCCGCTCTAGCCCCGCCCCTAGCGGACACAAACGAAAACGTAATGTACTTTGTGGATAGCCCTCGTATATCCATGTAGCTGTAAATTTACTCTACCCATTATGATGTCAGCCCAACCATTTATAAGCACACAAACCTCACATAAAAATATTCTTTCTTATTTATTAAGAAAACAAAAGACAGAACTTCTGCTGTTGATTGCCTCTCGATAAAAACCTTCGTATTAGCCCTTAATTTTCCCATTGAAGTCACTTCCTGAGATGTATGTGGGAGATTGTAATACATTTGTCCACAATACTTAAAAGAAATGGAACAGAGCTCACCCTTCAACTCCCTTTTCATCAGAGTATTGCCTACCCACCATATTCTCACGAATCCTCCAGCCTTCAAAATATACAGCGTTTGAATGCACCTGATTTCAGCAAGTAAGAGGTGTCCCACACCAAGCCACAGCTACATGGCAGTTCTCTAGAAAAACCATGACATTCTGACATTAGTCGGAAGTCCTCAACCTGTCACTGACTAGGAAGAGAGCTATTACAATGAGAAACCTGGCATACTGATATTCAAGAGGAAATTCACATCCATGCAGAATACACATGGACTGCACAAAGAAATTCAGAAGCATAACACACACAATTCATTGATATCAAATGACTGTCTATAAATATCCCCCTGTTCAAGTCCTAATCTCCTTTTCATATTCCTATGATTACTACACTAGAATATGACAATGTAATGGTATCAGAGTCTTCACCCACAGCATAGTATCTCTCTCTCTCTCTCTCTCTCTCTCTCTCTCTCTCTCTCTCTCTCTCTTTCCTGTTATTATTTCTGACACCCAAACATCCAATGGAGTAAAACTACAAATTAAATAATCTTTGCTAACGTCATCTCGTAGAGAACTTTATAACATTTTGTCACGTTGCTCTCTTCTGACATATCAAAACAAATACAGTGTGTGTTTTGACATCGACCATATGTTGAGATCAAATTAATCTAGGTGTTGGTCCATTGGAGCACATGACCAGTGATTGGAGTCACTTCCAAGGACATGTGTAAGTTTTGTCACCTGTAATAGGTGAAGGGGGGGGTGAGGGGTGTGGGGGGGGGGGGGGGTCGGGGGGGAGGGGGTGCTGAATCCCACAGACTATCAATCACAACAGAAGGTTGTTTCATAAGCAATTTGAAACATTGTTTTTGCTGTAACATATCAAAATGGTCTTTCCCCCCTCTCACCCTCTCCCTCCTCTCCCTCTCCCCCACTCTCTCCCTCTACCCCACTCTCTCCCTCTGCCCCTCCTCTCCCTCTCTCACTCTCCCTCCTCTCCCTCTCTCACTCTCCCTCCTCTCCCTCTCTTCCCTCTCCCTCTCTCCCCTATCTCTCCCTCCTCTCCATCTCTCCCCCATCTCTCTCTCCTCTCCTTCCTCTCCCCCCTCTCTCCCTCCTCTCCTTCTCTCCCTCCTCTCCCCCCTCTCTCCCTCATCCCTTTCTCTCCCTCCTCCTTCTCTCCCTCCTCCCTTTCTCTCCCTCCTCCCTTTCTCTCCCTCCTCCCTTTCTCTCCCTCCTCCCTTTCTCTCCCTCCTCTCTTTCTCTCTCCCCTCTTCCTCTCTTCCCCCTCTCTCACTCCTCTCCTTCTCTCCCCCTCTCTCACTCCTCTCCTTCTCTCCCCCCTCTCCCCCTCTCCTTCTCCCCCTTTCTCTCCCCCTCTACCCCCTCCCTCTCCCCCCTCTACCCCTCCCTTTTCCCCCCTCTCCCCCTCTCTGCCCCCTCCCCTCCCTCTCCCCTCCCCTCCCTCTCCCCCCTCTCTCTTCCCCTCTTTCTCCCCTTCATTCTCCCTCCCTCTCCCTCTGTAACACAGTAAATTATTATGAGGTGTCACCTTGTATTGGAGGCATTGCTTGGCAGGGAGCCGGGAGGAGAGCAGACTTTTACTGAGCCATGTGTGAGCTGGGTACTTGTTTAATGCTGCATGTAGTACATTACACGTACTCTCTATGAATCTGAAGAAGTAATATTAAATATTAATCAATCCTTATCATACCTAGTGTACCATATTCTATGAATAACATAACAATACTGTTAAAATTTCGAATCAATAACTTCAGTATTTTCGGAGATATAAATTTTTTCCTGAAACGCATAATAACAGCGCTGGCATTGTGAAACTAGCTTAGGGACTGTAATCGATTCATGTATAGTGTCAACTGAAACTACAACAAAGAGAATAGATTCATATAATCTAATTTCCTGGAATTTTCTTTAGCTTCGTTACCACAGATTTAATTAAAAGTACTTCGGAAAATTATTGTTTCATTGTATTTTGGTTATGTGAGTGTTTTGAAGAGACTGAGCGAGTGAAGGAGAACGTATGTAAAGGGAGAATGTGATATTTTATTAAAACTGTGTAAATGTATGCTTGAGAAAGTTGTTGTTCAATAGGGGAATTTGTGAAGTATGTCCGATTGAGCCTGATTTTGTAAAAGGCAACCAGATGGGGCATTGAGTATTAAGTTTATTAGTAATTTATTTTGTGGAAAGGAATCAAATTTTGTTGTCATTAAATTTTATTTAGTTTCAGAATTACGAGATTTTGTGTCTAAATTACATGCGGTAATCTGATTGGCTGACATTAGAAATACTGCAAGTAGAGAAGTGCTCAAGATGATCTGATTGGTTGCTTAACATACTAGCGCTTCCCACGTGTTTGAGTAGGGCTTTGTGCCTCAGACCTATGAGTCGAGAGAGTCACTCAGAAGCAGTCTTCTGGTAAATGCCTATGTTAAATTGCACTGATTAAATTTGTAGCAAAATGAAGAAATCTGTGTGCGTGATTGGTTCTCAAGTCATTGATGAAAACAAATTACGGTATTTAGAATTATGTGGAAGTTTGAGCTTTGTGGGTGATTTCTTTTAGGAGATATTCACTTGTGATCATATCATGTTGTCCATAAACTCTGCATGGCATGTTTTGTGCAGATTATGAGACATTACAACAAGCACTTTTTTACAAGAAGCCTACAGAATGACTCAATGTGTTAACTGCAAGTGACCGTGGGTCAGTGACTGTTTAGGACATTCAAAATATTGGGTCAGACTAAATAACTTCTGGCTGCTTTTGAGTTTAAACTTGTAACAGACAGTCAGTAACATTGCATAATTGATGTCGGGATATTAAATACGGTCTTGATAGCTATTTTCTGTGTTTTAAAGACAGCAAATAAACTTAAAAGAAATTTTAGATATTTTTTCAAACGGGTCATATAAGAATCCCAAATGCTGAATAAGTTAACTAACTTTCAGGTGCTGCACATGGAATGGAGTTATGTGGCCTCTGCATGGTAGGTATTTAGTTGAATTTTTATCAACACTGTTTTTGTCAGCTAAACTAGTACCTACCATCGCAGAGTGAAGGAGCAGACAACATGAAACTTATCCACGTAAGTCGACTGATTGTTTAATGGATAGAGAGAGAACAACCTGCTCCGCCACATTTGGTGCATTTAGCAGCTGGGGAAAGTAATGTTCAGTGTCAAATGAAATTTAAAAGCAGCAGTGTACAACCAATGGTAGAAAGACCCATGCATGTGCAGATAAAGCTTTTTAATTGAAGCAATAGGAGGAGGACTTATATGCAGTGCAGATACTGTGAACAGTACTAGCAAGGGTCAAGACACAGCAGGTAGAGAGGTCAGTGAACTACAGGAATGCCAACGGAAGCAGCTGGGAGCAGCAAGCAGTAGCAGATTAGCAGCAGAAGCAGTTGGTGGCTGTGAATGGTGCCATTGGGCCCCAGAAACTGGACTGGAGCTGGTAGCCTTTGGGGCATGGACTCACAGTAGCATCTTGCCATGGAAACAATGTGGAGAAAAAGCTAAACAGTGTTTTGATTCATTTGGTATGTGAGTGTGAAAAGAAACATGTCATCATGGAGAAAAGTGATAAGCCTGTAATAAGTGAAAGGAAGGAGGATGTGGGTTTTGATGATTCAGTACTTGCAGATGATAGTGCGAGAGGAAATTTTAGTTTTGATAAGTCTCAAATTAATGACAGTGATTATCCAAATTCAGTACATGATACTTATGGGTAAATTAATGAGCAAGACACAGTGGAAGCTGATGTTAAGTTGGTACCAGGCCTTGTGAAGGAAATAAAAAGCGAGTCATGTTTTGAAGTTGATGAAAAAAATATGAGTACTCCTATTCAAGAAATAAGTAGGGAACAGACACCTGGTCCTAATGTTAAATTAGTGCCATTAACTGTTACTAAAGTGAAAACAGAGCCAGCATTGGAGGCTAGTGAGCAGAAAGTTAGCACTGCAACCATATTCCAAAACATTATTAAACAGATGGGTGGTATTAGCTATTGCATTACGAATGGAGTGAGATCTGTAATAAATGGATTAAGTAATGAAAGGAATGGACTGGTTAATGAAATGAATAGTTAAATAAGTGGGCTGGGTATTGATATAAGTAACATGAATACAAAAATAAATGAACTTGAGTCTGATGTGGATAGAAAAATAAGTGGATTAATTTCTGAAATTAATCAGGGGCTTATAAAACACCAAGGACAATTTGATAACAAATTGAAAAATTTTAAAGAGGAAATTCAGGGGGAAATGGATCACAGAATTTTACAGCTTAATGAAAGTGTGAAAGGAAAAATATGCCATGTGAAATAAGAATGTAAGAATGATATCTTAACAGTAAACGGTGAAGGTAGTAAACAGTTAGATGAACAATTAAGTGCTGACTTGAATAAAGTGCAGGCCCAAGTATATCATGTTGAAAAACAGTGTAATGAGGATCATAAAATTCTGGCTGACTAAATTAAGAAGGAAAGTGCAAATGTAAACTCTGTGGAGGGCAGCTGTGTGTAAGAATAACTGTCACAGAAACTAACTTGTCAGAATTTAGTACAGCAGTGAATGTTAACCTACAAGATCATGAAATTACGCTAACAAATGTAGAACAGAGAATTACTAACAGTAGTGGTCATGTAATAATAAACAATATTGCAGAATGCTCTGAAATTGCATATGTTAACCACAGACAGTTTTTGAGATTTGATCCCAATACGTGTGTGCATCTCAAAGAGTTCTGGAGGAATTTTGAGGATGCGTTGCCTAGGTCATGGAATGAGAAACAGAACATAAGCTTTGTGGTATCTAATCTTATGAGATAAGCTCATGTTTGGGGAAATTTACCTTTAGACAATTATGAACTAAATTTCGGGTACTGCCCATGGACTCAAGTTATGAGGCCTTTGTTGGCTAAACAGAGTGAAGGTGCAGACAACCTGAAGCCTGTCCAGGTAGGTGGACTGATTGTTTTAATGGATAGTGAGAGAACAATCCACCGCACTGTAACACACATCCATTAAAATTACAAAAATTGATGGAAAATATGAATAAATTGAGGTAAAGTCCACCAAAATGTGGGGAAGTTGAGGGAGGATGAGGGAGTACTTACATGTGTGCTTGGTGCAGGAGAATTCTTGTACATGGGAATGAGTGCGTGACAGTAAGAGAAATACAAGAAAAAGTTGACATGGAAGCACAGGCAACCAGGGAAACAGTCATTTTTTGTGTACAGTGATAAAATGGCTGGAATAGATTGTTTAATGTGGATGACCACCAAATGGAGAGTATTAAATGTATATATGTCAGATCACAAGTCCTGTGTGACCCCAAAATTGTCAGCAACCACCTTGTAGTTACAGAGCATTATATTACACAGCTTGGGGACTGTAACAATACCAGAGAAGGAAAGTTGCTACACACCATATAGCGGAGATGCTGAGTTGCGATAGGCACAACAAAAAGATTCACACAATTATAGCTTTTGGCCATTAAGGCCTTCGTCAGAGGGAAACATTCCATGTGGGAAAATATATCTAAAAACAAAGAGGATGTAACTTACCAAACGAAGGCGTTGGTATGTTGATAGAGACACTAACAAACACACACACACACACACACACACACACACACACACACACACACACACACACACACACACACACACACAAAATTCAAGCTTTCGCAACCCATGGTTGCTTCATCAGGAAAGAGGGAAGGAGAGGGAAAGGCGAAAGGATGTGGGTTTTAAGGGAGAGGATAAGGAGTCATTCCAATACCGGGAGCGGAAAGACTTACCTTAGGGAGAAAAAGGGACAGGTATACACTGGCACGCGCGTGCCCACACACACACACACACACACACACACACACACACACACACACACACCAACAACATCTTTGCCTCTGTACTTCCGCCTCAACTGACATCTCTGCCCAACCTCTTTGCCTTTACATATGTCTGCCTGTGTCTGTATATGTGCGGACGGATATGTGTGTGTGTGCGAGTGTATACCCGTCCTTTTTTCCCCCTAAGGTAAGTCATTCCGCTCCCGGGATTGGAATGACTCCTTACCCTCTCCCTTAAAACCCACATCCTTTCGTCTTTCCCTCTCCTTCCCTCTTTCCTGGCAAGGCAACCGTTGGTTGCGAAAGCTAGAATTTTGTGTGTATGTTTGTGTGTCTATCGACCTGCCAGCGCTTTCGTTTGGTAAGTCACATCATCTTTGTATATATATATATATATATATATATATATATATATATATATATATACTCTCTCTCATGCAAACGCAACTTGTGCAAGTTTTTGTTGGTTTGTGTGTGTGTGTGTGTGTGTGTGTGTGTGTGTGTGTGTGTCTACTGCTGACAAAGGCCTTAATGGCCGAAAGCTATAATTGCTTGAATCTTTTTTTGTGCCTATTGCGACTCAGCATCTCCACTATATGGTGAGTATCAACTTCCTTTCTCTGGTACTGTTACATTCCATCCTGGATTTTCCATTGTTTGCTTTTTGCCTGACAGCTTGGGGACTGTAGTATATAACTACTGAATGGATGATGTGTTTTACCCTGTACAAAACTGTTTAAATGTTTTAAACTGTAACAAACAGTATTTACAATGTGCTTCTCTATACTATCTGCCAATCACAACTAGGCAGCATCAGCTAACAAATACCCTACAGAACTGTTGCTGCTTGGTTTTTAACAACATCCTTCTGTATGTCTACTGAGTTACTGGGAATACAAGCAAGTTGACTGCTGTCTTAGATGGTTTTCTATAAAAGAGAACCATCTGCCTCTAAATTGACATGGATCTGCATTAAAGGATGATAGAAAGTAGATGGAGTAATCGGTTTGGAGTCGTCATAATAAGGTATGATTTAATGGTAGACTGATGATGAATTCTAGAGAGCAAGAGATGTTGTGGTAGGTCATGTATTGGACATTAACCATTTTTTTCCTACTGTTCTCTCTGATGGAAGCAGCTGTGTGGTATAATGTGCATTCGACTCATATATAATTGCATTTTCTGTGTGTGACTTGGAGTCTACATGCAATCGTTAACAGCAAACCTCCCCATACCACAGTCAGCAAAGGGCTTCCAATGCATGTGAGATGAATCATGTCCATCAAACCAAAGGTAAACCTATTTCTGCACCCTCCTTTAGACAAGTGAAAATGTACACGAAGTACTCCATTTCCTTGCCAAATCTTGGACATAAATCTAGTCTTCAGTTTCATAACTGCAGTGATTCTAAGTCAGCGATGGAGGTTTGTGAGATTCTGCAACCCCTGTGTATACATTTGCTTGACAGATGTTGTGTGGGGAAGAGACTGTGTTCTGTTACATAGTTAGGGTAGCATGGCATGTGATTGCACACGTCAAACACGGCTGCTGTGCATCTGTCTATTTCCTCATCAGACATCCGTTTCATGAATTTTCTGTTGCTGACAATCATTTTATAGGACTGATGCTAGCATATCATATCATAATTTCACAAACCTTTATTGGATGTGATCAGTGGGCACTATACACCTCCAGAATGTTATATAGTGCATGTATCAAAAAGAAACTGTTTTTCTCCACCTTTGGTGTAAAAGGTAGTAGTTTTCTAGATAGAAAACTTGCAGGGTGATGTATGTCAGGCGTTGGAAATGTATTTCCTGCATTGGAGTATTAACACTATTTCATTCCATGTGACTAATATAGCAGAAACCATACTGATTTAACATTTTATCATGCTTAAATGAAGAACCATTCCACCTTAGGAGTGTGTTTTTATGTTCCACAATCATTTCTCTCTTTCCATTACCTTCTTGGTATGGAATCCAATCACTACAACAATACTACAGAATTGGTAGCACAAGTGGATTATGTAAAATGTTTCAAGCCCTTCTGTTCGGAGCTCCATCATGCATAAACCATACATTGCTTCTTCTTCTTCTTCGTCTTCTTCTTCTTCTTCTTAATTGTCTGTTGTATCATCTCAACAGTCTCAAAACATCAGGCTCTTATCTACTATTCACCTATAAGGAATGCAAACCTACTCAGTATGCATGCAGCTAAAGAGATTGTATGTAAGTGGACAGGTCATGTGAGTAAGACTGGTACAGAACAGTCTCTGCAGAATGGCAGGTACAGTATTGGAATGAGAATACTGGTCTATATCACTGTCATTGGTCAGTTGTACAAGTCTGGAACACGTGTGATACTCTGTCTGAAAGCAAAATATCAGAATGTATTGATTACGTGGAATTCTGTTAACTCTGCTTGTTCTGTTTCTCTGTGAGATGTCAAATGTAGTGGGTATAGTGCCATCCCACTTTTTGTCAGTTTCAAATTAAATCAGAGACAATGATGCAGGGAGGGTTTCTTAAAGACAGGAACAATTACAAGATGCATAGAGAGATCATCTAGAGTTTTGCTCAGGATCCTTAGCCAATATGTTTAACAAAGGAGCAGCTCGCTTGAAATAGAGGACAGGCTGCTAATATAAACTGTGTTGACAAGATCTGCCAATCTCCGACTTCATCCTATGAATGCGTGAATACTTCGTGGCATCCATCCACATGGGGGGGGATGGCAAATTGTAATAAAATCTTTCTGAATTTATGTTTTGGTTGCTTCTGCACCTATGGCTATTTCATACACTGAGAAACAGTATTTGTGTCATGTGATGTATGCAGTGCTGCATGGTCTGAGATATTCAACATGTATATGACACTTGCAAAGTAATGGAGGGGGTGGTTTACCAATATGCAGAAATTGAGAACTTCGCTGCAGTGTCCTTGGCTGATAGCATCATGAGATTGACGCGATGAGATGTTTTGTTGCCATGACAATTCGTTGAGCGTGGTGGTTTGGACCTCGAGTAATTTGTAAAACGCGTTGAAGTTACAGAAAACCTGGTACAATTAAGAAAATACATGCAAAATACATAAAATTGATGAAAATACAACAAAAATATGGAGGAATGAGGGTACTTACATGTTCATCTGAAATCATTCCATTCATCCACTGGTGGGACTGACAATTGATGGTGCATACTATCTGTGCTCTGTGGTTTTAAGTCATGCTGAATATCCCCTTGTGCCACATGCAGTTATGCATTTTAATCCACAAAAATAAAAGATGTTATGTCCAAAGATTTGGAGGTTAGGACGACCACCACCTTGGACACCGAAACAGTGATGATACATGCGGGTGCATGTGATCCACCAATATGAGTAGTCAGTGCTCTTGGTCTCTTCAGCAACAGAACACATAAACATCTGCTATCCTGCTACTGTGGAAGATGAGATTTAATATAGAGGTCTGTATCTTCAGACAGCTGTTTGGAAATGCTCAACAATACCAAAAACTCTTCCAGTTTCCATATGTTGCAATGTCTTCAACATTTTTGTCATTGTTAAACACTACCTGTCTATTATTTGAACCATCCTGTGTGTTGTGGGAGCAGCTTACCTTACATCATGGGATGTCCAGCTTTCTGTGAAAGACAGCGAATCGAAACATGTTAATGTCAGTTTATCACCTTACACAGACCTTCAAGTCATGGTAGAAAAATAAAATGTGTGGCTGTGCACACAGCTGTAGTCATACACTGTTTTCATGTGTTACAGCAAAAACAATGCATCAAACTGCTTATGAAACAACAAGACAAGGACCCTCTATTGAGACTTATAGGCTGTGGAATATGGCCTCTCTGCAGCACAGGTGACAAAACTTTACTTAGTTCCACGGAAGTGACTTTGATCACTGGCCATCTGCTCTAATGGACTAATACAAAGATTTCATGGGCTCACCACATTTTGTTAATGTCAAAACACATACTGTATTTCTTTTTGACAAATCAGAAGACAGCAGTGTGGTAAAATGTTATTGAGGTATCTACCATGTGACATTAGCAAAGTTTTTAAAATTTGTAGGTTTACTCTGTTGGATATTTGGGTGTTAGGGGAAAAAAAAACATTGGGGGGGGGAGGGGGGAGAGAGAGAGAGAGAGAGAGAGAGAGAGAGAGAGAGAGAGAGAGAGAGAGAGAGAGTGACTATGCTGGCCACGAAGACTCTGACACCATTATTTATTACCTTGTCGTATTTCTATTGTAGTAATCATAGGAATATGAGAAAACGAAATTAGGTATTGTACAGGGAGATATTTATAGACAGTCATTTGATATCAATGAATTGCATGTGTTATGCTTCTGAATATTTTTGTGCAGTCCATGTGTGCTCTGCACAGATGTGAATTCCCTCCTGAACATCAGTATACTAGTTTTCTTTTTGTGATAGCTCTCTACCTAGTCAGTGACAGGTTGAGGACTTCTAACTAATGGAACAGTGCTGTCAGAATGTGATGCACTTTTGAGAGAATTCTGTCTTTCGTTTTCTCGATAAATAAGAGACAATATTTTTATGTGAGGTTTGTGTGCTTTAAAAATGGATGGGCTGACATCATAATGGACAGAGTAAATGTACAGTTACATTGATACGCAAACTTCAAAAACCATTCTATGATGCATGGCGCAGGGTATTCTGTAGTACTACTAGTAATTTCCTTTCCCATTCCCCTCATAAATATAGCAAGGGAAAGAAAGACTGTCTATATGCCTCTGTAAGAGCGTTAATTTCTCATATCTAATCTTCATGATCCTTGTGAGAAATGTATGTGGCAGCAGTACAATCCTCCTGAAGGAAGCTTCAAATGTTGGTTCTCAACAGTGTTCTTCAAAAAGAACGTCACCTTCCCTCCAAGGATTCACATTTGAATTACCTGGCGAGTGCAGTGATCCAACTGCAGGAAAAGAAGTTATCCACCATGCAAAAGGGTTCTCATGAACAATTTAATTAATTAGTCAATCACCTGATTTCATTGACATGCCGCCAAGTGTGTGGAAGCATGTGTGAGAGTACCACAGATGTAATTCATGGGCCAGAGTAGTCAGGTGTTTTATTGTGAGGCGAGATCTTTTGGTGAAATGTTAATCTCCCACCTATTCAGGGAGAGATGTATATCATAATGCATGCTATTAGCACTCTGTCATGAGCCAAAAATGTGTTTAATATTCTAGTGCTGTGACATAGGATGTAACAGATGTTAAGCTGATAAGAACAGATTTTTTACCAGGTGATAAAACACTTACAGGAAATAGCCTATGCCTTATTGTTGTACTGGATTTTCACAACATGTAATGATACTTGAGCAATGGGAAAACGTGTATATGGTCAGATTTCTTCTGTCTTTGAAAATAACTCGTATAAAAGGAAGGAATCTACATTTCATGTGAGACATTCGAGGTGTATGGACAACAACATCCCTGTTTTGGATTGGGTAAAGTGGATTTTTTTAAATTAGGGGTCTATGTTGTTGTGGAATTGCAATTAGAACTACCGTATATGCCCAAGACAGTCCTGTTTGTGTCATAATGTCTGCGGCCAGTGGCAGACCGGTAGTTTCGGCCTAGCTTTGCTTGACCAGCAAGTACAAAGAAAAGATTCCAGCTACCAGCTAGTTGCCTCCTGCCTGCAGCTGCGGGGCTAAGTGCTGGCGGTGGCTCTCGCTGCGCCATCTGGATAGCTGAATGCTGAAGTAGGCAGTATGCTGATAGAGTGGCAGCAGAAGTGGATGTTTTTGTTGTGTGAGAAGATTTAATGTCACGAGTGTTTGCTGGAAGATTATTCCCTCTCGTATAGATCGATCAGTTGAAGGCTAGGCGGTCACAGTGATTCGCTCTGTCGCCCATGACCGTCTGGTACAACAGGCGTGCAAACACTGGGAAATTGGTACTTAACTGTCAATGCGGTCAATGCACACAACACAGATGTTTCTGCACAGTGTGCTGCGGTTGCGAGCCCGCTGGAGGACAGTGCTTGGTGTGGCCTGGCAGATGGTGGATGCAAACTCTTCTGCTTGCAATCACAATCGGTAAGCTTTTCTTGGCAGATACGTTTAGTGGAAACGTTGTGGCGGAGGAGATTGCTTATGTTCTCAAATGTCGTTGTATACAATATTTCATATAAATTTAGCACTACACTCTATATGTGCCGTAAATTTCATTACTTGACTTGTATAACGTTTCCATGTGATACTCTAACACTGAAAATATGTTTTATTATGAAGAAGGATCATCATAAGGTGGTGGTGAGTGTTTATGTGATCTGGTTCACTCCTGTAAATTGTTAAACAATTTATTTTACAAGATATTGCAAATTGTCTATTTCACACCATTTTTTTTTTATATCACAATTGCACGAACTCTCCCTTTGTCCCCAGTATTAGCCAATAGCAACACAAGATTCTGAGGAGGGACGAAAACCTCCATCTACATGTCTGGAGACACTAGTTCATGCACCGATCAGAAGTAGCCACTTGAGAGTGAGCAGTGGTGGTTCAGTAGGAATTCCCCAGGTATCAAATATCAAAGGGATTCCACCATCTGATGCCTTGTTCGGGTGCACTGATGCCTTGTTCGGGTGCACAAGGTCAAAGGAGGCCTACATCTGGTCCGTAGCCTGTGGTATTTAGTGTCGTAGTCTCTATTGAGGACATTGGGTGGTTTTTGACTTCCGTGGTGGTGCCCAGATGATAGACACATGTGCAGGCGACTTAAAATGGCGGCTACCATACCACACTTCATTCCATTCCTTGGTGCATCCAGTTGTTACATCATGAGAAGTGGGGAAAAGAAGAAGTACAAACGTGACCTGGACTGACGCAGGGGGAGCCCTGTCTCCCACAAATTGATTAAATAAAGAATATGCATCAATATATTATTGACATTGTTTTGAATTTCCTGTCATGAAATCCTTCCTCGCCAGCACAGATTGAGTCTTATTCCCGCCAATTTTCTGGTGGAGGAGGGGTTAGGGGAAGTGGGGGAGGGGAGGACAGGGGATTTTCAAGAGGGGATGGTTATTTATCGATTTAAGTAATTAGTCAATTTGATACCAAAAGTGTGCTTGTATCGACAAAGGGGGGAGGGGGGAGGACTTGGTGATTTCCCAGAGAGGTGGGTGGTGAGGAGGGGATTGAGGATGGTGAGGGCTTGAGATGTCACACAGTATGCAACAATAATAAGAAAACTGATTGTTTAATGATGTTTTAAGCTATTTGTTCTGACAGGCCAACCAAAATATTAATACCATTGTCATCTCAATGGAATTTTTTGTTTCAATGTTAATATTTTAATAACATCATCATTCAAGTGAAATAAATTATTTAATTGTATTTAATTTATTAAAATACAGCAATAGGAGAAATCCACCAGATTTTCAGCTGTTGGCTGAGAAGAACATTTTCCGGCTTCAAGGAATATGAATCTGCGAGAATGGGTCAAATATCAGCTGAGTTGACAACAGTGGTCGGGGGTCTTGTTGAATATAATGTCATGTTGTCAACTAAAGCACTGCATATACTGAGCTGAACAATCTGCCATTTTGAATCCCAATCAGAGGACATTGTTGTATGCTTTGCATGGTTTAGGGAAATTAATTAGTAAATTTTGCTGTTTTATTGTTCCACAGCGTCAAATGGTTGGGTATGCAACTCCAAACTGAAACTTCCTGGCAGATTAAAACTGTGTGCCCGACTGAGACTCGAAACATCCCCCAGGCTGTGGCTAAGCCATGTCTCCGCAGTATCCTTTCTTTCAGGAGTGCTAGTTCTGCAAGGTTCGCAGAAGAGCTTCTGTAAAGTTTGGAAGGTAGGAGACGAGGTACTGGCAGAAGTAAAGCTGTGAGGACCGGGCGTGAGTCGTGCTTCGGTAGCTCAGATGGTAGAGCACTTGCCCGCGAAAGGCAAAGGTCCCGAGTTCGAGTCTCGGTCGGGCACACAGTTTTAATCTGCCAGGAAGTTTCATATCAGCGCACACTCCGCTGCAGAGTGAAAATCTCATTCTGGCAACTCCAAACTGTTCAAACAATAGGAGACATGGTTGCTAAAAGTTTTATCTGTTTCCTTCAGATATAGATCGGCTTAAAAGGTGGCTTGTAAATTCAAGGGAGCAAAGACTGTACACCAAAATCAAGCAACTACCGGTGTCATGCAAGTGAAAAGGCTTTTTTTGTTTGTTTTAGTATTAGATGTGCGCACAGAGAGGTGGTAATGAAATGAAATATGTTAGACATATGTTTATTTTGATGTTGTTGCAGATTATATTTACATAACATAACGCAACATTTTAAGTTTGAAATAAGCTACTGTTCTTGATTTTATTTACAGCAGCTGTATGAAACCACATGTCATCATAAGGAGCTGGTCACTTTGTAAAAGGAGTAAATTGACAATACTTTACCACAATTTGTTGGTAATAACAAAATATTTCCATTTATTTTTACTTTTTAAATAACTTCTGAAGATTTCTTTTAAAGGTTTTGAAACTGTCAATAAAATTGGGATCAGCTATATGCAATTCCCTCTTGTGCTGACATGAAATTTTTATGCCTGTTGTGTTCCATTTTATCATTACCCCATAATTGTTTATGTATGCGACTCTTACTTATCATAAACTTAAGTGGATTTACCATATGTAGACCAGAAAATATGATACCGGTAACTCATTTTAACTGTATTTGTTAAATATTTATAAAAGCAACGTATGACTTACACGGAACATATGTGAATGTATCACATCTCGAAATACTTGTCTAATCACCGACTTACATTTGCCTGCCTCTTAGAGTCAAATGTAAGCCAATACATTTACTGCACTGTAATATTTTCTGCGCAAGGAATGTACATTTGATGCCCTTAAGAGAATATTAAAAAGTGTAAGTGTTCTGTAGAGTTTAAACGAGCACTTTCAGCATGGGATTCAAAATGGTGGATTGTTCAGCTGCTAGTATACAGCACTCTATTTTCAACTGTTGTCAGCCGCAACCTTCAGACAGTTGCATTATAGGTGCTCTGTGAACGTGTGTCGAGTACCGTACATGGGCTACCACAAAGGATTGATGTGGTGGCAAGAGGGGGCACTTGCTCCCTCTTTGAATCTGGCAACACACTTTTTAGTCATTACAAATTACTTTAGCTATCGACCTCTACTGAACTGTAGGTTTAACACTGCTGCCCCAATGAGAAATGTGGAATTAACGATCTCATATATATGTAATGTTGTTGTTGTTGTTGTTGTAGTCTTCAGTCCAGAGACTGGTTTGATGTGGCTCTCCATCCTACTCTAGCCTGTGCAAGCCTCTTCATCTCCAAATAACTACTGCAACGTACATCCTTCTGAATCTCCTTACTGTATTTGTCTCTTGGTCTCCCTCTATGATTTTTACCTTCCACGCTGCCCTCCAGTACTAAATTACTGATACCTTGATACCTCAGAATGTGTCCTTCAACTGATCCCTTCTTCTAGTCAAGCTGTGCCACAAATTCCTCTTCTCCCAAATTCTGTTCAGTACCTTCTCATTAGTTATGTGATCTACGCATCTAATCTTCAGCATTCTTCTGTAGCACCACATTTTGAAATCTTATATGGGTGGCATGATGAATCACAATAGAAAATGTGTTGTATTGTGATAATGGTTAATTTGCAGACCCATGTTTATTAGAGGTTTTTAGCCACTTTTCGTCTGTACTTCCCAGGTCACTTCTGAAACACCCTCTATATTACAAAAGTACCCTCAGCGATACACCAGCAGGTTGCTTGCGGAGTACTGATGTAGATGTAAATGTAGATGTTCACTGGAAATTATGATGATCTTACACGTACGGAAGGAGGGCAGGCGCAAGAGGGGGCACTTAATCCCCCTACCCCCGGAATCTGGAGTATAGAGTTTTCATTCATTACAGAATTCTCATACAATATTATGAAAAGGAAAGTTGCTACTCACCATATAGCGGAGATGCAGAGTTGCAGATAGGGACAACAAAAAGACTCTCACAGTTATAGTTTTCAGCCATTAGAACCTTTGTCACCAATAGACAATAACCAAAGGCAATAATTCTAGCTTGTTACATCAGCATAAACAGCTATTGGTTAAGAATTTTCAACAATCAGCAGAAATTTCAACTCTGCCCAATTTTAACTCAGTCAATGTGAAATGTCAGCTATCTTTATTGCATCAAAATATTTGGGAACTGAGAAATAAAATTAATGAATTAATTATTTGCATAGATGAAATAGTGTCCTCAAGTCCAGCTGACATAATCTGCCTCTCTGAACACCATGCGACCACTGATATAGAACTTTTAAGTGTTGCAGGATTTAGGTTAGCATCTCACTTATGTAGAGCAGAAATGGAGAAAGGAGGAGTTGCCACATTCATCAGGAACTGTCATAAATTTAAGAACATAGACATTCATAAATTTTGCCTAGAACAGCTTATGGAAGTGTGTGCAACAGAAGTAGAATTTCATAAAAAATCCTTCATAATATTAAGTGTATATCGAGCACCTGCAGGTAACTTTAATCTGTTCATAAACCACCTTGAAACTGTACTGCCCCATTTAACAACCAAAAACAAAGAAATAGTGGTTGCTGGTGACATCAATGCAGATTTCCTTAAGGGGAGCTGGAGGTGGTTTTTTAGTAACCGTGTATATAAGAAGAGGAAGAATGTAGGGAAAAGAAAATTAACACTAATACCAAGTTGCGATACTATAATGAATAAGAGCGCGGAACATCGTCTCTTTGCTGTTTACCGTTTTGAATTAGTTCAGTGTTGCGCCTGTTGTTGGTAGTATTATACTTCTTGTGTAGAGCGGGTAATGTGCAGTATGTACAAGAATCAGGAGAGAACAATAAAACCAATTTTTCATGACTTAGCACAGCCAGAATTGTTACACAAATGTCTACACGGAAAGACGCAGAATCCTAATGAGAGCGTAAACAATTTGATTTGGAAAGTGATTCCTAAAAGGGTGTTTGTAAGCATAAAAACACTGCACTTTGGCATTTATGATCCAATAGCAACCTACAACCAAGGGAACAGTGTGAAGTTCTGAAAGCATTAGGATTTACAGCTGGGGTGAACACTGTACGAGCACTAAGAAATATTGACAGAGAAAGGATAAGAGGAGCAGAAAGAAGAGAAAGGCATATGAAGTATGATGGAACAACAGGCCAGAAAAGAAGACAGAAGAGGAAGCTTTTGGAGGATGACGAAGAAGACCCTGGTAATCCATCCTACAGTGCAGGAATGTATTGAGAAACTTTGATAGCCATTTCCCGTAAATTAGAATTTTTCGAATATAAGGAACATTTTCTCAAAATCCACTCAAGCTAGAGAGATGAAATTTTTATACAGCACTCCTAGTGGTCAAACTTACATTGTAACACAGCCATTTTGCAATATGTTCAGTAGTTTCATTTCAGTTTAATTATAAAGCTATTATTTGTAAAAAATTTGGGTCATTAATAAAAGAAATAATTGGAAGGAAACTAGAAAAGATACTCCAAAATCCCTCTGTCATAACTGCAATACTAAACCACTCTATATGTAAAAAAAAATTCAAATTTTTCTATTTGGTAGTTTATTCATAAATGTTCCTCAAACTCAGTGATTTTAACATGGGCAGCATAGGCACCTCCGGCTCCCCTTAAAGACTCTCCCAATAAGAACTTATTTGAGTTAGTAACACTATCATTCAACTTAATTCCCACTGTAAAGTTCCCCGCAAGGGTAGCCAATTGCTCACAAACAGCCATTGTGTTGTGACTCGCCGATCTTTCAAAGTGCCGCCGCGCAGTTACGTGCGTCCTCTGCATGCGGCGCTCTCTGCAGCCATGCAGCAGCCGCGCCACCTGAGCGGCCAGCTAGCCAGCGGCCGGTAGACTTGGACTCAGTGCTGATTTGAATGTTACCGTGGTCACATGTCTTACTTTGTCTACTTGCTCTGTGATTTACATGTGATGTGTCGTTTTTGAAATATATGTGTTCAACTTGACATTATAACAACTGGCGACGAGGTAGTGGATTTTTCCTTTTCATCGTTGACCCACAGGTTTCCATGGCTACTTTAGAGCAACTATTGCAAGGTCTCATTGAACAGCAAACGCTTCTCACATCAGCGATTCGCGATTTCGTAGCGGCATAAAATGCAGGGAGTTTCTCGTCGTTGTCTATACCTCCTTTTCCTCCTTACGATGAGATGGCGGAAGACTGGTCTGATTACGAAAAACATCTTCGACAGCACTTCTTGGCATTTCATGTCACGGACGAACAAACGTGAAGGTCTCTGTTCATTTCATGGATTTCACCTCAAATGTATCGGTTGTTGTCGCAATTGGCTCCTTTGAAAGATCCTTCGTCTTTGTCCTTTGCTGAAATGTGCTCACTTCTGTCTGTCTATTTTCAAGAGCAAACGCATGTGATAGCCTCTCGTGTTGCCTTTTATTGCTGTCAAAAACAACCGAATCAATCCTATCGCGATTGGGCTGCTGAACTTCACGGCCTCAGTAGAGTGTCAATTTGTTACTGAAGTTCACAAAGAATCCTACGCCGATTCCATGGTACGGGATGCTATTATCCGATCGGCGCCCGACAAAGAAGTTAGGCAACATGCCCTTCAGTTGGCACATCCGACTATAGATAAAGTCCTATCCATCGTGCAGTCGTTTGAAATTTCTAGCGCCGCTGGAGCACAAATAGAGGCGTGCGGTGACGTCGGGGAAATACAACCTATGTGTGCTGTTGACGACGCGTGCGGCGTGTCCCCACCAGCCGACATGGCCGCAGTACGCTCTCAAGTGCAGCCTCGGCCTAACCGTAAACAAACCTCTAAGAAACTGGAGCAAAACCCCTGGCAACTTCCTTCATGTCCGTGGTGTTTTACGAAACATTCACGGAAGGATTGTCGGCAACGTTGGGCCGTGTGTCACAATTGCAAAAAGAAGGGTCATGTGTCATCCGTTTGCAAATCTGACTGCATACCTGATGTTAATGACCGTGACGCTGATTCTGCTTCTGTGTTGTGTGTCAATGGTACTTCTTCCCTTTCAGGGAAGTTATTCCTCACTGTCCAAATCCGTGGTCGGGATGTTCGCATGCAGGTGGATACTGGTTCTGCTGCCACTATCATCAATTCTCAGACGTATCTTCAGTTGGGTTCTCCAATCCTATCACCTGTCACTCGGCAATTACGGACGTACAATAAACAGAAGATTTCTCTCTTGGGCCAATTTAATGCTGAGGTATCTTACAAATCCGTCATTCACACTGTTACCATATTTGTGTTTGACCATAGTAACGCGGAAAATCTTTTTGGTTTCGATGCCTTTCACGTTTTTGGGTTCTCCATAGATGACTCTGTCAGTATTGTTTCTGATGCTATTTCTTATGCTCAATTGGATTCCTTGTCGATGACATTTCTGTCCCTTTTTTCTCCTGGGTTAGGCCGTGCAAATGACTTTGAAGCTCATATCATGCTCAAACCCACTGCTCGGCCTAAGTTTTTTCGGGCCCAGCCCATTCCTGTGGCCCTTCGTGATCAGGTCAAACGGGAGCTGGATCGTCTCACTGCTTCAGGGGTGTTGCTTCCTGTCACTTCAAGTGAGTGGTCCTCTCCTGTTGTTGTCGTTGCTAAGCCCAATGGTGATATTCGTCTCTGTGGCAATTTCAAAGCCACTGTAAATGCTCAATGCCAAATCGACACTTACCCTATGCCCCGACCTGAAGAATTGTTCACTAAACTTGCTGGAGGCCAGTATTTTTCTAAAATTGACCTGTGAGAAACTTATCAACTTCCTGTCAATGCTGCTTCCCGGCAATTTCTGGTCCTTAACACGCCTTTCGGCCTCTATCAATACTAACGATTGCCATTCGGGGTTGCCAGCGCCCCTGCTCTCTTTCAGCAATTCTTGGAACAATTATTGCTCCCTGTCCCTGCGTGTATCAGTTACATTGTTGTCACTGGCTCCACCATTGAAGAACATCATCAAAATCTCCGCACACTTTTTCATGTCTTACAGACTGCCGGTCTTAAGTGTAATCTTCAGAAATCACAATTTTTTCAGGCATCTATCACGTACTTGGGGTTTCAACTTTCTCGGGATGGTATTCGTCCGCTTCAGCAAACTGTCGCTGCAATCGATGCCCTTCCTCGCCCTACATCTGTTAAGGAACTGCAGGCCTTCTTGGGGAAAATAGCATGCAATCACAAGTTTTTACCATCTGCTGCTTCAGTGGCTCAGCGGTTGCATCGCCTGTTGCATAAAAACGTGCCTTTTCACTGCTCCACGTCATGCGATGTGGCTTTCCAGAAATTGAAGACTATGCTGAAACAGGCCCCTTGCTCATGGATGCCCAACGAAAATATTCTCAAATTGAAAAAGAAGCTTTTGCCATTATTTATGCTCTTCATAAGTTTGGTGTTTTTCTTTATGGATCAAAATTTCATCTTGTTTCTTTCGTGTCCCAGCATGCCGCCCATGTTTCTTGTGATCAGTATACCTAGAAAGGGTAAGCTTCTGTTCTCTTCTTTCTGCATGGTAAATTTGATATTTCCATGTATACCACTGAGGTGTTGATGGAACTCTAGCAGTTTGTCCCTGCCATGTGGACAAACTACAAAAGTATCGTCAATGTACCTGTAGAAGGCTTTTGGCTTGTTTTTAGCAGTGTCCAGTGCTAAATTTTCGAAATGATCCATGTATAGGTCGGCTATGCCTGTGCTAGGGGGGGGAGCCCATAGCTACACCATCTATCTGTTTGTGGAACTTCCCACCACATTTGAAATAGGTGGTGGTTAGCACATGGCAAGAGAGCTTTATGATATCCTCCTCAAAGTGTTCTTCGAGTTAAGCCAGGGAGTCTTCTATTGGTACTCGTGTGAATAAGGATGTCACATCGAAGCTGACTAGTAGGTCTTCATTTTCCAGCCGCATGCCCTGTAGTACCTTCACACACTCAGCCGAGTTTTTCACACGATATGGACCGTAACCCACCAAAGGTTTTAGCATCTGTGATAAATGCTTAGCAATACCATATGTCGGCGAGCTAATAGTGTTTAAAATAGGTTGTAATGAGACCCCTTCTTCGTGGACATTTGGGAGGCCATAGAGACATGGTGATGCCGGTGCCCTCGGGTACAGCTTCCTGATGATATTCTTCTCTAGTCCCTAGTTGTTGAGCATCTCAACGGTCTTGCGAGTCACTGTTGTGGTGGGGGCCTTCCCTAGTCGTTTGCGGGCAGGATCCTGCGGGAGCGAGTCTATTTTTGCCAATAGTCTTCTGATTTAAGCAGTACCGTCATGTTCCCTTTGTCCACTGCCAAGACCACTGTGTCCTGGTCCTCCCTGAGTGCCCGTAGTGCCTCGTGCTCTGCCGCCGAAATGTTATTCTTTGGCATCTTTGCTTTGTCTAGTACTTTGAAGACGTCTCTTCTTACTTCTTCTGCAGCCTCTTCAGGTAGTCTCCTTATGGCTTGCTCTACCCCACTTATGATGTCCCATTTCGGCAGGGTCCTTGGAACCGGTGCGAAGTTTAGGCCCTTGGACAGCACCTCTTGTATTGGCCCATCCAGTTACTTGTTTGTTAGATTAATGACCAAATTGTAGGAAGATGGTTTTTCTTTCTGTTGTCGCAGTTCTGGAAGTCAAAGGAATTTCTTACACTGCCTTTCGGTGGCTTTCTTCTTGGACCATTCACCATTGGCAAAGGTATTGCCTTCTATCCAGGTCCAGGTGTGTTCTGGGAGACAGGAAGCCAATCGGAGGTGTAGAGAAAGCAGTCTTCTAGCGTTCTTGTCAAGTTCCAGTCTTGTGACCCTGATATGTTCTCGTACTAGGACCGCGCTTGCCCGTCATAAGATGTGTCTCATCCTGTTGGTATTGACAGGATGCCGCAAGTTGGCAAACTTAGACATCACTTCTTTATCCTGACATCAGAGTAAGAAGGCCAACCTGCTGAGCAGCTTCCCCTTCTTGCTCCGTAGCTTCTGCAGCATCTTGTAACTGCGATGTATATCCTCCCCGTAGAGGTATGTTATATGTGAGTGCAGGTTTTCTCGGCGAATTTCATACATGAAGTCTTCACGGGTTGTCAGCCGAGTAGCGTCGTCATCTCGTAGCAATGTTTCGATGGAATGCCTCTCCATCATCTCCAGCCGAAGATTGGGATATCGTCAATCGCGGGCTGGTAACTCTGCTGGACTGCTCTCCGCTTCCCGCTGTCGGCCAATCATGTGCCCGCGGAATTGACCAATGTGCCTGGAATGGCCGGTGGTGGGGACGACGCGTGTGCGGGGTTCTTGCCCAGCCGTACGTATCAGTCTGCTCCATCTGTGGCCCTTGGTGGAACGGAACATTCTTCTCTGATTTTCCTGATTGCAGGCTCCCAGGCTGTGCTGAGATGTTAGCCAGTGTCGCAGTTGATTAGTTTGTCGTGTAACCGTATTTCTAAGGACTCTTTGGTTAGTGAGTCCCAAAATCCGTTTGTATTGCGTATTTTCTTTGTGTCCTCAAAATCGAAAGTGTGCTTCTCGTCAATACTATGTTCCACCACAGCAGATTTGTTGGTCTGACCCAAGTGTACATGCCTGATGTGTTTGTTGCGGCACTGTGAGATGCTGCTAAACAGAAGCCAAAAGCCTTCTACAGGTACACTGAGGATACTTTTGTAGTTTGACCACATGGCAGGGACAAACTGCTAGAGGTCCATCAGCACCTCAATGGTCTACATGGAAATATCAAATTTACCATGGAGATAGATGAGAACAGCAGCTTATCCTTTCTGGATATCCTGATAACAAGAAACATGGACGGCACACTGGGACACGCAGTGTACAGAAAGAAAACACACACGGACCTCTATCTTAATGCCAACAGCTGCCACCACCCTGCACAATGCAATTCTGTTCTCAACACCTTAGTGCACAGGGCCACGTCCATCTGTGATAAGGCAAGTTTGTCAGGAGAATTACAACACCTCAAGGACACCTTCAAGAAAAATGGATACAGTGAGACACAAATAAGGAGAGCTCTTAAGACCGACCACAGGAAGACAGAAGAGAGACCGAATGAAGAAGAAGTAATGGGCTGTGCGTTCTTGCCATACGCGAGTCCTCCAATGGCCAAGATTGCGAGAATTCTAAAGAAACATAAAGTGAAGACCATTTTCCGCGCAGCGGGAAAAATCAAAGACCTCGGTTCCACCAAGGATCCACTAGGTCTGACGGCACCTGGTGTGTACAAGATCAGATGCGAATGTGGGAGGCAATATATAGGACAGACGCAGCGTTGCATTTCACAGCACCGCAATGAACACATCAGGTATGTACACTTGGGTCAGACCAACAAATCTGCTGTGGTGGAACACAGTATTGACGAGAAGCACACTTTCGATTTTGAGGACACAAAGAAAATACGCAATACAAACGGATTTTGGGACTCACTAACCAAAGAGTCCTTAGAAATACGGTTACACGACAAACTAATCAACTGCGACACTGGCTAACATCTCAGCACAGCCTGGGAGCCTGCTATCAGGGAAGAATGTTCTGTTCCACCAAGGGCCACAGACGGAGCAGACAGAGTCGGACGCCGGGACATGAACCCCTTGCACAGGGCACCCCCCTCCACCACCCTCCACCACCGGCCGCTCCAGTCGCATCAGGTGGTTCCGTGGGCGCGAGATTGGCCGGCGACGGGAAGCGGAAAGCGGTCCAGCAGAGATATCAGCCCGCGACCGACGATATCCCGACACTTTGGCTGAAGATGACGGAGACGCATTCCATCGAAACATTACACAATATGCGAATAAGGGCCTGGCCATCCGTAGCCTACAAAGAGTTTTAGATGACACAGATACTTGGGCCCGTCACTGGAGCATTACCATCAATTCTGAAAAGATGCAGGCAATGCTGATCACCTGGAGGCTCGGAAGGCGCGGATCTCCTCAACGCTCCCCTCCACCTTCACTGAAACGGAACCCAACTCCCCTGGCGCAGAACCGCCAAGTACCTTGGTGTAACCTTGGACTGTCGTCTTATGTGCGTGGAAACCCCACATAGACGAGGTCCACAGGAAGGTCTGTGCCAGATTGACCATCCTATACCCAATCCTCAACTCAACCAGTTCTCTTCCCTTCTCAGTGGGAGTGAACGTGTATCAGGCCCTGCTACGGCCAGTAATGGAGTATGCATGCCCTGTCTGGGGATTTGCAGCGAAGCAGCACCTGGAAAACTCCAGCGGTTGCAGAACCACGCCCTCAGGAGGGCACTGTGCCTACCCCTCAGATTCCCTATTGACGATCTGCACGCCGCTGCTGAAATCCCACTCCTAAAACAGCGGTTCCAAGATCTGGCAAGGGCCTTCTATGAAAGCTCTTCTAGGTCAGCAAACGTCCTCATCCATTCCCTAGGTCGGTATGACATGTCACGTGACGAGGACAAACGCCCAATGACGATCTTCGACGACTAAGTCGAAGAGAAAATCCCTATAGCCAATTCCCGATCCTCTTCCCTCCCCCATAATATCAATCCTCTCGCCAACCCCAGACAACTACCAAACACATACAGAACAATCATCACATCACACAGACAACCAAAATCACATAAATAATTGCACACACAAGTACCAAGTCGAGTAAAAGCCGCAAGGCTACAAACTCCCCAAAACACTTCCCAAAAGAGGGGAAAGTATCAAATGAGAGTGAGTGCGATATCCCAACACTTCAGCTGAAGATGATGGAGACGCATTCCGTTGAAACGTTGCTACGAGACGACGATGCTACTCAGCTGACAACCCGTGAATACTTGATATATGAAATTCGCCGAGAAAGCCTGCACTCACATACAGTTAAGATGTGCTGACAATAGCAAATCGCCAAAACGAGCTTGTTGTCTAAATTGTATCATTAATAGTAAATAAATAAATAGTGCAACGAAAAACTTGTACTTAAAGTAAAATAAAATGATGCTCGGCAAGAAATTACCGAAGTGCTGGCAGTGTCAACAGAACAATTTACGTTGTTTCATGTAATTTCTGTAAGTAAATGATTGTCATCAAAATGGATAATGTAGATTAATGAAAAAAAAGATGCACGAATGAATTGTGTGTTACATTCAAGGTTTCTGTCTTAATGTCACAGTTTAGCTACTATTTTGAATAGTGTAAAATCATTTCCTTCCCTAAATACATGGCTGGTCTTTCGTATATCTGTGGCTTTGTTCTAAAAGGGCCAATGTCAAGAATCTTAGTTTTAAGTTATAAGCTTTCAAATATTTTCTGACAACTATTAACAATATATTTGGTGCTATTTGTTACGATCATTATTGTACATCAGCTTAACTAAAGCTTATTTTAAACAATAAATTTCTAGAATTTTCAACTTCAAAATTAAAAGACTTAAGAGGACATTGGCCCTTTTTAACATCATGAACACACTTAAATTATTTGACATTGGCCCTTTGGACATTACGGACAGATACACCGAATAACCAGAAACAGGTAATTTTAAGATAAATATTTATTTGTACTCATTAATTAAATCACTGTATTCATTCCTCAAGAATTGAATAACTGATAGCAACTGTTTCATGTTCCAAAAATCACTTTTTTTATCACCATAGATAATGAAAACACTGTTTGCTCTCGTAATCAGGGGAATGGCATGAGAAATAGGTGCAATTTTTGGCATAGACAAGCGTCAAGTTTTCTTTCTGTTCAGATCTATCATCTTGAATGGTTCTTCTGTGGAGTAACTGTGTTTGTAGGAGACAATTCCTGGCATACCTGAGTGACACTTTCTCCGTTTTATCTTGTTCCAAACAATACAACTCCCTTCTGTGTTAATGTTCTTGTGCAGATAATGACTTTTCATCAAGTCTTTAATGTTGTAGAAGTATTTTTGTTCCAGCTCTATTGCAGTTATGGGTGGCTTTTGGGAAACCATGCATATTAATTTGGCCCAGTCTCTTGGCAGTTCTACTTCAACAGTTGTTGTTTTCTTTTTCTTCTCAGTGGCCTTTGAATTGAGTCAGTTTCCAAGTGAGTATGTCCAACTTCAAGAAACCTGTGGTTGATTTCCAAACGTCTTCCCTGAATCGTGAATTCTTCCTGTACTCGCAGAAACATGATGGCAATAAAAATATATGTTTTGTCCGGTACACGAATCGCTGTAAAGGTATACCTCAACAATTTCGTCGGTCAGTTTAATCAAATAATCATATAGACAAGAAGCTATTTCTTGACCACCTCTTTTCCTGCCACTCTTTCATTGCAACGTTGCATACTGGAGAACATTCTTTATGTCTCTTTACGTAGATAGTCAAGTTGAAGGTCCGAAGTTGTGTTTTGTAAAATGCCACATGACAGTGTAGACATTTCTGCAAATCAAAGGCAAGGGTTGCTACATTGGAATTTTGCTCAGCTTTCTTTTTATCGCTGTCTTTCTGATCGTAAGCAAATCCAAATGTTGCTGTCGTTCCACTTCTACCTTACAATGTTCAGCATCCTCAGTAGAATTCTTGAGTAACATGACCTATTTGTCACATTTTGCACAAGTGTCAGCCTTCGGTTTATGGAAGCTAAGATTGAAACAGGTCACAAAAACTCTTTGATAACACGCTTTACTTCTTGGCTTCATACCTTTGGTTTGGCAAAATTCTTGGTAGAGCCGGTACATTGCTGAAACACGCAACTCTGGCGATAAATATTTTTTAGAAGGATGAGATCGAGAATAATGGCTTACGTAGGAAGGAAACATGTTAATGTGTTCCTTTATTAAATCAATGCCATCAGATGGAACTTTCGATGATCAGAATGTGTACCACGTCCATCTTCAGAACACACTCGTCCTTCAGAGCTCCGTCTTTTCTCCACAATTATTCTTACCTTCTTTTGTGTTAAATAAAATGTACTAAGGAAGATATTCTGACATACTTCTATCTTAGTCTGTAAAGAAAGTACTTCCTGGAATATTTTCGCCTGCTTTCATTTCCTTCAGTTTTGTCCCTTAAACGCTCCGCATGTTTCTTCTCCTCAGACACATGATTAGCTATGAAGTAATTTTGAGCCTCTGGGGACAATTTGTAATATTCTATGTACATTTTCTCTCTCTTATCGTCATTTTCTTTTCCTCTGCAATTTTTCCTGGACTTATACGATGATTTCAGAACTTTATCAGGTACAACTTTTCCGTTCGATGTCACATAGTCCTTTCCTGCAGTTTTCAATTCTTTCCTCCGATTTTTCTTTCATAATTTTTCGTTTCGCTTTCTTTTTCTGGAGGAATCTTGTGAATCACATTTCTTCCTTCCCCTTCCACTGAACTTTGTTGTTTCATTGCCAGACTGCTGTTGAATTAGATCGATTTCTTCAATCCATGAAAATCTTTCAACTGTCTTTCGTACAGCTATATTCCCTCTGTCATTGCTTTCATCACCACTTTCGCTACCACTTGGATATTCATCAGAATCTTCAAATACATCTTCATCAGAACTTGAAATCACGTCTGCCAATAATGACGAACATGTTGTTGTTGTTGTGGTCTTCAGTCCTGAGACTGGTTTGATGCAGCTCTCCATGCTACTCTATCCTGTGCAAGCTTCTTCATCTCCCAGTACCTACTGCAACCTACATCCTTCTGAATCTGCTTAGTGTATGCATCTCTTGGTCTCCCCCTACGATTTTTACCCTCCACGCTGCCCTCCAATACTAAATTGGTGATCCCTTGATGCCTCAGAACATGTCCTACCAACCGATCCCTTCTTCTGGTCAAGTTGTGCCACAAACTCCTCTTCTCCCCAATCCTGTTCAGTACCTCCTCATTAGTTATGTGATCTACCCATCTAATCTTCAGCATTCTTCTGTAGCACCACATTTCGAAAGCTTCTATTCTCTTCTTGTCCAAACTATTTATCGTCCATGTTTCACTTCCATACATGGCTACACTCCATACAAATACTTTCAGAAACGACTTCCTGACACTTAAATCTATACTCGATGTTAACAAACTTCTCTTCTTCAGAAACGCTTTCCTTGCCATTGCCAGTCTACATTTTATATCCTCTCTACTTCGACCATCATCAGTTATTTTGCTCCCCAAATAGCAAAACTCCTTTACTACTTTAAGTGTCTCATTTCCTAATCTAATACCCTCAACATCACCCGACTTAACTCGACTACATTCCATTATCCTGGTTTTGCTCTTGTTGATGTTCATCTTATATCCTCCCTTCAAGACACCATCCATTCCATTCAACTGCTCTTCCAAGTCCTTTGCTGTCTCTGACAGAATTACAATGTCATCGGCGAACCTCAAAGTTTTTATTTCTTCTCCATGGATTTTAATACCTACTCCGAATTTTTCTTTTGTTTCCTTTACTGCTTGCTCAATATACAGATTGAATAACATCGGGGAGAGGCTACAACCCTGTCTTACTCCCTTCCCAACCACTGCTTCCCTTTCATGTCCCTCGACTCTTATAACTGCCATCTGGTTTCTGTACAAATTGTAAATAGCCTTTCGCTCCCTGTATTTTACCCCCGCCACCTTTAGAATTTGAAAGAGAGTATTCCAGTCAACATTGTCAAAAGCTTTCTCTAAGTCTACAAATGCTAGAAACGTAGGTTTGCCTTTCCTTAATCTTTCTTCTAAGATAAGTCGTAAGGTCAATATTGCCTCACGTGTCCCAGTATTTCTACGGAATCCAAACTGATCTTCCCCGAGGTCGGCTTCTACTAGTTTTTCCATTCGTCTGTAAAGAATTCGTGTTAGTATTTTGCAGCTGTGGCTTATTAAACTGATTGTTCGGTAATTCTCACATCTGTCAACACCTGCTTTCTTTGGGATTGGAATTATTATATTCTTCTTGAAGTCTGAGGGTATTTCGCCTGTTTCATACATCTTGCTCACCAGATGGTAGAGTTTTGTCAGGACTGGCTCTCCCAAGGCCATCAGTAGTTCCAATGGAATGTTGTCTACTCCCGGGGCCTTGTTTCGACTCAGGTCTTTCAGTGCTCTGTCAAACTCTTCACGCAGTATCGTATCTCCCATTTCATCTTCATCTACATCCTCTTCCATTTCCATAATATTGTCCTCAAGTACATCGCCCTTGTATAGACCCTCTATATACTCCTTCCACCTTTCTGCTTTCTCTTCTTTGCTTAGAACTGGGTTTCCATCTGAGCTCTTGATGTTCATACAAGTGGTTCTCTTCTCTCCAAAGGTCTCTTTAATTTTCCTGTAGGCAGTATCTATCTTACCCCTAGTAAGATAAGCCTCTACATCCTTACATTTGTCCTCTAGCCATCCCTGCTTAGCCATTTTGCACTTCCTGTCGATCTCATTTTTGAGACGTTTGTATTCCTTTTTGCCTGCTTCATTTACTGCATTTTTATATTTTCTCCTTTCATCAATTAAATTCAATATTTCTTCTGTTACCCAAGGATTTCTACTAGCCCTCGTCATTTTACCTACTTGATCCTCTGCTGCCTTCACTACTTCATCCCTCAAAGCTACCCATTCTTCTTCTACTGTATTTCTTTCCCCCATTCCTGTCAATTGTTCCCTTATGCTCTCCCTGAAACTTTGTACAACCTCTGGTTCTTTCAGTTTATCCAGGTCCCATCTCCTTAAATTCCCACCTTTTTGCAGTTTCTTCAGTTTTAATCTACAGGTCATAACCAATAGATTGTGGTCAGAGTCCACATCTGCCCCTGGAAATGTCTTACAATTTAAAACCTGGTTCCTAAATCTCTGTCTTACCATTATATAATCAATCTGATACCTTTTAGTATCTCCAGGGTTCTTCCATGTGTACAACCTTCTATCATGATTCTTAAACCAAGTGTTAGCTATGATTAAATTGTGCTCTGTGCAAAATTCTACCAGGCGGCTTCCTCTTTCATTTCTTAGCCCCAATCCATATTCACCTACTACGTTTCCTTCTCTCCCTTTTCCTACACTCGAATTCCAGTCACCCATAACTATTAAATTTTCGTCTCCCTTCACAATGACGAACATGCATTTCCTTATGTACTGGTACTGGGATGATATTAAAGAAAATAAAAATTAGATAAATTTAATAGGCGGTTGGTAATATTTTAGACTGGCATTAAGTAGAGGTACCAGTCAATTTATGGTCTTGTTTTGGAAAAATTAAGGATAAATGCTCATGATACCAGTTTATTTTAATAAACTTACCTTCAAGGCAAAGTGACGACTTCAGCGAAACATTATGTTTGTGCCCACCAAGACTGTCAATACTCCTCACTAACAATGCGCCAAACGATTAGGGTAATTGTTAAAGCAACAACTCTTATTATTGTGTATTCCCGCCAGATTTAAGTCCAATGTCACAGCTCTGTTTCAATTGTTGAAACCATCTGTCAGCAAAGAAGGCTAATGTCGACATTGGCTCTTCTTTCAAGAAATGTAAAATAATAGGGACGGCCACTGTCAGGATTGGCCCATTTATGCTGATTGGAAACTTGATAAAACACTTTGGGGCTTACATCTTAAAACTCCAGTATCTCTCATCCTATGTGGCTTAGACGTTGGCCATTTTAACACTATGAACAGCACGTGAAACAATATGGAGCACACCAATAAAACCAGTTTTGACAAGTATTGACATTGGCCCTTTTAGAACCAAGCCACAGATATTTTTACATTACGTTCCTCATTTTTAATGACTGTATCTCCCTCGCATTTACGTTTAAAATCTACGAGCATTTCGAATATCGCATTACATGCTTCAGGAATTATTTGGGAAACAGGTGCGGTTAATATGCGAAATAGATTTTTGAGGCTAGCGTAACGGACGGCCTCTGGTGGCCTTTGTCGGTGGCCACTGTAAAAGCAGCCTGTCATCTGTTGCTAAGAAGCGCAGCGTTAGTGCTAGCCTATCTTGCTGATATGGATCATCGATACTTCGAGTCTTACTTTGAAATCTTTTGTAAGTGGCGGCTAGAAGAAGGCGAAAATAGTCCATCGACATGTAGTTGAAATTTTGGAATAAAACAAGCTATGGCTGCAGCCGCAAATCATTAATCAGAGCGTTTGCGCAAAAATTCAGAAGCCGTTTTCCTTTCATGACCAACAGCTGGCACGCTATACAAAATAAATGAAGTTGTGTTTCTTTTCTCAACCACGCTGTACTGAATGCAGGTTAATTGACGGTACAGCGCCAAAATACATCATATACTATCTCTTCCGTTCGCTCTAGTGTACTAAATATTTATTGGCAGGTACAAGTCAATGATGGCGCGCGCAAGTGAACTTCCTGCGCATTGCTTGCTAATGCGCATTCGCTATGTTTTCATCGGTGTAAAGGGAGCTTTAGAATAAGCGTTTGCAATCCGCTTTACGCATTGCAGCGAATATTGTAAACATGATCCATGGAATATGAAAATTAGTAACTTGTTGCGCTTTTCAATCGTTCAAATTTCGTCCCGCGATCGTTGCTATGGCAACATCCTCGGGCGTGTACGTGTCGCACTATGTAGCAGATGTTCGTAGGAATGAGGAAGTTTATAGCTCTTGAGCACTACTAACATCCATCCTTACAAAAATAAGAAATGAGAAGGGAAATGGTGAAATTAACAGGGGCGTCATTTATCAAATCGGAAAAAGATGATTCCAAAAGTTACGGAATTTCCAAGTCGGAGCAGCAAAAGAAAAATACCCATCTTTACCTGCATGACAAATTTCTGAAGTTCATTGTAAGTACAGCATTTTGTAAGAAAATTGTTAAACAGTCCTTAGCGATTTGTAGACAAAGAAGCGCCGTAAAACACTGTTTTTTTGTGCAGGGTAATATATCCAAATACAGAAAACTGACCGTTCTCTATTTGCATAACAATGACATTACTAAAATTGAAAATCTGGAAACGGCTACAAATTTAACTCATCTCTACCTCCAGAGGAACAAAATATCCAAGATAGAAAACCTTGGCAACCTTAATAAATTAAGGAAACTGTGAGTACTGGAAACAACGGTTTCGTGAAATACAGTTTGAAGCTTGTATTATTAGTAGTGGCTTTATGCTTCTCTTTATTTTAAAACTGCCTAGATATCATGTTAAGAAAGTATTCAGAAAATAGTACAGCACTGTAGTGCTCCTTTACAATTGGAGAGAGATCAAAGAGATCCTGAGTTTGATAATTATGTCCACTTATTCAAATAAAAAGTTTTACAAAACCAGGTTTATGAAGATACAGATTGATGAAAAATGCAGTTCGTAAGTGGTAATTTAAGGGCAGCTTCGCATTCTGTAAATGGTACAGTATAAACTTTGTCTTTGATATTAGTGTATACGTTTTTTAATTTCATCCAATTCTTTACCCAGTTTGTTCTAGGTATCTCTTTATTAGACACTGTCTTTTTGTATGGGTACCGGTCCACAATCTGTCGAGATAACATTCAAATTCTGACTGTAAGGAATTCATCTACTTGTCTCAGCACAATAAAATCAGTGAGTTTGCAAGATTGCATAACAGATGTCATCAGTGCAACAGGTAACTGTAAAGAGTGTATGTAGATTGTTACGTGTCAGTTTGAATTACTGATAATGACAAGAGATTGACACACAGCCTATTATTGAATGGCAGCAATGTAAACGGCGCCTATAACGCCCCAATCCCGTAAAGGATTATCTACATAACATGAAAAAAGAGAAATGCAACTCCCGTGTTAAAAGTGGGAAACACAGACCGACAGCAGCGCCTCACGTGGTATGGAGATTAACTAAAATATGCGAACATTGCTGGTTGCGTCCCCCCCCCCCCCCCCCACCCCGTTTACTTACGTTGTAGGTTTTTATTTTTCTTTTAATTCTATTACCTTATTTTTCTGGGCGTGGTATGTAATTATTTTGGCTGGCATCATAATAAAATAATTGAAACACAGCTATAGCACACTTACTACAGCAGAGAGAAACCTATTCTGACAGTCGCTGCTCATATCATGTTTTCTTGTCAGTCAGACGCAAACGTCAAAAATAGACTTTTAAATTGACATGATTATATTGTTATCTATCAACATGAAAAAGCTCCAGCATGTTTTATGGCTCATAAGAACTAGATGCAACACTTGAAACTGAGAGTAAGTCGAAACAAGCTTGTAGTGTAAATAATTGAAGCAAAAGAAAAATAACGTTGTAGCAGCTAAACTGGACTACAAATATTCCTGAATAATGCCACAATTCTTACGTAATACAAGCTGCTGGATCAATGGAGAAGAAAAGCCTATTATTAAGAGAATGAGCAGCAGTTAAAGAGGTTCAATTAAGAAATATCACAGTATTAATTAATGAAGAATTCTGCCCGCATCTCGTGGTCGTGCGGTAGCGTTCTCGCTTCCCACGCCCGGGTTCGATTCCCGGCGGGATCAGGGATTTTCTCTGCCTCGTGATGGCTGGGTGTTGTGTGCTGTCCTTAGGTTAGTTGGGTTTAAGTAGTTCTAAGTTCTAGGGGACTTATGACCACAGCAGTTGAGTCCCATAGTGCTCAGAGCCATTTTTTGAATGAAGAATTCTAAAATTTGTTACAACTATGTTTCAGGACTATAAGTTCTGAGTAACTGCCCCGCAAACTTGCACTTCTGACCATTAATTTCTTAAAAAGGTTCCTACATCTTACTACTATAAATGCCTCAACACAAAAAAGAAAACATCAATACCAAGCACCAAAAGCAGGAAAGGTGGATAAAAACAGTGAAATGAAAACAAAACTTACTTTTTATTTCTCAAGCACACAAGACAAATTTTCTTTTAACTGTTATAAAGCTTTAAACCGTTAACTGAGTTTGTCTTTAACAATATCAAGTCTTTTATTACTGATGGTGTGTTTCCAATCTTTCACATACTTGTAAATCAATAGAGGTACACATTGTCTTAAAATATACTGTTCAGAAAAGTGGGCCTTGCAAAACGTTATTTCCTCTGGAAACTTAAACAGTGAATAGAATGTATTCTCCAGTTGTTCCTGGTGTCTACATTTATCTAAGAATGTACACAACTGACTATGAACATTTGCTACAAAGGACATTAAGCTGTCACTAGCATACAATAATTTTGGGTTTAAAGCATCATATTCTTTGAAACTTGTAAATGAATTATGCCATGTGGGTGTTGGTGAGAACAGAGTTGTTTTACAGTCACTACAGTTGGTTTCAGGTGTTACACCGATCTTTTGTAGAATGTAATCAGCTACATATGCCAGTGCTTGTCTGTCATTTCTTACATCAGCCCCACCACTACCAGCAGCAGTTTCATTATCAGCAAGGGCAGAATATAAAGCACTTTGAGCCATAATGGAATGGTCTGTTGTGGAGTCAAGAAAGTTGTCATCACTAGCTCCCAAAAATTGCCTTAAATTGCTTAATGGCATGCATCTATCATCCTCACAATTACCTAGTGACTTTGTAGGGAAGGACATGTTATTGACTATAACTGTTTTCAATGCTGCATTGAACTGAAAGCAAGTTGGGTTGGTGTTTGCAACACCATGCTGCCTCACACAACAAAATACGTTCTCCACTGGGTCTTGATTGAAAGCCTTCATGCTTAAAAAATTAAAGCCATTTTTTAAATCTGTTCCAAATGAACATCAGTGATCTTATTGTAGTTTGCCACCCACTTATGAAACTGAACATATTTGTCTTATCTCTCCCTGTGCCTAGCTCCAACACTTTCCAATTTTCCATTTCCTTTAACAGAGTGTACCACATTTCAATATGTGGGGACTCTGCAGAGAGGGCACACTTATAGGACTTGCCATCTTGTGGATAACAATAGGAACTGTTCAGTGAATCAAATAAACAATCCATCTTTTCAACAAATTCTGCAGTGTATATTGCCTCAGCAGGTAAGATATTAAATGCCACATAAGTTTCAATAACTGCAGAAACTGTATGACTAAGCTGGGCTGCAGCTACCCTGACTTTCATTTTAGTAAAAGAATCCTTTAATTCAAAATGATTCCTATGTAGTTTTGGCAATGTCTTAAACATCTTCTGCTGATCCAGAAGAAAAGCCCTGTGAATATATTCAAAACTGGCCTCTTTTTTAAATCCAAACTGTATTTTATTTCCTAGCAGAGCATTTCTAGTATTTTTTAATAGATGTGGAAATCATAAATGACTGCAATAGGTTCATCTCTGACTACAAAATGAAATGGACTGGACTCAGTAGATTTCTCACAGCAGAGTTCCTTCAGTGCTCTCTGGTTGGTTGCACACTGGTCACAAACTGTACAAACTACCTTTAGCCCTATTTCTTGCAATTGCCTTATGACATAGGTAATAGGGTCGACAGAAGCATCCGATCCCATGCGTCGGCTTTGACCCGTGACGTAAGGGTGTTGTCGTGTGTGACGTCATGACGGCGTGGAGTTTGGTTTGTGAGTGTGGCGTGTTTATAGATGTTGTCGTGTTGTGGTTTGTTATGCTCTCTGGTGGTATGTTCAGGGTTGGAATTCGTTTTAGTAAGTTAACGATTTTGTGTGAAGGTTAATGTAAGTGTTGTTCCCTGTACGTCGTGTGGTAATTTTAGTAAAATTAATCGGCTGTTGTTTTTGTTCAGGAATGGATATGACGGATAAAATTAGCAGTGCGCAGGTCAAGGGAAGTGTTTGATCCCAATGTGTAGCTGTGTATGTTGGTATTGGTATCGGGAGATGTTTTTGAGCTGTATAGGCCAAGGGGAGGGTTTGATCCTAATTTATGGGATCGGGAGCTGCTGTTGAACTATACAGGTCAAGGGAAGTGTCCGATTCCAGATGATATTGTGTTTAGTGGTATTTGGGGAGTTTTGTGATGTCGGTTTTTTTCGTCTTTTTGTGTGGTTTTGTATGGGGTGGGAGTCTAAATTTGTTTATATTGAGTTTGCCCCCACAAAAACACCCCATTTCCCGCGTCGTCCTGTTAGTGTCATTAGGCTTTTTGTGGAAAGTGTGTGTGTTTGTTTTTCGATGTATTTTCGTCCTCATAATGTGTACATAACGACTTTATATGCGCCATGTTGGAATCATGATTTATGGTCGTTTCCACCATATTTGTGACGTCATGCGTCAAAGCAGACGGGCGGGATCGGACACTTCCGTATTTCCTAGATAATAAGACTTTTTAAAGTGATGCTTGAAACTGAATTGTGAGTGAAATTCCAGCTTCCAGCTTTTATGTGTGCCTCTAACCCGAAAACTAATGCATGATTTGCATGAACATTTGACCTCCCTAAATGACCTAAATCTTGAAACCCTGAAATTTCTTGTTTGCTTGCATTATAATGCAACCCTCTTTCTAAAGACATTTCATCAAACAACAAAGCACAATATTTATCACTGTTGTTCATTACTTCAACTTCTGCTTTCATTACATTCATGACCGAAGTATTCAACCCTGGTTCAAAAGGTATAGAAGACAACAGACATTTCAGATACCTCACAGAAGGAGGATATAAATGAACTGACAAATATTTGTATAGGCGGGGACTTCGTTTGTATAAGAATAAAGCAAATACTTTGTCCTCGGGTGTCCATCGCCTTGCATTTGCTGATCGATGAGCATTTCGTAATTGGCTGTTTATGAAATCTTTGGCAACAGAGTTTAAATTAGATTCTATGACATAGAAAGTATTGCTGTCATATAAATCTTTAGGTGCTTTCAGTTCTGATTTTTCATGATGTAGCTTTGCTTTCAGTTTTGATAGCCTTGTTAGAGTATTCCTATGAATCTTGTACATTTTTGATTTTTTTGGAGTTAAGTCTGCTTTTGAAACCCCTGTACCTAAAACCCCACTTTCCTCATTACAAAATGTTTCAGATAAGAATGTGTAGTCACTATCTGCAGATTCATTTTGAGGGAAGATAAAAAATTTAAGAGGTGCATCACTCGATGAATTACTCTGCTCAGCACAACTAGTGCTAGCTAATTCTCTAACACCAGTTTCACCTCTGGTATTGGCATCTGTATAATAAAGATTTTCCATGGTACCACCAGTGCTTGGTAAATCTAATTCACTATTAACACCAGTTTCACCTGATCCACTTCTGGTACAAACACCTACATGAGAACTACTTTCCACAGCACAACTAAGGCTTTGTAGATCATTAACACCAGTTTCACTCCTGGTATTAGCAGCTGTAAAATGAACAGTTGCCATAGCACCACTAGTGCTTGGTAGGCCCAATTCACTATTGACCACAGTGTCACCTGATTCACTACCGATTTTGGCAATTTCACATGGATCACCTGTCACATGTTTTGGAAACACACCCCTGTTTAGCCTATGCCTACTTTTATTCATAAAATCTTCTTCGAAAAAAAAAAAAAAAAAAAAAAAAATAAGAAGCACAGTTCACATCTGGTGACAGTTTACAAACACTCTTCCCCTTTAGAAGCAACTCTTGAGGTTGTTTTGGAAGCCTGTAGAAATGCTTGTTGCAAATTTCCTCCATTGAACCCACGTAATAGCCAGATGAACAACCGGGGAACTTGCAGGAGTATTTTAATGTAAATCTGTTGTGTTGAATATTCTGAGAAAAACATAAACGTCTTCATTAAATAAAACTACTACAGACAAATCAAAGTTATTTAAATAAACAAATGGAAACCACACTGCTTAATTCACGATAGATGAGGATACATTTCATTTATAAGCTACAAGATTTTTTAATGAAAAATTAAATGTCTTACCTTACAATTAATTGTGGACATTTCTTCAATTCCACGGTGAGCTTTATTAATTTAAAGTAAAAAATCTGCTTATAATGAAGTTGAGTAGTATGTAAATATGAAACAAATACAAAGACGATTGTAACCGTGGACCACAGACTTCAGTGCAGGGCAAGATGATAGAATATTTCAAAACAACCCCCATTGGAGTTTAGACAGTTCTCATTGGTCAATTCCAGCTTCGTTTGACCCCATAGCACCTCTAGTGGTGTGGAATGGAACTACGTGGCTTGTTGCCTCTTCGCCCATATAGATTTCACCCCCGTGGGATTATCATCAACAATATTTAGTGTTCTTGCCACTACAGAGATGTCTGAAATTTGCCCTACGAAACTGGTTCCAGATGTGGTGATCAGGAACATTGTACGTACTGTCGCATTCCTTCCTCCTTACTGGCCGACTCATGATACTGAAAATTTCTTCTGCAGTTCAAATCTGAGTCGAGTGCTATTGCATTAATGTCATTGGCTGCGGAAGCAGATCATATTTTCATGAAAGGCGTTAGTTCTCATAGTTTCTTGCAATAATTTTGAACAGTATGAATATGTCACTATGAATTATTTTATGCATGTTACACCTGGAAGCCACATTTTTTAACCATATTATTGGCGAAGAGGAGTGTCTTCTTCTCAACTGCTGAAGTAGCAACGTGAAAGACATACAGATTTAAAAATATGTTAATTTTCAACATTTCAGAATCTCATCAGAATACAGATAAGTAAAAGGGAAAGAAAACTGGAATACTGCTCCAGATTTTGGGATCAAGAGATAATTTGAATCCCATCTGGAAATTTGTTGTGTACGTACTGAGTTCGCCCATAGCTTCATGATTTTTGCACTGTGATCGGCAAACATGTGGTCAACCACACTTCGTAGTTCCAGCAATTTAGGTTTGTGGTAGTTATATCGAGATAGATATGTCCTCATGTTGGTAGTTAATTTGTCACATATAGCCCATAGCTGCTTACTAAGTTTATAAAAACACTCTCTTCGTTACTACCTCCCCCCATATGATGTTGAAATCTCCACATAGGGCAGTTTTTGATCCTAGGTGCACTGGATGTCACATACAACTTTCCAATTGGTGGGTGAAGTTTTCAAAATAGTTGTCTGAGGAACAGTACACAGAAACAACAATTCAATTAGCATCTGGCAGTCCCAAAGCAACCAATTCTAGGTCTAGGTCCAGATGTATACAGGGTGTTACAAAAAGGTATGGCCAAACTTTCAGGAAACATTCCTCACACACAAAGAAAGAAAATATGTTATGTGGACATGTGTATGGAAACGCTTGCTTTCCATGTTAGAGCTCATTTTATTACTTCTCTTCAAATCACATTAATCACGGAATGGAAACGCACAGCAACAGAACGTACCAGTGTGACTTCAAGCACTTTGTTACAGGAAATGTTCAAAATGTCCTCCGTTAGCGAGGATACACGCATCCACCCTCCGTTGCATGGAATCCCTGATGCGCTGATGCAGCCCTAGAGAATGGCGTATTGTATCACAGCCATCCACAATACGAGCACAAAGAGTCTCTACATTTGGTACCGGGGTTGCGTAGACAAGAGCTTTCAAATGCCCCCATAAATGAAAGTCAAGAGGGTTGAGGTCAGGACAGCGTGGAGGCCATGGAATTGGTCCGCCTCTATCAATCCATTGGTCACCAAATCTGTTGTTGAGAAGCGTACGAATACTTCGACTGAAATGCGCAGCAGCTCCGTCGTGCATGAACCACATGTTGTGTCGTACTTGTAAAGGCACATGTTCTAACAGCACAGGTAGAGTATCCCATATGAAATCATGATAACGTGCTCCATTGAGCATAGGTGGAAGAACGTGGGGCCCAATCAAGACATTACCAACAATGCCTGCCCAAACATTCACAGAAAATCTGTGTTGATGACGTGATTGCACAATTGCATGCGGATTCTCGTCAGCCCACACATATTGATTGTGAAAATTTACAATTTGATCATGTTGGAATGAAGCCTCATCCGTAAAGAGAACATTTACACTGAAATGAGGATTGACATATTGTTGGATGAACCATTCGCAGAAGTGTACCCGTGGAGGCCAATCAGCTGCTGATACTGCCTGCACACGCTGTACATGGTACGGAAACAACTGGTTCTCCCATAGCACTCTCAATACAGTGACATGGTCAACGTTACCTTGTACAGCAGCAACTTCTCTGATGCTGACATAAGGGTTATCGTCAACTGCATGAAGAATTGCCTCGTCCATTGCAGGTGTCCTCGTCGTTCTAGGTCTTCCCCAGTCGCGAGTCATAGGCTGGAATGTTCTGTGCTCCCTAAGATGCCGATCAATTGCTTCGAACATCTTCCTGTCAGGACACCTTTGTTCTGGAAATCTGTCTCTGTCTCTGTTTAGGTGTTCGTTTTTCCCACGCGCTGTTCGGGAGTGGAATGGTAGAGAGATAGTATGATTGTGGTTCAATGAACCCTCTGCCAAGCACTTAAATGTGAATTGCAGAGTAGTCATGTAGATGTAGATGTACAAATGTACCCCGCCATGGCTATTGCCCCGTGCTAATCCATACATCAAATGGGCATCTGCCAACTCCGCATTTGTAAACATTGCACTGACTGCAAAACCACGTTCGTGATGAACACTAACCTGTTGATGCTACGTACTGATGTGCTTGATGCTAGTACTGTAGAGCAATGAGTTGCATGTCAGCACGAGCACCAAAGTCAACATTACCTTCCTTCAATTGGGCCAACTGGCGGTGAATCGAGGAGGTACAGTACATACTGACAAAACTAAAATGAGCTCTAACATGGAAATTAAGCGTTTCTGGACATATGTCCACATAACATCTTTTCTTTATTTGTGTGTGAGGAATGTTTCCTGAAAGTTTGGCCGTACCTTTTTGTAACACCCTGTAGAGAAGTCAATTTTCTTGATGCTGAATGTACTATGTGCGCGCACACACACACACACACACACACACACACACACACACACACACACACACACACACCAACCACCACCACCATGGATAGTAGTTTCTCTGCATCAAGCATTCAATAATTACAGATGTTCATTATGTCTGTAGTGTTCTGTTTCTGGTTGGGCTAACAAGGGTTCACTTAGAGCTAATACTTTGGCTCTCACTTCCTCAGAAAACACTCATAATGTAACTTGCTGGCAGATTAAAACTGTGTGCCGGACCGAGACTCAAACTCGGGACCTTTGCCTTTTGCGAGCAAGTGCTCTACCATCTGAGCTATCCAAGCACGACTCACAACCTGTCCTCACAGCTTCAGTTCTGCCAGTACCTCGTCTCCTACCTTCCAAACTTCACAAAAGCTCTTCTGCGAACCTGTGAAAATCTCATTCTGGAAACAGCCCCCAGGCTGTGGCTAAACCATGTCTCTGCAATATCCTTTCTTCCAGGAGTGCTAGATGTGCAGAAGAGCTTCTGTGAAGTTTGGAAGGTAGGAGACGAGGTACTGGCGGAATTGAAGCTGTGAGGACGGGTTGTGAGTTTTGCTTGGGTAGCTCAGATGGTACAGCACTTGCCCGTGAAAGGCAAACGTCCCAAGTTCGAGTCTCAGTCCAGCACACAGTTTTAATCTGCCAGGAAGTTTTATATCAGTGCACGCTACGCTGCAGAGTGAAAATCTCATTCGGAAACATCCTCCAGGCTGTGGCTAAACCATGTCTCTCCAATATCCTTTCTTCCAGGAGTGCTAGATTTGCAGAAGAGCTTCTGTGAAGTTTGGAAAGTAGGAGACGAGGTACTGGCAGAATTAAAGCAGTGAGGACAGGTCGTGAGTTGTGTTTGGGTAGCTCAGATGGTAGAGCACTTACCCACAAAAGGGAAAGGTCCCGAGTTTGAGTCTCGGTCCAGCACACAGTTTTAATCTGTCAGGAAGTTCCATATCCGCGCACACTCAGCTGCAGAGTGAAAATCTCATGCTGATAATGTATCAAAATTGTCTGAAGGCATTACATCTTTGTACTTGTTATAACTAGGACTCCATATTTTTGCAGTGCTGCCAATTCCTTTTCATTGTACTGGAATATTCTTGGTCTTGAAAGTTTATCGCATTGGAGCACCGGGAATCCTCTGGAATAAAACACCATCTTATTGCAATGTCCTTGGGCTGTATATTCTCTTTAATTATCTTATGTTTTAAGTCAAAATCAACACAAGTGTTGAAGTTATTATTTTATCCTGTAGTTTCCGGTTTTTCAGCTCTAAAACTGTTGTGACTTGGGGAAGTGTTTTGTAAGAAGTTAGTTACAGTTTTAGTTGTGGTGCTACCTCTTATTTTTATAATGTGGAACCAGACTGCTTTTCACCTTTTGTGGTCAGTACCTACATGGTTCACTCACATTTTTGTGCAACCGCAAGAATTCGACATCAACATGCAATAACCTCTCACAGACTGTAGGTGGCAGCGCTGGCAGTGGAGGATATATGAAGTGTGTTGAGATGACTTGGAAAACATTACAGTTATTGTTGTAATGCGGAAATGGACTGATTTATATGACATCCAAAAGGGCATGATCATTGGCCTTTGGGCCAAGGGTGGAAGCATTTCTGAAATGGCTAAGTATGTAACTATTTGCTTGCTGCCCTGGTTAAAGTATATTGTGCATGGCAAAATGTCACTATCCAAAACCAGTGCCAAGGCAACTATGGTACATCATGGGCCGTAGATGAAAGAGGTGAACGATGGCTGTAGAGATGTGTATAGGCAAATAGATGCGCAACGGTTGAGCAACTGACTGCCCAGATGATCCAAGGCTGCCCAGATGAACCAAGGGCTCCCAACAGTGTCTCCTCAACAACTGTTGAGTGGAAGTTGCTGCTTATGGGCCTCTGCAGCAGGCATCTGGTTCATGCACCCACACTGATTGCTGTTCACCAGTGACAAAGGCTAGAGGTTGCATGCCAGTACAGCAACTGAATTTCCTGTGAGTGATGACAGGTGGCCTTTTCAAATGAATTACATATTATGCTTCACCAAATGGATGGCTGTTGGTGTGTATGGCATGAAATGACTGAAAGCAAACAACCAGCAATAATCGTTGGAACAGTTGAGGCTGGAGGAGGGAGCGTTTTGGTCTGGGGGTATGTTTTCATGGCATTTCCTGGGTGATGTCATCATTTGGAAGGCCAAATGAATCAACACAAATATACATCTATCCTTGAGGACCATACCCAACCCTACATTCAGTTCGATTTTCCTCTGCACGATGACACCTACCGGTAGGACAATTCAATGTGTTGCACAGCTCTCAGTGTAAATGTGCGGTTTGAAGAGCACCAGGATGAGTATACTGTACTCCCCTGTCCACCAAACACCCCATACTTAAACCCAATTGACAATCTGTCGAACCACTTCAGTCAGTCTGTATGCAGTCTGTACGTGCCATGGATCCTCAACTGAAAATCTAGTGCAGCTGGCGACAACATTGGAGTCGACATAGCTCCACAACCTAGTAGATACCTTTCAGAACCTCAGTGACACTCTTCCTGCATGTCTTGCAGTGATCTCTGATGCAAGAGGTGGTTTCTCAGGCTTTTGCTAGGTGGTCTCATGAGTGTTACTGGCCAGTGTATTACAACTTTATTTTTGTTTTTGGCACATACAAATGTTTTCAGATGTTTTCACAGTGGGCTTTAAATGCACAATGGTCTTTGAAGTAGGCCTATACTGTTCACCATGTTTACCATTTTGTAGCACAGTCTTGTGAGACAATTTATTTCCTTTCATTGTGTCTCCAGTGGTTTTGAACATTTTTTTGTCCCTACAGTCAGTTTTCTCCAGTCTCCCCACTTATTGTTCACTTTGAACATACAGTATGATTAATTTTACTTCATTTAAGTCAGGTACCTAAGTTATATAGAGTATTTAAGATACTTGAGAACACTGAATATGTATTTTAATACAGTATAAATATATCATCAGAAAATGAAACTTGTGCCAGATGAGTTCATCAGAACATGGTAGAAAGAAATACCCAGAATAAATATTCTAACAAAAAGTAAACAAATCAATATCAAATGCCTCACCTTGGCTGTTGATGTAGTATTAATCATTAGGACTGCTATTGAAGGCAGATGTACCTTAGAGAAATTTCATGAGGGCACTGTCAAAACTGGTCTCCAAATTTACTATGAGAAGACACTCCAAAAATGTGGACTTGGGATCCTCATGACAAGATATGGCAACATCACTCAGGATCAACACTAGTTATGTAGATGAAATTACACTGGCATTGACAAAATGAACAATAAACCATGTAGAAAAATGATGTTAAACATACACGGTCATCTTAAATATTTGTAACAAAATTCCCTTTCCATCAACTCCATACTTTGCCAGTAACAAACAGTCATTCTCTTAGAAGCACTGTCTGGAATTAAGACATCATCATTATCCATCAGTGTCTTCAAGAAAATGGAATTACCAATATCGCAGAGTATGTTCAGATCCAAATCATATTTGGTTGTGCTAATGTTCATAGTATTTGTATTCTGTGAAGGAATGGAGTTCCATTGCATAAAAAAAAGATGTCTGAAATTTTGTAGACATATAGTGCAAGCGGACAATTCACAATTAACCAAAAAAACTACTCTGTGATATACATAGGACTTGAAAAATCAAAGTACAATAGCTAACTTACATCTGAAAGAACCGAAAAAGTTGCTGTTGCCCACTGGTAACCAAACACATGAAATACAGGCAAAAGATTGACTCTCATAAGTTTGTGTCTGAACAACTACCAGAAATGAACCTGAATCACAAAAACTTCTGAACATTTGAAAGACGACTGGCCCATAGTGACAGGATGAACAAATGTTGAGGGTGATTACATTTAAAAGACTTTAGTTATTTTTATTTATTTAATTAGTCTTTGCCCTTGGACTTAAGCTGATAATTTTCAGCTGAGACTATAGGGTATGTCATACAATTTTATATATGCCATAAATCTACAGTAAAGAAAATAGGATACACTGTATTAGGTACATATGCAGTTATTACGTGTTTCCTATTACAATACAACAGCTAATATTTGCTCTGACATTTTAATACTCACTCATACTCTATATACATTTATCTTTAAGATGCACTTTTAAATGATTTTTAAATGAATTTAATCTCTTAACTTCTTTAACTGATTTTGGAAGTTTGTTAATAAACCCTTTCGGTGCACCATCGGGAGCACTTATTGTCAGTTTCAGATTTCAGTGTTTTGTGTAATAATTTTCCTTTCCTCTTGTGGCATGGTCATGTACATCATTATTTTTGAGGCATTTATGTCACTGCTATAATATTCTGATATATACCGGTATACAGTGAATAATTTCATAATATTATACTGTAAAAAAGCTTGTCTACAAGTTTGTCTGTGTGGTATTTTGGCTATGCATCTTACAGATAACAAGTGTGCACGTTAATGAATCCTTTTTTATTTGCCACAATTTGCTTCCAAGCAAAAGAGCAAAGCAGAGACACATTTTCACAGCTAGACAATAGTACAAAGAAGATACAAAAGATATAACACATAATATAATGTTCAACTTCTTGGTTGTTGACTACTGCACTCGCCACAATCTCACTGCTCTTCTCTGAAAATATTCTTTTTAGGGGCTATCTTGTGCACTGCCCCATACATGAATTGAATAGGATGCTTAAGGGAACTTAAGTCCATAATACATTGTCCTGAGTACTTTATCATCCACAATCTTTGCCATTTTATGTAAGATGAAGATCTGTGTGTTTATCTTTTTACACATAACCCCTGGAAAATCCAAGACAAATGTAACAATATATAACAATATTCATAATATCATTACACAGAACATCTTTGTGCTCCCCTCATGTCAAATGTTTATCTATTATACTTCTAATTTTGTGATACTTCTTTAATTGCCTCACTATTTAACTTAATATTTACTTTTTACATTTCACTCTGTTTGGTTTGGAGTACTGCATACATTATTTTAGATAAATTTATAAAAAGATTGTTTTGTATTATATATTTATTTGCAGTTTCAATATTCAGGGGTGCTTCCTTCTCAAGTTACTCCTTTGTTATCAGCTAAACATATAATTTTAGTGTCATTGGGATACATTGTAAGTTTCTGTTTTATATATTCTGGAAACTCATTTACATAGAGAATGAACAGTGTTGGCCTGAGCATAATCTGTAATTAATTATATTTCAACCACTAGTATGTTCGATTTCTGTGCACTGTTTCCTATTTGTAATATATGATTTGACAATGTCACAGCATTTCCCTCGAATTCCATACTGATAGAGTTTATCCATTAGCCTGGAATGATTTGCGCAATCAGATGCTTTAGACGGGTCCATGAAGATCTTGCAGGTCTTCTGTTTCCTATCGAGTAAACTCAAAATATCTTCGATAAATCTGTTGATGCAGTTATTGTTGCTTTCCATTCTCTGAAACCATGTTGAAATGTGTGTGTTATTTTAAATTTGTTTACAAGGTGTACAACTTTGCTTCCACCGTTTTTTCCCCAACATTTAGGCTTTAATGAAACAAATTGGCTACACATGTATCACTCAAAGTATTTTCCATTGCTGGCCACTACTTTCTCCCATCTTTCAGGCAGTGTACGAATCCCACGTCAAAAGAATTGTTCATCTTTTGAAGCGTTCCACGAATCGATCCAATTTGTAACTTCTTCATGAGATCGGAAGGGACGGTCAGCCAGGCTGTGCGCCATTGATCTTAACAGGTGATAGTTAGAGGGAGCAATGTCTGTAGAATACAGTGGGTGGGGTAGGATTTCCCATTTTAATGTTTCCAAGTACATTTGGAGCTCTTTTGCGACGTGGGGTTGAGCGTTGTCATGCTGCAAAATCACTTTAACGTGCCTCTCGCTGTATAGCAGCCATTTGGCTTTTAAGGCTCTGCTCAAACGCATTAATTGTGTTTGATAACGAGCACCTGTGATTGTTTCACTTGGTTTTAACTCCTCATAGTACACGACGCCACGCTGGTCCCACCAAATACAGAGCATGATCTTGGAGCTGTGAATATTCTGTTTGGCCATCAACATGGAAGCATGGCTGGGATATCTCCATGCTTTTTGCATTTAGGGTTATTGTAATGAACCCATTTTTCATCCCTGATCACAGTGCAATGCAGAAATCCCTTCCATTTTTGCCCCTGAAGCAACTGTTCACAAACACACAAATGCCGTTCAACGTCTCTTGGTTTCAGCTCACACGGGTCCCAAGTTCCTTTTTTCTGAATCGTGCCCATAGCCTTGAGACGTTTTGAAATGGCTTGCTGTGTCACTCCCACTAATCATGCCAATTGTTCTTGAGTTTGATGTGAGTCTTCACTCAGCAATGTTTCCAATTCTGCATCCTCGAAAACATTATCTCTTCCACCACTATGCCGGTCTAAGACATTAAAACCACCTTTCTTGAAGCATTGAAACTACTCATGACATGTTCTTTCACTAATAGTGTCCTTGCCATATGTACTTGAGAGCATTTGATGAAACTCAGCCTCTGTTTTCTCCATATTTCAAACAGTAATACCTCCCGCAAATGGCGAGAATTAGACTCGTAAACTGACATTTTCAATCAAGAACGACTTTATGATGCAGACACAAATTGACTAATGTTTGGATGAGGTTATGTTGACTGAGGTCCAAGCTAACTGCCTGATGTCTGCGACCTGTTTCTTTTGACTGCTACTTATCGTTGTCGCCACCTATCGGCAAATGGTGGAAGCAAAGTTGTACGCCTTGTATAAAACTTACAATTCTATTGTTTATTATCATTTTATATATTTTAGCAAAAGTGGAGATCAATGTTATGTTCTGTGTTTTGCTAATTCACCTCTATTTCTTTTCTTAAAGAATAGCTTTACTTTGCTTGTTTTTAGTGAATCTGGAAATGCACCTTCCTCTGTTGCAGCATTCAGAACATGTGTTAAGGGTTGTAGTGAGCATTTCCTACATTCTTTTATGAGATGTGATTAACCCCATCAAATGGCCAGATAAATGTTTGACTTTTAGATTCTTTATTAGTTTTGAAACATCTATATCAGCAGTTGGCATGAAAGCAATGGTATGTTCTATATGTGGGATTTTTGGCAATATAAGAATATTATGAAAAAGGAAGTTTCCACTCACCGTATAGCGGAGATGCTGGGTCACAGATAGACATGACAAAAAGACTATCATAATGTAAGCTTTCGGCCAACAAGGCCTTTCAGGAAAACACACACACACACACACACACACACACACACACACACACACATGACTGCATTCTCTGGCAGTTGAAGCCACATTGTGAGCAACAGCAGTAGTGCATGTTAGGAGTGTTGGATAGAGTAGCACCAGGTGAAGCGCATGGGGGAGAAGCTGTTGAGGTTCTGGAGGAATGTGGATAGGGTGTCCTCACCCTTGATCCAGATTGCAAAGATGTCCTCAGTGAATCTGAACCAAGTGAGGGGTTTAGGATTCTGTGTGTTTAAGAAGAATTCCTGTAGATGGCCCATGAATAGGTTGGTATGGGATGGTGCCATATGGGTTATAATTAAACAAATATAAAAATTGGTGCTATTTAGTATTTTGATCATTGTTTGCAATCACTGCTTCCCATTTTTCTGCCATTAACATCTTTTTTAGTTGGATTAAGTTTTGTATGTTTATCTTCGACTTTCGCTCCTGTATCTCCTGCTCACTTCCAGCAGTCTTTATGTTAATATCTATCGTGATGGCAAATGGTGTGTTAACGCGAAGTTTATTACCTGGATCTCACAGTAGCATGAGGGAATATACTGTATGTTATTACAAGAGCAATAGTAGTTTCACTGTGGGTAGATACTCTGGCGGGTTTATTTTTAGGTTGAAAGGATGCAGTAAAATCATTAGTGTCAAAGTTTTTTCTGTATTTTTCCTGGTATCTGTGTTCAACTCCCCAATAATTATTTATTTTAAAGTTCTTGAATTGTACCACAGACTCTTTCAAGAATGTTTTTGTTTCACCATTTGATGATCAGTACAGGCCTAACACACAGCATGACTTCTCTGCAGTTTTTATTTCCACTACAGTAGTTCCAAAGCTCATTTCTCTAGCATATTTTGTGCTGTTTTGGATAACTTTAGTTGATGTGCAGCTAAAGAAAACGCCAGCCTCACTAACTTTATGCAATGTTCTGCAAAAACTGGCTACAGTTGAGTAATTTTTCAGGTTGTAGACCTCCATTAGATTTTCTTTTAGCCCATGTTCAATGACTACTAGAATGTTTGACTTATATTCTTGCAATATTACCTCTGTTTCATTGTTTACATACTGTACATTCAGGTGAAGTATTTACTATATAATTATACTAGATCTTTGTTTCGTCATAGGTTTTGTGTTTGCAAACAGTAGTGGGACTGTCTGTGTATCAGACTATTTTATACCTAAAAGAACAGTATTCAATATCATTACCATATATAAGAGAGTGTGGTGGCCCCATTACAACCTTGCGGTGTGTCATTTTTAATGATAGTTGTTTCAGATGTACGATATGGGCAGTGTAATTTTGCAGATTATGTTGAGGGTGCTAGGAGTGAGTCTAAGGTATTCCATCTATTCCACCACTCCCAGAAGCTCCTGCAGAAAGTGACAAGTTACATGGTGCATGTAATATATACATAATTTGTAATTATAAGAACTGTGAACTATTACCTTTTAGATAGATAATATTTTATAAAATCAAAGCCAATAACTTATATCAGTTTTCCATAATTTATGTAATAATTTTATAAAATTGATAAACACACACTTTTTCAAGATCTAGGTGTCTGCTTCTTACATCTTCTGTTTTTTATAAGCTACTTATTACCTACACAACTACTGTAATAGTGGATTTGTTTCTTAAGAAGCCATTTTGGTTTTCAAAAATTAAATTTTTTTTTTGTAGAAAATTATGATCATGTATTTTGTTACCCTGAAGGAGATTTGCCTGAAATGTTTAATTCTTAAAGCTGAGGTTACCAAATCCATTTTTAGTCATGCTTGAAAGACACCTGTTTGAGTTACACTGTTAAATGCTGCAGAAATACTTTTTACATTCGCCTTTTAAAATGTTAATGTTTGTTTAAGTCTGTCAGAGGAGGAACATATTAATGGACCAATGTTTATTTCCCTGTGGTCAATAGGCAGAATATATTTATTGTGTTCAGATGTATTCTTCATGAAACTTTAGTAAACATGTTGAAAACATTGGAAGTGTGTTTCTTAATGTGTAACTGTGCTTACTTTGGACATCCAGAGATATATAAAAAAGCAGAATACGGCACTGCAGTCAGCAACATCTATATAAGACAACAAGTGTCTGGAGCAGTTGTTAGATTGGTTACTGCTGCTACAATGGCAGTTTATCAAGATTTAAGTGAGTTTGAACATGGTGTTATAGTTGGCACATGAGAGACAGGACACACCATCTCTGAGGTAGCGATGAAGTGGGGATTTTCCCGTATGACCATTTCATGAGTGTTCCATGAATATCAGGAATCTGGTAAAAAATCAAATCTACAACACTGCTGCGGCCGGTAAAGGATCCTGCAAGAACAGTATCAACAACAATTCAAGAGAATTGTTTAGTGTGACAGAAGTGCAACCCTCACGCAGATTGCTGGAGATTTCAATGCTGGGCCATCAACAAATTTCAGCATGTGAACCATTCAACAAAACATCATCAATATGGGCTTGTGTACCCTTGATAACTGCATGACACAAAGCTTTATGTCTCGCCTGGGCCCATCAACACCGACATTGGATTGTTGATGACTGGTCGGAAGAGTCTCATTTCAAATTGTATTGAGCGGATGGACATGTACGGGTATGGAGACAACCTCATGTCCAAGGACCCTGCAGCAGGGGACTGATCAAGCTGGTGGAGGTCTGTAATGGTGTGGGATCTGTGCTGTTGGAGTGATATGGGACCTGTGAAATGTCTAAATATGACTCTGACAGGTGACAAAAGCGTACGCAGCCTGTGTGATCACCTGCATCCATTCATGGCCATTGTGCATTCCAAAGGACTTTGGCAGTTCCAGCAGGACAATGCCACACCACACCATACATCCAGAATTGCTACAGAGTGGCTCCAGAAACACTCTTCTTCAGTTTAAACACTTCCACTGGCCACCCAACTCCCCAGACATGAAAATTATTGAGCATATCTGGGATGTCTTGCAACATGCTGTTCAGAAGAGATTTCCACCCCCTCATGCTCTTACAGATTTGTGGACAGCCCTGCAGGATTCTTTGTGTCAATTCCCTCCAGCACTACTTCAGATATTAGTTGAGTCCATGCCACATTGTATTGTGGCACTTCTGCATGCTCACAGGAGCCCTACATGATATTAGGCAGGTATACCAGTTTCTTTGGCTCTTCAGAGAGAGAGAGAGGGAGAGAAAGAGAGAGAGAACATGTGTGCGTCTGGGATGAACTGTTTAGTTTTCACTTAACACACTTATCTTCTTATGTCAGTGTTTGTAAACATTTCTCTTATTAATTTTGATAACATTGTCTGATGAATCATTATTAAATTATGGGACAATAGCACAAGGAAAAAACTGAAAGCGGTACTACTGTATCAGTACAAAGTATTCAATACAAATAAAGAAAAAAAAGCTTTACAAATGGATAACAGCATGATCACTAGCCAGAAGACAAATTCAGATATCAACAAGCAGTACATACTGAGCTATCCTCTACTGCATCACCTGGAAGTGTAGGCAAGCAACAGAATAAAGGAATAAACAAAGGAGAAGCAATAAAAAAAGGAGAAGCATAGATAATTAATTGAATGATGGTGTATTGCTCATACAAAAGGCTAGGTCCAGAGAAATCCCTTTCCACTTCCCCACACATTTTTTAAAAATAAGTTGCTCCCTCCTTTTCTACCATTATATGTGTGACACACACACACACACACACACACACACACACACACACACACACACACACACACACACACACACACACACACACACACACACACAAGTGCGGGTGTGCACGCGTGCGTGTGTGCCCCCCCCCCCCCCCCCCCCACACACACACACACACACCTGTACGGCTACATTTTCATGGCAAAGTACACTGTGCTGGCACTGCAGCACAACTGGGAGAGAGGAAGTGTCTATGGGGAAAGATATCCCATGCCATAGTCATGAACACTTCTAATCCACTGACCATACCCAGAAACCAGCTGCAAAGGAGCTCCCCTTCTCATCACCAAATATCATCCTTAACTTGAACAACTGAATCATATCCTTTGACAGAGTTTAGAGTATTTATCATCTTTCCAAGAAATGAGTAATATTTTCTCACAACTCAACACACTCCTCCCAAAGTGGTATTCCATTATATACCTGATATATGCAATACCCTAATACATCCTTATGCCACATCTACCCCCAACCCCTTGCAGTAAGGTTCATACCCTGCAGAAGACAGAGGTACAAGACCCATCTGATGCAGGCTCACAGTGCATCTTACTACAGTACCATCACAGGCTTGTTCTATCCTATCAGAGGCAGGGCTATCTGTAAAATCAATATCATATTGTGTATCAGTTTGGCTGTGAATTCTACACTGCATTTTATGTGAGCATGACCACAAACTAACTCTCCATATGAATGAATGGTCACTGCTATACTATGTCCGAGAGCAGAGTTGCCCACCCAGTGTTGAGCACAAAATGCTTGATTTGAATGAATGGTTGCCTCACAAACTGTTCCATCTAGACCCTTGTTCCCAATACCAAATTCTATGAATGATGTAGATTGGGGTAGTTTTACAATACTTCCTTCAATCGTGTAATCCTCCTTGCCACAATCTACAATAGACCAAGCTGCACAGCCTTTTTGATCTCTGCTCCAAGATGCTCACTTCCCTTATCCTGCACTCACACCCTCAACATGCAGTCCCCGTCTTCATTTGTTCTATTTGTCCCTACCAAACAATTCCTCCCATGTGCACAGCTCCCACTGCCTATAACCAGAATGAGTTCACTGATGCAACATCTGCTGTTTCCCCCTGCCAGGTGTCAGCCAGTATGCCATATCCATCCTTCCCACTCCCTGTGGCTATTCTCCCATCACACAGTTCATCTGACACAACCTCATACCCCAACTGAGCTGCAGTGCCAGCACAGTGTAATTAACTAGGACAGTGTTTCTGTACAGGCATATGTGTGTGTGTGTGTGTGTGTGTGTGTGAGAGAGAGAGAGAGAGAGAGAGAGAGAGAGAGAGAGAGAGAGAGAGAGAGAGTGTGTTCAGTGAGTTGTTGCTTCTACTCGTTAAGTTATTTACTCATTTCTCTTTCGATAATTTAGGATTTGAAGATGTAAAGCCAAAGAGTTAATATTTTTTCCTGAGCTGAATGCAGTGGCAAACTATGCTTTTTTGATCTCTTTGATGAGTATAGATTTTTTTGTCTGTCTAAATGTTAAATGAAACACACAGTTTTTAAGGTCATACAGCAAATCTCCATCAAGGAAATAATTTTTTTTTTGACTGAAGGTACCTGGGGAATAATTGTATATCGGTAGTTGAAGGCCTCGAGTCTCTCTCAAGTCTTGAGGAGCTGCATGTCGAAAGACAGCATTTGCCAGAAGGAGAAACGCTCTACTTCCATCCTCAGTCAATTGAAGCACTCTCAGTAAGTGACTGTGTCCTTAACGTAAGCTGTATTATGTATTAATCAAAAATGGAAAGTTCAGTTTGGAATGTAACAGTATTATGAAAAGGAAAGTTGCTACTCACCATATAGTGCAAATGCTGAGTCGCAGATAAGCACAAAAAAAAAGACCGGCACAAATAAGCTTTTGGCCAACAAGGCCTTTGTCAAAAAATAGATGACAGGCACACACTCATGCAAAAGCAACTCACACACACATGACTACAGTCTCTGATACGTGAAGCCACACTCACATTGTGGCTTCGGCTGCCAGAGACTGTAGTTGTGTGTGTGGGTTGCATTTGTGTGTGTGTGTATGTGTGTGGTCTATTTTTTGACAAAGGCCTTGTTGGCCAAAAGCTTATTTGTGACAGTCTTTTTGTTGTGCCTATCTGCGACGCAGCATCTCCGCTATATGATGAGCAGCAACTTTGCTTTTCATAACTGTGTTATGTATTGTTTTGCATCTATCTTTGGAGACTTATTTATTGTTTTATCATCATCAACAACCTTAATTTTTTGTCTTTATGTTTAAAAGAGTAGCTTAATAAGATGTTAGACCACTGTCATTAATTACAAGGAGAATGTTATGTCCAGGTATGCATATAGCATAAGGAATTCAATTTGGGTTTGAAAAAAATCAGAAATGACAGTTTCAAAGTACAAAAATAATTTATTAAGATAGAGATACTAGCCTATCTTGGAGCAACACCTGGATGAGAAATCTATGTATAAAATTATAACAATGGGCCTGTTAATATATTTTACACAAATTCTTCCTTTTGGCATCAATTCAACTGTTCACATGAGTACATGATTTCCTAAACTATTGAACTAACTGAAGTCATTAACAATGTGAAATAGTGAAGTAATGCACCACTAGTTCATAAAATTGGGCAACTACAGCAGATTGGTGGTTGCCAAACATATATTTGGGGCTAGCCATCCCCTAAAAGACATAGAAGAGGATTAGAGGTGATACATGTAAATAAGAAAGAAAATAAACTGGACCTGCTTGAAGAGCTTGAAACAGCAATCCATGGGGTTAAGTACGATAATGCACTTAATTTATTAACTAATGAGAATGGTAATGCCTTCTCCAATAATTTTTGTAGATCCTTTTTGAGATTGGCATTAGTGGGATAAATGTGAATGATTTTCTGTGGATAACCTTGATAGGATGTCTGTCTATGTTCTTTGTAACATCTTTAGAATGCTGTGGAATGGCTGATGGCTTAGTGCAGTTTGTCAGAGTTGTACACATTTATGAACTAGTGGTGCATGGAGAGGGAGCTGATATGGCCAGATCTTACCACTTTATGGAAGCAAAGCTTTGGTAGGTGAGTGGTAGTGTGGATAAGTGGAGGAGAGAATCTGGTGTTACCATTTTTAAAGTAAGACGAGGACTTCATGTCCAAATAACTTTATTTGTTTTTGTATTTTGACCACGTGTGCTTCTGAAATACATGTTTCTGTGTGACTACCTTAGACAGCCATACGGGGAATGCATAGCTGAGGCTTACACTCCTAATATTAATGGTTGTATTTAAAAATATTTATGTTTCTCTAAATTGCTTAAGACAAATGCTGGGATGGTTTCCTGAGAAAGCACAACAATTATTTCCTTCCTTACCATCCTTCAGCCTGAGCTTGTGTTTTGTCTCTTAATGATGCTTTTGTCAGTCAATTAAAAAGAAACTAATCTTCCTTTCTTCCATTGAAAACAATTATGCTTTACGAGGACTCACAAACTCATGATATGGGCATAATATACACTTATCTCAAAATATGAAAAAGTTTCCACTGCCACTTATGGAGACATTTTTAGTTTCATATGGCAAGTTAAGCATGGTGCAACCTGACATTTTTTTGTTCACAAGAACTTTTGCCATTTCCAGCAGATGGCTTTGCTATGTAACCCTGTATATAAAGTGTAGAATAGTTCTACCAACAGTATGCTAAGTATCTTGTTTTTTAAACATTATTATATTATATTGCAGCAAGAAAACACTCGAAAATCATTAAGCATAGCATATACAGGGTGAGGCAGTGAAACGGCACGATTTCGACAGTGGTTGTCGGGCGCGGAGGGTGGTTGCGAGAGTGGGGGAAGTGACCTTGGGCGTCTAGAGTGGTGGAAGTTTCAGTAGCCATGGAGCGTTGGTCGAGTGCGCAATGTGCATATGCCGTAAAGGCATATTACAAAAACGCGGATAGTGTGGTTGGTGCTCAACGCGCCTTTCGTCGTGAATTCAACCTGCCGCCACGGGCTCCCGTGCCATCAAGGAAAGCCATTCTCCTTTGGGTTAAAACCTTTGAAGCTACTGCTAGCACAACAAAGAAAAGAGGCGGCAGCACAAAAACAATCCGGACACCCGAGAACATTAATCGTGTGCGCGAAGCGTTGGGATGAAGTCCGCGAAAATCCGCGAGACGGCACAGCGCAGAACTTGGTCTCAGCAATCGATCAGTAAGACGGATTTTGAAGAGTGACCTTCACTATCATCCATACAAAAGTCTTCCAGGAAAATCCACCAAGAACAAAAGAAGACCTGAAGGAGCGAATTCGACAGGAAATTAACAACATTCCAGTACAGATGCTACGAAACGTCATGGGACAATTTCATCTCAGGCTTAGACAATGTGTGCAAAACCAAGGACGACACCTCACTGACACCATATTTAAAAAATGATTGTTTTTAAGTTAAATCTTTAATTTCCACTCTTGTACTTGAGATCCATGTTCAACTATTATGATTTTACTTGTAAATAAATCTTTGGTGGTTTTACAAAATCGTGCCGTTTCACTGCCTCACCCTGTAGTAAATCATGTGTATTGTGACTTACGGTTTTGATAGTTTATGTAACCTGCTTGAAGAGATTTATTGAAGACTTTGTGGCCCCAGAAGAGGTGCAATTACTTCCATCATGCAATTTAATGTTGCTCCATCAGTTAGATTGAATTGACACCTAAAAATCAATGTATTTTGCTCATACTGTGTTTTTTTGCTCATCTTGTAAAATATTTTTGGGAGAACTAAGGTATGATTTCCTGGAGATGATGGCATGTATAAGCTGTCTCCCTATGAAACAACAGCTATGATAGTAAATATTTGGGAATTTTTGTCATATTTATGTTTACAATGCAAGGAGATCTTAGAGTATGCTTATGTTTCTAAATACAAGGAGATCTTAGAGCATATTGTGACTTACCAACTAACACTGTTTCTTGAAGCAAAGAAGTCTATTAGTTGCATCCATCGTGGCTTAGGAGATATCATACTACTATTGATAAACCATGAGAGAGCAAACAATATAACCAGTAGGTAATGTCCTTGGATACATACATGAATAGAGCTTCTGAGGATGATTAATATCTGTTTACAGTTCTTTCTTCATAAAAATTTCCATAGCTATTAGATTTCTCACATAATATCTGACTATTTGAGCAAGAGCACAAAGTCTTTTGAATGTCTGTTTCAGATGAAATCATGTTTTCAATGGCAGTTAATAATGTTTCACCAAAAGTGCAAAGCCCTGTTGAGTAAAATGTTTAATATTTACACTTTTCAGATAGTTTTGTCATCTTATAATAGATCTCCATCCTAATAACCACAGCTCATGAGCTGATGATTGACACATTGGAGGAATGGGCCAAGCAGTGTGCTTTCAAGTTCTCATCAGAGAAAAATGCAAACCATTCTATGGAATTTTCAGTACATTTGAACTGTGGATGAAGATTGCTACTCTCTTTGTTTAAAATACAGTGAGGTATTTGACCATATTTCTTGATGAAAGATCAATGTCATTACAACACACGAGGCATTTCGGAGCTAAAGACCACAGTGCACTCAACTTCTTGATTAGTCTCAGCTACAAACCATGGACAGTAACTGAGTGTACGTGATAATATTCTTCAAAACTTAAGCTTATTCATTATGGATATTTTAGAACCTGTGACTGTTAATTGAATGTAGATACATAAAACTGTAACCAGTCCTTTTCTTTTAATAGTTATTTGTTATTCCATGAACCGATTTTCGAACCTTTTCAGATTCATCATCAGATGGTTTTCTGGAAGTTATATCACCATTACTATCAGAATTCTAGGTTCTGGCTCTGTGACAAAAAGATGGAACATGCTTTCATGTATCACCATGAGGATTGTTTCTCTGTCAATATGGATGCAAAATTTTGGTTTTATACTTACTGTGACTCACAGTATGACCGGCTTTTTTCTGTTTGTGTCCATCTGTCTGCTTCCATTTTGATGGTCAGTCAGTACATCACTTCACAAACTTTTTCACAATATGTACACATTTACTCTGTGATAGCGAAACTTTGCCATCATCCAGCATGTGCTATACAACTGTTGTTTGTTACAAAGATTTTGACATATGGATATGACATAGGCCTACTTTACTCAGAGACGTGTTTGTTTTGTTTGTGTGTACTTAAGTCAATAAATGGGCAAAGACTTTAATTAGACTTGCATTAACAAAATAAAATAAATAAATGAATGAATCAATACAAGAACAAATTTCAAGTAATCTGATGTCATATTTCTATTTGTATGTTAATGTATAATCCATTCAGTTTATGAGCAAATACTTTAATGAAGATTGGCTTTAACATGAATGCCCAAGAATAAAACAATACAGAGTTATAGTATTTGCAATGAGATCCAGCTGTTTGCATGACCATGAACTTTATATTTAAATTTAAAACAATAACATAACTTCAGATGAACTGCTGACTTATTTCTGTTCTTACATTAACATGATCTGGAATATTAGTAAGGGTAGAGTCTATTTATTTTAGCTAAAGATAATATGTATAAAAGTTATACTATTTAATGAACTGCAGCTGTTTATATGACCATGACCTTTAAATTTAAAACAAGAACAAAATTTCAAATGAACTGCTGACTTATTTCTGTTCCTGCATTAATATGATCTGGAATAGTAGTAAAGGTAGATTCTGTTTATTTCAGCTACAGGTAATATGTATACAAGTGCTGATGTTATGTTAACAGTAGAGGGCTTCACCATTTAGAAATATAATACAGGTTTTATTCTGTGGTAGGATATTTGCATTGACACCAGTGTAGTTGGGCTGTAAAGAGAAGGGGTAGGGGGGTTGGGGGGGGGGGGGAGGAAGGAGGGCTTATGGGATGGGGTTTTGAGGCAGTATAGGGATGGTTGATTGATTACTTGTTTTGAACTAGTAAGCCTTTGAAGTACTGAAGGAAAAATTTTTTTCTTAGTTCAGTTTGGTCATTGAGTAAGTTGTCAGCTGCTATATGCGTATTGATAAAGATTTCAATTTCTTCAAGAAGGTCAAGTATCATGCCTTTTGTTGGAAAAATGGAGTATTTGCAGGTTTTGCTCTACGTTGTTTGTAAAATGATTGTGTTGGGCAAGATGTTGAGGCAAAGCTGGATATGTTCAGGTTGTAAAGACAGAGTGCTTCAGTGTGTACTTTAAATCTTGTTGTGAAGCTTCTACATTTGTCCATTGTAGAAGCTTGGACATGAGCTGCCAATGAGTTTGTATACATATGACTTTTGATACTGTTCTATAGTGGTTTTGATACTGTGCATGATTTTATTTTGTATTTTGTTGTAGGTGAAGAAGCTTATTTTTATGTTGTATGTCTTGAAGAGGTTGGCAATTTGGTGAGAAATCTTCCCTAGGAAAGGCAGGCTTATAAATGTGTCTACTTGTTTGTGGGTGGTTGTTGAGCAGTTGATTGATTTAATTTCGTTGTATGGATTAGTTAATCTATTATACCAAGATTGTACTCATTGTTGGAAGCAATTGATTTTATAATTTCCATTTCTTTTTGTCTTCCACTTGTGTCCATTGGGATTTTAAGCCTGCGATTAACCATTGTTCTGAAGAATGCTTTTTCATGTTGGCCTGGATGGCAAGATGAGTTATTTATGGTAATATTGGTGGTTGTTGCCTTCCTGTAAATTTGAAATTTATGCTTTTGATTTTTGTTTGAGATAATTAAATTAAGGTAGTTAATGCCATATGGTGGTTCATATTCCACAGTGAATTGAATTTTGTGGTGTAATTTATTAAGTTCTTTGGCTAGATTTTCTATTTCTTTTGTTGTTCCATTGAACAGAATGAGAGTGTCATCAACATATTCAATTCAATTCAATTTATTAGCGTACATCATCGAAATGACATAGGACTTGTCAATAAACATTACAATTTAAAATACATATACATGAAAATTTGTAATTGAATTTACTTGTCACTTAGACATTACAATTTTAATAGAACTTTTAGAACATTAACATAAAAATATACAAGTAGGATAACAACGTAAAAAAAAAAAAAAAAAAAAGTTGGTGATTCTCACATCAAAGATTATTTACATTCTTACATTAACACTGTTTCACACTTTCATAGAAACAGCAAGTATTTAAATGTGAGCAATTACACATATTTATTATATCAGGGAAATATTAACTGCGCTTTTATTGTCAACGATTCATAAACTCTTCAATACTGTAAAAACTATTGCTCAATAACATGTTTTTTAATTCTCTTTTAAATATGTACAGTTTTGGTATTATTTTTAGTTCTTTGGGGAGAGCACTGTAGAGGATTTTGGGTTGGTATAGTACACTTTTGTGATACATAGCTGTTTTATGAATTTCTCTGTGGAAATCATTCCTATTCCTTGTTTCGTAGTTGTGAAATTCTCTGTTTAATGTAGAAAATTCCTCGTGTTCTTTTAAGAAACATATGCTTTCATATACACTCCTGGAAATGGAAAAAAGAACACATTGACACCGGTGTGTCAGACCCACCATACTTGCTCCGGACACTGCGAGAGGGCTGTACAAGCAATGATCACACGCACGGCGCAGCGGACACACCAGGAACCGCGGTGTTGCCCACCTAGCTGCGCAGCATTTGTGCACCGCCGCCGTCAGTGTCAGCCAGTTTGCCGTGGCATACGGAGCTCCATCGCAGTCTTTAACACTGGTAGCATGCCGCGACAGCGTGGACGTGAACCGTATGTGCAGTTGACAGACTTTGAGCGAGGGCGTATAGTGGGCATGCGGGAGGCCGGGTGGATGTACCGCCGAATTGCTCAACACGTGGGGCGTGAGGTCTCCACAGTACATCGATGTTGTCGCCAGTGGTTGGCGGAAGGTGCACGTGCCCGTCGACCTGGGACCGGACCGCAGCGATGCACGGATGCACGCCAAGACCGTAGGATCCTACGCAGTGCCGTAGGGGACCGCACCGCCACTTCCCAGCAAATTAGGGACACTGTTGCTCCTGGGGTATCGGCAAGGACCATTCGCAACCGTCTCCAGGAAGCTGGGCTACGGTCCCGCACACCGTTAGGCCATCTTCCGCTCACGCCCCAACATCGTGCAGCCCGCCTCCAGTGGTGTCGCGACAGGCGTGAATGGAGGGACGAATGGAGATGTGTCGTCTTCAGCGATGAGAGTCGCTTCTGCCTTGGTGCCAATGGTGGTCGTATGCGTGTTTGGCGCCGTGCAGGTGAGCGCCACAATCAGGACTGCATACGACCGAGGCACACAGGGCCAACACCTGGCATCATGGTGTGGGGAGCGATCTCCTACACTGGCCGTACACCACTGGTGATCGTCGAGGGGACACTGAATAGTGCACGGTACATCCAAACCGTCATCGAACCCATCGTTCTACCATTCCTAGACCGGCAAGGGAACTTGCTGTTCCAACAGGACAATGCACGTCCGCATGTATCCCGTGCCACCCAACGTGCTCTAGAAGGTGTAAGTCAACTACCCTGGCCAGCAAGATCTCCGGATCTGTCCCCCATTGAGCATGTTTGGGACTGGATAAAGTGTCGTCTCACGCGGTCTGCACGTCCAGCACGAACGCTGGTCCAACTGAGGTGCCAGGTGGAAATGGCATGGCAAGCCGTTCCACAGGACTACATCCAGCATCTCTACGATCGTCTCCATGGGAGAATAGCAGCCTGCATTGCTGCGAAAGGTGGATATACACTGTACTAGTGCCGACATTGTACATGCTCTGTTGCCTGTGTCTATGTGCCTGTGGTTCTGTCAGTGTGATCATGTGATGTATCTGACCCCAGGAATGTGTCAATAAAGTTTCCCCTTCCTGGGACAATGAATTCACGGTGTTCTTATTTCAATTTCCAGGAGTGTATGTATAAAGATGGTAGTGTCATGATTTTTAATTCTTTGAAAGCTTGCCTACAAGAGTCTCTATATCCTATACCTTTTATTATTCTGACTGCCTTCTTTTGTAGTCTAAATGAGTGTTTTGTTAGACTGATGTTCCCCCAAAACTGTATGCTGTATCTTAATAAACTGTGCATGAATGAGAAATAAACACATAACACTGTTTTAATATTACATGAGCTTTTAAGCATTCTAAGTATATAACATGTTTGACTTAATTTTTTGTTCAATGATATTACATGCTTTTCCCATCTTAAGTGTTCATCAAACCATACTCCCAAGAATTTAGTGTATGATGCTTGTTCAATCTTACACTTACCCAGTTCTACTGTAAGGTTAGTTTTTATTTTATTTGTAATATGTCTGAAGTTGATCCACGTTGTTTTTTTGGCATTCACAATGAGTCTGTTTTCATTAAATCATCTGTCTGCTTCGTCTGTTGCTAATGTGACTTTTTCCTGTAAGTCAGCTTCACTATTTGCTTTAACAAACAAACTTGTAACATCAGCAAACAGTACTGCCTCTGCTTCAGATAGTTGACTTGGTAGGTCATTGATAAATATTAAAAACAGTAATGGCCCTAATGCAGATCCCTGGGGTACTCCATACAAAACTCTCTCGAATCTTGATGATAGCATTTGTAATAAAGCAGTTTATATTTCATTTGGGTTTTGGATCTAAAAAAGTTGTTTTTAAGGTTGTTAATATATGTGTCAGTTAGCAAGCGTGCAAGACTGCTACCCATTGCCAATCCATCTTCCTGAATGTAAAACTTATTGAACAGAAAGTAGTTGTGTGATAATGTAAGCTCCAGGATCTCTACGAATTCGTAGATTTCAGCTGTACCCATTATTACATGTCTGAGTAAGTTATTTCCTATTATGCCGATTGTTTCCTGACAGGTATGTTTGTATATAAGTTGACTATGTCAAGAGATGCAAATCTAGCTGTAGCTGGGATGGGGATTTCTATTATTCTACTGATGGGCTCATAACTGTTTCACATGGAGAAGTTATTTTCAAATACATATGACTTGCAGGTAATGTCATTAAGTTTCCTGGTGATTTTATAGCTAACTATTGATGGAGTTCACAATGGAATGTATCGGACATTCTGCCTTATGGATCTTAGGTTGTGAAGTAAATTTTGGTGCTGATAGGTTTGTCACTGTGCAATGCTTTGCTTCTGTTGGTGTCAAGAAGGGCAATTTTTAAGTAACTTTCTAATTTTATCTTGGAATTTAGGAGTAGGTTCATATACTATTTCTTTTATGTTATTATTTCTGAAGAATTCATAAGTTTTGTTAATATAATCTGATTCATATATGACAACAGCTGTCCCACATTTGTCTGCTCTGACAGTGAGGGCATTCTCGGTTTAAAGATAAGTCATCAGATCACTTGAAGTTTGTTCTTGAATTAATTAATTAATTAATTAATTTTATTTTAAGCTCTCATGTTATGACAATCTAATTAAAGTATTTGTCCATATGTTGAGTGTAATACATGCTAACAAAAACAAACACATCTCTGAGCAAAGTAGGCCTATGTCAAATCTATACGTCAAGATCTTTGTAACAAGCAACAGTTGTATAGCACATGCTGGATGCTGCCAAAGTTTCACTATCACAGTGTAAATGTATACAGATTGTGAAAAAGAGTGTGAAGTGATGTACCAACTGGCCATCAAGATCGAAGCAGACAGATGGATACTAATAGGAAAAAGCTGCCCATACTGTCATTGCATCCATATCGACAGATAAACAATACTCATGGCGATATATTAAAGCATGTTCCATCTTTTTGTTACAGAGTCAGCACCCAGCATTATGCTAGTGATAGTGATGTAACTTCCAAAAAACCATCTGAAGATGAACCTGAAAAGGTTCAAAGACTGGTCATGGAATAATAGATAACTATTAAAAAAAGTGACTGGTTGCAGTTTTATGTATCTACAGTGTTAAAAGCTTTATGCAACCCCTGCTGGATTATGGATTCTCTGTAAATGATTCACATCAGCAGTTATATTTATTCATTATTAACACTATTTACCATGAGGGGACCAGGCCAGCAGGCAGAGTTTTAGGACTAATCCTCCTAACTTTTGTACTGCCATCAAGCTGATCTTATTATGCTATGCCAAGCATAAAGCATCCTTTCACTTATCCTGTCACCAATATTCTATACAGTGCTCACCCTTCTATGAAGTGACCTTTTGTGAGTCACCTTTTATCTGATTAAAAGTATCCAGACACCTGTTGTAATGTGGAATTGACCACTATACACTGTGAGAGGGAGACTCATATATATATAAAAAGGAGGCAAGGAGTATTGTATTTTAAGTAGAGAAAAGTAAAGGCAGAGTGGATTGGTCAGGAGAGCTCAGTGACTTTTAATGTGGACTAGTCATAACACATCACCCGAATAACAAATCAAAAAGGGACATTTCAACCCTTCTAAAAGTGCCCAAGTCAACAGTCCGTGATGTGACGGTGAACAACCAAAGCTAAATCAAGACCAAGCATACGTCACCTAATGATGGACAAGGAGAGCGGTTGTAAAACATTACATGAAATTAACAGAAATAATCATTTATGAGTTCTGAAGCACTACCATTAGTTCATCTAGCGCAATGACTGTGCATAAGGAATTAGAAAAAGTGGGTGTGATGATCAAGAAGCTCTTCATAAGCGACACATTTCTCTTGTTGAACAAGTGCTAATGACACTTGAAGTGGTGTAAAGAGCAATCACACTAGATAGTGGATGACTGGAAAAGAGTAATTTGGAATGACAAGTGACGCTGCAATCTGTGAAAATTCGATGGAGGGGTTGGGTCTCGACGAATGCCTGGAGAAAGTTACCTGGTGTTAAGTGTAGTACCAACAGTGAAGTATGGAGGAGATGGTGTTATGGTATAGGGGTGTTTTTCATGGTTAGGGTATGATCCTTTTATTGTACTTGAAAAAGGAGGAAGGACAATTAGTGTTTAATGTCCCGTCGACTACCCAAGTTCTGACCTGAGCTCAATTGAGAAGCTTTGGGATGAGTTAAAACATTGACTTTTCGCCAGACCACAGTGTCCAACATCACTGCCTTTCTTGGTTTCAGCTCTTGAGAAAGAATAGGCTGCCATTCCTCCACAGAAATTCAGACTCCCCATTCAAAGTGTCCCAAGACCCAAAGCATTGTAAAGGTGAAGGATGGACACACCCCGTTTAGTGTACATTAATAGGGATCCAGATACTTTTCATCTGATAGTGTATATGAGCAATGAGGCCAACAGTGCTCTGTGTGACCAGTCACCTAGTGGCATCAGTTGCAGATGAAATTCATACTCATAAGTGAAAATGGGACTTAACGCCACCTTGGTTGCTAAGGAGCCAAGAATTGTATCACAGCTACTAGAGTGCTGGAATAAAAATTTTCCAAAATTAATTTTTTAAGTTTTTTTTCATCCAGATTTTAAGTGTTGACTGTAGTTATGTCAGTGTATACATACCAAGTGAAGTGCCACATTGATTAAGATAGTGGACTGAAATTCAGGAATGTGATCATTCAAACTTCATCCAGCCATCCAGATTCAGGTTTTACATAATTTCCATAAATTGCTTATGATAAATGTTGAGATGGTTCCTATGAAAATGTAACATGGATTATTTTCATCTCCATTCTTTCTAAATCGGAGTATGTGCTCCATCTCTAATGACTGTGTCACTAGTGGGATGTTAAACCTTAAACTTCTGTTTCTTTTTTCATATACACTTAAGTTTTAAATAGGGGCTAGCCAGCTGTATTTAGTGAATCTACCCCCAAAAATTAGCAAGCAAATGAATTTACGGCATATATTGCTGAGCTGTCTTTGATCTTGATGGGACCAAAACAGGTGGTACAGCAGCACTCCAAGAAATACTTCACGTGTTCCTATTTCCTGACTGCTCTTCAGGCTAGTCAGCACTTTTACTCCATACAACAGGAAATCCATAACATTCGAGAGTGCTGTATTTGTTTACAAAAGCAGAGGAAGGAGGCATCATTCTGCATAGTGCAAAGACACATGGGAATTCAGGGAAATGAAACAAAAATGGCAAAACATTTTGCATTTGTTGTGCAAATCATTACCACACTGCTAGTGCACAATGTGAGGAACAAAAATTGGAAGTGAGGGATAATATGTTCTGGGCATTGAAATCAACCATATTGCCATGACAACTTTTTCCAGCCATTGAGATGATACGAAGTGCATCAAGATTGAGTACTGTCCCTTGATGCATGCATTCTTTCTCCAGCAGGAAGAGAACCAGTGAATGGTGCTTATATAGTATGAATATCATTACACAGTTTGTATAAGAATTCCCTTATACTTTGGGTTAGACTACTTGAAACATGCCAAAAATATTATACGAGGGTCACTCCAAAAGAAATGCACACTATTTTTTTAAAAATACATCTTTTATTCTACATGTTTGAAAGCTTTACAGTGTGTAGAGACATCCTTTAGGAACAATATTTTCATTTCTCCAGATAATTTCCATCCCTCTCAACTGCCTTACACCATCTAGGAACCAGCGCCTGTATACCCGCACGGTAAAATTCTGGACCAACCTGTTGGAACCACTATTTGGCAGTGTGCACAAGCATGATGCCACTCCATTGATTGCCTCTTCATCTCTGGTGAAAAATGATGGAGCCATGTTTCATCACCTGTCACAATTCTTCCAAGAAATTCATCTCCACCATTCTCGTACTGTTCCAAAAGTTTGCTGCATACCGTTTTTCTTGTTTCTTTGTGACCCACTGTCAACATCCTGGGAACCCAACTGGCACTAACCATTTTTAATGCCAACACTTTCAGTATTCTGCAAACACTTCCTTACCCTATCCCAACGTAGTGTACCAATTCGTTCACTGTGATGCGCCTGTCAGTAGTCACCAATTCGTTAACTCTCTCCACATTGTCTGGAGTGTGTGCAGTACGAGGCCTGCCGCTGCGAGGACAATCCTCAATATTGCCGTGCCTGCTTTCATCACGTAACCTGCTTGCCCAACGACTAACTGTACTGCGATCGACAGCAGCATCTCCATACGCCTTTTTCAACCTCTTGTGGATGTTTCCCACTGTCTCGTTTTCACAGCACAGAAATTCAATGACAGCACGTTGCTTCTGGCGAATGGCAAGTGTAGCAGCCATCTTGAAGACATGCTGTGACGGCGCCACTCACGGGAACAGCTTGAACTAAGGTTGAAAACAAGCGGGAAGGATGTATCTACGCACTGAAAAACTTTCACACATGCACAATGAAAACTGTATTTTTACAAAAATAGTGTGCATTTCTTTTGGAGTATCTCTCTAGTCTGTGACTGAGTGAGGTGGCGCAGTGGTTAGCACACTGGACTCACATTCGGGAGGACGATGGTTCAAACCCATTTTTGGCCATCCTGATTTAGGTTTTCCGTGATTTCCCTAAATCGTTTCAGGCAAATGCTGGGATGGTTCCTGTGAAAGGGCACAGCTGATTTCCTTCCCCAACCTTCCCTAATCTGAGCATGTGCTCCATCTCTAATGACCTCATTGCTGATGGGATGTTAAACCCTAATCTCCTCCTCCTCTAGTCAGTGGGTAATCTGGCCATCGCTACCTTGTCTTCTGCATTGGTACAAAAGCAGATTTCAGGAGCCACATCAAACTCAGGGTATTATCCCAGTGGAGATGTAATAATATATCTGCACTGAAATGTTGCGCTGTGGGCCAATAATGGATGTCATACCTCAAGAGGAACAGTGCTTATCGCTGTAGGCATAAGGCACGCGTGGTTGGAATATTAGCATGTGTGCTGAACAGTGCTAAAAGAGTCTTATGATCAGTTAACAGGATAAATTGCTGTCCATACATGTGATGGTGAAATTTATTCAGTACAAAAATGGTAGCTAATGCTTCCTTTTCAGCCTGACTGATTTCATTGTGCCTGTTAACAACTTGGAAACAAATGCATTTGGATGCTCAACTTCATCAACATTGTGAGAAAGAATGGACTTCAAGAATGGACTTCAAGCCATAGTCACATGCATCTGCTGTGTGGAAATGTGCACAGAATCAGCTAAGTGAAAAATCAGTGCTATACACTCATTTATTTATATATAAAAGCAGACTTCAGAATTTTCCTTTGGAGACTGCATGTACAAGATTTGTGTGTGTCAGTTTGAAGTTCTAGACAGCAAACACAAGAGCATAAGTGAAAGGAAGGGGGAAGGACCAGAGAGAGAGAGAGAGAGAGAGAGAGAGAGAGAGAGAGAGTGAGTTAGTGAGTGAATTAGTGAGTTAGTTAGTCAGTTAGTCAGTCAGTCAGTCAGTCAGTCAGTCAGTCAGTCACTGCCAGAAAAAAAAAAATGCTCCAGCCTCAAGGACTGTGTTCAGTGGCTTCAGGCTATAATATGTGCATACTGATGGGTTGTGGTATTAATGATTCATCACAGTCATCTGATATCAGACGGTGTTCAGGCGGCCTGCCTGTGCAGTCTCTGTACTGACTCTGCAGGCAGTGTCTGTGCCGAGTTAGAGGTGAACATAGTTTGCAGCATTCATTGTAAGGTACAATGATGCCCCACTGATGAGCACATACTCGTGTTGAAAGTTTTGGCCGTTTGAACAGGATTATATTGCAGGTTTGCAGGAAGCTGGATGGACGAATCAGCAAATTACTACACATTCAGGGCACTGCTTTCAGCAGTGGTCTTTGGAGCATTCCCACACCTGTGGACTAGGTTCTGGACATAGGCATAATATGGATGCAGATCAAGATCGACACATTGTCGAGCAGCGGTAGCCAACCAAATATCATACAGGAACAAAATCTGGGCCTAGGTTGCACCTGCTGTGTTGTTAGGTATTATTGGGAGTCATTTGCTTGCAGCAGGATTAAGATCGTGGTGCTTCTGGCCCAGCTACCACTGACATCATGACAACGCCAAGTGTGGCTACTTTGCTGTTGTGGAAGAGTTGATTGGAGAGTGGAAAGGCAGTCTCTTGTATTCAGTGATGAGAGTAGGTTCTGCCTGAATGTGAATGATGGGTGAAACATTTATGGCATGTACTTTATGAGCTACCTATTCCAGAATGCACTTGCCCACATTACACACATCCCATTCCAGGATTCATGCAATGGGGGAGCATTAATTACAACTCATGGTCACATTTGTTTTTCTGCAGGGTACAGTAACCATTGACTGCTACATTACACAGGCTGTTATCCCCATGATGTTCTTTTTTAGCAGGACAGTGCACATCCACGTATGGCTCTGTGACACAGTAGAACGACTGTCCTGACCTGTAAAATCACCAGATCTCTCACCAGTTAGAAACATATGAGACATAGTGAAGAAGGAACTTCATTGTGTTCACTAGATTACACATGATGAAGTAGGAACTAACTCCTTTTGTAGAACTGGCAAGAGCCATTGCTGAATTGCAGCAAAAAACACAAGATGCTTGGGACAGTCTGGATGCCATTTGACACCTTTTTGAGTGGTTGCATGTGAAAATACATGTCTCCGTTGTCACAAGAAGGGGTGCACTGTGTATCAGCGTGATTGTTTGGGCACCCTTTACTGGGACATGTGCTTCATTTGGCCTGAATTTGTCATCATATAATCCTACAGTGATCAATTCAATAAAGTGACCTTGCCCTTGAGGGTGCTGAGTTTTTTTTTTTTTTTATTTTCCCTCAGTACAGTAAACTGTGGACCGTAAATATTGGCAGTTGGCAGTGCTATGTCACTGGAGTATGCTTGCAACCACTTTTGTGCCTGTTAATGAGGAAGTGCTGCTGATTGTGTAGACTGTATGATGTGGTTGATGTCCATAGCAATCAATATCTTGTATTCTTGGTATGGTATGTGTACTTGAGGTATAATCTGGACAGTGAAAGACAAGTCCTGACAGTTAAAATGGGTTTGGTACAGCTACCTAGCATGTCTGGCACAACCAATCACATAACATTATTTTGTGTACGCTTCTGTGGGAGTCTCTCAATGGAGCTGCAGCTCTATAAATGACTTTGATACCACCAGCAGTCTTTTTTCGGTACACACTTGAAAACTGACCACACCATTCTCAGCTGTCATGGCTCTTCTTTCGCTATAAGAAATATAGTGGTTTCTCAACCTATTAGTGTTAATGATACTCTTTTTTCCCTTAAACCGCATTGACAAAATACTGTCCATCTCCTATAAATCACTACTGGTAATTCATTTGGTGAGGGTGATTAAAGATGTTTCCTCAATAACAGTGCTACTTCTTCAGGTCACAAAGTGATACCAACATGGCTATTTGCCTATTTTGGTGTTGTTGAAATCTTCGGCTTCTTCAATGTTGACCAATCTAAAACATAGTAAAATACATTTCTCATCCAGCACTCATATGCTGTACAGTTTACTATGTCAAATTGCTGTGGCTAATTTCTGTTATGATACAGGTCTCATAATTCAGAACTGTCTCCTCATTGCTTCTGACATTCCATGGCATCACACCTATCAGTATGTTACCTGGAATGTGGCACATGAATAAAATACACTGTTCGACATGGGTTCTATTTCTGATATTGAAGTATGTGCTTCTAGACCATTTTACCGTGGGAAATTCAAATATGTAAACAAAATATCGTTGTCAGGGGTACTTTTTATGTAATAAGTATGTATATGTATATTCACAATTCATGGTAAACACAGAGACGTTATAGAGAAATACGGTTATGTTGTCGCATCCAGTAGTGATAGAACGTGATAATTTCTTGTGCAACAGCAGGTGGGAAGATTCAGACATCATTAGGTTACCGCTGCCACACCTATACACCTATGTCATTAAGACCTCCTGAAACATCTCATTAACTCGAACGGCGACAGCCGGTCGCTGCCTCGGCAGTAAAGCTTCACGCCTCCTAGGGGCAGTTGCATCGAGTTTACAACAGAGGTGTTAGCCGCAATTTGTGTCAGTCTTAACAAGTGGGTGTTTTGGCTGACAAGTGACATATTTCTGAGCACGGTTGAATTTTTTAGTCCCTGTGTGTAAACTGATTGAGCCTGGTGCTGAAGGTAAAACGACTGCTTGTTTTTACACATCAGCGTTCCTCCAGTTCCCTACTATTAATTTAATACAGGTGTATTACCAAAGTGGTATTTTTAAATTTGCAGAAATGCCACGTCATCGTGGATGTCGATATAAGCCGGAAAACTTCTGCTACATCTGTGGGAAGTTCACTTTTGCCAGAAACAGGAAGAAAATTTCTTCAGTCATAAAGAAAGCATACAAACATTACTTTGGAGTAGAGGTAGGAGACCAACATAAAGAATGGGCACCACATTTCTGTTGTGCTACATGTTACTGCAAAGTAATTCAGTGGTGGAAAGGTAAAGAGAATGTGGTGTTGTTTGCTGTTCCCATGGTGTGGAGGGAGCCTAAGGACCATGTTACTGATTGTTATTTCTGTCTAACAAAAATTCAGGGTTTTACAAGCAAAAAGTCGAAGAGGCACATTGTTTACCCAGATCTGCCTTCAGCGAGAATGCCACTTCAGCATTCCGACAACCTTCCAGTACCTTCAAGAGCTCGAGGTCAAATTCTGAGTGACAGTGAAATAAGTAGTACTGAAGAAATCACAGATGATGATTCTTTACATCACTGCACAAGTGAGTCATCGCCACATTTGTTAACACAGGCAGATTTAAATGATTTAGTACGTGATCTAGGACTAAGTAAACAAAAGGCGCAGCTGCTTGGTTCAAGATTACAAGAGTATAATCTACTGCACCAAAGTACTAAAATCAGTGTGTTCAGGCACAGAGACCATGCGTTTATTTCTTATTTTTCAACTGACGAAGCACTGACATTTTGCAATGACGTTGCTGGCCTGATGAAAGTGCTGAACTTCACGTATATTTCACTGGAGTGGAGACTTTTCATAGATGCATCGAAAACAAGTCTGAAGGGTGTTTTGCTCCATAACGGAAATAAAATACCCTCTGTTCCAGTATCTTACGCTAGTCTGACAAAAGAGAATTACGAATTCGTACAAAGGATGCTAAATTCATTAAAGTACAATGAACACAAATGGAAAATATGTGCAGATTTCAAGGTAATTCCTATGGAACTGGGAATGCAACAAGGCTACACAAAGTATGCCTGTTTTCTTTGCGAGTGGGATAGTCGAGACCAAAATTCTCACTACGTGAAAAAGAAATGGCCTAGGCGAAGGGGGAAAGTTGGCAAAAAGAATGTACAACGTGAAAGTCTGGTAGCTCCTGAATATATACTACTTCCACCGCTTCACATCAAACTTGGCCTGATGAAACAATTCGTGAAGGCCATGGATCCAACAGGCTGTGGGTTTGCATATCTAGCTACCAAATTACACCGTCTTTCAGCTGCAAAAATAAAGGAAGGTGTATTTGTGGACCCACAAATCAGAGAGCTGCAGAAAGGTGCAAATTTTGAAGCATGTTTGACTGATAAAGAAAAAACCGCATGGGACTGTTTCAAGATGATGTCGGAAAACTTCCTCGGAAGAAGAAGAGCTACTAACTACAAAGCAATGGTGAAGGATATGATCAAAGCATATCAGGATTTGGGGTGCAATATGTCTTTGAAAGGTACATATGATGGACTCTCATCTGGACTACTTCACAGAGAGTTGTAGTGACGTATCGGATGAACATGCGGAAAGATTCCATAAAGACATTTCTACCATAGAAAGGCACTATGAAGGGAAGTGGGTACCTTCTATGTTAGCAGATTATTGCTGGAATATCATTCGAGAGAAGAAAGATTCACAATACAAGAGAAAAAAGTGATGTGCATTATAAGGCAGTGGCTCATTGTTTGTCAATTTTCTGTAATTTCTCATGTCAAATAAATGCTTCAAAGTGTATACACAAAGGTTACTGTGTTATATGTTAGATCCAACCCTCCATTAATGTGATGAACTTATAACATCATAAAGATGTGCATTTGTTTGTCGAATTTCACCTCACGTTTGCTGCACTATATCAGAAACTGAAAAGAGAAATAAAATTGCGATTACTCATAAACTATCCCTGACAGAAAAAAACCCAAAACAGATTTCAATTCAGCACTCAAATTACAACTAGGATCACAATACTTTTTATCAGAAATAGAAAAAAAGTTTTTTTTTGTAGAACAGTGATATTCATCTTCTAAAACTTTTTCCCTTTCTGACTATCAGTACAGACAACATCCACTTAAGGTTGCTCTACAAATTTCACTTACATGGTCTCCTGTTGTTTACAGAAAATGGTTTACACATCTTTGCTCTTCACCCACAATAGTACCAGAGATATTTCCTAATTGTCCATAAATCATCTGCAAAAATAAGGGCTGCTGAAACATGTGACATGCCTTATCTACATGTGGAGATAATTAGCTGTCAGTTTTTAAAGTTCATGTCACCATAGCTAGTTATTTTCCTGACCTCTGTCAAGATATAAATTATTTCAAAATTTTCTTCAATAGCTGGTTGAGGAGTTTTTCTAATAATAAGAATTTTAGAGCATCAAATGAAACTTTTATTGTGTATATTTATCTTGAAGAATCTACATCTACATCTACATCCATACTCCGCAAGCCACCTGACGGTGTGTGGCGGAGGGTACCCTGAGTACCTCTATCGGTTCTCCCTTCTATGCCTGTCTCGTATCGTTCGTGGAAAGAAGGATTGTCAGTATGCTTCTGTGTGGGCTCTAATCTCTCTGATTTTATCCTCATGGTCTCTTCGCGAGATATACGTAGGAGGGAGCAATATACTGCTTGACTCATCGGTGAAGGTATGTTCTCGAAACTTTAACAAAAGCCCGTACCGAGCTACTGAGCGTCTCTCCCGCAGAGTCTTCCACTGGAGTTTATCTATCATCTCCGTAATGCTTTCGTGATTACTAAATGATCCTGTAACGAAGCGCGCTGCTCTCCGTTGGATCTTCTCTATCTCTTCTATCAACCCTATCTGGTATGAGGTAGAATGAGCTGTTTGTTTGCAGCAGATGGCCTAGGTTTTTTACTTTCTGGATTGTGCTGCATTCTTTAACAAATATGCTATGTTTACTTTTTGAAACGAAAATCAAACATACATAGCCCGATCATTTTCTTCATTTATTCATTCCAGACAAGCAGCAACTTCTTACAACTCAACAACAGCTCCCAAACAACTAATCACTATTTTCTACTAACAACAACCAACTGCTTTGGCTTGACACAGGCCCAGCATAATAAAGCAACTATCCATGATGATAAAATTCTTTATTAGTTTTAACACTTTCATACAGTTATGATGAAAAATTACTTCTTCACACAAAAACTTAAGTGTGCTGTAACTTTTACAGTATTGAAGATAATATCTGACACTGTTTGTCTTCTTGTACAGTTTATTTTTTATACAAAATTTCATAAAGTATTGATATTGAATAGTTGTTTTTGATGTATGCAAATTGCTACTGACATACTTAATTATTTTGATTACTACCTTTTACAGAGGCTTTCAGTGCTAAAGTTACATTATTTGTTTTAACTAACTACCTTATAAATCACCTTAAAGATTATGATCCACTGAACTATTTACAATCTCAGTAACTGGTCATGACATTATGCATTGTTTTTCCAGGACTTTCTGTTTGATAATTTTGCTTATTTTGTATAATGGTTGTATTACATGGGTGAATTATCTTCTTGGGTTTGAAATTATGGCTTTAAGAGAATGAAATTACATTTGAGTGGAAGTCCAAATAATCATAATTTTGCAAATGGAACTGTATAATTGACATCTTATTTACAGGTCATTCAGTAATTCCAAATATTATTAGATAATGAACAATAAATAAGTAAGAATAAACACAAAGGTAAATATATGCTAACACAATGTATTGAGTAATTCAGTAAAGTTTGAGTTTTTTCTACTCCTGTCTGAAATCTTAGACCATCACATCATGACAAGTTCCTTGTCAGGGCACTGTTTTAGTGTAGCAGTCACACCTGTTTACAAAAAGTGATCCACAAAACTTCTGTACAATATCACTTTACATCCACCTGTTGTAAAATGTTAATATATTCTTAGCACAAATGTGATGTGTTGCGCAGCCTCATGCTAACTTACATGTATCCCAAACTCTGAGAGATGTGAAACTTACACTTTTCTCACTTGGCATCCTGAAAGCCATGGATCAAGGCAGTCAGATAGATGCAGTATTTCTAGACTTCAAAGCATTTTACCGACAAGCAGAGATTCCCAGTTGTGGGATCGCCTTTTGGAACCCGTTTATACGGTGATGTAGGTCCCAAGTATCACACCATGCAGCCATTCAAACTGATGGGCTCTCATTCATGAGTAATTGGCTAAAAAATTTCAGAATTTCGCATGATGCCCTACAGCTTTAATAAAGGACTTTTTCTCAAACTAGTTGTGCAGTGTAATGGTTAAGGTAGAGTCCTCACGTAGAAAGAGTTGTAGGTTCCAGTCGTATCAGGTGCTGTGAAATTTTTTATTCTTAAATTGTTGTCAAAATGACTTTGATCTTTATTTTTATTTGATTAATTGCTCTAAATGTAATTGTTTTATGTATTACCTTCGATTTAATTTCTGTCATTTTATCATCCCACATTTTTGTCCATGTTAATGCATTCATTATTTCTATTCCTCATTTTGTTTGAATTTCATTTTACTTACACTCCCTTCCTTCATTTAAATCTTCATCTGCATTGTATTGTCCATAATGCAATAAGAATTCATGTTTTAAATGTTTGTGTGATGATTACCATCGAAAAAATGTCCATCTTGTAACAAAAAATACATTTTTGATGCCATACCACAGTCAATATAAATATAGTATGCCATCTTTTGTTCTTTAACTACTACATTGGCATTTTCAGATATTTAAATATTATGACAGATAAATAAACAAAAAAATTCACACGTACAAAGATTCCAAGAGGTAAAAGAAGGATATGAAGAAAATATGAGAGCAGTTGAAAAAGTTAATACAATAGTTAAAATCATATGACAGAGGAATAGAAATAAAAGAAATGTATCTAGAAACAATTAACTGATAAAAATAAACTTCAAGTTGTTTAATTAAAAAGATACAAGAAAAAATTTCAAATCACCTGCCAAGACTCAAACCCATAACCTTTCAAATTGAGGACTCTACCTTAACCATAAACCTATGCAACCACTTTGTAAAACAGTCCTTTGTTAATGCTGTAGAACATTACACAAAATTTTGGTGTCATACCTGGGACTTAAACCTACATCAGTGAGTACATGGTTTCAAAAAGTTGATCCCATCACTGGGGACTTTTCCTTGCCAGTATCACACATTTGGGCTGGTGTTACACTATCATATTTCTTTGACAAAGATTTGATCAAAGAAATGATGAAATATTGGTCAAATATGTTTGACAAAGATATTTGACGTGGCACTATAAAGGGGTATATTACACTGTCATCATATTTTTTGTCAAAGTTCAATATGGCTGACAACAACTTGTTATTATGCGCGGCAGTTGCATGTACCACAATTGCACTGTGTGTGCAGTTGGAGGAAAAGCACGGGGGAAAAAGAAATCTACCTCGGTGAAACCATGGATTTTGTGACAATACGATAAAAGCATTCAACAAAATTTGTTACATGAGCTTCTAGTGAAGGACGTCAAGTTGTACATAAATTACTTAAGAATGGATGAGCATACATTTCAGTATTTGCTCAGTGAAGTGTCTTGCCATATCACAAAGCACAATACTCACTTAAGAACTGATATATCTGCATAAGACAGGCTCACAGTAACACTATGATTTACCCGGCCGCGGTGGCCGTGCGGTTCTAGGCGCTCCAGCCCAGAGCCGCGCTGCTGCTACGGTCGCAGGTTCAAATCCTGCCTCGGGCATGGGTGTGTGTGATGTCCTTAGGTTAGTTAGGTTTAAGTAGTTCTAAGTTCTAGAGGACTGATGACCACAGTTTACTCTAGTTTACAGTACAGCACTTGAATACCACAGTGCACATTAACTAAAATAATACCTGAAATGTGTGAAAGCAATTTATAAAGCACTAAAGGACCAATATCCGAAAGTAAATAAATGTTCCATACACTTTATGTGCATTAAGAACTATTTTTATTGTAGCTCAAAGTAATAATTACATTTTCTGTCCCACAACTTTAAAATTAATAGAAATGTATAAAGCTGATGATGAGGTGCTTTACAATGTGAGACATCCTGAGTACAAAAAATAATGACTCTGAAATTTTTTTTGTAGCTTTCCAATCATCTTAATCCATTTTTGTACTCAGGGTGCCTCACATTTTAAAGCATCTCATCAGCTTCATATCTTTCTATTAATACTGTAGTTGATGGCACACGTGAATTAAACATCGCAGCCATGTTTACAAACACACTACTGGTGACAGAATGCTGCAGGTGGTAACATTTCACATTACAGTGAACAGAAAACAGGCGACTTTTATGATCAAATCTACAGTGAGGCTCTAGATTTGATCATATTTATTTGATGACAGACAACATTATCTGTCATCAAATATATATATATATATATATATATATATATATATATATATATATATATATAAAAAGAAAGATGATGAGACTTACCAAACAAAAGCGCTGGCAGGTCGATAGACACACAAACAAACACAAATATACACACAAAATTCAAGCTTTCGCAACAAACTGTTGCCTCATCAGGAAAGAGGGAAGGAGAGGGAAAGACAAAAGGATGTGGGTTTTAAGGGAGAGGGTAAGGAGTCATTCCAATCCCGGGAGCGGAAAGACTTACCTTAGGGGGAAAAAGCACGGGTATACACTCGCACACACACACATATCCATCCACACATATACAGACACAAGCAGACATATTTGAAGACAAAGAGTTTGGGCAGAGATGTCAGTCGATGTGGAAGTGCAGAGGCAAAGATGTTGTTGAATGACAGGTGAGGTATGAGTGGCGGCAACTTGAAATTAGCGGAGATTGAGGCCTGGTGGATAACGGGAAGAGAGGATATATTGAAGAGCAAGTTCCCATCTCCGGAGTTCGGATAGGTTGGTGTTAGTGGGAAGTATCCAGATAACCCGGATGGTGTAACACTGTGCCAAGATGTGCTGGCCGTGCACCAAGGCATGTTTAGCCACAGAACCCTGCCTGGAACAGTTCTGTCCTCCATCACAGCGGGACCCACCTCCTCTTCCTCAAAATGACCCTCTCCAAACCTTGCAGGAATTTCTGACTTCCAGCCTTTCCTCTCAATCCTTCTTAAAAAAACATTAATCCTACTCCCAACATCACCACTGCTGAAGCCCAGGCTATCCGTGATCTGAAGGCTGACCGGTCCATCGTCATTCTTCCGGCGGACAAGGGTTCCACGACCGTGGTACTTGATCGTCGGGAGTATGTGGCTGAGGGACTGCGTCAGCTTTCAGACAACACCACAAAGTTTGCCAAGGTAATCCCATTCCTGATGTCCAGGCGGAGCTTCAAGGAATCCTCAGAACCTTAGGCCCCCTACAAAACCTTTCACCTGACTCCATCAACCTCCTGACCCCACCGACACACCGCACCCCTACCTTCTACCGTCTTCCTAAAATTCACAAACCCAATCATCCCGGCCGCCCGCTTGTAGCTGGTTACCAAGCCCCCACAGAACGTATCTCTGCCTACGTAGATCAACACCTTCAACCCATTACATGCAGTCTCCCATCCTTCATCAAAGACACCAACCACTTTCTCGAACGCCTGGAATCCTTACCCAATCCGTTACCCCCAGAAACCATCCTTGTAACCATTGATGCCACTTCCTTATACACAAATATCCCGCACGTCCAGGGCCTCGCTGCGATGGGGCACTTCCTTTCACGCCGATCACCTGCCATCCTACCTAAAACCTCTTTCCTCATCACCTTAGCCAGGCTTCATCCTGACCCACAACTTCTTCACTTTTGAAGGCCAGACATACCAACAATTAAAGGGAACAGCCATGGGTACCAGGATGGCCCCCTCGTATGCCAACCTATTCATGGGTCGCTTAGAGGAAGCCTTCTTGGTTACCCAGGCCTGCCAACCCAAAGTTTGGTACAGATTTATTGATGACATCTTCATGATCTGGACTCACAGTGAAGAAGAACTCCAGAATTTCCTCTCCAACCTCAACTCCTTTGGTTCCATCAGATTCACCTGGTCCTACTCCAAATCCCATGCCACTTTCCTTGATGTTGACCTCCACCTGTCCAATGGCCAGCTTCACACGTCCGTCCACATCAAACCCACCAACAAGCAACAGTACCTCCATTACGACAGCTGCCACCTATTCCACATCAAACGGTCTCTTCCATACAGCCTAGGTCATCGTGGCAAATGAATCTGCTCCAGTCCGGAATCCCTGAACCATTACACCAACCACCTGACAACAGCTTTCGCATCCCGCAACTACCCTTCCGACCTGGTACAGAAGCAAATAACCAGAGCCACTTCCTCATCCTCTCAAACCCAGAACCTCCCACAGAAGAACCACAAAGGTGCCCCACTTGTGACAGGATACTTTCCGGGACTGGATCAGTCTCTGAATGTGGCTGTCCAGCAGGGATACGACTTCCTCAAATCCTGCCCTGAAATGAGATCCATCCTTCATGAAATCCTCCCCACTCCACCAAGAGTGTCATTCCGCCGTCCACCTAACCTTCGTAACCTCTTAGTTCATCCCTATGAAATCCCCAAACCACCTTCCCTACCCTCTGGCTCCTACCCTTGTAACCGCCCCCAGTGTAAAACCTGTTCCATGCACCCTCCCGCCACCACCTACTCCAGTCCTGTAACCTGGAAGGTGTACACGATCAAAGGCAGAGCCACGTGTGAAAGCACCCAGATGATCTACCAACTGACCTGCCACACTGTGACACATTCTATGTGGGAATGACAAGCAACAAACTGTCCATTCGCATGAATGTACACAGGCAGACAGTGTTTGTTGGTAATGAGGATCACCCTGTGGCTAAACATGCCTTGGTGCACAACCAGCACATCTTGGCACAGTGTTACACCATCTGGGATATCTGGATACTTCCCACTAACACCAACCTATCCGAACTCCGGAGATGGGAACTTGCTCTTCAATATATCCTCTCTTCCCGTTATCCACCAGGCCTCAATCTCCGCTAATTTCAAGTTGCCGCCACTCATACCTCACCTGTCATTCAACATCATCTTTTCCTCTGCACTTCTGCCTCGACTGAATCTCTGCCCAAACTCTTTGTCTTCAAATATGTCTACTTGTGTCTGTATATGTGTGGATGGATATGTGTGTGTGTGTGCACGAGTGTATACCCATCATTTTTTCCCCCTAAGGTAAGTCTTTCCGCTCCCGGGATTGGAATGACTCCTTACCCTCTCCCTTAAAACCCACATCCTTTCGTCTTTCCCTCTCCTTCCCTCTTTCCTGATGAGGCAACAGTTTGTTGCGAAAGCTTGAATTTTGTGTGTGTGTTTGTGTTTGTTTGTGTGTCTATCGACGTGCCAGCGCTTTCGTTTGGTAAGTCACATCATCTTTGTTTTTAGATATATTTTTTCCTACGTGGAATGTTTCCCTCTATTATATTGATATCAGTAATTTGAACCCAACAATTACGTTTTTTACAGTCCCTGTGCATTTCGAAATCTTTTCTGTAGTCTTATTTTCTCCACTACCGCCGCTATAAAATCCACCATTTCTAGTTCACAAACAGTTCCTTTCACCTTTTAAACAACCATTTCGGCTAATTCTAATAACTTTCGCTTTATTTCCATTTCCGTTTTTTCCCACATCACTGATAATTTTTATCCGCTTCCCACAGGTTTTAACATCATTTTTTCTTCGTCAGACAATTGTTAGCCTCATTTTCATAATCTGCCACCACAAAACCACTCCTTTTAATACATTACACGCAGTTTTTTCGAAATTTTCCCGAATTTCTCCATCCTTTAACGTGTTTTGGCGGCAACACAACCACCTAACCTTTCTACCAACCCGAGTCCAACATAGCCCAGCTGTAACCAACACCTTCTCGCCTTTTTTCACACCAGATCTCCAGCTACTCTCCAGTTCACCTTTATCTCCCCCCTTATATTTTTATTTTCGTTTTCATTTTACCCCCAAAGGCCTCACACTTAAAGTTCCCATCTCTGGCTGCAGCCCTTCTTTCAATCAGTCCCTATACCAGTTCCAAACTGAACAATCCATTGCCCTCACCCACCTAATCCTTCACCTACACATCAACTCAGCCAATGAACACACCCGTCAACTCCTATCCTTAATAAAAGTCCTTAATCTTTCCTCTCCCACATCCACACTGGCTGTTCAGAGCATCCTCCTACAGGCCAACCGTAAATTAGAACAGCATGCCACCCTCCACCTCAAAAAACTATCCAATCTCCTGGTTTCCCACCTCTGGAAAGGCAACTCACTCACCCTTCACAACCTTTCCAGCAAACCTCAACCTCCTCTCATTGCACACAAACCCACTCTCTCCCATCTACTCAATCTCCCACTTCCAGCTTCACTCCCTCCAAAACCTCAAAATTCCAATCAACACAATCTGGAACCACAACACCCTAATTCAGTAGTTAACCTTTCCTCCAAACCTCTCTCCCAATCCGAAACCTCTGTCCTATCCAAAGGCCTCACCTTCAGCCCCACTCCCAGATTCAACCAAACAGCCCTGGTCAAAGATTTACTGTCCTACACTCATACTCTCTGCTGGAAATATCACTTTGCCACGAAGAAAAATGATCCTAATCCTACTCCTAATGATCCAACTCCCCAAGACACCATCCAAATTGAACCCTGCCTGGAACAGTTCCGTCCTCCGTCGCAGTGGGACCCACCTCCTCTTCCTCAAAATGACCCTCTCCAAACCTTCCAGGAATTTCTGACTTCCAGCTTTGCCTCTCAATCCTTCTTAAAAAACCTTAATCCTACTCCCAACATCACCACTGCTGAAGCCCAGGCTATCCGTGATCTGAAGGCTGACCGGTCCATCATCATTCTTCCGGCGGACAAGGGTTCCACGACCGTGGTACTTGATCGTCGGGAGTATGTGGCTGAGGAACTGCGTCAGCTTTCAGACAACACCACATACAAAGTTTGCCAAGGTAACCCCATTCCCGATGTCCAGGCGGAGCTTCAAGAAATCCAGAACCTTAGGCCCCCTGCAAAACCTTTCACCTGACTCCATCAACCTCCTGACCCCACCGACACCCCGCACCCCTACCTTCTACCTTCTTCCTAAAATCCACAAACCCAATCATCCCGGCCGCCCCATTGTAGCTGGTTACCAAGCCCCCACAGAACGTATCTCTGCCTACGTAGATCAACACCTTCAACCCATTACTTGCAGTCTCCCATCCTTCATCAAAGACACCAACCACTTTCTCGAATGCCTGGAATCCTTACCCAATCTGTTACCCCCAGAAACCATCCTTGTAACCATTGATGCCACTTCCTTATACACAAATATTCCGCACGTCCAGGGCCTCGCTGCGATGGAGCATTTCCTTTCACGCCGATCACCTGCCACCCTACCTAAAACCTCTTTCCTCATCACCTTAGCCAGGCTTCATCCTGACCCACAACTTCTTCACTTTTGAAGGCCAGACATACCAACAATTAAAGGGAACAGCCATGGGTACCAGGATGGCCCCCTCGTACGCCAACCTATTCATGGGTCGCTTAGAGGAAGCCTTCTTGGTTACCCAGGCCTGCCAACCCAAAGTTTGGTACAGATTTATTGATGACATCTTCATGATCTGGACTCACAGTGAAGAAGAACTCCAGAATTTCCTCTCCAACCTCAACTCCTTTGGTTCCATCAGATTCACCTGGTCCTACTCCAAATCCCATGCCACTTTCCTTGACGTTGACCTCCACCCGTCCAATGGCCAGCTTCACACGTCCGTCCACATCAAACCCACCAACAAGCAACAGTACCTCCATTATGACAGCTGCCACCCATTCCACATCAAACGGTCCCTTCCCTACAGCCTAGGTCTTCGTGGCAAACGAATCTGCTCCAGTCCGGAATCCCTGAACCATTACACCAACCACCTGACAACAGCTTTCGCATCCCGCAACTACCCTTCCGACGTGGTACAGAAACAAATAACCAGAGCCACTTCCTCATCCCCTCAAACCCAGAACCCCCCACAGAAGAACCACAAAAGTGCCCCACTTGTGACAGGATACTTTCTGGGACTGGACCAGACTCTGAATGTGGCTGTCCAGCAGGGATACGACTTCCTCAAATCCTGCCCTGAAATGAGATCCATCCTTCATGAAATCCTCCCCACCCCACCAAGAGTGTCTTTCCACCGTCCACCTAACCTTCGTAACCTCTTAGTTCATCCCTATGAAATCCCCAAACCACCTTCCCTACCCTCTGGCTCCTATCCTTGTAACTGCCCCTGGTGTAAAACCTGTCCCATGCACCCTCCCACCACCACCTATTCCAGTCGTGTAACCTGGAAGGTGTACACGATCAAAGGCAGAGCCACATGTGAAAGCACCCACGTGATTTACCAACTGACCTGCCTACACTGTGATGCATTCTATGTGGGAATGACCAGCAACAAACTGTCCATTCGCATGAATGGACACAGGGAGACAGTGTTTGTTTCTAATGAGGATCACCCTGTGGCTAAACATGCCTTGGTGCACGGCCAGCATATCTTGGCACGGTATTACACCGTCCGGGTTATCTGGATACTTCCCACCAACACCAACCTATCCGAACTCCGGAGATGGGAACTTGCTCTTCAATATATCCTCTCTTCCCGTTACCCACCAGGCCTCAATCTCCGCTAATTTCAAGTTGCCGCCACTCACACCTCACCTGTCATTCAACATCATCTTTGCCTCTTCACTTCCGCCTCGACTGAATCTCTGCCCAAACTCTTTGTCCTTAAATATCTCTGCTTGTGTCTGTATATGTGTGGATGGATATGTGTGTGTGTGCGAGTGTATACCCGGAAGAAACCATAATATGTTGCAGAGTGGGGATGTATCCATTACCATGCACTTCACAGTGATTTGCAGAATATGAAAGTAGATGTAGATATACTTGTAACAAAGCAGTCTATGTTCAGAAGGATCCCTGGGAAACAAAAGCATCATTTATCAGCAAGCGGAGAAAATGTTGTTTTTTCTTTGCAGTCACTTTTGGCAGAATAATAATTGAATGAATTCTGGGATTATAGCACCTAAAACTCCAGGTAATAGAAAAATAAGTTTGAAAAAGTGAAATCAGTATCAAAATTGAGATGAAGAAGGAGATATTTCATAAGTGGAAATTTCACTAGCATGTAAGAAATGCTGCCAACATTGATGCAATGTAGCGAGGACAAACACAAAAAGATTCTTTAGATAAACTGATTGAGATATTCAGAACCTTTTCATGTTATACAACACTGAAGATCCAATACAAAGATAAAGTAACTAATAAGGAGACAGGTTGTTTATAGCATGTCTTTTAAAGTAAGGTACAACAAAAATTATAGAAGGTGCCACAGGAGACAAATATGGATCGGGTGAGTTTCACATGCTGTAATATAGACTTCAAACTATAAAAATCACCAGATAGGAAGAGTTGTCTTTGACAGTTATTAACATTCTTTGAGTAGATGTCATGACAGAAAGAAGAACTGCTGTGAGTAGAAACATGTTTTTTTATTGTAGTTATTTGGTTTCCATCAGTTACTGTTCATTTTGAAATAGGATGATTTCAATTTAATATGCTTTTTGTTTTCTAGTCAACTCTGAAAGTGCTGAATGTCTCTGGCAATGGTTTAAATTCCTTACTGGACTTGGCTCCTCTTCGTAAGTTGACATTTCTTTCAGCAAAGGATAACAGGTTGTTGGATGTGGGTGACATCACAAATGTTGTAAGTGGGTGGTTTATTCTTTCTTCACTTGAGCTACAGGGTAACCCTGTTTGCAAATGCCACCACTATCGTGAGAATATAATTGCAGCTGCCAATAGGATTGGTAAGTGTAGCTTTGAGGTAGCTTTTTCTTGTGTGTGTGTGTGTGTGTGTGTGTGTGTGTGTGTGTGTGTGTGTTCCAGTCTCTGATATGTAAATAATGAAATCCTACATACTGATGAAATTATTTTCCACAATTCTTGCTGTCTTATGATCAAATAGACATGATTAACTCCAAAGGACTGACATTGTTGTTTCATCAGTACCAAAATAAAAACTTTTCTTTGTTACATGAAGGTTACAGTGTCACTTGGAGAACTGATTTATTTGAATATATTTTTATTAAGATTGTCTTGAATAAGTTAAACATAATGACAAAGCTGACTGCTTTTGTTTGCTAAAAATCAGCAGAACTCTAAAAAATGCAGTAGATAAAAAAAAGATTAAATATGAAATTGAAAAGTCCTTAAATATGAAAAAAAACATTACACTGTAACATATCAGAGCCATGATGTGTACATCTCAGTCGTATAATGTGAACGGCTATTTCCAATTCCATACCATTTATTGAGCAATGGTGTATATACGCTAAAGAGCCAAAGAAACTAATACACCTCCCCAATATCGTGTAGTGCCTCCATGAGCATGCAGAAGTGCTGCAACACGACATGGCATGCACTCGACTAATGTCTGAAGTAGTGTTGGAGGGAATTGATACCATGAATCCTGCAGGACTATCTGTAAATGACTATCCGTAAATCTGTAGGAGTATGGGGGGGGGGGGGTGGAGATCTCTTTTGAACATGTTGCAAGGCATCCCAGATATGCTTAATAATGTTCATGTCTGGGGAGTTTGATGGTGGCCAGTGGAAGAGTTTAAACTCAGAAGAATGTTCCTGGAGCCAATCTGTAGCAATTCTGGATGGGTGAGGTGTCACATTGCCTGCTAGAGCTGCCCAAGTCCATTGGAATGCACAATGGACATGAATGAATGCAGGAGATCAGACAAGATGCTTATGTATGTGCCACCTGTAAGTCATATCTAGATGTACTGGGGTCCCATATCACTCCAACTGCACATGCCACACACCAATGCAGAGCTTCTGCCAGCTTGAATAGTCCCCTGCTGACATGCAGGATCCATGGATTCATGAGGTTGTCTCTATACCCATACATGTCCGCCTGCTTGATACAATATGAAGTGAGACTTGTCTGACCAGGCAACATGTTTCCAGTCATCAACAGGCCAATGTTGGTACTGACAGGCCCAAGCAACGTGTAAAACTTTGTGTCATGCAGTCATCAAGGGTACACAATTGGGCTTTTGGCTCCAAAAGCCCATATCAATGATGTTTCATTGAATGGTTCACATGCTGACACTAACTGATGGCCCAGCATTGAAATCTGTAGGAATTTTGTGGAATGGTTGCACTTCTGTCACATTGAATGATTCTCTTCAGTCGCCATTGGCCTCGTTCTTGCTGGATCTTTTTCCGGCCACAGCAATGTTGGAGATTTGGTGTTTTACCGGATTCCTGGTATCCACAGTAGGTTCTTGCAGGATATTTTTCCAGCTACAGCGATGTTGGAGATTTGGTGTTTCACTGCTTTCCTGATATTCACAGTACACTCGTGAAATGGTCGCATGAGAAAATCCTCACTTCATCACTACCTCAGAGATGCTGTGTCCCATCATATGCTGACTATAACACCATGTTCAAACTCACTTAAAACTTGATAACCTGCCATTTTAGCAGCAGTAACTGATCTAACAACTGCACCATATTGGATGGGCCCCCTCCACGCCCACACTGACGTGGTGACCAAGCCAAAAGCTCTACTGTCACCTCCGTATAACATGTTAGTTTTCGAATCCATGGTCCATCAGGAGACAGAAAGTTGACAAAGGCGATCGAAGGGTAGCGGTTTGTAAGGCCAGAGGAAAAAAAGTGTCAAGGCAAGTGCCAAGGGAAAAAAATCTCTGCGTCAGTAGGATGGGTAGTAAGGGCAGTAGCGGCTTGCTAGCTGTGACAGTGCATGCCAGGTGTGGTTATGTTGGTGTGAGGTATCGTGCATGGTTACTTTTTTCGTTGTGGGTGCTCGTTGTAGGGCCTGCTGTAGCAGCTGCGTCCCTATAACAGTCTGAGGTCATCATACATTAGTGGTTGATTGGCCATAGATCAGCTCACAGTGTAGCGTGTGTGTGTGGCTGGTTTGCATGTTGTGTACAGTATGGCTTCCCTGTTATTGTCTGTTTTTCGGCGAGTCGAGCATCTGGGGTTGCCAGTAGTAGCTGTGTTGTAGGGGCGCACCAGTACTGTTGTGTTAGCATGCTATGGACCATAGATGTTTAGTTCCTTGCTAATAGTGTCTATGGTCCATCTATGGTTGTGGTCATAGTTCCCCAGAGAAAGAATAAATGTGTTACATGAATGTGTTGTGTTTCTGTACAGTCGTGTGGAGAGTTTTTGGAATACCTGCAAGAGGGTATCTAACCAATATTCCCGGGGAAGATCCACAGTTTGTGTGTAATGCGGTGCATTGCTTATGATTCTTAGTACTTTGTTCTGTATGAGCTGCAGACAGTGCAGGCATGTGGGCGCAGCGTATCCCCAGACGGGAGCAGCGTACATCATCAGAATTCTAATAAGTGTGGTGTACGTGGACCTGGACACCCTCCTATTCAGTGTGCTACGCCTATTAAGCATAGAATAGAGTTGTTTGAGCCTCATGTTTGCTTTGTTGGTCATGTGTTGAATGTGGTCCCCCCAGAGTAGTTTCCGGTCCAGCCAGACACCAAGGTATTTGACCTTCTCACGGAAATGTACTGGGCATGCATGTAGTGTCGTTTGGTTGCAGTGTTGATGTTTACACAGTAGTTTCAGTCTTCTAGTGAACCATGGACCATGAACCATGGACCTTGCCATTGGTGGGGAGGCTTGCGTGCCTCAGCGATACAGATGGCCGTACCGTAGGTGCAACCACAACGGAGGGGTATCTGTTGAGAGGCCAGACAAACATGTGGTTCCTGAAGAGGGGCAGCAACCTTTTCAGTAGTTTCAGGGGCAACAGTCTGGATGATTGACTGATCTGGCCTTGTAACATTAACCAAAACGGCCTTGCTGTGCTGGTACTGCGAACGGCTGAAAGCAAGGGGAAACTACAGCCGTAATTTTTCCCGAGGACATGCAGCTTTACTGTATGATTAAATGATGATGGCGTCCTCTTGGGTAAAATATTCTGGAGGTAAAATAGTCCCCCATTCGGATCTCCGGGCGGGGACTACTCAAGAGGATGTCGTTATCAGGAGAAAGAAAACTGGCATTCTACGGATCGGAGTGTGGAATGTCAGATCCTTAATCGGGCAGGTAGGTTAGAAAATTTAAAAAGGGAAATGGATAGGTTAAAGTTAGAAATAGTGGGAATTAGTGAAGTTCGGTGGCAGGAGGAACAAGAGTTTTGGTCAGGTGATTACAGGGTTATAAATACAAAATCAAATAGGGGTAATGCAGGAGTAGGTTTAATAATGAATAAAAAAATAGGAGTGCGGGTTAGCTACTACAAACAGCATAGTGAACGCATTATTGTGGCCAAGATAGACACAAAGCCCATGCCTACTACAGTAGTACAAGTTTATATGCCAACTAGCTCTGCAGATGATGAAGAAATTGATGAAATGTATGACGAGATAAAAGAAATTATTCAGGTAGTGAATGGAGACGAAAATTTGATAGTCATGGGTGACTGGAATTCGTCAGTAGGAAAAGGGAGAGAAGGAAACATAGTAGGTGAATATGGATTTGGGGGAAGAAATGAAAGAGGAAGCTGCCTGGTAGAATTTTGCACAGAGCATAACTTAATCATAGCTAACACTTGGTTCAAGAATCATAAAAGAAGGTTGTATACCTGGAAGAATCCTGGAGATACTAAAAGGTATCAGATAGATTATATAATGGTAAGACAGAGATTTAGGACCAGGTTTTAAGTTGTAAGACATTTCCAGGGGCAGATGTGGATTCTGACCACAATCTATTGGTTATGAACTGCAGATTGAAACTGAAGAAACTTCAAAAAGGTGGGAATTTAAGGAGATGGGACCTGGATAAACTGAAAGAACCAGAGGTTGTAGAGAGTTTCAGGGAGAGCATAAGGGAACAATTGACAGGAATGGGGGAAAGAAATACAGTAGAAGAAGAATGAGTAGCTCTGAGGGATGAAGTAGTGAAGGCAGCAGAGGATCAAGTAGGTAAAAAGACGAGGGCTAATAGAAATCCTTGGGTAACAGAAGAAATATTGAATTTAATTGATGAAAGGAGAAAATATAAAAATGCAGTAAATGAAGCAGGCAAACAGGAATACAAACGTCTCAAAAATGAGATCGACAGGAAGTGCAAAATGGCTAAGCAGGGATGGCTAGAGGACAAATGTAAGGATGTAGAGGCTTGTCTCACTAGGGGTAAGATAGATACTGCCTACAGGAAAATTAAAGAGACCTTTGGAGAGAAGAGAACCACTTGTATGAATATCAAGAGCTCAGATGGCAACCCAGTTATAAGCAAAGAAGGGAAGGCAGAAAGGTGGAAGGAGTATATAGAGGGTTTATACAAGGGCGATGTACTTGAGGACAATATTATGGAAATCGAAGAGGATGTAGATGAAGATGAAATGGGAGATGAGATACTGCGTGAAGAGTTTGACAGAGCACTGAAAGACCTGAGTCGAAACAAGGCCCTGGGAGTAGACAACATTCCATTAGAACTACTGATGGCCTTGGGAGAGCCAGTCATGACAAAACTCTACCATTTGGTGAGCAAGATGTATGAGACAGGCGAAATACCCACAGACTTCAAGAAGAATATAATAATTCCAATCCCAAAGAAAGCAGGTGTTGACAGATGTGAAAATTACCGAACTATCAGTTTAATAAGCCACAGCTGCAAAATACTAACACGAATTCTTTACAGACAAATGGAAAAACTGGTAGAAGCGGACCTCGGGGAAGATCAGTTTGGATTCCGTAGAAATGTTGGAACACGTGAGGCAATACTAACCTTACGACTTGTCTTAGAAGAAAGATTAAGAAAAGGCAAACCTACGTTTCTAGCATTTGTAGACTTAGAGAAAGCTTTTGACAACGTTAACTGGAATACTCTCTTTCAAATTCTGAAGGTGGCAGTTGTAAAATACAGGGAGCGAAAGGCTATTTACAATTTGTACAGAAACCAGATAGCAGTTATAAGAGTCGAGGGGCATGAAAGGGAAGCAGTGGTTGGGAAAGGAGTGAGACAGGGTTGTAGCCTCTCCCCGATGTTATTCAATCTGTATATTGAGCAAGCAGTAAAGGAAACAAAAGAAAAATTCGGAGTAGGTATTAAAATTCATGGAGAAGAAATAAAAACTTTGAGGTTCGCCGATGACATTGTAATTCTGTCAGAGACAGCAAAGGACTTGGAAGAGCAGTTGAACGGAATGGACAGTGTCTTGAAAGGAGGATATAAGATGTACATCAACAAAAGCAAAACAAGGATAATGGAATGTAGTCAAATTAAATCAGGTGATACTGAGGGGATTAGATTAGGAAATGAGACACTTAAAGTAGTAAAGGAGTTTTGCTATTTGGGGAGCAAAATAACTGATGATGGTCGAAGTAGAGAGGATATAAAATGTAGACTGGCAATGGCAAGGAAATTGTTTCTGAAGAAGAGAAATTTGTTAACATCGAGTATAGGTTTAAGTGTCAGGAAGTCATTTCTGAAAGTATTTGTATGGAGTATAGCCATGTATGGAAGTGAAACATGGATGATAACCAGTTTGGACAATAAGAGAATTGAAGCTTTCAAAATGTGGTGCTACAGAAGAATGCTGAAGATAAGGTGGGTAGATCACATAACTAATGAGGAGGTATTGAATAGGATTGGGGAGAAGAGAAGTTTGTGGCACAACTTGACTAGAAGAAGGGATCGGTTGGTAGGACTTGTTTTAAGGCATCAAGGGATCACAAATTTAGCATTGGAGGGCAGCGTGGAGGGTACAAACCGTAGAGGGAGACCAAGAGATCAATACACTAAGCAGATTGAGAAGGATGTAGGTTGCAGTAGGTACTGGGAGATGAAGAAGCTGGCACAGGATAGAGTAGCATGGAGAGCTGCATCAAACCAGTCTCAGAACTGAAGACCACAGCAACAACAACAGTGAACAGAATGGCTTAGCACTTGTTGACGTTTACTCTAACATGCCATTTCATCAACCAAGGTGCTGCCACTCTGAATGCAGTCTGCAGTCATGAGTTAATGTTCAACGGTTTCCAATCTTGCGCGAGGATGGCAGTGTCATCCTTGTAGATTGCCACCACCGTGTTGCCTGTAGCTGAAAGGTCATTAGTGTAGAGGTTAAACAATATGGGCCCTAGGATGCTTCCCTGGGGTACTCCAGCCTGGATACCATGTCGTGTTGAATGTTTGCCCTGCATGTCGATGTTGAAACTCCTGTCAGTGAGAGATGAGTGTATGAGACATATGAGCCCATTGGGGGAACCCTGCATCGCTGAGTTTGCATATGAGGCCATTGTGCCACAAATGGTCGAAGGCCTTTTCGATGTCCAGGAACACTGCCCCAGTTGCTTTGTTTGTGTTGTATCTGTGTATTATGTATTCAACGATGCGGAGGAGTTGTTGTGTTGTCGAGTAGTGATTCCTGAAGTTGAAGTGCTCCAGCCTCAGGGTGTCATTTGTAATGCAGTGCCTAGTGAGTCATTTTATTATTACCTTCTCAATGATCTTGCTGAGTGTGCTCAGCAGACTGATGTGTTGGTAATTTTGTGGGAGGGTGTGGTCTTTCCCTGGCTTCCTGAACATCAGGACCTTGGCCATCTTCCAAAAGGCGGGGAAGTGTTGGTGTTTAAGTATGGCATTCGTGATGTGTGTGAGGTATTCTACTGCTTTATCTGTAAACTCCTGGAAGACACGGTTTTGAATGCCATCGTGACCAAGGGCTTTCCTAGCTATGATATGCATGATGGCCCATTTGACTTCAGCTGTGCTAGCCTGTCAGATGTCATTGCGGGATGGTTGTGCCAAGATGCGTGTAATTATCTGGTTGGTCGGAAGTGTGAACGCTGGGTCTGAGGAATTCAGGTTCAGTGTGAACGATGCTGCAAGTGTGAGGGCCATCAGTTCCAATTTTTCTTCCACAGAATATGCTGGTCCATCTGGCCCTTGTAGCATGGGTGTGTACAGTTTCGCCCTGAAGTGACGGGCCAACTGTCACACACCAGGTTGCATGGTGTCCAGCCCTTCGAGTTTCTGGTTCCACTGTTGCTTTTTAAATGTTTGTATTTAGTGCCAGATTATTCCCTGGAGCCTGTTCATGTGCTGTTTGAAGTTCTGGCACCTGGTACGCTGCCAATGTCTCCTGAGGTGGTTCCTCATTGAGATAAGGCCCAGGATATGCATGTTTGTACAGTTTCTTTCCGTTGGAGTTTCATGTGTGTGAGTTCCAGTAAGGGTGTTTTGCGTTAAGATCTCCAGTGACAATTACTCACAGTGATATGTTGAGTAAAGTGCTGATGTCAAGTGTCTTGATGTTCTTAGGGCTGTTGTATACTGACAACAGTGTAGTGTAGGCTCCGTTGAACGTGACCCTGACAGCGGTTGCCTCTAGTTTTTCAAGTTCAGGAAGCACTATGTTTGTGTGTTCAATGTCGTTGTGTATGACGATAGCTGTTCCACTGAAACCGGAGCCATCCGGTCGATTGGCATGACATACGCAGTAGTCAGTGAAGTTTAGGTGGTTGTGGGGTTTGAGCTTAGTTTCACTTAGTAGTGCAATAAGCATACCCTTATGCTTCATGAGCATGGCAAGTTCCGCCCTTTTGTTGTTGATCCTGTCTGCATTCCAGAACAGGATCTGTAACAACTGCACTCCACAGTGCCATATTCTGCCTGTTTACATATCCCTGTACTTTAAAATGCATGCCTATACCAGTTTCTTTGGCACTTCAGTGTATCTCAGTCACATAATATGAACTGCTTATGTGATTTCTGTTGATTCATAGAGTGTATGTCTAGTAATGTAATACAAACTGCAGATCCTGCTTCTGCACCTTCTGCTGACAGAGTTATACTCATTCCTACAAGCATGACATAAAAGGAGAAATGGCTGTTTGTATTACATGCCAGTGGCACAGTAACTTGTAACAGGTCACATGGATGCATTATTTTTCATGTTTGTGCACTTTTCAGTGTTATATTTAACAGTATTTATTATATTTTTGTATATTTTTTAGGAGTTAAAATAATAGCTGTGAAGGAGTGGAAACTGATCAACTGTGTCTTCACATTTAGTATGATCAAGACAAACTTAATAAAAACATGTTTCTCAGTTAATCATATTAATACTGCTCTTTAATTATTTGAAAGAAAAAAAACCCCATAAACTAGCTGTTTCAGTGCGTAGTTAACTAATGGTAAATGAAACTTCCTGGCAGATTAAAACTGTGTGCCAGACCGAGACTCGAACTCGGGACCTTTGCCTTTCGCGGGCAAGTGCTCTACCGAAAGGCAAAAGTCCCGAGTTCGAGTCTCAGTCTTGCACACAGTTTTACTTTGCCAGGAAGTTTCATATCAGCGCACACTCCGCTGCAGAGTGAAAATCTCATTCTGGTAATGGTAAATGGCTTGTAGACATATCTGCAGACTCTCTTTGACCATAATGGCAACAAAACAAAGGATGACACAGAAATGGCCAACATATTAAACTTCTTTTTCCAAAACTGTTTCACAGAGGAAGTCGGCACTGCGGTTACTCCTTGAAATCATTGCACAAATATCAGAATGACAAATATAAAAATAAGTGACCATTGGATCGAACGACAACTAAAATCGCTCCACTGGGCCTGAGACGATATCAATATGATTCTACATAGACTATGCAGAAGATCTTCCTCCTCTTCTAGCACTAGCATGTTGTACGCTACTGGAAGAGTGAAGTGTTCCTAATGATTGAAAAAAAGTGCAGGTCATTCCCATTTCCAAGACGGGCCAAAGAACAGATGCACAAAACTGTAGACTGTATCTGATGTCAGTCTGTTGTAGAATTTTGGAACTTATTTTATGCTCACATATTATGACAATTTGAAGACCAAAAATCTCTCCTGTAGAAATAAATGAGTTCCATAAACAACACTTGTGTGAAACCCAGCTTGCTCTGTTTATGCTTGAGACCCAGAAAGTAGTAGATACCAGCTCTCAGGTTGATGCTGTGTTCTTCGATGTCACTTAGGAAGGCTTTTGATACATTATGCATTGCCACAATTTTCACTCTATGGCAGAGTGAACACTGATTTCTTAACTGGTTGAAACTGTGTGTGCCGGCCGTGGTGGTCATGCGGTTCTAGGCGCTGCAGTCCGGAACCGCGGGACTGCTACGGTCGCAGGTTCGAATCCTGCCTCGGGCATGGATGTGTGTGATGTCCTTAGGTTGGTTAGGTTTAAGTAGTTCTAAGTTCTAGGGGACTGATGACCTAAGATGTTAAGACCCATAGTGCTCAGAGCCATTTGAACCATTTTTGAAACTGTGTGTTAAATTGACTTGAATGTAGGACCTATGCCTTTCATGGGCAAATGCTCTAGTGACTGAACTAATCAAGTATGAGTCATGACCCACCCTCACAGCTTTACTTCTGTTAGTATCTCATCTTCTACCTTCCATACTTCCCAGAAATTCTCCTCCATACCTTACAGGACTGGCACTTCTGGAATAAAGGATATTGTGGAGAACTGAATCAACCACTGTGTTGGGGATTATTTACAACATGAATTTTCACTCTGCCATGGAATTTGCACCAATGAAACTTCTTGGTTTATTAAAACTGTACTTTGGAATGTGACTTGAACCTGGGATCTTAAGCTCTTTAGGCAAGTGCACAACTGATTGAGCTATCCAAGCATCACTCATGACCAGCCCCTATTTCCTCAAATACCTCTCTGTTGCCTTCTAAAGTTTATTGAAGTTCTCCTGCATATTTTGCAGAACTAGCATTCCTGGAAGAAAGGATATTGCAGAGAATTTACTTAGTTACAGCCTAGGGGATTGTTTCCAGAATAAATTTTTACTCTGCAGCTGCATTTACACTGAGCTGAAATGTTCTTGCAGATTAAAACTGTGAGCTTGACAGCAGCTTGCTCATAGGACTTGAGTCAGGAAGTATCAAGTGAGAACTGAAGAGGTCAGTGAAAGAAATTTCTAATCCTCAGTTTAGTAAGGATTAGACTGACCACATAATATATTGTGTTTTTGAATGCACCACTTTCTGGAAACAAGTAGTTTCCTTTGCACCACTAGGAAGAACTGTCTACTATATAAGGTACTTTGTCTTATTGGTTTTACACCCCCATCTTTTTCTTTAATCAAACTTGCAGTACTTCGAAATACACACTCTTTGGATAACACTTTCTTTTGTTGACCCCTTCAATTATTATCTGGTCAGTGAGCTATACATAGCTGTAGTTAATTAAATTTGATAGATTATAGTATTTGCAATTTTAAAAACGTTAGTGCAAGCCTCTCTTTAATGTGAGCAATATCAGATGTAAGGAAAATGAATGTTGCAGAATACAAAGGGGTAAAAGAAAAATGCAAGTAGAAGATGTAATGTAAGAATCTTCAGAGGCCAATTGTTATTGTAGAGCTCACAGTTGGGGAATGAACAGTACTATAGAAAAGAGAATAAACCATTTGCTGGTTACAATGAATACATGCAATATGCTCGGGGAACAGGAAAGAAAATTGATAATATTTGTATGGTGTATGCTTTACCATGCTCTGTACAATGGCTTGCAGAGTATATGTGTTGATGTAAATGTAGAATGTTGTTTTTACTTGAGAATGTTATAGTTGTTATACTTTAGAACATTTTAATTTGATTTCTATTATTTGGGCAGTATCGAAAGATCTCTAGTTATACAGTATGGGAGCTAACTGAAAAGTAATGCCTCATTAAGCATTATGTAGTTAAAAAAGTGAAATGCAGAGATTGTTGCCATCAACAAAGTGCTGTCACTTTAGAAGATACAGTCATGAAATAACTGAATGTACTTCTGCATGTAAAACTGTGTGGTGTAGCTCATCCACTGTGCTGCATGAAGTGAGTGATCTAACCTTGAAACAACACATTCAGTTTGTCTCTTCAAATTCTCCTAAACGACTTTTCAAAGATTTGAATATTTCAGTGTTAACTACATTACTCTCTGTATCCTGTTCCATAAAATTTAAATGTATAATATCATTTGCATTTCAGAACAATTATGCCATAATTTTCTGTGATGATGGCAGTGTGTTTATTTTTTTCCATCCCCTGTGGGTAGTAGTTTGACCTTTATTCCATGGAATGACATTTTGTTCTGAGTTCATGTTGTGCTCCCCAAGTTCCTTCTGTAGTGACAATACTCTTTCCTCCTACATTTTTGAGCTTACTTTACAAATTTTGGGGGTGCAGCATAATTGTTTGGTTGGATAAACTGAAAGAGTTCAGACTAAAACTACTAAATTTGAGTTCCTTGCCCTTGAGAAGTAGTATTCACCTACTCATCATGTTCCTTACATCGCATCAAGAAATATTACCTTCAGGGATGTGCGATGAGCTAAGGTATACATTAACAGAAGACAAGCACATTATAAACTTAATCTGTACAGTGTATTAACAGTAAACTGTCACTCTACTGTTTAATACTAAATGTGCTTATTCCAACCAAATGAAATTAGAAAGGAATATAGCAACGTTGAATAAAACTTCTGCTGTCTCACTGATATCAAATAGCGATAATGAATTATAATCAGTGTTGTGTTGGCAATGTAAATGAGAACAGAGGCTGAAATCATTCTTAATTGTTTTGCCAATTTGAGACTTTCAAACTAGTTTTCTTCTTCTCAAGCAGCTGTCAGGTGCATACCTTGAAGTGATTGATTGTGGATTGTCACGATTGTTGTTCAGTGTAGCACTTGCCGAAGTGATCAGGTAGTGGAGAGCAATAAACGAGGAAATGGGAATACCAAAGACCCATGTGGGGGACAAAAATGGACAACAGGGCTCAAGTAGACTGCCTAGCCTTTGCAGATGACATAGCAATAGTAAGTCAGATGGAAGAAGATGCAAAGACACAACTCGACAACTTAAGTAAGGTAGCCAGAAAGGTTGGACTGAGGATTGCCTATAACAAGAGAAAGACATTAAACACCACTGCAGACTGGGAAACACTGGAAGGCTCTGTGCAAATGGTGGACAAATTTAAATACCTGGGAGAATTTATAACAGGAAGGAACAGGAGCAAGGAGGGAATAACAGAGAGCATACAGAAAATGAGGTCAGCCTTCCTATGACGAGAGAGATATACAATAAAAAGAATATATCCACAGAGGCAAAGATAAGCCACTACAAGGCAACAGTGAGGAATGCAGTATTATATGCTGCTGAGACGATGACACTAGGAAGAAATGGGGCAGAACAACTAGAGAAAGAAGAGAGAAAAATACTGAGAAAAATACTAGATCCCAAAAGAGGTGGAGAGAGATGGATGCAAAGACCTAGGGAAGAATTGTACCGGAACATGAGAACAATATCCGGGGAAATCAGACTCAAAAGGGAAAGGTTTGCTGGGCATGTAGTTAGGATGAGTATGGACAGAATGACGAAGAGAGTGTGGGAAACAACAGGGAGGACATGGGGAAAGACAGGAACAAAGTGGGTTGTTGAACTTTGGAACGACTGGTTTGAATTGGGGATCAAGGTCAAAGGAAAGGAAAATTGGAGGAACAAATACATACCGACAAATATGCCGGAGATCAATGACAGAGAAGAATACAGGAAAAGATTAGAATGTTGCCAGTGGAGCCGCCAGGAGAAACGTAAACTGAAGACCTCGGAAGAAGAGTGGGAGAGAAGAAGAGAGAGAATGAAGAGGTTCTGGGAGAAGAAGAGGAAATGCAGTCCATGAAGGGGCTACCCGTGGTCCTACAGAGGCTGTAATGCAAGAAGAAGAAGAAGACTGATTGTGCCACAAGGAAGCTCGAGCCGGTGCAACTCAGATTTGTGGGGCAGCAATTTAAAAGTCAGCCGTTATGGCTAGTGGCATGTCTGGGGAAGGGATGCTTTTATGCCCAAATCATTACATCTTTCACTGGCTATATCAGGAGAAAAGCTCTATTTCTGAAACAGTTTCCTGGACTATAAATTTCATTAATGAATCACATCAAGAATCTGTGGGCTTATGAGTACCAGTGGCAACATCTGGAGCTGTTTTAGTAGTGGTAAACAAAGATGTGCTGCTCAAAAAGAATCAAAATATCTATGATAATGTTGGAAGCTGAATGTCTCAGGGAAAATTTAATTATAAGATCTATAGAATCAACAAAAACGACACACATAGTCATCTGAGGAAGACAGAAATACCGGGCGGTTATATTAAACTGGTTGTGTTTCGAATGTGGCATTATGGGTTGTATATGTCACAGGACATCTGCAGTTGGTTGAGCAGTGGAAAATGAAGAGGGCATGCTGCTCCAAAGTAATCTGTGGAAATAACACAACTTGTGTCTGATGAAGACAGAAATACTGGGTGGTTGTAATTACATTGATGGCATTCCAAGTGCTGCAGTGTGGGTTGTATATATTGCAGGATGTTGAAACATCGTAGGTGTATTCATCAACGAGTGCACTTGTGGAGTATGCTGAGAAAATAATGGTTTCACTTTCTGTCACCAGGCGAAAATATGGTATTTTAAGCAGTTAGAATGTGGCGTGGTTGCAGGAAAAGGGGAGGAACAATCAAACACATGATAACCGTAATTCTGGCACATTAATTAGGATGTGATCACAAGTTAAAATGAGTTCAGTATGGTCTCCTGGTTCAGCAACATGCTGCATCCATAACACGGCATGTTTGACAGTTGCTCACAGCCTCTGGTGTAATCAGAGTGATATGTTGTCATATACTATTCTTCAGATCAGGAAGAGTTTGGATACATCACTCATAGACATGACAGTCAGAAGTCATATGGATTTAGGTTGGAGAATATGGAAGGCCATATGTCTTTACTGTAGGTTTCTCAAAGTTAACCTTTCACCTGGCAAGTGACATGTGATGTCACCCCATCTTGCTTAAAAATAGTAGTGTGGACACAGTTAAGTTCTTGCAAAGCTGGAATCAAGTGTAGAACAAGGAGGCCCCTATAACATTCAGATGTCACTGTACATCTACCAGGGTTCAGGGGTTAGAATAGGCCTGAGGTATTCCTGAGTCTCCAACCATTTGGCTTACTGAATTTGGTCTCCTTTGCAGGTTTAACCTCCATCTTTCCAAATTTTTCTGAAATTAGAGCCACTTGGGGATGGACGTCTTATGTGGTGCACTATATATCTCTCATGCATTATGGTCTTCTGCACCTATTAGTGACATGGCATTACAACTCCACCCATATTCCAGCTGTTTGGATGAGGACACCGTATGTGGCACATAATCTCCATTGATTGTCCACTGTCCTCCTTTACTCCCATGACAATGCAGGATTTCCGTGCACCTAACATCCAGCATGGTAGCGAGTCCGTTGTGGTGGGGCCGTAATTTACCCTGATGCGTCAGCTGCAAACTCCCCACGTTTTCCAATGAGTAGATGCCAGTCTTCTTGGGGCATCAGGAGTCTAGCAATGGCCATTGCACTACGTGGGCTTTGCTGTGGCTGGGTGGCGCCTGTGGGGAGAGCTCCTGATCGGAGTGGGTGGCATCAGGGCGGATGACCTGCAATGAAGTGGATCTGGCCATCTTTTTCTGGGGACCGAGTGGCTCAAGCTGTCTCTAAGAAAGCAAAAGTTGAATTTAATCCTGAGAAATATGACCCCAAATTGTTCCCCTCCCTACCTACAACATGGAAAGAATGGAGGACTATGGAAAATAGACAGCCTTATTTGACAATGTATTTAGTCCGCAGCAGAACAGATGAGGACTCCATTCTGGCTATGAAGCCTATTTTTTGTTGAACATCTGGAGGATAAGTTTGGGGAAGTGACAGCACTGTCCAAAATGAGTGATGGGTCGGTCTTGATTAACCCTGGGGCAGGCGCGTGGCAGCATACAATGCCGCCAATTTTGTTTTCGTTCAATAATTACATCAGCGCGTCGAGCACAGAACAGTGGTGCTAGATATGCTTCGATTGTTTAGTCACTCGCCAAACTGCATTACTGTGCCATCATTATACCCACCATAACAGCTGTGACTCACCTGTGAAGTGGCCGACTGCACCGAGACGGCCTTGCGTACCGCTCACGCCCAGTAATGTAAGTACATGTAGCCGTACCACTGTCGAATGTTTTGATGGTTACAAGTTTGGTTTTTAAACTCTGTGGGTGAATGATGATTTAGTTATTAAAATTGCTTTGGTATTAGAACTATTTTGTTGTCTCCCAGGTCCACACAAAGGAAAGGACTAACACCAGAAGAAATTGAGCGTCTTCTTCTGTCATTATCTGACGAAGAAGATTATGTAGATTTCTCTGACAGCAATGAGGAAGCAGAAATAATTGAAACTGCAGATCATTCCAGCGAATCTGAGCAGTCATGCGTTGATGGGAATGAAGTGAAAGGAATGCCACATATGACTGCCATTTTTATGTTGGTAAGGACCAAGAAACTTTGTGGATAAATAATCCATTAGCACTACCAGGGAAACCAAAGCGTAAGAATATAATCAAAGTCCTAGCTGGCCTGAAACGCAATGGCAGAGAAGCTAAAACTGAAATTGAAAGTTTTCTCAATTTGTTTGATCCTGAGATAATTGATTATGTCGTTGCAAACACAAACAAGTACATAAATAACAAGAGATCATCTTTTAATTACTCAAGGGCTAGAGATTGCAACACTACTTTTGCTTCTGAAATAACGGCTCTTTTAGGAGCACTGTTTCTCATTGCTGTACAAAAAGGAGGACGCACAAATGTATTAGAACTGTGGGCATCAAATGGGACAGGAATGATTATTCTAAGGGCAGCATTTAGCTACAAGCGCTTTCTGTTCTTGCTCCGGACACTCAGGTTTGACGATACTTCTACAAGAAAAGAACGACTAGCAACTGATAAACTTGCTGCCATCCGCAATCTCCACTCAGCATTTCTGAACAACTGCAGAAATAACTACAGTCCAGGGGAGTTCACAACCATAGACGAAATGCTTGTCCCATTTCGCGGACGTTGTGGTTTTGTTCAGTACATGCCCAATAAGCCCGCTAAGTATGGATTGAAGTTGTATGCACTGCGTGATAGCAAGACATTTTGTACTTCTAATTTTGAAGTATATTGCGGCAGACAGAATCCTGGACCATATGTTGCATCTAACCAGCTAATGGATATTGTAAAGAGATTGGTTGAGCCAATCAAGGGAACTCACAGGAATGTAACTATGGACAACTACTACAGTAGTTACCCTGTAGCCCAGCATCTTTTAGAAAATGGGCTAACATTCATTGGAACATTGAAAAAGAACAAGAAGGAAATTGCTGCGGAATTTTTGCCCAACAGATCGCGAGAAATTGGAAATTGTCTTCCCAGATTTCAATATGACTTCTGTCTTGTTTCGTGCCAAACAAAAAGGAACAAGACTGTGCTTTTCCTATCGTCAATGCATGAAACTGCTGAAATCGACACCGCTACAGGCAAGTCTGTTGTAAATTTGGGCTACAATGCAACAAAAGGTGGAGTTGATACTGTGGATTATATGTATACATCCTACTCTACACAAAGAACCGCAAGAAGATGGCCCTTAGCATAGCTCTCTACTCTACCACGAGATATTCAAGGATTTCTGTCACCTCATCAATCATTTCCTGCCAATCACGATGAGACTGTAAGAAGGTGTGGGAAGTGCCATCTTTGTAGTGGTAAAAAAAAATGATAAAACTACTGTCACTTGCAATAGCTGCAAAAGATTCGTTTGCAAGCAACATTGCCACAATGTTGTTACATGTAATGATTGCAGAGATTCTCCGGAGGAAGAGAGTGTGTGATTCTTGATATGTATTTACTGACAGCCTTATTCTTAGTTATTACTACAAAGTTTTTATACATATTACACATTTTTGTAAAACTTGCTTTAACAATGGTAAACAATCGAATCATATCTGTGGTTATGATTTATCTAGAATTTGTTATTGAAGTAGCACTTAGGAAATATCCTGGAAACATATGTCAGATATTATGTAACAATTACATTTTCCCACGCACCTTGGATATATGTATACAGATCATATTAAAAGTTGCTGTTAAGAATGATGTTATAAACAATAAGTAATTAATTACACCGAAAAATTAAAAAAAAACCAGTGCTCACCTGTGACAAGCTGAGTGATATTCCCATTTCTGTCAACCCCCAGAAGAGCCTCAACATGGTCCAGGAGATTATTTTCCATTGTGACCTTCTCTTGCTGTCCAAAAAAGAGCCAATTTAGAATGGCAGGGTGTTCACTTTGTCTGGTGCATCTACTGGAGACCAAAAGATAATTGCCATAGTTGCCTTCATCTTTGCCTTTGAGGGCCAAGGTCGAGGCGATTGTCTACTGATGTGATGTCAAACCATATGTCCCTCCCCCTATGCCATGCTTTAAGGGCTGGAAATTCAGGCACGTCTTCCTGTTGCAATTCCAGCACCACGTGTAGAGACTGCGGACATCTGCTGCATCTGAATACTCCATGTGCACCTCCTCCTACCTGTGTCAGCTGTGAAGAGCGCCACTTACCCTGTTCGCTGGACTGCACGGTACTCCAAAAGGAGCAGAAAATTATAGAGTACAAGCCACTGGACAGGCTGACTTAATGGGAGGCTAAATGGAAATATGAATAGTTGCACCCCATTCACTTGATGTCTTTGTATACTACATTAACATCGTTCTCACTGGTGATGGTAGTCGCCACATCTCTGCCTCATACAGTGGGCCCTCAGGGCCACTCGAATACTTCTGCCACCTTGGTGGTTGAGGGCATCTCCTCTTCTGTTACTCCCAAAGAACCTATTTTGGGAGCAATACCACCCCAAAATGCCGTGACATTGGTCCTCTCACTCCAGCTGGGGAAGCAACAGCCTCCTCCAGTTCCTCTCGTGCTGTTGGGGACCTCCAAGGTCTCCCCCCTGTGAAAAAGTGGACACCAGCCAGTGGCTGAAGGAGACACAAGCTGCTGGTCGAAGGGCTTTGCGGTCTTCATCCATACTTGAAGCTACATACCAGAAGCCTTTTGGTCATGCCCCTAAAGAGAAGTGAGAGGGCAAATAGCCCAAGAAGGAGACTGTTAAGGAATGTCTTCCTCACACCACCGCTCCCTAACAGTCCCACATCTGTAGGAGGAGATTCTAGCATCCCCTGAGGACATAGATCTTGCCGACGCTTCAGACGCAATAGTCCCAGCTATCAGCATCAGCAGTGGTGACAGGTGACCCTGAGGTGTAAAATGCCTCCTTGGGCTTGTCATGCCTTCCCAGATGACTGACAGTGTCATCCTCCAATGGAACTGCTGCTTTTAAACGTTACACCTGCTTTTTCATTGCCCTTCAGGAAACTTGGTTTCCAGCAATGTGTACTCCCACCATTTGTGGCTATTGGGGGCACTACAAAAATGGTCATGACTGTAACAGAATGTCAGGTGGAGTCTGTGCCTATGTCCTTACCTATCTCTGTTGGTTTCCAGCAATGTGTACTCCTACCCTTTGTGGCTATTGGGGGTACTACAGAAATGGTCATGATTGTAACAGAATGTCAGGTGGAGTCTGTGTCTATGTCCTTACTTATATCTGTAGTGAACCTTTGCCCCTTCAAACATCTCCAGAAGCTGTGGCTGTCAGAGTGAGGACAACACTGTAAATTACCATCTGTAACATCTACCTTCCTCTGGATGGTGAAGTGCCACACCATGTATTGGCTGCATTAATTTCTGAACTACCCCACCTTTTCTACTTGTGGGTGATTTTAGCACCCATAATCCTTTGTGGGGTGGTTCCAAGATTTCTGGCCATGGTAAAGATGTCAAGGATCTACTAACTCAAACTGATCTTTGCCTCATAAATACAAGTGTCCCACCCATTTCAGTGTGGCACATGGCACATACTTGGCCATTGATCTCTTGGTCTGCAGTCCGGGTCTTGTCCCATCTGTCCATTGGAGAGAGTGCATGGCGACTTATGTGGTAGGGACCACTTTCCAATCTTTCTGTCCCTCCTCCAGAATCACTCACCTGGCAGCTTGCCCAGTTGCCCAGAAGGGCTCTTACCAAGGCTGAAAGCCTCTTACCAAGGCTTTCACCTGCATGTTGCATGACAGCATCGATGAGGTGATCCACACCACGTCACTACCATTGTTTCTGCAGCTGAGTAGGCAATTCCTTCTTCCTGAGGTTGCACCCCCTCCCCCCCCCCTCCCTCCCCAGTGGAAGCCAGTGCCTTTGTGATTGGTGGAAATTGCTGTGGCCATTAGAGACCATAGGCAGGTCCTCCAATGCTGTAAGTGCCATCCATCTCTGGAGCACCTCATGTCTTCAAACGCCTCCGTGCCTGGGTCTGTCTGCTCATCAAATGATTGAAGCAGGAGTGTTGGGAACGATATGTCTTCACCATTGGAACACGAACATCTCCTTCCCAGGTAAGTGGTGAAGTGGTGTGGCTGAATGTCGACTGCATGGAGCCATACAAAAGGTGCAGCCGTGGGCCCTCACTTACAGCTTTCAGTTTCAGCTGCCAAGACTTGCATCATGCACTTATGCCCGCTTAACTTGGCTTCTGTATCTTCCTCAGCTTGAGGAAAAGTGCTGGTGGCATCTTAATATTATTCGATGCCTGAGCCACACCAACTGAGGTGCTGATCGCCCTACACTGGTGCAGCTGTACAAAGCCCTTGTGCAGTCCTGTCTTGACTATCAGAGCCTGGTGTATGGTTCAGCATCACCATCAGCATTGTGGCTTCTGGACACTATACACCACTGTGGAGTTTGGCTTGTGACAGGAGCATTCCGAACTATCCCAGTGAACAGCCTCCTCATGAAAGCTGGTGTTCATCTGTTGTGGATCAGGTGATAACAACTGCTGGTGAATTATACCACCCACATTCATAGTTCACCTCACTGCAAAATTTACCATGTCCTTTTCCCTAACACGGTGATCCATCTCTGACAACAGTGGCCGAGATCTGGGATTCCAATTGCAGTCCATGTCTGGTCACTTCTTATTGCACCTGACACTTTCTCTCTACCACCTTTCCTGCAGGTCCACTCACATACAGTTCGTGCCTCGGTCACAGCTTTGTCTGGACTACCACAAGGCCCAGAAGGCTCAGCTCCACTTGAGGCCTCCCGCTCGCAATTTTTCTCTATTCTCGGCAGTTCCAGAGCTCAGAAATAGTCTACACTGATGGCTCAATGGTCGCTAGTCATGTTGGCTTTGCATATGCTCACATTGGACATACTGAACAGCACTCCTTGCTGGATGGGTGCAGTGTTTTCAATGTAGAGCTCTTGCTCTCTTGCGTTCTTGAACATATCCGTTCCTGCGCAGGTGAGTCCTTCGTCATCTGTAGTGACTCCTTAAACAGCCTACAAGCTCTCACCAGTGCTTTCCTTGCCATCTTTTGAATATCCAGGAGTCTCTTTATGCCCTTGGAAACAGTGGACATTCAGTGTCCTTCGTTTGGACCCCAGTGCATGTCAGGATCCTGGGCAATGAGCTTGCTGACAGGCTGACCAAACAGGCTACCACTAAACCAACTCTGTAAATTAGCCCACTAGAGACTGATCTCTGATCAGTCTTATGCCATATAGTTTTCGGGAACTGGGGTACTGGACAGTTCACCCTCGGTACACCAAATAAACTAAGTATTATCAAGGAGACAACGAATGTGTGGCTGTCATCCATGCGAACCACTCGCCAGGATTTGGTTGTCCTTTGCCGGCTCCACATCAGCCTTACTTGGCTGAATCATGGTCATCTTGTTTGTCGCGAAGACCAACTTCCATGTCACTGTGGTTAATACACGACTGTTGTCTACGTCTTGTTGGACTGTCCAATTCAGTCACCCTGTGCCAGACTTTTTTCCTTCCTGCCACACTTCCAATGGTGTTTGGAGACAATGCCCCAATAGCTGATACTGTTTTACATTTTATTCATGTGTGTGTGTGTGTGTGTGTGTGTGGAGGGGGGGGGGGGGTTATCATACAATGTAAGGGTGGGTGTATGGGCTTCTCTCCCAGACCTCCACCCTCCCTCCATTTTAACTCTTCCTCACTCTCTCATTGCTGTTTGTTCGCCTTGGTGTTCGTCTTTTCCCTAACTGCATTTTTCTAGCCTTGTCTTTTAAGCTGAAGAGTTTAGTGTGTTGCAGAGTGGCTGGCCCATCCTTTTTTCTTCTTGCGATCAGCCAGCCCTTCTACCAGTTTTTTCCCCTTTGTCTTACCTCTTTCATTTTCTCTTTCAGTGTGTTTCCCAGTTAGTTTTCTGCCTTTTTTACTTCCCAGACTCTTTTGGGGACTGACTGGTTTTACTTCGTGAGCTGTTTGAATGTGGAAAAAGGGGCTGATGGCCCTGTAGTTTGGTACCTTTCTCTCTAAACCAAGCAACCAGCCAACCAACCAAAGAACAACTGCCACTGGACTGGGCCGCCTCCCTCTCCCTGCTGCTCCACTTAATTCATCTGTTTCTTCAAATTTATTAATTACATTTTGTAACTCATTTATTGACATGGGGCTCCTTGCAGCTCTTTCCGTCAGTGAGTTTGTCGCAATGCTGCGATGCTATTGCTGCTGTCCTGATGAAACAAATTAACCATCAGTGCATGGTCTTTCTTCTCAATAGCCATCTCGTTTCTTACGGAAAACTTCAACCTTCTTAACCCTCTACACCAGGGGTTCCAAACAAAATTTTCTCAAGGACCCTTTCATCGAGCATGGTTGGTACCTTGTCATATCACAGTATACTGTACCTAAAAAAGCCAAATTAAGAGTCTTTTTATACGTTTTCTATTTTTGGTACTTAGAAAAAACATTGACATATTCATTATTTAAAAAATATTGAGCTTAAAACTTTTTCAATTTAGCCATCATAGTTATTGTTAAATTTTTGATTATTGCTCAAAATATTTGTCTTCAGATCTGGGTGTTTAGTATAACAAACTCCTTAAAAAAATAAAAATTGAGTATGAACTGAAAATGATAGGAAAAAATTAAAACTGAGTGTATTGGTCTTTCAAGTGGACTACACTTGAGATTGCATTGAGTAGACATGTGAAAAATAAGAAAACCCTTATTTCATACAAGGTATTATTTATTTGAAAAAATACAGTTACTGCAGAGTACTCCATCAGTATACAGTTAGTTTTAATTTTCAGTTCTTAATGAGATGAATTCAATCTGATCTTTGAGTCCATCTTGCGGACTCCTCTGGCATAGCTCGTGGACCCATGGGGGTCCGTGGACCACCTGTTGAGAACCACTGCTCTACACCAATAGCATACTGATGTTAAAACAAGAAACATTTCACATTTTGACTGCTTACAAAACTATATTTTCATCCGGTGGCAGAAGTGGAACTATCATTTTTTTCATCATACTCCACGACCACACCAATTAATTAACATACCAATGATGTTTCAGCATCCTGTGATGTATACATCCCATACTGCAGCAACGGAACACCATCAGTATAATAATAACCACTCAGTACAAAGAAAATTCCAAAAGTGCTGGAAGGACAAATTATAAGCAAGAAGTAAGTGTGGAGCATGAGAAACAGGTTGCTGAACATGCCATCTCTGCCTTCAGTACAATTCCAGTGGCAACACGAGAAGCTATGTGAGTCAGCAAACCTTTATTGGTTCAGTGCTGGAATTAGCTGTAGGGTCACCAATGCAGCTCTTGCCGGGCATAACAAAATCAAAATTGAAGCCCACTCTGCCTTAGCTGTGAATAATCTAGTACAAAGCTCAGATTTTTAGTGAATAATCTAGAGGTGTGTATTCCATGATTTATGAGTACAAGATCAGGAATTATTTGAAATGTCTTGATGAACCTGTCAGAACAAGGCTAAAGTTGTGTCAGTCAGAAGATACCACAAGAAAATAAAAATAATGAGGATATCAGGAACAAATCAATGCCAGAATGTGTAGTTGCTTCTAAATGTAGGATGTTACCTGAGTGTATATACATTCTTGGAGTTCATTACCCCACAGAGCAGTATGTCAATACATCAACTGGGTTATGAAATGCTGCAAATGTTTGCACTATGGCCATGGCAGCAAACTTTGCCATAGCCAGCAAAAATGTGCACAGTGTGCAGATTCACACGGTATTGTAGACTATGACAAATTAATCCCAGCAATTTCTGAAATTGCTCTGGTTGGTTACTGCACTGAGTATGCTAGGCAAATACATAGTAAATATATTATGGGAGTCGAAGTTTGGAGTGATGAGGCATACCTGCTGTCACCGCACACTCAACCTGCTAAAATTAATCTGGAACATAGCACATCGGTGACATTATCATCTAAAGGTATGCACATTCATGTGGAAGTGCCATTGACTCAGCTAGCACATGCCCCTGTATCACCTGCTGTGCTTCAGTAGCAGGTTGTCAGATGCCTCCATATTACAGGCTGTAACAACTGCAACACTATCTCCAAGCAGAGGGAGGTAAAAGAGGGAATGTCTCTGGATCTACACAGTACAGAATGCATAAGAAATTCTTCATACCAAACCAGCACAATGTGACTCCAACTTGCAGCAATCCCATTTGCCTGAAACACACCAGGTGTCTGAATAGGAGAAATGACTGATAAATTTACTAACAACATCCAAGAAATAAAATTATTAGTATTATGACAAGTCAATCCTGCCAAGCAGTTAGAATCACCAGCACAGTGCAATATTATTACAGATTTAATCATGAATTCATTTGCAGCATTACCAGCACTAATGATAAGATTCATTAATGGTATTATACAGTGGAATGCCTATTCATTAAGGTCAAAGGCAGTCTACTTAAAATTATTATAACGTTAAATATATCTGTTTGTGTCAGTTCAAAATTGTGGATACAGCCAGGTGAACAAATGTATCACATTTCCAGGATATGGAATGATAAGAAAAGGTCAGAGTTATGACTACAGTGGCAGTGCAATTCTTATAAAAAAAGGTATAGAATTTTTACCTATACAATGAAATCTTCGATGAAGTTTGATGATGCGTGATAGTATGAGAGAGTTTCTTTTCTTTCCCATAAATACGAATAAACAGACCATGAGATTACTAACTGTTGATAATTTCATTGTACCACTTCAGAACTTGTTATATTTACCATGTCTATTCACTGAGATATCTCAGGAAGCGGGGACAAACAAGAAGAAAGAAGAGGCATCGGCAAACCATTACCCTGTGTTAGCCCAAAGCACACAAATAAGAAAATCAGAAATTTTAGGTAAGAAAATATAAAAATGTTGGTCAATAAAATCAGACTCATCTGATGTCCATTTACTGCTAAGTCCTCAGTAAATGAAAATTTCAATAACTTTCTGGAGGCCATCTTGATGGTGATTGATGAATGCTTTCCTTTTATAACTATAAAAACTGACACACCAAAGAAGGGTTCATGGATAACAAGGGGTATTCAGATTTCAAGCATGAGGGAAAGAGAATTTCATATGGAGGCAAAAGTCAATAGAGACCCAGAATTCTTAAATTATATAAGGCAATATAAGAAAATCTTTGATAAAGTTGTCAGACAAGCCAAAAAAATTTGCAAATAATAATTAAATTTCAAACACTAAAAATAACTCTAAAGCAATATGGACCATTGTGAAGAATGAAATAGGTGACTATTTGGGACCCTACACAAATCTGTGAAGCATTTAACAGCCACTTCATAAATCCATGTAAAACTGATGAACTTTCACCGCCAAACATGCACCCTGTTTCCAGTTTATGTAACCCCACTAAATTTAAATTCACCCATATATCCTATTCTGAAGTAGCTGATATCATAAAGTCCTTGAAGAATTTAAATTCTGTAGGCTGGGATGAAATTCCTACAAAAATAATAAAAGCAGTCACCCATAGTATTGCACATTCTCTGTCCCTATAATGAATCAATCTTTTGAGGAAGGATGTTTTCCCGCTAGACTGAAGTATGCTGAAATGCAACCCATTCACAAAAAAGGCACATGAGGAAGTGAGTAATTATCGACCAAACTCATTGTTATCAATATTTTCAAAAATATGTGAAAGAGCTGCATGTAACCAGATAGTTAACTATAATAATCTGCATAATGTTATCCAGGACAATCGGCATGGCTTCCAAAGAGGACAGTGCACTATGCAAGCCATTAATGAACTTGTTACAAAAATTAGTAGTAGTCTAGATAAAAATATGAATGTATCAGGCATCCTTTGTGACCTAAGTAAAGCCTTTGACACAATAGATCACAAACTACTACTGCACAAGTTACAAGCATATGGTTTTAGTGAAAATTTGCTGAGATGGGTGTCATCTTACCTTTTAAACAGGAAACAAAGAATAGTACTAGAAGAAACTGGTAAGAGATACTTCTCAAGTTGGGAAAAGACAGAACAAGGTGTGCCACAAAAGATCTAGCCTTGGACCAATATTGTTCTTGTATTATATAAATGACCTGCTGACTAACATAAATTCAGACACTATTCTTTATGTGGATGACTCTACAGCAATAGTCTGTTGCAAGAAAAGTGAAAATTTAATTAGTCATCTTCAGCAGTCTCTGGCTGAAATTGAGGCCTGGGTGAGAAATAATGGTCTGAAATTAAATCTAACAAAGACACAAATCATTCACTTTACAACAAAATAAGCTGTACGGGATATACTAGAAATACCATATGAGGACAATCACCTTGCCACCACAAACCGTACCAAATTTCTAAGTGTAATGCTAAACAAGAATTTCTCATGGACAGACCATGTAGATGCCAAGTGTCACCGTCTAAATAGTCTAATATTTGCAATGAATGTTATAAGCAGTATAATAAAAACACTAGTCAAAAAAGTTGTATATCATGCATATTTTGTATCTGTGATTAGATATGGTATAATTTTTTGAGGATCAGAGAAAACAAACTTACAGAGAGTCTTTAGGCTACAGAAAAAAATCATTAGAGCCATGGCAGGTGCAGAAAAGAGACAATCATGCAGACCTCTGTTCAAGGCCCTTGATCTTATGACTGTTCCTGGCCTCTATATATATGTAACAATTAAATTTGCTAAACAAAACCCACAACTTTTTGAGGATAGACTGTTTAAGCATGATTACAAAACAAGAAACAAATATCAATATAAGTTATCAACTCATAGGCTAAAACTGCTGGAGAAGACACCTTGCTAATGGGCATGAGGCTGAGAAATAAAGTCTGTGAAAAATTGGTCATCATTTTAAAAAATACCTAGCAAGTAAATATTATTGCAGTGTAGAAAAATTTATGACTGTCACAAATAACTGTTCCTGGTGTTACATTTTATTCTGTCATAGTAAAAAAGTATTTTAAGTAAAGACTTATTCTTAATTTTACTTTATTTTCAACATAATTATTTTCAATCATTTTGTGATACTTAAAATTTCAAAATACCCCTAATTATTCTGTATACTTACAATTAGAAGTAGCTTTAAACTGACGAGCCACCTATGTCCCAATCATCTGAGTGTATATGACATGCTATGTGACAATAAAGTTTCTATTCTATTCTGGTTTTCAGTACATAAGTAGAAACAAAGCAACTCATCCTGATTGAATACTGTATCTGGCCCAATTGGAAGGCGAGACAGGGTATCGACTTTGATGTGTTGCGCCTTCGGCCAGTAATGGATCTGATAATGATAATGGGAGAGGAAGGGCACCCACTGTTGCAAATGATGTGCTGCCTTGTCCTGGCACAGAAGCTAAAGGGTTAAAAAGAGCAATCAACAGCTTGTGATCCATGATTAAATGCAACCTAGAACCATACAGTCGGAGGAAGGCAATGGCAAACCACCTCCACTAGGACCTTGCCTAGTTCTGGGGTGCGGGTCTCCCCCATCAGAACCATGCAAGAAGATATGAAATTTCTTGAGGGTGAACACAATCACTAAAGCCTCCTTTTCAATCTGAAAATACCACTGATGAACAATAGTTAAAGTCTTAGACGCATAAGCAGTAGGTTGTTCAGACCCGTCCGTGTATTTGTGCACCAACACCACACTAAGACCATGCTGAGAGGCATTGGTAGCCAACACGAGATGCTGACCCAACTGAAAGGTGGTCAGACACAGGGCAGATTGAAGCTTAGATTTAAGCAAAGCAAACACTTGGAAATAAGCTGGGGACCAGGAAAAAGGCACATTTTGGTGCAAAAGCAAGTGCAGTGGCTGAGTAATAGTGGATGTGCCTGGTAAAAGTTATGATAGTACACAATTTTCCCTAGAAATATCAGCAGTTTGTTTACAGAGGTCAGCTGTGGCAAAGTTGCACTAGCATCAATGTGGTAATGCAATGGCTTGATCCCTGTGTGATAAACCTTAAAACCTAGATACTCAATTGATGGCTGAAAAAATTCAGATTTGGCAAGATTGCACTTGAGACCCAAAGACTGCAAAACAGAAAACAATGATTAGACATTGCTAAGATGGTCCTTGATGGAAGAAAGCGAAACAACAATATCGTCGGGTTGTTGATGCAGCCGGGTACAGGGGCTGTCAGCTGTTCTAGAAAATGCTGCAAAACTGTGGCACACTAGTGGCGACAAAAGGCAAAAGGTGTATGAACTTTGTCCACACAATTTTTCGTGCATGGTCTCTTTTGAACTATTCTCCTCCACAATTGATACACCACTTCCAGAAGCTGTCTTAGTATGCCTCTTGCTGCATTGCTTGAAGTGGCTTCTGTGAATTTTCTTGTATCTTGTCTATTGCTGCAAATATTCATCCTTTTAATGGGATTTTCAACTTCGGAAATAAAAAAATGTCCACAAAGGCCAGGTATGGAGAGTATGGAAAATGAGAAAGCACATTGATTTTGTTTTTTGTACAACAGTTACACACCAACAGGGATGAATGTGCAGGTGCGTTATCGTGGTGCAAGAACCAATAATTGTCTTGCCATATTTCAGGCTGTTTCCTTCCCACATTCTCTCACAGGTAATGCAACATGTCCCGATAGTACCACTGATTAACAGTTTGTCCCTGTGGCATGAGTTCAAGATTAACCAATACTTCAAAGTCAATGAAAATATCAGCATCGCTTTGATATTTGACCTGATCTGAAAAGCTTTTCTTGGTCTTGGAGAAGCTTTTCTGATGTGAAGATTGAACCTTGGTCTCAACATCATAACCATAGACCAACATCTTGCCACCAGATATGAGTCTATTAAGGAACAGCTTGTTCTCATTTGCACAATCCGATAGCTCTTCACAGATTGCGAGACGAAGGTCTTTCTGGTCTTGATTCATGAGCCGTGAGATGAACTTGGGGCCAACATGATGCATTACAAGACACTGCATGCATGATTTCATGACCTGATCCAACTGAAATGTTACATTCTTCAGCAATCTCTTGGACAGTCAGTCTTCGATTGGCACGTACAATTTAATTGACATTCCTGAATGAGGGTCATCTTTAACTTCCGTTTGGCCATTTTTAAACCATGTGAACCATTCCTAATATCAAGTACTGCTTAAGCATTCAACACTATAGGCTTCCAGTGTCGTTTAGTGAGTCTCTGTATAGATTTTGTTGAGTTTCATTCAAAATTTAATGCAGACGCATTGCTCCTCTAATTCTGCCATCTCGAAATTCGCAAACAGTGCGACGTAACATTTTTCTCACTACAGCACTGAACAATAACTAACCTATGCAGCAATGAAATTTCCAGCAGTTACACGTTAAACACAGGCGTGTAAAGGAATGCCAACTGCATTTTGCTCCAACATGCCATTGGCGTGAAATTATGAATGTTCAGGAATTTTTTTAACAGACCTCATATTGACAATGAGAAGGTGCCTGGTGGCCTCATCCATGGGGATCTGGATGTACACTTCTTACAAATCAATCTTGGAAAAGTAGTGGCCCCCTGACAATTTTGTGAACAACTCGTCACTGCAGGGCAAAGGGTATGTATCTATTATGGATTGTGTCCCCCCCCATGAACCACGGACCTTGCGTTGGTGGGGAGGCTTGCGTGCCTCAACAATACAGATAGCCGTACTGTAGGTGCAACCACAACAGAGGGGTATCTGTTGAGAGGCCAGACAAACATGTGGTTCCTGAAGAGGGGCAGTAGCCTTTTCAGTAATTGCAGGGGCAACAGTCTGGATGATTGACTGATCTGGCCTTGTAACACTACCCAAAATAGCCTTGCTGTTCTGGTACTGCGAACAGCTGAAAGAAAGGGGAAACTACAGCTGTAATTTTTCCCGAGGGCATGCAGCTTTACTGTATGATTAAATGATGATGGCGTCCTCTTGGGTAAAATATTCCGGAGGTAAAATAGTCCCCCATTCGGATCTCTGGGCGGGGACTACTCAGGAGGATGTTGTTATCAGGAGAAAGAAAACTGGCATTCTATGGATCGGAACGTGGAATGTCAGATCCCTTAATCGGGCAGGTAGGTTAGAAAATTTAAAAAGGGAAATGGATAGGTTAAAGTTAGACATAGTGGGAATTAGTGAAGTTCGGTGGCAGGAGGAACAAGACTTTTGGTCAGGTGAATACAGGGTTATAAATACAAAATCAAATAGGGGTAATCCAGGAGCAGGTTAAATAATGAATAAAAAAATAGGAGTACATGGGTAAGCTACTACAAACAGCATAGTGAACGCATTATTGTGGACAAGATAGACACGAAGCCCATGCCTACTACAGTAGTACAAGTTTATATGCCAACTAGCTCTGCAGATGACGAAGAAATTGATGAAATGTATGATGAGATAAAAGAAATTATTCAGGTAGTCAAGGGAGAGCAGAGCATAACTTAATCATACCTAACACTTGGTTTAAGAATCATGAAAGAAGGTTGTATACATGGAAGAACCCTGGAGATACTAAAAGGTATCAGACAGATTACATAATGGTAAGGCAGAGATTTAGGAACCATATTTTAAATTGTAAGACATTTCCAGGGGCAGATGTGGACTCTGACCACAATCTATTGCTTATGAACTGTAGATTAAAACTGAAGAAACTGCAAAAAGGTGGGAATTTAAGGAGATGGGACCTGGATAAACTGAAAGAACCAGAGGTTGTCCAGAGTTTCAGGGAGAGCATAAGGGAACAATTGACAGGAATGGGGGAAATAAATACAGTGGAAGACGAATGGGTAACTTTGAGGGATGAAATAGTGAAGGCAGCAGAGGATCAAATAGGTAAAAAGATGGGGGCTAGTAGAAACCCTTGGGTAACAGAAGAAATATAGACTTTAATTGATGAAAGGAGACAATATAAAAATGCAGTAAATGAAGCAGGCAAAAAGGAATACAAACATTCAAAATGATATCGACAGGAAGTGCAAAATGGCTAAGCAGGGATGGCTAGAGGACAAATGTAAGGATGTAGAGTCTTATCTCACTAGGGGTAAGATAGATACTGCCTACAGGAAAGAGACCTTTGGAGAAAGAAGAACCACTTGCATGAATATCAGGAGCTTTGAGGGAAACCCAGTTCTAAGCAAAGAAGGGAAAGCAGAAAGGTGGAAGGAGTATATAGAGGGTTTATACAAGGGCGATGTACTTGAAGACAATATTATGGAAATGGAAGAGGATGTAGATGAAGATGAAATGGGAGATACGATACTGCGTGAAGAGTTTGACAGAGCACTGAAAGACCTGAGTCGAAACAAGGCCCCGGGAGTAGACAACATTCCATTAGAACTACTGACAGCTTTGGGAGAGCCAGTCCTGACAAAACTCTACCATTTGGTGAGCAAGATGTATGAAACAGTAGAAATACCTTCAGACTTCAAGAAGAATATAATAATTCCAATCCCAAAGAAAGCAGGTGTTGACAGATGTGAGAATTACCGAACAATCAGTTTAATAAGCCACAGCTGCAAAATACTAACACGAATTTTTTACAGACGAATGGAAAAACTAGTAGAAGCCGACCTCGGGGAGGATCAGTTTGGATTCCGTAGAAATACTGGAACACGTGAGGCAATACTGACCTTACGACTTATCTTAGAAGAAAGATTAAGAAAAGGCAAACCTACGTTTCTAGCATTTGTAGACTTAGAGAAAGCTTTTGACAACGTTAACTGGAATACTCTCTTTCAAATTCTGAAGTTGACAGGGGTAAAATACAGGGAGCGAAAGGCTACTTACAATTTGTACAGAAACCAGATGGCAGTTATAAGAGTCGAGGGGCATGAAAGGGAAGCAGTGGTTGGGAAAGGAGTGAGACAGGGTTGTAGTCTCTCCCCGATGTTATTTAATCTGTATATTGAGCAAGCAATAAAGGAAACAAAAGAAGAGTTCAGAGTAGGTATTAAAATCCATGGAGAAGAAATAAAAACTTTGAAGTTCGCCGATGACACTGTAATTCTGTCAGAGACAGCAACGGACTTGGAAGAGCAGTTGAACGGAATGGACAGTGTCTTGAAAGGAGGGTATAAGGTGAACATCAACAAAAGCAAAACGGGGATAATGGAATGTAGTCAAATTAAGTCGGGTGATGCTGAGGGAATTAGATTAGGAAATGAGACACTTAAAGTAGTAAAGGTGTTTTGCTATTTGGGGAGCAAAATAACTGATGATGGTCGAAGTAGAGAGGATATAAAATGTAGACTGGCAATGGCAAGGAAAGCGTTTCTAAAGAAGAAAAATTTGTTAACATCGAGTGTAGATTTAAGTTTCAGGAAGTCGTTTCTGAAAGTATTTGTATGGAGTGTAGCCATGTATGGAAGTGAAACATGGATGATAAATAGTTTAGACAAGAAGGGAATAGAAGCTTTTGAAATGTGGTGCTACAGAAGAATGCTGAAGATTACATGGGTAGATCACATAACTAATGAGGAGGTATTGAATAGAATTGGGGAGAAGAGGAGCTTGTGGCATAACTTGGCTAGAAGAAGGGATCGGTTGGTAGGACATGTTCTGAGACGTCAAGGGATCACCAATTTAGTATTGGAGGGCAGCGTGGAGGGTAAAAATCATAGAGGGAGACCAAGAGATGAATACACTAAGCAGATTCAGAAGGATGTAGGCTGCAGTAGGTACTGGGATATGAAGAAGCTTGCACAGCATAGAGTAACATGGAGAGCTGCATCAAACCAGTCTCAGGACTGAAGACCACAACACATGGATTGTGTGTTATTCGTGACATTGATGTCACCAGAGACGAAGTTTACCCATTGGCTTCCTAACCATGACCAGTGGTGTATCCCATTCACTGGAAGAAATAGGCCGAATGACATCAAGTGAAGTTAAATGCTCTGATTTGGCCTTGACAGGGTCACACAATGCACCACGCAACTGTCGCACCCAGAAAAAATGAAAAAAATGAAGGTGGGTGGGCTCTTCCATGGTAATGTGAGCTGAAAAAGCAGTTGCACAATCTAGCCCAGGGGAAGACAGAGATGAAAACTCAGAGCAGAGGACCTTAGGCAGACTCTTTCATGGGAATGTGGGCCTAAAAACCAGTAGCACAACCTAGCCCAGAGGAAAACAGGGTGAAAATTCAGAGCAGATGGACTCCAATTGCTGATACAGAACTTGATCTGACACTAAATTTACTTCATTGGCAATGGAGAAACCAAAATCTTTAAACACGTCTAACCCAAACAGGTCTGCAGTATAAGAATGATCGACAACCAGGAAGGCAGGAGGGCAAACAACAGACTTGTAAGATACAGGAGAAGAGAACTGACTTAGGATCGGAATCTGCTATTTATTATAGCTAACCAACTTCTGTACATTTACTAAAGCCACTGGAGCTCCTCTGTCCACTTTAGCGGTTTATGAAACACACACACAAGTCAATGAACAATTTGTTTGGGGAACCAGTCATTGTGGAGATACAGGTTATGTCCAGTGGTACTAATTTGTCTACCATATTTGAAGAGGAGTTACACACTGATGAAATGTGGCCTTCCTTTCAGACCAAAATCATTAAACGCATCTAACTCAAACAGGTCCGCAGACCATCCAATGCTTAGGTCACACTGCATGCGTGTGTTCAATGAAGCAGTATGAGAAAGATAGAAGCGGAGTGTGTGTGGCCACTGCTGTGACATGGCCTGTTGTTGCTGTAGCCATAACTGAAACTGACCCATGCGATGCTGATTTGAAGATTGTGCTTCTGCAATGGCTTCCCGGTCATCCTGAGCACTCGCATTGTGGCTTATACGGGCTGACTGAGCAACTTCTGATACCTCTCCCCCATGCATCAATCTGATCACCTGCAGCCCATTACACTTCAAAGCTTCAAAGGACTGTACTATATTGAGCACATCTGTAAATGTTGGATTCCCACACTGAAGTGCTTCTTTGTGCACTTCCCTATCCAGGGCCAGACAATAATACACTACTGGCCATTAAAATTGCTACACTATGAAGATGATGTGCTACAGACGCGAAACTTAACCGACAGGAAGAAGATGCTGTGATATGCAAATGATTAGCTTTACAGAGCATTCACACAAGATTGGCGCCGGTGGCGACACCTACAATGTGCTGACATGAGGAACGTTTCCACCCGATTTCTCATACACAAACAGCAGTTGACCACCGTTGCCTGGTGAAACGTTGTTGTGATGCCTCGTGTAAGGAGGAGAAATGTGTACCATCACGTTTCCAACTTTGATAAAGGTCAGATTGTAGCCTATCGCGATTGCGGTTTATTGTATCGCGACAATGCTGCTCGCATTGGTTGAGATCCAATGACTGTTAGCAGAATATGGAATCGGTGGGTTCAGGAGGGTAATAAGGAACGCTGTGCTGGATCCCAATGGCCTCGTGTCACTAGCATTCGAGATGACAGGCATGTTATCCGCACGGCTGTAACGGATCGTGCAGCCACGTCTCGATCCCTGAGTCAACAGATGGGGACGTTTGCAAGACAACAACCATTTGCACGAACAGTTCGATGACATTTGCAGCAGCATGGACTATCAGCTCGGAGACCATGGCTGCGGTTACCCTTGATGCTGCATCACAGACAGGAGCGCCTGTGATGGTGTACTCAATGCCGAACCTGGGTGCACGAATGGCAAAATGTAATTTTTTCAGATGAATCCAGGTTCTGTTTACAGCATCATGATGGTCGGATCTGTGTTTGGCGACATCGCGGTAAACGCACATTGGAAGCGTGTATTCGTCATAGTCATACAGGCATATCACCCGGCGTGATGGTATGGGGTGCCATTGGTTACACATCTCGGTCACCTCTTGTTCGCATTGACGGCACTTTGAACAGTGGACGTTACATTTCAGATGTGTTACGACCCATGGCTCTACCCTTCATTCGATCCCTATGAAACCCTAAATTTCAACAGGATAATGCGCAACCGCATGTTGCAGGTCCTGTATGGCCCTTTCTGGATATAGAAAATGTTCGACTGCTGCCCTGGCCAGCACATTCTCCAAATCTCTCACCAATTGAAAACGTCTGGTCAATGGTGGCCGAGCAACTGGCTCATCACAATACGCCAGTCACTGCTCTTGGTGAACTGTGGTATCGTGTTGAAGCTGCATGGGCAGCTGTACCTGTACACGCCATGCAAGCTCTGTTTGACTCAATGCCCAGGCTTATCAAGGCCGTTATTATGGCCAGAGGTGGTTGTTCTGGGTACTGATTCCTCAGGATCTGTGAACCCAAACTGCGTGAAAATGTGATCGCGTGTCAGTTCTAGTATACTATACACTCCTGGAAATGGAAAAAAGAACACATTGACACCGGTGTGTCAGACCCACCATACTTGCTCCGGACACTGCGAGAGGGCTGTACAAGCAATGATCACACGCACGGCACAGCGGACACACCAGGAACCGCGGTGTTGGCTGTCGAATGGCGCTAGCTGCGCAGCATTTGTGCACCGCCGCCGTCAGTGTCAGCCAGTTTGCCGTGGCATACGGAGCTCCATCGCAGTCTTTAACACTGGTAGCATGCCGCGACAGCGTGGACGTGAACCGTATGTGCAGTTGACGGACTTTGAGTGAGGGCGTATAGTGGGCATGCGGGAGGCCGGGTGGACGTACCGCCGAATTGCTCAACACGTGGGGCGTGAGGTCTCCACAGTACATCGATGTTGTCGCCAGTGGTCGGCGGAAGGTGCACGTGCCCGTCGACCTGGGACCGGACCGCAGCGACGCACGGATGCACACCAAGACCGTAGGATCCTACGCAGTGCCGTAGGGGACCGCACCGCCACTTCCCAGCAAATTAGGGACACTGTTGCTCCTAGGGTATCGGCGAGGGCCATTCGCAACCGTCTCCATGAAGCTGGGCTACGGTCCCGCACACCGTTAGGCCGTCTTCCGCTCACGCCCCAACATCGTGCAGCCCGCCTCCAGTGGTGTCGCGACAGGCGTGAATGGAGGGACGAATGGAGACGTGTCGTCTTCAGCGATGAGAGTTGCTTCTGCCTTGGTGCCAATGATGGTCGTATGCGTGTTTGGCGCCGTGCAGGTGAGCGCCACAATCAGGACTGCATACGACCGAGGCACACAGGGCCAACACCCGGCATCATGGTGTGGGGAGCGATCTCCTACACTGGCCGTACACCACTGGTGATCGTCGAGGGGACACTGAACAGTGCACGGTACATCCAAACCGTCATCGAACCCATCGTTCTACCATTCCTAGACCGGCAAGGGAACTTGCTGTTCCAACAGGACAATGCACGTCCGCATGTATCCCGGGCCACCCAACGTGCTCTAGAAGGTGTAAGTCAACTACCCTGGCCAGCAAGATCTCCGGATCTGTCCCCCATTGAGCATGTTTGGGACTGGATGAAGCGTCGTCTCACGCGGTCTGCACGTCCAGCACGAACGCTGGTCCAACTGTGGCGCCAGGTGGAAATGGCATGGCAAGCCATTCCACAGGACTACATCCAGCATCTCTATGATCGTCTCCATGTGAGAATAGCAGCCTGCATTGCTGCAAAAGGTGGATATACACTGTACTAGTGCCGACATTGTGCATGCTTTGTTGCCTGTGTCTATGTGCCTGTGGTTCTGTCAGTGTGATCATGTGATGTATCTGACCCCAGGAATGTGTCAATAAAGTTTCCCCTTCCTGGGACAATGAATTCATGGTGTTCTTATTTCAATTTCGAGGAGTGTATTTGTCCAATGAATACCCGTTTATCATCTGCATTTCTTCTTGGTGTATCAATTTTAATGGCCAGTAGTGTATTATCACACACCATGTCATCCATGTATTATTTGTGATGGGTACTAGTGACAAATTTATGACGGTGGCTCAACCAGCGTAGTTCTGCATCACAGGCTTTGTAGGATTGGTGTGAGCATTTCCAACAATGGTAAAATTCTACATGTGTTGCAATGACATGCATTTTGTACAGTAATAGATGGATAGAAGATTGCATATTTCTTCAAATGATAAATTGGCTGGATCTTGCAAAGGCACCAGTTGGCACAACAACTGATACATGCATGGCAAATGCCAGGAAAGAAAGAAAACCATACACTGGTTTGCATTGCCCACACAAAAATCCTCGAAATGTTGGCATAATTGTGTCTCGTTGGAGTCCCAGCTGATTCATCGTATGCCCAAAAGGGCAACCATTGCACTGATGGGAAAGTAAACTGCTGTGAACACACAGATGCCACTTGATTGAGAGTGATGGCGAGAGTCTGCTGCTGGGCAATGAGGTGTTGGAGTATTTCTTCCATAGAAATGTTTGTCAGGTGACTGAGCACTGACACTAACACATGGAGAAAATGTAACCCTTACTTGTCGCCAAGTTTGTTAGAGCAAGAACAAACATAATTTATGGAACACATTACTTTATAGAGCAACAAGACGTTGATTGGACAACAGTAATAATACAGTGTAAAGAATAGGCCAAACACTCATTTGCAATCACTTAAATAATGCTATTTCTTTGGCAGCTCTCCAGAGCATGCCAGGGAGCTGACCAAGGTGGCCCCTATAAGTGGGCGTGTGAACTGTACGGTTGTGTGTTCTCTGAAATTATGCGTATCATGAGTGAAGGCACGTCGATGACGAAGAAATTATCCACATTGGATGGAAACTGGTAGATGTGATGTACATGCAAACACAAAAAATGATGACAATTGCAGAAAAAAATGGGTGTGGGTGATTTATTCAAAACAAAGAACTTTACAAACTGAGCTAGTCAATAATGTGTTGGTCCACCTATGGCCCTTATCAAAGCATTTATTTAGCTTGGCATTGATTGATAGTGATGTTGGCCGTCCTCCTGGGGGATATCTTGCTAAATTATGCCCAATTGGCGCATCAAATTGTCAAAATCCTGAGCTGGTTGGAGGACCCTGTCCATAGTGCTCCAAACATTCTCAGTTGAGGAGAGGTTCGGCAACCTTGCTGGAAGGTAGGGTTTGGCAAGCATGAAGACAAGCAGTAGAAACTCTTGCTGTATGCTGGCAGGAATTATGTTCCTTAAATGTAAGCCCAGGATGGCTTGCCATGAAGGGCAACAAAATTGGGCATAGAATATCATCGACATACCACTGTGCTGTAAGAGTGCCGTTGGTGACAAACAAAAGGCTTCTGTATGTCCATGATGCAGTCATTGCAGGGCTGCAGCTATCCATGCCACTGCCTACCATTGCTGCAATTTCTTTGTTGGGGGGCTGCATCCATACCAACCCACCTGTCCTCATCAACACCTGTCCATGTCACTGCCTATTGTCCCACAGCCATTGCAGGGCCATTACATCCATGTCAGTGCCTGTCAATGCTGCAGTTGTTTCACATGTCCACACCATTGCTTGTTCACATATTTTTTTTTTATTTCTAAGTGAGAAGTCAAATACCAGCCTTCAGATGTAGCTTTAAAAATGCTTTAATAGTTCTTTAATAATGATTTTTTGGCAAAAAGAGTTCACTCACTATTTTACCCTCTTGAAGGTTTAATTTCCAAAAATGCTGACTCATATATTTTTTTTAAATTTCTGACTGGGAAACCAAATACCAGTTTTCGTAGTTGTAGCTTCAAAATTGCCTTAATAGTGACATATTTTCAAAAAGCCTTTCATCTCCTATTTCACCCCATTAGGAGTGAAATTACGAGCAATCCATTCTTAAAACATGCATCCAGTATTAGGTCCACACCATCTCCAAAAATTAAATTTCTGTACTTCAGTGGGCTGAGCGATGATGAGTCAGTAAGTCATTCTGACCCTATTTCACCCCCTTAGGGGTTGAATTCCTAAAAACAGTGATGCACTTATTTTTTCATTTCTAATCACGAAGTGAAATACCAAGTTCTAATAGATTTAGTTTTAAATTTTGCAAATATTACAAAATATTTTTGTAAAAGTCTTCATTCTCTATTTCATGCCCTTAGGGGTTGAGTGCCAAAAAACAGTGAAACACATAATTTTTTTATTTCTAACAGAGAATCCGAATACAAAATTTCATAGACTTAGCTTTTTAAAAAGCTTTCATAATGAAATAATTTCATAAAACCTTTCATCCCCTATTTAATTCCCTTAGGGAGTTGAACTTCCACAAACACTGAAACACCCAATTTTTTATTTTGAACCAAGAGGCTGAATACCGGTTTTCATAGCTGTAGCTTTAAAGATACTTTAGTAGTTCTTTAATAACGATTTATTTTCAAAATAACATTCATCCACTATTTTACTCCCTTAGTGGTTATACACTCCTGGAAATTGAAATAAGAACACCGTGAATTCATTGTCCCAGGAAGGGGAAACTTTATTGACACATTCCTGGGGTCAGATACATCACATGATCACACTGACAGAACCACAGGCACATAGACACAGGCATCAGAGCATGCACAATGTCGGCACTAGTACAGTGTATATCCGCCTTTCGCAGCAATGCAGGCTGCTATTCTCCCATGGAGACGATCGTAGAGATGCTGGGTGTAGTCCTGTGGAACGGCTGGCCATGCCATTTCCACCTGGCACCACAGTTGGACCAGCGTTCGTGCTGGACGTGCAGACCGCGTGAGACGACGCTTCATCCAGTCCCAAACATGCTCAATGGGGGACAGATCCGGAGATCTTGCTGGCCAGGGTAGTTGACTTACACCTTCTAGAGCACGTTGGGTGGCACGGGATACATGCGGACGTGCATTGTCCTGTTGGAACAGCACGTTCCCTTGCCGGTCTAGGAATGGTAGAACGATGGGTTCGATGACGGTTTGGATGTACCGTGCACTATTCAGTGTCCCCTCGACGATCACCAGTGGTGTACGGCCAGTGTAGGAGATCGCTCCCCACACCATGATGCCGGGTGCTGGCCCTGTGTGCCTCGGTCGTATGCAGTCCTGATTGTGGCGCTCACCTGCACGGCGCCAAACACGCATACGACCATCATTGGCACCAAAGCAGAAGCAACTCTCATCGCTGAAGACGACACGTCTCCATTCGTCCCTCCATTCACGCCTGTCGCGACACCACTGGAGGCGGGCTGCACGATGTTGGGGCGTGAGCGGAAGACGGCCTAACGGTGTGCGGGACCGTAGCCCAGCTTCATGGAGACGGTTGCGAATGGTCCTCGCCGATACCCCAGGAGCAACAGTGTCCCTAATTTGCTGGGAAGTGGCGGTGCGGTCCCCTACGGCACTGTGTAGGATCCTACGGTCTTGGCGTGCATCCGTGCGTCGCTGCGGTCCGGTCCCAGGTCGACGGGCACGTGCACCTTCCGCCGACCACTGGCGACAACATCGATGTACTATGGAGACCTCACACCCGACGTGTTGAGCAATTCGGCGGTACGTCCACCCGGCCTCCCGCATGCCCACTATACGCCCTCGCTCAAAGTCCGTCAACCGCACATACGGTTCACGTCCACGCTGTCGCTGCATGCTACCAGTGTTAAAGACTGCGATGGAGCTCCGTATGCCACGGCAAACTGGCTGACACTGACGGCGGCGGTGCACAAATGCTGCGCAGCTAGCGCCATTCGACGGCCAACACCGCGGTTCCTGGTGTGTCCGCTGTGCCATGCGTGTGATCATTGCTTGTACAGCCCTCTCGCAGTGTCCGGAATAAGTATGGTGGGTCTGACACACCGGTGTCAATGTGTTCTTTTTTCCATTTCCAGGAGTGTATTTACAAAAATGTTGAAACACACATTTCTTTATTTCTGATTGATAAACCAAATACCAATTTTCATGGATCTAGCTTCAAGAAAGTGACATATTTTCAAAAAACCTGTCATCCCCTATTTCATCCTCTTAGCGCTGAATTTTGAAAAATCCCATCTTAAACAATGCCTACAGTATATGATCAAGTTTCTATCCTTGGAGGTTTGGGCTGGAGATTATGAGTCAATGAGTGACTCAATCGGTAGGGACATTGCCTTTAACATACTGTGCATTTCAGATTTTAATTTACACATACTTAATTCCACATTCTTTAACTTCCACATTCCTTACTCTGAAAAGAACCAATCAAAATGGGAGCACGGCAGAGCAAGCTACATTCTGTTCAGCCAACTGGTTGCTTTTGAACACCAGGGCAGCATCCATGACTGAGTAGATCATTTTACGAGATGAAACACACATCCCAAAGTTCTGAAACCATCTTACATGGTAGCCTGTCCTGTGTGGAATGATGAATGATATTAACAGTTAGATAATCAGTAGTTACAAGATGCAGGCACATGGCTCTGCACTGGTTCAAATAGTGACTGTCTCCATAGGATCTCACTGACTTTTGGCTCCAGAGGACAAAAACATGAAGAACAAACTGAGACAACAACAAGGGGTAATGAGAAGTTTTTCTGGATTTGCTAAATTGTTCCACTAGCTCCAAGAAACTATCAAATACCAACAAAATAATTTCTGTCAGATGCACACAGACAGTGATATCTACAAACAATGTCCAAAAGATTGCCCAGACTATCACAGAATATTTTATTTCAGTTTCTTCCATAAAAGCACAGGTTCAGCTTTCTGCTGACATTAACTTAGAGGAATACAGTTTTACAGTTTTTTTTATCACTGTGGGAGGTTGACTAAACAATGTCTGATATTTGTAAATTGTCTCTTGTAATCGACTTAATGTACTGCAGCATGCTGCATCATTTAAGGAATGAACTGAAAGAAATCCTTAAAGTTTTATAACTTCTGACTGATTGAAGACACTACTGATTTGCAATGTTCATTGCTTGTAGATCACTTTGCTATCTTCTGTTCTTCCTCCAGCCTTATAATGACTAATTCTCACCTGCATCTGATAATAGTGTTTTGAGGTATGGGCAGAGAGCACTGGCCTTAGATTCTACTTAGAGAAGTCAGTGTGTATGCCTTTTAATTGTTTAAACATTTTAAAATCCAACTAGTGTGGTTGCCCAGTGGGTAAATGCCAGACCACAAATACAAAGATTCAGTGTTTTATTCCCAGTTGATTTCTTCTGACACTTATCAGTTATTTTACCTCTGGCAGTGATCTGTTAATGTCAGAAATGCCAAGTTGTACCATGGTTCAACAGAGTTCACTTAAATGGCAGTATAAATTGTATAGAGATCAGATGAAGGCAAGGGCATGGCACCTACATTAGGATCATTCGTAATGAAGCATTCTGGTGTTCAGTTGAACCTTTGGGTCGAGGATTACATTATGTATTTTTTAATGAGGGACACAGTTCTAAGTTCCTAGGAAGCTGTGATGCTACTAGGCCTCAATTATGATGGAAAACCGACATAGTTGCCACTTCAGAAGGCTATACACATCCAAACTCCGACGACAGTAAATAGCCAGAAGAGCCATAGTCACCATCTTGGTGAGTGAATAGAATACGTCTATACAAATTTTATGAATCTCTCAAGCGATTACAACTGAATTATGGATTGGTAAGTCCAACAGACAAAAGATAGTTGATACCTTACAGCATGAGGTGATTAGGCTGCTCAGAGACGCTTACTGTAGCAGCCCATACTCAAGTCTCTGCACTTGAGATTGTTGAGCTGCCTCTATTCTTTCTGCAATAACTCATGATGTGTGAGGTATACAGGTTCTTGTCAGACCCACAATCAATTCTATTCTATCTGGTTAAGTACCTATCCATGGAAATGGCATTCTTCAATAACCTTTCTACGAAAAAGCCATTCCAATGATTGTACAAAGTACAGTGATGACACTTAGTGGCAACCTAAAGCCATTTCATACTCTATAAGTTGAAGCCAACAGCCGCTAAAATTGTTAATTATGAGATTCTGAATTGTTTTCAAACAAAAAGAACACAGTTTTTGTGCCTGGGGGGTGGGGGGTGAATAAGAGACTGATGACCTTAGATGTGTAGTCTCTTTAAACCCATAATCCTCATCATCCATATGCTCTTGTTTCTTGTGTGGACTCCCAAGCTATCCACAGCATATATCCAACAGAGAAACTATTCTAGTTTCACGGACATGCTTCCTTATTTACAGAAAGGGGATGCATTCTGTTGGATACAAAGATGTGTAGGAATCTGGAGAAATGATTTAGCAGGTACTGGATCCCAGAAGGTGTATACGATACCTACAGTAACACAGTGTGCTCATTGTGTAGACACAGTTCCAAGGATCACTGGGAGAATGAGTGGCTGGAAGTGAGAGATAAAAATTTCAGTCAGTGAAACCTGGCAATAAGCCATAATACTGGATCCTTCCAGCCATAGAGGTGACATGAAGTGATCTTAACTTGTCTCCATATTTGGCACTGACTTCTGACATACAGTTTGCTCATCCTACATGAGAACTCACCTGCAGATGCTGTCTATTGTGTATGTAGTGGTCTAGAGTGAATAGCTGGTGGTCAGGAAGGCCTACAGTTCACCACCATAGGCAGCATTCCAGTGCTGTGGTGGGAAGTACCAGGTGATTGCCCAACATTGTCCTTGATGCACTTGTCTGTGGCTGGAACTCATCTGTCACCTCTTACAGAGGTTGGGATGATGTGTCCTGCGTGGGATTCATTGTGGAACAACTTACACCCAGATAGACAAAAAGAAATATTGGTTATTAATAACAACATAAATTTACTGTTGTACATTCTGGAGCATTAATTAACAAGAACACAAATAGTTTGAACTGTAAGGTGAGATAACAGTCTCTGAATACAGTCACAGTAGAAGGTCAAGACTCCATAGTCCGGGATGGCTGAGCGTCAAGATGCCAAGACTCAGCGTAGCGAGTACGAAGACTGCTCGTGGCTCCAAGTAGCTCCACTAGTTTGACCTTAGCTCAGAGATTAAGCATGAGCTCTGATGGGTGATGCACTGAGTGTGGCCAGTGGCATTTGTAGTGCTCAAGTGCCAGTGTGAGAGCAATGCATATGTCATTTATGCATTGTCTGAGTGCCACTCTGGTGTGGGGAAAGGTTCATTCAACAGTTTTGTACACCGTGATCCATCAATCATTAGTGGCACTGAGTTGGAGCACTGCCTAGTGCTGAATGTGGAAGTAATTTTCTTCGGCATTGTGCTGATGTCTGAAACTGTTTGCACCAGTAAGTAGTTGGGCGTGTTGTGATCATAGATTTACAGAACTTACAATCTGTCCCCCTGTAGATGGGGGTGGCGAGATGCATATTTGACACACATGCGATGGCTGTTGGTGACTTATTGATTCAGTGCCGGCCAGTGAATCTGTGCACCCATGTGTGGACTTTGAGAACTCAGAAAGCTGACTGCAATTCCTTGTGGCATCATTAAACTGACAAAGATACCAGCAGAGCAATGACCTTGATGTGGTGCCATGCTGGACACCTCATTTCCAGCTGGCAGTGCAGTGGTGTGAATGTTTGACTGGGCTGGCTTCTGAGCAGGCACAGTGACATTGTCCTCAGGTGTTATTATAGCTGGTTGTAAGTCAGTAATCGCGGTGTTTGACTTTTTACATCTACATCTACATCTATACTCCGCGAGCCACCTTACGGTGTGTGGCGGAGGGTACTTATTGTACCACTATCTGATCCCCCCTTCCCTGTTCCATTCACGAATTGTGCGTGGGAAGAACGACTGCTTGTAAGTCTCCGTATTTGCTCTAATTTCTCGGATCTTTTCGTTGTGATCATTACGCGAGATATATGTGGGCGGTAGTAATATGCTGCCCATCTCTTCCCGGAATGTGCTCTCTCGTAATTTCGATAATAAACCTCTCCGTATTGCGTAACGCCTTTCTTGAAGTGTCCGCCACTGGAGCTTGTTCAGCATCTCCGTAACGCTCTCGCGCTGACTAAATGTCCCCATGACGAATCGCGCTGCTTTTCGCTGGATCATGTCTATCTCTTCTATTAATCCAACCTGGTAAGGGTCCCATACTGATGAGCAATACTCAAGAATCGGACGAACAAGCGTTTTGTAAGCTACTTCTTTCGTCGATGAGTCACATTTTCTTAGAATTCTTCCTATGAATCTCAACCTGGCGCCTGCTTTTCCCACTATTTGTTTTATGTGATCATTCCACTTCAGATCGCTCCGGATAGTAACTCCTAAGTATTTTACGGTCGTTACCGCTTCCAATGATTTACCACCTATGGCATAATCGTACTGGAATGGATTTCTGCCCCTATGTATGCGCATTATATTACATTTATCTACGTTTAGGGAAAGCTGCCAGCTGTCGCACCATTCATTAATCCTCTGCAGGTCTTCCTGGAGTACGTACGAGTCTTCTGATGTTGCTACTTTCTTGTAGACAACCGTGTCATCTGCAAATAGCCTCACGGAGCTACCGATGTTGTCAACTAAGTCATTTATGTATATTGTAAACAATAAAGGTCCTATCACGCTTCCTTGCGGTACTCCCGAAATTACCTCTACATCTGCAGATTTTGAACCGTTAAGAATGACATGTTGTGTTCTTTCTTCTAGGAAATCCTGAATCCAATCACAAACCTGGTCCGATATTCCGTAAGCACGTATTTTTTTCACTAAACGTAAGTGCAGAACCGTATCAAATGCCTTCCTGAAGTCCAGGAATACGGCATCAATCTGCTCGCCAGTGTCTACGGCACTGTGAATTTCTTGGGCAAATAGGGCGAGCTGGGTTTCACATGATCTCTGTTTGCGGAATCCATGTTGGTTATGATGAAGGAGATTTGTATTATCTAAGAACGTCATAATACGAGAACACAAAACATGTTCCATTATTCTACAACAGATTGACGTAAGTGAAATAGGCCTATAATTATTCGCATCTGATTTATGACCCTTCTTGAAAATGGGAACGACCTGTGCTTTCTTCCAGTCGCTAGGTACTTTACGTTCTTCCAGAGATCTACGATAAATTGCTGATAGAAAGGGGGCAAGTTCTTTAGCATAATCACTGTAGAATCTTAAGGGTATCTCGTCTGGTCCGGATGCTTTTCCGCTACTAAGTGATAGCAGTTGTTTTTCAATTCCGATATCGTTTATTTCAATATTTTCCATTTTGGCGTCCGTGCGACGGCTGAAGTCAGGGACCGTGTTACGATTTTCCGCAGTGAAACAGTTTCGGAACACTGAATTCAGTATTTCTGCCTTTCTTCGGTCGTCCTCTGTTTCGGTGCCATCGTGGTCAACGAGTGACTGAATAGGGGATTTAGATCCGCTTACCGATTTTACATATGACCAAAACTTTTTAGGGTTCTTGTTTAGATTGTTTGCCAATGTTTTATGTTCGAATTCGTTGAATGCTTCTCTCATTGCTCTCTTTACGCTCTTTTTCGCTTCGTTCAGCTTTTCCTTATCAGCTATGATTCGACTACTCTTAAACCTATGGTGAAGCTTTCTTTGTTTCCGTAGCACCTTTCGTACATGATTGTTATACCACGGTGGATCTTTCCCCTCGCTTTGGACCTTAGTCGGTACGAACTTATCTAAGGCGTACTGGACGATGTTTCTGAATTTTTTCCATTTTTGTTCCACATCCTCTTCCTCAGAAATGAACGTTTGATGGTGGTCACTCAGATATTCTGCGATTTGTGCCCTATCACTCTTGTTAAGCAAATAGATTTTCCTTCCTTTCTTGGCATTTCTTATTACACTTGTATTCATTGATGCAACCACTGACTTATGATCACTGATACCCTCTTCTACATTCACGGAGTCGAAAAGTTCCGGTCTATTTGTTGCTATGAGGTCTAAAACGTTAGCTTCACGAGTTGGTTCTCTAACTATCTGCTCGAAGTAATTCTCGGACAAGGCAGTCAGGATAATGTCACAAGAGTCTCTGTCCCTGGCTCCAGTTCTGATTGTGTGACTATCCCATTCTATACCTGGTAGATTGAAGTCTCCCCCTATTACAATAGTATGATCACGAAACTTCTTCACGACGTTCTGCAGGTTCTCTCTGAGGCGCTCAACTACTACGGTTGCTGATGCAGGTGGCCTATAGAAGCATCCGACTATCATATCTGACCCACCTTTGATACTTAACTTAACCCAGATTATTTCACATTCGCATTCGCTAATAACTTCACTGGATATTATTGAATTCTTTACTGCTATAAATACTCCTCCACCATTGGCGTTTATCCTATCCTTGCGGTATATATTCCATTCTGTGTCTAGGATTTCGTTACTGTTCACTTCCGGTTTTAACCAACTTTCCGTTCCTAATACTATATGCGCACTATTTCCTTCAATAAGAGATACTAATTCAGGAACCTTGCCCTGGATACTCCTGCAGTTTACCAATATTACGTTAACTTTTCCTGTTTTTGGTCTCTGAGGACGGACGTTCTTTATCAACGATGATAATGTTCTCTCTGGTAAGCCGTCAGGTATTTTATCGTTTCGCCCAAGGGGGGGTCCCTCTAACCTAAAAAACCCCCGTGTGCACGCCACACGTACTCTGCTACCCTAGTAGCTGCTTCCGGTGTGTAGTGCACGCCTGACCTGTCTAGGGGGGCCCTACAGTTCTCCACCCAATAACGGAGGTCGATGAATTTGCAACCATTATAGTCGCAGAGTCGTCTGAGCCTCTGGTTTAGACCCTCCACACGGCTCCAAACCAGAGGACCGCGATCGACTCTGGGCACTATGCTGCAGATATTAAGCTCAGCTTGCACTCCGCGTGCGATGCTGGTTGTCTTCACCAAATCAGCCAGCCGCCGGAAGGAACCAAGGATGGCCTCAGAACCCAAGCGGCAGGCGTCATTCGTTCCGACATGTGCTACTATCTGCAGCCGGTCACACCCAGTGCGTTCAATAGCTGCCGGAAGGGCCTCCTCCACATTACGGACGAGACCCCCCGGCAAGCACACCGAGTGCACACTGGCATTCTTCCCCGACCTACCCGCTATTTTCCTGAGGGGCTCCATAACCCGCCTAACGTTGGAGCTCCCTATAACTAATAGGCCCGCCCTCTGTGACTGTCGGGACCTTGCCGGAGAATCGGCCACTGGCCCAACAGGCGAGGCATCCTGTGGTGGCTCGGAAACGATGTCATCACCACTAGGAAGCACCCCGTACCTGTTGGAAAGGGGTAAGGCAGCCGCCACGCGGCCAGATCCCACCTTCGCCTTTCGGCCAGGCACGCGCGAGCCCACCACTGTCCGCCATTCACCCTGGAGTGATGGCTGACCGGTAAGATGCTCACTGCCGGAAGACGCAGCGACATCAGGGGTTCCATGTGATTCCAAGGCCACCGAAGTAGGCATAGGTCTCACCACAGTTGCCCCAACGCCACTACGAGCCGACGCCTGCACCTCGAGCTCGATGAGCCTAACAGACAAAGCCTCCACCTGTCCCCGAAGAGTGGCCAATTCTCCTTGCGTCCGCTCACAACAACCACAGTCCCTACACATGACTATGTTTACCCTACTCTAAAAAATGGCTCTGAGCACTATGGGACTCAACTGCTGAGGTCATTAGTCCCCTAGAACTTAGAACTAGTTAAACATAACTAACCTAAGGACATCACACACATCCATGCCCGAGGCAGGATTCGAACCTGCGACCGTAGCGGTCTCGCGGTTCCAGACTGCAGCGCCAGAACCGCGCGGCCACTTCGGCCGGCTTACCCTACTCTATACGGTGACAAATTCCCAAGATAATCTTCTGATGAGCTACTCTGATAATCAAGAAACACTCACTGAAATACGAGACGCGAAAACTACGCTAGGTTTTCCCAGAAAAACTATTTAAAAGCTAAGCGCAGCAAATAAGTACAAAAACACTGTTATTGAAATAAAAGGTTCTACCTAGTAAGCACTCGAACACGCAAGAAATTACAAAAATAAACTAGTAATTACACAGATAACTGAAAATAAGTCGCTGCTGTTTGTAAAATATGTAAGAAGCAAACGGTGTACTCGCCTTAGTAGTGCATTGTATGGCATGGAGTTCCCCATGACATTTATTTATTGATAAATCTCAGTACCCAGAATGCCTGTGGTATTGGAAACATATTCCACAGTTGCAAACCAGAGGGCAGATTGTTCTTAATGAAATGGCAATTGTTTAGGGTGAGAGTGCAGTCAGTGTGTGTCGTGGTGGCCATGTGGTAATAGAATTAACTGCGGTCGAGTGGAATGGCATCAGAGACGAGGTGACGTGCGGTACTTGCAGTGTGGTTGTAACTCAGCATGGTTGTGACTCTGCTAATCATATCTTGGGTGGCGAGTTGTAGAGACACATGTGAAGCAATCGTATGAAAAGTGATCATATGTGCAGCCATTGTTTGCAACACAGTTGCTGCTCATATTGTGAAATGTGTCACAGTTTGAAAGTAGTTCTCTTTGTCATACTGGTTCACACAGTGATGTATATGGAGGTAGCCATTGTTTGCAACACAGTTGCTGCTCATATTGTGAAATGTGTCACAGTTTGAAAGTAGTTCTCTTTGTCGTACTGGTTCACACAGTGATGTATATTGAGGTAGTTAATGCCCAAAGCCTAACAGAAGATTGCTTGGTTGTTGCACTGTTGAGGGTGCTTTGGACTGAGCTCATTATGTAACACAGAACTTGTAACCACTATGCACTCATATTTTACTACCGATCGGTGATTGTCACACTGACTGCACTGCTGACACACTTCACTTACGTCCATCCATATTGTGGAGTCACAAAGGGATTTAAGCAGTATGTCCAACAAAAGAGGCACGTTAACTGAAATGAAACGAACATTTACTAATTGTGTTAAGCAACACACAGTTGACATGAGGCCACCAGTATGGAAAATTTCCAATAATGAAGACAAGATGATACTGAGTAAAAACTACTTTATTCCAATCAAATAATACAAAAGTCTGACTGCACAGTCATGTTTCACAGTACACTGAAGTCTTTGTATATTGCTCAGATATTTCTGTTTGGCAGCCATACTCTGTCTACCCGGCAATGCTTATGTTTCTGGAGAAGCATTTTTGATGTCAATATTCCCACAACTGGCTGGGAAAGTCAATTCAAAGATTGGAGGAAAAATAGCATCAACTTTGATAGGACTGTACCTGGTGAAATACTTTGTGTTCAAAACAATCTGCAGATTGATGACTGTTTTAATGTTCACTTTTTTTTTTTTTTTTTGAAAGAAAACTTTAACCTGTCTTCAAGTTGATGTCACCAACAAACTCTTCTCTTTTGGTTGTACCACTCCTGTTTTTATGACATTTTTACTAATCTGTTATTTTTATTGTTATGTTTGATTAATTTTGCACATGTTAAACTCGAACAATAACTATTTGATGAGTGAAACAGAAATTTAAACAATAATTTTTGTGTGCTTCAGCTCTACTGGATGGTAAATTTGTTCCTGAAACAACACGGGTTTTTGTAAAACATCTTATGAAAAACACTGCATATTACCAGAGACTGGAGCGTGAAGGTGCCGTACAAAAATCCGGAGATGTGGAAGCCTTGACTGCAGCTGCCAATATAGCTCGTAAGTGTAAAGTTTACTTAAAGTTATAATGCAAGTTTGCTTACTTTGATATGACATAATTGCACAGTATTGTGAAAATCCTGGGCTGATAGTTCGAGCACAGTGCCATAAGAATATGATTTTCTTACTTTCTTCCATGTTATAATGATATTTTATCTGTTATAGTGATCTAGTTAATGCTATGATTTGGATTTAGTATATAAATTAAATAATTGTATTGAGGGAGAGAGAGAGAGAGAGAGAGAGAGAGAGAGAGAGAGAGAGAGAGAGATAGAAAGGAGAAATTCTATGACACAAAGAATGGCTGTGGGAGTGTGTAAAGGAACCAGAATTCAGAAGGCTGGAATTAATCATAAGGTATTAAAAACAGACTTGCAGGATGGCAGACAGAAAATATTAGTTGGTTATTTTCATCTGTTAGGAGGCCAGTATCAGAAAGCAACAGTCATCAATACGGCAGATTCAAAGTGTAAAAATTATATTGATATACTTTGTTATGTTAATAACATGGATTCATTTGTTTACACGTCACCTTCTTGAAGCTTATTGGAAAGGAGAGCCTTCAGGGGTATGGAATAAATGACGTTATATGTTAACAGACTCAAGCAGCCACTGAAGGCAATTTCTGGCAGCAAAAATCTGCTTTACATATTCCCCTCGACAGCCACTTTGTTGTGTGGGCATTACAGTTTTGTTGTAATTGAAGTGTTTTCGTTGGATACCATTCTCAGTGCTGTTTTAGGATCATTACAAGACATTACAGACATTTTCGTACCATATGACAAAGGGCTATCTGTGAAAGTAGCCATGTGATCTAAAAAATAAGCTGCAGCCACTGAGCCACTTTCTATGTTGGCATGCCAACTAACAAGCTGTTTGTATGAATGGCCACCACCAGACTATGATCAAGAAAGACTGGATCATCCACTTGCTGAACATGCTGTCCAACATGATGTGTTTCACTTTCAAAAATGGTTCAAATGGCTCTGAGCACTATGGGACTCAACTGCTGAGGTCATTAGTCCCCTAGAACTTAGAACTAGTTAAACCTAACTAACCTAAGGACATCACAAATATCCATGCCCGAGGCAGGATTCGAACCTGCGACCGTAGCGGTCTTGCGGTTCCAGACTGCAGCGCCTTTAACCGCATGGCCTGTTTCACTTTAATGGCTACTTCACAGCTTGTGCCATATAGATTCTTCCCTCCAACACCAGCGTTTCTGAGTTGCTCAGGTGGGAACGCAACCTAACACATATCCTATATCCTTTGTTCCCATAACTCCCCTGGCTTCAGCCTTCTATCACATCAACATTCCACTAATCTTTTCTCCATCTCTCCTCCCCCCCCCCTCCATTTTCACCCCTCATCCCCCCCCCCTCCCAAAGCACAGCATCTTGACATTGAACTAGCACCTCTATCCTGCCCCCACCATGTCCCTGCATGCTCCCACAGGCAGAGCAGCATCTTCAACCATCTCCATCCTGATACCCCTCCCCCCTGCATCCCATGCCTACTCCTTACCCCCACCACTCACCCCAGCAGATTGCTACTCACATCAGATGCTGCCGCAATCAGTCTCCAGTGCCTGTAGATGTTGGCCATATGTGTTTGTGAGTTGTGCTTGTGTGGATGTGTGGCTGTTTTCTAGTTTGAAATGAGCAATCTTTTCCAGTGTGCCTGCCTACGACTCAGAACCTTCTTTATGTGGTGAATAGCAACCTATCATTTCCATATTGTTATTATTCCATCCAGAAGTTTCCACTGTTTCATTATATGTGTGTCCACAGACTAAATTTAAATTGAACCCACTCAAATTGGCAGAAAAGCTGTTACTTTGAAGAAACAGTACTACTTTTTTTCAGTTAATGGAACTGCTAGCTAATCTTTGCCCTTTGTATTTACATTTTATAAGGGTTTTAGGCCAATGGCCATGTTCCCACTTTTTACAGTGTGTGTAATGATGTGAATGTGTGACTGAATATCAATGAAAAATAGGAAAAAGTGAGTGGTTTTTGATTAATCCTCTTTCAACTGTTTTTTAATTTTATGTATTTTAAACACATATGCCTCAAACTGTTTTCACCACTGAACACCCTGAAACTCCCCCCATTACACACATACATAATTACACTTGTATATAACTGGTTGAGTAAATCAGTTTACAGGTTAGAGGAAGACAACAATATACCATTAAAAACAGGACTGTGTCTAATAAAGCTCTTTCACTGTCCTTTGGGATCAGAGTAGTTTTATTTTTGTTATTTTATATATTTTTAGTCGGAGGACAAGTTTATTGATTCTCCCACAACACACACAGTTTAATGGATATCTTCTTGTAACAATACACTTAGAGGAGTCAGAAACAGTCCATTCAACATTCACAATAGTGAAAACAGCTTATGGCAAATGTGATTAAGATCTTTAAAATTAAATAAGGGTAAAAGTAGACTTACTTATAAACACACTTACTTTCTCCCATTTTCACTAATATTCACTCACACATTCATATCATTACACATACTGTAAAATGTGGAAATATTAACATCATTTGTCTGGAAAAGCCATTTTATTGGATGGATGGATGTTTAATCATGCATTGTAGGTTATCTAAGAGAGAGCATCAGCATTTATCACACACTTAAAACTTTCATTGAAATGTGAGTTCATCCATAGGAAATTAATCTTGTATGTGAGATGTTTTCATTAATGCCTCAAATCAGTCAAAAATAAGTTTGTCTGTTGCAACTACTTTCTTGTAAATATTGAGCAAAGGCGTTGACAACCACATTGGCAAGTACTTTGAAGTGACTACTACCATTGTCAGTTTCTGACTGACATCATCTAAAAGTTGCGTTGGAGCTTGATGATAACACACCGTACAATGTATGTGTGTGCGTCTTACTTTGTTGTACTATCACTGACAAGAAATGTAAGTATTACATGAACTTGTGAGGCCATTGAACAGTAACAGCAGGTATTGTTATTCCTCTGGAGCCAAATTGTGTTCAGTATTGGAAGTGAAAGACAAAAATTGTCATTGTGCTCCGCCCCCTCACCTCCATCCAGTAACACATGGTACCATGGTATTGGCTGTGCAGTAGGGTTATGAGTCCCATCTGCATAGCAATTCTCACCAAAAATAATGAGTTACTGCACTCCATGCAAAACATTCTAAAAGTACAGAACATTTAATTGAAATGCTTCCATAGCTTTAATATGGTTGTTACTTTGTATTTTGAGGCATAGTTTGCTTGGTGCATTAAAGGACTGTCTAGACCTGGGGCCATATGTGGCCCACTAAGGGTTTTTGTGCGGCCTGCCACAAGAGTCAGAAAAATCATCTTGAACTGAGGTTTTTGTGCCATGCATGACTGATTTCTTGTAGGATGGGCATGTCATCAGGCATATTCAGTGTAGATACTATTTGCGCAAACCAAGTTGACATTTGGTGCAGTGGTTGATGGGAGCAACTGAGGAGACATTTACCATTTACCAAGCCATTTATGGAGGCTCCCCATCAGCCCCCACACCTAATTTTGACTTGGTTTGCATGTATAGTACAATACACACTGTTTTTCTGGTTTGATCTGGTATATACTTTGTATGTGCAACAGTAAATATATAAATTTACAACTTTACTGAAATTATGAACCCTCTATAAAATCATGAAATCAATGCTGAATTTCATCTGTTTAATGAAGATCAAACATACCCTTATTTCTGTGTTACTACTGTGAACAAAGGAGTGTGTGTGTTGTGTCATGCAATGATGTATACAAGGCGTACATTATGAAACAAACACAGTGAATTTGTCAGGAAACTTTACAAGACAGAACACAAAACATTAAATGTGGACTATATGAAAAGCTGAAGAGGCAACACTCATTTAAAAAGTAGCCTATAACCTATAACCTATAAATTGTAAGACATTTCCAGGGGCAGATGTGGATTCTGACCACAATCTATTGGTTATGAACTGCAGATTGAAACTGAAGAAACTGCAAAAAGGTGGGAATTTAAGGAGATGGGACCTGGATAAACTGAAAGAACCAGAGGTTGTACAGAGTTTCAGGGAGAGCATAAGGGAACAATTGACAGGAATGGGGGAAAGAAACACAGTAGAAGAAGAATGGGTAGCTCTGAGGGATGAAGTAGTGAAGGCAGCAGACGATCAAGTAGGTAAAAAGGCGAGGGCTAATAGAAATCCTTGGGTGACAGAAGAAATATTGAATTTAATTGATGAAAGGAGAAAATATAAAAATGCAGTGAATGAAGCAGGCAAAAAGGAATACAAACGTCTCAAAAATGAGATCGACAGGAAGTGCAAAATGGTTAAGCAGGGATGGCTAGAGGACAAATGTAAAGATATAGAGGCTTGTCTCACTAGGGGTAAGATAGATACTGCCTACAGGAAAATTAAAGAGACCTTTGGAGAGAAGAGAACCACTTCTATGAATATCAAGAGCTCAGATGGCAACCCAGTTCTAAGCAAAGAAGGGAAAGCAGAAAGGTGGAAGGAGTATATAGAGAGTTTATACAAGGGCGATGTACTTGAGGACAATATTATGGAAATGGAAGAGAATGTAGACGAAGACGAAATGGGAGATAAGATACTGCGTGAAGAGTTTGACAGAGCACTGAAAGACCTGAGTCGAAACAAGGCCCCGGGAGTAGACAACATTCCATTAGAACTACTGATGGCCTTGGGAGAGCCAGTCATGACAAAACTCTACCATCTGGTGAGCAAGATGTATGAGACAGGCGAAATACCCCCAGACTTCAAGAAGAATATAATAATTCCAATCCCAAAGAAAGCAGGTGTTGACAGATGTGAAAATTACCAAACTATCAGTTTAATAAGTCACGGCTGCAAAATACTAATGCGAATTCTTTACAGACGAAAGGAAAAATTGGTAGAAGCTGACCTCGGGGAAGATCAGTTTGGATTCCGTAGAAATGTTGGAACACGTGAGGCAATACTAACCTTACGACTTATCTTAGAAGAAAGATTAAGAAAAGGCAAACCTACGTTTCTAGCATTTGTAGACTTAGAGAAAGCTTTTGACAATGTTAACTGGAATACTCTCTTTCAAATTCTGAAGGTGGCAGGGGTAAAATACAGGGAGCGAAAGGCTATTTACAATTTGTACAGAAACCAGATGGCAGTTATAAGAGTCGAGGGGCATGAAAGGGAATCAGTGGTTGGGAAAGGAGTGAGACAGGGTTGTAGCCTCTCCCCGATGTTATTCAATCTGTATATTGAACAAACAGTAAAGGAAACAAAAGAAAAATTCGGAGTAGGTATTAAAATTCATGGAGAAGAAGTAAAAACTTTGAGGTTTGCCGATGACATTGTAATTCTGTCAGAGACAGCAAAGGACTTGGAAGAGCAGTTGAACAGAATGGACAGTGTCTTGAAAGAAGGATATAAGATGAACATCAACAAAAGCAAAACGAGGATAATGGAATGTAGTCAAATTAAATCGGGTGATGCTGCGGGAATTAGATTAGGAAATGAGACACTTAAAGTAGTAAAGGAGTTTTGCTATTTAGGGAGCAAAATAACTGATGATGGTCGAAGTAGAGAGGGTATAAAATGTAGACTGGCAATGGCAAGGAAAGCGTTTCTGAAGAAGAGAAATTTGTTAACATCGGGTACAGATGTAAGTGTCAGGAAGTTGTTTCTGAAAGTATTTGTATGGAGTGTAGCCATGTATGGAAGTGAAACATGGACGATAACTAGTTTGGACAAGAAGAGAATAGAAGCTTTCGAAATGTGGTGCTACAGAAGAATGCTGACGATAAGGTGGGTAGATCACGTAACTAATCAGGAGGTATTGAATAGGATTGGGGAGAAGAGAAGTTTGTGGCAAAACTTGACTAGAAGAAGGGATCGGTTGGTAGGACATGTTTTGAGGCATCAAGGGATCACAAATTTAGCATTGGAGGGCAGTGTGGAGGGTAAAAATCGTAGAGGTAGACCATGAGATGAATACACTAAACAGATTCAGAAGGATGTAGGCTGCAGTAGGTACTGGGAGATGAAGAAGATTGCACAGGATAGAGTAGCATGGAGAGCTGCATCAAACCAGTCTCAGGACTGAAGACCACAACAACAACAACAACCTTGCTAAACACGAGAAGCCTTTTTTTCAGAAGGCCTAAGTAATAAGCAGTGTAAGATACTGCGCAAACTTATATGTCCTGATCTTAGAAGCAAAATTGAGAGCTTGTTATTGCCAGAAAGGACTGTAGCGAGGTGCTTTGACTCAGTTAGTGACAAAACAGCTAAAGATTGTGCACAAAAACTTTTGTTGGTTTTCTTTGGCAATAGACAAGGGAGCAGATAATGAAGATACTGTACAATTACTCATCTTTATCCACAGAGTTACTGAAAATTTCATCATCACAGAGGAGTTACTTGTTCTAGGATCAGTGAAAGGTAGACCCACTGATTGGGAATTGCTTGAGTGTGCTGTGAATGGTGTGGAAGAAAATGGCCTTCTTGGAACAAAATGGCAAGCATTACAACAGAGGAGGCCATAGCATTCTGTGGAAAAATTACATGCATTTACAGCTGCAGATTATATCCAATTAGTACAATAAATGTCCGCCCCCGGTAGCTGATTGGTCAGCATGACAAATTGTCAATCCTAATGGCCCAGATTCGATTCCCGGCTGGGTCAGAGATTTTCTCCGCTCAGGGACTGGGTGTTGTGTTGTCCTAATCATCATCATTTCATCCCCATCGACGCGCAAGTCACTGAAATGGCGTCAAATCGAAAGACTTGCACCTGGCGAACGGTCTACCCAATGGGAGGCTCTAGTCACATAACATTTATTTAGTACAATAAATAAATAGGGACAACTCCCACTATTTCATTTAATAATTGATATTGATATTTAATAATTAATAATATTATATGTATATATGAGATTTATTGACTTTTGTGGTACAATTTACACCTTTTCCAAATTACAACATTGTTAGTTAATTAATATAATCATTTTAAAAGGTAGGGCTATCTGCTAAGCTCCCCTCTCACAAAACAGCCCCCAAGCCAAAATAATTGCCGACATCAGCAAGTGACCTTCAGGTTGTATTTTGAAAGATATTTACATCCTTTACCTGAAGTGGCAAGTTAATAAATGAATGTAACAGTTTTTGAGATGGAAATGAAAATGAACTGACAGTTTGTTGCATTGACAATGGATTTATAACATTCAAAAACCAGTTTGCAAATAAATACAGTAATTTTGGGAGGTGCTTTGTGAGAAAAAAGTCACGTATACAAATAAAAAATAATTTCTCTCTGTGTGAGTCATCTGAAACTTGTAATTTTTTACCTAAACATTTCCACTAAATACTGATTTATTTTTCAGATTTGACCAATGCTGTGTCCCCATATGTTATGAAATCAGTCTCTCGTTCTATTTTGCGTGATGTTATGCCTGGTGGTGACAGCCTGTCGGGTCACTCTGGGTTGGACACATTCTTTCCACCATGGCCAAGTGGTAAGTCAGTTGGTTCAGTAGTGTTCTTCAGTTAGTGCATAAGTATTAATAATTTGTAGGTATGAATCCATACTGTATGAAGTGTCAGTCTTTTATATAATTTCGTTATTACTTTTTTATTTTTTTATCTACTACTAAAAAATCTGTTACACACACTACACTACCTGTATGAATTATGCAGTTAGCATGTATGAAAGTGACCTGACCAATAACAATATACCTCAGCTTTGTTATGAAAAACAGTCAGACTAAAAAAGACAAAATGCATAATCACTTCTGTCAGAAGCTGCAGATAGCAACACTGCTTTCACACAACAGAAATGATTTAATTATTATATTCTTTTCCATTCATATCAAAAATTTTATATTTAACTCACACTTTACAACACTTAAATAATTGAACTTTAAAATCCAATGATTCATGCATTAATAATGGCAAGACTGACAAGGAGAGACCCCAAGGGGTGGGACCAAATTTTGGAAACCTTCTATACAGTGACATGATTTGCCCATTTTAGAGATGTCCACTCTTCTTCAAATGAACTGCCTCCTGTGATATTCCTTATCACAGTATCCACATCTGTAACAAACTTCAAATGTGTCATGTCATTCGTCAATATTTCAGTACCCCGGTTCCTTCCACACTGATTCTTCTCCATGATTCTCTTAAACTTCAGTCTACTCGTCGTCATTACTAAATTATGGTCTGGGTCTGTATGTGTTGCTGGGTATGCCTTATATAATCCAATATCAGATTTTGGAGTCTCTATCTGATCATGATGCAACTCAACTGGAATATTCCAGTGCCTCTGCATCTTTTACAAGTACTCCTCCTCTTATGGGTTCTTGAACAGAGTATTCACTATTACCATCTGAAATTTATTGCAGAACTCGTCTCTCATTCCTACTGCCATATTTTCCTGTAAACCATACTTCTTCCCATACAACTGCATTCCAGTTCTCCATGATTATTAGATAATCATCTCCTCTTGCATATTGAATTACCTGTCCAGTATCCTTGTATACTTTCTCTTCCTCTTCATCTTCTGCTTGTGTCATCATCATGTATACCTGAACTATTGTTGTCAGCGTTGGTTTGCTTTTGAATCTGATGAGAGCAACCCTGTCACTGAACTATTCATAGTAGCTGACACCCTGCCCTACGTTTTTCTTCATATTGAATCCGCTCCCATTGTACCATTCTCTACTGCTGTTGATATTCCCCTATATTCATCTGACCAGAAATCCTTATCTTCTTTCCATTTCACTTCACTGACACTGCTGTATCTTGATTGAGCCTTTAAATTTCCTTTTTCAGGTTTTCTAGCTTTCCTAAATGTTCAAACTTTTGACATTCCATGCTCCTACCTGTAGAAAGTTATCCCTTTGTTGATTATTCCTTCTTTTTCTCATGCTTACCTCCCACTTGGCAGTCCCCTCTTCAAGATCAGAATGGGGAACTAACCTGGAATCTTTTGCCAATAGACATCATCATGACACTTTCTCAGTTACGTGTTATGTGGACACACATTATGTGCCTTTGCTGCAGTGATTTCCATTGGCTTCTACGTCCTCACGTCGTTGGTAGTTGCTGATTCTACCATATTTTTGGGGTAGTTTCCCACACCATGGGCGAGAGAGTGCACTGAACCTCTGTCCCCTTCTCTGCCCTCTTTGACAAGGCTATTGGCAGAACAAGAGTGACTTCTTATGCCGGAAGTCTTCAGCTGCCATTTCTGATGATTTTTATTCAAAATTTAAGCAGTAAGTGGGTTAAGACCTGTGACCCATGACGTTCTGATTACTAGTCAAAGTTGCTAGCCCTAGACCACAGACTGTATGAAATACTTCAACTGATCAACAAAAGAAGAAAGTACAAAAATGTTCAGGAAAAGACGAGAATATGGCAATGTGATTCACTTAGCAGTGAAACGAATAGGAAGTGCAGGGAAGCCAAGCTGAAATGGCTGTGGGAAAAATTTGGAAAAACTGAAAAAGTTATTGTTGGAAGAAGTGACTCAGCATATAGAAAAGTCAAAACAGTCTTTGGTGAAATTAAAACTAAGGTGTTAATATCAAGAGTGCAACAAGAATGCCATTGTTAAACGCAGGGAAGGAGCATCTACATGGAAAGAGTAGACTGAAGGCATCTATGCAAGGGAGGTTTTGTCTGATGACATGACAGAAGAAGAAATTGGAGTCAATAAGGAAGATGTTGGGCGTCTAGTATTAGAGTCAGAATTTAGAAGAGCTCTGGAAGACTTGAGATCGAATAAAGCAGAAAAAATAGATTACATTCCATTGGAAGTTTTAAAATTATTGGAGGAAATCACAAAAGACCATTCAAGTTGGTGTGAAGAATCTACAAGACTGTTGGAGAAATATCATCCACACAATTCTGAAGATAGTAAGGGTAAATAGGTATGAAAACTATCACACAATCAGTTTAATGTGTCATGCTTCCAAGCTGCTAATAATAATAATAATAATATAGAAGAAGGGAAAGGAACTTAAGAATCTGCTTCTCACAAAGCAAAATTTGCTGTGTGGAAAACATGGACATACTCGTATCATAGCTGAGAGCTGGAGCAGGGTTTATCTCAACCCTGGTAATACAACCTTCTACTTTCTGTCACGAAGTAAGACTCCAGCCAAGCAAAGAGGGAGGGTCATACCATTAGTATCATAACTCTTCTAGGTATATAACAGCATTAGTGTATTGTCACAACTTTCAATGTGTAACTACCAAAAATAGTGTAGGGACGTCCATTAGTTGTACTCTGTTAGGTATTCAGTCCCTGTCAGATGGGTAGTTGTAATACGAGCAGTTAGTTTGGTAATTAAATCAGTGACCAGCAGATCATATTTATGATTAATGTTACAATATCAGTTGAAAAAAGAGTGCATAAAAGTTTTAAAATTATTTATATAGCTACTTACTGGCCTATTAATGTTTGTAACAGTCTGTTTATTTCTATCCAAGAATAGAAGTTGTTAAGGTGAATCAGTTTAAACCCGAATTTGAAAACAATTCTATACCCGAGGTCATCACATCTGCAGTGACGAGCAGTTCCTCTCAAAATATACCGAGGGTCTCACTGAAGCCTTCACTGACCATAATTATCCTCGCGTCCTTGTACAAAAACAAATCTCCCGTGCCTTATCTTTCCGGTCTCCCACCACCTCCCAAAGTTCCACAGTCCAGCCACAGAGGAGCATTCCCCTAGTAACTCAGTACCATCCGGGACTGGAGCAACTGAATTATATTCTCCACCAGGGTTTCGATTACCTCTCGTTGTGCCTTGAAATGAGAAATGTCCTGCCCACTATCCTTCTCACCCCTCCTGCCATGGTATTCCGCCGTCCACCAAACCTACACAATATACTCATCCATCCTCACACAACCGTTGCTCCCAATCCCTAAACTCATGGCTCATACCCCTGTAATAGACCTAGATGCAAAACCTATCCCATACATCCTCCTACCACCACCTGCTGCAGTCCGGTCACTAACATCACCTATCCCATCAAAGGCAGGGCTACCTGTGAAACCAGTCATGTGATTTACAAGCTAAGCTGCAACCACTGTGCTGCATTCTATGTAGTTATGAGAACCAACAAGCTGTCTGTCCACATGAATGGCCACCGACAAAGTGTGGTCATAAAACAAGTGGACCACCCTGTTGATGAACACGCTGCCAAACATGATATCCCTCATTTCAATGACTGCTTCACAGCCTGTGCCATATGGATCCTTCTCACCAACACCAGCTTTTCTGACTTGTGCAGGTGGGAACTTCCCTGCAATAAATCCTACGTTCCTGTAACCCTCCTGGCCTCAACCTTCGTTAGTCACTGTCCTCACCCATCCAGCCCACTCCCTGTTGCTATTCCAGCACTATACAACCGTCATTTCACTACCACACCCAATCTTTTAATTTCGTTTTATTTCTCTCCTTTCTGTTACTTACCCCCTCTGCACCTTCTCTCCTACCCTCTGTCTAAACCGCAACACTTCACTGTCTGCCACTCCCATCATACTATCACTCCTCCTCCCCTCCCCGCCCCAGCCTCCTCCTTACCCCCACCCAGTCACCACTCCCATCATGCAATGGTGCTGCAGCTTGCAGTGTGGTTTCAGTTCTCTGAGACTGCAGACATGTGTGCAAGTTGCATTTGTGTGAGTGTGTGTGTGCGTGTGTGTATGGGTGTCTACTGCTGACAAAGGCCTTAATGGCCAAAAGCTACAATTGTGTGAATCTTTTTGTTGTGCCTATCGCGACTCAGCATCTCTGATATATGGTGAGTAGCAACTTTCCTTCTCTGGTATTGTTACAACTCTGTATTCTGTCAGACATTTTATTTCCATAGGCAGAGTGTGAAAGAGTTTAATACCTATGTATTTAACTACTTTTATGGCAGAGTTAGATTAGAGGGGAGTGCAGATCATTTTCCTTCTAGTCTGTTTTTGAATATCTCAAACTGTAATGGATTGTTGACAACAAATTTCATCACTGAATAAATACACCATCAGGCTGTGGTTAATATCCTCAGCTGTTTGAGCAGATGCCTATAGACAATTATACATTAAATATTCCATTCATTTCTAAGTATAAATTAGAGTACATTTATCCTCTATGTCTTATAATAATGCACCAATGAATGTCATTTCAGAATGAAGGTGCTTTTAAATCAGTTAGTTGCGTGGAGTCCCATTTGCAATGTATAGCAGTTTTCCATGTACACACATCTACATCTACATGATTACTCTGCAATTCACATTTAAGTGCTTGGCAGAGGGTTCATCGAACCACAATCATACTATCTCTCTACCATTTTACTCCCGAACAGCACGGGGGGAAAACGAACACCTAAACCTTTCTGTTCGAGCTCTGATTTCTCTTATTTTATTTTGATGATCATTCCTACCTATGTATGTTGGGCTCAACAAAATATTTTCGCATTCGGAAAAGAAAGTTGGTGACTGAAATTTTGTAAATAGATCTCGCCGCGACGAAAAACGTCTTACTTTAATGACTTCCATCCCAACTCGCGTATCATATCTGCCACACTCTCTCCCCTATTAAGTGATAATACAAAACGAGCTGCCCTTTTTTGCACTCTTTCGATGTCCTCCGTCAATCGTACCTGGTAAGGATCCCACACCGCGCAGCAATATTCTAACAGAGGACGAACGAGCATAGTGTAAGCTGTCTCTTTAGTGGACTTGTTGCATCTTCTAAGTGTCCTGCCAATGAAACGCAACCTTTGGCTTGCCTTCCCCACAATATTATCTATGTGGTCTTTCCAACTGAAGTTGTTCGTAATTTTCACACCCAGGTACATAGTTGAATTGACAGCCTTGAGAATTGTACTATTTATCGAGTAATCGAATTCCAACGGATTTCTTTTGGAACTCATGTGGATCACCTCACACTTTTCGTTATTTAGCATCAACTGCCACCTGCCACACCATACAGCAATCTTTTCTAAATCACTTTGCAACTGATACTGGTCTTCAGATGACCTTAGTAGACGATAAATTACAGCATCATCTGCGAACAGCCTAAGAGAACTGCTCAGATTGTCACCCAGGTCATTTATACAGATCAGGAACAGCAGAGGTCCCAGGACGCTTCCCTGGGGAACACCTGATATCACTTCAGTTTTACTCGATGATTTGTGTCTATTACTACGAACTGCGACCTTCCTGACAGGAAATCACGAATCCAGTCGCACAACTGAGACGATACCCCATAGGCCCGCAGCTTGATTAGAAGTTGCTTGTGAGGAATGGTGTCAAAAGCTTTCCGGAAATCTAGAAATACAGAATCAACTTGAGATCCCCTGTCGATAGCGGCCTTTACTTCGTGTGAATAAAGAGCTAGCTGCGTTGCACAAGAACAATGTTTTCTGAAACCATGCTGATTACGTACCAATAGATTGTTCCCTTCGAGGTGATTCATAATGTTTGAATACAGTATATGCTCCAAAACCCTACTGCAAACCGACATCAATGATATAGGTCTGTAGTTTGATGGATTACTCCTACTACCCTTCTTAAACACTGGTGCGACCTGCGCAATTTTCCAATCCGTAGTTACAGATCTATCGGTGAGTGAGTGGTTGTATATGATTGCTAAGTATGGAGCTATTGTATCAGAGTAATCTGAAAGGAACCTAATCGGTATACAATCTGGACCTGAAGACTTGCCCGTATCTAGCGATTTGAGTTGCTTAGCAACCCCTAAGGTATCTACTTCTAAGAAACTCATGCTAGCAGCTGTTCATGTTCCAAATTCTGGAATATTCCATTTGTCTTTCCTGATGATGGAATTTCGGAAAACTGCATTCAATAACTCTGCTTTAGCAGCGCAGTTGTCGGTAACAGTACCATCGGCACTGCGCAGCAAAGGTATTGACTGCATCTTGCCGCTTGTGTACTTTACATACGACCAGAATTTCTTCAGATTTTCTACCAAATTTCGAGACAATGTTTTGTTGTGGAACCTATTAAAGGCATCTTGCATTGAAGTCTGTGCCAAATTTCGCGCGTCTGTAAATTTTAGCCAATCTTTGGGATTTCGCGTTCTTCTGAACTTCGCATGCTTTTTCTGTTGCCTCTGCAACAGCGTTCGGACCTGTTTTGTGTACCAATTTATGAGGTATGAATCTCTCAATTGCTGTTCCTACTACATCTTTGAATTTGAGCCACATCTTGTCTACATTTGCATTGTCGGTTCGTAAGGAATGGAGATTGTCTCTTAGGAAGGCTTCTAGTGACACTTTATCCACTTTTTTAAATAAAATTATTTTGCATTTGTTTCTGGTGAATTTGGAAGAAACATTATTGAGCCTAGCTACGACAACCTTGTGATCACTAATCCCTGTATCAGTCATGATGCTCTCTATTAGCTCTGGATTGTTTGTGGCTAAGAGGTCAAGTGTGTTTTCGCAACCATTTACAATTCGCGTGGGTTCGTAGACTAACTGCTCGAAATAATTTTCGGAGAAAGCATTTAGGACAATCTCGGAAGATGTTTTCTGCCTACCACCGGTTTTGAACAAGTATTTTTGCCAGCATATAGAGGGAAGGTTGAAGTCCCCACCAACTAGAACCGTATGAGTGGGGTATTTATTTGTTACGAGACTCAAATTTTCTCTGAACTGTTCAGCAACTATATCATCGGAGTCTGGGGGTCGATAGAAGGAGCCAATTATTAACTTAGTTCAGCTGTTAAGTATAACCTCTACCCATACCAATTCGCACGGAGTATCTACTTCGACTTCACTACAAGATAAACCACTACTGACAGACACAAACACTCCACCACCAATTCTGCCTAATCTATCTTTCCTGAACACCGTTTGAGACTTCGTAAAAATTTCTGCAGAACTTATTTCAGGCTTTAGCCAGCTTTCTGTACCTATAACGATTTCAGCTTCTGTGCTTTCTATTAGCGCTTGAAGCTCAGGGACTTTCCCAGCACAACTATAACAATTTACAACTACAATTCCGACTGTTCCTTGATTCAAGCATGTCCTGTATTTGCCATGCACCCTTTCAGATTGCAGCCCACCCCGTACTTTCCCGAGGCCTTCTAACCTAAAAAACTGCCCAGTCCATGCCACACAGCCTCCGCTACCCGTGTAGCTGCCAGCTGAGTGTAGTGAACTCCTGTCCTATTCAGCGGAACCCGAAACCCCACCACCCAATGGCGTAAGTCAAGGAGACTGCAGCCAACACGGTCACAAAACCGTCCAAGCCTCTGATTCAGACCCTCCACCCGGCTCTGCACCAAAGGTCCGCAGTTGGTTCTGTCATCGATGCTGCAGATGGTGAGCTATGCCTTCATCTCGTAAGCAAGACCGGCAGTCTTCACCAAATCAGATAGCTGCTGGAATCCAGAGAGAATTTCCTCAGATCCAAAGAAACACCCATCATTAGTGCCAACATGTTGCACCTCCTGCAGCTGGCTGCATCCTGTGCTCTTCATGGCATCTGGAAGGACCCTTTCCACATCAGGAATGACTCCACCCGGAATGCACATGGAGTGCACACCGGATTTCTTCCCCTCCTTAGCTGCCATATCCCTAAGGGGCCCCATTACGCGCCTAACATTGGAGCTCCCAGCTACCAATAAGCCCACCCTCTGCAACTGCCCGGACCTTGAAAGCTGAGAATCATCCTCTGAAACAGGGCAGGCAGCTGCATCTGGCTCAGCCATAGACAGTACCTGAAAACTGTTTGTCAGACGCACCGGGGAGGCTTTCTGATCAGCCTCCGGGACCGTCTTTTGCTGCATGCCATGCCTTGGAATGACCTCCCAATCAACCACAGGCGAGGGCTCAGCCCCACTGCGGGCAGCAACCGGGGCAACCACAGTGGCAGACCGATCTGGGGACAGACGGGACGAGGTTGACATCCCCATGATACCCAAGTCCAGCTCCCCACAGTGGTGCCCATTGGCAACAGCCTCAAGCTGCGTGACCGAAGTCAGCACCGCCTGCAGCTGTGAGCGAAGAGATGCCAACTCAACCCTCATCTGAACACAGCAATCACAGTCCCTGTCCATTCTAATCAATGTTGAACAACAGTTACTGAAACACGAGTCCCTGCCTAGATAACGCAAGGGAAACACGCAAAGAATGTATGAACTAACCGTACAAATGCCTAATGACTGCACTACAATCCGCCTGAATTTACAATTACAGTAACTAAAACTCGAAATTACACCTCCTACATGAAACTCACATGCAATTTAAGTAAGAATCTATGAAGTAAACACAGAAAAGAAGCTATATATGTATATTTCTGCACTGTCGATGTGCACCAACTGGGAGCTCAGGCCACACATGAAGCCAAAACACCCACTGACAGCATAAAAAAGAGAAAACCATGAAATAATGTTCCAGAATGTTCATTATACACTCCTGGAAATGGAAAAAAGAACACATTGACACCGGTGTGTCAGACCCACCATACTTGCTCCGGACACTGCGAGAGGGCTGTACAAGCAATGATCACACGCACGGCACAGCGGACACACCAGGAACCGCGGTGTTGGCCGTCGAATGGCGCTAGCTGCGCAGCATTTGTGCACCGCCGCCGTCAGTGTCAGCCAGTTTGCCGTGGCATACGGAGCTCCATCGCAGTCTTTAACACTGGTAGCATGCCGCGACAGCGTGGACGTGAACCGTATGTGCAGTTGACAGACTTTGAGCGAGGGCATATAGTGGGCATGTGGGAGGCCGGGTGGACGTACTGCCGAATTGCTCAACACGTGGAGCGTGAGGTCTCCATAGTACATCGATGTTGTCGCCAGTGGTCGGCGGAAGGTGCACGTGCCCGTCGACCTGGGACCGGACCGCAGCGACGCACGGATGCACGCCAAGACCATAGGATCCTACGCAGTGCCGTAGGGGACCGCACCGCCACTTCCCAGCAAATTAGGGACACTGTTGCTCCTGGGGTATCGGCGAGGACCATTCGCAACCGTCTCCATGAAGCTGGGCTACGGTCCCGCACACCGTTAGGCCATCTTCCGCTCACGCCCCAACATCGTGCAGCCCGCCTCCAGTGGTGTCGCGACAGGCGTGAATGGAGGGACGAATGGAGACGTGTCGTCTTCAGCGATGAGAGTCGCTTCTGCCTTGGTGCCAATGATGGTCGTATGCGTGTTTGGCGCCGTGCAGGTGAGCGCCACAATCAGGACTGCATACGACCGAGGCACACAGGGCCAACACCCGGCATCATGGTGTGGGGAGCGATCTCCTACACTGGCCGTACACCACTGGTGATCGTCGAGGGGACACTGAATAGTGCACGGTACATCCAAACCGTCATCGAACCCATCATTCTACCATTCCTAGACCGGCAAGGGAACGTGCTGTTCCAACAGGACAATGCACGTCCGCATGTATCCCGTGCCACCCAACGTGCTCTAGAAGGTGTAAGTCAACTACCCTGGCCAACAAGATCTCCGGATCTGTCCCCCATTGAGCATGTTTGGGACTGGATGAAGCGTCGTCTCACGCGGTCTGCACGTCCAGCACGAACGCTGGTCCAACTGAGGCACCAGGTGGAAATGGCATGGCAAGCCATTCCACAGGACTACATCCAGCATCTCTACGATCGTCTCCATGGGAGAATAGCAGCCTGCATTGCTGCGAAAGGTGGATATACACTGTACTAGTGCCGACATTGTGCATGCTCTGTTGCCTGTGTCTATGTGCCTGTGGTTCTGTCAGTGTGATCATGTGATGTATCTGACCCCAGGAATGTGTCAATAAAGTTTCCCCTTCCTGGGACAATGAATTCACGGTGTTCTTATTTCAATTTCCAGGAGTGTATATATGAGTGATGTTTCTATGGCTGGCGCTACCTCTCACATCCCAATCTCCATCGTTCATGGTCATGACAGTCTCCTTCATTAATACCTCTCGCTGCCATTGCTTCACTGATATCATCTTTCCAGCATCTCACAGGTCTACCGCACTTTCTTCTTTGATGTGGAGTCCATTGCCATACACCTTTTGGCCATCTTGTGTCTGGCATAAGCTGTAAGTGACCATATCAGAGTAGGTGCTTCCTTTCCGTGTAGTCTGGGATTGTGCTATCGATATTCATAACCTCTCTGATCCTATCAGTTCTAATATGATCAAGCCTGGAATATCCACAACTCTGTCTCCAGAAATCCATCTCATCAGCCACCAGGCAATCTTTCTGACTCTGAGTTAGTTGCCACAACTCTGCACCATATGCTGTGATACTTTCAATAATTGTGTAGTAGAAATAACATAGAGTAAGTTATGAATTGCTGTATATTGTGAATGAACTGGAAAGATCCATAGTTTTTAAGTAAATAATTATAAAATTGTGACTGTATACTGCAGAAAGATAAACAAGGATGGTGATGCACGCATTTGTGCTGATGTACGCATTTGTGTTAGATGTCACATTCATTGTGGAGAACATTAATTGCATTGATGAACTTGCAGTGGACATAGCCTTTGAATCAGCAGCAGTAAAAGCAAAATGAGGCAGAAACAGCTTAATAACACTTGGTCTATGTAGATCACGAAACAGTGATGTAGATGAATTCTTGTATCATTTAGAAGAACTACTGGACAAACTCTCGACAAACAAAAACAGGTTATAATAATGGGAGATGTGAACATAGACTCTTTAAGGTATAATGTAAATTATATTAGGCATTCTGACTTGTTATAGTTCTATAACTACATCCATATAAATTTGTCACCAACAACAGTAACACCTGATTCATAGACTTACTTTGACAATGTCATTATGAATTTAAATAGGGAATAATTGGTGATGAAAACTATTGAAAACTCTCTTTCAGACCATAGAGCTCTTGGTAAAAATGGTATGAAAATCAGACTATACAGAAAATCTTAAAACCCCTTCAAAATTTCACAAATTAAAAAAAAAATATGAAAGACATATAAGTGCTGTTCAGGGAGACCAATTTACAATATTCTCCAAAAGAATACAAAAGTAACAGGAAAACATTCAGGCAGTCCTTGAAGACACTGAAAGCACATTATTATGCTAACCAGAGAAGCAAATCAAGTAATGTGAATAAACACTGTGGAATATACTAAACAATGAATGTAAAAAGAGAGAGTATCCAGGGTTTCAGAAATGTAGCACTAGGAGAAAACGGCATGTTGGTGAGTGAGCCAAAGACTCTACGTAAGGCCTTCATAGAACATTTATTCTGTAAATACAACATAGCAGTAGCAGCTTTTCTCCTTGAACTGCTAAACAGACTGTATCAAGGTAACAAAGTCATTGAAACTTTTGTAGATTTATGCAAGGCCTTTAATTCTGTGAATCATTCAGTGCATTTATCCAAATTAGAAAGTTAAGTGTACACTCATCAAGGAATGGCTTGTGTGCAAAACTACACTCCTGGAAATTGAAATAAGAACACCGTGAATTCATTGTCCCAGGAAGGGGAAACTTTATTGACACATTCCTGGGGTCAGATACATCACATGATCACACTGACAGAACCACAGGCACATAGACACAGGCAACAGAGCATGCACAATGTCGGCACTAGTACAGTGTATATCCACCTTTCGCAGCAATGCAGGCTGCTATTCTCCCATGGAGACGATCGTAGAGATGCTGGATGTAGTCCTGTGGAACAGCTTGCCATGCCATTTCCACCTGGCGCCTCAGTTGGACCAGCGTTCGTGCTGGACGTGCAGACCGCGTGAGACGACGCTTCATCCAGTCCCAAACATGCTCAATGGGGGACAGATCCGGAGATCTTGCTGGCCAGGGTAGTTGACTTACACCTTCTAGAGCACGTTGGGTGGCACAGGATACATGCGGACGTGCATTGTCCTGTTGGAACAGCAAGTTCCCTTGCCGGTCTAGGAATGGTAGAACGATGGGTTCGATGACGGTTTGGATGTACCGTGCACTATTCAGTGTCCCCTCGACGATCACCAGTGGTGTACGGCCAGTGTAGGAGATCGCTCCCCACACCATGAGGCCGGGTGTTGGCCCTGTGTGCCTCGGTCGTATGCAGTCCTGATTGTGGCGCTCACCTGCACGGCGCCAAACACGCATACGACCATCATTGGCACCAAGGCAGAAGCGACTCTCATCGCTGAAGACGACACGTCTCCATTCGTCCCTCCATTCACGCCTGTCGCGACACCACTGGAGGCGGGCTGCACGATGTTGGGGCGTGAGCGGAAGACGGCCTAATGGTGTGCGGGACCGTAGCCCAGCTTCATGGAGATGGTTGCGAATGGTCCTTGCCGATACCCCAGGAGCAACAGTGTCCCTAAGTTCCTGGGAAGTGGCGGTGCGGTCCCCTACGGCACTGCGTAGGATCCTACGGTCTTGGCGTGCATCCGTGCGTCGCTGCGGTCCGGTCCCAGGTCGACGGGCACGTGCACCTTCCGCCGACCACTGGCGACAACATCGATGTACTGTGGAGACCTCACGCCCCACGTGTTGAGCAATTCGGCGGTACGTCCACCCGGCCTCCCGCATGCCCACTATACGCCCTCGCTCAAAGTCCGTCAACTGCACATACGGTTCACGTCCACGCTGTCGCGGCATGCTACCAGTGTTAAAGACTGCGATGAAGCTCCGTATGCCACGGCAAACTGGCTGACACTGACGGCGGCGGTGCACAAATGCTGCGCAGCTAGCGCCATTCGACGGCCAACACCGCGGTTCCTGGTGTGTCCGCTGTGCTGTGCGTGTGATCATTGCTTGTAAAGCCCTCTCGCAGCGTCCGGAGCAAGTATGGTGGGTCTGACACACCGGTGTCAATGTGTTCTTTTTTCCATTTCCAGGAGTGTATGTTGTAAGAATAAAGGGAAGACCCTAACAGTAATATTATAATGCAAGACTCTCAGCCATGTAGTTCCACGAGGAAGTATTCTTGGTCCATTTTTATTTCATGTGTATGCCAGTGACATAACATGGCCACGAACTTGAAGTTAGTGAATTATGCTGACAATACATAATTTATTAGCGAGGGCTGCACTGAACAACTAGCATTGCAAAACAATAGAGAAATCTTTAGTTGGATCACATATAACTTATCAACACTACACAGCTCCATTTCTCCCCCACCCCCCCCACCCCCTCCTCCCCACCTCTCCCCTGTCCTCTGTCTAACCTGTGGTACTTCACTGTCCACCGCCCCCACCATACTATCTGTCCCCCTCCTCACCCCAGCCTCCTCCTAACCCCCATCTCCACCCAGCTGCCTAGCTTATCATGCACAGTGTGGTTTCAGTTGCCTGAGACTGCAAACAAGTGTGTGTGTGTGTGTGTGTGTGTGTGTGTGTGTGTATTGTTGACGAAGGCCTTAATAACCAAAAGCTTTAATTATGGGAGTCTTTTTGTTGTGCTATCTGCAACTCACCGTCTCTGCTATATGGTGAGTAGCGACTTTCCTTTCGTAATATTGTTATCAAGAATAAGCTTTCATTAAAAAAGGCTAAGACAAATGCGATGAAGTTATTGTTAGATTATAACCAGTCTCAAGAGGACATAAATATGGAATCACTGTCTAGTGCTGAAACATCTGATACACACAAATTTATAGGTATTATGATGGATGAACATCTTATGTTGTAAGAGCATTCAGCTATACCTGTAAAAAGTTTATCTCTTATACATACTGATTCAAACATCTTGCAGACGAAATTGTAACAACTTCTTCTGTCCTCTGTTGAGCATTTTTTAATATACACGTGAAAGCTATCTGAAACATTTTCTTTAATTATTCAGTACATTCATAACCACAACTATACCCCCCAGAACAGATAGTAACCACAGAGTAATTATAACACAATGGAGTAAACAAAAAATCTGTCGATATCAATTTACATATCTTAAAATGTCCCCTTAAACTGACATCAACACACAGTATGACGCCTAAATGTACAGCCACTCCTTCATGTATTTCACAAAGCCACAGCTTCTTACACATGTTTCATGTCTGGCATTGCTAAGTGGTTTTGTGAAAGCATTGGCTAACATTTCTTCAGAAGGCAGATGTTCAACATTAATAACACCTGACTCAACATGCCTTCTTATAAAATGATATTTTATATTTATATGCTTTGATTTAGAGTTTGTCATTAGATCCTTTATCATCACAATACACTGTAAATAACTTTATGTCACTGTTTGGATCTACTTCAAACATAATTTATCTTAACCACAGTAAATCTTGAACAGTTGATGCCAAGGGCATATACTCAGCTTCACAAATAGAAAGTGCAACAGTTTTCTGTTTTCTACTAGACCTTGAAATTAAAGAGTTTTCCAATTTTATGCATGAAACAGTTACAGAATGTCTGTCATTGATTTTATTTCCCCACTCTGCATCGCTGAAGGCCATTATTTCACAGTTACCATCTCTAGACAGTTCTAGCATGTAATCCGCCATGCGGGTAGCCACGCAGTCTGGGGCGTCTTGTCACAGTCCGCGCCGCTTCCCCCATCAGAGGTTCGAGTCCTCCCTCAGGTGTGTGTGTGTGTGTGTGTGTGTGTGTGTGTGTGTGTGTGTCATCCTTATCATATGTTAGTTTAAGTTTGATTAAGTAGTGTGTAAGCTTAGGGACCAATGACCTCAGCAGTTTAGTCCCAAAAGACCTTACCATAAATTTCCAAATTTTCTAGCGTATAATCTGTGGTTCTGTTTAAATATCTAATCAATCTTTTTACTGGCAATCAATGTATCTTTTTCAAACAATGATTATATCTCCTCAGGAGACTTTCAGCGATACGCATATCAGGTCTGGAGATTTGGGATAAATATAGAAAACTTCCTATTGCTTCTTGATATAGTACCTTGATATCACCTGAGTCAACTGCTTCAAAGTCCAAACCACATTCAAGTGGTGTTGACAACAGCTTGGCTTCACTCATTCCAAATTTCTCCAGAGCTTTTTTTGCATAGGGTTTCTGGGAGATCCAAATTTTTCCTTTATCACAATCCTGTGTAATTTACATGCCTAGGCAATGGCTTATCTGTCCTAAATCTTCTATCTCAAAAAATCTCTTCAAAGAACTTTTGAGTTGATCCAAAACATTTCTTCTGGCATTTGAGAGTAATAGCATATCATCAACAAAGAAAGCTATTATGATTAGTTTGGTGCCATCTCTGTGAAAATAGATACATGGGTCAGTGTTTGATCTGTTCAATTTCAGTTTTCTTAACACGTCATCAATTTTTTAACTCCAGTTCCTACCAGCCTGTTTGAGTCCATAAACAGCTTTCTTCTGCTTCTATTCTTTTCCAAGAGTTGCAAAATTTTCTGGTGGAATGACTTAAATTTCTTCATTTAAGTATCCATAGACATAAGCAGCAGTGACGTCAACATGGTCAGTCTCCAGTTCCTCTTGAGCTGCCACAGAAAAGTGACATCTGATTGATACATGCTTGACCATTGGTGCAAAGGTTTCCTGAAAATCAACATCTTGAACTTCAGCACATCCTTTTACCACTAATCGTGCCTTAAATGTTTCTGGTATACTGCTAGTCTTAGGCTTTATTTTTAATACACGCTTGACTTAAGTGATTTGTGTCCTCTGGGTAGCTCTGCTTCTTCAAATGTGTTGTTATGAACTAGAGATGAGAATTCTTTCTTCATTGCTTTTTTTCCATTCTTCATTATTTGCTCCTTCCAAAGCTTCTTTGACATCAATATCTTCACTTGGAAGTCCTTCTTTCAAATAGTAAGTAACATGATCAGGCTACCTCTTGGGTTTTGCTTCTCTGTTTGACTTTCAAGGTATGTTTCATTCTCATGACCCTCATCTTGAGCTTCAGTTTCTATTGAATCACTGTCAAAGCCATAAATGTGTTCATTATCACTGTCTTCTGATTTAACTACTTCTTCAGTTTGTGAAGTATTGATGTCCTGAAGAACTGCTTCATGTTTCAATCCTAATGCATTTGTGGTCTTAGGTTCCTTTGTCCTTGAACTTGAAAAATTCCCATATTCCAGGAATTTGACATCCTTGCTGACAATCCTTCTGGCCAGTCTCCCTGTTGATGAATCAACAGCCTTTGGTTGCCTGACAGTACACTACAAATAACAACTTCTGTGACTTCTTATCCCTCACCTTGCAATGGGGTTTTGGAGTATGAACCATTGCACTGCAGCCAAAAATTCTCATATGTGAGAAACACAAGACTTTCTCCTACGCCAAAGTTCATATGGAGTCTTATCTCCGAGTGTGGTGTTGGTGAATGATTTGACAGGTACACAGCTGTAGACACAGCTTCAGCCCAATACTCCTTTGGTAGGTTAGCATTGAGCTTTTTCAACCAATATTTTATTAGCTCTCTCAGCAACACCATTTTGCTGTGGACTGTAACATACTGTAAGCTGGTTGATGATACACTCAGAAGCCAGAAATCCTTTTAGTTCATTGTTGACACACTCCTTTCCATTGTCAAACTGTAACTTCTTTATATTTCTGCCTGTCTGCTTTTCCACCATAGCTTGACATTATGAAGCTTGTTTTCATCATTAGTAATGTGAGTCGAAGCACATATCCTTTTTGAGAGACTGTTTATCATTGACAGCAAGAAAAGCTTTCTTTTGCTGTGTCTGTTTCCTAAATACATATCCGTCATTTTTTGATGAGCTTCCTCCTTTTTTGTCCTTGCTAGAACAATATTTACCAATATGATTTGATTTATTGCACTTGTGGCATTTTATAATATATTTTGTTGGCCTCTTCTTATTTGTATATAGAGTAGATTCTTCATTTCCACTTGCATCTTCAGCAGTTTCACTTTGATAGAAACTCCCATGATATGTGTGCCACTGTTTTCAAGTGCCTTGATCATAGGCTGATAATGATCAGGTAATCCAGCCAGGAGCAAAGTTCCCATCCACACTTCACTCATGACACACTTTATTTCATTTAACCTACACATGGTCGTTATTACTGTAGTCATCTACCAACTTGTGTTATCTAATTTGGTAGTGATTAATGATCTAAGCAAGTCCACTCTACATGTGAATCCTGAGTCTTCAAATGCCTTTTCCAAGGCTGTCCAGTCTTCTACTGCCATCTTTGTGCCTCTTATATGGGAATAATTCATATTGTCAGTGAAAAGTATAATCCAGGAATGTGCCTTTTTGTCTCTCTTCTTCCAAGAAATGTCCCATTTTGTTGGATCCAAAGGAGCATTTTCAGCAACATCCCACACCCCACCATGGACCAGATACTCCTTATGGCAAATTTCCTCATTGAGTAATTTTCACGCCCGATCAACTTTTCATCCACTGGAAGCCATACTGATGCTGTACTACTCATTTTGTAGCTTTGAGTCTGTATGCAAGAATGATCAATCAGCAAAATACAAATGGTCAGCATACACATAACTTCCAAACCTGCTCTGGATTTCTGTGCACAACTTCGATTTTAACATTTATAAAACCTTGCTTTCATACCTGTGCCTGGGCCCGTAACTTTTTGTTGAGCATTTTTCAATATACATGCGAAAGATTTCCAAAACAATGTTTTATTTAATTAATCAGTATGTGCATAACAACTACTACACAGCCCAGAACACATAATAACCACCAAGTAATTATAACACAGTGGAGTAAACGAAAAACTGTCGATATCAATTTACATATCTTAACATCTTTAAACAACTATACTATAGGTTAATCCACAGACATCTGCAAATTTGCAGTGGGGCATCCACAGTCTACATGGATAGGGTGTTCAGGCTTCAGAGGAGAGCAGTTACAATAATTTCCAATATAGTCAAATGTCATTCCTGTAGAAACTATTTCATCAAATATAATTTACTGACTTTGTGTTCTTTACGTGTCCTTAAGACAATTATATTTGTAAATGAGAATGAAGGAATAAGTAGAATGAATAGAGACTTTCACCTTACAATACATGAATCAGATGTTATTATTGCAGTTCGTAGTGTTTGACAGGAAGACATCAAGCAGAACAGAAGTGATATCTGGCATTCCCCAAGGTCCTCTGCTGTTTCTAATCTATATAAACGATTTGGGAGTCAGTGTAAACAGCCCTCTTAGATTGTTTGCAGATATTGCTGTGATATACAGTGTAGTAAAATCATCAAAAATTACGAAATAAATCAGACAAAATATCTGTAAGGTATAAACAGTGGCAATTGACACTGAACAATAAAAAGTGTGATGTCCTCCACATGAGTACTAAAACAGTTACATGATGAACAAGACAAATTTAAAGGTTGTCAGTTCAGCTAAATACCCACATATTACAACTATGAACAACTTTAATTGGAACCAATAGACAGAAAATATGTGGAAGACAAACTGCCAAGTAATCAGTTAAAATGAATAGGCGTAGGCAGAGGGTATATACTGGCAACATCCAATATCTTGTTGCAGAGCAAGCCCTACAATATGACAGTCATGATCTTGGTGCCTGTTTCATCACATGTGCTATCTGGATTCTTCCTACAGACACCAGTTTCTTAAAGCTCCACAGGTGGGAACTGGTGCTGCAGCATGTCCTTGGTTCTCGCCACCTACCTGGCCTTAATTTACATTAATTTCTTTAGTCTTGCCATTTCTTCACAGTAACTATTTCTTTCTTCACTCCCGTTTCGTTTCCTACACTATTCTTCTTCTTCTTCTTCTCTCTCTCTCTCTCTCTCTCCTTTTTTTTTTTTTTTTTTTTCCACCTATCTGTGTTGCGTATTTCCCTATCTTCCACCTTTAAGCTCTCAGATTTTCAAATCTGATACAGTCTCCAGCAATCAGTCTTTTTTTCTCATCCTGTCCAGTAAGTCTCCCCTGTCCTGGGGTTCTGGACAACTTTCCCAAACTCTACCACATTTCCTAAAGCTCACCAGTCCTTTTCCTTCACCTGTTCACCCGTCTTTCTTCCCGTTCAATGCTTCTGCCAGAAGAAGGAGCCGCTGGCTCAGAAAACTGGCAAATCTTAATACGTTTTACATGTGCGTTCTCCTGCCATTGCTTGGCGAGTAGATTTTTTATCTACAAATTACGTTATAAACCCAAAGACATTGTTTTTCTGGCAGAAGACTTATAAGATGCAACAGATCTACTAAACAGACTGCCTACACTATGCTTGTAAGTCCTCTTCTTGAGTATCACTGCATGGTATGGAATCCTTACAAGATAGGATTGATGGAGGGTATTGAAAAAGTTCAGAGAAGGGCAGCTCATACTGTATTATCATGAAATTTTAATCACCAGCTTTCTCCTCCAAATGTGTAAATATTTCACTGACTCTCATGTATATATGGAGAAAAGGCCATTGTAATAAAATGGGAGAAATCAGGACTTGCACAGAAAAATTTAGGTGTTCATTTTTTGCCACATACTGTTCAAGAGTGGAATGGCCACAGAATAGTCTGACAGTGATTTTGTGAAACCCTGTCAAGCACTTGGATGTTTACTGCAGAATAATGATGTAGTTGTAGATGTAGGATACGGGATAATGAGGTACCGATCACAGCTCACTTGCTGCTGAAATACAGTTCTGTAACAGCCTTCCAAGTAATGTAAAAGAATTCCATGAAAATCTTTTTAAGGGCAATTTGAAACAGCTGTTATTTAAAAATGTTTGCACTCACTAAAAATATTTGTGAGTTCAATTACTTACAGAAATAATTTTGTGTATTGCAGTATGTTACTACTGGTAAATGTCTTTCTGTGCTATTCATTGCATATATTCATTATATTTATGGGATCATATCATTGTTATAAATGTTCAAAAAATGTTGTACAAGACTGTAAATTTATTATGGTCAACTAAATATTATTACTACTATTATTACTGTTATTATCATACACTTATAGGCTGCTAGAGGACCATGCACCAAACATGTTTGATGTGAGATTTTCTGTCTATTATGCCAGCATCGTAACAGTCTTTTCTGACTTTGGTGATCCATTTCATGTTCATAATGCTTTTTGTGTACTCCAAGATCTGTTTAATTTGTCAGGTGACTGGAATTCACTTGATGAGCCCCTAAAATTTCAGGCAACGTTTCTTCGTGTCATGTGCTATATTAGACACCTGTGGAGTCTCTTATCTACCCCACAATCTGCAGCTTTCTTTTATTTTACTGGGCCCTAGGATTTTCCTAATGATGCTTCTCTCTAGTTTCCTGATATTTTCTTGTGCACCTTTCCAATCTATGACCAGTGTTTCTTATGCATATAAGATTTCTTACAGTGTTGTAATGCCTCACTTTTACATCACATGGTAGACTTGATTTAATTTAGATGTTTCCAGTCATCCAGAATGCTCCAGTCATCTTTGGAAATCTCATTTCATGAGCTTATTTCTCTATTCCATTTGCTGGTATCATCTCCACAAGATACTTGAGTTTGTAAACTCTCTTTATCTCACCAAATTCTGTCATAATCTTTTTTGGTGCATCTTTTTGGTTTGACATGTATTATCTTTCTGGAAGGAGATATGTAATCCAACCTTTTCAGCCTTCTTTTCCAGGACCTCAATTTGCTTTACTGTGACTTCTGTATTATCTGTATTGCCAAATCATCAGTGAATGCCAGACAGATTTCTAGTCCTTTGGTTTTCCTTGCCCGACATGATTCTAAGGAACTATTCTAGTTTTAGTATCAAACTTTAGAACATCAGGCTGTGCACTGAGAAGAAAATCTACTGGCCAACCTTGGACTGTAAGAATGCCAGAAAATGTAGCATATGTGAGTGTGCCCACCGTGAAATGTTTAGCACGTAAACATGCAGCTGCCCTTGGATTGTCTGATAGGACTGTAAGAAAAATCCTTCACAGAGATCTTCACATGCACCCATACAAAATGGTGATTGCCGAAGAGTTAAGAGAGATTTTGAAACTTGCAGAGCTGTATGTGAGAAAATTCTTCAGAACATTTCCCTTGGCATTGTTTTGATTTCTTCAGTGAGGCCCACTTCCACGTGGGAGGAGGTGTAAGAAACAAAATTTCCACTACTGGGTAGCAGAAAACCCCTAGGAACTTTACCAACAACCATTTCACAGCTGTCATGTGACAGTTTGTTGGGGACCATGAAGAGGGAGAAGCCTTATTCTAAAAATACAGAGCCACAGCTCACATTTCTCAGTGTTCTCTAGATATTTTGAGAGGAATTCTTGACAATGTCAGGGAAAGGCTTTGTCATGTGTCAACATTGGGAGACGTCATTCACCAGACATAAATTTTAAAACCAACTAATGTAAAATAGCACAGTACTTGTTGTTCACAGATAAAAATATTATCTCTGTATCTTTTGTTTCTTTGTAGCTACCTTTTGAAATACTGGAGGTCTTTTTGCCAGACCCTGTAAAAGTCTCTCATGTTACAGTTTCAGAAATCCTCTTCTATTCCTTTTCACTGCTTTCTCGTGCTTTAACACATGTGTCATTCCACTACAAATGTCTCTTCTCAGCCGGCCGAAGTGGCCGTGCGGTTAAAGGCGCTGCAGTCTGGAACCGCAAGACCGCTACGGTCGCAGGTTCGAATCCTGCCTCGGGCATGGATGTTTGTGATGTCCTTAGGTTAGTTAGGTTTAACTAGTTCTAAGTTCTAGGGGACTAATGACCTCAGCAGTTGAGTCCCATAGTGCTCAGAGCCATTTGAACCATTTGTCTCTTCTCTTGGATTAGATGAATTTTCTTTTTTGCCTGACTGATGATCTCATTTTTGTCAGACCAGGCTGTCTTTACTCACATTTCTCTTTGTTCCTTGATTATATAAATTTGGTCATATTTAACTTTTTTATCACTGTGATCTTCTTATTCATTTCATTTGGTGTGACTAATTTTTATTCTGGTGAGATAATGATTGTAGTCTGTGTTAGCTCCTCTTCTAACTTGTATGGTCCTGAATTCTTTATAGTTGTTGTGTGCCGACCGCAGTGGCCGAGCAGTTCTAGGCGCTTCAGTCCTGCTCCGCGCGACTGCTGTGATCGCAGGTTCGAATCCTGCCTCAGGCATGGATGTGTGTGATGCCCTTAGGTTAGTTAGGTTAAAGTAGTTCTAAGTTTTAGGGGACTGATGACCTCAGATATTAAGTCCCATAGTGCTCAGAGCCATTTGAACCATTTGAGTTCTTGTGTGTAAAGCTACATGGTTGATTTGCTGTTCTTGTAAGGATTTGACTGACAGTCTTCATATCTTGGTTTTCTTCATGCCTTTCTTGAAGTGTGTTGACTATATTATCCTCATATTGTGGTCGTAACATAGCATGATCAGTCTCTGGTCATTCTTGTTAGTGAGTCTGTGACCTGGATGTTGTTCTGTCAGTCCTCCGAATCTCTTTTTCTCTGCCTAATTGTGTGTTTAAATCACCTAATAAAATTTTAACATCTCCATTAGGGATTTTTTTGTGGTTTTCTCTAGTTCATGCCAGTTGTTATTGACTCCTCCTTTTCTCTCTTGTTAATCTTGGTTTACTGGTACATGTGTGTCACTTATCATATAAGACTTAGCCTATTTGAGCCTCATTGTCACATCTTATTTATTGGTTTCATTTGTGTTACTGATCGGAGGATCTTCTTGTTGACTGTAAAAGCCATTCCCGAGACTAGAGCTCCTTTTCCCGTTTTCCGGTCTGTTTCGCTGTTGAACAGTTTGTACTTACCACAGATTAATAGTTTTGTCATCTGTTATGCTATTCTCTTTGCCAATTTCAGGATCTTTTGTTTGTCTACCATCTTTCCTAATTCCTAATATTATTTCTAATAATAATAATAATAATTATTATTATTATTTTAATTATTATTATTTTTAAGTACTATGATAATATTTCAATTTTGTTTCAGGAAACGTACGAAGGGGAAATACATTATCAAGATCTTCCTTGTATCAAACAAAACTCCAATCTGAAGACAAATCAGGTGGGAAGGAGCTCCCAGAAGACATTAATTTTTCAAAGCTATAAAAATATGTCTCATTTAATTAGTAGTGTTCGTTCTCTAAATCAGCAGCAATAAATTTCTAATCAGGTTTATTTTTATTCCTCTACAAAAATATTTTCATATTGTTAATGGATTCCCTGTATTAAATTATCTTTCTGCAAATAATAAGGCTAACCATAAATGTAATGGTGCATTTTTATTTGATACGATAATGCCACTTAATGCTCCAAGCAGCTAAATAACTTGTACATTTAAGATAATGCCATTATAGTGAGCAATATACATTATTGAAATGTCTCCCAATTAGAGACTGAAAGGAGCAGTCTGTATTTGCTTTGAAGAAGCTATTAATAGCCAAGATTGCATTTGGTTTCAGCAGTTGACTGTCAACCTATGGTCTTCAAAAAATTTGTTGTTACACATCCTGTTCCACAGTGACTGTACACTCCGTACAAATACTTTCAGAAATGACTTCCTGACACTTAAATCTATATTCAATGTAAAAAAATTTCTCTTCTTCAGAAACGCTTTCCTTGCCATTGCCAGTCTACATTTTATATCCTCTCTACTTCGACCATCATCAGTTATTTTGCTCCCCAAATAGCAAAACTCCTTTACTACTTTAAGTGCCTCATTTCCTAATCTAATTCCTTCAGCATCACCCGACTTAATTCGACTACATTCCATTATCCTCGTTTTGCTTTTGTTGGTGTTCATCTTATATCCTTCTTTCAAGACCATGTCCATTCCGTTCAGCTCTGACAGAATTACAATGTCATCGGCGAACCTCAAAGTTTTTATTTCTTCTCCATGGATTTTAATATCTACTCCAAATTTTTCTTTTGTTTCCTTTACTGCTTGCTCAATATACAGATTGAATAGCATCGGGGAGAGACTACAACCCTGTCTCACTCCCTTGCCAACTACTGCTTCCCTTTCATGTCCCTCGACTCTTATAACTGCCATCTGGTTTCTGTACAAATTGTAAATAGCCTTTTGCTCCCTGTATTTTACCCCTGCCACCTTCAGAATTTGAAAGAGAGTATTCCAGTCAACATTGTCAAAAGCTTTCTCTAAATCTTCAAATGCTAGAAACGTAGGTTTGCCTTTCCTTAATCTTTCTTCTAAGATAAGTCGTAGGGTCAGTATTGCCTCACGTGTTCCAACATTTCTATGGAATCCAAACTGATCTTCCCCGAGGTTGACTTCTACCAGTTTTTCCATTCATCTGTAAAGAATTTGCATTAGTATTTTGCAGCTGTGACTTATTAAACTGATAGTTTGGTAATTTTCACATCTGTCAACACCTGCTTCCTTTGGGATTGGAATTATTATATTCTTTTTGAAGTCTGAGGGAATTTCGCCTGTCTCATACATCTTGCTCATCAGATGGTAGAGTTTTGTCAGGACTGGATCTCCCAAGGTTGTCAGTAGTTCTAATGGAATGTTGTCTACTCCCGGGGCCTTGTTTCGACTCAGGTCTTTCAGTGCTCTGTCAAACTCTTCACACAGTATCATATCTCCCATTTCATCTTCATCTACCTCCTCTTCCATTTCCATAATATTGTCCTCAAGAACATCGCCCCTGTATAGACCCTCTATATACTCCTTCCACCTTTCTGCTTTCCCTTCTTTGCTTAGAACTGGGTTTCCATCTGAGCTCTTGATATTCATGCAAGTGGTTCTCTTTTCTCCAAAGGTCTCTTTAATTTTCCTGTAGGCACCATCTATCTTACCCCTCGTAAGATAAGCCTCTACATCCTTACATTTGTCCTCTAGCCATCACTGCTTAGCCATTTTGCACTTCCTTTCGATATCATTTTTGAGAAGTTTGTATTCCTTTTTGCCTGCTTCACTTACTGCATTTTTGTACCCTGCTCCTTTCATCAATTAAATTCAATATCTCTTCTGTTACCGAAGGATTTCTTCTAGCCCTTGTCTTTTTACCTACTTGATCCTCTGCTGCCTTCACTACTTCATCCCTCAGAGCTACCCATTCTTCTTCTACTGTATTTCTTTCCCCCATTCCTGTCAATTGTTCCCTTATGCTCTCTCTGAAACTCTGTACAACCTCTGGTTTAGTCAGTTTATCCAGGTCCCATCTCCTTAAATTCCCAACTTTTTGCAGTTTCTTCAGTTTCAATCTACAGTTCATAAGCAATAGATTGTGGTCAGAGCCCACATCTGCCCCTGGAAATGTCTTACAATTTGAAATCTGGCTCCTAAATCTCTGTCTTACCATTATATAATCTATCTGAAACCTTCTAGTATCTTCAGGGTTCTTCCATGTATACGAACTTCTTTCATGATTCTTGAACCAAGTGTTAGCTATGATTAAGTTATGCTCTGTGCAAAATTCTACCAGGCGGCTTCCTCTTGCATTTCTTAGCCCCAATCCATATTCACCTACTACGTTTCCTTCTCTTCCTTTTCCTACTCTCGAATTCACCCATGACTATTAAATTTTCGTCTCCCTTCACTACCTGAATAATTTCTTTTACCTCATCATACATTTCATCAAATTCTTCATCATCTGCAGAGCTAGTTGGCATATAAACTTGTACTACTGTAGGAGGCGTGGGCTTCGTTTCTATCTTGGCCACAATAATGCATTCACTATGCTGTTTGTAGTAGCTTACTCGCACTCCTATTTTTTTTATTCATTATTAAACCTACTCCTGCATTACCCTATTTGATTTTGTATTTATGACCCTGTATTCACCTGACCAAAAGTCTTGTTCCTCCTGCCACCAAACTTCACTAATTCCCACTATATCTAACTTTAACCTATCCATTTCCCTTTCTAAATTTTCTAACCTACCTGCCCGATTAAGGGATCTGACATGTCACGCTCCAATCTGTAGAACACCAGTTTTCTTTCTCCTGATAACGACGTTCTCTTGAGTAGTCGCCGACCGGAGATCCGAATGGGGGGACTATTTTACCACCGGAATATTTTACCCAAGAGGACGCCATCATCATTTAATCATACAGTAGAGCTGCATGCCCTCAGGAAAAAATTACGGCTGTAGTTTCCCCTTGCTTTCAGCCGTTCACAGTACTATCACAGCAAGTCCGTTTTGGTTAGTGTTACAAGGACAGGTCAGTCAATCATCCAGACTGTTGCCCCTGCAACTACTGAAAAGGCTGATGCCTCTCTTCAGGAACCACATGTTTGTCTGGCCTCTCAACAGATACCCCTCCATTGTGGTTGCACTTATGGTATGGCTATCTGTATCATTGAGGCACGCAAGCCTCCCCACCAACGACAAGGTCCATGGTTCATATACTTCATGTATAACAGAAAATTTTCCACTGAAAACTGTGTAGAATTTACAAATATCCTAACTAGTGAGTCCTGGGCTGAAATGCTGCACCTATAAAATATGAATGATGCATGTAACACTTTTTCCTCAATCTTCATGGAATATTTGGAATTGTCCTTTCCAAAGAAGCTGTCAGGAATCACATCACATCACAATACAAAGCCAAGTTCTTGGTTCACAGCTGGCATCAAAGCTTCTTGTGGAACTGTAAACAGACTAAATTCAAAATTGGAGACATCTACAGATCCACAGTTCATAGAATATGTTAAGAATTATAAGAGGGTATATTGAAAAGTAATTGCCAAGGCAAAATTTATGAGTAATGACAACTTAATAAGACTGTTAACAAATCAAAAGCCACATGGGGTATTCTGAAGACTAAAACAGGAAAGAGATGCAAAGACCAGGATATCATTCTCAAAAACACATAAAATGTCAATATTAAAAAACAAGATTTGCCAAATTAGATCAACAATTATTTCTTAAATGCAACAATTTCATTAAGCTCAAAATTTACAAACCAAGAAAAACCAGAATTTCCTAAAGCTGCATGTTGCATGAGGAAAGATCCAACAGATGAACATGAAATGTTCAGAGTACTAAAAAGCTTGAAACCTTAAATGTCAGCAGGTGTAGATGAAGTGCCTTTTTATATCATAACAATGACAGCTGCACAAATTGCAAGACCCTTGGCATATATAGCCAACTTACCATTTAGTGAAGGAGTGTTTGTGAAAAGGATGAAAATGTCAAAAGTGAAGCCATTATTCAAAAACCGTGACAAGCATAAGGTAGAAAACTATCAGCCAATATTCATCCTCCTGGCATTTTCCAAAATAATAGAAGAATTAATGAAGCACAGAATCAACAAATATCTAAATGACCATAAGTTACTAAATAGGAATCATCATGGCTACCAGGCAGGTAAAAATACAGAAACAGCACTAATGTGCTACCCTGAACAATCAAAAATCTAGAAAAAGTGTAGTAGGAATAAATTTAGATCTTTCCAAAGCACTTGACACTGTCAATCATGGCATTCTTTTAGAAAAACTGGAAGCATTAGGTATTCATGGTACAGAGAAAAAGTGGTTTGAATCATACCTACAAAACAGAACACAGATTGTAGGACTGATGTCAGATAACCCCACCTACCAAATTAACTTCGTATCAGATGCAAATAAAGTGGAAATAGGAGTGCCACAAGGCAGTATTCTAGGTCCCTTATTGTTCATTGTCTACATAAATGACATCCACACCTCAGATTGTGCAGCAAAGGCCATACTATTTGCAGATGACCTTAGTGTGATAATAGGTGCACCAAAGTAAATGCTGCAAACAATTACTGATCAAGTAATAAAGAATGTCCACTCTTGGTTCAATTCAAACTGGTTGACATTAAATGCAAATAAAACAAATTATATGCAGTTTCAGAATATATAAATCTTGATCCGTTGTTGGGTAACAAGGCCATAGACAGAGTGGCATCAGCAAAATTGCAGAGGATTTGTGTAGAGAAAATATTAATTTTAATGACCATTTAATGAAACTTGTGCAGAAACTTAAATCAGCCTGTTTTGCTCTTAGAATTATTGCAAATGTTTGTACTGCAAAGGGCGCCAGGATGGCATATTTTGACTATTTTCAGTCTCTTGCAACACATGGAATAATATTTTGGAGTTCCACCACTTGCCATCTAAAACAAATCTTTCTGTTACAGAGGAGGGCTGACTGAATAACAACACACAGTCATCCACAGACCCAATGTAAACCCTTATTCGACAAGCTTGAAGTTCTAACAATACCTTCCTTAATTATATACAAATGTGTTTTATATGTTAGAGCCCATCTTGCAGAATTTTCAGACATATGTAGACTTGCATAACTACAATACTTGAAAGAGCACAGCATTCCATACTCAGAAATCAAAAAGAACACATGCACAAGGGCACATGAGCCATATTGGTACAAAACTCTACAACCTACTCCCAGCTAGCATTAGAAAGTTAGAAGATGAAAACAAATTTAAAGTAGAATTTAAACAATTTCTACCTGAACAATGTTTTTACTCGATAAATGACTATTTAGGTCAATAAATCATTCTGATGATGTTTTTATTAAGGCAAAACTGAAAACACTGTCTTTCATCCCCTAAAGTTTCTGTTAATTTTGTATATCTGATGGACAGCTGTTGAGTGTCGTAAAATCTTTACTGATTTATTATAGTGAATATAAGAGCTTCCTGTTTAGGGAAGACAAAAGTGAAGCCTTAGGGCAAACAGACGATGCAGTTACAATACTGTTAGTATACTTGTGTAAAAAGTTATTTTACTGTGTCTTGTATGACCAAGTATTATTCTTTGTACATTTTTTGTACAATTTTGTATGCACAAGTGCCGACTACATGGTGCCTGAGGGCGTCTGAGCCCCCTCAAAAATTAATTTGGAGGGGGGGGGGAGAGCAGAACCCCCCCCCCTCCCGCCCCCAATAATTTAAGAAAATTATTAGTTATATTATGCTTTGCTGTGGGCACACGTAGAATTTGTCCCAGTGCGCAAACCTTCAGGTAAAGTCTGGTGCCGGCGCGCCAGCGCTGCGGACGTCGTGACATCAGAAGGACTGGCTGCCTCACATCGTCTTGACGCTATGAGACATTACGATGCCGCAGCTATATAAAGCCCACCCTACTGTAACAGTCATTCAGTGTGGATAGTTTCATTCAGTGCATGCTGCAGAAGTGATTAGAGTTCCAACTTTAGTGTCTAGTGGAATATTTTATATGACTATATTTTATTGGTTAAATTAGTCTCTTAGTATATTGTGAATTAAGTTTGCAATCAATAAATTTGTTACCAAAAAGGCACGTTTGGGAGTTGGTGATACTGCAAGTCAACCTCCAACAATTGCTTCGTCGTTTTCAGGCGAGAACCGTTCATAGCCAAAACCTGGACAATCTGGGAAGGGAGGATCATTTCAGAAGTCTTGGTTGATCAAATATACATGGCTATAATATGAAACATCTACCAAAAAGTTTTTTGCAAAACCTGCAAAGAGGCAGATGCTAAAAATCTGTCACAATTTTCTGTAACAAAAGAAGAAGCATTTACTTCCATAGGGTTTTCCAACTGGAAAAAGGCCTTGGAAAACTTCCGCATTCATGAAAATATGTTTACGCATAAAGAGGGTGTTCTGAAACTAAATTCTATCACTAACTGAAGTTTGGCCTCCTAATTGAATGAACAGTTAGATAGTGATATGAAGAAAGGCCATTTAACTCCTGAGACAATTTTTACTACCATGCAATTTCTATGTTGTCAAGGGCTAGCAATTAGAGGGCACAAAGATGTAAACTCAAATTTTTTTTCAGTTGTTGGAACTCTGAAAGAATGACATACCTGAGTTTAAAGATTGGTTTGGGCATTCGGGATATAAGTGGATGTCCCACGATATTGAAAATGAGATCATGGATCTACTACAAAAGTCTGTGTTGAGAAAGGAATTGGCTTCAATCAAGAAGACTGAACATTTTTCTGTTATGGTTGACAAAACAAGTGATTCTTTGATTCACGAACAAGTGTCATTTTATATTCGAACTGGTGATGATTCCTTAATCATCAACGAAGACTTTATGGCTTATACGAGACCACCAGCACTGAATCACAAACTCTGTTTAGTATTTTAAAAGATGTTTTTGGTCGTCTTGATTTGTCAATGGATAACTTAAGAGGACAGTGCCTCGAATATGAGAGGTGAGTTCAAAGGACTAAAAAAAGTAGTTTCGGATATACAACCAAAAGCACGTTATGTGCACTGCACTGCTCACAGTTCAGACTTGGCAGTTGTAGACAGTCTCCGCCATCTTATGTCCATGACGGATATTATAGCTTTAGCCAAGGACTTAATAAACACCGTAAGGGGCTTTTCAGAAGCATACGCTTTGAGAGGACCAACGACCAAGCTGGTCTACGACCCCTTTGCCTGACTCGATAGACTATGCGAGCTTCTAGTATCTTGAGAATATTGAAAAACTTTGAAGAACTTCTAGAGTTTTTTGAAACATTTTCTGCTGAGGACAAAAAAGAGGCAGGTTACAAATGTGCAGGCTACCTTGAGTCAATGTTGCAATTCAAGATTTATTTCTTTTTACGTCTTTATTGCCATGCAGTGAACCCAGTAGAGGATGTCAATGAAAAAATTCAATGCCCTTATCTAAGTGTTGCTGATCTGGAAAAATATATAGGGCTTGATTTGTATATTGAATAGAAGGCATGATAGTTTTGAACACTTTTGGGAATTGGGTTTAAGAGAAAAACCTTCACAAATTGATGATTCTTCACTTCCTCGGAATCGAAGTATTCCAAAGACGAATGAAAACAATGAAGCCAGCTCACCACACAGTTTCAAAACCCCAAAGGAATATTACAAAGCTATTTACATTGAAATTTGTGAAACAGTGCAATCTTGCATTACTGAGTGGTTAGCTTCAACTGGACTCTCACAGGTCATTGCAGTTGAACAAGAGTGCTTGCTTTTAGTAGATGAACATCAACAAAAGCAAAACGAGGATAATGGAATGTAGTCGAAATAAGTCGGGTGATGCTGCGGGAATTAGATTAGGAAATGAGACACTTAAAGTAGTAAAGGAGTTTTGCTATTTGGGGAGCAAAATAACTGATGATGGTCGAAGTAGAGAGGGTATAAAATGTAGACTGGCAATGGCAAGGAAAGCGTTTCTGAAGAAGAGAAATTTGTTAACATCGAGTATAGATTTAAGTGTTAGGAAGTCGTTTCTGAAAGTATTTGTATGGAGTGTAGCCATGTATGGAAGTGAAACATGGACGATAAATAGTTTGGACAAGAAGAGAATAGAAGCTTTCGAAATGTGGTGCTACAGAAGAATGCTGAAGATTAGATGGGTAGATCACATAACTAATGAGGAGGTATTGAATAGGATCAGGGAGAAGGGGAGTTTGTGGCACAACTTGACAAGAAGTCGGGACTGGTTGGTAGGACATGTTCTGAGGCATCAAGGGATCACAAATTTAGCATTGGAAGGCAGCGTGGAGGGTAAAAATCGTAGAGGGTGACCAAGAGATGAATACACTAAGCAGATTCAGAAGGATGTAGGTTGCAATAAGCACTGGGAGATGAAGAGGCTTGCACGGGATAGAGTAGCATGGAGAGCTGCATCAAACCAGTTTCAGGACTGAAGACCACAACAACAACAACAAATATTTTTAGAGTGTAAGATCCAATTAAAACCCCCTGTTTACATACTTTTTGACTGTAAGTATTAGGCATACTGTATTAACTTTATTAACTGTATTAAAGCATTAACTTTGAGATATTGTTTTAACTTAATGAACCCTGAGCCTTATTCAAAGTAAGCTTAAATTAGCTATTTCACTTATTAATCAAAATGCTATTACTGTGCGACAGCAATATTTTATGTTTTATTCTTTTAATGATAGTTTAGGATTTATTTAAATATAATTCCATGCTTTTCAGAGCTATATATTCACTGCACTGTAATAGTCTATAAGCATGATTATTACTGTAAATTAAATCAGCTTTTTATGAAAATATCGTGCGTGTTTTTGTTTTGTTTATTTTTTCAAAGCCAAAAAATGTGTCAGGCTTGTCGAGTTTCCCAGAGTGTCAAATTATCAAGAGTCCAGTTTTCGGGGTTCTAATGTTGATCATATGACTCTAAAAATGGTTAAAAAACTTTAAAACTCACTATTTTTCATCTAACATTTAGAAAATTTCCAGGCGCAAGACCCCCAGTATGGGCCCCCTCCCCCAATATTTTTTATAAATCGGCATCCGTGTTTGTACGTATTATTCTTTGTACTACTTAATGTAAAATTTTGTATGTTCCTTTTCCATAAATTGTTGCCCATAAATTTACATCTACTTTTGGACAACATACATACAATATTTATTGTCTATGGATGGACAAATAAATAACTTGCATATTGGTTGATAAAAAAGGGCTAGAATTGCATATCACTAATCCTAAATAGTAGTGTTTTCTCACAGACTTGTACACACCTGAATGAAGTTAGGAGAGCATACGATGTTACTAATCTCCATTGCACGACTCATGGGACTAATTAATGAGTTATAACTGATGTAATATGTCAGCGTCATACATCAAGTTCCATGGCTAGAACAACTGATAAATGTTCTCCATGTGTTGACTCATAATTGGCGGGACACAGATCTTGCTACAGTGTGCTGCATTGATAGTTGGTGAAGCCTCAATTTGATTATCGAAAGTGCACCAATTAAGCACTCACAAAATTAGACAAAATACAGTACCTTTGCATTAGACTCTGCATTGAAGCAGTACCTTCAACATTGGCCAATGCTCTGCTATTAGAAGCGGAGGATACAGCTCTCGATATTTGGCACAACTACATGGCAGATAAGCTTATGTTGTAGAGAATGCAAACTTTAGAGCCACCAATTATTTAGAACTTCTGTGTATAACTTAAACATCTTTTTCTCGCTTTTCAGCAACAGACCTGGAATAGCACCTTTGTACAATTTGCCATGCCTCTATTGAAACAAAAAGCACACTGCTAAATTGCAATTTCAGCTTAATGCTTTCTAAGTACTCATTTCACCAGATGAACTAACTCTTCAGAATTCCTTAACTTGGCTACTCCATACATCATCTACCTACTCCTCAAATGTGTACCATCAAACATTAACAACTTGTTCAACACAATTGAGAAAATACAGTGACGAGTTGGAAATAAATAGTTACTAATGCTTCAAAAATAATGTATCAAGTAATTATGGCTAGTAATTTGTTTTGTATTGATCTCCAAGCAGATTAGTCATAACCTCTGCATCATGTGAGGATCCTGTATCCTCTTACTCTTTGTGACATTTTTGTATGTTCATTGATTACTTTCATCCCAGATTAGGCATTCTGTTACTGCAGCTATCACTGGTTAACCAGTGTCCTGCATTTTAGAGTAATAATTGCCTGTTGACAATGCATTCTTATATAGTGGTTGTTGTTGCTTTGAATGCATGCTTGGCATTCAGTTCAGTAAGGACTGTGTGCATGAAACAGCTGTGGTGAGACGCACTTGTGAAATGTCTTGATTTGAAGTGTGCATTTTTAGAAATAATAGATCCAGTATAATTATCCATACCATATTCTGATGTTCTTAAGGTTTCAATGTGAAGTGATTCGTGTCGTGTGGTGGCATGTTGCTACAACTGAGTGTGGTTAAATAATTTGAAATGAGTAATAATTTTGGTGACAAACCATATAGTCCATAATTGTTCTGAGTCGAACCCATCATTGCCTGCTTTCTGAAATATATTGTTAGAACACTGAATATGAAAGGAGAGAGATAGCATCTGTTAATATGACACCCCAGTTGGTCGTGTTATATAATGACTTTCAACAAGGACATCATGTCCTGAAATCTTCAGACCTGGAGCTCAATTGCCAACAGAAATGTATGGTGAGTAAGTTTGAGTTTGTCAACAGTGCCTCAAATTTTCAAGCATCATTAACAGGAAAAACAATATAGACAGTGGTTATTAATTGCATGTGCAGTTTTGAATAACAATGTTGAGCCCATCTGAGAATGATGATATAATTTGTGTGAGAACAGTGTAGATATGGATGGCCTTGATGAATCAGGAATAATTAATAGAATTCACACTGTAGAGGCAACTGAAATTGATAGTTCAAATTTAACATAAATGTTGAATCATAATTAGTAGTGTTAGGCAGTAATCAAAGTTATAATGTGGGAAAGGTGGACATGTTAATGCAGTTTCTCCAAAAATGGAATGAAAAACTAAATGATCTTGAGAAAAATTTGAACAAAAAACTAGATAATCATGAACAAAAAATGAGAGAAGATACGCTTTTGTCATGTCTTGGATTTTCAGCTTACATTAATTATTGTTTAATGACATTTGAGACAATATAGAAAATACATCAATAGAATTTTCTTCAAGATTTATTGTTCATCTAGCAAATGTATTAATTTATTACTAGTTTTAAGCACAAATGGGATAATGGACTGTGTATGTGTTAATTAGTATTGATGAATGGAACTTCCACGATTCATGGCAAATTCTAATACAAATTTGCATATTGTGATATTAAATGTTACAAATACTCATCATGTTACGGTTGACACTCAAAACCCCTATACTTTATGGAACAATTTATTTAAAAGGTGTCTCTTTTCCCTTTTGGCCTATATGTCACGTATAAAGTTACTTGTATTAGTTTTTCATTTAAATTTACATGTAATGTAAACCCTATTAATACATAAGATTGGTTACATTGTTGCAATGCTACCACTGACAAGCGAGTGCAGTAGCGAGATGTAAAAGTAACAATTTGTGGTTGAGATTTTTCTCAGTTCGACTCAGTTGAGAAACATCAGACTGAGCTTGCATCTGTGTCTTTCACAAAGATATGACCCATGGGGCAAGGATTGGAAGTAGATGTGATATAAGAAAAGACTGGGATATATTGTAGATTGGCTGGACTACAGAATACAACTGAATGACATGGGCAGTTTTGCAAGATTAAAACTGTGCACAGCACCAAGACTCGAGCTTGGGACCTTTGCCTTTTAATCTGCCAGGAAGTTTCATATCAGTGCACACTCCACTGAGGAGGGAAGATTTCATTCTGGGAACATCTCCGAGATTTGCCCGTGAAAGGCAAAGGTCCTGAGTTCAAGTCTCAGTTTGGCACACAATTTTAATCTACTAGATTATCTGGAGATAAACACTGATGAAATGCAAGATGTGAACCTAGGAACTGGAGTTGGGAAGAAAATAAATATGAGAGATAGTAACACAGTATTTATTCTTTTTCATAATAAAGAGAAAGAATAATTCCATATTCTGCATTCAGTGTGAAACATTTATGTGATGGTTGCACATGAGAAAAACATGGGATCTTTGGAAATATGTAAGAAGACAATAGATTGTATTGTTTTTGTGAGCAGGTGCCTGGGGTGATGTTCCATGTGTGGGATAGTAAGGGTTCCTCCTGGAAGGTGAGGTGTACAAAGTTATTATTGTAGAGGAAGCAGACATACTTTAGATATTCCTGTGCCTTGAAATCTGTTAGTGTGGGACTAGGTTTGTGAGGATTAGGGGCTGGCAGAATATGAAGGCTGTGGAGGTCTTCATTGGTCTTTCTCGAAGGAATGGTGACACCCAGAGCAGGAAATTGTTAAAGAGGTGTGAAAGGAAACAGAATGCAGGATTAGGTTTTGGTTAGGAGTATCACACTTTCCTGAACTGATGTGGTTAGGTGGGTAAGATTTCCATGATCATGTTAAGAATGGAAAATTATTTTTAAGATGAGAAAGAGAATATAAATGATCTCAGGAAATGGACAGTGGGGATAAAGACTGATGAAATGCAAGATGTGAACTTAGGAACTGGAGTTGGGAAGTAAATAAATATGAGAGATTGTAACACAGTATTTATTCTTTTTCATAGTAAAGAGAAAGAATAATTCTGTATTCTGCATTCAGTGTGAAACATTTATGTGACAGTTGCACATGAGAAAAACATGGGATCTTTGGCAAGTGGAAATGGGGAAGTAAGAAGTTTAAATGAACTGATATTAAACAGAAGTACATCAGATGTCAGAATAGGCAGAAGACAGTTATGCCTGAAATATGACTGAATTGTGTCTCAGAAGATTAGCATGATAGTGTCATTAATGAGCAAGTGAGCCACAGGGCTTTCACTATCTTAAATTGTGGCCTAAAATAAGGAACACCCTCCACAAAATCTTTCCTGTCTCTCCCAAGTTGTTTTTTGTCATGAATTTGATCAAGAAAGTCCAGCCACTATCAGAATGTAACCCCGCCACCACCACACTAGACATAATAATAATAATAATAATAATAATAATACCCGTGGAGGCCCGGGAAAAGAATAGGCCTCCGGTATGTTCTGCCAGTCGTAAAAGGCGACAAAAAGAACAAACCACTAATAGGGCTAACCCCCCTTTAGTGTGATTAGTTGGTTCAGGACAGAACTAAAGAAGCCTCGGACAAGCGCCGTCATGGTCGGGGACGACGCTTGAACCCTATGCCCGCCCACAATGGTAACGACACTGCTAGCCAACTGGAAAATGATTTAAATCCAAATAGAGGTGTTTTGCAGGATATGCTTCCTGCAACCACCCTAGAAGGAAAACAAAGACAGAGGATGAGATGGTCAGATGAAGTTAATCGACACCTCATGTTCTGTTATTACCAAGCAACAAACCTAGGAACCAACACAACTGGATACAGATCACAAGTATACACAACATTTATTACCAGATACCCAGAATTAAAATTTTTAACTGAACAACGACTAGCTGATCAGATCCGTGTAATAATCAAAAATAACAGGATACCCCAGTCAGAATTAGAAAACATCAAACAACAAGTACAACAAATACTGGAACAAAATAATGTGCAATCAGAAGAAGAAGAATATACAGTAATGGACTCAAACATCCCAGAGCAAACAAACAAAGAACAACACGCACCAATTAAACAATCAGAGGAAAACGAAATCTTAAGACAGCCACCAGAACAAGCACAAATAGAACACGAAGTGACACACATGTTAGATATAGAAGAAAAATTTCAGCTGACATATATAGAATACAAAGACACAAATACAGACATAAGACCATTCTTGCATAGACCACCAAATAACCCACAAGTCGAAACAACAATAAAAACTATCAACACAATCATACACAACAAAATAAATGAAAACACAACTATGGAAGAGTTACAACTACTGGTTTATATAGGAGCACTCACTACACTAAATATACACACTAGACAGAGATCAGAACCAACCAACACACAGAAGAAACCCACAAAACCAGCATGGCAACACAGGCTACAGATCAGAATAGAAAAACTGAGAAAAGACATCGGACAGCTAACACAATTTATAAGAAATGAAATCTCGGAAAAAAAACCAAAAAGGTTAGGTAAAATCTCACAACAAGAAGCGACAGAGCAATTAGACGAAAAGAAGCAGAAATTACAAGCATTAGCCAAACGAATCAGAAGATACAAAAAATGTGAAAATAGAAGGAAATAAAACCAAACATTCAACACAAACCAAAAGAAATTTTACCAGACAATAGATAACACACACATTAAAATAAACAATCCACCAAACATAACAGACATGGAACACTTCTGGAGCAACATATGGTCAAACCCGGTACAACATAACAGGCATGCACGGTGGATACAAGCAGAAACAGACACATACAAGATGATACCACAAATGCCTGAAGTGATAATTTTGCAACATGAAGTCACCCAAGCAATTAATTCTACTCACAATTGGAAAGCCGCTGGAAATGATAAAATAGCAAATTTCTGGTTAAAGAAGTTCACCTCAACACATCCACATCTAACTAAATTATTTAACAGTTACATTGCAGACCCATACACATTCCCTGATACACTTACACATGGAATAACTTATCTGAAACCTAAAGATCAAGCACACACAGCGAACCCAGCTAAATATCGCCCCATAACATGCCTACCAACAATATACAAAATATTAACTTCAATCATTAAACAGAAATTAATGACACATACAACACAGAACAAAATTATAAATGAAGAACAAAAAGGCTGTTGCAAAGGAGCATGAGGATGTAAAGAGCAACTGATAATAGATGCAGAGGTGACATATCAAGCTAAAACTAAACAAAGGTCGCTACACTACGCATACATTGATTACCAAAAAGCTTTTGATAGTGTACCCCACTCATGGTTACTACAAATATTTGAAATATACAAAGTAGATCCTAAATTGATACAGTTCCTAAACATAGTAATGAAAAATTGGAAAACCACACTTAATATCCAAACAAATTCAAATAATATCACATCACAGCCAATACAGATGAAGCGTGGAATATACCAAGGAGACTCATTAAGTCCTTTCTGGTTCTGCCTTGCTCTGAACCCACTATCCAACATGCTAAATAATACAAATTATGGATACAATATTACTGGAACATACCCACACAAAATCACACATTTGCTATACATGGATGATCTAAAACTACTGGCAGCAACAAATCAACAACTCAACCAATTACTAAAGATAACAGAAGTATTCAGCAATGATATAAGTATGGCTTTTGGAACAGACAAATGTAAGAAAAATACCATAGTCAAGGGAAAACACACTAAAGAAGAAGATTACATATTGGATAACCACAGCGACTGCATAGAAGCGATGGAAAAAACGGATGCCTATAAATATCTAGGATACAGACAAAAAATAGGAATAGATAATACAAATATTAAAGAAGAACTAAAAGAAAAATATAGACAAAGACTAACAAAAATACTGAAAACAGAATTGACAGCAAGAAACAAGACCAAAGCTATAAATACTTATGCCATACCAATATTGACCTACTCATTTGGAGTAGTGAAATGGAGTAACACAGACCTAGAAGCACTCAATACACTTACACGATCACAATGCCATAAATATAGAATACATCACATACATTCAGCAACAGAAAGATTCACATTAAGCAGAAAGGAAGGAGGAAGGGGATTTATCGATATAAAAAACCTACATTATGGACAGGTAGACAATTTAAGAAAATTCTTTATAGAACGAGCAGAAACTAGCAAAATACACAAAGCAATCACTCATATAAATACATCGGCTACACCACTACAATTTCATAACCACCTCTACAACCCTTTAGACCACATAACATCAACAGATACGAAGAAAGTAAATTGGAAAAAGAAAACACTTCATGGCAAGCACCCGTATCATCTAACACAGCCACACATCGATCAAGACGCATCCAACACATGGCTAAGAAAAGGCAATATATACAGTGAGACAGAAGGATTCATGATTGCAATACAGGATCAAACAATAAACACCAGGTATTACAGCAAGCATATTATTAAAGATCCCAATACCACAACAGATAAATGCAGACTTTGTAAACAACAAATAGAAACAGTAGATCACATCACAAGCGGATGTACAATACTAGCAAATACAGAATACCCCAGAAGACATGACAATGTCGCAAAAATAATACATCAACAGCTTGCCTTACAACATAAACTTTTAAAACAACAAGTTCCTACATACAAGTATGCACCACAAAATGTACTGGAGAATGATGAATACAAATTATACTGGAACAGAACCATTATAACAGATAAAACAACGCCACATAACAAACCTGACATCATACTCACCAATAAAAAGAAGAAATTAACACAACTAATCGAAATATCCATACCCAATACAACAAATATACAAAAGAAAACAGGAGAAAAAATTGAAAAATACATCCAACTGGCTGAGGAAGTCAAAGACATGTGGCATCAGGATAAAGTTGACATCATACCAATTATAGTATCAACTACAGGAGTCATACCACACAATATCCACCAGTACATCAATGCAATACAGCTACATCCAAACACATATATACAACTACAGAAATCCGTAATTATTGATACATGTTCAATTACCCGAAAGTTCCTAAATGCAATATAACACATACCGTACAGTTAATAGGAAGTGACGCTTGATCAAGGTCCGTGTCACTTTCCATTCTCAACCAGACTTAACGTCTGAGAAAGTAAAGAAATAATAATAATAATAATTTTATTGTCATTTGGCCATTACAGCAATAGACAATGTCATATACATACTAAAATACAATTAATAGTTTGAAAGAAACAACAGGTTTCTTGTTAACATTATAGTATTATATTACAGTTGATAAATTCTCTTATGTCATAGAATGGGTGGAGGACTAGCCAGTCATGAATTGTTTGTTTGAATAATTGTTCAGGTAATTCTTGAACAGATTGAGGAAGATTATTAAATAATTTGTACCCCATGATTTCGTAGCTGTTGAGTGACTTTGACAACCTGTGGTAAGGAATATAGAGGCACCTATTCCTTCTTGTATTGCGGCTGTGTAAATTTTCTCTGGTTTTTGTTTCTGGTAATTTCTTCTTCGTATAAATTAGAACATAGTATATGTACAAGTTTATAACAGTCATGATTTTCTGTTCACAGAACAATGGTTTACAGTGTGCCTTATATGCAGAACCAGTAATTATCCTAATAGCTTTTTTTTGCAGTATTAATATGTCATGTACACAGCTAGAGTTCCCCCACAAAATAATTCCATATGTTATTATACTCTGAAAGAATGAAAAATAGGATGTTCTAACATATTTTTCAGGAACACAATCCATAAGTCGCCTTAACAGGTAAATAACTCTTGACAATTTACCACTAATATATTGTACATGTTGACCCCAAGATAATTTATCATCAATGTATACCCCCAAAAATTTGACATAACTTGGATCATCTGACAGAAGCTTGTCTCTAAGACTACAGACCATCTGCTGTGTTTTGTTTTCATTCAGCAGGAATCCATTTGCCTTGAACCAATAGGATGCTTGGTCAATTGTCTTTGCTGCACAAGTTTGAAGGCTATTGAAATCCCCACTAGCATGAAGAAATGTTGTATCATCTGCATACAACACAGTGGTGGACTTGATAAATGACGGCAGATCATTTATCATTATCAGGAACAAAAAGGGGCCCAGCACAGATCCCTGCGGAACACCTACCTTGACTTGCTCTATACTCGACATTTCTCTCCCTACACAAACAACTTGCTTACGATTCTGAAGATATGATTTTATTAATTTAAGGCTGTTATGTCTAATGCCATAGAATTCCAGTTTTTCTAGGAGTGGCTTATGCTTTACACAGTCAAAAGCTTTGCTTAGATCACAAAATGTGAGTTGAGCATAGCCCTTATCCTCAAACACTTGATGTAAGTATTTGACTACAAAGTCTATAGCATCCACAGTAGACAACTTTTTCCTAAAACCATACTGAGATTCACTAATTACTCCTAATTTTTCAAAATAGACAGATAGCTGTTGGTAAATTACACATTCCAGTATTTTAGAAAAGCTGGGACTATGGAGATTGGTCTGTAACTGCAAGGTGAGTCCATATCTCCCTTTTTATATATTGGAATTACCCTAGCCACTTTGAGTTCTTTGGGAAAATATCCTTCAGATATGCATTTATTTATACAGAATGTTAAGGGGTACACAATATAGTCTATTACTTTCTTTAGTAAATTACAGGATATGTCATATATATCTACACTGTCTGAAGATTTCATCCGTTTTACAATGCTTAGGACATGACTAGGTGAGACCTCGGAGAACATAAATGTACCAGGGCAAGGAGGACCACTGTGTGTGCTTCCAGTTTGCCCCCCAGGACACCATGAATCTTCCTCCTCACCATGAAAACTTAATTTTATTTGTGCATATAAATATTAGGTGTCCGAAATATTAAGCCAATGAGTTTGGTGTTATACTGAATGGAAACAAAAGAATAATATTGTGTGTTACGAACACTGTTTAAGAGAAAAATAGATAGAACTGTGTGTAGCGCTGTATTTTAACTGCAAACTTCTGCAGACCCAATTGAGGTTATGGGGGTTCCTCAGTGTATATGAGGAATAATAGATGATTTAAGTTATGCTATGTCTAATGTGTTGAAGGTATTCTTGAAGCAGCTGTCATGCTACTACCAACATTAAAACTCACAGTTATTTCAATACACCCCTCTTCTGATAGTGCTGTCAAACAGTCTGTAGAGTGCTTAGGTAAACTTGCTATCCATGTAGAAAAATATGCCAAACACAAGACATTAATTTTTGGAGACTCAAATTTTTGTGTAAGAGAAACAGACACCCAGATATGCTAATTTTCTTAACATACTAAGATCTCATAATCTCTTGTGTGCAAATTAAAGTCCCACAAGACAACTCTTTGTCTTGATAATTTTATTACAAATGTAAATAAATATGATTTTGAACCAGGGGGCTACTTACTGTTGACCACCTGACAGATCACAAAAGTTTATGGTCAAAACTAGTAATTAATGACTCAAAGGTGATCATGAATCAACTCAGTGTGTCAGGCACTCAGTTGAGAAGCTGAAGGTACTAAACTAGGGTAATGTAATATATGCTTCCAGCAAAGTTTAGGAGGCTTATCACAGGTTTATTAGTACTTGAAATTTTCAGTACATCCTGTTCAATGGTTACCAAATGAAACAAAACTAAAGCTAGCAAACAAGCATAGCTAAACAACTCTACATAAGTGATTCATGCCATATTTAAAGAAGCTAAGCTCAATATTTTTTCATGCTAAGGTAAAAAGTGGTAGTGATGATAAATCAGCATACATTAGCCTCAAGAGACATTAAAGATCACAAATCAGATTAGCCAATATAGAGTAAATGTGAACTTCATTGGAAACTCCAGTAATAAATGTAAGGCTGTGTGGAGGATCATTTAAAGTAGAATCTGTCACTCCAAATGAATTTACCATTGTTTTTTATCAGTGCTACAAGCCCTAATTCCTCACCTCCTCATAAGGAGAATTTGAAACCTGCACTGAAACCTAATTCACAAGCTGCTTATATAAAACAGTTTTTACAAAATTTTGCTGGTACTGAGCAAAATTGTAACTGAAGAAAAGTGGAAGTATGTGATGTAATTAAATCAGTAGCATTATTAAGTGGCTCTACATCAGAAGATATTTATGGCCTCTCAAATTTTGCAATTAAAGAAATAATTTGACTTAATATCATTCCCTCTCTGCACCCTTATAAATTTGATATTTTTCTCTGATACCCATTTTCTTAAAAATAATTGAATATAGTATACAAAAGCAAATTTGCATAAATTTGTTACAGTTATCACCAGTTAAAATGAAAATCTTGTTTCTGTTGTGCAGTTCTCTTTTGAATTCAAATTGTCTGCTGAAGCCACAATAATGGACTTGAGCAAGGTATTTGATTCTGTAAACCACATAATATTACTGGAGAAACTATGGTGTTACAGCATTAGGGACTTTGAACCCTCCTTCACAAAGTCCTGTCCCAGTAACAGCAAAAACAACTTGTAAGCTCAAATGGTCAAAAGTCACAGTTTATGAATGTTACTAGAGGTGTTCCCCAAGGATCAGTGCTTAATTTATATTATTTATAAGTGACCTGCCTAGCAATGTTCCATGCAAATCTGTGCTTTATGCAGATTATACAACTTTCACCAATACTGGGAAAGACATAAATAAACTGAAGAAGCAAAGTAAAAATTTCCTCTGATTGTCCAGTATGTGGTTTGAAGCCAATGAGTTAGCTATTAACTCTGAAAAGACTGCAGATATTTCTTTCAGCTTATCCAGTCTTATTGTTGAATCCACTTCTACCAAACTTCTTGGAGAATATACACTATGTGATCAAAAGTATCCTGACACCCCAAAAAACATATGTTTTTCATATTAGATGCGTTGTGCTGCCACCTACTGCCAGGTACTCCATATCAGCGACCTCAGTAGTCATTAGACATCGTGAGAGAGCAGAATGGGGCACTCCGCGGAACTCACTCACTTCGAACGTGGTCAGGTGACTGGGTGTCACTTGTGTCATATGTCTGTACGCGAGATTTCCACACTCTTAAACATCCCTAGGTCCACTCTTTCCAATGTGATAGTAAAGTGGAAACATGAAGGGACAAGTACAGCACAAAAGCGTACAGGCTGACGTTGTCTGTTGACTGACAGGGACTGCCGACAGTTGAAAAGGGTCCTAACAAGTAATAGGCAAACATCTATCCATCACACAGGAATTCCAAACTGCATCAGGATCCACTGCAAGTACTATGACAGTTAGGTGAAAGGTGAGAAAACTTGGATTTCATGGTCACGTGGCTGCTCATAAGCGACACATTGTGCCGCTAAATGCCAAACGACACCTCGCTTGGTGTAAGGAGCGTAAACATTGGACGATTGTACAGTGGAAAACATTGTGCAGAGTGTCGAATCATGGTACACAATGTGGCAATCCGATTGCAGAGTGTAGGTATAGCGAATGCCCGGTGAACGTCATCTGCCAGCGTGTGTAGTGCCAACAGTAAAATTTAGAGGCGGTGGTGTTATGGTGTGGTCGTGTTTTTCAAGGATGGGGCTTGCACCCCTTGTTGTTTTGCACGGCACTATCACAGCACAGGCCTACATCAACTATCACAACACAGGCCTACATTGATGTTGTAAGCACCTTCTTGCTTCCCATTGTTGAAGAGCAATTCGGTGATGGCGATTGTATCTTTCAACATGATCGATCACCTGTTCATAATGCATGGCCTGTGGTGGAGGGGTTACACGATAGTAACATCCCTGTAATGGACTGGCCTGCACATAGTCCTGACTTGAATCCTATAGAACACCTTTGGGATGTTTTGGAATGCCAACTTCGTGCCAGGCCTCACCGACCGACATCGATACCTCTCCTCATTGCAGCACTCCATGAAGAATGGGCTGCCATTCCTCAAGAAACCTTCTAGCACCTGATTGAATGTATGCCTGCGAGAGTGGAAGCTGTAATCTAGGCTAAGGGTGGGCCAACATCATACTGAATTCCAGCATTACCGATGGAGGGCGATACAAACTTGTAAGTCATTTTCAGCCAGGTGTCCAGATGCTTTTGATCACATAGTGTATCTCGTTAGAAAATTAACTTGGGAGCAGCACATCTTGAAACTTTTCACAAGTTATCTATCTACTGAAACAATTACACACCCCTGTTTCTGAAAAACTGCTGATTAACTCCCGTTATGCCTCCTGTCATTGCCATCTAGGCTATGACATTCTTCTTTGGGGTAATTCTTAAGGGACCAAGAAAATTTGTTTGGCAGAAGAAAGCTATCAGGAGCTTCTCTGGAATTACCAAAAATAACACATGTAGGCTTTACTTCAGGGAACTGCAGATAATTACAGCCCCATCTTTTTTATATTCAGCTGCCTTTTGTACATGAAAGAAAACCTTAATGGTTACAACCTTAGGCAGTTGATTCATAATCATAACACTTGTCAGGGATTAGAGATTCACATATCTACAAAGGCAGTTACGAATATTTAGGAAGAAACCCCTCAACACACTACCTGTACAGGCACATGATGCTTTTCTTAATATCTCTAAAAATAAGATCCAAAAAATGGCTGAAAGACAAAGCTTTTCACACTCTGAAAGGATTTGAAAACTCATTAAAAGTAGACATGATTTAGTAAGTAACTCATAACGCAGTTCTGTTTGTACCTTCTTCCTGTGCTTTTTTGCCCTCTCTGGTATCTTGTGTTATGTATATAATGAATATGCAAATGCACTGAACATTTGCTAATTCAGCCCTCAGTGACCCTGCATGTCAGTAATCCAGCCCCCATCTAGCTCCTAGTCACTCAAGCAGAATTATTGTGTGTAATGATGCTGCAGCTCGCGTTGGCCCCTTTGGTAGGTTGGCATCGTGTAATAGGGGTAGTGGTGTCTTGTTTTCTTCTTGTGTTTACTGGTGCTACTACGTTTGCTAGCATTGTCTGTCTGCGAGTGGCAGCAGCAGTGGTTATCGATATTTAGTACCCTTTGGAAGGGCGTCAAGTGTTTTCTGAGTCGGAGTGTGTCGGGTAGTTCAGTTGGGGCGGAGCAGCAGTGAGGTCCAGCAGTGCAAGGACATCCCAGGACCACTGGTGGCACACAGGCCCTGCCTTACCAAGGGGCTGTAGTTGCGAGGGCCACAGCCCCGTTGTCCACCAGACCCAGGATGTTTCAGTTGAGTGAACATTAACCCAGTGGTGAAAGCTCCACTATTTTGAGATAATGCCGTTTGTTCACACATTGCTGCTCACAGGGTCGCTGAGATGAAGAGCAACGAGTGGAGTGTTTGGAGTTGGCGAATTTAGTTAGCCATCCTCCACTTCTTATTATTAATCATTGAATTCCTTGTGTTTATTGATGAAGTTCAACCAGCGGTATTTTTCTGTCTGGTGGCCGCTAACGCCCCAGTTACCTGCCCTGGAGGTTAGCGTATTTTTGCGGCAGTGTACCTTTCCTCACCTTGCCACTGCTGTCAGTTCTTTTGGACTACCTTGGTTGTAGTGGTTCCTTCTGCTTCTGGATGTTCTAAACACTGGATTCTGAAGATGCAATGCTGTCCGCCGGTTCCGCCTTGCCTGGGTTATTCCATCGTTGTGTTGGTTACCAGACATTATGTAGATTTTGCAAGTGTGTTGGTCTGTGTTTAAACTGTCACTAGTTTGAGTTGCCATGCAATTAAGCTAATACAACTCTTGGTTGCCTGTCTCATCGGTTATGAAGTTGAGCGACTTTCCCAGGCTGATCCTTCGAGCACTGTCTGTCTCTTGAGGTCGATCAGATTGTGATTATTGTTCTTTTTTTGTTATATATTGAGTTATTACTATTGGGGCCTTCAACCGACAAGTAATTTGAATTTCTTGTCAATAAGGCCTTCACCCATGAATGCAACTTGTCTTAAGAATGTTTAGTTAGATATTGCCTCTTAATAGTGATATTTTGATGATTGTTTTTTCTTAAAAAATATTTTACCATCTCTTGGAGAAGTTTAACTGTTTTTAAGAATTTTCTATCCAGGCCTTCAGCCATTAAATTGTTTTTTGAGTTATTACTATTGGGGCCTTCAGCGAAGAAATAATTTGAATTTCTGGTCAATAAGGACTTCAGCAGTGCATGCAATTTGCCTTAAGAATTTTTAATTAGATATTGTCTCTTAATAGTGAAATTTTGATGATTGTTTTTTCTTAAAAAATATATTAGTATCTCTTGGAGAAGTTTAACTGTTCTTAAGAATTGCTATCCAGGCATTCAGCCGTCAAATTGTTTTTGAGTTATTACTGTTTGGGCCTTCAGCTGACAAATAATTTGAATTTCTGGTCAATAAGGCCTTCAGCCATGAGTGCAACTTGGTTAAGGATTTTTTATTAGACATTGTGTCTTAGTAGTCAAATTTGATAATTGTTCTCCTTATTGTGAACCTCATTTGCAGTTGGTTCCAAGTAAAGTGTACGTGATTAAAAAAAAAAAAAAAAAAAAAAGGAAAAAAGGAAACTGAGCAACCAACAGTAACTGAGTCAGGCCCAGTCCACACCGAATCCTGCCTTTCCCGAAGTCCCACGTCTCATATAACATTTGTCAGGGATTAGAGATTGACATATCTACAACTCGACTTAAAAAACAAAAGGCAGTTACGAATATGTAGGAATAAACCTTCTCAACACACTACCTGTACAGGCACATGATGCCTCTCTTAATATCTCTAAAAATAAGACCCAAAAATGGCTGAAAGACAAAGCTTTTTACACTCTTAAGGGATTTGAAAACTCATCAAAAGTAGACTTGATTTGGTAAGTAATCCATAATACAGTTTTGTTTGTACCTTCTTCCTATGCTTTTATGGCCCCTCTGGTACCTTGTGTTATGTATATAATGAATATGCAAATGCACTGAACTTTGGCTGAGGAAAGCTTAGTGACCCTGCCTCTCAGTAATCCAGATGCTATCTAGCCCCTAGGGACTCAAGCAGAAATGACATGCACAACAATGAATTATTGTGTGCAATAATGCTGTTAGTTAATTACCATGTTAAACAATGCTATACATGTTTGAAATTGTGGCTTTATTTGCAGTTCAGTATTACTGCTTCTAAAAGAAAATATGTTAGGTCTCAAGCAAAGCTTGAGAATTTAGATCAGTTGAACCTAGGTTCTTTACAGAAAGTAATTGCTGCTATGTATAATGTTAGACAAGAAACTATTTATAACATTAAAAAAATTAGATATTGTTCAACAGTATGCAACCCAAATGGAGAGTGAGCTGAGAAAATGGAAGGTTATGTAAAAGAATGAGAATGAAGAACTGGACTTAGCTGTTTGAAGGTGTTCATACAACAATGCGGTGAAAGAATTCCAGTCAGTGGCCCAATACTAAAGAAAAAAGCAGCTGCATTTAACAAAGAGCTCCATGGAAGTAACTTGGCTGCAGCCGGTGATGGTTGCCTACTAAACTGAAACAAATGTCATGGCATGTGGCAGCTGGTAGTCAACCGGAAAAGTCGCACAGCTATCAGAAAAGATACAGAAGGGTTTGTAAAGAAGATACAGAAGGTAAAAGAGAAAGAATATTTAACTGCTGATGCCTTGTATGATGCTGATGAAATGGCCCTCTTCTACAAGACACTTCCTTAAAAAAAACTAGCTGCCAAAAATGAGAAGGAAGCTAGTTGGTAAACCAACATTAATGGCATATTGTAACACAAATGGAATCATAAATTACCACTCATCATGATTGGGAGACCCCAACATCCACATTGTCTTCATCACAACGCAAAATTGAGCTCAGAAGAAAGTGTGTATTCCTGCTGCGGAGGATAGCTGAAGAAGAAAAAGTTTCTGCTGAAAGCAATCCTTATAATTGACAGTGCTCCCAATGATCATTCTGGTGTGATTCCAATGTCTGATGGTATACAAACACTCTTTCTTCCGCCCTGTGTGCAGTCTTGATTCAGCCCCTGGACTTTTGGAATCAATAAAATTTCATAATCATCATGCATCTCTTGCAGAGTGTAAATAGCTTTACCAAGGCTAGTCAAAAGTGAGGACAGCAGTCAACTTACATAATGTTGTTTTACAAACATCAGAAACATGGGATAAAGTGGAGAACCCTACCATAATGAAACTGGAGAAAAGTGTAGCCACCCACAGATGCAGCTGGGACCAGCACTGACTGACAGTAATGAGCCTTTTAATTTGGAACCATCAACTGCTGACACTTTGTACATTGACATGTTCTGCAAGTTTCTAGGAGGAGGAGGAACTGATGATGATGCTGTTAAGTGACTGAATGTGGAAAACTGTGTGAGAGACCAAACATTAACAGCTGAAGAAATAGTGAAAAGCAAGCGGGGAATGTAATGATGAAAGTGATAGAAAAGGACATAGAGAGCATGAAGATTTCTCACACTGCTGTTGCTGAAGCTGCAGACATTTTCCTAGAGACATTATGCAACAACCACATACATGAGGTATTGATGTAATGCTTTTAAAGCTACTGTGTGATAAAGCATACCAACGTCATGTATCATCATTGTGACAACTAAAAATTCCTGACATGTTTCCCAGTGAATGATACTACTGTACACGCATGCACTCAAGAACAAAGTTTTCTAGGCAAATGAATGTAGCTTTGGATTTAATAAGGCATGTGTTTAAACTAAATTTGAGACAGTCTCAATACTCTGGCACTTCTATTAATCTGGCACCCATATATGCAAATAACAGCAAGATTAGCAAGAGTCTAGTGTAATTAAATAATGTTGAGTTCATAGTTTACTGTTAGCCATAATGGGAAATTTTTGTGAATCCCTCTAGTCTTGTATTATGTGAAACTTAGTAAGTAACTTAACAATGTTTAGTTCCATATTTAACTGTTAACCATTTGAAGAAATCTTGTATCACTTATGTTGTTTTACCATGTGTATCCTTTTATTATGTTTACTTTAGTTATGTGTGGTACTGTAGAGAGAGAGAGAGAGAGAGAGAGAGAGAGAGAGAGAGAGAGAGAGAGATAGTATGTATGTGTGTGTGTGCCAAAATTTCATGAAACATTTTTGTCTGCTGCTTGGGATAGCTGATACCGATCTGCATTATGATAGAACATGAGTTATCAACACTTTTAAGGCTGGTTACTTCGAACTGTCACTTATAGTTGGAGTCTGAATCAATATTTGTGTGTTTTCTCCTCTTCCTCTATCAGTATGGAAAATACTTGAGAGTCAGTTTCTGTATTTGCTCTTCTCCAAATATAAATTTCCAAAGCTTCAGATGAAAATCATACCTCTAGTCATCATGGTTAACATATAAGTGAGGGGGAGAAGTTAAGGAAGAAAAAGAATACATATATATATTCACACTTTTATTTGCTCTCAGTTGCAGAAATATAACAGTAACTTTTGTATACAGTTATGCACCTCATTACATCTTAACAGAACAATAATCATATTGATATATATGAAATAACAGGAATAATGCAATAAAGCTAAGAAAAAAAATCATAATTTTTTTCCCTTGCTTACATTACTTTAACACTTGAATCACCTACAGGAGATGATGATCACATAAAATGATAAATCATTTAATATTAGTCACATTTCAACAATTAAAAAAATCTTTACATGAAACAGCTTTATAGACGTTGGTCTGCAATGTAGGTTTGTTTTAACTATCATTCACTCAACATGGAGTCTTTGCATGAAACAGTTTTATAGACGTTGGTCTGAAATGTATGTTTGTTTTAATCTTTCACTCAGCACCGTGATTTTTGGCACTTTTAGAGGCCACTAAGGAGAAAAAATTACATACCAATTCATTACTTTATTTGTCTAAAAACAACTGAGATCTGATCTATGCATTGTGAAAAAATCCAGTTTCTTAATATCACTGTTATATGTGGCACTGTTAGTCTGTCAACTTTTAATAGTGCTGAAGTCATGTTAATGTTCTGTCTCATTTATATATCAATGCACTTAAGCTTTTCGCATTTACATGCATTCATAGGACCAACAGCAGTTAGTTTTGATTGTAGATGTTCTTAAAATTGATGTTGTATAGAAGAAGCAGTCAAGCTGAACAATACGAAGTACATTTAAATTGATAATGACTATAATGAATAATTGGTATTTGAAAATCATATTAGTGAATTCATACCAGCCCATGATCTAAATTGCAATCACACATGATATTTTGACACTGAAACAAGTGATGCTGCCTTGAAAAAGTGATGTAAAAGTTGAAGTACCAGAAAGCACAGGAAACTGTCCTGCCTGTTTGCTTTATATTAAATTATTCTCAACAAATCTGCACATACTTATTAACATTTATTAGTAATCTTTTTTTCAGTTTTCCTTACAATGGATTGGTGATGTTATATAATGCTGGTTTTGTAATAAGTTAGAATATAAAAACTCTTAAGATTGAGTTATGGATTTACTTTGCATTTTAACACATTATGAAAAGTATTTTTAACTCGTTTACATCACCGGGAAACAATAAATTGCTCTATCGGTACAATGTCATGACAGTGACCAGTATCATTTTGAATTCATGTAACTCTGAAAAGGTTCCTGCCATAGCACTGTTAATCTCCGAGTTATTCTGTAATGCCATTTGTGTTAGTTTGCCATTTCATTCGACTCTAGTCTGTGTTAGATTTATAGAGCGCACAAACATAGTTTTGACTGGTAGTACATTAATAATATTGAATAACTACACACAGTAACAGCAAAAGATAGAGAAAATGGTCTAATCTCCAATAGTGAGAGTGCTTTCCAGTTCATTAATCTTAATTTTAACATTTTTGTGATTACAGAATCTATACCTCATAGTCACAGCATAAAAATTCTATCATAGAGTTACCTTAGAAATAGGTAATTACAACACCTACAATCAAAGTCACAGCATACACTGAAACTACACCTGGAGCTCATTTAGACAGCTCAGGAAATTTAATTAATTTCTCATAGCCACAGTTTATTTACATATTGTATTCTTTGGTATATTTTTTTAAATATTCTGAACAAATAATGAAGTGTGTTGTATAGAGTCCTATATCACACCACACTTGTCAACCATTCAATATGTCATCCTCTAAACTACAATCACTTATTTACCAGAACTAGTCTGTTAAAATTCTCTAAAATGAAATTTATTTTACTTAAAATTTGAGTAAAATAGCTTTAGCCGCAGCCTACATATAAAAAAAGTTACAGCATACATAAAAATAATGTAAAATTTGTTGTTCGTATTACTGTCCAGTCCAGCTCTTAATTTTCAGTCAAAAATTATAATTTATTATTAAAATTACAATTTTTGCAAATTTGTGATATTGTCATTTTACAAGTACAATAAAGTGTAATAAAAATTACAATAAAACTGCCAGAGTATTTCACAATGCAAATTATTTCAGCAAAAGTTCATTCTAAACATTTCCATTCCTATTTTTTAAAGCTGCTCTTTCAGTTTTTTAAACTTCCAGTGATGTAAGCAAATCTTCAACAAACAAAGGAACCAGTCCTATAAACTTCATTAAATAATTTTTTAAGATTCATTATTTTTCAAGGTGTAACAGAACTTCATTAACTTGGTACGTCTCTCTCACATCACATTGTATTTGCAGTCACAAGTATCTAATTTTTGACCCAAGAGAGCTTTTACTTGACATTTCATATTCTTCTAAATGACAAGTAACGATATATTCTAAAGCACCATCACTGCTTTTACTGTGAAAGAGATTCCAATCATTTCATGTAAGTTACAGGAGAGAAACAAAATAATGCTTCGCTAAATATTGTCAGAGGTCCATCCCACTGTGCAGGATCCAATGCAGTATTGTCACTTGTGGCATAAGCCAGGTTTGCTCAAAGCCATCCAAGCTTCACCTGAAACAATTGATAAAATATAATTAAAATATTTGTGCATTCAGTTGAAATTAAAATTTCTTTCAAATTAAGTATTGCTTTCATCAATGTCAGAAATAGTTTGCAACAGGTCAGATAGCTACATATGTTCCCCCAAACACGTCTCCCATCTTGCCCAAACAGTGTACAATATTTTGTGTGTGTGGGAGGGGAGATAGATAGATAGACAAATAGATAGACAGAGAGAGAGAGAGAGAGAGAGAGAGAGAGAGAGAGAGAGAGAGAGAGAGCGCACCCTGAAGTTGTGGTCACAAAAGTAGACAGCTCTATGTTGCGACTTATGCCCCATTCCTGTCTGCTCCTGGCCTTGCAGTGTTGCTGTGTCAGTATTTACTACTTCCATGTGACAAGTTTTTTTTTTTTTTTTGTTCCATGACATTTAGAAAACAAACTAAATATGTAATGTCCTAAACTTTAATGGATTTGCTCCTGACAATGCTGGATGGAACATTACTTTGCCCAAACATAAAAACTAATGGCAGAAGGACCTGCATTGTGTAAGTGATATTGTATCTTCGTCAGAGGTTGTAGGTGTGATTACTGTCTTCCATTTGCCATGAAAGAGAGATGGAAACAGTAAAGTAGATTTACAGAAATGGATGATTTGATAAAGAACTGGTCTGCAGGACTATTTTTATTAATATAATAGAAGGTAGTATCCTACATCCACTAAAGTCCATACAATACAAAATTGAGCATGAGGGTTCAGAAATGTTCTTTCTTCCTCTTCAGATTGTATTGGTTTAAGTCCAGAAAATGTGACAGTGAATGCAAATTTCTTATGGAATGAAGAAATATTGCCATCTAGAGTGCTACATTTTTGCAGACTATGCATTTATTGCATATGGAGGCCAATAGACCTGGATGTGTTGGAACAAAACTTGGGTTTCACAAAATCATACAGGCAGCACTTGAGAATTAATTTCAGTCACTTCTTTTAATTATTTTTATTATTGTCATTTGTCTTTGTGCATAGTACATGTATTTAATTTTATTGATAACAGACAGGAATATGTTACAGTACTTATGGTAATAGCATATTCACTATCTGGGTACTTAGCAAGATTGTTCTAATCCATGAGTTACTGTCACACTTAGTACTAGTTTCTGAGTTTGTAGGTAAAAGCAAGATTAAAAATATATCTAGAGTCAATCAGATCAAATATGTTGTGTACTTCCACATTTACCTTACTAAGCCACTCAAACTTTTTCATCATGGCATCCCAAAATTATTGGTCTGCATCACCCACCCACTGAAAGAGTGTTTACCATTGAATATTTCTATGTTCAACCCTTTGCTCATAAGCTTCATTCATCTATTAAAGACATTAACTGTTCTTGATTAATCTGCAATAACAGCTTATCTGACACCCATCTCTCACTTCAAATTCTGCCTCTCTTGAGATCAACATTTCCCATGTACACAATCTTGCTACTCCACAATGCCCACGTGTTTCCTCCTTGCTTCTTACATTAATACACTGCATACTTGCCAGTAGCTACTTCACAATTGAGAAGCAGACATACAAATAGATCAGTGGCAAGAAATATTGCCATTTAGAGTGCTACATTTTTGCAGACTATGCATTTATTGCATATAGAGGCCAATAGACCTGGATGTATTGGAACAAAACTTGGGTTTCACAAAATCATACAGGCAGCACTTGAGAATTAATTTCAGTCACTTCTTTTAATTATTTCTATTATTGTCATTTGTCTATGTGCATAGTACATGTATTTAATTTTATTGATAACAGACAGGAATATTTTACAGTACTTATGGTAATAATGCTAGCAATCTTAAGTCTTTTAAGCTTCTGCCAATTTAGTACAAGGGGCCAAGTGTTCGAGAAAAAAATTATGCTCTACATCTAGTTTTCTCTACACTTCCTTCCATTAGTTACCACCACTAATAGTTCATGCTTTTGTGTGGCTCTTTTCATTAATTCCACTTGCCTCTGCATCAAATTAGTTTTTTGCTTTACAAGACATTGTTTCTTCTTGAGATTTCTCCATTTCTGCCATCAGCGTGTAATGTGATATTCCAGTTTCAGTTCTTCTCTGTCCTATATCTCCCTTGCCTCAGGATCCTTTGTTACCTTTCTACTGCGAACAATCTCATTTCCTAAACCACTGTTATCAATTATGCTAGATGAGAGAAGCTCAACTTTGACTGTTAGTGTATGACTGCTTTTGTCAGGAGCTTGCCTGCTGCTTCCTGACAAGCTAAAGCTTTTTGTTTTCAGAATGAGATTTTCACTCTGCAGCGGAGTGTGCGCTGATATGAAACTTCCTGGCAGATTAAAACTGTGTGCCCGACCGAGACTCGAACTCGGGACCTTTGCCTTTCGCGGGCAAGTGCTCTACCAACTGAGCTACCGAAGCACGACTCACGCCCGGCCCTTTTTGTTTTGTTTATTTCTTGTAGTTTAATTGCCAATACCTCTTTCCTCAGAGGTACTTCACACATATTTTACCACATCTAAATTTATTTCCACTTGCTTTCATATCTTTGCTTTATAAAGAATTTACATACACAGTTTCTGCCTAACTGCAGTTCAGTTTCTTGTCATTTAGTGATTATTCAGAAATCAAGACATTTAATAGGACAAAAATGAGCACAATCTCTTGATTGCACAGTAGCTCAATAACTGCTTCTATTATTGTGTACAAATAAAATTTTCTTTGTTCTATAAGGCATACAGTATCATGAGAACAAACTTATTTGGAAGCTTGATGGCCAGCCCTAATTCCACTACAAATGCATTTTTCTAGGTTATCCTTGTCCTTCATGGATGTGCACTAATAACATAGTTTCTCATTTGCTGGTACTATTAAATTTCCCCACACTGCATATGTCAGTAACAGATAGTTGTCTAAGGAGCCCTGCACCAAACTTTCATATTGTGTCCGGAATCTGTTGCTGTGCAATTTCTAGTTGCTTATCAATCTATCTCACCCCCACTAGATGTTCTATATTTCCTCATATAGTGTTTCTCTCCTCTCAATACCAGTGTTCTTTTCCTTATCACCTTCATAAATTATGTAATGAAAGAATATCAACAATGTTACAAAAGGATAGATTGCTACTTATCACCATAAAGACGATATGTTGAACTGGAGACAGGCACAGCGAAAATACTGTTACATATAAGATTTCAGCACAAGCCTTCTTCAGAAAAGGAAACACACACGCACAACCACACAAGCAGGCACACCTCACACGCACATAACCACTAACTCCAGCGGCTACAGCCAGGATGCTGCTAAACGTGTAATCTTTTCAGTGAGTAGCAATTAGTCATTTTCATATTATTGTTGATATTCCAATGTGGACTTTCCATTGTTTTAATGAAAGAAATAGTTCACATGGAAATCAAATTATGTTTTCCTTCCCTCTGTTGTATATGACCACTATTGTAGTAGCACAAAATACCTTTATAACTCAGGGTACATTAATATTCGATGCCTTAAGGAAGTGTGTTTGGCTCAATACTCTTCTTGATCTATATCAGCGATTTTCCTCAAAATGTAAAACGTGATGCAACATACTGTTTTCTGCCAGCAGTCACATTCTAATCGGTGATGAGTCACCAAGTGTACTAAACAAAAAAGCTAAAGAAGCACTCATGAAGGTCAACAGAAAGCAACAAATCAACCCTACATGTAAAAAAATAATAACTGTATTAGTTTCCACATAAGCAGAAAACCCAATGGTAATCCTCTTAAAGTAGTAGAAGAGTTAATAGGATGAGCACCGTGAACAGAATTTCTCGGATGCATGGCGGCTCGCTGTTAAAGTGAACTGAGTATATTACTGCCCTTGGGAAGTGAATAGCTTCAGCTCGGTATGTACTAAAAATAATAAATTCAGTTGTAGCAGCTCGTGCACTAGAGTAACTTATTTTGCATGTGTTCATTCCATAATTAGTTGTGATGTAAACTTCTGTGGAACAAATGAGCAGAGTGTACAAACCATCTTTAAGCTGCAAATAAGGGCTGTACAAATTGTCACAAAAAGGAGCAAGAGAACTCACTACACCGAGTTGCTTAAATCGATGAGTTTCTTGACTGTTCCACGTGAATACATTTTGCAAATAGTGATCTACATAAAAGACATTGACCAGTACCAAATGAACAGGTATCCTGCTACTAGTGTAGGTCAGTGTGAGTGCGCTGAGTGTAGCTTTGCCACACTAGTGTACTTATATCAGTTGCAAACTGTATCAGCAAGCAGCCACTAAAGGCCACCTATAGGAAGTGTGCACATGGCACAGTATTTTCCATGCCATCTACCTGTGACTTGCACCTATATATTCACACAGAGCAGTACTGACTCACTCTCATTATGTTCTTTTAGTTATACTGCTTACATCAGTTGTTTTGTGTATTGCTTACGTTGCACCTTCTGTATTATTCTTTTGTCTTGTTACGTATGGGGCCATGAGAGGGTTCATTCTGTTATTGTTCAGAGTTTATGAATAAAGCCATATTTGTGTTACTTGACTCAGTTTCATATATTACTTGACTCAGTTTCATGTATTACTTGGTTACTACATGTGGAACCAGATCCAACCAGCAGTTACATCTCAGTACGAAAGACAAAACAAAAAGCCAGAATAGTGAGCTGTATGGATTGATAAAGTACTGTGTTCTGGACTTGTTGGGCCAATCAAGTGCTACTGACCGCTGTGTCATCCTTCGCCAATGGCATTATTAGGTGCAGTACTAGTCAAGTAGGGCAGTTGGCTTCACAAGGTCAAGTGCTCTCTTTACCAGTCCTCCCTGGCAGTAGCAGGAATCGAACCTAGGTCTCCCACATGGCAGTCTGCTGTGCTGTTCACTCAACTATGGAGGTGGACAGTCTTTCATACAATGGAATTAAATTATACAAAAAACCTTCCACAAGTGATCAAAGCTGAAAGTGAAATAGATGCTTTCAGAAATAACAAAAAATTATCTGCTAGCAAAGTGTTTTTATAACATCAAGGATCACCAGAAATGAGATGTAAGTAATCTTGAGAACTGTGCTAATTATTAGAGTCATTTTACAATACATCCAACAGAATAATGAAATATGATGTAAAAACATGTAATATAGTAAAGCAAATAATGTATTAATCTATTTATTACATATAGTTATATAATCTACTGTGTTAACAACATCCATAAAATTCACAATGTTCTAGGGACGGATAAACTAATAAATAAATAAATAAATTGATTGGTTTGACTGCATCAGATTTTCATCATCCTGGTTCATTGATATTCCTCAAACTGATTCTAATTGGCAGACTTTATCATTACACTAACCTGAACGCATGTTGTGAGTAACATATTTGGAGGATGCAGCTCAAAAGTGGTGGCAAGTAATAAAACGTACACAACTAATCAAGATTTTTTTTAATGAAATGTAATAAACAGGTAAAGTTATTTCTGTGCCTTACACAAGACAGTCAGCTGGAAGTCCGCACTGCGAGCTGAGCTTTACGACAGTTGCACAGCCATTTGATAATTCTCGCATTTCGTTCAACGATGGAAGGCTGCTCAGCCTGACGTGGTGTGTTTCCACTAGTGCTTCCACTTCCCCATGGACCCCATGCAACAGCAGAGTCTACAGAGCTGACACTTTCAAAGTAGACTGGTGATGACGAACCAGACATAGGTGTTGACATTGATCTGTTGACATGACAGAACAATACATGTAACATAATTTGTGTTTGCTTTACCTGTTAGACTTAAAGGAAACCTCAGATGGTGAAATCTGAAAAAAAATGTGGTGGTGAAATGTGTCTTTATAAGCAGTATCAGTAATATTATTGATCAAAATACTAGTATTGTACATAATGCATTGAGTTTTCAGACATAAGTGTTTGTGGTAAAAATAAGTAATGTTGAGTAATTATGACACTCATAATACAAAGTCACATTTCACTGCAGTAGTTCTTTCCTGCCATATAACTCTTGATAGAAGTTTTCTTTTTCCTTCAGTTTGTCCTTCCTCGACCAAAAACTATAAGAAATTTATGCACAAAGATCAATTAGTTGGTCATCTCGATTTTATTACAAAGAAAGATAGAAAACTAATTTTCAGCATTATCTTTGTTTATAGTAGTGCAAATGCTTTTCAGAGTGAGACTTCAGAAAGTTTTTAATAATGTCTCTTTTTGGTTAACAGTAACTCTATCACTGTCATGAAGACTGGTTTGAAAACCAGTGTATCACTAAGCACTGGAAGTAGCATGCCTTGGGTTCATCTGATCTGTTGAATGTCATACTTCACCAGTAATAACTGCTGACAATATTTCACACTGTTCAGGTTAGACAGCCCTAGCACATTTGGGCGTGTAGTGGTGCTGTGAAGTGGGTGACATGTAAAAGCATAGAAAATGAGCAAAAATACTGTTGAATGTATAATTTTCAAGGTTGCTGGGCTGATTGGTTATGGTGTTGGTGACATTGAATAGGAAGGGGTGGGCAAGTAATAAGGGGTGACATATAAACTATAACCAAAATGTAACCATAATTGCTTAGAGGTGACACACAAACTATAACCAAAATGTAATCATAATTACTTGGAGCAATTTTGACCAAACTTGGTACAAGTGTGACTTATTACATAGAAAAAGGAGAGCATTTATATGCATATAGATAATTTGGAGATAAGTAAGTATTCAGGTAAGACTGGGTAATCAATTAGTTCAAAATAAAACAGGCAGTAGTGCTGCAATTTTAGTTACAGCCAGCATACTTTGACTCTGCTGACTGTTAAAGTTGTAGACCAAATGTTGAACATTTGGTTTAATTGGATTATGATTTTTAGTTGTCTTAATGTAACTACCTGCAAACACAGTGTGAAGTGTTTGCAGTTATTTACCTGTAATCTCTTGTGTCAAGTCCCAGTTGCTCAAAAAATTTCTCAAGCTGTTCAATGGTTTTTGGCTCAGGCCTTGGAACAAGTGGAGGTGGCCCACGGGAATATCGATGACTGATGTCAGACTTCGATCGGAGAATTGGCCTGTGATGACGTTCTGCTCGCCATTCATCATCATCAAACCTGATACCAGTAATATACATCATCAAACCTGATACCAGTAATATATTCATTAGCATGTTAATGATGACAGTTGATTAACATATTACAAACTCATTAACTAGTTCTCAGCAAGAGTATGGAACCTTTAATGTGTAATTCAAAACATGTGAAAGCTTTGGCAGAGTCAGTGTGGAAATTTTTATTGAATGAAATTTATTAATAAGTAAACAATTTATATGTATCATCCTGTAAAAAAATGAGGAGAAACCTCCTGCCAAATACTTCCCACTTCTCTCAAAGATGTGTTTTACTGCTCATACAACCCATCTTCAGCCCCTTGCTTCCTCCGTGAACAGCCACCACCAAACCATGGAAAGGTGTGTAACACCATATGGTTATTCAGTGGCTGCTTTGCAACTCTTACTGTCTAAAGCCCCGCTCCCTCCAGCCTTTCAGAATTGGATAGGTGGGAAATGTTCCTTCAGCCAGTTCTTCAGTTGCCCTGTCTTGGGTGAAATAGATGATTTTGATCCCATGAATAATTTTATGTTGTACTTAAACTTCATACGCTCACAATCTGACAGATAATATTTTGCTTTTGAATGTGTTAAAGGCTTCTCATATATTAGTCCTTTTTGCATACCTAGACTTCATCCAGCTTTTATTTATTCAATAAGTTTGCAATTTTGTTTGAATGTGTGATGAAGCTTTCTGTTTGCTTTTATAGTAACTTTCTAGCATTGTTATTGGTTTATATCTTTTGTCATCATATGTTTATAGACTGTTGTTTGTCCCAGAGATTTTAAGTTGTTTTCCCCATGAGTGGCATGTCTGACTTATGGGAGAATCAAAATTACACATTTTCACTTGATTTGTCTCTTTCGATAAAAAGTAAAGAGGTGTTTAATGTATGATTGCAACATACATACAGTATTTTTTTTCTTTGTGTGTGTGTAAGCTTTGAAGACAGTTATTCATGAGTAGAGTATCCAGGCATTAGACTGAAGAGTAACTCTATTTGTTCTTATTCTTGTGCACTGTTACATATCAAACAAATAGAAATACACAACATAAATTCATCTAGGACCAAATTTGGCACAAGCACATAATTCAGAACATTGCAATAAACTTAACTGAACTTCAGTTGAGGCCACAACATTAACTGATAGAGAGCTACTCAGTGTACAAAACATTTTTTGAAAGTGTCCATAGGTATCATAGCTTCTATCATAATTGAACTGGACAATCTGATGTGCAATAGAAAGTAGTACACACAAAGAGACTTTTAAGATAGATTGTAATAATGTACCTGTGATGACTTGTCGGAGAAAGTGGTTCCTCTGGACCGCTATCACTCCAGCTACTAGCACTTGGAGGTCCCTCTACAGGTCTCCGTGTTGCTACTCTGTGATTAAAATACAAGACAGAAAAATGAGAAAAGGCAACTTTTGTTTCAAAACAAACATAAATGTCTAGTCCGAGCTCATAACACTACTGTTAGTTTAATTCTTATATTTAAAATCATGAAAACCACATGTGATACAGAGCTGCAACTTATCAAAGATCTTTGAAAAATACTGACTGACTGGTATCCAAATACTAGTCACCTACATTAGAATACAAATCTCTCAATCACAGCTGCAAACATACTTATGACTTGCTTATTTGTTTTAATAAATATAACACTAACCTTATTAAAATCTTGTAAAACACCTTAAATGTAACTGCATAGTTTATATACAGTATATACATGAATTTGACATGAAACGGATGGAAATAAAACCCATGTTCATTTGCCTATCTGTTGGGATACTTCATTTCAGATTATAAATTTAAGCATGCAGGATCATTAAAATAACAGTTACTTATTATAATTGAGAATACAGCCTGTGTAAGCCCAAGCAGAATGTGGTATTTTTATGATAGATAGTGCATTGAGGCCCTTGCTTTTCACACTGTATATTATTGACTTGGCAATATCAGTAGTAACCTCATATGTTTTTTGCAAATGGTGCTGTTATCTACTCTAAAGTATACCTGAAAAAAAAAGCTGCACAAATCTTCAGTCATATCTTGATGAGATTTCAAAGACGACAAAGACTTTAAATGGCTAGGAGTGTAATCTTGTGCTCTTCTTAAAATGAAAAAAATTTAGTATTCTATGACTACAGTCTCAGCGAATCACAATTGAAGTCAGCCAACTCATACAAATACCCAAATGTAGTTATTGGTGGGGATATAAAATGGAATGTCATTGGACTAAAAGGGTGTCCTCGTGCTACACTTGTCATTCAACAACATCTTTGCCTCTGTACTTCTGCCTAAACTGACATCTCTGCCCAACCTCTTTGCCTTTACATATGTCTGCCTGTGTCTGTATATGTGCGGATGGATACGTGTGTGTGTGCGCGAGTGTATACCTGTCCTTTTTTCCCCCTAAGGTAAGTCTTTCCACTCCCGGGATTGGAATGACTCCTTACCCTCTCCCTTAAAACCCACATCCTTCCATCTTTCCCTCTCCTTCCCTCTTTCCTGAAGAAGCAACCTTGGGTTGCAAAAGCTTGAAATTTGTGTGTGTGTCTGTGTGTTTTTATTGTGTCTATCTACCAGTGCTTCCTCGTTTGGTAAGTCACAGCATCTTTGTTGTTTATATATATTTTTCCGATGTGGAATGTTTGTTTCTATATATTTTGCTCTCTGTTGTTTTAAGAGTCATTTACCAAATACGTATTTTTCAAAGGACAGTACCATTTACAAAAATTATGATAAAATCAAAATACTTTATTTCTTACACTTATGTATAGAGGTCTAACATATATTTTTTGCAGAGAAATTCATGACCATGAGTTGACATGACCTGTATGACTTGAGATGAAATCACCCACCTGTCCATTATGTTTTACTTCAAAAAAGCAATATTACTTTTTATTCAGACTTTGTTTGAGTACTCAGCTTGTAGTTTCACATGCAATCATGACGAGGGGTCAGCTTTGGAATTAAGAAAGGGACTATCTAATGGAATCATGAACACACTCTCACATACAACCAGTCAAGAAACCTTTAGGATCAGTAGAAATGGTAGTCATGAAAATGCTTGGAAATGAATACCAATTAGTGATGTGTTGATTAACAGTCCACATAATGATATTTTACTAAGATTGTCACATCTGAAAATGACTAATGTAGATTACTGGTCTGTAATAAGTATGGACTCCATTCTCAAGCTGATCTATAAGAGGCAGCAGGTTCTTGAGCTTTCTGTGGCCCTAAGCAATCTGCATCTTTTATACTCCTCTATTTTGAATACTAAATTGATATGTTTACCCAATTAATGAGTTGTTTTTGACTGAGATCTTGTCAAAACCTTCATGAGCAGCTATGTTTTCACATTTCTGAAAAGTTACAATAATTGTTTCAATAAAATGAAGTGTGTGGACAGTGATGTAAGTTCTTGCTGTGCTATGTGACTTTGAATTACTGACCTTTCCTTGCAGTTTGGTGTTGGTGGGTGCCTTACATCATCATCAGCAGATTCTTCCTCATATGCTAAAAATAATAGATGAGGATTAGCACACCACATAACCACTAATGAAATTGAATAATATTTCATTTCTATACAGATGAAAGTATGATTGTGCAAACATTAACTTCTTTAGCTAGGAATCCATAGCTTTTTAATAATTTTGCAGTTTACTTCTTTTTTTACAGATGTTTCTACCAATCAGAAAAAAGAATATTATATAACATATTGAAAGTACACTCCTGGAAATGGAAAAAAGAACACATTGACACCGGTGTGTCAGACCCACCATACTTGCTCCGGACACTGCGAGAGGGCTGTACAAGCAATGATCACACGCACGGCACAGCGGACACACCAGGAACCGCGGTGTTGGCCGTCAAATGGCGCTAGCTGCGCAGCATTTGTGCACCGCCGCCGTCAGTGTCAGCCAGTTTGCCGTGGCATACGGAGCTCCATCGCAGTCTTTAACACTGGTAGCATGCCGCGACAGCGTGGACGTGAACCGTATGTGCAGTTGACGGACTTTGAGCGAGGGCGTATAGTGGGCATGCGGGAGGCCGGGTGGACGTACCGCCGAATTGCTCAACACGTGGGGCGTGAGGTCTCCACAGTACATCGATGTTGTCGCCAGTGGTCGGCGGAAGGTGCACATGCCCGTCGACCTGGGACCGGACCGCAGCGACGCACGGATGCACGCCAAGACCGTAGGATCCTACGCAGTGCCGTAGGGGACCGCACCGCCACTTCCCAGCAAATTAGGGACACTGTTGCTCCTGGGGTATCGGCGAGGACCATTCGCAACCGTCTCCATGAAGCTGGGCTACGGTCCCGCACACCGTTAGGCCGTCTTCCGCTCACGCCCCAACATCGTGCAGCCCGCCTCCAGTGGTGTCGCGACAGGCGTGAATGGAGGGACGAATGGAGACGTGTCGTCTTCAGCGACGAGAGTCGCTTCTGCCTTGGTGCCAATGATGGTCGTATGCGTGTTTGGCGCCGTGCAGGTGAGCGCCACAATCAGGACTGCATACGACCGAGGCACACAGGGCCAACAACCGGCATCATGGTGTGGGGAGCGATCTCCTACACTGGCCGTACACCACTGGTGATCGTCGAGGGGACACTGAATAGTGCACGGTACATCCAAACCGTCATCGAACCCATCGTTCTACCATTCCTAGACCGGCAAGGGAACTTGCTGTTCCAACAGGACAATGCACGTCCGCATGTATCCCGTGCCACCCAACGTGCTCTAGAAGGTGTAAGTCAACTACCCTGGCCAGCAAGATCTCCGGATCTGTCCCCCATTGAGCATGTTTGGGACTGGATGAAGCGTCGTCTCACGCGGTCTGCACGTCGAGCACAAACGCTGGTCCAACTGAGGCGCCAGGTGGAAATGGCATGGCAAGCCGTTCCACAGGACTACATCCAGCATCTCTACGATCGTCTCCATGGGAGAATAGCAGCCTGCATTGCTGCGAAAGGTGGATATACACTGTACTAGTGCCGACATTGCTCTGTTGCCTGTGTCTATGTGCCTGTGGTTCTGTCAGTGTGATCATGTGATGTATCTGACCCCAGGAATGTGTCAATAAAGTTTCCCCTTCCTGGGACAATGAATTCACGGTGTTCTTATTTCAATTTCCAGGAGTGTATATTTAGCATTCCAGTTAGTAAGTATGACTGATTTAGTACAAATGTATTCTCTCTCTCTCTCTCTCTCTCTCTCTCTCTCTCTCTCTGTCTCTCTCTCTCTCTCTCTCACACACACACACACACACACTCTCTCTCTGTCCTTTTCATGTACATATTCCATTCTTTGTTTTTCAGTGCAGTTCTTCCCTTTCCAGTCTTAATGATACATGTTTTATATGGCAACACAGCACACACACATAATGAACCCCCATTGGCACCATCCTTCATAAAATGTATGAAACTCTACTTACACCAAGCAAGCTCCTGATGGAATGGTACCAGTTATAGTTTTTCTTCGTCCTAGGTACACAGATGCACTTCCTTATGGCACTCAGTTTCTCTAAATATATGAGCATGGTCCTTGGACAAGATTTTTTCATTTACTCTGAGAAGATTAAATCTCAGAATTTCAAAATTAATCTTTCATATGATGTGTGATACTCTTCTGTATTTTCACTTATTGAATTTGTGAGTTTTCTATATAGAATTTTGCTGATAGCACAAACTCACTTCAAATCATGCTGAACTACTTCAGCAGCTTTGATCTGTTATGTACTCTGCAGAGAACATTTTCTTTGGGTTCATCAGTCATCTGACAGGTTTGATGTGACATCTCGGAGTAGCACCTAGTCATTCATTCATTCATTCACTGTATTTCATAGATCCTATCAAGCAGGAGAACCTTCAGAGATGTGGAATATGTCAAGGTATACATTTAACATAAGACAATAACATCATAGAAACTTAATCTGTACACAGTATTAACAGTAATCCATCATTATACTGCTTAATGTTATTCACACTTATTAACTCTAAATTTAATTGAGAAATTGTTAAGAAAGCTGCTACTTTGAGAAAAGCTGCTACCTCCTCAGAAACTCCCCATTTGTTTGTTGTATTTGTTCCAGTCTCTGTATGATAATCTGATAGCTTAACACATGTCCTATCATCCTATCCCTACTTTTGGTTAGTGTTTTATTATATTCCTTTTGTTATCAGTTCTACAGATGAGCTCCGGTTATATTACCATTCCATGTAATTTTAAACAACCTTCTTTAACACCACATCTCAAATGTTTTGATTGTTGTTTTTATTGTGTTCCCACACTCTGTGATTTACTTTCATACTACACTATGCTCCGCACACATAATCTCAGAAATTTCTTTCTCTAACTGAGGCCTAGATGTGATACTGGTAGACCTTTTTTTGAGAAGGAATGCTTGATAACCAAACATCTTGCAGAAACTCCTTTTGGCTCCAGGGATTTTTACACTCCAATTCTAATACATAGAAACCCTAAAATTGTTGTCAATAACAAGAGTGAATTTAGTATGAACTCAGAAATTCACAACCACAATACTAAAAACAGATGCAATTTCCCTATAGACTATGCATCCCACAACAGAGTTCAGAATACCATTTTATACTGTGGTGTGAAAGTCTAACAGGTCAGCAGTGGACATTAGGAGGGAAACTGAAACTCACCAAATATACAATATATCTGAATATTTGGACCCAGAAAAGTAAATTCTTCCTAACACTAATATTTGTATCAGACAGATACTGATTTTGTTAGTTAAAATGCTTTGTTTGAAGTAATAGATAATAATGGCAACCAAGTGGATAGAAAGATGAACTTTTTTTTTTTTGTCAAATTAGTTGTTGTTCTAACATAGCAAGATATCAGTTTCAAGTGAGTGTCACTAGTCATAAACGACTGTTACTTTTTTTTTACTGAAGTAGCCAGCAATGGTTCCTTGAGCCTCTTAATGTATAACTTGACTCGCTCCACATTCTTGAAGGCCTTCCTTCATTATAGGATTTACAGAGCATGATATGTCAATGACTGAATGAATGAATGCATCTCTTTGTATGTTTTAGTCTACCTTTTGTTTCCTTCTCTCTTTGTTTATTGTGTAATTTTTGCTCCCAGAATTTCATTATGTTTACTTTATAGTCATCAGATTTTGTGTCAGGTTTGCTGCTAATCTCATTTCTGCTGCTCCTCAATACTTTCAGCTTTCTTTGATTTACATTCCATCCAAATTCTGTGCTTGGTGGGTAATCAAAGCAATTCAGCAGGTCCTGCAGTTCTTCTCCACTTTCACAAAAGATTGCAATATCTGCAAATCCTACTGGTATCCTTTCACCCCGTGTTTTAATCCGATTTCTAATTGTTTCTTTAATTTTGTTCATTGTTTTATGTTCTTATCTGAAAATAGAAGAATACAGGAGAAAGACTGCCTAGCTGCTTTACACTGTTTTTAATCTATTGGTCTTCCTTCTTATTGTTCCCTCTTGTCCCCATTTGCCTAAGGATTTCAAACTTATGGCACCACTTTAGAATGTCGACTACTTTCCCTGAGTTGTTGAATTGCTTGTAAGTATCTTGATTTTGACTAAGCCTTATTACATTTATCAATCATTATGTCAGAACTGCCTTTCTAGTGCCTTTATCTTTTCTGAAGCAAAACTAATTAACATTTGGCAGATGCTAAATTTTTGGGCTATTTTGTTAATTACTTCTATAGAACCTTAAACGTCTCTATTCTATCCTCACCTTTTGTAGGTGAAGAGTATTAATCCTAGAGATGCCTTTGAAGTTTCAAGGTCACTTTTTTTGTGATGTGCTTTAATACATATTATATCTTACACCACTAAAATCAAATTTATTGCAGATCTGCAGTGTCTTTCATATGAAAATCTACAAAACAGAAAATTTATTCGACCAAAACCTAGTACCATGAAGATTATTGATTTGTAATTATTTAACACATTTGTTGGCACTAAAAGTGTTAAGAAATAACAGTGCAGTAAAATCTGATACAACTCACAGTTATTTTTTTTAATGCTGTTCCTGGAAGGTGAACTGTGTCTTGAACTGTTCCTTTGACCTTGATTTCGACCACCAGATGAAGTAGTACTCATAGCAGAACCCATAGACTGAGTTCTTGTGCAGCATCTGTATAACATTGTGTTCATTTTATTAATATGGTTAGTAATTATTGTGCCCACAACTACAGAAATTTTTTTTATGACTGATACCACTACCACTGCTATCAAACTTGTTTCAGACTGTAACAATGGCTGAAACAGTACCCATATGAAATGGCAGAGGAGAATAGCAGGTAGGAGGCCTAGTTGTTGGTATATGAAAAAAAGATCTGAGTAGCTGAAAAAAGTTGTCTGTAAGAGGAGTAGGATGGCTGCAAACAAAGAATACTGATGTCTAAAATGTTAAATGCTCATTCATAATACATAGGGAGTTGGAAACTGTCTTTGATGATTATGTAATTTGTAAGTGACAATGTCAAAGCTGTTGTCTTAGTTATTGGAATAAAGGCAAAAGTGCTGTTACTGTAATTACAGGATGAGCACTGATTTAAGCCAAGATGGAGTGAGTATTTTTGTCATAACATCCTGCAGGCAATACTTCTTGACTCAATGGGTCAAGAAGTTAATGTCTTACATTACTTTAAATCCATTCAAACTGTCATACTGAACATGTTCTCTTCAAAAATTACACCACATATATTTCAAATCACCTCAACTTTTTTTAAAAAAATGTATGTAGCAGTCCATGGTGTAAGGCATTGCAATAATTAGTGCAAAAATAAAATATAAATATTAGTGTAAGTATTTTAAAGTCTCTGAAAGTAATTAAATATGTTATGTAAAGTAATGTAATTATGCAAAATTAATATTTGTAATTTTAAATTTAAAGGAAAATCTCCTATGCATCTCCTTTTAAAATAACTTCATTTTGATGAGTTAATGAAGTATGAAATTTATTAAAGGGTGTATGTTCAATCTAATTTGTGAACTTACAATAATGAGAAATTTGTGTTTTAATCATAAAATGAGGTAATAAACTTCCGTATGGTGCTGTTTGTGATATGTGGGATGCCCAAGATATGGTTGCTTTTTTTTAAATTTTAATGTGCACATCTAGTTCTGTAGAACCAAATTGAGAGGCAAATCTTCATGGTCATGGAACATCTCTGTGCATGAAATTACAACAAAAAATAGCAAAAGATAAAATAAAATGTTTATGAATCCTAAAAAGATGACAATCCGTGAGTTTATATAAACACCATCAACAATATAACACAGGATTCAGCTTAATTTTTCAAGGAACTCCTCAACAGAATAGAAAGAAAGCTCCAAGAGGAAACTATGCAGTTTACATTTGAAAGTGCATGGATTACTGCTAAGATTTTTAGATTCCTGTGGTAGCTTATTGAATATGGATGCAGCAGAATAGTGCATGCCTTTCTGCACAAGAGTCAAGGAGGTGATTACCTATCTTTTCTAGGTCACCACCTACATAATACTCCCTGTTCCTATCAAGACCATTTCCAGCTCCACTCACAATCATTATCTGATCCTCTTTCATAAAATTCCTGAATAATTCTGCTATGTTTACAGTCTCCTGAACCAACCCTGCACTAGGCTTCACAATGTTGATGACTTGGTATTCACTCCCGAACACTCCCTGCAATTCCTGGCCTACACCTCTGTCTGTATAGAAGTCAGAAATATGTACAAGGAGAACACAACCTGCTAAATTAATTTAATAACAAGGATAACAAATTATATGGATATATGAAACAGTGTATAAAAAGAAAATTCAGAAATAAAACTCAAATTGGAAATGAGGCACTCAAATAAAATAAAAATAGCCTACTTCTCAAAACATAAGCATCGAGGATAGATAACAATGAAAAATATACATAAAATATTTGAGAATAAACTCTTAAAAGAACTTGCATTGTTTGATTACATCTTCAGAGTATGGTTTATTAGCTGAATTTCATAATTTGTTTCCACATGAGTGGGAAATGATAGAGATTATGCCAGAAAGCAAGATTTTGTGTGGGACTGGAAATGTAACAGGCTATTAATTAACTTCCCAAGTGTACTCAAATAATTAATTACTTCTTTAGCTTGCTACTAACTGGAGTTTCTCACTTACAGCTACTTAGAAATTAATGGAATTTTGAACTACTTACTACCCACAATTCCTCACAGCTCAACCATGTTAACAGCACAGTGAATCAGCTACAGTAAACAGTCTTATGCTGTGGCAACTTATCATGAAAATAGTTAATAAGATAGTGAGAGGATGTTTGAGACATTTCAATGTCTTTTTAATGTCAAATTATTATCAGCTGTTTAGTGAGTGCAAAAATGCAATTTATTAGGTGTAGATCTATCAACACTTCAGTCTGTTCATGCTGTACATTGTATTAGTTATGGGATACCCCAGAAGTAACAATATAATCAGTACAAATATTGTTTTATGGAGACAATTACTACTAACAGCATACAGTCAAATTGAATTTAATTGTTTCATTTGGCTACCTTTTTTCGCTAAATGGAAATCATGATGGTAATGAAAGAAAGTTAATTAACAGTACATCTAATTACATAACAGTTTATTACCATTTGTTTCTGGGAAAAATAAATGAGAGGAACATATAATCTACTACTGCACAAATAATAATGATGCTCAATGAAATAAAGAGACAGTGTGCTGTATTTTGAAACTGATGTCTTTTACTTAATTCATAATGAATATTAATACTACCAGAAAATATGTAATTATGCATGAATTTAAGAGCAACCAAAGTGATAGCCACTTATCCTGATCTCCCATTCTTGAAGTAAATATTTTTGTCAGTTTTTCTAAACTGGTGTAACCATTCTCATTTTTTATGTAATTTTATTTCTTATGTGCACAGGTCTTGGAATTAATTTGCAATGCATACACACTTTCAAGGATGAAGCTCTGTAACATGGTTCATCAGTAAAAAAACTACAACCCACTATGAAGATTTAACAATTACAGTATACCAGTAAACCCCAGATACTTTAAATAATCAAACTCTCTTGTATAAACCAGCTTCAAATGTCACATACCTTTACAAATAAGCTACTGTGTTATATATTTGAAATAAGTACATAAGCAAGGAAAAAATCTGGAAAAGGTGAAATTATGCTTAAAGTTTTTTGGAACTCGAAAAGTGTTTTCATTATGAAACACTGGATGGATATAGTCTGGGTCGCTTGCACTCCACTTTAAGCAAAAGCCAGTTTTTCATACACCTCAAATTTTATGAAGATGTATCTCCTGAAATATGTGTTATACAATGATATAATTTTGCAGGTACTTTTAGAAGAATATGTGGATACTGTCTGCAAACTGCATTACAAAAAGAGTTTGTAATAAAGAAGTAATAAATTAAAACGTCATGTCTGACGCTCAAGTTTTACTTCATGAACAGTGCTAAATGTAGTAGCCAAGAAACTTTTTCCTTTCATCATTTGGGAGTGGGAGATGTGGTTGTCAGTGACAAAAAATTTCGTAAAGGTTTGAAATTATGTTCATAGTTTGCTGCGAATTGCTAAGTGCTCTCATTCTCAAATACTGGATGATAAAAAAAATAAAGTCTGGGTATTTGCACACACTCAGTTTCGCTGCCTTAGGACAGACACATAGTATCTAACCATGATATCTGTCATACTGTGTTAAAATTAATGATATGAATATAACAGAGGGAAACATTCCACGTGGAAAAATATATCTAAAAAGAAAGATGATGAGACTTACCAAACAAAAGCGCTGGCAGGTCGATAGACACACAAACAAACACAAATATACACACAAAATTCAAGCTTTCGCAACAAACTGTTGCCTCATCAGGAAAGAGGGAAGGAGAGGGAAAGACGAAAGGATGTGGGTTTTAGGGGAGAGGGTAAGGAGTCATTCCAATCCCGGGAGCGGAAAGACTTACCTTAGGGGGAAAAAAGGACAGGTATACACTCGCACACATATGTGTGCGAGTGTATACCTGTCCTTTTTTCCCCCTAAGGTAAGTCTTTCCGCTCCCGGGATTGGAATGACTCCTTACCCTCTCCCCTAAAACCCACATCCTTTCGTCTTTCCCTCTCCTTCCCTCTTTCCTGATGAGGCAACAGTTTGTTGCGAAAGCTTGAATTTTGTGTGTATATTTGTGTTTGTTTGTGTGTCTATCGACCTGCCAGCGCTTTTGTTTGGTAAGTCTCATCATCTTTCTTTTTAGATATACTGTGTTAAAATTTTGCCATAAGATTATATCTCTTAATGTGTAGATTATAACAGCATTTAAAAATTTAAAATTCAGTTAAAAACAAAGCAAAATACTGAAAATAACATTTTTGTTGCCCTGGAAGCCATTAGATAGGCAACCTGAAACTGGTACATGGTTCTGGGATAGTTGCTTAGTAATACAGATAATGGCCCTTTCATTAGTATTAATATTATTGGAGCTCTGTTGTTTTCCATTGTTTGAATTTTGCTTCAGTTTCAAAAAGATTGCTTTTGCACATTTGTGTTCGCTTGGTGCCTCTGCAATGCTGTTTGAGTTTATGAGGAATATCAAGTGGACTGAGGCGTGAATGGGAATTTGGATTGAGCAGGAAGGTGTGCTAGGGTAGTCCATGGCAGTTGTGCACAATCCCTGTGCCAGGGTGATGTAGTGGTTACCACACCTGCGTAATCCGCAGGAGACCTGGGTTTGGTGTAAATTTTTATTCATCATTTCAGTCTGCATATGTGTATTTGTGTTTTGTAATTATTGATTGTTTCATTGCTTTCTTTGTTTCTTAACTCTATATTTCTACTTTATAGTGATTTACAAATTATAGGTGTAGATATAAAACATTTGTCTGCATAATGTATTTTGGAATAGTTTTCGCTTTCTTTCTCTGATGTCATTGGGCCATGAACTTCCTCTTGCTGTTGGCTTAAGAGCTAGATTTCTTTACATTTTCACATATGTTTGCCCTTATAGATATTACACACTTGCAGCAGTACCATACTGCAGCCATATGAAACAGCATGGATTGGTACTTACCACATAGAGGAGGCATTGAGCAGCAGACAGGCACATTGAGAGAGGATAGTTAGGTGTTATCAACTATTGTATAGAATCCTTCTTCAGATGTAGACAAACATACACACACAACTTACACACAAATGGCCACTGTCGTGTTTTCTTCTACATCTGAAAGAGGGCTCTTTTCTGATAGCTTACAGTACCTAACAGTCTTCTCTCAGTGTACCTGTCCACTACTCACCTCTGTGTGATGAGTAGCAATCTATTCTATTTCATGTTGCTGTTATTCCATCCTAGATTTTCCAATGTTTGTCATTACATTTTGTGACAGATTAGAATTGCAAGCATTATTATATAAAATGAATCACCTTGTTGAGTGTCTGCTGCTAGATCCAGAGCTGGTGGCATGTGGCTGAGGATGTACTGGAGTCTGTGAATGTTGTGTGCCACCAGTAGTATTTGCAGCCTGATGCAGATCTGGAAGGGACTTATGATGTCTGCTGCAGCCAGATGTTCTGCAAGACAGAGAGTGCTCGTCCCCGGCAACCTGTAGTCAGTAAATATAAAAAATTAATACCCAAGATGCAAAGAAATAAAGAGATTTGATACCAGTATGTATTAATTTGTATGTGGATATACATATTAAAACATCAAAGATTTTAAATAATTTGCTAGGTTTGGGAGGACTGAGATTCAAATCACTGTCAGTCACACCAGAATAAAATTTTCCGTTGTTTACTGAATTGAAGTATAGTCACTTTGAAAAATACATGACTATTTTCCTTCCTCATCTTTGTCTTATCCAAGTTTACACTGTGCCTCTAATGACCTTTTTGGTAACGGAATATTATACCCTAAACCTTCCTTCTTGCTGAAGAAAATGCACCAAACTCATTCATTCATGCACCATCTTCCATAAATCATATATTAACTGCCAGAAGCAACCACTGCAGGCTTTTCTGTAAAGCAGCCAAATATGATTAGTGTTAATCCATTCATAATACAATGTTGATCAAAAATCTGAGTTCGAAGCCAGTGCACTCCTGTGTGCTGGAGCACCATCATGCACGAACCACATGTTCAGGCAGGCACTGGTTCAGTGTGACATCATTATGTACATCTGGAAGTATAGTCTGCAGAAACCGCATGTACTGCTGTCCTGTTAGTCTCTGTTGTAGGAAGTGTGTTCCAATTATGCAGTCTCTGAGCAGTCCCGCCCAGATGTTCGATGCATAATGTTACTGATTTTGTGATACTTGTGTTGCATTTGGACTGACATTGGCCCAAATGTGATGGTTATAGTAGTGAAAAATACTGTCACAGGTAAATCCAGCCAACTGTGAATAGAATACTGCTTACAAACAGGGGATTCAGGGTACATTGTTTTTGCACCAATTGGCAGAAATTCTCTCTAGGAGGGAAGCCTGCATTGTTGCGGGCTTTCACTCGGTGAAAATGATATAGATAGAGTACTTGCTGATACAAAATCTGCTATACACTGCTATGACTCAGGACATGCTCATGGGTACCAATCCTCCTTGTTGAAGCACTCAGACGTTCATGTACAATGCGTAACACTCTTTCCTCAACATTGTGTGTTATGGATCTGGGTTTACCTTCTCGTATACGGTGTACGAAACTCCCGATTTCTCTAAAACACTGATGTAACCGGCTAACTGTATGCCTGTCGGGCTGCTGCAGAGAGGAAAAGCTCCTTCATATACTTGTGCAGCCTCAAGGGCACAGCCATTCACTTTGCCATGCATGAAGTGCATGTCAGCATACTCCTCATTGATTGGTGTAACCTCTGTCCATGGTGCCTTCGAATTCATAGGTCCATGGAGGGGGAAAAGGAAGTAGCTGTGCATGCATAAACAAACAGATCAGATAGTCGATCCCAAACCTTGAGATCCAGGGATCTTTCCTCCCCCCCCCCCCCCCCAGTTGGTTCCCAACTCGAATTAATGCGATACCTTGGCAACAGTTGTTTTACGGGCCCATGTATATTGGAGCTTTATAGCTACTTTTGTCCTGTACTTTCCATGTGTGAAATATTGACCATCACTTCTAAAACACCCTATATCAATTATGCATTGTTATAGAGTCTCCAGTCTAATATGCACAGTACCATGCAGCCACATTTACACTATGCATTGAAAATGATTTCCATTTGCCTCAACACATGCATGTACACACTGCGTTGCATGTTCTGTCTCACATGTTCACATCAGCCATGCTGCATCTGAACGGTGTCAAAGACAGCATGAATATGCTGCTCCAGTGGCTCCACACCTGTAACGGGCTCTGCATGCACAGTACTTTTGACATGGCCCCATAATCAGAAATCGTATGGGTTGAGATATGGTGAACAAGCAGGCCATGCAAGTCAACCCCCTTACTTGATCCATCGACCAGGGAAGACACGATTGAGATGCATCCGCCTATTACCAGTGAAGGGGGCTGGAGCACAATCATGTAACAGCCACATAACCCTATGAATCAGCAATGGCACTTCTTCAAGCAGGGGAGGCAAAGTACTTGCAAGAAACACCGTTAATTGCGACCTACTATGCAATGTTGGAGGAGGACTGGTCCTAAAATACAGTCACCAATTATGGCGGCCCACAAATTACGGCTGCACCGATGTTGATGATTCACTGTCACCATACCATAGGGGTTCTGCATACTATCCTACTGACTGACTGTTAGGAAAGTTGACGATATCACTCCATGTAAAGAAGGCCTCATCTGTGATTAAGATGGATGACACAAATCCCAGAATTGTGGTTGCCTGGTGAAGAAACCAGTGACAAAACTGCTCCCAATGTGGAAAGTCTGTCACTAGTAAACCCTGCACACACTAAGTGATAAGGGTAGTAACAATTGTCATGAAGAATGTTCCACATGGTCATCTGACTTACCCTGTACTGGCAGGCCAACTGCCCGGTACTGACACGGAGGTCACCTTCCGCAGTGTTTATCACATTTTCCTCAAAGTCTGGTGTCCGAACATTTGGGGTACATCCTTCCTGAAATGACCCTGTCTCAGACAAATGGCAAAACACTGTTGCAAATGTTGATCGCTGTGGCTGTTGTTGGTGGGGATAGGTCTCCTGTTACAACCTTGCTGCCTGCTGCACAATTCCATTTGCCTTTCCGTAAGTAAACACCATGTCAGGAAGTTCTTGATTTGAATATGGAACCATTGTGTACAATTTTGCATCACATCCACTACAAGGTGAGTCAACAAGAGACGGGAATTGGACACAACATTACCAATTACTATGAGGAGAGGGCATTAGGGTATAACATATGAGGAACAGCACTACCCTCTAGAAGGAAGCTGTGCATACTGTAACTATGGCTGCATGGTACAGCGCCTGTTAGACCACTGTCTAGTATGATTAAATAAATGGCCTCCAGCATGGAAACCATACTTTTCTCGAGATAAGCTCATTAGACCTTTTTTATCCCATATCCTCTCATTGATCAATCCCATGAGTTTGTACAAAAGAGAGAGAGAGAGAGAGAGAGAGAGAGAGAGAGAGAGAAACTTAGCATAGAACACTTATCAGCTGTTTATATACTGGTAAGGTTAAAACCTGTTTATTAAAAACATTAATGTGTTGATCGTAATTTATATCCCTGCGTCAAAACACACTAATAACGTATAGAAGCAATGGCTAATAAGATAGTTTGTTACTTAAGTTGTGAATATTTGAAGATTTCTTATTTCCTGCCTGGTGTCTGCTGGCAATTCTGTTACTGACTTTTACTTCAGAATAAAAAGCTCATTCTGAATACTGGTTAGATACGCATATTCTATACGGAAATTCCTTTTACTTTTAGTATTGTGATTGCGAACTTCACAACACATCCTAAATTCACTCTTATTGATAACCACAAATCCTACTTGGTTGTAAAAGTGTTGGCACATAAGTATAAAAATCCAAAGTCCTGAAGAGGCTTCTGTAGGAGTTTAATTTTCAACTTTATTTAATATTCTTACTGCACACTTCTGTAAAATAACTATTTTTTTTTACTTACCTGCATTTCCTGAGAAGGATAGTCTTGAATGAAACTTTGCAAATAATGCTAGCAATCCCTTTTGTAGGTCAACACAGTGAGCAGTTTAGAAATGCATACCAGACAGAAAGGAGTTTTTTGATAACTTATCCATTTGCTGTCATGAAGTCAGTTTATTATATATCATGATTCCTTATAACTTCACAAAATGAGCTTAATCTAGTTTGTACTCATTGATCTCTACTTCTGGTTACTGTTCTTTATTTCATATTTGTTTTGAACTGCATAGCACAATTCTTTGAAAGATTAATGGTAAAGCCGTTTGCTGCAAATCGGTTCTCAGCCTGTTCCCATTTTCTCCTGCCTATGGCTAGTATGGATACATTTGGTCCCTTTATCAGTATAGTTGTGTCCAATGTCGCAGTTCCTTAAGAGTTCTGCAAAGTTTCAGGTAAATCATTTATGTAGGTCAAAAATACGAAACGGCCAAGCACTAACTTCATCGGATATCACTTTTAATCTTTCAATACGAGAGAAGGGAAGTTGCTTCTCACCATATAGCGGAGATATTGAGCTGCGATAGGCACAATAAAAAGATTCACACAATCATAGCTTTCGGCCATTAAGGCCTTTGTCAGCAGTAGATACACACACACACACACACACACACACACACACACACACACACAAGTGCAACTTGCACACACATCTCCTGTGCACACTCACTCAAGTGCAACTTGCACACACATCTCCTGTGACACACACACACACACACACACACACACACACACACACAAGTGCAACTTGCACACAGGAGATGTGTGTGCAAGTTGCACTTGCGTGTGTGTGTGTGTGTGTGTGTGTGTGTGTGTGTGTGTGTATCACAGGAGATATGTGTGCAAGTTGCACTTGCGTGAGTGAGTGAGTGTGTGTGTGTGTGTGTGTGTGTGTGTGTGTGTTTGTGTGTGTGTGTATCTACTGCTGACAAAGGGCTTAATGGCCGAAAGCTATGATTGTGTGAATCTTTTTATTGTGCCTATCGCGGCTCAGCATCTCCGCTATATGGTGAGTAGCAACTTTCCTTCTCTCGTATTATTACATTCCATCCTGAATTTTCCATTGTTTGACTTTTAATCTTTTCCCCAATTTGAATGTTTTTTTTTTTTATTCCAGTGGTTTCATTTGTTAGTCTGATCCTTGGATATTGTAGTGAATTCCTTCTATGTACTGTTTACATAAAAGTTGAACTAATTTCCAACGTTGAACATGATATACTACACAATACACATGACATTTGCATGATGGTTTGACTAACAAGATACTGACGGTGCATTCATTGAGAGCTATGAAGTTGTAAAGTGAAACCATATTGGAAGATCTCTTATAAGTGTAAAAGAAAAAAATGTTTTTGCACATTATTATACTACTGTTAGAAAAAAGAATTATCAAGTAGCTGAGGTGCATTGCCTGGAGATAACTGGCTGTGTGTGTGTGTGTGTGTGTGTGTGTGTGTGTGTGCGTGTTCCCTGTTATTCCATGTTGTACTTTCCATTCTTTATTTGTCAATTAGTCTTAAAAATGAGAAATGCGCAGGGAAAAATAATGCGCACACACGCACACACACACACACACACACACACACACACACACACACAGAGAGAGAGAGAGAGAGAGAGAGAGAGAGAGAGAATTGAACCTCATCTTCCACAACTTCTTCTGGTAAGGACATCATGACATAGGAAATCATCAAGTGATGCCAGTGAATCGAGGAAACGCAACAGAAAAGAAAAAGAGTTATGACTGCTGAATGTGGTCCCTAAGACAATTGTGGAAGACCACCATGACTTCCCCTCTTTCATACGCCAGACAGTAAGAGGATAGATGCAGCAGTATGTATGGCAGTCATAAATGTTGGACTGAGTACACAAGAGAGTACATGCTTGAATGTCAATCTGACACATCAAGAAGTAATAGAGAATGCTGAAGAACAAGTGTATCAGTCGTAAGCACCAATCTTCACCACCAGCTGAATGCACCAGAAAGAGTGGATTTGGAGTTGTGCCACAGCTGTCAAATGACAACCAGTACCTGACCAATACAGGTACAAACACCTCCTGTGCCAACTAGAATGACCTGTAGGAGAACAGACATCTGGAGGACACAGAACAACATGCTCGTGTGTTTCCACTGCAGATGCCTTGGACATGTACGCTACTTCAGAGAAAGAAGGCGAGTTTGATGACTACTGTGCCACATCAACATCTACGATCACAATAGTTCTATTCATGCCAGTCAGCTGCAGCTGACTATAGTCAGCCTGCGGCATGAAGCTCATCATCATACCCTGGATGAGATCACTCCCCAACACGCTATAGCCATTCCCCCACACTGTACAGGGGTAAGAGCAGCCTAGCCTCCAAATTCAGGAATACTGAGCGAGGCGACCATTAATGGAGATGAGACCAGTACATATGGAAATATTCTTCAGACAACAGCCACCAAAATCTTGTGTCATCACTGACAGCCAACAAACCCACCCAATATTTGACTCTAGGGCTTCTTTTTCTGTAATATCGAATGCTTATCATTATCAGTTAAAGAAGGCTGTGTTCTATGATACAAAAGCGACTATGCTGAATATTGCAAATGTGAAATATGTCCAGTGAACAGGAACAAGTATTCCAAGAATAACTATCAATGATAGAGCACAGCCCTCTGAATGTATCATTTTAACAGAATGTAGCTATGATATTATTATTGAATGGGAATTCTTGCAGGCATCACAAACAATCATAGGCTGTGGAACTTAAGAGCTCCAAATTGACAAAGCTATTCCAACAAGCATGCATAACAAAGATTTCTCTGGGTGGTTATTTATTGTTGAAGACATTATTATCCTGCTGTCATCAATGAGATGAGTTCCAGTTGTCAATTCGATACTGAGGCTTATAATAGATATCAAAATGTCAATAACAATAATAAGCATTGTATGTGGTCAAGGAGAACTTTTGATCACTAATCATCATGAGCAGCCACAACTCATCCCTAAAAGTATGTGAGTAGAAACAGCTAAACTGAAGATCATGCTCCACTACCACTACAGACTTCACAAGGGAGGCAGCTGCTGTGGAACTGCCAATAGGATCTGACATGGCTTAAGTACAATGTCAGTGATTAATAGCCATTTAGGATGCTTTCAAATCACGAGCAGATAAAAGACAGACCAAACAGCCCACGATAAAAAAAACGTATCAAGATTGGGTACTATCCACCAATTAGCCAGCACTCGTACAAGGTGTTGCCAGCTGAATGCGGATAATCCCAGAGAAAGTGGAGAAGATACTGTAAGATGATATCAATGAATCTTCAGAGTGTCCTTGGTTCTCTCCGGCGGTCAATGTGAAGAAGAAGGATGACAAGTTCAGTCGTCTGCTACTGATAATTGAACAAAGTCACGAAGAAAGATGTCTATCTGTGCATTGGTGACGCCTTAGACCGTTTGAAAGGAGCAAAGTATTTCTCAGTTGTGGACATACAGACAGGCTACTGACATATGGAGGTTGGCAAGGTGACCAGGGGGAGATACCCTTCATAACTCCTGATGGCCTTTATGAGTTCGCCCTTTGAATGTATGACAGATAATCTGCTTCAACACCTTTAATGAATGACATCTCATTACTATCTGAATATTCAGTGTTTATACAAATAAGAGCTTTCTGGATTATTCGATGTTTGTATAAAAAGCTGCAGATGTTGTAGTTTGTTGATGACCCTGTCTTCATGTTTGACTGTGGTTTCTATGTGACAATATATTTTGGGCTTGGTTCCTTCTTTGAAGAAAGTTTAATTCACAAAATGAGGTCTTTAAAACTGATTTGAATAGTTAAATTATTTTCCCGTTATGTACACTTAGCTGCACTGTGGTGAACATATTTTATACTGGAATTATACTTGGTTTCAAAATCTTCCACATCATCCTCTACAGTGGAATCTCCTGTCTGGGCTGCGTAAAAGTCTCATGAATCAAGTTCATTATGGGCTGAAGGTCCTTATGCTTCAGAGTTGTATGAATTTTTCCATTAGGTAACAGATGTGTGAGCTTATAAAAGAATTTCATACTTTCGAAACTTTAGTTTCTCCCAGCATGTAATATGTTCAAACAACTTACAGCAATTCAGCTGGGTGGGGCCTTTGATGAACGCTGATATTTTGACAGGTGCATGCCCTGTTATTTTAAAAGAACACTGCAACAAGAGAATGCTGAGCAAGGAAATTTAAAACATCAATTGCAGGGCATATACCAAAACACACAAGCGCGTGCGCTAAAAAAAAAAAAATCAATGCACAGTCCTGAAACTTGGTAATGGTGTTCATCCTTCTGTACATATTCATGCTTCAATGTGACAAAATTTTCCCAACTATGGGTAACTTGTTGCAGATGTTGGCTGTAGAAGTCTGTTTTGGTTTTTCAGAAAATGATCCATCTCAATAAATCATATAGTCATCATTCTACATCTACGTCTACATCTACATGATTATTCTGCTATTCACAATAAAGTGCCTGGCAGAGGGTTCAATGAACCACCTTCAAGTTGTCTCTCTACCATTCCACTCTCGAATGGCACACAGGAAAAGTGAGCACTTAAATTTTTCTGTGTGAGCCCTGATTTCTCTTATTTTATCGTGATGATCAGTCCTCCCTATGTGGGTGGGTGCCAACAGAATGTTTTCGCAGTTGGAGGAGAAAACTGGTGATTGAAGTTTCATGAGAAGACCCCATCCCAACAAAAAACACTTTTGTTTTAATGATTGCCACTCCAACTCACATATCATGTCAGTGGCACTATCTCCCCTTTTTCGTGATGATACAAAATGAGCTGCCTTCTTTGTACTTTTTCGATGCCATCCGTCAGTCCCACCTGATGCAGATCCCTCGTCACACAGCAGTACTCCAGAATAGGGCAGACAAGCATGGTGTAAGCATTCTCTTTAGTAGACATGTTGCACCTTCTAAGTGTTCTGCCAATGAATCGCTGTCTCTGGTTTGCTTTACCCACAACATTATCTGTGTGGTTATTCCAATTTAGGTTATTTGTAATTGTAATTTCTAAGGATTTAGTTGAATTTACAGCCTTAAGATTTGTGTGACTTATTGTGTAATCAAAATTTAGCGGACTTCTTTTAGTACTCATGTGAATGACTTCACACTTTTCTTTATTTAGGGTCAATTGCCACTTTTCGCACCATACAGATATCTTATCTAAGTCATTTTGCAATTGATTTTGGTCATCTCATGACTTTACAAGATGGTAAATGACAGCAGCATCTGCAAACACTCTAAGACGGCTACTCAGAAACAATACAGGGCCTATAACACTTCCTTGGGAACGCCGGATATTACTTCTGTTTGAACACTGGATATTACTTCTGTTTTAGCTGATGACTTTCCATCTGTTACTACTAACTGTGACCTTTCTGACAGAAAATCACGAGGCAGTAATCCAGAGGCACGCAGTTTGGTTAGAAGATGCTTGTGAGGAATGGTGTCAAAAGCCTTCTGGAAATCTAAAAATATGGAATCAATTTGACATCACCTGTTGATAGCACTCATTACTTCATGAGTATAAAGAGCTAGTTGTGTTTTGCAAGAACGATATTTTCGGAATCCGTGCTGACTATTCTGAAGATGCCTGCCAAGCAATGGTTTCATTATCTGAGGGAAGAGGGAGAAGTCATTGGATGGCAAAATTTGATAGGAGCATGTGTGACTGTGTCATGTGCAAAATGATTTAGGGCATTACTGTGAAGCAAAAACTTCCCCTGTGAGCAGCATTCCACAATGCTTCATTATGACAGACTCCTGTAACCTGTCAGGACGTTTTTCAGTAGTGTGCTTCTGTGACAGTTCGTGTATTAGGAACATAATATATTAGGACTACACTAGCACCACATTCTTTGATGATATTTGGATTTTCACCATTTTTAGTGGTGATTAATCTATATGATTCCACTACCTATTTTGTTCATTTGTCTTGGTATTATGTTGATACTCCCAGCACTCATCGAAGGTGACTAGCCACTTTATCTATGATCTAAATCTTACGGTGATATCTGGACTGGTCTGACACAGACTCAATATTTGTTGCTGCCTTGGTTCGGCAGGCTTTCTGAATGGATGTAAGCCAGTGAACGGCAACCTTTGTCATGTTCGTAATGTCATGCAAGATTCTGAAAACTGACTGATTTATATTTTTTACACTATCACCTCGATTGTGATTCAGCGACCTTTGAGCACCTGGGCTTCCATTTCTCTTGAGGTTCCCCGTTCTTCACAGAGAGACAGTCTGCTGCTTCATTCTTTGTCATTCCATTTCTTTGACCTCATTGAGAGTGTCCGTGACACATAACCACTGTATCATATGATGATGCACTGTTGCCATATGCTTCACCAATTATGCATGGATTTTTTACTGTGTTATTCTCATTCAGAAGCAGAAAACCAATTATCACTTGATACATTGCTTTATGAAGGAGGGCAGGTTTTGTTTTGGCTGTAAGGTAAAGGCAGGACAGATGCTGAACATATTTTCAAATTAATTTTTATTGTATAATTTTTATCAATATAACCCTTAAATTAGTTTTAATTTTTATCAATATAACACTTAAATTGCAATAAGTTTAACCAAGATTGGTGGTCTGAAAATTGTACACTGTTACAGAAATTATTGTATTACAAAAGACTTTATGACAAAGGAACATTCTTATACAATGGCTTGTAAATTTCAAGAAACTATTGAATGGCACGCAAAATGTCACAAAAGGGGGTAACAGATGGCCACTTGCAAAAGACAATGAAAATGACATTCACTTTGATTTTTGATTTTCAAGTTTATTTTTAAACTGTCCACACAAACAACACATGTTCTCATATAGAATACATGATTCATGACGTCATCCAGAACATCCTAAACATTGAATCCAATCAGAGATAGATGATACTGCTTGATAAAGTTCAAGGCACTGCACACATTCATTTTCTTCAAAATTTAATCCATCAGGGCAACTATTGGTTAGGGAAATATCATCATCATCATCATCTTTAATTGTGTCTTCAAACAGAAGCTTCTTTGACAGTTATTTTCCTCTGGTTTTGGGGATTTGATTTCTTTCAGCTGCTACATCTTTTTGTGCACAGACTTTTCCTTTTTTCTTTCCTTCAGTAATTTTCTTTCTTTTCATTGCTATAAACTCACTGCATGTTACAGTCATTGCTGACTGTTTTCTTTTCGATTTACTTCTCCGAAGTAGTGCAGGAACAGGTGAAATCTGTTCCAGCAGTTTTGATGGAGTTTCTCCATGAGGAGCCACTGTGTTGTAATTTACACTGCAACTGATGTGTGCAGTTGGTTGAACAGTAGTCAAATTTGTGCAATGTTTGCAAGTAGAAGGGTGTCCTGTAAACAAATTCATGTTAGGTATTGGTGTTGATGGCTGACTGGGAGTCAAGTCTTTAGAGACATCTTCAATAGTTGGGAGTTCAGTCTCAGTATTGTTAATGTCTGACGCAGAGGCATGGCTAGGAATTACTGCTCTATCAAGTGAGATAATTGCAATATTTCTACATACAGATACACCAATCTGGATAATTGCAGCATGAGTCCATGCATTGAAGAGTAACTCTCCAAACTGCTGCCTTGTAATTCTTCTGTCTTTGCTTGCATTAGCTACAATCCATGAATGACAAGGCTCTTTAAAGTAACGTTTTAGTGACTTGAAAAATGATTGGCCTAGTGGCTGTAAAAAGTGTGTCATATGACTAGGAAAACAAACTATTGATACTTCATTTTCAGCAGCTACATCCAAAAGGGCGACGGAATTCATATAAAAGGCATCACCATCTACCAGAAGCAGAGCAGGGCCAGGTGCCCTTCTAGAAAGGAAATTGTTTTTGAACCAATCCATGAAAATATCAGAGTTGACATTAGCAGAGTATTTTTTCATAACAACTGAACCTGGAGGCTTGTTATGTTCAATGTCTTGTTATTTTATTTACTCTTCACAAATACAGTAAGGTGGTAAGAAATCTCCCTCAGTGTTACAGCAGGCAATAACAGTTATTGTCTGTCTCTCCTTTTTCAACGGAAGTAATAACATCTCTGCTTCTTGTGGCTGACACAACCTTCCCATGCTCTTTGTTTAACTGGAGACCAGTTTCGTCTAAGTTGTAGATACTATTTGGTTTATCCAAAAGCCAATTTTCTGTCAACGTTTGTTGTCAGCAGATCAAAGTAAGAGTTCACTTCGTCTCTGCCCATTCCAATTGCTCTGGCAATATAAAGCCTTTGCTCTTTTCTGATGCTTGACTCTGTATTAAACTCTAAAAATGAGAGATGCCAATCTTTCCCTGCATGTTTCTTTCTTGACTGAAGTTATATTTCAGTTCCATTTGATCAGCTAAACTCAAAGCTATTTGCTTGAAACATGACAGTTTGGGAGCAAAGCCACATGCTTGCAGTTTCTTTACATGGTGAACTAATTTCCTTCCTGTAGCTTCACCCAAGTATGATGATGGTCCACATCCATCTTTTCTTGGAAGTGCACAAAGCAAGTCCACTCCTTAATGTTCATTCTGGTGTATTTTCTGTTCGAGCTGCTTTCCTTTTAGTCTTACCTTTCTCTTCGACTAGTCTCATGGCCTCCGTTAGATCTTCTGTTGTCCTAATGAGTTTTCTCAGACTTTTTCAGTAAAATGAAATTGGATGGATTCTTGTTAGCGTTGCAAGCATCGCGACATAAGGAATTTCATGGAAGCGCGGTGTCAGTCCCCTCGCGTCATCTGTCCCACTTCCACCTTAACAAAAATTAGTTGATCACATAACTTCAGCACTTTTATATAACCAAAGCAATTACTTAGATGCAAGTGCAGTTTAGAAGCACAGGCATAAAAATATACAGACTCCGTCCGAACAGGCCTTGGAAGGCCCAACGGCACTGACTGGCCACCGTGTCATCTTCAGCACACAGGCGTCACTGGATGCAGATATAGAGGGGCATGTGGTCAGCATACTGCTCTCCCGGCCATATGTCAGATTACGAGACTGGAGCCGCTACTTCTCAATCAAGTAGCTCCTCAGTTTGCCTCTCAACGGCTGAGTGCACCCCACTTGCCAACAGCGCTCGGCAGACCAGATGGTCACCCATTCTACATCTACATCTACATCCATACTCCGCAAGCCACCTGATGGTGTGTGGCGGAGGGTACTTTGAGTACCTCTATCGATTCTCCCTTCTATTCCAGTCTCGTATTGTTCGTGGGAAGAAAGACTGTCGGTATGCCTCTGTGTGGGCTCTAATCTCTCTGATTTTATCCTCATGGTCTCTTCGCGAGATATACGTAGGAGGGAGCAATATACTGCTTGACTCATCGGTGAAGGTATGTTCTCGAAACTTCAACAAAAGCCCGTACTGAACTACTGAGCATCTCTCCTGCAGAGTCTTCCACTGGAGTTTATCTATCATCTATGTAACGCTTTCGCGATTACTAAATGATCCTGTAACGAAGTGCACTGCTCTCAATTGGATCTTCCCTATCTCCTCTATCAACCCCACCTGGCACAGATCCCACACTGGTGAGCAATATTCAAGCAGTGGGCAAACAAGTGTACTGTAATCTACTTCCTTTGTTTTCGGACAGCATTTCCTTAGGATTTTTCCAATGAATCTCAGTCTGGCATCTGCTTTACCGACGATCAACTTTATATGATCATTCCATTTTAAATAACTCCTAATGCCTACTCCCAGATAATTTATGGAATTAACTGCTTAAAGTTGCTGACCTGCTATATTGTAGCAAAATGATGAAGGATCTTTCTTTCTATGTATTTGCAGCACATTACACTTGTCTACATTGAGATTCAATTGTCATTCCCTGCACCATGCATCAATTCATTGCAGATACTCCTGCCTTTCAGTACAATTTTCCATTGTTACAACCTCTCGATATACTACAGCATCATCCGCAAAAAGCCTCAGTGAACTTCCGATGTCATCCACAAGGTCATTTATGTATATTGCGAATAGCTACGGTCCTACGACATTCCCCTGCAGCACACCTGAAATCACTCTTACTTCGGAAGACTTCAAGTGCTAGCCCAGCCCGACAGTGCTTAATGTCGGGAACCGGTGTCACCACTGCGGCCAGGCCATTGGCTAAAAATATACAGGGTGTTTCAAAATGAATATACGGGTTTAATCGCTTTGTAGCATTTATTATATTCAAGTTATGACTATAAATTGTACATCAAATGAAGGAACAACTCAAACAGTTTTGTTTGTATATCTTTGCGCAAAGGGAAGAGAATGGGATAACCAAGAGTAACTGAAGAACGAACTGAACCAGTGAGAGTCTTTCACGCGGAGACCCAAGAAACCCCTTCGGAAGGCTAGTCGTGAATTAGCAATTCCAGTGAGTCTGTGTAGAAACTTTTAGCGAGACACTTAAGCTACATCCTTATCGTTTTCAGTTCTTGCAAGTTCTAAAGCCTACAGACTATAGTTTACGTGCCAGCTTTGCAAATGAAATGTTGCTGCATGACGATGAAGATCTTCTGGATTGTGTCATCTTCAGTGATGAATCAACACTTTGTCTAAGTGGAGTTGGGGGAAGATACACAATGTGCGCAATGGGGAGGGGGAGGGGGGGAGAGGGGGAGGGGGGGGAGGGGGTGTTACCCAGTTCACCGCTTTCAGTTTTTAGGTGAACCTGGTAAGACACTGATCACATATGTAAAGAGAGCAATCGTTATGAGGTAGCGATCGTTATGAGGTAACGCCCGATAGGTATGCAACACACCCAATGTACAGGTAATGCGGATACAACCTTAATAGACCAAAGCTAGTAGAAAAACTACTGTAGTCTAGAAATCGAAGCACAGTGATTTCAATATATGCTAGGACTGCAGGCATGTATCTGCAAACTAACAAAAAAATTAATTACATAACTTATTTTTTGAGGTATTAATTAAAACTTTGTGAGTGTTCCATGCAAAGCCTTCTAGATACAAGGCCTACGGACAGTGGTTATATTGGCACGTGGTGTCACAAACTGTTGGCCATCTTATCTGTAGTTGTCAGTCCTGTTGGCGTGTATGTTGTGTTGAAAGTGTGTGCAACGTGAAAGTGATATATATTTCATACAATATTCGTGTACAGTTCTTCGAAGTATGTGATACAAGTGTTGCGTTCCCTTTTGCCAGGGAAATTATAAATCCCAAAAAGGCATGAAAGTGCACATGTTTTGATTTCCCAAATGTGTGAAGTTGAGAAATTGCTGGATTGCAGCTATTCCTAGGCAGGAATTTGAGTCTACGCATCATTCAAGGGTAAGTAAAGGACAAAAAAAATTTATAACGTGTTATTTGTTTCAATTGCACCACATTTGCCAATTGTTTTTAAAATCAGTTATGTATTATGTACCAGTATAATTTGTTTCTTAATTCTGGACCATTGCTATGAGGTTAATACGAAGCAACTATTGTCGCACAGAATAGTTATATTAATTAGTGTGGCTCGAAAATGTTTAGTATTCCTTGTCATTCCTACCAGATTATTGAGTTTCCAGTACTTGTATTTGGAAGAGCTACAGAATGATTTTGTTCAGTTTTACATATACAGCTATTCGGAAATAATTTCAATTTGAGTAAACTACCTTAGAAAATTGCTTTAATGAATTCAGTGTTCGACAGATTAAGCAGTATAGAAAGCAGGATTTTGATGTAAGTGCAATGTGATTAAATTAACAGCACTCTGTGACACGAATTTACGTCAAGGATATAGGAGAAGCAATCTTTTCGGGTTTAAGGTTCTAAAGTTCTGGAGAAACAGGGAAATAAAATATTTTTCGGGTTTTTTGATTTATTAAACATTGTCATGAGGTGCTCCATTTCGTCGAATGATTTGAGTTTCGTGTGAGGTCAGCAAATATTGAAGTGGAGAGGAAAATCTACGAAAATAACCAGGGAAACAAATTCTTAAATTCTGTAGGAGCTCCAGCTGCTTTATTCAAAACCGAAAACGTCTGCTCGTTATTGCATATTGCCGATTTTTTACTGCAAGAAAACGTAGCTCATGAGGTGAAAGAATTTAAAATTACAGTTTGTGTTCAAGCCTAGAAACGCGTATTTAATGCAGATTGTCAAAATAATTTTACATCTTGAAATAACATAGGACAGTTTTGTTCAGTTACATTACGCAATGATATAAATTTCCATACTTTCATTACAAGGACACGTAGAAGAGGAAAGCACGGGAATCTCTATGCGGTCTCAGCTCCAAAACTCGTAAAGTTCGTATAGCTGCAGAGTCCTTAACAGGAGCGTTCCGGTACAGACCTGGCCATCAGTATGTGACGTCACAAGCGTGCGCGCAAGCCTGCAGTCTAGGTGGTGTTGCTCCATGTGGGATGAACACCATTCCTTTTGTGTCGAGCGTTGATTCTTTTCAGTAGAATGTGGTCCAGTTACAAGATTTTCTCTTAAAAGGTCTAAATGGCTTACTGTTTTGACTTCGGAATCGTCCCACGGAGGCGAGAGCGGTGGCGGCGGCGTGGGTGCAGTCGGAGGCGAAGTAGAGGGTGGCACGAAGACGTTCTCCTTGGAGTCCGCATTGAGGAGGCGGCGCAGCTTGGTCTGTAGTTGGTCGCCCCCGGTGGCGTGTGGCCCACTGCGGCGCTGTGCGGGGGCGGCGGCACGGGGGCTGCGAGGTGGCACGGGAGGCGGAGCTGGCCGGGGGCCCTGGCCCGGGTTCGCGAGTACCTGCGTGGTCGCCGCCTGCTGTTGCTGGTGGTGGTGGTGGTGCTGCTGCTGCTGGTACTGGTGGTGGTGCTGGTGGATATCTGCAACATACAGATGCATTCGTGGGGGAAAGGCGTTCATTTTACAATAATATATCTGTATCTACATCAGAAAGGTGGAAATTTAAGGAGATGGGACATGGATAAACTGAAAGAACCAGAGGTTGTACAGTTGACAGGAATGGGGGAAAGAAATACAGTAGAAGAAGAATGGGTAGCTTTGAGGAATGAAATAGTGAAGGCAGCAGAAGATCAAGTAGGTAAAAAGACAAGGGCTAGTAGAAATCCTTGGGTAACAGAACAGATACTGATTTAATTGATGAAAGGAGAAAACACAAAAATTCAGTAAGTGAAGCAGGCAAAAAGGAATACAAACGTCTCAAAACTGAGATCGACAGGAAGTGCAAAATGGCTAAGCAGGGATGGTTAGAGGACAAATGTAAGGATGTAGAGGCTTATCTCATGAGGGGGAAGATAGATACTGCCTACAGGAAAATTAAAGAGACCGTTGGAGAAAAGAGAACCACTAGCATGAATATCAAGAGCTCAGATGGAAACCCAGTTCTAAGCAAAGAAGGGAAAGCAGAAAGGTGGAAGGAGTATATAGAGGGTCTATACAAGGGTGATGTACTTGAGGACAATATTATGGAAATGGAAGAGGATGTAGATGAAGATGAAATGGGAGATATGATACTGCGTGAAGAGTTTGACAGACCACTGAAAGACCTGAGTCGAAACAAGGCCCCGGGAGTAGACAACATTCCATTAGAACTACTGACAGCCTTGGGAGAGCCAGTCCTGACAAAACTCTACCATCTGGTGAGCAAGATGTATGAGACAGGCGAAATACCCTCAGACTTCAAGAAGAATATAATAATTCCAATATCCTAAAGAAAGCAGGTGTTGACAGATGTGAAAATTACCTAACTATCAGTTTAATAAGACACAGCTGCAAAATACTAACGCGAATTCTTTACAGACGAATGGAAAAAGTGGTAGAGGCCGACCTCGGGGAAGACCAGTTTGGATTCCGTAGAAATGATGGAACACCTTACGCCTAATTTTAGAAGAAAGATTAAGGAAAGGCAAACCTACGTTTCTAGCGTTTGTAGACTTAGAGAAAGCTTTTGACAATGTTGACTGGAATACTCTCTTTCAAATTCTAAAGGTGGCAGGGGTAAAATACAGGGAGCGAAAGGCTATTTAGAATTTGTACAGAAACCAGATGGCAGTTATAAGAGTCGAGGGGCATGAAAGGGAAGCAGTGGTTGGGAAGGGAGTGAGACAGGGTTGTAGCCTCTCCCCGATGCTATTCAATCTGTATATTGAGCAAGCAGTAAAGGAAACAAAAGAAAAATTTGGAGTAGATATTAAAATCCATGGAGAAGAAATAAAATCTTTGAGGTTCGCCGATGACATTGTAATTCTGTCAGAGCTGAACGGAATGGACATGGTCTTGAAAGGAGGATATAAGATGAACACCAACAAAAGCAAAACGAGGAAAATGGAATGTAGTCGAATTAAGTCGGGTGATGCTGAGGGAATTAGATTAGGAAATGAGGCACTTAAAGTAGTAAAGGAGTTTTGCTATTTGGGGAGCAAAATAACTGATGATGGTCGAAGTAGAGGGGATATAAAATGTAGACTGGCATAGGCAAGGAAAGAGTTTCTGAAGAAGGGGAATTTGCTAACATCGAGTATAGATTTAAGTGTCAGGAAGTCGTTTCTGAAAGTATTTGTATAGAGTGTAGCCATGTATGGAAGTGAAACATGAACGATAAATAGTTTGGACGAGAAGAGAATAGAAGCTTTCGAAGATTAGATGGGTAGATCACGTAACTAATGAGGAAGTATTGAATAGAATAGGGGAGAAGAGGAGTTTGTGGCACAACTTGACTAGAAGAAGGGATCGGTTGGTAGGACATGTTCTGAGACATTAAGGGATCACAAATTTAGCATTAGAGGGCAGCGTGGAAGGTAAAAATCGTAGAGGGAGACCAAGAGATGAATACACTAAGCAGATTCAGAAGGATGTAGGTTGCAGTAAGTACTGGGAGATGAAGAAGCTTTCACAGGATAGTGTAGCATGGAGAGCTGCATCAAACCAGTCTCAGGACTGAAGACCACAACAACAACAACAACATCTAGAACTACTGATGCTACGGCCGACTGTGAGGCTGAATTCCACCTGGTGGCATTTTGGACACGTGGCGCATTAGGTAAAGTACATAAGCATAGCAGAGGCGAATGTGACTCATGCTAGCGCCAATACAGGTAGCACATGGGGAAAATGTACTGACATAAAGGACTTTTACAAAAGGGCAGATTGTTGACGTGGCACTTGGGGATAGCATCTCGGAAAGGCAAAGCTGGTCGACCGCACGCGTTCTACTGTCGTGACCATCTATGAAAAGTGATTGAAGGACGGTGGAACCACAAGTCGGCAACAAGACACTGGACACCCACATCCCATCACAAGACGTGGAGGTCGGTGGCTTGCCAACTCTTTAAAGTGAATCAGACGGCGATCTGTGGCAGACCTAACGACAGAGTAAAACGCTGGTGCCGAACAAAAGCCTCAATATTCAGCACACACTGTTAAAAATATGTGAATTACAATGAAATGAACACCCTTAGCTGCTTACAGGCGTTGACATACGTCAACGGGGACTGATGAAAATGTGTGCCCCGACCGGGACTTGAACCCGGGATCTCCTGCTTACATGGCAGACGCTCTATCCATCTTTTTTTTTATCTCATTTTGTTCGCTTTTGTTCGTTGCATCTGCTCGGGGCGGACGTCGTGAGACATCCGTTTAAGTTCGTTGTTGATCGATTAACTCAGTTTTTTTTATTACAGAGGGCACGTAGCCCTCTGACCGAACACGCTGAGCTACCGTGCCGGCAACCATCTGAGTCACCGAGGACACAGAGGATAGCGCGACTGCAGGGATTTATCTCTGGCACGCCTCCCGCGAAACCCACATTCTCAACGTATTGTCCCGCACTACATTCGTAGTGCCGCCGCCCATTATACTCATTACTCGCGGCGCGTTGCCGATTCCCGTAAGAGTTCGGGCAGTGTTTGTGCATTCGCACAGAAGAAGAAGATGGTCAAGTGGCCGGTGAGCCTTAACTACATATATACTAAGATGGTATCTGTTCTTTCGGACATGTCCGATACCATCTTAGTATATAAACATATGTGAGCCAAACTTATTCCCATGTTGACCCAACAACATTGTCAGTTTTTACGATTACAGTAGGGAAGGGATCATCAAGACTGAACCGTTGATCACCGGAAACATGTCACCTGGTCGGACGAATCACGTTTCCTGTTATCTATCGAGATATCCACCATCCAGGCTCGAAAGACGTACCGCGCCACGGGCGCAGGCCAGTGGGGGCAGAATTAAGGCTGCTATAAACGAGCAAACTTTTTATCAAATGTGCCCCTGTCTAGCCGCGGATTTTTGAAACCAGCCCGTACACGCACAAACAAAATTTGTCAGTTTAGCCTTACTTTGAAGCAGATGCTGTTTGTGTTCGTGAGTATTTTGACAGTAATGAGAATGACCCCAAATGTAGGCGAAGCAGTCCGAGCGCTGACTTTGGCACTGTGTTTAAGGACGACGAAGAAAACAAGACCAAGATGCTAGTCCAAAGAATGGCTTCAAATCAGAGAGGGATTTACCCATGAACATGTGCGAAAGGAAATATTACTCTCAGAATCCGATGATTACATTAACTTTCTTCCACTGAATAATAAAACTTCTAAAAACTTGTTAAGACTTTCGTAAGAGAGCGCACTTCTCTGACAAAATCGCCCTTATCTAGCCACGGATGTGCCAAACAAGCCTGTACACGTATCAAGCAAGCTTGTCAATTTAACCGTACTTCGAAGCAGATGCTTTTCGTGTGTTTTGTATTTTGTCACTAGTGGTAATAGCTAAAAACGCAGATAAAGCATTTCTAACATTGACTCTGGCACTGTCTTTAAAGAGGATGAAGAAAATAAGACGCCGGTACAGCCAATGTTTTAAAAGGAGACAGTAATACGCATATGAAAACCTGTTGACTGAAATGTTACGCTCAGAACCTGATGATTACATCAACTTCCTGCGGATGGACAGTGAAACGTTTAATAACTCTTTTAGAGTTACTTCAAATGGTTCAAATGGATCTGAGAACTATGGGACTTAACTTCTAAGGTCATCAGTCCCCTAGAACTTAGAACTACTTAAACCTAACTAACCTAAGGACATCACACACATCCATGCCCGAGGCAGGATTCGAACCTGCGACCGTAGCGGTCGCGCGGTTCCAGACTGTAGCGCCTAGAACCGCTAGGCCACCCCGGCCGGCACTAGAGTTACTTCACCCTCACATTGAAAACGAAAACACAAGTATGTGAAAATTTATTCTTTTCTACTTGGTACTCACGCTTGCACACCGAACAACCACAGCATTATGACCACCGACCTGCTATTGATATCAACCCGTCCAGGCGATACCAGCGTCACCTGGCGAGGAATGACTGCAAGTCAGACACACAGTTGGTGCATGTTATATAAGTGAGCGTGCTGTCCTCGAGTAGAATTCGGAAGGCGTGCCATCTACCTGAGAGTGGCCGAGGGCAGATTGTGATGGCCGGAGGCTTGGCATGAGCATTTCGGAAACTGCACGACTTGTCGGGTGTTCCAGGAGTGCTGTGGTGAGAGTCTTCAACACGTGGCGAAACCAAGGTGAATCCACGTCCAGACGTCGTGGCGTTGAGACTTCCGTATTGGGCAGAGTACAAGTGTGTCTAAACATACAGTGCACTGAACTCTCCTAATGATGGGCTTCCGCAGCCGACGACTCAAGCGTATGCCATGTCAACACCACGACATGAACGATTATAACTGAAATGGGCACATGACCATCCACACTGGACGTTGGCGTAGTGATAGAGCGTTGCATACTATGATGAATCCCGATACCTTCTTCATCATGCCGATGGGAGAGCGCGAATTCGTCGTCTTCCAGAGCAACATTTGACACTTTTCCTGTTGAACAGAGACAAGCTGGCGGTTGCTCCATTGTGCTCTGGGGAACATTCGTGCGGGTATCGATGGGTCCAGAGGAGCTCGTGCAAGGCACCATAATGGCCAAGGAGTATGGTACACTGGTTGCAGACCACGTATACCCCTTCATGACGATAATGTTTCCCGGCGGCAGTGGCATTTTCAACAAGATAATGAACCATGTCACAAGGCCAGGATTGTGACTGAGTGGTTCAAGAAAGATAGTGGCGATTTCCAATTGATGTGCTGGCCACCTAACTCGCCAGATTCGAATTCAGTCGAACACATCTGGGATGTGATTGAACTTGGCGTCAGAGCTCATGGCCCCTCCTCCAATCTCCAGAATGTACCTCCAGCGACCTACCAAGGCCTATACCAAAGGTGGACATATCGGCTATCAGGTACACGATCATAATGTTCTGGATGATCAGTGTATGCTATATGTAAAATACTGATTTTCGTCACAACCTCTTCCTGTGTAATATATGTCTGGGAAAGACGTGATATCTCTGCCGTTTTAGTAATTGTTAGTGCCGTTTTGTTTTTATGCCTGATCGTGTTTCTGTAGTTGACAGAAACAACGTTCGCGATCCCGTCAAACTTTCTGTCAGTCACAACTCCTCGCTAACACGCCAAACACGATCTATGTTTGTCAAACAGAAATGTACATAGTCATATGTTTGGCTAACATACTACTGTTCGACTGTTTGATCGTATACAGGAGCCTTTATACTATGCGTGACATTTATCTGGGCTTCCTTGTCACCTGTGGTAGTAATTGATGGCACCATAATAGCTGTGGACCACGTGAACATTATTCCGGATCACCTACAACCCTCCAAGCTTGATATCTTCCCCGTCAGTGATGGCATCTTCCAGCAAAATAACAGCCCATGTCAGAAGATCAGAGCCACCAAATTCGCTTGACTGGAACCCAGTGGAACATGTCTGGTATGCTATCGAGCGCCAGCGCCCACAAACCACCCATCCATAATCTAGTGGAATTACATCACCTGTGCGTAAACATCTGGTGCTACATACCTCCGTAAATCTACCAATGACCTTTCGTATCCAGGCCACGCGGAATCGCTGTAGTATTGTGTTTCGAAGGTGGACTAACACGCTGTTAGACAGTTGGTCGCAATGTTGTGGCTCATCAGTGTGTATATTCCGCATGACACTGTACACTGCTTTGTGCAAATATTAGCGATTCGAATCAAACAGCTGCCAACATGAGTAATTTGTAATTGTATACCCTCGGTTTAGCGAAGCATCTTTAATCACTGAAAAACGAGACTTTCGGTACAGATGATACCAGATGTGGCTATAAAATATTGGGACTGGTGCTGCGACAGAGTAAGTATGCATGCGCCCAAGAACAACGCCCAAAAGCCATGAGACGTGAAACCTCAATCGAATGCGGCATCTCGGTGTCTGTAGACAAATCAGGTTGGCAGTGGCCTTGATTTAGGAGTTGTTGCACTGTTTTTTTCCGAAAAAAAGTAAGTGCAATAATAGAGCAACGAATTGTCGTGAAGTTTCACATGAAACTGGGAAAAACTGCTACTGAAACATATCTTTTGCTAAACGAAGTGTGTGGTGAAGACTTCTTATCACATACGAGCACAGGAGTTTTGAGTTTTTCAAGCGTTCCCAAGATGGCCGAGAAGATGTTCAAGATGACTCACGCCCCGGATGACCTTCAGCATCAAAAACGAATAAAAATGTCGAAAAAGTAGATAATCTGATTCGATCTGACGGTTGAGTATTTGATCGATTGCTGAAACTGTAGGAACTGACAAAGAATGCGTAAGGAAAATTTTGCATAACCAATTTAACATGAGTAAAGTGTGTGCAAAACTGGTGTCGAAGATTCTCACATTTGAACAAAACGAAGGTCGTGAAAATGTTTGTTCTGATACTCTGAGACCACAGAAAATGATGCTAATTTCTACGTAAGAGTGAGATAACATGTGACGAATCTTAGTTTTTCACTTGTGATCCAGAAACTAAGCGCCAATTAATGCACTGGAAGGATCCAACTTCACCTGGATCGTAAAAAGCTTAAATGAGGAATGTGCATAACCAGCACAGATTCAGAAAATATCGTTCTTGTGAAACACAAGTGGCTCCTTATTTACACGGAGCACTGAGTGCTATCGACAGTGGATCAGATTTCCAGAAGGCTTTGACACCATGCCTCACAAGCAACCTTTAATCAAACTGCATGCCTGTATCGTCGTCTCAGTTGTGCGACGGGATTTGCGATTTCCTGTCAGAAAGATCACGCTTAATAGTAACTGCCGGGAAATCATCTAGTGAACCTGAAGTTGTATTTGAAGTTAACCCTCTTCTATTTTTAATGTGTATAAACGATTTAGGAGACAATCTGAGTAGCTATATTCGATTATTTGCAGACGATGCTGTCGTTTACCATCTAGTAAAGTCGTCACAACATGGAAACGAATTGCAAAATGACTTGAACAAAATATCTGAATGGTGCAAAGTGTGGCAATTGACCCTAAACGGCAAAACGTGTAAACTCCAGAAAGTTGGCAGTTGGACATAGCGTTTCCCATTATCATTCAAGAAGAAAGAGTGGTTTATGGAGATTTCAGTGTAGATTTCTTAAAAGATACAAATAAGAAAGATGAACTGGAATCGTTATCTGGTGTTTCAATATAATTTCAGTTATTAATTTTCCAACTCGTGTGCAAGGTAGTATAATCCTGTTTGTGCAAGGTAGTATAACCCTGTTTGATAGCATTTTATAGACAGTGCTCAGGCTGAAACAATTAATGTGCACACAATTGCTAATGGAATATCTGACCATAATGGAAAGAAACAAAACAGCACCTTTCAACCCGGAGGCAGGTACATGTAAACCAGAGAGGCTTATCAAAGACAACAGGATATAATGTTTTAAGAACAATATAAAGAGGTGGTAGTGGATGAGATACATATAGAAAGGGATGCTAATATCAAATTCAGCCGGCCGGCGCCACAGTCTGGAACCGCGCGACCGCTACGGTCGCAGGTTCGAATCCTGCCTCGGGCATGGATGTGTATGATGTCCTTAGGTTAGTTAGGTTTAAGTAGTTCTAAGTTCTAGGCGACTGATGACCTCAGAAGTTAAGTCCCATAGTGCTCAGAGCCATTTATACCATTTTATGAAATTCAATTTATTCCTTAGTAAATTTCTATCAATATTTGAAAGTTTCTTTCCTAAGAAAGTTATCCAGAAAATCCATTAAAAACAAGTAAGCTGTGAATAACCAGGGGAACGAAAATCTTATCACAATGGATAAGCTTATGAAAGAAAATAGGAGTGTTCCTGTAAACGAAATAACCAGTAATTAGAATATTAGTTTTGGTTCAACATACAATATTGTCAACAATGTGTTGCGATTCAGTACAGTGTCCACAAGATAGTCGCCACGTCAGTTGATTGCTGAACTGAGAGGTCATCGCGTTGGTGCCAGTGAGGAACTTTTGCATCGTTTCTAGGCCGAAGAAGAAGAAGAAGATGATGATGATGGTTATGATGATGATGATGATGATGATGACAATAATAATGACAATCAGCACAAAATTATCGGCAGGGAGTCTCGCTCGCTCTCTTTGTGTATGCAACAAGAGTAATTTTGGAGCATTACATGGAAATGGGATTAACAGTGCTACGAAATTGCTTTCCATCTGAAATCACGAGTAAACAATGAGGACTTCTGTCTGAATGCAGGTGTTTTGTTCCAAGACGACAGTGATAGTCTCCATACTGCCGTTCAACCGTACCAACAGTAGAGGATATGAAGGTTTCGCCTATCTCACCAGAACACGCTCCCCGAGTGACTTTCATGTATTTCGACGACTCAAAGACAAGCTCGGAAACAACATTTCAGAAGCGATAAAGGTGAGGACCGTGGTGCGTACGTGCCTTTGCTCAGGATAAAAAAATGCTTCTCACGAGGTATTGACGCACTTCCGAAGCGGTGGAATGCAAAAATTATAAAACTGTATGTTTTCTATTTTACTTCATTTGCAAAGCAATAAATAATTAAGTTTTTCCTTAGAATGACTCTTGTGTGTATGTGTGTATATATACCGGGTGATCAAAACGTCAGTATAAATTTGAAAAATGAATAAGTCACGGAATAATGTAGATAGAGGCGTACAAATTGACACACATGCTTGGAATGACATGGGGTTTTATTAGAACAAAAAAAAGTTCAATAAATGTCCGATAGATGGCGCTTCTTCTGATCAGAATAGCAATAATTAGCATAACAAAGTAAGACAAAGCAAAGATGATGTTCTTTACAGGAAATGCTCACTATGTCCACCATCATTCCTCAACAATAGCTGTAGTAGAGGAATAATGTTGTGAACAGCACTGTAAAGCATGTCCGGAGTTATGGTGAGGCACTGGCGTCGGATGCTGTCTTTCAGCATCCCTAGAGATGTCGATCGATCACGATACACTTGCGACTTCAGGTGACCCCAAAGCCAATAATCGCACGGACTGAGGTCTGGGGACCTGGGAGGCCAAACGTGACGAAAGTGGCGGCTGAGCACACGATCATCACCAAACGACAAGCACAAGAGATCTTTCACGCGTCTAGCAATATGGGGTGTCTTTTTTTGGGTCTAATAAAACCCCATGTCATTCCATGCATGTGTGTCAATTTTTACCTCTCTATCTACATTATTCCGTGGTTTATTAAGTTTTCAAATTTATACTGACTTTTTGATCACTCGGCATATAAGAAAGGGTAAGTACTTACACCTGGGAGCCCTGAGGAGCCGCGGATCGACGCCCGGAGACGCGGTGACCTGCAGGTGGCCAGAGTGCTTGAGCTGCTGCTGGCGGTCCAACACCGTCTCAGACTTCACGTAGAACGCCTTGCTTTCCTGAAGCAGTTCCACCGCGCTCTTCCTCTTGGCTGCAACACAAAGGACGACGTCGCACGGTCACAGCAGCATGTTGCGCGGCAAAATATAATAGCGTAATTGTTGTAATCTGTGGGAGTTATCAGGGTACGGGGCACAACTGCTATACTGTTTATTAACTCTAAGTTGGCCGTTTGTCAGAAGAGGTTGTTACATAGTGCAGGTGTTCTATCTTCTGTTCCTCGTTTACAAAGCGATGTGCTGCCTGTTTTAATACACTCTAAGACAATAAAAAAACAGACGAACCACGAGGTAATTATCCGAATCGGACGGAAGTAGGCAGATGTAATGCATGTGTACAACAAACAAATGATTACAGTTTCAGAAAGATTGGATGATTTATTCAAGAGAAAGAGCTTCACAAATTGTGCAAGCCAGTAACGTGTTGGCCCGCCACTGACCGTTATCCAAGCAATTATTAAGCTTGGCCTTGATTGAAAGAGTTGTTGGATGTCCTCCTAAGGGATATCGGTCCACACTCTTTAATGACACTTACGATCGTCAAAATCCCGAGCTTGTCGGAGGCCCTGCCCATATTTCTCCAAATGTGCTCAGATGGGGAGATCCAGTGACGTTGCTGGTCGAGATAGGGTCTCACAAGCACGAAAACAAGCGGTAGAAACTCTCGCCGAGTGCTGTAGCCATTATCATGGCTTGCCATGAAGGGCAACAAAACGGGGGCGTAGAATATCGCTGGCTTACCACTGTGAATAGAACTGGGGAGGAGTTTGTGGCACAACTTGACAAGAAGAAGGGACCGGTTGGTAGGACATGTTCTGAGGCATCAAGGGACCACAAAGTTATCATTGGAGGGCAGCGTGGAGGTTAAAAATCGTAGAGGGAGACCAAGAGATGAATACACTAAGCAGATTCAGAAGGATGTAGGTTGCAGGGAGATGAAGAAGCTTGCACAGGATAGAGTAGCACGGAGAGCTGCATCAAACCAGTCTCACGACTGAAGACCACAACAACAACAACCACTGGGTTGTAAAGATGCCGCGGATGACAACCAAAGAGGTGCTGATATGAAATGAAATGACACCTCAGACTATCATTTCTGGTTGTCGTGCTGTGTGGCGGGCGACAATGAGGTTGATATACCACCGCTGTCCGGAGCGGTTCCAGACACGTCTTTACCGGTCATCGGGGCTCGATTCGAAGAGGGACTCATCACAGAAGACAATTCTACTCCAGTCAATGAGACTCCAGCCCGCAGACGTGTCTGAAGACGTCCGAGACACCGGTTTGATACCAAAGTGGCTGTTTGATTTCTGCGTTTACTACAGGAAATAAAAGGATAAAAAACCGAAAATCGGTTATTACAGAAACCGGTTATTTGGAGCGATTTTAACAAGTTAAACCGGACTAGAAATAAACGATATAACCGAAAACCGATTGTCTGAGCGACAACCGCCATCCCTAGGGGTGTAAGCTGGATTCCAAGCCACGCAGCGGGGAACACGGTTTCGCTTTTTCAAAGAGTAACTTTAATTTTGTATTACGTTTTTGGGTATTGTACTTGTACTGGTCATGGACCGAAGCTATTTGTTGTTGTTGTGATCTTCAGTCCAAAGATTGATTTGATGCAGCTCTCCAAGCTAATCCATCCCGTGTAAACGCCGGCCGTTGTGGCCGAGAGGTTCTAGGCGCTTCAGACCGCAACCGCGCTGCTGCTACGGTCGCAGGTTTGAATCCTGCCTCAGGCATGGATGTGTGTGATGTCCTTAGGTTAGTTAGGTGTAAGTAGTTCTAAGTCTAGGGGGCTGATGACCTCAGATGTTAAGTCCCATTGTGCTTAGAGCCATTTGAACCATTTGAACCCGTGTACACATCTTCATTTCTGCTAACTACTGCAAACTACATCCATTTAAATCTGCATATTGTAGTCAAACTTTAGGCTCCCTCTACAATTTTGTGCTCCACACTTCCCTCACTTCCCATTTTAACGATTCCTTCGTGCCTTGGAATGTGTGTCGTATCCAGCAAGATGGTGCAACATGACACGCGTCTAAGGTATCATTGGGATGAGTTCATAATATCTTCACTGAGGAATGAACTATTAGCAAAAATTTATGGCCGCCACGTTCGCCGGCTGTAACAACATGTGATCTTTTTCCTGTGCGGGCACTTGAAAAGTAAGGTCTACGACGCAAATTCACACAGAATACAGGAACTGAAAAACAACATCAGCAGTGAAACTGTCGCCATCTATATCTGAACTGTACGCCCGGTGTACCTGAATATGCTTAGCCGTGCACACCTTTGTACTGATGTTGCAGCAGGGGATCACTTTCAACATCTTCCATAAATGTATTTTTCACTGTATTTTTCGTTGCAAATAAATGATAAGTACATTTCAGTTCTTCGTTTCTGTAATTACTGCATTTCATTTATATTTACATCGGCTAATTTTATGTGCGCTACCATGTGTGTATAGAAGAAACATCTAGAAAATATCTTGGCCGAGTATTTAAAATTTTTACATGATATTTTAATAAACATTTGGACGGACATACTTGATACTTTTTTTTTAACAACGCTGTTCAGCTTTTCTGTTCAACGCTGAGCTGTGAAAATGTCCACTTTCTTTTTCTTTCTCGCTGTCAGTTTTATTGACCATTTAAACCATTAGACCAATGTTTCTTCCGTATATATTCTTCCTCCTTATACATAATTTTAAATGAAAATTGTATACACAACTACAATATGCTGTTTCACAGTCGGTTTGCACAGAAAACACGGAAGCTGTCTGTATGTGTGGCTTAACGTCTTTAACTACCAGAACTTACGTAGTTCTACCCGTTCGCAGTTTACAACTACGTAAAATACTGTCATTGCAGCAACTATCCTCACAGATCCGGCAGCACGAGAAATCTCTCACATCCATTATACCAATTATCCCAACCGATGTATCCATTTATTTTAAGCGATTTCAATTCCCAATCAAGTTTTCGTTGGTATAAAGGAGGCTCTAGGTCAGCAAAGAGGGGGGGGGGGGGAGAGGAGATGGACAGAGTGGGGGGGGGGGGGAGGCAACTGACGTAGAGGAAAGGAGGAGATGGACAAAGACAGGGAGGAGAAACAGATATCCAGCTCCTACGCATATTCAGCAATTGGGGAGCGTTTCTGGATGTGCTTGTACTCTTATAATTGCAGTCAGGTATCTGCACAAGTTATTGATAAACTTTTGCTCCCTGCATTTTATCCTTGCTACCTTTAATAACGAAGAGAATATTTCAGCCAACATTGTCAAAATCTTTCTCTAAACATAAAAGTGCTATAAATGTTGCTTTGCCTTCCTTCGACTTATGTTCTAAGATATGTCTTAGGTCAGCATAAAAAGTCAGTATAGTCTCCTGCATTTCTACGGAATCCGAACTGATCTTCACTGAGGTTGGTTCCTACTAATTTTTCCATTATTTGATATAAAATTAAAAAATAAAAGACTTTGATGACTAGATATTATCCAGAGTATGATTTATTCACACCTCAGGTTAGCTGATTGTGCAGCAAAGAGTTCAAAGAAGATGGTTCATTGCACTGACTGCAACTTACAGAATAAGTGGCCGAATGTATGTGTCTGATACATCAGGTATTACGAACAGAAACTAAAACAAAAATTCCGTAAGCTGCGTGTCGCATGTTTCTGGTGGAGTCAACACAGACTGAGGGAATCCGAGAAGCCCGATAGAGAAACGGTGGAGTTTTCACAGCGCCATCGTTCTCCGTGGAAATCATTTGACGTCTCTGCAAAGCCCTTCACTGGCGGATGCCAGAGTAGAGGGCTGGGGACTGCATTCGCTGAGTCTGTTCCGCTAAAAGCTTTCTGAAAGGTTGACAGAAGCCATATGCCTCGGGTATATACACCTGCGCTTCCTCCCTGACGTCAAGCGCGTGTGCTGATGCATCTCGTCAAATATCGTGAAGAATGCTATGAATTTCAGACCAAACACATTTTCTTTTTTCCATCTAAAATTCTTATAGTCACCTGCAAATGAGAAGTACTGGTGAATTCGTAACACAGAAAGTGTTAACGTAGCTTCTAGGCAATGTAGATACGTATTTTCTTTAAAAAATATCTCTTCAATCATGTGAATATTAAGCTACTATAAGAGACAATCGGCAGCTCTGTAGTGCAACTGTAGACGAAGCAACTTTTTGCTTGAAAATGTTCATTCGCTCGTCGGTCGAACTTTCCTGTGTGACAAAATACTGGCAGGTTTGATTCGCTAATAACTACGAGACTAATAATGCGTAAACAATGTCTGAGCCTACAACGGATATATCATGTCTGAACGTGTTTGTCGCGCAGTATTTGCTTTTTACTGTGACGTCATCGTACCACCGTAGGCGCATGCGCGTGTTACGAATTAGCTTTGTGTAAAGCAGATGTCTCCAAGCCACGGGGCGCGTGTGGCCCAAAGCAAGTATCATTGCGTCCCAGGAAGTGAGCATCTAACACACAACCGGGCAAAAAATAATCTATTTATGTAAATGCTGATAAACTGAATATTTTTAATATGCATCTCCCACCACACGATGCTATTCTTTCACTAGTTCTTCCCGATTTTTTAGGTGTTGTTATTAGTGTTAAGTATATAATGTGCGGCCAGAAACTTATCTTCTTCCAGTGTATTGTATTGTATGGAACTGGGGACCTAGAAACGACGGAGAGGCTTCGTCCCCGCCGTAGCCCTCAGTGGTACACAACCCCGCAACAGGCTACAGCAGTCCACTCACCCCACCGCCGCCTCACACCGAACCCAGGGTTATTGTGCGGTGGATCACGACCACACGTTGCTGCACGAGCACGTGCGTTCTTGGAGTCAGAGGATGTCAGATTTTTGCCCTGGCCAGCCACATCACCAGAGTTGTTGCCAATCGAATATGTGTGGAATATGGTGAAATGATAGGTGCAATGCCAACCACCACAGATGAACTTTGGAACCAAGTGAATGCAGCATGGATGACTATACCAAAGGACGCCATTCGTGCTTTTTACGCGTCGATGCCATCACGAATGTAACAAGTTCTCATGGCCCGTGGCGGACCCTGTGCATACTAGGCAAAAGGACACATGCTGCACCGAGGTGACTGAAATGTTAATTATTTCTGCAGAATGTACTTGTCATGTGAATATGAACGTCCTATCTCTAGTTGTTCAAGGTGTTCTACTTTTTTCTAAACACGAGTGTAGTCTGTATGTGGTTGACGTCCTTGATCTCCCCACAGTCACAGTCTGGTGATGATATGACGTGTAGTCTACGGAGGTGTTATTGGTGGCAGCAGTGGTTGAATGTCAACCTGACAATGATCCTAACGAGATCGGTCTTCCACACCTTGCCCCATTCAGTTTTGGCCATGTCTCTGACTACAGCAATTAGGCCAATCGCTGGAATATTTCGCTCTTGTATTCCATTCTTCGTTGCATCGTTTGCCAATTCGTGAGCTTTCTCATTCCCCACAATCCTGGCGAGCCCATTGATGCATACAAATGCAAGTCTTGAACCGAAGTTATAAGATGAACAATAACATGAAATGCAGTCGAATTAAATCAGGCGATGCTGATAAAATTAGATTGTGAAATGATACACTGAAAGTAATCGATCAATTTCGCTATTTGGTCGCCAAAATAAGTTACTATGGCCGAAGTAGAGAGATATAAAACGCAGCGAGGCAGTAGCGAAAAAAGCATTTCTAAGAAAGAGATATTTGCTAACACCGAATTTTAATTTGTGTTAGGAAGCCTGCTCTGAAGCTATTTGTACGGAGTGTAGTCTTGTACAGAATCGAAACGTCTACGATAAGCAGTCCAAAGAAGACGGGAATAAAAGCTTTTGGAATGTGGTGGTACAGAACAATGTTGAAAATTGCATGGGTAGATCGATTAACTAATGAGAAGTACTGAATCTAATTGGCAGAAAAAAAGATGTTTTACTAAAAGAAGGAATTGGTTAAAAGGACACGACAAGGAATTGTCAATTGGTACTGGAAGGAAGTGTGTGCGCATTTCGGCGGGGAGTAAACTTTTTCTTTCTAATTTATCGGTTTTCAGTACACGCCCATACAGCGTTCTCAACATTTGGATGTGTATTATGACGAGATGAATGTAAAGACAACACAGCACCCAGTCCCCGAGCGGAGAAATCGAAGCCAAGCCCCTTCGGTGAGCAGCCAGGAAGATTAAGGTTTGAATGTGTTAAGCGGGTTCAAATGCATATCCGTTGCTGTAGTTTTTCAGACTAAAGAGGCTTGCAGAGAATAGACTAGCATGGAGAGCTGTATCAAACCACAGTGAAGACCTCAACAGGAACAAAGCGAAAAAAAAAAAGAAACAGTATCTCATCACTCTCCGCAATGCTGAATCTCCGGTTCAATAAGTTCTCAGACGATCGTTGTTAGAAATGCAGGAGTGTTTGGTAATAATTACTAAGTCTATACCTGCAGGTACCCGGAGGGAGCGCGTGCCTCTGCATGAGAACAAAGAATTTCAACGATCGTCGTAACCACTGCTAATTGTGGACTGAAAGAGGAGACACTGAAATTCAAGTAATGTCGAGGGGCTGACCAGCCACTTGTACGTAGCTAACATTTTAGGATTGTTGGAGACACTAAAAGGAGACGGCACGACCGTGGGGTCGGGGATTTGTCCGAAATTTTGTGTGGTGAAAGAGGACCCCTAACACCTCACGTGGTTAAAATATTAGGACGCACTACCCGGAAAATCCCGGGAAAATCGATGCAAAGTTTCTTAGGTGCCTTATGAGTATAAAATGGTAGTCCCTTGCCGAGCCGCCGTCTGGTCTAGATGTTTAGGGCTCGGACTCTTACGCCAGAGGTATCGGTTTCTATTCCTCCTCTGGCATTTTTTTTTCTTTTGTTATTCCACCAATTATTGAGAAAGTTTCCCAAACCTACATTATCTTTAACAAATTAGTTACGTTATTGAATAAAAATTATTTTCTTTTTGTCCAACAATACAATTCATGGCGGTGGGTTTTCCATTTTTCATTGTAAAGTATATAAGGAGAATCATTGGGTTTTTAATCAGAATAACAAATTCGATTGGGAAACATTCAATTTTTATACATATAATAATTATAAACAAGAACCGCAGTGGTAATTATCGTAAAAACAAACAAAGCAATAATTTTTGCGACATCTTGCGCAACATATAAAAGCGGATTTTTTACACTCACAGGGCGTTTGCAATAAATCTGTAGAAAAATATGCCCCATTAACATTTACGAAAATGTTTTGAGTTTCTGATAATTGTGAGGCAAACCAGGCATATTGAATCATGTCTCGGAATATTGGTGACGATAACTGATGGTGAATTATAGAATGAATTTTTATACAGTCTTCCCGGGAATTAATTTCACGATTCTCCTGCAACAATGCGCTCCAATTTTGCAAGCAACAGAAGGAAAAAAAAAGTGCCGGAAGAGGAATCGAACCCGAGACCTCTGGCGTAAGGGTCCGACCGCTAACCATGTAGGCCAAACGGCGGCTCGGCAATGGACTAACATTTTATGCTAATAAGGCACCTAAGAAACTTTGGATCGATTTTTTTCGGGATTTTCCGAGTAGTGCGTCCTAACATTTTAACCACGTGAGGTGTTAGGGGTCCTCTTTCACCACACAAAATTTCGGACAAATCCCGGACACCACGGTCGTGCCGTCTCCTTGCAAGATACATCAGCAGGGACCTTGTGAGAACGACCAAAAGCCTGACTTAGCCTTTTAAAACCCTACATGAGACGCGGAACAGAGTTTGCATAGATTCAAGTACTGAGAGCCGGCGTGGCTGTGGTCGGGACGAGTGGGCGTGCGTGCTTGCGTGGCACGGCGGGAAGGGAGAGACCTGACACGAAGGACTTGGCCCGGTGTCACGTTTCGGCAACGCCAAATCGGAGGGGCGCTGCGTCGATCCCCAGCGATCGAATTTCAGCCACCTCCGCCACCGACCTGCTGCCACCGTGGAACGAAACAAAAGCTTTCGGCTCAGTGTTACACTTGAAGGATAAGGGCAAAGAAAGAGCTAAGTCAATTTTATTCATAATAAAGTCAAGCAAAAAATGTTTTTAAACATAGAAAGTTTATGTGGTACGGAATGTAAAACTTCAGCGAGATAATGATGATGATGACGTTTGGTTTGTGGGGCGCTCAACTGCGCGGTTATCAGTGCCCGTTCAAATTCCCAACCTTTGCGCAGTCCAAACTCGCCACTTTCAGGAATGATGATGAAACGATGAGGACAACACAAACACCTAGTCATCTCGAGGCAGCTGAAAATCCCTGACCCCGCCGGGAATCGAACCCGGGACCCCGTCCTCGGGAAGCGAGAACGCGACCGCGAGACCACGAGCTGCGGACTTCAGCGAAATAACGTACAGGAATGTTAACATACAGATTATACCATACTTAATATCGAAAACTAAACACGGGTGAAAGTATACGATAGTAGAAGCAAAACAAACATGTCGGTAAACATTGCCTGCGAATGTGTGGTTACGAGCCACCACTGATGAAATGTTGTCCCAGTTACTACAAATGTACACTCTAAGACAGGGAAAACGACGCGCCACGAAGGAATTATCCGAAAAGGACACAAATCGGTAGTTGTGTGAAACAAACGATCACAATTTCTAAAAAATTGAACGGTTGGTTCAAGAGAAAAGCCTTCACAAACTGAGCAAGTCCACCTCTGGCTATTATGCAGCAGGTATTCGGCTTGGCACCGAGCGAGGTAGCGCCGTGGTTAGACACTGGACTCGCAATCGGGAGGACGACGGTTCAATCCAGCGTCCGGCCATCCTGATTTAGGTTTTCCGTGATTTCCCTAAATTGCTCCAGGTAAATTCCGGGATGGTTCCTTTCAAAGGGCACGGCCGACTTCCTTTCCCGTCCTTCCCTAATCCGATGAGACCGATGACCTCGCTGTGTCTCCTCCCCCAAACAACCCAACCCTATTCGGCTTGGCGCTGATAGGCAGAACTGTTGCATGGCCTCCTGAAGGATATCGTGCCAAATGCTGTCCAAATTGTGCGTTAGAGCGTCAAACTCTCGGCCTGGTTGGAGAGCCCTGCCCACAATGCTCCAGACGTTCTCAAATGGGGAGAATCCGGTGACCTTGCTGATCAAATGGTTCAAATGGCTCTGAGCACTATAGGACTTAACATCTATGGTCATCAGTCCCCTAGAACTTAGAACTACTTAAACCTAACCAACCTAAGGACATCACACAACACCCAGTCATCACGAGGCCCTTGCTGATCGACGTAGGGTTTGGCAAGCACGGAGACAAGCAATAGAAACCGTCGCCGTGTTCGGGCGGGCATTATCTTGCTGAAATGTAAGCCCAGGATGGCTTGCAATCAAGGGCAACAAAACGGGCCGTAGAATATCGTCGACGTACTATTGTGCTGTAATGGTGCCGCGGATGACAACCAACGGGGTACTGGTCTGACACCTCAGACCATGACTCCTGGTTGTTGAGCCGTAAAGCAGACGACATTCAGGTTGATAATTCGCCTTAGTCCGGGGCGTCTCCAGAGACGTCTTAATTATTTTTACCGAAGTGTCGACATCCTATATTTTGTGTGAAGAAATAACATACTCACTTCATGTTATGAGATATTAATTAATATTTAGAACGATATTTATTACTAATGTTAATTTGCAAATGTGGGGAAAGGGGAGGGGTGGGGACAGGAAGAACATGTGGTCACCCCTTAAACTAACCATGCCAAATCCGTTAATAACCACGACGACCCTGACTCGATACAGGACAAAGGCACAAGAAAAGGACATAGAACCTACTCCTCATTGTGCATCGAATGGCGCTGACTCGCTAATTGAATACCTTACCTTTTTCGCTAGTAAATTCTACTGTACTTTTGTTGTTAATTAACCTGTTTTGGGTGACATGTCTGAAGTACAGGAAATATGAAAGATTTATAGTACGTGATGACGCTAGGCATTTTCCAGGTGTTTCTAGAAGTGTTTCTTGAACGATAGAAACATGAAGGTTAAAGTGTAACGCCTCGCCGATGTCGAAGTCATTATAGACTGAACTGCAGCAGGATGACAAGAAGAATCGGTAACTGCTTTTTTTAAAACAGCGCAGCATTATCATGCATAGAGTTAGGGAAATCACGGAAGGCCTAACTCTAGAAGGCCGGTCGCGAATTTGGACCTTAACAGAAGATACACTATGTGATCAAAAGTATCCGGACACCCCAAAAAATATGTTTTTCGTATTTGGTGAATTACGTTGCCACCTACTGCCAGCTGCTGCACATCAGCGGCCACAGTAGTCGTTAGACATCGTGAGAGAGCAGAATGGGGCGCTCCGCGGAACTCACTTCGAATGTGGCCAGGTGACTGGGTGTCACTTGTGTCATACGTCTGTACGTGATATTTTCACACTCCTAAACAGCCCTATGTTCACTGTTTCCGATGTGATAGTGAAGTGGAAACGTGAAGGGACACGTAAAGCACAAAAGCGCCCAGGCCGACCTCGTTTGTTGACTGACAGAGACCACCGACAAATGAAGAGGGTCATAATGTGTAAAGGCAGACATCTATCCAGATCATCACACAAGAATTCGAAACTGCATCAGGATCCACTGCAAGAGCTATCACAGTTAGGCGGGAGGTGAGAAAACTTGGATTTCATGGTCGAGCGGTTGCTCATAAGCCACACATCACGCCGGTAAATGGCAAACAAGGCCTCGCTTGGTGTAAGGAGCGAAAACAGTTGACGATTGAACAGTGGAGAAACGCTGTGTGGAGTGACGACTCACGGTACACAATGTGGCGATCCGATGGGAGGGTGTGGGTATGGCGAATGCCCGTGATCTGCCAGCGTGTGTAGTGCCAACAGTAAAATTCAGAGGCGGTGGTGTTATGGTGTGGTCATGTTTTTGATGGAGGGGGCTTGCACCCTTGTTGTTTTGCGTGGTACTATCACAGCACAGGCCTACATTGATGTTTTAAGCACCTTCTTGCTTCCCACTGTTGAAGAGCAATTCGGCGATGGCGATTGTATCTTTCAACACGATCGAGCACCTGTTCATAATGCACGGCCTGTGGCGGAGTGGGTACACGACAGTAACATCCCTGGAATGGACTAGTCTGCACAGAGTCCCGACATGAATCCTGTAGAACACCTCAGGGATGTTTTGCAACGCCGACATCGTGCCAGGCCTCACCGACCGACACAGATATGTCTCCTCAGTGCAGCAATTCGTGAAGAATGGGCTGCTATTCTCCAAGAAACCTTCCAGCACATGATTGAACGTATGTCTGGGAGAGTGGAAGCTGTTATCAAGGCTAAGGGTGGGCCAACACCATATTGCATTACAACAGTACCGATGGAGGGCGCCACGAACTTTTAAGTCATTTTCAGCCAGGTGTCCGGATACTTTTGATCACATAGTTTAGGTCCGGTGTCTAAACCATTTCGTCAACTCGCTCGGTTATTGTGTGCTATCACTTCACTGTCTTATTCTGGAGCAAAAATTCACTTTATGTCTCCAACTTCCGAAACAAAAAAATATACAGGACGAACCCGAATTGCAACGACCGAATTTCTAATGTTGTTCACGGATCGTTTCTGATCATTTTGGTGCATAGGACCCCTGGTCTGCAGAGACCGTTACAGAGTAACTGCATTTCGACTGATTTCTTATCTCCACCTGTCTTTCTATCTGCAATGGACTGAACACGGTCGACGGTATGCGACGTACGTCTCTCGTTTGGAAACAAACTTGTTCCACTCGCTCACGGCACTTGCTACGGTATGAGGAGTGAGTGGCGTAGAGGCAGACTCACCGTCGTGCACCTCGGCCGCTTCGGCTCCTGACAGTTGCCGTCCGATGGGGGTCCAGCTGCGACGATTGTAGCAGTGGACTTAGATTTCGAGTTAGGCAGCAGTATAGATTGATCTCTAGTTGTGCAAGACCGATGACCTCAGCTGTTTGGTCCCTTTAGAATTCACTCATTCTACGTAGTTGGGCAGCAATATGGATTCATCTAGCGAAACGTAAAAAAGATACAGACAGAAAGTGCTCCTACAACCGCTACGAGCGACGTCCAGCAATCATCTGCCACTGCTGAATTCAGGAAACGACCAAAGAAGGAACGAGTGAAAGCAAGTCACGTCATCATACAACCATTGCTAAGACAAGTAATGCCCACAACGCTATTGAAGACAATGAAACAGGGCGTTCCAATGACTACAGACTTGCTGAAGCATTTGTTCGTTGATCGCATGCAGTTGCCAGGGCCACAAGAAATACTTTACGGAGGGTAGTTGTCCTCCCAGACAACTAAGAGCACCTCAAAATTTTCGAGGTCAAATGATTCAACGCTTTCATAGTGAGGGTCGAAAATATCTACTATTACTGCAGCCTGACACAGTGCTACCAGAGTCAAGGACTGTACCATGTCGCAAGACATTGCACAACACCTCTACGAGCCGGCCGGGGTGGACGAGCGGTTCTAGGCGCTACAGTCTGGAACCGCGCGACCGCTACGGTCGCAGGTTCGAATCCTGCCTCGGGCACGGATGTGTGTGATGTCCTTAGGATAGTTAGGTTTAAGTAGTTCTGAGTTCTAGGGGACTGATGACCTCGGAAGTTAAGTCCCATAGTGCTCAGAGCCATTTGAACCATTTTTGAACCTCTACGATGAGTAAGGTGTGGCAAGGGGCGAGCCAACAGAACAAGCGATCTCGCCAAGGAAACAGCTGCACTGCTCACAATAGCACCCAGTGAATTACAGATGCTGTCAATATATGAAACGCCGGCCGTTTTAGCCGAGCGGTTCTAGGCGCTTCAGCCTGGAACCGCACGACCGCTGCCGTCGCAGGTTCGAATCCTACCTCGGGCATGGATGTGTGTGATGTCCTTAGGTCAGTTAGATTTAAGTAGTTCTAAGTTCTAGGGGACTGTTGACCTCAGATGTTAAGTCCCATAGTGCTCAGAGCCATTTGAACCAATATATGAAACATGGTAAAACGAGGATGTTCGCCGTTGCGTTTCTGGCTTCACTTAGTGACTGAGAAAGTAAATATTAGTTCAATTATGAGGGAAGAGGTGGGGTGATGTACAGACACAGCTCTCACTTATTGACACTTTTTTAAAATATATATTCAGACCTGACTGGCAGTTTTCACAGTGATCCTCAGTAGTAAGAAGCCATACACTTTCTTCACATCACCTGTATTCTGTGATAACTTTAGTATCCTGTAATGCAGACGCACTTAGTGCACCGTCGACTTGCCAAAAATGCGCGCCGAGCAAAGTGTTCTAGCCTGGCTATAGTAGTTGAGTGGGCGCACCCGTTTGGAGCGGTTGCATGATACGGCGTAGGCGGTAAGCTGCACAGTCTACATGTTAATTGCGCGCCGCATATGTAATTACCTTTATATAGCGTGTCTCGGCACGCAATGCAGGCTGGAGTGTGTAAATAACAAGTTTATTATGTTGTGTTATTTATTTACAGTATTTTATGAACAAAGATTGTCATTGTTACTAACTGGAACTGTACAACGCATTACACTATAGTCGAACTTCTATTAAATTTACATCTACATGATTACTCTGCAATTCACATTTAAGTGCTTGGCAGAGGGTTCATCGAACCACAATCATACTATCTCTCTACCATTGCACTCCCGAACAGCACGCGGGAAAAACGAACACCTAAACCTTTCTGTTCGAGCTCTGATTTCTCTTATTTTATTTTGATGGTCATTCCCACCTATGTAGGTTGGACTCAACAAAATATTTTCGCATTCTGAAGAGAAAGTTGGTGACGGAAATTTCGTAAATAGATCTCGCCGCGACGAAAAACGTCTTTGATTTACTGACTTCCATCCCAACTCGCGTATCATATCTGCCACACTCTCTCCCCTATTACGTGATAATACAAAACGAGCTGCCCTTTTTTGCACCCTTTCGATGTCCTCCGTTAATCCCACCTGGTGAGGATCCCACACCGCGCAGCAATATTCTAACAGAGGACGAAAGAGTGTAGTGTAAGCTGTCTCTTTAGTGGGCTTGTTGCATCTTCTAAGTGTCCTGCCAATGAAACGCAACCTTTGGCTCGCCTTCCCCACAATATTATCTATGTGGTCTTTCCAACTGAAGTTGTTCGTAATTTTAACACCCAGGTACTTAGTTGAATTGACTGTCTTGAGAATTGTACTATTTATCGAGTAAACGAATTTCAACGGATTTCTTTTGGAACTCATGTGGATCACCTCACACTTTTCGTTATTTAGCGTCAACTGCCACCTGCCACACCATACAGCAATCTTTTCTAAATCGCTTTGCAACTGATACTGGTCTTCGGATGACGTTACTAGACGGTAAATTACAGCATCATCTGCGAACAACCTAAGAGAACTGCTCAGATTGTCACCCAGGTCATTTATATAGATTAGGAACAGCAGAGGTCCCAGGACGCTTCCCTGGGGAACACCCGATATTACTTCAGTTTTACTCGACGATTTGCCGTCTATTACTACGAACTGCGACCTTCGTGACAGGAAATCACAAATCCAGTCACACAACTGAAACGATACCCCATAGGCCCGCAGCTTGATTATAAGTCGCTTGTGAGGAACGGTGTCAAAAGCTTTCCGGAAATCTAGAAATACGGAATCGACTTGAGATCCCCTGTCAATAGCGGCCATTACTTCGTGCGAATAAAGAGCTATCTGTGTTGCACAAGAACTATGTTTTCTGAAACCATGCTGATTACGTATCAATAGATCGTTCCCTTCGAGGTGATTCATAATGTTTGAACACAGTATATGCTCCAAAATCCTACTGCAAACCGACGTCAATGATATAGGTCTGTAGTTCTATGGATTACTCCTACTACCCTTCTTAAACACTGGTGCGACCTGCGCAATTTTCCAATCTGTAGGTACAGATCTATCGGTGAGCGAGCGGTTGTATATGATTGCTAAGTAGGGAGCTATTGTATCAGCGTAATCTTAAAGGAACCTAATTGGTATACAATCTGGACCTGAAGACTTGCCCGTATCAATCGATTTGAGTTGCTTAGCAACCCCTAAGGTATCTACTTCTAAGAAACTCATGCTAGCAGCTGTTCGTGTTTCAAATTCTGGAATATTCCATTCGTCTTCCCTGGTGAAGGAATTTCGGAAAACTGCGTTCAATAACTCCGCTTTATCAATTTGTGGTGTTGTCTGTTACATCATTTTGTTTATTAAAGAAGTCACTAGCTTCACTATTTGATATTTCAATTAGTAGCGTTGAAAGCCTTGGTCCACTCGCTAGTAACTTTCTGCTTGCCACACATCAAGAGATATGAAACAATGACCTAGGAGGTGCTTCTGAGCAGAGACATCTGTACAAGACACCAGGTGGCTGGACAGTTAGAATCTTCATGTTCTGCTTTGATGCGGCAGAGTACAGCTAGGGACCCTCCCATGCTCTGCTCTCATATTACATATGTGGGCAAGCAATGTAATCCAAAGTAATACTGAGGAGGAGATATGCAGGACTCTAGTTGCACTGAACATGGACCGCCGCCCGTTAGTGCCCGTGCGGTTCTAGGCGCCTCAGCCTGGAACCGAGTGACCGCTACGGTCACAGGTTCGAATCCTGCCTCGGGCATGGATGTGTGTCATGCCCTTATGTTAGTTAGGTTTAAGTAGTTCTAAGTTATAGGGGACTGATGACCTCAGATGTTAAGTCCCATAGTGCTCAGAGCCATTTGAACCATTTTGAACATGGACCCTTGTTTTCTATCGGTTGCAAATGTTAGTTTCAAACAGTCATTGTGCTCCCTGTCGTATTGTCCTGTAGCATTGGTCCTCCGCCGCTGGAAGTAGAGAAAACGGTTCCAAAACCAGTTCACCGCGCACCAGTGGCAATCAGCGGACGATATGCTGAAGAAACAGCTCATGGGAAGACGCTCTGCACGTGTGAAGTCTGACATATTAGCCTCAGATGTAGTCAGAAGCTACAGGGCAGCAGAAAAAAAGACGACAAAAGCAGTAACTACATCTGCCCACGCAATGCCGAGAACCGTAGAGCAGCCAGACACTCCTAGCATGAAGAAGAAGGCACGTACGGAATTGTCTGATATCTGAGACTTTATGAAGCAAGTACCATTTATACTCGTAGAAGCCTCGAATATTGGACAGTATATCGTGGCAGTCAGCCGCAACCGTAAACAAACGAGAACTTAAACTGAGGCTGCCCGAGGGGAGAGGAGCGGTGTGGGAGAATAGGCCCTACCTCCCTGTCGAAGGGCTGCCATCCTACGTCCGCGTTCTGTGCTTCCATGAAAGCAGATTTTTTTTTCTTTATTGGAATTCGATTCCCCCCAGAGAGGGGGGGCGGGGGGGGGGCTGGCAGCAGCACAATACACCGCTCTGCAGCCTACAGAAAAGTTAAAAAACAGAGTTAGGAGATATGAGAACAATAAAAGCAGGCGATAAAATGGGGACTGTTAAAAACTGAAACATGGGGAAAAAGATGCGAAGAAAATATAAAAACAAACTGTCGGTGATGTTGATTAAAACACATTGTAAATCTTTCTTTTTCTTTTGCTACTACCTTTATCCCGCATTGTACGCAGGGTCGGCAGGGTTAAGTACGGATTTGGCATAGTTAATTTTAAGGGGTGGCTGGATGCCCTTCCTGCCGCCACCCCATACCCCCCGGGACGGAAGTAGTGTACCCCAGCTGTCTGCATCTAGTGTAAATCGTGAAATAGTGTGAATGTGTTGCAAATGTCTGCGAGTCGTGTAACTGAGGCGAGACGTGGGGACCAGCCTGGTATTCACCTAAAAGGATGTGGAAAACCGCCTAAAAACCACATCCAGGCTGGCCGGCACACCGGCCTTCGTCGTTAATCCGCCAGGCGGATTCGGTTCGGGGCTGGGGCGCCTACCTGAGTCCAGGAAGCAGCGCGTTAGCGCTCTCGGCTACCCTGACAGGTTTAAAACACAAAGTAAATAGACAGGAACAATTAAAAAACACGGCGACAGTCTGGTTTCTGTTCGCATGAGATAAAAAACACAACTTGCGACAGTATGGTGGCTGTTTGCGATACTGACACAGGTCGAACAACAGTGAACATTAAAACAGCACTATAGAGGTGACACGGCTGCAGTTGCGGGGGAGGGAATACCTGGACCGAAGAGGGGGAAAAGAGGGGGAGGAGAGGAAAAGAAAAAAGGGGGAGCCGATGGAGGGAGGGGACATAGAAAAGGGGGGGCTGGGTGGACGTGAGGAGTGGGAAAGGCAGTGGAGGGGAGAACAAAAGGACTCGGGGGAGAGAAGGGAGTCAGAGAGAGGGTAGGTGGGGAAAAAACAAGATGGAATGAGGGGGAGAGGGAGCCCGGGAAAAGGATAAAGGAAGGGAGGGGGAGGTGAGGATCAGAGTTGATAGGAGGCATAAATAGAGGGAGAGAGGGAATCATCTGGGAGGGGGGAGTCGATGGAAGCCACCTTGGGAAAGGAGAGAAAGGTGTAGAGGTGGAGGGTAGAGGAACACAACAGTGAAGACGAGGCAGAGGGCGGGGGTTGGAGAGGAGAGGAGCAACCAGGGGATGAGGGGGATCGACGCGGCGGGAAGTGTAGAGGATGCGGATATGTTCAAGGAAAAGAAGCAGATGGGGAAAAGGAATCAGGTCGTAGGGGATCCGCTTGGGGGATGGGAGGCGTATATGGAAGGCAAGGCGGGGTGCATGGCACTCGAGGATCTGGAGGGACTTATAGAAGTTGGGGGGGGGGGGGGGGACAGATATCCAGGCGGGACTGCCATTACAGAGGATGGGATGGATTAAGGATTTGTAGGTGTGGAGGATGGCAGAGGGGTTCAATCCTCATGTCCTGCCAGAAGAAAGCAGAACTGACATTACAGTCGTGGGATCGCTGATTCCTTTTGTTGTGGTGAGAGGCGCATCTGAATCCCTTGGTGCACCAGGATTAGCCTCTTCACTCATTACAAAATAAGAAAAAAAAGCAATCTACAACACAAAGCTAACTGGAGTAGACAAAGCATTTGATAATGTCTATGGTGCAATTGTTTGCTGCGGTTGGTAATGGTACTTTAGGCCTGACATCTATCAGTATCTTACACAACTACAGTTCAAAGCACTCCCCATCAAAAACTGCCATGATATAGTGTACGTGTAATACCCATAACTCGTGGCATCCTGGCAGTTGATACAAGACGAGAGTATTGACATATGCCTTGTAAAGAAAACACACTAAGTCTGCACTGATAGCCACCGACATGACAAACTGACGGCCGGGGTCGGGCGCGCCTTCCGTCGCTATGCAGTATGAAAACCGGCACTACGAACGGTCGACTTCCCAAGGTTTCGTGACGTTAAAAACTGCCTACCGCTCACCACAATTAAAACTTGACCCTAACGACGCAAGGGACGCTGGGAGTTGTTTACCGCAGGCAACTTCATCGCGAAACATATTGCATGGAAGTCCCACACGACCACCCCTGAGCAGCAGAACAAGCAAACGGCCAAGTCCGCGGACCTGAGGAGGCAACCATCTACCCCCACCATAGGGAAACACTGGACTTCCTAGACACCACCATAACGAGTACTTTGTCGAGGCGGGCGTTGTGCACGCTTTGACATCACACCACCTACCTGTTGTCTTCAAAATAGGCGCTGAGCCAATGCACCTTACACACGAAGATCAATTGTGAATCATTCTCACAGTATCTTACGCATCATCTGCAAGAACAGCAACTGGACGACACCGCTGGCGGGAACAGTGAAGACTTGAACCTAAGCGACGCCACTGGGGATGCATTGCAACTTCCGACGCCACAGCAGAGAAGAACAGGTCACCAAACCCTGTCACTACCGTCTGAAATTTTGACCATCAGGGAGAGAAAGCGTTGAACAAAGACTGGCGACACACCTGTGATCAGAACATTAAAAGGCGGATCAGTCTGTTGTAGCGACAGGTGACGGCACTACAAGAACACCAAAACAGACAACGGCTGGACAAGATGGCCATTTCGCGACCAGTCACTATCACTGTACGCTGTGATGCGTCAACGAGTATGTGACTGAGCCTTACATATTTCATGATAAACTTTCTTTCAAAATGTCCTCCCAACAGTTGCCAGAAGATCTGAGCTGAGAATTCGACGGCTTATGTAGTTTCACCATGACGAGGTGCTTATACACTAAACATTCAATGCTAGGAACCACATTGATGAACAGTTTGGACAACAATGGATCGGTCACGGTGGTCTTCACCAGACATGATATCAATGAACTACTTCTGGGGGCCTTTGGGGGCCTAGTCTGCGAGAATTCGATCAATACTAACACGGACTTGGTTGCTAGGATTGTCACAGTCGCAGAAGAGGTACGCCAAAATCTTGGGATTCCTGAGCATATAAGACAGTCTATGGAGTCGCTGTACACTTTGTCGTGATCATGGTGACCGACATTTCGAGCAACACTTGTAAGGGAACAGTTCTGCATTTCTACGTGTACTGTACACTGACAGAACGGATTGAACACAGTGTGATGAAAATGTATTTGTTTCGTCTGAAAGTCGTTGCATTACTCTGTTTTGTGATGTACATCTTGATGTTTGCATGTTATAGGTTTTTTTTCACTGTTGTGAACGTATCTTGACAGAATCTAAGGTAATTGAGGCAATAAACCGAATAAAGCATGATTGTTTTACTACTCTGTAACGAGCCAATGGAGATTATAGGTCAGTTATACCAAAATACTCAAGGAATCTTCATGAAAAAGAAAAAAAAAAAACCGAAATTATGTCGGTGGAGTTCGGGTACGCAGTGTGTAACATATTTGTGGCCAATTATTCTCGGCAACATCAGGAAAGAGGGAGATCATACAGCAAACTACTCGAATATGCAACTTTTCTTTAGTTTGTAACGACGGAAAAGGTTCCCCTCGGTAATGTCGCCCGTTTGTTTCTCTTCCCGCACCCAGAGAGATTATTCCGCTGTCGCGTAGCAGAAACAAGCGGGCCATTGTTCCATCAGCAGAGATCTTTAGCCTCGGAGTACCGGGGCCTTTTCTTCCGCGCCGTCTGCTTTTGCTCTTGCGAACGAAAGCGCTGCCACGCCTCGGCGCCATGTTTCACGGAAGACAACTGACAACCGACAGCCGTGTGGCACCGAGCTTAACACACATCTCCGTGAAATTCGCAGCAGTCGATCCGTGGTAACACGAGAGCGGATTTTGCGACCTATTTGTGGACACCGGATTTTCTTTTTACTTTTAGTGCCGTCAGCGGGACAAAACTCGCAAAAGAAGGAAACAAAGCCAACTCAGTGGAGCACTAAAAAAAGGACTCGCATGAGATTTCTGTACATGTTAAATCGAAGGTATCGTAAAGAAAATTTGATGTGATTTGTTAACGTATTTTCGCGGCTGTCGAACTCGAGTTTTGTAGCTTTACCAAGAGGGCACGCTTCATTACAAAATAATTCTGACCTCGTGGACGTATCACTTACGGAGACTAGAAATCTACTCTGTAGGAATCAGCATGGGTTTCGAAACAGATGGTCCTGTGAAACCCAGCTCGCGCTATTCGTCCACGAGACTCAGAGGGCCATAGACACAGGTTCACAGGTAGATGCCGTGTTTCTTGACTTCCGCTAGGCGTTCGCTACAGTTCCCCACAGTCGTTTAATGAAGAAAGTAAGAGCATATGGACTATCAGACCAATTGTGTGATTGGATTGAAGAGTTCCTAGATAACAGAACGCAGCATGTCATTCTCAATGGAGAGAAGTCTTCCGAAGTAAGAGTGATTTCAGGTGTACCGCAGGGGAGTGTCAGAGGACCGCTGCTATTCACAAGCCGGCCGGGGTGGCCGAGCGGTTCTAGGCGCTTCAGTCTGGAACCGCGCGACCGCTACGGTCGCAGGTTGGAATCCTGCCTCGGGCATGGATGTGTGTGATGTCCTTAGGTTAGTTAGGTTTAAGTAGTTCTAAGTTCTAGGGGACTGATGACCTTAGATGTTAAGTCCCATGGTGCTCAGAGCTATTTGCTATTCACAATATACATAAATGACCTTGTGGATGACATCGGAAGTTCACTGAGGCTTTTTGCAGATGATGCCGTGGTGTATCAAGAGGTTGTAACAATGGAAAATTGTACTGAAATGCAGGAGGATCTGCAGCGAATCGACGCATGGTGCAGGGAATGGCAATTGAATCTCAATGTAGACAAGTGTAATGTGCTGCGAATACATAGAAAGAAAGATCCCTTATCATTTAACTACAAAATAGCAGGTCAGCAACTGGAAGCAGTTAATTCCATAAATTATCTGGGAGTACGCATTAGGAGTGATTTAAAATGAAATGATCATATAAAGTTGATCGTCGGTAAAGCAAATGCCAGACTGAGATTCATTGGAAGAATCCTAAGGAAATGCAATCCGAAAACAAAGGAAGTAGGTTACAGTACGCTTGTTCGCCCACTGCTTGAATACTGCTCAGCAGTGAGGGATCCGTACCAGATAGGGTTGATAGAAGAGATAGAGAAGATCCAACGGAGAGCAGCACGCTTCGTTACGGGATCATTTAGTAATCACGAAAGCGTTACGGAGATGATAGATAAACTCCAGTGGAAGACTCTGCAGGAGAGACGCTCAGTAGCTCGGTACGGGCTTTTGTTAAAGTTTCGAGAACATACCTTCACCGAAGAGTTAAGCAGTATATCGCTCCCTCCTACGTATATCTCGCGAAGAGACCATGAGGATAAAATCAGAGAGATTAGAGCCCACACAGAAGCACACCGACAATCCTTCTTTCCACGAACAATACGAGACTGGAATAGAAGGGAGAACCGATAGAGGTACTCAGGGTACCCTCCGCCACACACCGTCAGGTGGCTTGCGGAGTGTGGATGTAGATGTAGATGTAGATATGGAGTGAGGTGGCGTAAGTCATGGGATGGATTTGCACGTATACAGATGGCGCTAGTACAGCGTACACATGGCATAAAAATGCATTGCATTGGCGGAACTGTCATTTGAACCCGAGTTATTCATGTGAAATGGTTTCCGACATGATTATGGCCGCATGACGGGAATCAACAGACTCTGAAGGCGGAATGGTAGCTGGAGCTAGACGCATGGAACATTCCTTTTCGTAAATCGTTAGGGAACTCATTATTTCGAGACCCACTGTGTCAAGAGTGTGCCGAGAATACCAATTTTCAGGCATTACCGCTCACCACTTAACAACCGAGAGTAACGACGTTTGCTTAGAGTTGTCAGTGCTAAGAGACGAACAACATTGCGTGAATTAACTGCAGAAATCAACGAGGGACGTGCGACGAAAGTATCCGTTAGGACAGTGCGGCGAAATTTGGCGTCAGTTGCCTTTGGCAGTAGGCGACCGATGCGAGTGCCTTTGCTAACAGCACGACAGCCTCTCCTGGGTTCGTGACCATGTCGGTTGCAACCTAGACGGTTGGAAAAACGTGGCCTGGTCAGATGAGTTTCGATTTCTGTTCGTAAGAGCTGATGGTAAGGTTCGAGTACTGCGCAAACCCCACGAAGCCATGGACCCAAGTTGTCAACAAGGTAGTGAGCAAATGGTATTGGCTCCATAATGGTGTGGGCTGCGTTTACATGGAATGGACTGGGTGCTCTGGCCCAACTGGACGGGACTGGAACTGGAGACAATTTGCAGCCATTCATGTACTGCATATTCCCAAACAATGTCGAAATTTTTATGAATGACAATAAGACATATCACTGGACCACCATTCTTCGCGATTGGTTTGAAGAACATTCTTGGACAACTCGAGAGTATGATTCGGCCAGCCAGATCGCCCGACATAAATCCCATCGAACACTAATGGGGTATAATCGAGAGATCAGTTCGTGCACAAATTCCTGTACCGGCAACACTTATGGCTCCATATTTCTGCAATGGTCTTCCACCGACTTGTTGAGTCCGTACTCCGTCGAGTTTTTGCACTCCGGGCAAAAGGGAGCGCGACACAATATTAGGAGGTATCTCATGACTTTTATCACTTATAATTTGCATATGTTAGAGTACTTCACTTATGGAATGGAAAATGTTTGTCTGATATAATAACAGTACAAATAAGTCTCACTTCGTTTTATTATGGATCTGGCGAATAAAACTCTCTCTGACAGTCTAAGTGCATCAGCTCTTGTATTGACAGTTAAGTTCGTTTCACATTCATACTGAAGTAAACATTGCTACGTTACGTTTCCACATTCGTCAAACATTTAATCATTGATCACGCCAGCGTTTTTCAATCTGTTTAAACAGCAATATATTCCGATAGCAAAGTTACCAATCAACAGCCACAGTGCTGTTTCTTTTGCATTATTTCATAAATAATCCTGCGGGCTTTTCCGCGAATAAATCGACTCAAAAATCACTTTTATTCGGCTACGCGACGTAACACATTCAGTTCTTCATTAAACTCTTCAGAAAATGTTTTATACTATTTATGTGCGAAACGACTTCGCACGACCATTCGGTATGTAAGGCAAACGAAGACTCTTCGCCCACTCACTCTTATATAAGACAAGACAATTTTCCCCTCCAGAGAAAGGACGCGCTCATCTTGGAAAATTCCAAAAACCACCGATAACTGTGTATATGTGTGAATTGCTAAGGGACCAAACTGCTAAAGTCATCGGTCCCTAGTCTTACACACTACTTAAACTAACTTAGACTAATAATAAATGAAAAGCACCAGTTTGCTTTTGTTCTACAATATTACTTTTATTGCTAACCGGTTTTCGGCTTACAAGGCCATCTTCAGACATTTACTCAGTATTATCACCAAAGATGTTAAATGTTAGCAGGCAACATTGGAAGAGAAGTAACACATCCAGAGTGAAGTAGGCTGTAGTTTCAATAGTTACGGGTTTCCTTTTAACTTGTATTACTGTCCATGTTTAACTCCCCTTGTAGTTGTCTCATCAAATACTGTTCATATTTTACTTTGCTCATTTATTTAATGAAAACTGGTGCACAGCCACTGCTTTGATTATAATGTTAATGTTAAAATGCAGTGCCACCACACTCTCAAACTGTAGGTTCCCTCAAACACCTCCATTTTCCTGCATTTATTAATTTCTGTTTATCTTATTGATATTGCTTAAGTTCCTTATGTATTCTGTATTTACATTGACAACTGTCTCTTCTTTTTTAATTGATTGTGTATCACTCTCCATGTTTCATACCTCTTGATGCAGCCTTGTCTAGTACTAATTTTATCTTATTTTATTAGTTTTGTTTATTAATAGAAACTGTTTTGTAGGCATGCTATTCCTATTTTGTGCTAAAGGTTTTCCTGTCAACTCCATTGTTATTTATGTATTGTTCAGTTTTTACTATTTCATTGCAAAGATGTTACTTACTGTATGTTTCTACTTCACTCTAGATGTGTTACTTCTCTTGCAATGTTCTCTGCTAACATTTAACTTCTTTGGTGATAATACTCAGTAAATGTCTGAAGATGGCCTTGTAAGCCGAAAACTGGTTACCAATAAAAGTAATATAGTAGAACAAAAGCAAACTGGTGCTTTTCATTTATTATTATAATGTTGTTCTACCAAGAACCGACGGAAGATTCTGTTAATATAACTTAGACTAACCTACGTTAAGGACAACACAACATCCGTGCCCGAGCGAGGTCCGGGACCGCGCTGCTGCTGCGGTCGCATGTTCGATTCCTGCCTCGGGCATGGGTGTGTGTCATGTCCTTAGGTTAGTTAGGTTTAAGTAGTTCTAAGTCTAGGGGACTGATGACTTCAGATGTTAAGTCTCATAGTGCTTAGAGCCATTATTGAACCCGACGGAGGACTCGAACCTCCGACGGGGGTAGCCGCACGAACCGTGGCAAGACGCCCTATACCGCGCGGCCACCGATAACTAAGAAGTACAATATCATTATCTCATAGTATCAAAGATAGCAGTTCTCCTTAAAGCGCTGAAGAGTTTTTGTGACCCGGTTCACTTGTGAATCGTCCTGCTGCGCTATGCATGTCATCGTTGTTGTTGCATCGACAAGCTATTTCATCGGTATTGATTGATTGGTATTTCCCCGTCTGCTGTTATTATGTCTGTAATCAGGCCATTTTCAAGTGAATATGAAGCTACCATTGTTAGTGTAGAATACGATGGATACATAAATATTCTACATAAAAGGAGTTAAAAAAACAAAGCTTTGACATGTAAAGTAAAAGTACAGGAAAAATATGTAACTTACATGGACCGGTAGAGAAGCAATGTCGAATGATAAAAAAATAAAAGTCAGATCTATTTAAAAAGTTTCCTGTGGTTTATCATTTACACGCTAGAGACATAACTTCGATTAGGAATTCTGTCCAATGCAAGTATTTTACACTTTTATTAAATATAAAAAAAGGTTATAATTCTTCTTGAGCTAAAGGCGTGTCAATACTTTTAATGTATCGAACTGTACAGTTTTGACAATCACACCACGCTCACTTTTCTCGTAATGTCATTGGGTACATAACTTTTTTTAAATCCATCCGATTTACATTTTTTATAATTTCACTTTGCCTCTGCGACTGCACACAGCACAGCCAGTGATTTTCATACGGAGCACTACCTGACGTTACCAACAGAAAAACTAAATAGCGTACTTACAATACAAATGTGACCATCAAATGCGTTTTTCTTGAGTAACTTTAAACACACGCCAGTAAAAAATTTAACAAGATTAAATTTCGTACATAAAGGTCCCACTTATTTTACCTATAGTGCTAACAGTTGGGGTGTAACGAGGAGAAAATATGAAAATCTCGCGGGTGGTTTTTGAAGGCATTGAGGGTTGCATAAAAACTACCTGTAAGGGCAGCTGAGTCACCCTGTATACGCTATAAATAAAATCTGGTTAAATATGCAAAAATTATCCAACGCGCGGGACAAAACCCGTACATACCAGTTCATTCGACCGCGGTATCCTCGGTCACGTGACGTGTGGCTAACGGGTGGGAAGGGCAGTCGGCTTTTTGCGGCGCGGCGCGGCGCGTCAGCTGCACTGGCTCGCAGCCGAGCCGGCTGCATCAGCTAATTGGCTCGCGAGGCGGCCGCGGCGTGCTCCCTCATTTAGTTTGCAAATGCAATAAACGAACGCGGCTGCAGTTTTCTAGGTTGGCAGCGGCGCGGCCAGGTCCTCAGGCCGGCCCACCCACTGCGCCCGATTTAATGCGCGCCAGCAATTAGCCAAATTTCCTTCCGCGCTGTAAACATAGCTAATTGTCTTCGCCAAGTAAATCTGCGGCGGCCGCGGCTCCGTGCGTCGTACTGAAGCTTTTCGTCACGTGTTCGCTGCATTTTACACTACTGGCCATTAAAATTGCTACACCACAAAGATGACGTCCTACAGACGCGAATTTAACGACAGGAAGAAGATGCTGTGATATGCAAATGATTAGCTTTTCAGAGCATTCACACAAGCTTGGCGCCGGTTGCGACACCTACAACGTGCTGACATGACGAAAGTTTCCAACCGATTTCTCATACAAAAACAGCAGTTGACCGGCGTTGCCTGGTGAAACGTTGTTGTGATGCCTCATGTAAGGAGGAGAAATGCGTACCATCACGTTTCCGACTTTGATAAAGGTCGGATTGTAGCCTATCGCGATTGCGGTTTACCGTATCGCGACATTGCTGCTCGCATTGGTCCAGATCCAATGACTGTTAGCAGAATATGGAATCGGTGGGTTCAGGAGGATAATACGGAACGCCGTGCTGGATCTCAACGGTCTCACAACACTAGCAGTCGGCATGACAGGCATCTTATCCGTATGGCTGTAACAGATCGTGCAGCCACGTCTCGATCGCTGAGTCAACAGATGGGGACGTTTGCAAGACAACCACCTGCACGAACAGTTCGACGACGTTTGCAGCAGCATGGACTATCAGCTCGGAGACCATGGCTGCGGTTACCCTAGACGCTGCATCAGACAGGAGCGCCTACGATGGTGTACTCAACGAAGAACCTGGGTGCACGAATGGCAAAACGTCATTCTTTCGGATGAATCCAGGTTCCGTTTATAGCATCGTGATGGTAACATCCGTGTTTGGCGACATCGCGGTGAACCCACATTGGAAGCGTGTATTCGTCATCGCCATACTGGCGTATCACCTAGCGTGATGGTATGGGGTGCCATTGCTTACACGTCTCGGTCACCTCTTGTTCGCATTGACGGCACTTTGAACAGTGGACGTTACATTTCAGACGTGTTACGACCTGTGGCACTACCCTTCATTCGATCCCTGCGAAACCCTACATTTCAGCAGGATAATGCACGACCGCATGTTGCAGGTCCTGTGCGGGCCTTTCTGGATACAGAAAATGTTCGACTGCTGCCCTGTCCAGCACATTCTCCAGATCTCTCACCAATTGAAAACGTCTGGTCAATGCTGGCCGAGGAACTGGCTCGTTACACTACGCCAGTCTCTACTCTTGTTGAACTGTGGTATCGTGTTGAAGGTGCATGGGCAGCTGTTCCTGTACACGCCATCCAAGCTCTGTTTGGTTACTGATTTCTCAGGATCTATGCACCCAAATTGCGTGAAAATGTAATCACATGTCAGTTCAAGTATAATATATTTGTCCAATGAATACCCGTTTATCATCTGCATTTCTTCTTGGTGTAACAATTTTAATGGCCAGTAGTGTACTTTCAGTTCACTGCTTACGGTTCCGCTTTGTAGTGCGAAAAACAGGAAACAGCTGACCAGCCGAATTTGCACGCTGGTGCACTTGTTTTTCTGCGTAGTTTAAAGTCATCTTCCTGATTACTTTAAAACTGGTCGCAGAATTGCGCGGACTGCCTTCACTCACTCTTCCCACCTTGCAGGGAACCAAAAGCAAGTCTATACAGGTTGTCCCAGAAATGTTGCGATAAACTTCGAGGGGTCGTAGAGGGTGACTTCAGCAACAAATCGAGGGCAGGAACCCGTGGGCGGAAACGTCATCCAACGACTCTGCAGAGCGCCGAAGTTACAGGCGCAGAGCCTGCCACTAGCCCACCCCTTCGGCAGCGAACGTGACTTTGTACGCTGACGGACCATAGGCGGAACATCTCGGAGTGTTGCTAGTTATTCAGTGATCGCGACTGATTGCAACGGTAGCCACTGAAGAAGATGGCAGCTGCTGCGTAGGAGGGCCTTCACTCCTATGAATGCGATGCCCTGTTGCCTCAGTGGATGGCACAGTCTGTGTCGCCTGGCCACCAAGAGCTCTTGCAGGATGATTTGATTCACGGATCCAGTTATATGGCTCCTTCCATGTATAGAGATTTTACGACTATGACGAGTGGGGCCTGAAGATGACATCAGTCTAATGCCGAAACTGGTAGAACGTAGAAGTTCATATAATTAAATAAAGTTCTACAATACATACGGCTGTTGGTAAATTATTGCATCAAGAAGTTCATGCCAGCCGTCGTCCCACGATCCATAATGGATGAACGAAGAGAACAAAATAAATGTAAACAACTATGGAAGAGTTACAACTACTGGTTTATATAGGAGCCAGCCAGGACGTTGATTCCGTCCTACTGTCAGTATCCACGACATCAGGGAACAGTTGCGGGACAGCTTCCCTCAGGAGAGGATACAACGGATTTACATCATGCGGTCCAACCGAATCAGTGGAGGCCTCCAGGCTAGATGGGGGTAAAATGTCATACTGATAAGAGGGCTCATAAGGCCAAGTTCTTTGTAAATTTGACTCGATTGTGTGATTACTGAAATAACATCACATACTCTCTCAAGCTGTGACGTTTCATTTCCTTTGGCCCTCCCTCTTGCATTTTTCCCTTTTTCTGCAAGACGGCGTAGATGCTGATGAAATAATAATTTACGGGAACCCTGTGGAGGCCCGGGAAAAGAATAGGCCTCCGGTATGTTCTGCCAGTCGTAAAAGGCGACGAAAAGAACAAACCACCAATAGGGCTAACCGCCCTTTTAGTGTGATTAGTTGGTTCAGGACAGAGCTAAAGAAGCCTCTGACAAGCGCCGTCATGGTCGGGGACGACGCTTGAACCCTATGCCCGCCCACAATGGTAACGACACTGCTAGCCAACTGGAAAATGATTTAAATCCAAATAGAGGTGTTTTGCAGGATATGCTTCCTGCAACCACCCTAGAAGGAAAACAAAGACAGAGGATGAGATGGTCAGATGAAGTTAATCGACACCTCATGTTCTGTTATTACCAAGCAACAAACCTAGGAACCAACACAACTGGAAACAGATCACAAGTATACACAACATTTATTACCAGATACCCAGAATTAAAATTTTTAACAGAACAACGACTAGCTGATTGGATCCGTGTAATAATCAAAAATAACAGGATACCCCAGTCAGAATTAGAAAACATCAAACAACAAGTACAACGAATACTGGAACAAAATACTGTGCAATCAGAAGAAGAAGAAAATACAGTAATGGACTCAAACATCCCAGAGCAAACAAACAAAGAACAACACGCATCAATTAAACAATCAGAGAAAAACGAAATATTAAGACAGCCACCAGAACAACCACAAATAACGAAGTGACACACATGTTAGATATAGAAGAAAAATTTCAGCTGACATATATAGAATACAAAGACACAAATACAGACATTAGACCATTCTTGCATAGACCGCCAAATAACCCACAAGTCGAAACAACAATAAAAACTATCAACACAATCATACACAACAAAATAAATGAAAACACAACTATGGAAGAGTTACAACTACTGGTTTATATAGGAGCACTCACTGCACTAAATATACACACTAGGCAGAGATGAGAACCAACCAACACACAGAAGAAACCCACAAAACCAGCATGGCAACACAGGCTACAGATCAGAATAGAAAAACTGAGAAAAGACATCGGACAGCGAACACAATTTATAAGAAATGAAATATCAGAAAAAAACGAAAAAGGTTAGGTAAAATCTCACAACAAGAAGCGATAGAGCAATTAGATGAAAAGAAGCAGAAATTACAAGCACTGGCCAAACGACTTAGAAGATACAAAAAAAGTGAAAATAGAAGGAAACAAAACCAAACATTCAACACAAACCAAAAGAAATTTTACCAGACAATAGCTAACACACACATTAAAATAGACAATCCACGAAACATAACAGACATGGAACACTTCTGGAGCAACATATGGTCAAATCCGGTACAACATAACAGGCATGCACGGTGGATACAAGCAGAAACAGACACATACAAGATGATACCACAAATGCCTGAAGTGATAATTTTGCAACATGAAGTCACCCAAGCAATTAATTATACTCACAATTGGAAAGCCCCTGGAAAAGATAAAATAGCAAATTTCTGGCTAAAGAAGTTCACCTCAACACATTCACATCTAACTAAATTATTTAACAGTTACATTGCAGACCCATACACATTCCCTGATACACTTACACAAGGAATAACTTATCTGAAACCTAAAGATCGAGCAGACACAGCAAACCCAGCTAAATATCGCCCCATAACATGCCTACCAACAATATACAAAATATTAACTTCAGTCATTACGCAGAAATTAATGACACATACAACACAGAACAAAATTATAAATGAAGAACAAAAAGGCTGTTGCAAAGGAGCACGAGGATGTAAAGAGCAACTGATAATAGATGCAAAGGTGATATATCAAGCTAAAACTAAACAAAGGTCTCTACACTACGCATACATTGATTACCAAAAAGCTTTTGATAGTGTACCCCACTCATGGTTACTACAAATAATGGAAATATACAAAGTAGATCCTAAATTGATACAGTTCCTAAACATAGTAATGAAAAACTGGAAAACCACACATAGTATCCAAACAAATTCAAATGATATCACATCACAGCCAATACAGATTAAGCGTGGAATATACCAAGGAGTGGTATATACCAAGGTATATGCTTGGTATATACCAAGGAGCCTCCCCCATGAACCATGGACCTTGCCGTTGGTGGGGAGGCTTGCGTGCCTCAGCGATACAGATAGCTGTACCGTAGGTGCAACCACAACGGAGGGGTATCTGTTGAGAGGCCAGACAAACGTGTGGTTCCTGAAGAGGGGCAGCAGCCTTTTCAGTAGTTGCAAGGGCAACAGTCTGGATGATTGACTGATCTGGCCTTGTAACAATAACCAAAACGGCCTTGCTGTGCTGGTACTGCGAACGGCTGAAAGCAAGGGGAAACTACGGCCGTAACGTTTCCCGAGGGCATGCAGCTTTACTGTATGATTAAATGATGATGGCGTCCTCTTGGGTAAAATATTCCGGAGGTAAAATAGTCCCCCATTCGGATCTCCGGGCGGGGACTACTCAAGAGGACGTCGTTATCAGGAGAAAGCAAACTGGCGTTCTACGGATCGGAGCGTGGAATGTCAGATCCCTTAATCGGGCAGGTAGGTTAGAAAATTTAAAAAGGGTACTGGATAGGTTAAAGTTAGATATAGTGGGAATTAGTGAAGTTCGGTGGCAGGAGGAACAAGACTTCTGGTCAGGTGACTACAGGGTTATAAATACAAAATCAAATAGGGGTAATGCAGGAGTAGGTTTAATAATGAATAGGAAAATAGGAATGCGGGTAAGCTACTACAAACAGCATAGTGAACGCATTATTGTGGCCAAGATAGATACGAAGCCCACACCTACTACAGTAGTACAAGTTTATATGCCAACTAGCTCTGCAGATGACGAAGAAATTGATGAAATATATGATGAGATAAAAGAAATTATTCAGGTAGTGAAGGGAGAGCAGAGCATAACTTAATCATACCTAACACTTGGTTCAAGAATCATAAAAGAAGGCTGTATACATGGAAGAAGCCTGGAGATACTGACAGGTTTCAGATAGATTATATAATGGTAAGACAGAGATTTAGGAACCAGGTTTTAAACTGTAAGACATTTCCAGGGGCAGATGTGAACTCTGACCACAATCTATTGGTAGATTAAAACTGAAGAAACTGCAAAAAGGTGGGAATCTAAGGAGATGGGACCTGGATAAACTGACTAAAGCAGAGGTTGTACAGAGTTTCAGGGAGAGCATAAGGGAACAATTGACAGGAATGGGGGAAAGAAATACAGTAGAAGAAGAATGGGTAGCTTTGAGGGATGAAGTAGTGAAGGCAGCAGAGGATCAAGTAGGTAAAAAGACGAGGGCTAGTAGAAATCCTTGGGTAACAGAAGATATACTGAATTTAATTGATGAAAGGAGAAAATATAAAAATGCAGTAAATGAAGTAGGCAAAAAGGAATACAAACGTCTCAAAAATGAGATCGACAGGAAGTGCAAAATGGCTAAGCAGGAATGGCTAGAGGACAAATGTAAGGATGTAGAGGCTTATCTCACTAGGGGTAAGATAGATACTGCCTACAGGAAAATTAAAGAGACCTTTGGAGATAAGAGAACCACTTGTATGAACATCAAGAACTCAAGATGGAAACCCAGTTCTAAGTAAAGAAGGGAAAGCAGAAAGGTGGAAGGAGTATATAGAGGGTCTATACAAGGGCGATGTACTTGAGGACAATATTATGGAAATGGAAGAGGATGTAGATGAAGATGAAATGGGAGATACGATACTGCGTGAAGAGTTTGACAGAGCACAGAAAGACCTGAGTCGAAACAAGGCCTCCGGAGTAGACAACATTCCATTGGAACTACGGACGGGTTTGGGAGAGCCAGTCCTGACCATCTGGTGAGCAAGATGTATGAAACAGGCGAAATACCATCAGACTTCAAGAAGAATATAATAATTCCAATCCCAAAGAAAGCAGGTGTTGACAGATGTGAAAATTACCGAACTATCAGTTTAATAAGTCACAGCTGCAAAATACTAACGCGAATTCTTTACAGGCGAATCGAAAAACTAGAAGAAGCCGACCTCGGGGAAGATCAGTTTGGTTTCCGTAGAAATGTTGGAACACGTGAGGCAATACTGACCCTACGACTTATCTTAGAAGCTAGATTAAGGAAGGGCAAAACCTACGTTTTTAGCATTTGTAGACTTAGAGAAAGCTTTTGACAATGTTGACTGGAATATTCTCTTTCAAATTCTGAAGGTGGCAGGGGTAAAATACAGGGAGCGAAAGGCTATTTAGAATTTGTACAGAAACCAGATGGCAGTTATAAGAGTCGAGGGAGATGAAAGGGAAGCAGTGGTTGGGAAGGGAGTGAGACAGGGTTGTAGTCTCTCCCCGATGTTATTCAATCTGTATACTGAGCAAGCAGTGAAGGAAACAAAAGAAAAATTCGGAGTAGGTATTAAAATCCATGGAGAAGAAATAAAAACTTTGAAGTTCGCCGATGACATTGTAATTCTGTCAGAGACAGCAAAGGACTTGGAAGAGCAGTTGAACGGAATGGACAGTGTCTTGAAAGTAGAGTATAAGATGAACATCAACAAAAGCAAAACGAGGATAATGGAATGTAGTCGAATTAAGTCGAGTGATGATGAGGGAATTAGATTAGGAAATGAGACACTTAAAGTAGGAGAGTTTTGCTATTTGGGGAGCAAAATAACTGATAATGGTCGAAGTAGAGAGGATATAAAATGTAGACTGGCAATGGGAAGGAAAGCGTTTCTGAAGAAGAGAAATTTGTTAACATCGAGTATAGATGTAAGTGTCAGGAAGTCATTTGTGAAAGTATTTGTATGGAGTGTAGCCATGTATGGAAGCGAAACGTGGACGATAAATAGTTTGGACAAGAAGAGAACAGAAGCTTTTGAAATGTGGTGCTACAGAAGAATGCTGAAGATTAGATGGGTAGATCACATAACTAATGAGGAAGTATTGAATAGGATTGGGGAGAAGAGAAGTTTGTGGCACAACTTGACCAGAAGAAGGGATCGGTTGGTAGGACATGTTCTGAGGCATCAAGGGATCACCAATTTAGTATTGGAGGGCAGCGTGGAGGGTAAAAATCGTAGAGGGAGACCAATAGATGAATACACTAAGCAGATTGAGAAGGATGTAGGTTGCAGTAGGTACTGGGCGATGAAGAAGCTTGTACAGGATAGAATAGCTTGGAGAGCTGCATCAAACGAGTCTCAGGACTGAAGACCACAACAACAACATACCAAGGAGACTCATTAAGTCCTTTCAGGTTCTGTCTTGCTCTGAACCCACTATCCAACATGCTAAATAATACAAATTATGGATACAATATTACTGGAACATACCCACACAAAATCACACATTTGCTATACATGGATGATCTAAAACTAATGGCAGCAACAAATCAACAACTCAACCAATTACTAAAGATAACAGAAGTATTCAGCAATGATATAAATATGGCTTTTGGAACAGACAAATGTAAGAAAAATAGCATAGTCAAGGGAAAACACACTAAACAAGAAGATTACATATTGGATAACCACAGCGACTGCATAGAAGCGATGGAAAAAACAGATGCCTATAAATGTCTAGGATACAGACAAAAATAGGAATAGATAATACAAATATTAAAGAAGAACTAAAAGAAAAATATAGACAAAGAGTAACAAAAATACTGAAAACAGAATTGACAGCAGCAAACAAGACAAACGCTATAAATACTTTGCTATACCAATATTGACCTACTCATTTGGAGTAGTGAAATGGAGTAACACAGACCTAGCAGCACTGAATACACTTCCACGATCACAGTGCCACAAATATAGAATACATCACATACATTCAGCAACAGAAAGATTCACATTAAGCAGAAAGGAAGGAGGAAGGGGATTTATCGACATAAAAAACCTACATTATGGACAGGTAGAGAATTTAAGAAAATTCTTTATAGAACGAGCAGAAACTAGCAAAATACCAAAGCAATCACTCATGTAAATACATCGGCTACACCACTACAATTTCATAACCACCTCTACAACCCTTTAGATCACATAACATCAACAGATACGAAGAAAGTAAATTGGAAAAAGAAAACACTACATGGCAAGCACCCGTATCATCTAACATAGCCACACATCGATCAAGACGCATCCAACACATGGCTAAGAAAAGGCAATATATACAGTGAGACGGAAGGATTCATGATTGCAATACAGGATCAAACAATAAACACCAGATATTACAGCAAGCATATTATTAAACATCCCAATACCACAACAGATAAATGCAGACTTTGCAAACAACAAATAGAAACAGTAGATCACATCACAAGCGGATGTACAATACTAGCAAATACAGAGTACCCCAGAAGACATGACAATGTAGCAAAAATAATACATCAACAGCTTGCCTTACAACATAAACTAATAAAACAACACGTTCCCACATACAAGTATGCACCACAAAATGTACTGGAGAATGATGAATACAAATTATACTGGAACAGAACCATTATAACAGATAAAACACCACCATATAACAAACCTGACATCATACTCACCAATAAAAAGAAGAAATTAACACAACTAATCGAAATATCCATACCCAATACAACAAATATACAAAAGAAAACAGGAGAAAAAATTGAAAAATACATCCAACTGGCTGAGGAAGTCAAGGACATGTGGCATCAGGATAAAGTTGACATTATACCAATTATACTATCAACTACAGGAGTCATACCACACAATATCCACCAGTACATCAATGCAATACAGCTACATCCAAACTTATATATACAACTACAGAAATCTGTAATTATTGATACATGTTAAATTACCCGAAAGTTCCTAAATGCAATATAACATGTACCATACAGTTAAAAGGAAGTCACGCTTGATCAAGGTCCGCGTCACTTTCCATTTTTGACCAGACATAATGTCTGAGAAAAGGAAGAAATAATAATAATAATAGGAATAGATAATACAAATATTAAATAAGAAGTAAAAGAAAAATATAGACAAAGAGTAACAAAAATACTGAAAACAGAATTGACAGCAACAAACAAGACAAAAGCTATAAATACTTATGCTATACCAATATTGACCTACTCATTTGTAGTGAAATGGAGTAACACAGACCTAAAAGCGCTCAATACACTTACGCGATCACAATGCCACAAATATAGAATACATCACATACATTCAGCAACAGAAAGATTCACATTAAGCAGAAAAGAAGAGGATTTATCGACAGAAAAAACCGACATTATGGACAGGTAGAAAATTTAAGAAAATTCTTTATACAATGAACAGAAACTAGCAAAATACACAAACCAATCACTCATATAAATACATCGGATACATCACTGCAATTTCATAACCACTTCTACAACCGTTTAGATTACATAACATCAACAGATACGAAGAAAGTAAATTGGAAAAAGAAAAAAACTATATGGCAAGCACCCGTATCATCTAACACAGCCACACATCGATCAAGACGCATCCAACACATGGCTAAGGAAAGGCAATATATACAGTGAGACAGAAGGATTCATGATTGCAATACAGGATCAAACAATAAACATCAGATAGTACAGCAAGCATATTATTAAAGATCCCAATACCACAACAGATAAATGCAGACTTTGCAAACAACAAATAGAAACAGTAGATCACATCACAAGCGGATGTACAATACTAGCAAATACAGAGTACCCCAGAAGACATGACTATGTAGCAAAAATAATACATCAACAACTTGCTATACAACATAAACTAATAAAACAACACTTTCCCACAAACAGTATGCACCACAAAATGTACTGGAGAACGATGAATACAAATTATACTGGAACAGAACCATTATAACAGATAAAACAACACATAGCAAACCTGACATCATACTCACCAATAAAAAAGAAGGAATTAACACAACTAATCGAAATATCCATACCCAATACAACAAATATACAGAAGAAAACAGGAGAAAAAATTGAAAAATACATCCAAGTGGCTGAGGAAGTCAAGGACATTGGCATCAGGATAAAGTTGACATTATACCAATTACACTATCAACTACAGGGGTCATACCACACAATATCCACCAGTACATCAACGCAATACAGCTACATCCAAACTATATATACAACTACAGAAATCTGTAATTATTGATACATGTTAAATTACCCGAAAGTTCCTAAATGCAACGTAACATATACCGTACAGTTAAAAGGAAGTCACGCTTGATCAAGGTCCGCGTCACTTTCCATTTTTAACCAGACATAACGTCTGAGAAAGGAAAGAAATAATAATAAATTCTTTGTAACCGAAACTCGGTTCACATACTTTTACTAGTATCGTTGAATGTGCAATAGTATGTAGTGATAGAGATGCAAGTTTGTTGTCTTACGTTGATTATTAAGTTTGCCGCGTTTCTTCTTTCCATTTCGTTACGTGCGCGTCAGCTGACGGCCGGCCAGGTTATACTGCAGGCCGCGCCTAGTGGGACGAGAAAGGCGCGCCGTGTTTATGGGTGTGCGGCAGAGCCCTGCAACACGCCGCGGCGCCGCCGCTACGGCAGGCAGCGTCTGCGACCTCAATCTACTCGCGCGCCACTACCCAAACGGCACATTCGCCAGCGCCAGAGTCCATCTTCCAATATTTTACGACGCCGTGTCTCGCCTCCGCTCTGGGTAATGGTCTCGTCGTGAGTTACTTTTGAAAAAATAACGCCAGTGTGCGCCAGACGCGCACAAAATATGCCCGAAAGAATCCAAGAGGGAAGAAAAGAGCTCTGTAGACAGGTATAGTGTTAAATTAATCAGACAGAGTCTCGTTGACTGAATACTTGTAGGCCAGCCCTGGAGGGAATTTTCTCGAATAGGGAACTGAGCTGTTTTCAATTTTTCGCGCCTAAGAATTGAGCCCTGCTCTGCAGTGTAAAGGTAGACACCGTATACACATTTCTCTGTACCATCTCAGGAGTGATTGTGAACGCGAGGTAGTGGAAAGAACGGCAAGATCGCTCAGTTCTATAGAGTGACACACACATACCAGGATTGGAAATTCAATAGTGGCAACTATTTATTTACAGCTCGTACAAAACAGATACGTGTTTCAAGGTTTTACTGACCTTCAGAGTAGTTACCAGAATTGTGTATAGCCCGTTGACAGCGATATGGCGGCTGGTCCCGGCGGGGGTTCGAGTCCTCCCTCGGGCAGGGGTGTGTGTGTTTGTCCTTAGGATAATTCAGGTTAAGTAGTGTGTAAGCTTAGGGACTGATGACTTTAGCAGTGAAGTCCCATAAGATTTCACACACATCTGAACATAATCTGAACAGCGATATGGAAGTCGTAGGATGCTCTTAGCAGTGCGGCTTGTGTTGATAGTTCGAGTGGCGTAGTGTATTGCCCGAGGATTTGTGTTGATAGCTCGAGCGGCGTGGTGTATTGCCCGAGGAATTTTGTAGCAGCTCTGAAGGGAATGCCATGAAGTGCTTCCTTCAGTTTAGAAATCGAGTTGAACTCACGAGGGCTTAAGTCAGGGGAGTGCAAGTAGGTGGTATAGGACTTAGCAGCCCCATCAGTCAAACAAATCAGTAACAGCTTGCACTGTCCTGAAAAATGATGGTTAGGTCCTGCAGAAAGTGTCATCACTTCTGTCTCTATGCTGTACATTTTTGGAATACAGCCTACGACCAGCTTAGAGACGGAAGTGATGACACTTTCTGTAGGACCTGACCATCATTTTTCAGGACAGTGCAAGCTGTTACTGATTTGTTTGACTGATGGGGATGCTAAGTGCTATACCACCTACGGCACTCCACTGACTTAAGCCCTCGTGAGTTCAACTCGATTTCTAAACTGAAGGAAACACTTAAAGCATTCGCTTCAGAACTGCTGCAAATTCGTCGGGCAATAGACCGCGCCACTCCAACTGTCAACGCGACTGGCACTGCTAACAGCATCCTACGACTTCCACATCGCTGGCAACAGGTTATACACAATGATGGTGACTACTCTGCAGTGAAACTTTGAAACACGTATCTATTTTGTACGAACTGCAAATAAATAGTTGCCACTATTAAAGTTCCAACCCTCGTATACGTCGTCCTGCTGCGTCACTCGGATGGCTTTGGCGCCAGTAACACGTAGATGCAATGGAAGCGTCCGTCAAAACAATTGAAATAAACTCTATAGCCACTGTGGACTAAATGAGAATAAAATAATAAAAGGTAAATGGAGTTTATGATCCCATCGACGACATAGTCACTAGATCATTCAAAAACTAGTATCGATGAAAACGGGGCAGGGGATCTGTTGTGGTGTGTTTGAAGAAATCGCCATGTCACAAGCTGGGATACGTAAATAAGGGTGGCTCGATGAGAATCTGAAACCCACCCCTTGAGGTAAGTGTAGCGTAGACAAGATGGTATCGTGAACTGACTCCGCAAATTCAGTTTCACGCTCTACAGTACTGTATGAAGTGAAACACTACTTTCGTCCGTGCCTTTCACACTCACGGCCATGCCCAGAATCCACGAAGTCCAGAGCGTGAGGCGAGACAAATTACGCGGCTTAGTGCTCCGTGGATTTAATTGGAAACGTTTATTGCCAGACCCGGATTAATTATCTGATCCGCTACGCTATCACATCAGTTTAAATAAGGGACCCAGCCTCGCTTTGATCTGCAATACAATATGCGACACAACACGTTCCAATGAAGATCTCACGACACTCTTGTTCCAACTGAAGAGGTAAGATAAGAGACAAGACAGCGCAATTCACGTTTCTGCTTCAGTTGCATCGTAAACTCTTCTGAAGAGGATGTTATTATGGATTATAATTATTTAAAGCTCAGCAAGCTGAAAAAGACAAGGAAATACAGGGTGCACCCGTACCGTGCTATAAATATCGAACGTATTGGCGGATAGGAAGGATCTCATAACAGGAAATTCAAGAGTATATTGCTTATTTACAAAAAAAATAAGTCTGTGGTTTTCCATATCAAAGGCGGTACAATAGTTTAAGGAAATGGGAATGATTGGAAAACCACTTAACAGAACAACAGGTTAAGTGCCGACAAAGGCCCAAACATTATGTTAAGACACCCGGAGTACAGTGCCAAACATTAGGTTATGCAACATGTTTGCCCCATGTAATTGCTTCTTGCAAGACCTACATGTTTACAAACAGCAGAGAATGATGAGCAAGAGAAATCCAACCCCCACAAACTGAATTTTTCGTAATTAAACAATATACCCTTGAATTTCCTGTTATGAGATCCTTCCTCTCCACCAATTTGCATATATTCCATACACTGCCTTGAATCCCCTAAAACAATATTCGATACACTACAATCGATTTCTCTCCAAATGACCGGTCAACTGAGTCTTTTTCCCACCAATTTCAGGGAGGGAGGGTGGTTTACCAGAGGGGGCGAGGTTAATTAATTGATCAATTTAATTAAGTAGTTAATCAAATTGATAAGAGTGAGAGGGGGCTATTTCAATAACTCAGACCTGAAAGTGTACCTGTAGCAGTGAGGGTGTAAGTAGGCTGTTTAGGTTTTTTTATTGATAACGCCACCTCAGTATGAAAATCACCGGCTGTGCCGTGTGCAGTCTGTGGCTGCTTTGCATTGTTGTAATACTCAACCATTGTAGTGTTAGGCAGCTGGCTGTGAACAGCGCGTAGCGCTGGGCAGTTGGAGGTGAGCCGCCAGCAGTGATGGATGTGGGGAGAGAGATGGCGGAGTTTTGTAATTTGTTATGAACTGCTATATATGATATTAAGGTAAATACATTGTTTGTTCTCTATTAATATCTTTCATTTGCTAACTATCCCTATCAGTAGTTAGTGCCTTCAGTAGTTTGAATCTTTTATTTAGCTGGCAGTAGTGGCGCTCGCTGTATTGCAGTAGCTTGAGCAGCGAAGATTTTTGGTGAGGTAAGTGATTTGTGAGACGTATAGTTTAATGTTAGTCAGGGCCATTCTCTTGTAGAGAATTTTGAAAGTCAGATTGCGTTGCGTTAACAAAATATTGTGTGTGGAAAGTCAGATTGCGTTGCGCTATAAATATTGTGTGTCAGGTTAAGCACAGTCGTGTAAAATTATTAAAAGGGGACGTTTCATATGTCGACCCTTAGCCTAGGATACCTCACTGGAATCTTCTGATTTTTTTTTCGTGTAGTTTGTGTAATTAGTGTAGATTTTGTTTATTGCTAGCGCGTAATTGTAGAGAGAATTTCCATTGTAGTTGTAGTTTTTCATTGTTGTACAGTAAAATAGTTGTGGCATGCATGTAGATTTGCACCAAGTATTTCGCAGCTGCAATTAACTAGATATTATTTTCAGTGTTATGTTAATGTGTTCTCTTATTTTTGCTCTTGAAATTGTGTTTTTCTGTGTTGTCGTGTGAAACACTGTGACAATAATGGCGTGTGAAAAACGTAACACTAGGCTCCAAAGTAAATTGAGAAATGACAGCGAAGACGAAAGCAGTATGTTAGCGCCGCAGAATAATGAATTAACTAATGTTAATAGTAGTAATTTGGTAATTGCGCATAGGGAAATGGAGCGGGTTTCAAACAATGGCGTGGACAGTGAAACAATTAGTGAAGAGGGAAGCATTATCGATCGATCGGTCGGCAATAGCTCGCCTCAGGAAGCCGAAATGACACGACACGATCTCGCAAATACTGTAGATTCAGGTTTTGGGTCATCACCGTTTTCTCAAATGAGTCAAGACACATTTTCTGCTTGTCAAAATGTGAATGTTGCCGGTGAAAATGCACTGCCGAAAAGCACTGAGGAACATGTTCCAGACACCAGTGCATTGTTATTACAATTAATACAACAAATGGGACAAACACAACAAAAGCTTGAAAAATTAGACACAATGGAACAAAATCTTCAAAAGTTAGACACAATTGAGCAAAATCAGAAACAAATGGAACAAAATCTTCAAAAGTTAGACACAGTGGAACAAAAACAGAGAGAAACACAGCAAAAGCTTCAAAAGTTAGACGCAATGGAACAACACCAGAGACAAACACAGCTACAGTTAGATGCAATGGAACAAAATCTTCACACCACGCTTGAACAAACACGTGAAGATTTAACTACTGAGTTACATAACATCGAATCGAAATGTCAAAAGGTCTGTAATGATGTAAAAACACAAATTTGTGAGCATTTCCAACCTATTTTTTCGCGGCATGAAAATGCAATACAGAATCACGAAGCAGCCATAAAAGAACTGCAAACCATTGTTCATGAAAATCATGAGACCTTGTCGGCTAAAATTGACTCAGTTGCATTTACCGATTCGGTTACGCAACTTGCAAAAACTCAAGAAAACTTAAAGGACACAGTAGATTCGATTTCAACACAAATGGACACTCTGAAACTTGGTTCAGAAAAATACACTGAGGAAATAAGTACACTATCGGAGAAAGTAGCCGAACTTTCGGATCAGTTCACTAATTTATCTACGAAGGTAGATGATAATCTGAACGACACAAAACCGGTAGTCTTTAATGACACAGAAAAGTGCGAACAAATTAGGAATCTGAAACAAAATCTGAATCAACACAAAAGAGAAATCCGCAAAGTACAAGATCAGCTGACACAGGTAATACAAGAATTACGTATTTCAGAGGACACTCGCGCCCCAATACGGGAAGAGGGACTTAGAAATACGGAACAGCCACAAAATAATAACACAGGGCATTTCGGAAGTTATGAAAGAAACTGGCAATGCGCATCGAATTTTGAGATGGAACCGCGGACACGACGTAACAATGACCGATATGCGATTCGCCGACATGATGACTTTGACTATAAGCTGTTCATTACTACACGTAAATTCAAAACGTTTAAGAATTCTGCCAACGACATTCATCCACAAGCGTGGCTTCATCAATTCTCTCATTGTTTTCCCCCCAACTGGTCATTAGAACACAGATTAGAATTTATGTGTGGCTATTTAGAGAATGAACCAGCTGTAAGAATGCGTTCGGTCATTCACGATTGTCATAGTGAAGGAGAATTTTACCATGCCTTCCTCTCAGCATATTGGTCTCAAGCCACACAAGACCGAGTAAAACATGGCATCATAATGATGAAACATTTCGAACAATCTGAATTCTCCAGTCTTGTGAAATATTTTGAAGACATGTTGCACAAGAATCAGTACCTGTCAAACCCATACAGCCCCTCAGAACTCATCCGCATTTGCTTAATCAAATTACCTGAACATTTACGACATATTATTTTGGCAGGACGTTGCAAAGACGACATTGAAGCTTTTCAGGGACTGTTACAAGAACTGGAAATTGACACTGACAATCGCGGAACGCACGAGCACAACAATTACAGATCACATCCGTCGCAATTCCGCGATGAAAGAAATAATAACTGGACGCGACAAGGCTATTCTCACAACACAAATCGTGACCGAAACAGACACCACCCGTATAACAACCGTTGGCAGAGTAATAATAATTACAGGGAAAGATCGCATTTCCGTAGTAATGAATATGACAGGGACAATCATAGAAACAGACAATATGGTAACCAGAACTATTATTATCAAGGGAGACAGAATACTTTCAGACGCAACAGTCCAGCGCGCAGTTACGATTCAGGGAGAAATTCTCCACCACTTAACCGACAAGAAAGAAACCACAGAAACTACCGACATAACGACAGACCTGAATTTCATCGGAACTGGCGGGATTGTGGCAGAACTGGGCCATCTCGTCGGGGCGAATTTGTGGAGGTTCGGTCTCCGAATCCCATTAACGATGCGCGCCAACAGAGGGACAGACAATGACCCACACAACAGGCAGCCGCGTGCGCCAGCTGGCTCAGGGAAAAATAACATAGACGCTAACCTTGAGAAATATTCCAGTATTCTTTACCGACGTATATTACTTGACAATTGCGTTGAAGTTGAAACTCTGCGTACTAGGAAGAGTAAAGGTTTACACCACATTTCACACGTAAAACCGTTTATTGAAAGATAATCTGCTTTTTTTTAATGCAACATTTTGGTTTACTTGCAAATACATTATGGATTCAAGGTGGTTTCTGAGAGATACCAGGTGACACAGTGGTTAGTTTATGTGACAGCTACACGATTTTATCACGACGCTACTAATGTGTGACACAATTCATCTTGTTGCTTTTGCGGTGTATCTGTTTTATATCTGCACAGTTTTTCGGCATTATTCAAGAAATTAAAACATGTTTTAGTAGTAACTTTTGTGGTATAGCTACAATGAGACAGCCTTTTTCGTGGCACAACAATACGTTACAGGACAGTACTTTCCTCATCACGGCAATAAGCGTAATAACTAAGATATCTATACACAAAGCATTTCACTTTTGTGTATCATGAGGTAAGTGCATTGACTTTTGTGGAACTCAGCTTTCGGAGGACGATAACTACGACACTTCCACAGAGAATATGTTGCGACAAGACGCACAGTTTAGCGCTACAGTACACGCATTTGAGTGATTAATCTTATACTTAAAACACTTACTTTTAAAGATTTTTTAATTACAAAGAAGGTTTTCCGTGATACATTTCATTCCATTGCTGTAATCTGTAACACCTGAGGGTATAATTACATTAATCCTCAGGGGGGTACACGCTTACTTTGTGTACCATGTGTGTGGCAACCACAAGGAACCCTAGCTAATATGGTATTTGCTTATACAACTTTACACATCGGTACCATATTTCTCCAACACAGTATTACACAGCTATCAGATCATTTAACTGAGAGAGACAAACATTTTTTTTACTACGTCAGTGACAGATGTTTACGTAATTACACAGTTGAATAACTTCATACGTATGAAATTGTATTTTGTCTGTACTTTGTAAACTGTTCATATTTTTTCGGAACCATTGTGATACAATGTGAGCTTTGAATGATGTGTTTGGTATGGAATCATGATTTTAAAGTACGTTTGAGGCAGATGACACTTTTGAAATGAGCAGAGAATTTTTTTTAGATTTTGAAACTATTGGAGGAAGCTACGACGATTTTGAGATTTGACTGAGGTGTTATGATGTTATTTTGATGACGACGATGTGTTTTATGCTGCTGAGGTATGTTTATGGTCAAGAAGCTGATGCTATATGAGGAATTTGATTATGCTACGTATTTCATGTAATGAAATATTAAAGAAGCGTCGACGAATATATATATGTATAATAAGGTAAGGAGTAATGAGTAACGGTTAGGAACTCTGCCTTGTGAAGATGTATGTTGGAAACCGAGAATCGTACTTTTAGAATTATGAAATGTGTGTAAATGCGTGAATGTATCACAATGCCGACGAAAAGTTTTGGACACTGATATATTCATAGGATTTTGTTTTTACAGATTTGGAACGCTAATTCTTGACCTGTGAAATATTTAAGACTGCCATTGTAGTGGAAACTGCTGTCGTAAATATTTCCGTACGAAAGTTAAGTGACCACCTGCACGTAATACGTCGTGGGCACACAGCTGTGTCAGACACCTGGGCGACAGCCGCCCGAACAAAAAAAAGCCATTAGCCTTCCAGCGGCACAGGTAGAAGAAAAAAGAGGCCATTATCCTCGCTTGACGTTCCTTTGTAGAAAGCATCGCAACATTTCACGGCTATTGTCGTGCTAGTTGAGAGAAATGCCATATGGCGACAGAAATGCCTAATGAAATGACGAGAAATATTTTTACATCTGCACACCTGATTACGACAAGCGTCTTTCTACGAGAGTTGAGAGAATTTCTAACTTATGAAATGTCACATGACTACTGAATGATTATTTTATGCTTTACTTTGTACATAGTTGCTTATTTCATTTGATATCTAGTTTCCAGCTGTGTTGCAGCATTGGTTTCATAAAAAAAAAAAAATCATTTGCTAATGTGAACACTTTCTGTCAACAGATCTATTAAATAATTACTTTATGACCCACATTCTTCGAAAAAGGAGCTCTTGGAATGGAAAGAACAATAAGAAGGGACTAGTAACAGTTACTGCACACATAATTTTCTTTTCAAGTACATGGTAATATTTTTTTTACAATAAGTTGTTGTGGTGCACCACTTTAATTACTTAGACATTAAGATGTGATTATACATTTCCCTTATCTGCATTGTTATCTTTAGTGTACTATTTTTTCTGCTTGAGCTATGTCATGTTTAGGTATAAGTTGCTGCTGTTTGCCAGGCATAGTGTTATTGAATTTGACTTTGTATTATTCTGTTAAGCCAGTTTTACTAATGATTTCTTGTTATTATTTGTTGCACATTGCCTTAGATTGGTTGTAATATTACAATTGCTTTGCTAATTTCTAAAATGCTGCTTGCTTCGGAAATCTGCGTTTTTTTTTATTGCTGTTTATATTAATTGTTTTATGTGATGCTGCATTGCCTCGTCCCTTGGTATATATATATCTGAGCTCAGTAGATTTAAGTTAGCTTAAGAGGGGGTAGACTATATAAGAAACTAACTATGATGAATTGGAAGAAATGCATTGAGAAGATATAAAAAAAGATTTGGGCCTAAATGAGTATTGTACAATGAGCCATATTTATTTTGAAAGAATTATGGTTGGAATACAGAAAAGAGGTATAGATAGGACTTTTTGGGAATAATGATGAACGAAGGGAGATCTCCAAGAACAAAAAAGGTTTTGTTCGCAAAATACTGTAGTACCAAAAGTTACACTGAAAACGAACCCTATCCTTTCCTTTTGTGTTATCCCCCTATGTGTTTGTGTACCCTTGTGTATTTGTTTTCTTCCCGTCTCTGTGTAGTTTCATAGAATTTTTTTTCTAATACTATTCACTATGATGAGGAATACTGTTATCCTCAAATATAATTGGTATTAATAATATGTTATTTAACTTGTAAATATGCTTAGACATTTATTCTATTTTGTTTTAATGCTCATGTGTGAAGTTGATGTTTGAATAATTATTCTGATCTTTTATGTATGTACTCATGTCATACTTCCTGCAACACTGACGCATATGTTTATTTCTATTCTGTTGTAAAGCCTGTCCTACAAATGTTATCTGTATTATTATGTTTCTAATGATGTATCTTGTACCTTTGTAATTGTATTCTTATGTTATAAAATTGTAATTGACAGCAGTTCATCAAATTAAGCAACTTGTAAGTTACATTTCACTGCACACGTTTTTGTTGGTCATAGTATATGGACAATATGTGACAAGTAGGGACTGTTAGTGTTTGCATGTGTGTTAATAATTCAGCAAGGGACTGGATAACAGCATTGCTGGTTCTAAGGACAATTCCAAAAACTTTGTGAGTGCACAAGTGGTGGTTATGGACTTGCTACATTATCCGCAAGACTCTTCGATGGTGATTGTGCACCTGCACAGTCACAACAGATGGTTGCTGGCCATCTCTACAAGGACTACAGTGGGTCTACATCTTTGATGATCCATCAATACCATTATTTCTACAAGGACTGCAGTGGGTCTGCGCCTCTGGTGGCCCACCAATACCATAATCTCTACCAGGACTACAGTGGGTCTGCTCTGTGATGACCTACCAAACGATATTCTTCAAAACTTCGATAGACTACGCTGTGGGTTTGCTCTGTTGTGGCCCATTACGTGTCAGCATGTCAAGAGTCAGCACTGTCTTTCCGTTGGAAGGACAACGATACTTCTTCAAGACTGCATGGAAATCCACTACGTCTATGTGCATTTTCTTTTACTGCTCAGACTTTGAGAAAAACACTGCAATGTGATGAATGATCAGGACTGTCTTTATGGACTGTGAGAAAATTTTAGCTTTTGACCAACATTGTATCAATAAGTGTGTGCATTTGATTTCTTAGTTATTGTAATTATGAAAAATTTTTTCAAATCTGTATTGGGCACTGCCCAACCCAATTTGTAAAATTTTTTGTGGGGAGCATGGGGGCTATGTAAGTAGGCTGTTTAGGTTTTTTTATTGATAACGCCACCTCAGTATGAAAATCACCGGCTGTGCCGTGTGCAGTCTGTGGCTGCTTTGCATTGTTGTAATACTCAACCATTGTAGTGTTAGGCAGCTGGCTGTGAACAGCGCGTAGCGCTGGGCAGTTGGAGGTGAGCCGCCAGCAGTGATGGATGTGGGGAGAGAGATGGCGGAGTTTTGTAATTTGTTATGAACTGCTATATATGATATTAAGGTAAATACATTGTTTGTTCTCTATTAATATCTTTCATTTGCTAACTATCCCTATCAGTAGTTAGTGCCTTCAGTAGTTTGAATCTTTTATTTAGCTGGCAGTAGTGGCGCTCGCTGTATTGCAGTAGCTTGAGCAGCGAAGATTTTTGGTGAGGTAAGTGATTTGTGAGACGTATAGTTTAATGTTAGTCAGGGCCATTCTCTTGTAGAGAATTTTGAAAGTCAGATTGCGTTGCGTTAACAAAATATTGTGTGTGGAAAGTCAGATTGCGTTGCGCTATAAATATTGTGTGTCAGGTTAAGCACAGTCGTGTAAAATTATTAAAAGGGGACGTTTCAAGGGGGGTGGCGGTTGGTGGAGGGAGAGGGGGTGGGGGGGGGGCAGACAATAGGTTAAGTGTCTGTCAATCAAAAGGAAGGATTCTTTTAGCAGAAAAATAGGTTAAGTACCTGTCAGTCAAAGGAGAACAATAGGTTTGCCCCTGAGTGCATACCTGCCCTTGATGTAGTAGGCGACCTGCACTAACAAAATGTGACACAACGAAGTTTGTCCCACTACTAACTGCTCCGTATGAAATTAGACTCACTCTTAAATATGTTTCTCCGCTTAGACACACGTATTCTTAAGGATTTCGTGTTGAAAATTATTCTGTCAGTTTACCGGGTAGGCAGCATACAGACCATGGTGCTAGTTCGGTGAAATCTCGTGACCCGAGGCTGGTGAATATTACAGGACACTCTGCATGGCTGGGAAGCACCAGCGAACATTTGATTTCGAACATAACTTGTTCTTCATGACGTGATTTATCATCTGCACATATTTGATGCAAATACTTTGAAACACCCTGGATATAGCATGGACCGAAGGTGACCACATTCTCTCTCCTCTTGAAAACTAGCTGGGAAGTAACGACCGTGAATCTTGGTAATGGGTCTCGCTAAGTGCTTCACAATAAACACCAGGGTTTAATTGAGAGGCACTGAAATTGAGAGCCGAAAGCTGGCTGGTCGATAGCCCGATGCCTCCTCGGCCGCTACGGCGCAGCCACAACGGCCAGCGCCGTGTGACGAGTGGCGCTTCCTCGCTCTGGCGAACACACTCGCACTAACAAAGAGCGGACCGCTTCTGGCTCCGACAAAGACCGCTCGAAATGGCAAATCAGGCACTGCTTTCACCAACAACGGTGGTCAACACGCCCTTTCTTTTGTTCTGAGCAGCAAGAGTACATCGTGGTTTTGTTTCTGAGGTAGACTACGAAGCTCAAATAAAAACAAAAATCTGTTCTGAACGACAGAGATCAAAACATCTAACACAGTCAAGTAGCGTCGTCAGACAAGCGCGCATATCAATAGGCCTATGTAGCTGACGTCAATCTGTTGTGGAGTTATGGAGCATGTTTTGTGGCCACACTTCTACATCTAGATGCCCTTACAGGGTGACACTTATTGAACTATATGAAATAAAATCGTCATAACTTCTGAATGGTTTGCGTTAGTACGTTCAAACTGCACTAATGGCCGCGGGGCATGATGTGAATTAGAATGCGCTGTACGGTTTGGTTTAGCGGCGAAGACCACTTTCATTTGGATGGGTTCGTCAATAAGCAATACTGGCGCATTTGGGGGACTGGGACTCCGCGTTTCCCGATCCAGAAGTCTCTTCAAATGGTTCAAATGGTTCTGAGCACTATGAGACTTAACTTCTGAGGTCATCAGTCCCCTAGAACTTAGAACTACTTAAACCTAACTAACCTAAGGACATCACACACATCCATGCCCGAGGCAGGATTCGAATCTGCGACCGTAGCGGTCGCGCGGTTGCAGCTGGAGCGCCTAGAACCGCTCGGCCACCCCGGCCAGCCTCAATGGGTGACTGTGTGGTGCGCCATGCCCAGCTACGGAGTAATCGGTACGACATTCCTAGTTGACGCTGTGACTACCAAACGGTACGTGAAGATTATGGAAGATGATTTCATTCCCATTACCCAAAGTGACCCTGATTTCGACAAGATGTGGTTTATGCAAGACGGAGCTCGACCCCATCAAAGCAGGAGAGTAATGTCCTACAGGAGCACTTTAGGGACTGTATTCTGACTCTGGGGTACCCAGACGCCACTGTCATGGGCCTCGATTGGCAGCCGTATTCCCCGGATCTAAAAACATGCGACTCCTTTTTGTGGAGCTATATTAAAGGCAAGGTATACAGCAACAACCCACAAAATCATTGCTGAGCTGAAAACAGCCATTCAGGAGGTCATCGACAGCATCGATATTCCGACACTTCAGCGGGTCATGCACAAGTTCGCTATTCGTCTGCGCCACATCATCGCCAATGGTGGCAGGCATATTGAACATGTCATAACCTAAATCCGAATATTTGTAGTGACATTTACATGTTGAATAAAGTCTGTGCACGCCGTAGTTTGTAACTAATTTACGTTTTTTCATATACTTAAATAACTGCCACCCTGTACATACTCCGCAAGCCACCATACTGTGCTTGGCGAAGGATACCCTGTACCACTTCTAGTCAGCTTCTTTCCTACTCCACTCACAAGTATAGCGAGGGAAAAGCGACTGTCTTTATGCCTTCGTACGAGACCTAATTTCTCTTATGTTGTCTTCGTAGTCTTACGTGAAATGCGTTCAACCACAATTACGGTTCGGCAGTTTCCGTACATTATATAAATGACTTAGCAAATGGTAGGGTTACCTGTAGCACAGGTAGGGAAAGAAACATAAATGAATGTGTGTGAGAGAAACTGGGAGCCGACGACTTTGGTTGTGTGCTTGTTTTACACAGAATCAGAACCGAACTTAAGTCAGGGTCAGTCCATTGTGAATTCTGTACCCTTGCAAAACATAAATTGCATTTTATAAGAAATAAAATTTAGTTGATCGCGCAACTTCTGCGCTTTTCTCTAAACAAAGCAATTACTTTTGGTGCAAATACAGTCTACTTGTGCAAACATAAAAAAGTCTATATCATTATTGTTCTTTTAACTCCGCCTAAGCCGGTCCCAAGCCCGGTTGTAAAAGGAGGAGGGGGAGGAGTAACACCTCGTAAAAAAACCTTGGTTCACCTGGCCCGGGTGATAGTACCTTGTGAGGGTCCCTTGCCAGGGATACGGCGAAGACCTCAACGGTAGTGAAGACGGAGATGAAGATCATCGGTACGGCGGAACTGGCGGAAGAGGCAAGCATTATCAACAAGATAAAGCACATTGAAAAGCCCAGACACGTCTGTGTGGCAACCACCGGTACTCTGGCCAGCGTCTGTTCACCATGTGAGGTGCGGCTGAACACCAAGCTCCAGGAACTAACAATCCCTGGTTCTAACTACCCAGCATTAGCTGGAACTTAATTACAAGCAGTATGATTCGTACAAGTAAAATTAATATTACCCCAGGTGGCCAATCCACTCGCCCTGTGGCGACAACCAAGCTATCGGATTCTGGGGAGCTTGGGCTCGTACGACAGAGAAAGTCGGAGTTCTCTAGTAAACGTCCACGAAAGTCCCATACATTTATTGGCACTTTTAACATTCAGACACTAATTCAGACAGGCAAACTTCATAATCGTACAACAGAACTCAACAAACAGAAAATTCAAATCCTTGCTCTCCAAGAGACCAGATTCACTGATTCAGAAACAATAGACTACAACAATTACCGTATCTTTAAAAGTAAAACAGACAAGAAAATTGGCAAAGGAGCTGCAATATTTGGCATGGCTTTTATTGTAAATAAGGACACCCTTGACTCTGTTATAGACATAAATCAAATCAGTAACAGACTAATGACCATGCGAATCAAGCACACCAACAAAATATATACATTTATTAATGTTCATGCACCTACCAACATTGCCAACAAAAAAGAACCGGAGAAGACAGAAAAATTTTGGGAAAAACTCGAAACTGAAATGTCCAAAATTCCAGAGGAGGATGTAAAAATTCTTCTAGGGGATTTCAACGCGCAAATTGGCAAAGAGAGGAAATATAAAAAAACAGTCGGTAATTACCCTGCACACAAATTCACAAACAAGAACGGCATGAGACTCATCGAGTTATGTCAGCAAAACAACCTAAAAATCGTGACAACATCACTTCGAAAAGACCCCAAGAAACAAAAAACATGGAGATCACCAAACCTTCAGCTTGGTGAATTTCAAATAGACCATGTTGCGATCTCCTATGACTTCCAGAAAGAAATACACGACGTTCAAGTCCGCAGAGGGGCAAATATAGATTCTGACCACTACCTTACCAGAGTTAAAATTAAATTCACTCCAAAAAGGAAACGCCAAAGGAAATCACCACTAATTCCCAAATTTGACTTGAAAAATATCAAGGAATCAGAAATTACAGAAGCATGGGATAAACAACCAACAAACAACTGGAAAGATTTCCGAACGAAAATTATACAGAAAGCAAGAGATTTGATTCCGTTAAAGAAAATATCCAAGCATCCATGGTGGAATTCGAATTGTGATAACGCATTAGAAGAGAGACAACAAGCCTTTTTAAATTACAATTGTGACAAATCAGAAACCACACAACAAACATTTTTCAAAGTGAGAAAACAAACAGCTAAAATACTTAGACAAACTAAAAGAAAATACCTTAATGAACAGCTAAACACAATTGAAGAAAACTTTAAGAACCACAACACTCAAGATTTTTATAAAATATTCGCAAATCAAATCAAAGGATACACTCCACAAAATCTCTGCTTCCGGAAACAGAATGGAAAATTGGCACTAACTAACAAAGAAAATTGCCAAGAACTAGCTAAATATTTCTCACAACTCCTAAATTGCCCACAACCAAGTACAAGATTCCCCAGATTACAACCAGAACACACGAATGAGACTTCACTACCACCATCTCAAGAAGAAATTTATAGTCACATTAGAAAACTCAAAAATAATAAATCATCGGGAGAAGATGGAATTGTAGCTGAACTACTGAAAAACCTTGGTCCAAATTCGTTAAAAGAGATCACTAGCATCATCCAAGAAATTTGGCAGACAGAAAATATCCCAGAGGAGTGGAAGTGTGCACTAATTCACCCATTGCACAAAAAGGGAGAGAGATCAGACGTAAACAACTACAGAGGCATTTCACTTTTACCAGTTACCTACAAAATTCTATCTGCATGTCTCCTAAAGAGGGCACAAGAACAACTAGAACATACAATTTCAGATTACCAAGCAGGCTTTCGTCCTAATAGATCATGCCCGGAACAGATATTCAACCTTAAAACTATTTTAAAGATTAAAGCAATCAGGTCAAAACCAATAATCTGCACATTCGTTGATTTCAAAAAGGCATACGATTCCATAGACAGACAGTCTCTATGTCACATTCTCGAAGAACGAGGCCTAGACACTAAAACCCGAAAACTAATTGAACAAACACTAACAGAAACCAAATCAAAAATTAAATTCAGAGGGGAAATTTCGGAACCATTCTCAATTAAAACAGGAGTAAGACAAGGAGATGGGATCTCACCACTATTATTCAATATAGTTTTGGACAAAGTTATGAAAGAGTGGGAAGTAACACTAAGGAAACAAAGCTTGTGGAAGCCAATTGAACTAGGAAGAGGTAAAGGAAAATTGAACATCCCTTATTTAGCGTTTGCAGATGACTTGGCAATTATAACTGACAGTGAAGAAACAGCAGTAAAACAAATTGAGACACTTAAAGAATGTGCTGAGAAGGTTGGCCTGCAAATCTCCTTTGAGAAGACAGAATTCATCTGCTCAAAATTAGATATTTCGAAACTAAAAACAAAGTATGGTGAAATAACTAGAGTCAAGCACTTTAAGTATCTCGGTGAAGTTATTGAACCAACAGGACTTGAGAAAATAGCACAAAAAAACCGATTACAGAAAATCAAGAAAGCATTCGGACTTATTCAAAATATATATAACAAGAAATGTCTATCAAAAGGCACTAAAATCAGACACTACAACACAGTCATCAAACCAACAGTCACATATGCAAGTGAAACACTCTCCCTGAATAGAAAATTAGATTTACACGAAATTAAGAAAGTAGAGAGAAAAATTATTAGAAAAATCCTAGGACCACGATACACACAAGATGGATACAGGCTGCAGACTACCGAGACAACCGAAAAAATATCAAACATCGAGGCAGATATCAGGAAGAGGCGGATGAAGTTTTATGGACATATAGACAGATTACCTGGAAACAGGTTAACTAAACGTCTATTGGACTATATGACATCACTTAAGGCAACAATACCCTGGGTAACTGAAGTTAAGAAGGATTTGAAAAAGGCAAAAATTGACATAACAAACACATCAGACCGGGATACATTCAGAAGAAAAATCGACAAGTGGAAGTTTACTCCAGAGACGGAATCTAAACCTTTCCGACCAAAGTGGACCGAAGAAAGGAAGAAGGCCTTTGGGGAGGCAATGAAGAAATACTGGGAAAATAAGAAGAACATTAAGAAATGTTAATCACCTGCTTATCGTTCTCCCATGGGGACATTCGCTAATAATAATAATAATATTGTTCTTTTGTACTCAATACAGCGTTCTTCACAATGGTCAATGGCAACAGATTCCTGTTATTATTCCTAAGTGTGAAAGCTGTTTATGAATAACAGAAATAACTTTTATACAAGCTCGACGAAGTATTGAAGCGATGCTTGGTATGTTTTTTTTGCGTTTTTTTCTTTTAATATTACGTTTGTTTCAAGAAACTGAGTTTTCCAGCATTATATGATAATATAATTCATGATATTTATTTCGACATCTCTCTGTTTCACGTTACGAATTAACATTTTTCGAGTAAAACCGGAATCAAACGCTGACAATTTCAATTTTGCTATAAATACTGTTTATTCGTAAGTGATACCAGGAGAAGAACTACGTAGAACGGAGATGTTTTGTAGGTTATGCGGCCCTTTATATTTCCGATCTCTAGGAGAATCTAGTAAGACACTGTACATACACGCAAGCAAAGCGATCGAAATGAGGTAACACCCGATACGCACGCAACACACCTAACATACAGGTAACACGCTTACGGTTTTAACTGACCAAGGAAAACTGCCGTAGCTACGCTTACTTATGTACCAGCCTACGGCAGTTTTGCAACTGTAGTACGTTGCCGGCAGTAGAACTGTTCTGCAGTTGATTTCAAATGCCGGTTGTCTAAGTTTTCTTACTCGAAAAGAAGGTTGTCTTCCATCCAGGGATTGCCGTTTGAGTTTCCGCAGCATCTCCATAATACTTGCGTGTTCTTCGAACCCACTGATAACAAATCTAGTAGTTCGCCTGTGAATTGCTTCGATGTCTTCAATCTGACCTGGTGCGAATCCTAAACATTCGAGCGGTACTCAAGACTGGGAGCACTAGTGTTCTATATGCGGTCTCCTTCACAGATGAACCACACTCTCTAAAATTCTCGCAATGCACCGAAGTCGGCCATTCGCCTTTCCTATTACTATCATTAGATGTTCATTTCATTTCATGTAGCTTTTCAGCGTCATGCCTGGATAGTTATCGACATGACTGTGTCAAGCAGCGTACTACTTGTGTTATATTCGAATTTTAAGGGTTTGTTTCTCATACTCATCTCCATTAACGTACATTACAGGTAGCTGCCATTCATAACAATAACTGTGAATTTTGTGTGCATCATCTTGTATCCTCCTACAGTCACTCAACGGCGACACCTGCCCGTACACCACAGCATCATCAGCAAACAACTGCAGACTGGCAAAAAATGGTTCAAATGGCTCTGAGCACTATGCGACTTAACTTCTGAGGTCATCAGTCGCCTATAACTTAGAAATAATTAAACCTAACTAACCTAAGGACATCACACACATCCATGCCCGAGGCAGGATTCGAACCTGCGACCGTAGCGGTCACGCGGTTCCAGACTGAAGCGCCTTTAACCGCACGGCCACACCGGCCGGCAACTGCAGACTGCTACTCACTCTGTACACCAGATAATTTATGTATATAGAAAATAACACCCCCCATGAACCATGGACCTTGCCGTTGGTGGGGAGGCTTGCGTGCCTCAGCGATACAGATGGCCGTACCGTAGGTGCAACCACAACGGAGGGGTATCTGTTGAGAGGCCAGACAAACATGTGGTTCCTGAAGAGGGGCAGCAGCCTTTTCAGTAGTTGCAGGGGCAACAGTCTGGATGATTGACTGATCTGGCCTTGTAACATTAACCAAAACGGCCTTGCTGTGCTGGTACTGCGAACGGCTGAAAGCAAGGGGAAACTACAGCCGTAATTTTTCCCGAGGACATGCAGCTCTACTGTATCATTAAATGATGATGGCGTCCTCTTGGGTAAAATATTCCGGAGGTAAAATAGTCCCCCATTCGGATCTCCGGGCGGGGACTACTCAGGAGGACGTCGTTATCAGGAGAAAGAAAACTGGCGTTCTACGGATCGGAGCGTGGAATGTCAGATCCCTTAATCGGGCAGGTAGGTTAGAAAATTTGAAAAGGGAAATGGATAGGTTAAAGTTAGATATAGTGGGAATTAGTGAAGTTCGGTGGCAGGAGGAACAAGATTTTTGGTCAGGTGATTACAGTGTTATAAATACAAAATCAAATAGGGGTAATGCAGGAGTAGGTTTAATAATGAGTAAAAAAATAGGAGTGCGGGTTAGCTACTACAAACAGCATAGTGAACGCATTATTGTGGCCAAGATAGACACAAAGCCCATGCCTACTACAGTAGTACAAGTTTATATGCCAACTAGCTCTGCAGATGATGAAGAAATAGATGAAATGTATGATGAGATAAAAGAAATTATTCAGGTAGTGAAGGGAGACGAAAATTTAATAGTCATGGGTGACTGGAATTCATCAGTAGGAAAAGGGAGAGAAGGAAACATAGTAGGTGAATATGGATTGGGGGGAAGGAATGAAAGAGGAAGCCGCCTTGTAGAATTTTGCACAGAGCATAACTTAATCATAGCTAACACTTGGTTCAAGAATCATGAAAGGAGGCTGTATACATGGAAGAAGCCTGGAGATACTGACAGGTTTCAGATAGATTATATAATGGTAAGACAGAGATTTAGGAACCAGGTTTTAAATTGTAAGACATTTCCTGGGGCAGATGTGGATTCTGACCACAATCTATTGGTTATGAACTGCAGATTGAAACTGAAGAAACTGCAAAAAGGTGGGAATTTAAGGAGATGGGACCTGGATAAACTGAAAGAACCAGAGGTTGTAGAGAGTTTCAGGGAGAGCATAAGGGAACAATTGACAGGAATGGGGGAAATAAATACAGTAGAAGAAGAATGGGTAGCTCTGAGGGATGAAGTGGTGAAGGCAGCAGATGATCAAGTAGGTAAAAAGACGAGGGCTAATAGAAATCCTTGGGTAACAGAAGAAATATTGAATTTAATTGATGAAAGAAGAAAATATAAAAATGCAGTAAATGAAGCAGGCAAAAAGGAATACAAACGTCTCAAAAACGAGATCGACAGGAAGTGCAAAATGGCTAAGCAGGGATGGCTAGAGGACAAATGTAAGGATGTAGAGGCTTGTCTCACTAGGGGTAAGATAGATACTGCCTACAGGAAAATTAAAGAGACCTTTGGAGAGAAGAGAACCACATGTATGAATATCAAGAGCTCAGATGGAAACCCAGTTCTAAGCAAAGAAGGGAAGGCAGAAAGGTGGAAGGAGTATATAGAGGGTTTATACAAGGGAGATGTACTTGAGGACAATATTATGGAAATGGAAGAGGATGTAGATGAAGACGAAATGGGAGATAAGATACTGCGTGAAGAGTTTGACAGAGCACTGAAAGACCTGAGTCGAAACAAGGCCCCGGGAGTAGACAACATTCCACTAGAACTACTGATGGCCTCGGGAGAGCCAGTCATGACAAAACTCTACCATCTGGTGAGCAAGATGTGTGAGACAGGCGAAATACCCTCAGACTTCAAGAAGAATATAATAATTCCAATCCCAAAGAAAGCAGGTGTTGACAGATGTGAAAATTACCGAACTATCAGTTTAATAAGTCACAGCTGCAAAATACTAACGCGAATTCTTTACAGACGAATGGAAAAACTGGTAGAAGCCGACCTCGGAGAAGATCAGTTTGGATTCCGTAGAAATGTTGGAACACGTGAGGCAATACTGACCTTACGACTTATCTTGGAAGAAAGATTAAGAAAAGGCAAACCTACGTTTCTGGCATTTGTAGACTTAGAGAAAGCTTTTGACAATGTTGACTGGAATACTCTCTTTCAAATTCTGAAGGTGGCAGGGGTAAAATACAGGGAGCGAAAGGCTATTTACAATTTGTACAGAAACCAGATGGCAGTTATAAGAGTCGAGGGGCATGAAAGGGAAGCAGTGTTTGGGAAAGGAGTGAGACAGGGTTGTAGCCTCTCCCCGATGTTATTCAATCTGTATATTGAGCAAGCAGTAAAGGAAACAAAAGAAAAATTCGGAGTAGGTATTAAAATTCATGGAGAAGAAGTAAAAACTTTGAGGTTCGCCGATGACATTGTAATTCTGTCAGAGACAGCAAAGGACTTGGAAGAGCAGTTGAACGGAATGGACAGTGTCTTGAAAGGAGGATATAAGATGAACATCAACAAAAGCAAAACGAGGATAATGGAATGTAGTCAAATTAAGTCGGGTGATGCTGAGGGGATTAGATTAGGAAATGAGATACTTAAAGTAGTAAAGGAGTTTTGCTATTTAGGGAGTAAAATAACCGATGATGGTCGAAGTAGAGAGGACATAAAATGTAGACTGGCAATGGCAAGGAAAGCGTTTCTGAAGAAGAGAAATTTGTTAACATCGAGTATAGATTTAGGTGTCAGGAAGTCGTTTCTGAAAGTATTTGTATGGAGTGTAGCCATGTATGGAAGTGAGACATGGACGATAACTAGTTTGGACAAGAAGAGAATAGAAGCTTTCGAAATGTGGTGCTACAGAAGAATGCTGAAGATAAGGTGGGTAGATCACGTAACTAATGAGGAGGTATTGAATAGGATTGGGGAGAAGAGAAGTTTGTGGCACAACTTGACTAGAAGAAGGGATCGGTTGGTAGGACATGTTTTGAGGCATCAAGGGATCACAAATTTAGCATTGGAGGGCAGCGTGGAGGGTAAAAATCGTAGAGGGAGACCAAGAGATCAATACACTAAGCAGATTCAGAAGGATGTAGGTTGCAGTAGGTACTGGGAGATGAAGAAGCTTGCACAGGATAGAGTAGCATGGAGAGCTGCATCAAACCAGTCTCAGGACTGAAGACCACAACAACAACAGAAAATAACAGTGGTCCTATCACAGTTCCATGGGGCACTCGTGACGATACCGTTGTCGTTGATGAACACTCGCCGTCGAGGACAACATCTGGGTTCTGTTACTTAAGAAGTCTTCGAGCCACTCACATTTCTAGGAACCTATTCCGTATGCTCGAACCTTCGTTAACATTCTGCAGTGGGGCACCGTATCAAATGCTCTGGGGATGTGTGGGAATCCGCAGAAATTTATCCCGAGGAAGGGGGGCAACAACACTTTTTTATGTAAAAGTGTTTCGAGACCTGTCACACCACAAGAACTAAATATTTTAGGTGGCTGGGAAACTTGTTATATCCCAAAGATTTGAATTATATGAGAAGCGTAAAAGAATTCTGCAACAAATTCAGTGAAGGGGACAAGTGCTTCCTCTCGCCCCTTGCGGACGCCTATGATCACGCATTATGACGTTATTGGAGGACGAAACTCTCCTATGTAAAAATCAATATGGATTCCGCAAAAAGGAATCCTGCGAAAATCAGCTAGCTCTTATCATCCTTGACATCCAGAGTGCTATACACAAAGACGCCTAGGTTGATGCCGTGTTCCTTCGCTCCCGGATGGCATACGATACGGTACGGCACAGCCGTTTGGTGAAAAAAAATCCGTGCTTACCGACCGTAGAAGAAGCTTTAGGATTGGATTTACGACTTCCTTGCAGACAGAACTCAATATCTCGTTCTCAAACGAACAAAATCGACATATGTAAAGGTAATTTCAGGAGCATCTCAAGAAGATGTGATATGGCCTCTATTTACAGCATGCAAGATGATTCTAAATAAATTGATCAAAAAGAAAGTATTCCTGTGAGTAGAGTAATCACTTTATTTCAGAAATACACATATAGTATGAAAGGTGAAGACTCACAGTTCCTACAGATGTTCACATACACTATGTGATCAAAAGTATCCGGACACCCCCGAAAACACACGTTTTTCATATTAAGTGATTGTACTGCCACCTACTGCCAGGTACTCAATATCAGCGACCTCAGTAGTCATTAGACATATTGAGAAAGCGGAATGGGGCGCTCCGTGGTACTCACGGTCTTGGGTGTCACTTGTGTCATACGTGTGTACGCGAGATTTACACACTCCTAAACATCCCTAGATCCACTGTTTCCGATGTGATAGTGAAGTGGAAACGTGAAGGGACACGTACAGCACAAAAGCGTAAATGCCGATCTCGTCTGCTTACTGACAGAGACCGCCGACAGTTGAAGAGGGTCATAGTATGTAATAGGCAGACATATATCCAGACCATCACACAGGAATTTCAAACTGCATCAGGATCTAATGCAAATACTATGACAATTAGGCGGGAGGTGAGAAAACTTGGATTTCATGGTCGAGCGGCTGCTCATAAGCCACACATCACGCCGGTAAATGCCAAACGACCGCTTGGTGTAAGGAGCATAAACATTGGACGATTGAACAGTGGAAAAACGTTTTGTGGAGTGACAAGTCACGGTACACAATGTGGCGATCCGATGCCCCAGTATGGGAATGGCTAATGTACAGTGAACGTCATCTGCCAGCGTGTGTAGTGCGAACAGTAAAATTCGGAGACGGTGGTGTTAAGGTGTGGTCGTGTTTTTCATGGCGGGGGCTTGTACTCCTTGTTGTTTTGCGTGACACATCACAGCATAGACCTACAAAGATGTTTTAAGCACCTTCTTGCTTCCCACTGTTCAAGAGAAATTCGGGGATGGCGATTGCATCTTTCAACACGATCGAGCACCTGTTTACAATGTACGGCCTGTGGCGGAGTGGTTTCACGACAATAACGTCCCTGGAATGAACTGGCTTGCACAGAGTCCTGACCTGAATCCTACAGAACACCTTTGGGATGTTTTAGAACGCCGACATCGATACCTCTCCTCTGTGGAACACTTCGTGAAGAATGGGCTGCCATTCCCTGAGAAACCATCCAGCACCTGATTGAACGTATGCCTGCGAGAGTGGAAGCTGTCATCTGGGTTGAGGGTGGGCAAACACCATACTGAATTCCAGCATTACCGATGGAGGGCGCCACGAACTTGTAAGTCATTTTCAGCCAGGTATCCGGATACATTTGATCACATAGTGTATGTTCGATGTTGGCTTCATTTCTGACACGGCAGATGTCTATCGGGTATTGCATTTCCTGCCAGACCCGTTCCATCGTAGCCCCATAACGACTTAACCGCGCCAACTATCCGGTGCCTTACTGCTGTAACTCCTGCGGAAATGGAGGTACGTAAACCACGTCCTTCACCCCCCCCCCCCAAAGGAAAAATAATCCAAGTGACCTGGGTGCCACAACATGAATGACTCACTTCGACCCAGCACGCCCACGCCACTCTGTAGAAGATTTTCGTTGAGGCGACTACATACGAGGTTATGTCCTGTTTCAAAACGAAGTATAGTACTTCTTATGTCATCTGAGGCAATGACCAGAGACGAAGGATGTCGAGATAGGTTATGCCTTTAACAGTAGATTCTGAGAATAAGAAAGGACCAAAGACTCTGCGGCTAGTTATGGCACAGATGACTTAAATTTTCTGAGAATCGCTATCATGTTCCAGAGAGGCATGCGAGTTTTCTGTACCCTATATTCTCAAAATTGTGCTTATTCACTTTGATTCTTACGTGAAATTTGGCGTTTTCAGAGGACACAAGTCCGTCTGCGAAACCATCCACCTCCATTCGTGCTCACAGATCAGCGCATAATTTTTATTAAAAATGAAACTCCTCCAGCTGTAGTTAAGATTTTATATTTATTTGGCAACTAGTTTCGGCGTTGCGTCAACGCCATCTTCAGGCCCGTAAGCTTTGACGAAATCAGTTGAGTGTGGCTGAAAACTAGAAGTCCGCGGTGAGTCCAATACGTATTGGACTGAAGATGGCGCTGACGCAACGCCGAAACTAGTAGTCAAATAAATATAAAATCTTAAGTACAGATGGAGGAGTTTCATTTTTAATAAAAATTATACCAGCTGTGTCCCATCATCTTCCACCTTAAATATGGATGTAAGAAGACAATGCATAATTGTCTCCGTTTCGGATTTTCGGCTCGTTTTAGCGCCTGCATCATTTGTACGGTATTATGCAATACTTGAAGAGCAACATACGCCACACTGTTGAATGCAACACATTCATTTCTTTAGTGGCACGACGTGTGGATTTTCTCAGGCTTCTTTTGCAGACCACGCGAATCTCAAAGGATGGTCATCCTATGGTTGGTTGGTTGGTTTCGGGGAAGGAGACCAGACAGCGTGGTCATCGGTCTCATCGGATTAGGGAAGGATTGGGAAGGAAGTCGGACGTGCCCTTTCAGAGGAACCATCCCGGCATTTGCCTGGAGTGATTTAGGGAAATCACGGAAAACCTAAATCAGGATGACCGGACGCGGGATTGAACCGTCGTCCTCCCGAATGCGAGTCCAGTGTCTAACCACTGCGCCACCCCGCTCGGTGGTCATCCTATGATTTTATTATTGCATATACATCTTGACTCCTCGAACCACTTTGCCGATCTAGTGTATTGCGATGGTGTGGTGCTATTTTACCAAACTAGGTGATGTTTTTGCATCTTTTGTGCCACATTACGCCTTGTCAATCGGGGATGCGAGCATTTTGTATTCCACCGCCAGCGATGAATAACTACAGCTACTTTCCATTGTTTTATAGGGGTCCAGTCCAAGACCCGTACGGTTGTCAGGAGTGCAGGGTGCATTGAGGAGAGAGAATCTGTTCACGCTCGAGAGCGTCAAGAAAACATTAATCAGAAATACATGATTGTCTTCCCCAGGTGCTGGTAGCTCAGTCGGGACAGCGGTATGTAGAGTGTGGTCCCACTGAGCAGCAGTGAGCGTGCGTCAGCCGGCAGTAGTGCGGTGTCGACAGAAGGTCCTCAGGGCAGCCGTTACGTGACGGGCAGTCGCATCTGGCGTGGTCCTCGATGGGCGGACATAGCCCTTGCAGGTTGATCGAAGCACTACCACTGACGCCTTGTGTCCAGGAGACTCGCTCACCACCCGGGCTGTAGTACTCGTTGCTGTGTGGAGTTTGACCGATGCCTCCAGTTAGCAGAATGAGGCCGGGAGCATTAGTGTCGGCTGCAGGAATGGGGAGAGCATCAACATTGGCTCCCCCTCACAATGGCGGCTAGTGTACAGCTTCTTTGTCCTATCGGTCAAACCTCCAGTAGGAGAGTAGAATGATGGCAGTCTCTACATCCCATCAGCCGTAACACGGAAGTGGGAGCTGCAGCTCACAGTGGCAGTCTCTCTTCAGGGAGACTACTCCATGGATTATATTGTCGCAAAGAAGCCGAGTAGCACCGTGGTGAGTTCAAAACTCACCTAAACTGAAATATTTTAATTTCTATATTCAGTTCGAGTACATTCTAGAAGTATCCACAAATGTAAAGAATCATTGTACTTGAATGTTCTGTAGCTGTATATATACTGTGTGTGTTCTGGCCGGAGGCAGTTCGCTACGCGCTCTTGTGTTTGCTAGTGCTGAATAAACTTTCGTTAAGTGAAGTTAATGTTCGTCATTCATCTAATTACACCTTCTTCTACGTGACGATATGATTAGGCGCGCAGAGGGGACAACTGAGAGTGAGATAAAGAAAGGTGTAGTATTTACGCAGTCGGTTCCGTGCACTGTGCTTTAACGGAGGTAACTTTGACATCATTTATACTAGATTTCTCGTTTGGTCAACCCTCCTAGTGGCTTCAGACTTTCGCAACTTCATCTTTCAGAGCCACTTTTCTGCTGAATCAGTGGCTGAATAGTTACTGTTGCGTTATAACTGGGATTTCTTGTGACACTCTACTATGTCACTGAAATGAAATGATCGTATGGCTATGTTGGCCGGGAGGCCCCATGCGGGGAAGTTAGGCCACCGTATTGCAAGTCCTTTTTAGTTGACGCCACTTCGGCGACTTGCGAGTCAATGATGATGAAATGATGATGAACACACAACACTCAGTCATCACGAGGCAGAGAAAAATCCCTGACCCCGCCGGGAATCGAACCCGGGACCCCGTGCGCAGGAAGCGAGAACGCTACCGCAAGACCACGAGCTGCGGACACTCTGTCACTAGTACGACGATATCCATCTGTTGCCATGATGTCACTGTGCTTAGTTTGCGGAGTGGGGCGCTCGGCGAGTCCCCTTGTAGCAACTGCTTCAGTGTTCACCTCAGCATTTCATCCTAGCTGGCAGTCTGAAGTCACTGACTCAGGCAGCTTGACTCCTGGCGTCGCCATTGAAGAACTTTAACAATTTTTTAGCGTTAGCCTGCGATACTATTCCAGGGTGCAACAGTTTTATTGCTGCCAACTTGAAGTGTGAGAGTTAACCTTTCAGTCAGTATGTGTATTTCTGAAATAAAGCCATTACTGTAGTCACCGAGTCACAGGAATACTTTCTTTTTGTCTCATTCATTTTGAGTTACCCTGTATATACGAGAGTTGGAACTTAAATAGTGGCAACTATTTATCCACAACCGATACAAAAGAGTTACATGTTTGCACCTGTTACTATCCTTCAAAATAGTCACCAGCGTTGTGTAGAACCAGTTGCCAGCGATGTGAAAGGAATAGTAAACGGTTAGCAGAGCCTGTTCTGTTGATGGTGCGAATGGAGCGGTCTAAAGTTATGGTGAGTCTCGCGTACGACTGTGATGGTGTTATGCTAACGCATTACGTTCCTCCACGGCAGACCGTCAATGCACAATATTACAGTTCTTTTTTGGAGCATCACCTTCGACCAGCTTTGCGAAAGAAGCGGCGACACTTTCTGCGCAACCTACCCATCACTTTGCACGACAATGCGCGGGTGCATACAGCGCAAGCTGTGGCTGCTCTGTTTGGTCGATGGGACTGGGAAGTACTGTACCATCCACCATACTCCCCGGACTTGAGTCCTTGTGACTTTGATTTGGTTCCGAAGATGAAGGAACCACTTCGTGGCATTCGCTTCAGAACTGCTCTAGAGATTTGACAGGCAGTAGACCGCTCCATTCGCACCGTCAACAGAACAGGCTCTGCTAACGGTATAATACGCCTTTCACATCACTGACAACGGGTTCTACACAACGCTGGTGACTACTTTGAAGTACGGTAACAGGGGCAAACATGTAACTCTTTTGTATCGGTTGTAAATTAATAGTTGCCACTGTTTAAGTTCCAACCCTCGTAAATAATGTAGTCGATAACGTTGGAGGGTTCGCGAGGCGTTCACGGACGATGTTGTTGTCTATAGAAAGACTGCGATGCTAGAAGACACTAGCGAAATGCTGGTAGAGCTGCAGAGGATCGACGATGGATTCAGGGTTTGGTAGTTGATATTTCACGAAAATAAATGTAACGTATTGAGCATAAATAGGCGAACAGGTCCACTACTGTTCGATTACACCATGAGCCACAGATCACTAGAAACAGTAAAGCTTTGCAGTTCAGCACAACGAAATGATGGAAGGCCTTTCCTGCAACCCCCGCCCCCTCTTGCCCCCCCCCCCCTTCCCCCCTTCTCTCATGTCCTGAGATGGCGCGTCAGGTGACAGCGGCGCGACTAACGACCGCCCGCAGGGAGGATTGCGTTACGCATCATGGCGGCCCAACACCGCCTCGGCGGTAATTAATTCGCTCAGTGCTGTGGAAAGGCGAGCTGTCCGCTCTGGTGGAGGAGGACGTCGTTAGGGAGATCCTGCAAGTTCGTCATCGCGTGTCTCGGTTTCTTTCAATTTGAAAATCGAGGTCGCAGTTTTTATGCCGTTAAGGAGTAGAGACGGTCAGAGACCGAGCGCTAGCCCGGTTGGAGTGGGGCGAGGGAAAGAATCGGATACGTGGGTCACCTTTTAATTTATTGCAAACTAGCGCTAGATGGCACGACTCAGATGTCTCACAACCACGGAAACAAAAATCTGTCATTTTTCATTAAAAAAGAACAGCAGTTCAGAACCTGTAAGAGCTTAAAGAAACAATTTTTGTGAATAAATGGAAATAATAATAATTATTATTGTTTAAAAAATAAATAAATGAATAAAAAATAGCAATTGAATCAAAAAGATGGCAGTTACAGTGATGTGTAACGTAAACAGTGAACTGAAAGTGAACTGTAAGATGTCCACCTGGATGCCAGATGAGAAAAAGCAGTTTGCTTAGATGCAATGAAGTAGAAGTTACCTGTAAGTACCTTTCTACTTCACAAAAAAAACCGGTAAGGAACTGTTTTTAAATCTATAACCTAGATGTGAAACCATAACCTATGTGTAAAAATGGACAAATCATGTAATATTTCAGGACACCCACTGAAGATGCCTTGTAAAAAAGGCGAAACGCTTCTGTTTGGATAAATAAAAATAAAAATTTCCATGTGCAGCATGCAAAAAAGGCTTTTTTTTAAACAACTCCAATTTAAATGGAAATTTCACGCGAAGCTGAAGTATTTTTTTTTTTTTGCTATTTTCGTAAGAGCATAACTCAATAACAACTCTTTGAAGGGCTTCGTTGGACGTTGGTAATCAGTCACCACCAGAAAAGGTTGGTCACAGGGTTGAACGAATACATTCCTTGTTTGATGAATATTGAGGGACCTTTATTGCCTCGCTAAATTTGGGACTTTTTCGAACAGTAGTTGAATCGAAGTAGTCAAAATCCCCGTGATTTGGAAACTCTTTAGGATCTTATCAACAAAGAGCGGCTACAACTGTTTATGATATGTCTGAAGATACTTGTGGACTGCCGCACCAGGCGAACTGTAGCCATTTTAAAGACTAGCGGCAGTGTTACACGGTATTAGAGTGGTGTTTCCTGTGGGTCAGAGAGCAGTGGGAAAGAGGAAATAAGCCGCGATGCTCTGGCTGTATAATATGGAGAGTGAAGACAAGAGAGATACTTTCAACACAATGAGAAGACAGAGAGAGAGCAAGAATTCTACGAACAAAGAAAAGGAAATATCTAACTGGAGTCTTGGAATCTATAGAAGTGGAAAGCAGGAACACAGGCTCAAAGAAGCTGTTTCAGTATACAGAGAACAGTAAGAGAGGTTATAAAAGGGAAAAGCTATTCATAAAAGATTAAAATCAAAACATGCCGACACACCTGGAAGATGCTCTAACGAGCTGGAAAGAGTATTTTTCAGAAATGTCAAATTGCACTGACCCTCACATAATCTTTAACTAAGCAATGATCGAGAGTAACAGCAGTAATACTGACGAATACAGCATTACAGAATAGGAAATGGTAGACACCATTCAAAAGCTGAAAAACAACAAGCCTGCAAGCGAGGACACGATATCAACAGAGATGTTAAAAGAGGATGAAATCAAACTACAAACAGAAATTTATAACCTTATCACAATGATCTGTAAAACTGGAACACTACCTGAAGACTGGAAAAGTGCAATAGTTTGCACCAGACACAGGAAAGGAAACGAAACGGAATGCGGAAATTAAAGAAGAATCAGTTTTCTGAACATAACGTACAAAGTTCTGTCAATATCATTCTCGAAAAAATCAAGCCTTACACAGAAAACATTATTCAAGAGTATCAGGCTGGATTTCGACTAAACTGTTCCAAAAATGACCATCTGTTTACTCTACGGCAGATCCTTGAGAATTACTGGGAATTTAACAAAAACATTCACTGTCTGTTCATTGATTTCCAGCGAGCCTATCATAGTATTCATAGAAGCAGCCTGTACAACACACTAAGAGAATTTGGGATACGCAGTAAAATAATTAGGACGATACAACTGTGCTTGGATTGCTTACAGGTATCAGTGAAGTCCAGAGGATCCATATCCACCAACTTCTCAATAAAAACAGGCTTACGACAAGAAGATGCTCTTTCATGTGTTCTCCTCAAGCTTGTACTGGAGAAATTGGTTCGAAACAGTAATTTACAGCTATACAATGGTCTCCGATTCCAAGTAAAACTCCTGGCATACGAAGATAATGTAGTCTTACACAGTGAAACAGAGGAAGAGCAGGAGGACATTTACAGATCTCTCAGGCACAGAGTTAGCAAACTGGGACTTCTGATAAAGCAAGAGAAAACAAAATATATGGAAATAGATCGAGTCATAATACCAAATCCACTCTTTTAAATTGGCAACTATTCTAGAACCAGGAAAATTCATCAGTTTAAATACCTTTGATCGCGCTTCAGCAGTAAAAAATCGTAACACTGGATATACATGAGAGAACAGCCCCAGGATCAAGATGTTTGTACGGTGTAAGCAGCCCAACAAACGTACAGCTTTGTCAATCATCACAAAGATGAAGATATATAACAGCATCTTCTGCCAAGTAGTACCGTATGGTTCGGAACGCTGGACGTCTACCAAGAAAGAAAGAGAAAAAGTGAATGTATTCGAAAGAAAAGTGATGAGAAAAATGTGGGGACCTGTGTTGGAGAATGACACCCGGAGAGTTCGAAAGAACACTGAAATTTATCAGTTAATGAAGCAACCCACTATCGTCCAGAAAATGAAAAGTAGGAGACTTCATTGGGATGGGCATGTGGCTAGAATGTGTGGTGTCACCGCCAGACACCACACTTGCTAGGTGGCAGCCTTTAAATCGGCCGCGGTCCGTTAATATACGTCGGACCCACGTGTCGCCACTATCAGTGATTGCAGACCGAGCGCCGCCACACGGCAGGTCTAGTCTAGGGAGACTCCCTAGCACTCGCGCCAGTTGTGCAGCCGACTTTGCTAGCGATGGTTCACTGTCTACTTACGCTCTCATTTGCCGAGACGACAGTTTCGCATAGCCTTCAGCTACGTCATTTGCTACGACCTAGCAAGGCGCCATATTCAGTTACTAACAGATAATATTGTGAATCATGTACCGTCAAGAGCGACGTTCATCATTAATGGATTAAAGTTAAGTATCAAACTACTTACGTCCGCTTTCTGAATTCTAATTCCTTGTCATGTTCCAGACCTCACGTCAGTATAGTCCTTACCTCCTCACGCCAGCCTGCGTGAGCTAAACGCGTGCATTTCGGCCTCCCATAGTAACACGGTGTTGGCTCTTCTGCCAACCCAACAGAATGGAAACCAAGAGAATTCCTAAGAAGGCACTTGAGGGCACTCTCCAAGCAACAAGACCATTGGTTTGACCTCGCACACGGTGGAAAGATGACACTGAGAAGGACGTCGAAGCATTAGAAATTCCCGCGGGTTGGAAAGAGACAGCGAGAGATAGAAGAAGAAGGAAGCAGATCATTGATGCAGCGCGGGGTCTACAGGGCCTATGAGCGCTGAAAAGTCCTATAAATCCTCCTGTGGGTGGGGGCTTGTTGGCATTGTCACTTATTCTTTTCTTAGTACTGCCTCACAATGAAATTGAGGAGACAGCTGACAAGGGATGGAAATGGAGAACTGCGCCAAACTAAGATTGGGGTTTGTAATTTATCGGGCACAGTAGACACTCAGCCCTCCACCCAGCTACAGTAGACACCTGACAGCGAAGCCAGTATAGGGACCCGCGTTCTCTAGTCAGTAAGTGACGCAGTTCTATTCTCATTTAGCTTGGAGACAGATGATTCATTTATTTATTTACAACAGGTTACTAAGGAAGAATCGTGTCCACGGCTGGCGGGCAAGGGATGAGCGTCGAATTGACGGTCCTTGGTGCTCGATGATTAATTGTAAGACACAACGTCCAGCGTGGCCCAGCAGTGTGGCCACCTTGTGAGGCAAGTACTCCAGAGCGGCGGTGCGCGGCCCTGCCACGACCTGGTGTGGTTGTCTAGCTTGCCTAAGCTGTTAGGAGGGTGGGCTGCAAATCTGCTGTGACATGTGTCAGAAATGGAAACATCTGAGAACAAACCCTGGCGCCGGCCGCCGTGGCCGAGCGATTCTAGGCGCTACAGTCTGGAACTGCGCGACCGCTACGGTCGCAGGCTCGAATCCTGCCTCGGGCATGGATGTGTGTGATGTCCTTGGGTTAGTTAGGTTTAAGTAGTTCTAAGTTCTAGGGGACTGATGACCTCAAAAGTTAAGCCCCATAGTGCTCAGAGCCATTTGAACCATTTTGAACCAACAAACCCTGGCCACGTGTCTGGCTGGTGGCATGTGGAATCAGAGGACGCCCAATGGATCAGTTGCTGGGAGAGCCACCCTAGATGCAGAGACTGGACCCCCGAGTAGACAGTCCCTTAGGATGGCATACAGGTATAGTTGCTCCAGTGGATGGCAGTGTCCCGTTCTGCGGCGACTGCTGATTCAATGCCATTGGCTGGGAGGACAGTCGGTATTTATAAGCGCCTGGGTGGGCTTCACTGTCCGCTGATCCTGATACCGTTTTTAAGTACAGTCACTGTGCTATATTTGATACACCAGTAGCAATAGTAGCAACAATCGACGACGCCAAAAGATGAACTGAACTTTACGCGATCGCCATACATGTATCCTCCACAGTGCAGGTTAACACTGAGTTGTACCGTATTGCTTCGCCCGATTCGTTGAAAGAGGATAAAGAAGAAATTTTTTAAAAAGTAGTTGCTGAATTTGGAACTTTAATGAAGTCCGATTAGAAGAATAACCGAAAATAAAGTGACGATTTTTGTTTAAAATTATGACTTCTGGTGATGAAATTATCTCCGTTTTATCATCTCTATACAATGATGATAGTGATGATGGATCGTCTGATATTAATTATGTAGCTGACCTAATTTCCTGGTAACCACATTTCAGTGTTATTTTTGTCGCGAGATAAAAATTTGGCGTCAGGGCTAAGGAGGTTGTCTGTCGAATGATTATTTCTGAAGCTGTTCGTCAGTAGTGCATTCATGCTCCATCTCCAGTTGCTTAAATGACCACAGCAAGTGAATCTATGAAGAAAGTAATCAAATACTCCACATACGGGGAATTTATAAATGTCATTGAGCTATAGTCAGTGGAGCTTTCCGTCCGTCGCAATTTTATTATTGACAGCTGTGTGCCTTCCTGATGTAACTTCTTACATATGTATGTTATTGTATTGTATGTTAACCGGGGACCTAGAAACGACGGAGAGGCTCCGTCCTCGCCGCAGTCTACTTCACCCCTCCGCCGCCCCGCACCGAACCCAGCATTACTGTGCGGTCCGACCCCCGGTGGACCCCCGAGGGAACGTCTCACACCAGACGAGTGTAATCTCTATGTTTGCGTGGTAGAGTAATGGTGGTGTACGCGTTCGTGAAGAACTCGTTTGCGCAGCAATCACCGACATAGTGTAACTGAGGCGGAATAAGGGGAACCAGCCCGCATTCGCCGAAGCAGATGAAAAAACCACCTAAAAACCATCCATAGACTGGCCGGTTCACCGGACCTCGACACAAATCCACCGGGCGGATTCGTGCCGGGGACCAGGCGCTCCTTCCCGCCCGGAAAGCAGTGCGTTAGACCACACGGCCAACCGGGCGGGCCATGTATGTATGTTAACTGTTACATTTGTCCACACTGCCTCGCAGTTGGTGGCTGGATATCTCTTTTCTAGATTTTTGGTTTATTCCGTCTTTTGCTGTACACGATGAAAATATCATGTTATCAGATGACCTTTCTTAAGATGCTATCGTCTATCTAATTGACTCGGAAAAAATTATGTATTTTAATTTGCAGTTAATTTTGCGCACGTAGATTGGGGTATGCATTATTGCTGCTTCTAGCCGACGTCACTCTATCAGTTTCAATACAAGAAAAGTCCCAGAATATTGAGTCAGAGACTGACGCTTGGTTGTCTGCTTGGCGAAATTTTAAACTCCGCTACCTACGCCACGACACAGCTTTTACATTAGTCCCTAGGAAGGCTAGAATGTGTAACGCCCCAGAGATCTCGCACCCGCGTGGACGGGGGACATTATCCGCCGGGCTAAAACGCAGATACCAGCGAGAAGTTCCAAAATGCAGGATGCGAAGACGGGGCGGACATCAAAGCGGCGCTCTGGCGCCAGCGCGCAGCCGGGCCGGGCTTTGATTTGACGCAGAGCGGCCGGACGCTGGCGATCTATCGATTCCCAAAGCGAAGAGCGACGTCCAGCGCGGTGCCTCCAGGGCGAAACGCGGAAGGCACGGCCAGCCGCAGTACGTGCTGGCTGAGTGACCGAGGAGGGTGCAGGGTAACCAGTCACACGCAGATACTTGCCGTGTTGCCATATGCGGAGAATACTAAGGGCCCGTACCGTGTCCTCCCACATGAGGTTCCAATGTTGATGCGCTAGATGGCTCTGAGCACTATGGGACTTAACTTCTGAGGTCATCAGTCCCCTAGAACTTAAAACTACTTAAACCTAACTAACCTAAGGACATCACACACATCCATGCCCGAGGCAGGATTGGAATCTGCAACCGTAGCGTTATCGCGGATCCAGACTGCAGCGCCTAGAACCGCTCGCCCACTCCGGCCGGCGATACGCTAGATACTCGAAGTTTCTAAACTACTGGCCATTAATACTGCTACATCAAGAAGAAATTATTGGACAAATATATTATACTAGAACTGACATGTGATTACATTTTCACGCAATTTGGATGCGTAGGTCCTGAGAAATCACTACCCAGAACAACCACCTCTGGCCTTGATACGCCTGGGCATTGAGTCAAACAAAGCTTGGATGGCGTGTACAGGTACAGCTGCGCATGCAGCTTCAACACAATACCACAGGTCATAAAGAGTAGTGACTGGCGTATTGTGACGAGCCAGCTGCATGGCCACCACTGATCAGACGTTTTCAGTTGGTGAGAGATCTGGAGAATGTGCTGGCCAGGGCAGCAGTCGAACATTTTCTGTATCCAGAAAGGCCCGTACAGGACCTGCAACATGCGGTCGTGCATTATTCTGCTGAAATGTAGGTTTTCGCAAGGATCGAATGAAGGGTAGAGCCACGGGTCGTAACACATCTGAAATGTAACGTCCACTGTTCAAAGTGCCGTCATTGGAACAAGAGGTGACCGAGACGTGTAACTAATGGCACCCCATACCATCACGCCGGGTGATACGCCAGTATGGCGATGAGGAATACACGCTTCCAATGTGCGTTCACCGCGATGTCGCCAAACACGGATGCGACCATCATGATGCTGAAAACAGAACCTGGATTCATCCGAAAAATGGCGTTTTGCCATTCGTGCACCCAGGTTCGTCGTTGAGTACACCATCGCAGTCGCTCCTGTCTGTGTTGCAGCGTCATGGATAACCGCAGCCATGGTCTCCGAGCTGATAGTCTATGCTGCTGCAAACGTCGTCGAACTGTTCGTGCAGGTGGTTGTCTTGCAAACGTCCCCATCTGATGACTCAGGGATCGAGACGTGGCTGCACGATCCGTTACAGCCTTGCGGATAAGATGCCTGTCATCTCGACTGCTAGTGATACGAGGCCGTTGGGATCCAGCACCGCGTTCCGTATTACCCTCGTCAGCCCACCGATTCCATATTCTGCTAACAGTCATTGGATCTCGACCAACGCGAGCAGCAATGTCGCGATACGATAAACCGCAATCGCGATAGGCTACAATCCGACGTTATCAAAGTCGGAAACGTGGTGTTACGCATTTCTCCTCCTCACACGAGGCATCACGCAGCATGATGCAACGCCGGTCAACTGCTGTTTGTGTACGACAAATCGGTTGGAATCTTGCCTCACGTCAGCACGTTATAGGTGTCGCCACCGGCGCCAACCTTGTGTAAATGCTCTGAAAAGCTAATTATTTGCATATCACAGCATCTTCTTCCTGTCGGCTAAATTTCACGTCTGTAGCTCGTCATCTTCGTGGTGTAACAATTTTAGTGGCCAGTAGTGTATTATCTCCCTCTTCTTTCTGCATTTTTTTTAGGTGTTTGGGTGTTACGCCTTCCTCGTAGAAATAATTGAGCTTCCCATCTCTTCCTTGGCCTTCCTAAAGGTATTCTGCGAACTGGCCAATAATTCATTATTAATCTTGATATTCTGCCGTCTACCACTCTTCCACAAATCGCTTCCACTTGTTCCTGTATTCTTTAATCTTATCGTTAAGGTTCTCTCTCTCAATTCTTATGCGATGTCAGCATTCCTCCTCCTGTCGAACAGTGTGCACCCAATTTCTATTTTTAGTCATCAGTCTTCTCATTCATTTCGTGTGGCCCGCCACGAATTCCTCTCCTGTGCCGATTTTTTAATCTCAGAGTAACAATTGCAACCTGCGTCTTTCAATAGTCTTCTGTAGCACCACATCTCATGTATTTCGGTTCTCTTCTGTTTCTGTTAGCCCACAGTCCATGTTTCACTACCACAAAATGCTGTGCTCCAAACGTACGTTCTCAGAAATTTCTTCCTCAAATTAAGTCCTATGTTGGATACTAGTGGACTTCTCTTTGCCAGGAATGCCCATTTTGCCAGTGATAGCCTGTTTTGATGTTCTCCTTGCTCCGTCCGTCATTGGTTATTTTGCTACCTAGCTATTAGAATTCCTTGACTTCATCTACCTGGTGACCATAAATCCGATGTTAAGTTTCTCGCTGTTATCATTTCTGCTATTTCTCATTACTTTCGTCTTCCTTCGGTTTGTTCTTAAGCCATATTCCGTACTTAGTAGGTTATTGATTCCATTCAGTAGCTCCTCTAAATCTTCTTCATTTTCATTGACGATAGCATTCTCATCAGCGAATCTTGTTATATCCTTTCACCTTCAATCTTAATCCCACTCTTGAACTTTTATTTCCGTCATAGCTTCTTCGATGTATAGAGCGAACAGTAGGGGCGAAAGACTACGTCGCTGCCTTTCTTAAGTCAAACGTGCTTACCCTTTTTTTTTCTTCATCTTCTTTTCCTTGTGCCTTTGTCCCGCAACGGCGCAAGGTGGGCACGGTTGTTAATGGAGCTGGAAGGGGTTGGCAAACGATATTCGCGTTCGGACGGGTTCAAAAATGGCTCTGAGCACTATGGGACTCAACTGCTGAGGTCATAAGTCCCATAGAACTTAGAACTACTTAAACCTAACTAACCTAAGGACAACACACACATCCATGCCAGAGGCAGGATTCGAACCTGCGACCGTAGCGGTCGCGCGGTTCCAGACTGTAGCGCCAGAACCGCTCGGCCACCAGCGGCCGGCCGTTCGGACGGGCACGAGGTTTCCCGATGCGCCGCAGCGTTCGGTACAGTATAGAGTTTGTTCGAACAATCAAGTGACATCTGACTTGAGCGGCGCGAATGCAAGGGATACGCAAGAAACTACGAACTAATCATAATAATATGTGGTTCTGTTTAAAATTTGACATTGTCATGAAAGACACTGGAGGAAATAGCATCAAATCTATCACAAACTCCTATCGTGTTTGAACAAATTTTCAATACGAGTTCTCATACAGTATATGGATATATAAATATTTATGCTGATTTTTAAGTAAGGTCACAAAGACCAAGCTCTGTCCTCTGAAAAACATTACTAGACATATCCAGTATAATATTCTATTTATTTATGAGAGGATGTAATCAATTACCAAGAAGGCTGCAAATGAGCAATTCGATACCTGTTCACATACTGGAATAACGGATAAAAACTTTACCAAATTTTAATCAGTCTGAAAGCAAGACAACAACATTCAGACGAAACAATCAAGACAGTTAATCAATAACAAATACAGAACAAACGAAATGTAATAAAATAACTGTAATTTTTATCGCCAGAAGGAATTACTGCGGCAAGACCCATCGTGGAGGTAGTGCCATAAGACCTCATTAATTTGCGGTACGAGCGAAAGCTAGAAAATTCGAAAGAATCCTGATGGCACTCTTCTACAGCTGCCGTTGTTACGCATTGCCTGCACCCTAGAAGATATTTCAGTCCATGATTCAGAGTTATTTTTATGATTAAGATTCACAGTGCATTAAAATCGCTAAGACAGGTCGTTGTAATTGTGCCAACAAAAGTCACTAGATTGAATGCCGATTAAAAGATCGAACAGAAGCCCAGATTTCACGAACTGTGATGTAAGTTGTTCAAACAGTACGAGTTGTGATGAAATACAGCCCCAGGAGTCGTCAGGGTTAATTTAAGGGGTGGCTGGGTGCCATTCCTCTCATTACCCCGTTACCCTCCCCCATCCCTTTAGAGCCCTTGTTTACTGGACGTTTTTCTTCTTTTCCCCCTTCCAAAACATGTAAACCAAAGAGCTTGTAGTGGAAGAGATGGTTTCACAGTAATTTTAGAGGCCATGTTTACAAGACATTTCTTTCTTGTTTTGGCTCATACGACCACTTCTGAAACTTGCCTACCCTACAGTCTTAGCATCAACAGTACCGGTACAAGTATTCAGATGGTTCAAAGCCATTTGAACACTATGGGACCTAACATCTGAGCTCATCAGTCCCGTAGAACTTAGAACTACTTAACGTGATGACTGGGTGTTGTGTGATGTCCTTAGGTTAGTTAGGTTTAAGTAGCTCTAAGTTCTAGGGTACTGATGACCATAGCTGTAAAGTCCCATAGTGCTCAGAGCCATTTTTTAGAACTACTTAAACCTAACTAACCTAAGGACAGCACACACATCCATGGCAGGATTAGAACCTGCGACAGTAGCGGTCGCGCGGTTCCAGACTGAAGCGCCTAGAACCTCTCGGCCACAGCGGCCTGCTACATATATTCCAGTCATAGGCATCAAGAACGATTTTCGCTTAGAACTTTCAATTCAGTCGTTTCCGGACCAGGGTCTGTTACCTCAAATTGATACATTTATCTGTCTTCATCATCCCTGAAAGTTCGTAACATCATCTTGGAATTACCCTGTGTATACGCATATTCGGTAACTACCTAGAATTACGAGGAAATTAGTAAGGAATTGAAAATGACACATCACCGAAATCTGCTGCAACTCTGAAAATATACTATCTGATCAAAAATATCCGGAAATTCAGTAGAGGACATTAATAGGGGCATTGTCTGCCCTTCGCCTTTATGATGGCTTGAACTCTGCTGGGGAGATTTTCACTGAGGTGCGTGAATGTCTGTGGAGGAATGGTAGCCCAGACTTCCGCAAAGAGCGGAGACCAGACAAGGTAGTGACGTTGAACGCTTGGAGCGAAGTCTACGTTCTGTCCCATTCCTATTAGTGTCACATTATAATAAGGTCGGGGCTCTCGGTGGGCCATTCCATTTCATGAATGGGTTGTCATAATCGTTACCTCACAGGTTCTGCTTTATGATAGGGTGCAGTGTCATCCTGGTATAGACAGTCAGTCGTGGAACTGTTTTTCTATTGTAAACAGTCGACAGTGCACTAAAACGTGTCCTTATTCTATCGCATATAGCATTACCTTATTCGCCATAGGAGGATTACACATTAACCACGAAAACCACATCCATGGAGCAAGACCACTTCCTCCATACTTCACTGTCACCACACACGATGGCAGTTTTTCTCCAGGCATTCGCCAAACCCAAACATAAACTCTTCCATCGGACTACCACAGCCGCTCGGGATTAGCCGAGCGGTCTTAGGCGCTGTAGTCATGGACTGTGAGGCTGGTCCCGGCGGAGGCTCGTGTCCTCCCTCGGGCATGGGTGTGTGTGTTTGTCCTTAGGATAATTTAGGTTAAGTAGTGTGTAAGCTTAGAGACTGATGACCTTAGCAGTTAAGTCCCATAAGACTTCACACACATTTGAACATTTTTTTGGACTACCACATGGTGCAGCGTGATTCATCACTCCAGATCACTTTTTCCCATTTATCCTCCATCCAATGGCGTCACTCTTCATAGTATCTCAAGCATCGCTTAGCATTGACTATCGAAATGACTGGCTTATGAGGAGCTGCTCGACCACTGTACCACATCCTCTTAAAAATATCATCAGCATTTAGAGGTGGCCAAAGTGCTGATTTCTGAAGATTTCTGATGACCGGGTCCATTATTGTGAGGAAGAGAATGGGAGAGAAAAGTTGTAAACGGCGTAACAGGTGATCATTGTTTTGAGAAACAACTACTTGCCCGGAGGGATGCGCGTTATCGCGGAGATGGGGGTGTGGTGGTGGCGAGATTTTAATTAAGGTGCGTTGCGGCGACACGGCGTGTATGACACGTGCATGGCCGCGTCCCTCAGGCAGCCGATCGATGGTGGCGGCGAGCGAGGGACCTGCTCACGCTCTCGCTACACACGTGGCCCACCCCCGCACTGCCAATAGATGGGCGACGCCGTTAAGTCAGTGACACTTGCCGGTGGGGGCGGTGGTACCAGCCATACTGTATTTTGGTGTTGTTCCGGTAATTACCTCTAGCGTGAGTGGAGTTTGGGTTGAAATTTTTTAATTATAACCTAATTTGACTTGCATTTTGCAACATTAGCATAGTAAATAAGAGGGCTGGAGCGATAGCCGCAAGAATGTAATTAGACTGTCACAAGATTTTATTATGACAAAAAGTGGTACCGACCTCAGCTATTGAATGCTTTACAAATCATGAACACTTGTAAAATAAAATAAAAGTAAGCTCATTTTTTTAAATTATTTAAGACCACATGAAATAGTTTATACCTTCTTTCTTTCTTTTTTTCTTTCCAGTAGTTTTTCATTCTTTCCCAATATTGACCTCTGCTTCCATCTGTCCATATTGCGCCTATCTTTTTCTTTATCTTCTCTTAGAAGCCCTTGTAACTTTTTAGTTTTGCTCTCAACTTTTGCTTTTCTCCTATTTCTTCCTCCTTTACTTCCATTTCCCTTAGATATGCTTTAACCACGTCATTGATGTTTTAGGGTTTCTGCTAAAAAAGTTAAAAAATTCTTTTCCTAATTGTTTTTATCTTAGCATCTTTAGGTATCCACAGAATACAATTCGTCTCTTCTTCATTGTGTCTAACATTCGTTCTATTTTTTCATAAACTATTTTATTACTTCTTCATTCTATTTTCCATTGTCATACACTGAGGAGACGAAAGTCATCTGCAGTCATGGACTGTGCGGCTGGTCCCGGCGGAGGTTCGAGTCCTCCCTCGGGCATGGGTGTGTGTGTTTGTCCTTAGGATAATTTAGGTTAAGTAGTGTGTAAGCTTCGGGACTGATGACCTTAGCAGTTAAATCCCATAAGATCTCACACACATCTGAGCATTTGAACAAAAGTCATGGGATTGCGGGTATGCACAAACACAAATGGCGTAGTGTCGCGCACACAGGGTATATAAGGGCAGTGCATTGGTGGAGCTGTCATTTGTGTTCAGCTTACTGACATGAAAAGGTTTCCGACGTGTGTTGTTGGGGAATTCAGTATTCCGAGACCCACAGTGTCAAGAATGTGCCGAGAACACCAAATTTCAGGCATTACCTCTCATCACTGACAACGCAGTGGGCTACCGTCTCTACTTAATGACCAACAGCAGCGGCTTTTATGTAGAGTTGTTAGTGCTAACATACACTGCATCAAATAACCTAAGAAATCCATGTAGCGCGAACAACGAATGTATCCATTAGGACAGTGTGGCGAAATTTGGCGTTAATGGGTTATGACAGCAGACGTCCAACGCGAGTGCCTTTCCTGGCAGCACGAAATCGCTTGCACCGCCTCTCGTGGGCTTGTGACCATACCGGTTGACACTAGACGACTGGAAAACCATGACCTGGTCAGATGAATGCCAATTTTAGTTGGTAAGAGCTGATGGTAGGGTCCGAGTGTAGCGCAGACCCTACGAAGCCATGGACCAAAGTTATCAGCAAGGCGCTGTGCAGGCATGTGGTGGCTGCATAATGGTGTGGGCTGCGTTTCCACGGAATGGCACTGGGCCATAGGCTGGAAATGATTATTTTGACAAGCAGAAGTGTTAGCGGCCATTTGCAGCCATTCATGGACTTCGTGTTCCCAAACAACGATGGAATTTTTATGGATGACAGTCCGCCATGTCACCGGGGCACAAGTGTCGCGATTGGATTGAACAACATTCTGGACAATTCCAGTGAATGATTTGGCCACTCAGATTACCCGACATGAATTCCGTCGAATATTTATGTGACAAGATCGAGAGATCAGTTCGTGCGTAAAATCCTGCGCAGGCAACACTTTCGCAATTATGGATGACTCAATTTTTCTGCCGGCTGGTGTGGCCGTGCGGTTCTAGGCGCTTCAGTCTGGAACCGCGGGACCACTAAGGTCGCAGGTTCGAATCCTGCCTCGGGCATGGATGTGTGTGATGTCCTTAGGTTAGTTAGGTTTAGGTAGTTCTAGGTTCTAGGGGAATGATGACCTGAGATGTTAAGTCCCATAGTGCTCAGAGGAATTTGAACCATCACTTTTTCTGCAGGGATCTCCCAACGGATTGTTCGAGTCCATGACGCGTCGAGTTGCTGCAGCACGCCGGGCAAAAGGAGGTCCGGCATGATTTCAGGCGGTATCCCGTGAGTTTTGTCACCTCAGAGTATGTTTGGCGTGTGTGTTCATTAATAATGAATAAAACTCTCGGGTCATTAGCGCGTTTTCAATCGTGGTAGCTAAGAGAAAGACGAACAGGCAGACAGACTTTGATAGGAGTGCCGTAGTGCTAGTCATTTACGGGGCTATGGACGGGTTGCCGGCGAGGCGGCTGAATGTGAGATCTCGAATCGACTGGCAGCATCTCGTGGCGGCTGGATGCAGTGAGCGGTTTGTGTCTCTGGCATTGGCCAGAGATGAATGTCTGGCGTTAGCGGCGGTGATGACCCGAAGCCAGCTCTCATCAACGGCATCATAGGTCTCCTTGCTCTGGCGTCACCATGTGAAGTCTCTATACTATTGCGTCTCGAGGGAGGTGTCTCCTGTGCAGCGTCGAAGTCATGTCACCTACATCAAGACAATCTCTCTGCAGAGTTCTCTTTTACTGGGCATTGTCATGCACCCGATTGGCCACCTCATGTTCTACTTCTGGCCAATCAAATTACACTGATGACCAAAACATTATGACCACTTGCTGAATAGCTTGTTTGTCCGTCTTTGCACTGCATCACTGATTCTGCGTATCGGGGATCTGACAGTTTGTTGGTTGGTTTGTTCAAATATGTGGCATCAGATGTCTACGCACAGGTCACGTAATTCGCACAAATAACAGGCCGCTGATTTGCGTAGAGTTGGGTTGTTTTGGGGAAGGAGACCAGACAGCGAGGTCATCGGTCTCATCGGATTAGGGAAGGACGGGGAAGGAAGTCGGCCGTGCCCTTTGAAAGAACCATCCCGGCATTTGCCTGGAGCGATTTTAGGGAAATCACGGAAAACCTAAATCAGGATGGCCGGACGCGGGATTGAACCGTCGTCCTTCCGAATGCGAGTCCAGTGTTTAACCACTACGCCACCTCGCTCGGTACGCTGATTTGCGTAGACGGTGATGGCGCGTGATAGCGACCCAGATGGGTTCCATTGGATATCTATAGTTGTTAATGGTTAACTAACGTTGTCTTCAGTGTGAATTTGGTGACGAATCTGAGATGACAAAGTTATGTCACACGTGGCATGATAACGGGGCTTGGGCTTTCCAGCTTAGTTTCCTACGGCTGATGAAGGATCTGCAGGTACAAGTAAGGAAGCCGGGTGAGCTGCTCATTATTGAACCTTAGTTTACGAGTAACGAGATACTATGCTGTCTTGTGAAACTACATCAGATCCCATTAAAGTGTAGTTCTGGTGGTCTCTTGCCCGTTTAAAATAACACTCAGTTGTTACTATTACATTTCAAAGAACAATCTTATCTACGCGTTTATTATAGTGTTTAAATGAAGTGTTAAGCGTTGGGCTTAAAATATTTTTAGCGAACTTTCCTGTTTTAATGTTACGTTTTATTCTTTCATGTAATATGAATGTGCAATTGCAAGTGTACTGTTTTAGTTGATTTACGTTTCAACTGTGCGGTACGATGGGCTTAACGACTTGGCCGTTGCCAGTGGAACTGTGATTCGTTAGACCGGGCTCCATGTTCCTGGCCTTCTGTCTCGATCTCGTCCTTAAACTATTGCCTTTTTTTTTCCTGGCTCTGTCAGGTCGTTAAGCTTTGTAGCTCGTTCCTCCGCCGCTTTGGCGAATGCACCTTTCGATCGAAATATGAATTTAAACCTGAAAAACTGGGTTTCATTATGTAATTAGTGCCAGATCAGATTGCTGGAGGCTCCACCTGATTAATTCTGTATTCCCTTATCAGCCATTTGTTTATAATATTTGTACCTTGTGTGCTGCTTGTGAAGTTTAATTTGTATAAGGAGGGTTTCATGTGCATATGTTCTCAGGGAATGTTTAGATACTGATGCGCAATTTTTTATTAATTTATTTTAATTAGTGCCTCCCTGTACTGGCATCGACTGGATTATTCCTTAGTCAGCAGTAAGTGTGCTTGGTGTCTTAATTGCCGACCGTTGAAGTTTTAGAATTTGCTTTAATTATTACTTGCGTGCCTTATGTTATGCCTTAATGTTATACATTGGTATAAATTTATATTGCAAAAGAAAAATTATACAGGATAGTCTTGCGGGTTTAGAGTTCGATAAGGTTTGATTTTATTAAGTATTTACACCAACATAAATTTTGTTAATGTTCTATGCATTTGTTATGCAGATTTTAACAGGTGTTTAAGAAAAATTTTTATTGTGCTCCTGTGAGGTTGTTAAATTTATCTGTTTCATTGTATTAAATTGCGCAAGTTAATAAACATTGTTTAACACAAGCTGTGTAGATTTGATAATTATGTCCCTGCTGCTTCCTGTCTTATTATTGGACGCAAAGAGCACGTTCCAGATTAAACATTTGCCTGTCATTTCCATAACATAAGAAATGAGGAAGGAAATTATCGTAACAGTAATAAATTAAAAACTTAATAACAATTCATGCATAGTTTAAAACAGAAAGTATCGGCTGCCTCTGTCCATATAACGTGCCTTTATCTGCCTGTAGCTATAGGAAATGGACAAACTGTAATGAAAACTAGATTTCTTAAGCCTCAGTTTTCACCTATCGGCGAAGACTTCCTAATGCTCAAAAAGTTTTATGACTCTGTTTACAACATGGATTTTGAGCAGAGTTACAAATAATAGGGTCAATAGGAGAATGCTGGTGATATTTAGTAATGTTCAATCACATTCCGCTTTTCGAGTAAAGCAGCGAAGGGTGGACGGAATAAGTATTCTTTTGTTTTTTCAATTTAATATTCTGATTCTATTTCTCTTGAAACTGGGGAGTAAAAAATTTTTCTTTGCTCGATTTCTACTTTTATTACAGGAAATAACAGGAATAAAAACCGGAAAATAGTTTGTTTCAGAAACCGATTATTGTGACCGATCTTAACAATGAGGTTAAATTGGCCAAAAAAAAACCTGATATAACCGAAAACCGTTTGTTTCATTGATAGCCGCTTCCCTCAAAGTACTCCGTTTGGGAACGCTGGACTCTGTTTCTTCCGAAATACAGACCAAATCATAACCGATTTCAATCTAGGATAGAAATTAAAAGTCTTGAAAAAAAAACTAGATCCGCTCGCATTATTAAGGGTTTGTTTGTCGTAGCGTACGTGGCTGTTTTTCGACCTTGCAACATCAGGTTTCACCCGGTCGATGAATCATATCACAGTGGACGATATGTTTGCGACGTACATGACCTTACACCAGAGCGGCAAAAAAACATGTACGAGGGGTGACACAGACAACCCCCTCCCTCCCGCGCCTCCTCCGACGGCATCGAGTAGTGTTCCTTTGTAACTTGACCGCTTGTCTGCTTCTCTCTACCTGAGTGAATCTTCCTAAAACTGTGTACCAAAGCTTCTCAAAAATGACCACCAAACAAAGTAGCTCCTAACTTAAACTCGTGCACGGTGCAAAACTCTGACTATCCTGAATCATACAGAGACTTAATATGATTTTCTCAACGCTGTCTACAAATTGATGCTAATTGTTTCTATAAAAATGCAGTGCTACACTGAATGTAACCTTACTTCTGAAATGCGCAACTGAACTCTCAATGAAATTTCTGATCTTAAACTGTATTTTCACTTACTTCGTGTCTTGACAAACATTTTTACAGATTTCTCGAAAGCAGCGCAAAGCATACAGCAGCAAAGCAACATTAAAAAACTACGATTGAAAATACCGTACCACAGCGTGCACTGTACAGACATACATAATAAACTGAAAGGAGGGTGGGGAATTTGACTTCTGAAAAAATCCTAACGAAGCTCTATATTCAAAAGTAATGCTTTGAAAGTCAACTGAATGTTCACAATAGTTTTTACATAACATAAATTTAAGAAATAACTTTAAACAAGTGGAATCTCCTCTTTCTATTAGGGAAATCTATATAACAATCCTACTGTCTGGGGTTAGTTACTACAACCTCAATAACACATAACAATGCTACGCACTTGCGTGCTTGCCTCAATCTCTCAACATTCCAGAAAAACTCGCAAAAATATCTCGTTAGCTCCTCTCCATAATTACACCAAAAATATTCATACTACAGGACCAATCAATCTCATATCACACATGAAGAAAATTTCATGTCATTTGTTATTTATTTTTATGTCTTCCTCTGCAATTAATATTCTTTGTAATTAAATTTTTAATTAACTCTCCAATTGTTTACATCTCCCAGTTTTCCAGTTTCCAGAATTTGAGGCCTTATTTGTGCATTTTATATATGTATTCGGGTAAAGCACGAGCTCTGTACTACCACTGAATGTTAGTAACTGAATCCAAAGTGTAATTAATTATGTAACTAATGCAAGACAGATTATTAAATTAAAGTTCAGAATGATTTTCTTATGGAAAATAAAGATATTACTACAAAAAAAATCGTTCAAATGGTTCAAATATGGCACTGAGCACTATGGGACTTAACATCTGAGGTCATCCGTCCCCTTGAACTTAGAACTACTTAAACCTAACTAACCTAAGGACATAACACACATCCCTGCCCGAGGCAGGATTCGAACCAGCGACCAGACTGAAGAGCCTAGAACCGCTCGGCCACACCGGCCGGCTATTACTATTAAAGATTGTCATTCAATATTGTATTTTATACCTTATTCGGCTGTAATATCAGTTTCCTTACGTTTTGTAAATTTTAATTGTAACATCAAAATTGTACAAAATTAATAATGCTTTATTTTGTAAGTTATTGTTAAAATTCTACATAAAGCGATGCAGCGATGCTGCGACAAGTCAGTTTTGAAGTTACTTTTGAAAGTCAAAGAGATCAGTGAAGTCTGTCCGTGTTTTGTTTACATGACGAGTGTGCAGTTCGGATGTCAAATAATGTGAATAAATTTTGTGAAACATTAAAATTTCGCATTCATTCATCAATGGACCAGGCAGAAGAAACTTAAGTAACATTCATACGAATCGTTACAACGGACAGTTCATAACTTTGTGGACGGAAAAAAAAAAAAAATTGGACATGAGACAGATTTGAACCCGGATCTCTCTCTTTGCAGTTCAACACCGTGACCACATAACCACGTCATCAAGCATTTTTTTTATACACTCGACGTTGCACTTCTTAAGATTGGTTCAAATGACTCTGAGCACTATGGGACTTACTGCCGTGGTCATCAGTCCCCTAGAACTTAGAACTACTTAAACCTAACTAACCAAAGGACATCACACACATCCATGCCCGAGGCAGGATTCGAAACTGCGACCGTAGCGGTCGCGTGGTTCCAGACTGTAGCGCCTAGAACCGCTCGGCCACTCGGCTTCTTGAGTTTAAACCGTTCACTGTTTCGATTTTGCTTCTTTTTTCACAGTTCAGTAGACCTTCTTCCTGTTGTCATTCTTGATCTGTGTTCAGTTTTTGGCAGACTAGCCACTGGACTATCATACGAGGGTGCTATGAGGAGTTTCCCTTGTTAGCAAAACGTTACGGTCGTCCGTCAGGCTGGCACATGGAACGAATTTTCGTTTTTTGCGACAATTTTGAAATACATCTCTATCAACCTTAGTAGTTCACCCAAAAAAGACTAAAATAGGGCTGTCTCTTTCATATTAACGAAAATAATTATTTTTATGAGACCTTAAGTACGAAGCAAGGAGAGTGTACTCAGACGGCCGCTCTCGGCGTCAGAGACACGAATGCGCCGCAGCTGACGCCAAGTAGTTTATTCCACAAAGACTGCTCTGGCCGCAGTGACCTTGTGAGCGGCGAAGTGCGGCCTTTAAAAAGTCCGCGCCTCATTAAGACGGCATTTACACCCCGGCCCGAGAGACCCTCGGGGGCAACGGGTGTCTGGCAGAAGGACGCACCGAGGGGCAGGAAAAGGGTGGAGAGGTAGGGATGGGCGAGCGTGCGGGCCCTGCAGAAATGTCGTACAGCAGGCAGGTAGGGGTGAGCTTGTAAAGTTGGCGGCCGTGTCGCCGCCTCTACTTCCTGTGCAGCACTCTTCCTCCGCTCCGCACCAAACTGTTTACTCTTGGACGGCCCGTTTACCCCCCCCCCCCCCCGCACCACCCACTCCAATAGTTTTCCTCCTACCCGTTTCTCCCCGCCCCCTCCCACCCACGACGCCCATCTCTCTCACTTTCACGAGTTGTTGCCAACACACCCTTCCACGGCTAGCGACTTGTGAGTTGAGGCGAACTTGCTGCGCTGTCAGTAGCAACGATAGAGAGAACTACACTCGTTCTCTACTCACAGGCTGGCCCACTGCTCACAGAAATTTGTGTGTGCCTTAGAAGTAACTATTATTGTTCGACGAACATTTCCAAACTCTACTTACAAATGGGACACAGTATTTTCTAAAGTTTCCACCGAGCGAGTTAGTATAGAGTACAATGGACTCGCATTCGGGAGGACGACAGTCAAATTTCTGTCCGGCTATGCTGATTTAGGTTTTTCGTGACTTTCGTAAACTGCTTAAGACAAATGCCAGGATGGTTTCTTTGAAAGAGCAGAGCCAATCTCAATCCGAGTTTGTGCTCGGTCTGTAATGACCTAGTTGCCGACGTAACGTTAAAAACGAAATTTCCTATCTTCCATTAACAAGTTTCTTATGGTGACCATTATCCGCAGCAATTATGTATAAATTACAATAGTTAACAAGTAAACTTTTCCATACTGCGCACAACTTTTTATTTATAAGGAACCGTTCAATGAAAACTAGACAGATGGAAAAAAGTAAGTGAACTGTTTCTTATTTCAAAAGTAATCGCCTTAACTGTTAATATGTTTATCCCACCGTGAGACAAGATGGTCTTCATGGAAAAATGTTTGCTGTTGCCTACGGAGCCGTAACTGTAACCAGACGAGAACGTCTTCATCCGAAGCAGATCGACAGCCTGGAATGTCTTTTTTCAGGGCTCCAAAAATATGTAAATCGAATGCGGACAGATCGGGACTGTATGGAAGATGTGTATGGGCTTGCCAGCAGATCTTGGCCCACCCACATGTTGCCAAGTTTTCTTCGAGTACGCCACAGGAGTTTCGCTGGGAAACCCTTACACATCATCCATATAGCCAGATCTCTCCGCAAGCGATTTTCATATTGTTTGAGGCCTGGAGAACGCCATTCGCGGCCGTCGATTTGATTCGGATGAAAATGTGCACGCCTGGGTGCAATCATAGTTCCGTAGGCAACCACAAACATTTTTTTCATGAAGGCACTGCCCGTCTTGTATCACAGTGTGGTAAAGGAGTTAGCAGTGTTGATGATTACTTTTGAAATAATGAACAGTTAACTTACTTTTTTCCCATGTGCTTCGTCATCATTTGACTGCCGCTTTCCAGGTGTAGAAGTATGAAACCGGAATTGTCCTATAGATGGGGCTAGCCGTCAGTACAGGGTGAGACCGCGTCTGCAGTGCATTCTGCTTCCTGTAACGGCTGATGGCGAATGTAAACACACAGTAATCCAGGTTCCATACATCGGTACCTGTTTCAAACCGTAAACATGGCGAGTTTTGTGCCTAAGAACTGCGACTTGCGGACAGCATTAGTTTTCTATTATAATTTGAAGAAAACTGCTGCAGAATCGCATCGAATGCTTGTCGAAGCTTTCGGTGAACATGCTCTTGGGAAAATACAGTGTTTCGAGTGGTTCAAAAAATTCTAAAGTGGTGATTTTGACGTGAGAAACTACGAGCGCGGGAAACTACTGAAATAGTTCGACAACGAATTGCAGGCCTTATTTGGTGACGATGATATTCGAACTAAACAGGAACTCGTGGAACAATTAAATGTGACGCAGAAAGTCGTTTCTCTTCGGTCGAAAGCTGTGGAAAAGGTGTAGAAAATGAGAAAATGGGTTCCGCATGAATGAAAGACAGCAGACAAATCGAAAGACCACTTGTGAAATGCTGCTCGCCAGATACAAAAGAAAGTCGTTTCTCCATCGAACAGTGACAGGTGATGAAAAATGGATATATTTTGAGAATTCTAAGCGTCGTAAATCACGGCTGGATCCAAACAAACCACCGACATCCACTGCGAGACAAAATCGCTTTGAAAAAAGAGAATGCTCTGTGTTTTGTGGGATCAGAAGGATGTCTTCTGTTATGAGCTGCTAAAACCCGATGAAACCGTTAACACCGATCGGTACCAGCAGCAAGTGGTCGACTTAAATTGAGCATTACGTGAGAAACTACTGGAATATGGAAAAAAGGCAACACAAAGTCATATTGCTCCATGACGACACCCCATCACACACAGTAAAACGGGTCAGGGAAGCGATTGAGGCCTTCAGTTGCGAAATTCTGGGGCAAGCGTCTTATTAACCTCCGTCCGATTATCATCTATTTGCATCACTGGGACACGCTCTCGCTGAACAACGCTTCTATTCGTATGAAAATGTACGAAAATGGCTCGCTGACTGGTTCGCTTCAAAGGAAGAACTGTTTTTATGGCGTGGCATTCATAACCTGCCGGAGAGGTGGGAGAAATGTATAAATAGCAATGGTGATTATTTTGAATAAAACATTGTTGACTAGTTTCACACAACAAAATGTAATTATTGCAACCAAATTCATGTTTCATACTTCTACACCTGGTACATACACCCATGCACATTTCGCCTTTTCAGCAAGGCATCCCCAGCAAGTGGTATGTAATATTACACGATTTTTTTTATTTTCACCTATTGGTTTTTGGATTTAACACAGTTCACGTAAATATAGCAAAATGAAAAGACACGGCACAGGAGTATCTTTCAATACAGGCAATTCTGTCCACGACTAAAACAAAAACTAACAAAAGACGCGCATACCTACCACAAAGCAGGAATGTAGCAAGAGTAAGTAACATAAGTCATGCGAAGTCTGTACGACAAATTGGCAGAGCATTCGATACCCGACACAAAGAAGATACCGGAGCCTGGAAGTGTAGGAGAAGCCACTCAGCTTTTGGAGGAGGCTTAAGAGAAAGGAAACATTGGCCAACAACAAAAGAAAAAGACACGTAAATGGATTAAATATTGAAGCACTTCTGATAACTTCAGAGGAAAACTGTCACCTATACCAAACAATGGCATAAAGGAAATTAATATTAAATGACCAAGTGAAATGAAATGTGCGCGCGGCTAGGGTCTCTCGTCGGACAGACCGGTCGCCTGGTGCAAATCTGTCTAGTTGACGCCACTCCATAACTTGCTTGTCGATGAGGATGAATAAAACACAACACTGAGCGCCTGGAATCGAACCTGCGCCCCTCGCATGGTATTCTGGCGTGCTGACCACTCAGCTATCAGGGCAGACTAAATGACGAAGTGAGTACGGTAAGCAACTCACTGTTTACACTAACTGATTACATAGTAGGGAAATAGCCCAGCAGTCATACACAAATCCAAATCCACTCATAATATTATGGACTAAGAAAACCTCTATTATACTTGCACACACGGAAGAGAGAGAGAGAGAGAGAGAGAGAGAGAGAGAGAATATAAGAAAATATGAAAATCAGCATCACTTACAGAAACAAATGATACACTAGACTCTGAAAATGGTAGTAAAAAATGTTACGTTACCAAATTACAGTAGCTATATACAAGCGCAACTTTCAACCGGTTCTTGCCACGGGGAGAAAATGCATGCTCCTCACGTAATGGATTAGATGTTTTACTGTAAGTACTTTTCCAGTTTGCTACAAAATATTTACGTAAACTCTTTAAATCTAATACACAATATGCGAATCACGTAATATTCCAGGATGCCTACTTAGGAAAGCTTGTTAAAAAGGCAATCCGCGTCTGGATGTGCATATGTGCAGCAAGTAAAAAGGTGTTTTCTTGCTAACTACTACAAAATATTGTCTGTAAATTGTTCTGGCCAGCTTAAGTGTATTTGAAGAATTGCACCACGGAACCGCTAAAAACTGTTGTAGTGTGTATTTATTCAGAGACAACCAGTTTCGCTCAGAGCGACCATATTCAAGCCACGAATTAATACTAGGAAGCTTCCTTCGCTTCAAATTAAAAAACTGATTGTAGTTGTGGCATTTGTTACGTACACATTTTTAATCAAAGTGAAGAAATCGACTGTCTGCTGCAGTGTTCCGTTTATTGCCTGACCAAAGTCGTATCAAAAATAATGACTAAATTAGATGACAGGAAAACAAAAATCATTTGATACAATTGTCAGTTTTTGATATGATTTTGGGTAGGAAATAAAAGGAACACTGCAATGGACTGTCGAGGTTTACATTTAGTGACTGATGACAAATATATATGGTAAGATAACGGAGGCACGTATGTGTAACGGGTGCTGCTACTAGAAAGAATTATGTTTCTAACGCCAATGAAGCTTTCTTTAATTTGTAGCCGGCCGGTGTAGCCTAGCGGTTCTAGGCGCTTCAGTCTGGAACCGCGCAACCGCTACGGTCGCAGTTTCGAATCCTGCCTCGGGCATGGATGTGTGTGATGTCCTTAGGTTAGTTAGGTTTAAGTAGTTCTAAGTTCTAGGGGACTGATGACCTCAGATGTTAAGTCCCATAGTGCTCAGAGCCATTTGAACCATTTTTTTTTAATTTGTAGTATTAATCCGTGCCTTGAATATGGTCACTTACAGAAAAACTTTTTACCTGTAAATATAGATACACTACAACAGCTGCTAGTGGAGCCATGATGTCTGAAGATAACTCGTCCATATTGATTGGACTGTGAGTTGGAAACTGCGACTGTTTATAATATAAAAGTAAAGTTTAAAGAATCAAGAAATCCAAAACTCTGTACCAAATCCACGAAACCAATTCGTTATCAGGTAAATATGCTGAAGTCTCTGTATACCATGTATGTTGTTATTAATAAGACTATTTTTCCTAAAATAAAATTTGTACCATCTTCACTGGAGTCTGCTTGTACGTGTTAGAGGCCAATATAGCATAAGTTTAATGATTTATATTTTCCTAAATTTTGCACACTTCCAAAGATGACCGATTAATCTGTCGAAACAGTTTAAGTGCAATAAAATATTCCAGTTGTGAAGCTTAAGATTGAATTTTATTTTGGAAAAAATATATATCACAGTTGTTGAAAAAATAGCAGCTATGAACAAAATCCCAATAAGGCTAAGTTTTTTGTGAGGAAGTTTTAAAGACGGAGAGCCATATCTTTGTTGTCTGTATCTTTTGATTCGCAATGTAAGATGGTAATGTTCTTTGTCTTACAAAGCACTGCATTTGTATACCTGCACGATCTATTTTTGGTTTGTTTTTATTTCCGATATTCTGTGAAGCTCAGGGTAGCAAGGTCGAAAATCATTTAAGGTTCTTTCGAAGAGCATGAAAATCATTCTGCTCTCAAGCGAAAGGAGAAGCCACTATTATAGGTAAAGAGCAGGCAACAAGACTACCAACAGAACGAAGCACCTGATCAAGTTAAAACCTACTCTGATCTGAGAGTGCTGTGAAAATGAAAAGGATATTTTGCAATTTAGTAGAATTTGTAAGGTGCAACGAAATTGATAATTATGTCTCACTCCGGTTAGTTTCAAGTTACGTGAACAACAAAGCTTGCAGATATACTTTTGTAGATTAATTTCAGTCTATTAAAGAAAATTTTTCATTTTTGTGGCCACGGTGTCCCTAGTTGCTGTATAATTAATTAAGGAATTCAAAACTATGTTACAAACAGAAATGAATATTTACAATAAGCGTTTTGTTTCATTGTCTATGTGTGCAACATTCAGATGTTTCCATAACAGAAGCAAAAACAGCAGCATTGCTTACTACTAGTATTAAATGAAGCGAATTTTCTGCAATTTTCAGTTTGGAGTTTATTCTATTTTACAATGCCGCATGCGTGGAGAAGCAGTATGTATACTGGTTCCCATATATATATAAAGGGAAAAGGGATATCCAAAACTGTAGCAATTATAGAGGGATAAAACTGCTGTCCCATACAATGAAGATCTGGGAAAGGGTAATTGAGAAGAGGTTGCGTCTAGAAACTGAAGTATGTGAAGAACAGTTCGGATTTATGACGGAAAGAGGAACAACCGACACAATATCTGCATCGAGGTAACTGATGGAGAGGCGCAGAGAAGTATATGCCGAACTGCATATGGCCTTTATCGATCTTGAGAAGGCATATGACAGAGTGCCGAGGCAAGAGACATGGAGATGTCTGAGAAGTAAATGCCTGCCAGAAAAATATATCTGGGTGGTAGAAGACATGTATGAAGGTGCAATGACACAAGTCAGGAGCAGTGCAGGTGCAACAAAGGCATTTCCAGTGAGAGTAGGACTACATCAGGGATCTGCTCTCAGCCCATATCTCTTTGACCTTGTCATGGGTGTACTAGTCAAAGATATGAAAAAAGAGGCAGCTCGGAGCATGATGTTTGCCGATGATGTTGTAATCTGTGAACCCACCCAGGAGGCACTCCAAGACATGCTTTAACAGTGGAGAAAAGCTCTAGAGGAAAGGAGAATGAGGATGCCAAAGATCTATATTTTAAACTGCAAGGAGAACAACTGACGCTGGTCAAGAAATTTAAATACGTAGGCTCTTACATGCAAAGTGAGGGAGACTGGATGCAGAATTACAGCACAAGATAAATGGTGGATGGATGAACTGGAGGAAACTGAGCGGAGTACTGTGTGATAAGAAGGTTAGCTGCAGAATGAAAGGAAAGCTTTACAAGTCTTTGGTGAGGCCTGCGATGCTTTACAGTGCAGAAACTTGGCCAATTACAAAAGCCCAAGAGAAAAAGATGGAAGTGGCATAAATGAGAATTTTAAGGTGGATAAGTGGGGTGACACGAAAGGATAGACTAAGGAATGAGTACATCAGGGGAACAGTGAAAGTGGGGCCCATAGGGAAGAAGATCTAAGAAAGTAGGCTATGATGGTATGGATATGTGCAGAGAAGAGGGGAGTATTACGTGGGGATAAGAGTTGAAGACCTAGAAATCGAAGGATCAAGAAGAAGAGGAAGACCGAAACTGAGATGGAAAGACAAGGTAACAGGGGACCTACGGGAGAAAGGATGGCTCGGAGAAGAAGCACTGGACAGGCATTTATGGAAGAGAAAGATCCAGCAAAGCAACGCCGACCCCACATGACGTGGGGAAAGGCTGAGATGATGATGAATGTAACGATTTGATTTCACGACTCGCCTAATATTGTGAGCAACTTCTCGGAGTACTTCGCCACCTTTTTGAGCTTTACATTTATGTAGTTTGGTATAAGATCATTATTTTTACGGACTTTCAGACCAAATTTGTGATTGGATTGAAAAGATCCTAGCAAATGATCCATAACAGGTCATTTTTAACGATGGAAGTTCTTCAGGAGTATCTTCGGAGGTATCTTGAGGGAGTATTATAGATTCATTACTATTCACAATGTACATAAATGAACCACTGAATAACGCCACCATGAACCTGTTTGCGGATGGTATATGGAGAGGTCGCAACGTGAGGAAACTGTAGCGAATTCAGGATTAGATACAGGGGTAAAGTATATTGGGTGCTCCGTTTGGAGTCGTTTGCATGTACTGGAGAAGGTGCTCCAAGAACAATGTTTATAATGTATGCTTATCCAAGGAATTAAGATTATAAAAATTGTTGAAACTGAAAATAAAAGTGATTACACATCCAGTGTTACTGTTTAAGTACATTTCAGTACTGTAAACGCTGAAAAATAATTGACAAATAATTTAAGTGACTTATTTTCACTCAGGTACACTATATTTAATATAAATTTCCCTTCTCATGTGCACAGTTCCCCAACCTCTGCGAATAACCACCCAGTAGGATGATGAATTGCGCCCACTGCTCGAATATTGCTCACCAGTGTGGGATCCATACCAGATAGGGTTGATACAAGAGATAGAGAAGATCCAACGGAGAGCAGCGCGCTTCGTTACAGGATCATTTAGTAATAGCGAAAGCGTTACGGAGATGATAGATAAACTCCAGTGGAAGACTCTGCAGGAGAGACGCTCAGTAGCTCGGTACGGGCTTTTGTTGAAGTTTCGAGAACATACCTTCACCGAGGAGTCAAGCAGTATATTGCTCCCTCCTACGTATATCTCGCGAAGAGACCATGAGGATGAAATCAGAGAGATTAGAGCCCACACAGAGGCATACCGACAATCTTTCTTTCCACGAACAATACGAGACTGGAATAGAAGGGAGAACCGATAGAGGTACTCGAAGTACCCTCCGCCACACGCCGTCCGGTGGCTTGCGGAGTATGGATGTAGATGTACATTGGTATCTTCATGATAGTTCCAGGTGAAATTCATTGTGCTACACTGTTCTTTTCTTATGTTTAAATGCGTTTAGTATAGTAACAGTAGAGGAACTACACAATCTTACGTAAAGTTGCTTCTAAGTTACCTGTTATGAACGTGTCAAAATGTGCACTATTTTCTCACTTTTCCTTGCGCTTTTAAGAATGCACTAGAATACCTCTGTCCACATTGGAATACAGTGGTCCAGTTTAGTGTGGGTACAAACCTTGTCATCTTGCTATTCAAGTAAAACTTGCAATGCACTTTTTTAATAGTTTAGCATTGCTGTATTTTTTTTGTACGCCTATCAAAAGTACAGGTAGCTAGTGAGTTTTCGTAGGGAGGAAATGGAGAAGCACATTAGGGGGAAAAAACCTGCCTCACTGCCTTTACGCACGGCGCGGGCGGCGAGAGGTCCGTGGACGGCGTACGTCTCGCACTTGAATGCAGGTCGCGCTGTCTCTCCACAGCAAAACCTACTCGACGACTTCTTTGCATCTCCGCTCGTTAGAGCTCGGTGGCCTATCTGTATTTTCCCCGTGAGTCGGCGAAGGCGGTATTGATTGCCGTAGGCAGACGCACAAATCCTCTTCTGTTACCTCCGTTCCCTTCTTTCCGTATAAGCAAGCAAAAAGATAAAAAAAGTAGTACTGTGCAGTTTCTACACCGCAAAAGAGAAATGAGGAACAGAGTTATTTTCTGGATCTATCATGGAGCGCTTTCAAAAGCATTCTGCGCTGCGGATTTCTGTCACGCACATAACCGTTCTATATTTGGATTTAATTTCCCCTTCATTCAGAGGGACAAAGTGTGCGCGCTTTTACGAGCGAGCAGGCGTGTGCGTCAAAATCAGAATCCCCCGCCCCCCAACACCCTTCCCACCACTTTCCCGTGGCGAGTTCTCGTTTGTCCCACGTAATTGCTGAGGCACGGCCAACAGCTGTCAGTTTTTCAAATGCTCCACCTGACAAAAAATATAACCGTGAAATGTTATTTTTAATGACGGCATTTGTTTAGTAGAGTAGCTGGCCGGGCGGCAGCAGGAAGCGACGTGTTGGCTCTCTCGAAACCCATTACTGCGAACGCTTTATCTGCTGTGTTCCCTCGACCCACACGACCACACGCTGGATTTCCTCGTTATTGGGGCGCATTTCTACACGCCACCTAACGCCATGTGCTTTCTCTTTTTCACACAGGGATTTGCTTAGTACTTCACACGTACTGCCACTAAATATTTTTCCGCTCCAAACCGAATTTAACGCGTTTTACGTTTGACGTCCATCTACGGCTTGTTACATCTGAGTGACGGAAAGGACAGGACAGCAAATAAATTCCACTTCAACCTGAAAAATTTCAGCGCTCGCTGTCCTTAGTTTCAGTCTAACTACGCTGACTGCGAACGGTCATAGATTAGCTAACGTGTTTTCGCTCTTACTGGGCACCGTATTTATTTATTACGTATGTTGCCACCGATTTCCCCTTTCACTTTGGCAATTATTCACGGTCATATAACAACTATGGAATCCTATCTTAGAGTTTGACAGAGCTGTGGACATCTTACGAGCAAAGAAGGCAGAAGGAACAAAAAATGGTTCAAAAGGCTCTGAGCATTATGGGACTTCACATCTGAGGTCATCAGTCCCCTAGAACTTAGAACTACTTAAACCTAACTAACCTAAGGACATCACACACATCCATGCCCGAGGCAGGATTCGAACCTGCGACCGTAGCGGTCACGCGGTTCCAGACTGAAGCGCCTAGAACCGCTTGGCCACACCGGCCGGCCAGATGGAATAGATAACATTAATTCGGAAATTGTAAATTCATTGGGAAGAAAAATCTGGTATACTGCAGACATTACATTGGGTTTTCGGAAGAAGATCATGCACACAATCGAAAATAGCGAGGGCAAATGAATGCTAGAACTATCACATAATCAGAATAACAGCTGATGCATGGACGTTGTTGACGAGAATATTACACAGTAGAACGGAATAAGAAATTTATGCTCTCTTACTGGACAGTTAGCCTGGCTTTAGGGAAGGCAGACATGTAGTTCTGACGCTGAAATTGACAATGGAAGCAACACATACGAAATATCAAGACACATTCGTACCGTTTGTCGATCTAGAGAAAACGTTCGACAACGAAAGATGTTAGATCATTTTTGATATTTTTAGAAAAATGGGTTTGAGCTATGGGAAAATATGGGTAACATGCAGGATTTTAGGAGTATAGGTACAGATATTGTGATCATTCATAACCTAATATGTACCCCCTGTAGTGTGTCAGTTGTTTTTTCTCCATGTGTAACAGTCGTCCCGCGAACACATCTTGTAATTTACTACCTGACGTTCTCTACACATTAATAGCTACGCCTGTCAGTATAGACTATTCGTTTGGTACACACACATCCGCATTTCAATAACTGACCTGCAGCAATGGGCAAAATAAACATTGGCGGCTTGTTTGAGCCACGCGTACTTGGAGGTACTAACCAACCTAAAAACATACTACTAGTAATAGCTATAATTATTTCTGAAAAGCCGCGCGGGGTAGCCGCGTGGTTTAAGGCGCCTTGTCATGGTCCGCACAGCTCCTCCCATCGGAGGTTCGAGTCCTCCCTCGGGCATGAGTGTGTGTCGTCCTTAGCGTAAGTTAGTTTACGTTAGATTAAGTAGTATGTAAGTTTATGGACCGATGACTTCACAGTTTGGTTCCATAAGACCTTACCACAAATTTCCTATTTGCCAATTTCTGAAAATCAAGTAAATACAAGGGCTATTTGGAAAGTAAGTTCCGATCCGTCGCCAAATGGAAACCGCTGTGAAAATCGGATGAAGCTTTGCACAGATGTGTTGGGCACAGTCTCTAGTATGTCCACCAGTTGTGTCACGTCACTCTTTTCACTTCTGAGTGGACAGTAAGCACTCAAAAAGATACCTAGGAAATATTGTCTCCCACCAGCTGGTGAGAGATTTCCCCTGACACCATGCAGGCCCACATAACACAGCTGTCAGACAGTTCATGACAATTCCCCGCCGCACTCTGAAGGGGCAATGAAGATGCTCCGTAGTGTTTTCGGTGGGAAGTGTTTGATCACCCACAATAGAGCCCGTAATTGGCTGTCCCTGAGTTTCATCTCTGCTCACGTGAACCACTGGCTACATAGACAACGTTTTGGCACAGTCAACGAGCTGTAGACCAGCACAGAGTATTGGCGGAAAGCACAGACGCCCGCATTCTATGACGAGAGTATTGAAAATTTGGGACAACACTAGGATAATGTCTAAGTCGGAGCGGCGACTATGTAGAGAAGTAGCAGGTATGTGCAGCTAAGTGTTACAAAAAAAAGTTTTGATTTTCACACTGGTTTTCATTTGGTGACCAATCTGACTTTCTGAATAGCCCTCGTACCAATGTAGCGTTGTTCAGTACACCATTCTCAGTCGTCGGCTAACGCCTTCTACAGCAAGTATAAGAACCAGGAGGTAACACACAGATTGCAAAACTGAGACAAGTGCTCAGGCTGCAGATGGCTGTAAGTCTTGGATACGTTCTTTCTTCCCTGCTGTTCAAGTATCAGAGTAGACAACACAAAGAGGGCACTGCTCGCAAAAATATGTCTAGTAGTATCAAACAAAGGGGTGAAAACATTTCTGAGGCTGTGCGTTTGGACAGATCACTGTAAGGAAGTGTGTCACGGGCGGTGGTAAAACCAGAAGAGAAGACATGCGAAGCTTTTCAGATGTGGTGGTGTATAAGAATGCTGAAAATTAAGTATACTGATAAAGTAAGAAACCAAGTTTTCCACAGAATAAGCAAGCTAAGGAATATGAGGAGGAAGCCGACCAGATGGGGGTGTAGGATGATAGGACATTTGACCTTTGATTTATAGCATGTTGGTCCTCCTTTGGAACGCAATACAGCAACGTGCCGTATTTGGTAGGTACATTTAACGTACATGGAAACAGATGTCTAAGCACAGGTCACACAACTCCCGTAAATCAGCGAAAAAACATCAAAACGAGTTCACTATCACTCTTGATGAAACCTCGGTAGCACAAATCTGAACTTGTAATACAGACAGTTATCCTGTTGGAAAACGTCGCTTGCCGTCGGAGAGAAGTTGAGTCGTGAAGATACTGTCCACATTGCCACTACGACTAAGAAGTTTAGCAACAGTGACGGTATGATCGAATATTGTTTTACACCATTCTTAAAGCGAAATTGTTATGTATCGTGTCATCTCCGAAATAACTCGTATTTTGTCAGATATCGGCACCTGGAGAAATATTATTGTTATTATTATTTTATTCTTGATCGCACAGCGTTTAGTTGCTCCACATCAGAGTTCCGGCAATAGACCTATATTGATAAACAAACATTGTCAGTAAAGGCAAAAATTTTTCATAGAATTTAATACCATATATCGAAAACAATATTCTCGAGCTACTGCCGGAGGATGTGTGCCTTTTCCCGATTATTCTGGGTGAGTTACTGCTGGATATTCGAAAGGAGAAGTTCCCAGTCTAGAAATTGAAGCGTCAGAAAGACAACGATCGCAGTGTGACGGGAGGCAAATATCTACAGCGGTTGAACTTCTTAGGAACAGCCAACCCCTTCTTTTGTGTTCTGTTTCCCCGCTGGGAACATTTCTCGTGAATTCTAACTTGAAACGCTCGGCTGCCATTTACAGATGTCGCCTTGCTTCTTGACTTCGTTTTTCATTTCCCTTTCAGAGAAGATAAAGACTGTCCCCCATAGACGGACAGCGTCCAACGTTTTATCGCAAATTCTAGCTTTTAGCTAGGGACAATGGCTACCTTCACCCTGTCCTACAAGTACATAACAGATTTTCCTATCCTTTAGTTTTCATTTCAAATGTCTACTTTATGGCTTTCATTAGGAGGTTCGATACTGATTAACAAATTACCTTCACGTCTAATGCTGCTTTGCCTTCTACGTGACATTTCTTCATATGTAATCTATTGGTATAATTTTGAGTCGCTATCCATATGTGTATACATTGATCATGTACAATTTTCTTACCCTCACTCCTGAGACATAGACTACTGGTCTCACAAAGAGACATTTTTTCATTTAAAAATTTATACGAATTTCCAGAAGATGACTCGTAAAATAAAAAAAAATCAAGAAAAATATAAACATCACTCTCTGAAGTTGAATCGCATGTAATAAAATTTAGCCGAAGTAAAAAATGCTTGTCAGAACATTTATTAGGCACGGAAACACAGTTTTAGAGGAATAATTTATTTGTGATTCGTCTTGGGCGAAACGACACCGTAGAAATTACGATGTGACAACAACGTAAGTTTAAGTCGCAGGCCGAGAGAAAAGCTTCTCGTATGCAGAAGATAAGACCACTAGAGGTCGGAGAGATATCATACATCTCCCGCTTAATTCTTAAACCGTTGTATTTCTTTTCTTGGGTAAGTCTTTCCGCGTCCTTGCTGTCTGTACCCTTGGCGGGGGTCTATCTCGCCGTCCCTTCGCTACGGCACCGGTGGATTGGTTACTGTCGGAGTTTCGTGCGTGTACTTTATATCAAACTAGCTAACAAACCCGGCGTTACCCCAGCATTCATTTTGCCAAATTTCTATCAGAAATTGAAAACAAAAACTGAACTGTGTATGTGGTGAAGCATCGAAAAAGTTTCATTTCCATTTATTCCTGATAATCTCTTTGAAATTATGAAACCATCGTACAAGGAAATACGTATAACGTACAAGTATAGTATCCAAATCAAGGAAGACGATCCCAGCAGTTTCTGTACGCTGGACGCAGCTGCTTTGCGTTTCTACCCCACGATTTTGTAAACGTCTCTATGGTAACGCCTCTTCATGGCTCTATAGACGGTTATAGTTTTCACCTACGACCATTTGCGCTTCGCAGTTGACAGCTGTCGAAACCGCTGCCAGGTGTCAAGGATTTCCTCCATTTGACTCGGCTGTGCGAGTGCTTAATAGTAAAAATTAAACGTATTAAAACTTTAAGCATTAAGCGACATTTTTCACATATCTCAATGTTTATGATGTCATATCTGTTGAACTGTGTGTCACACAATGGTATATTTACGTAAGAACATTCAGTGGCGCATGCGGATACTGTCAACGTAATTTGTTGCAAATAGAGTTAATAGCAAAGAAGTAATAAATTTAAACGTCACGCATAGTGCGGCAGTTCTTCGCGTATCTCGGTGTTTATGACGTCATACCCCTAAAAACATTGAGGTTCGCCGATGACATTGTGATTCTGTCGGAGACGGCAAAGGACTTGGAAGAGCAGTTGAACGGAATGGATGGTGTATTGAAGGGAGGATATAAGATGAACATCAACAAAAACAAAACGAGGATAATGGAATGTAGTCGAATTAAGTCGGGTGATGTTGAGGGTATTAGATTAGGAAATGAGACACTTAAAGTAGTAAAGGAGTTTTGCTATTTGGGGAGCAAAATAACTGATGATGGTCGAAGTAGAGAGGATATAAAATGTAGACTGGCAATGGCAAGGAAAGCGTTTCTGAAGAAGAGAAATTTGTTAACATCGAGTATAGATTTAAGTGTCACGAAGTCATTTCTGAAAGTATTTGTATGGAGTGTAGCCATGTATGGAAGTGAAACATGGACGGTAAATAGTTTGGACAAGAAGAGAATAGAAGCTTTCGAAATGTGGTGCTACAGAAGAATTCTGAAGATTAGATGGGTAGATCACATAACTAATGAGGAAGTATTGAATATGATTGGGGAGAAGAGAAGTTTGTGGCACAACTTGACCAGAAGAAGGGATCGGTTGGTAGGACATGTTCTGAGGCATCAAGGGATCACCAATTTAGTCTTGGAGGGCAGCGTGGAGGGTAAAAATTGTAGGGGCAGACCAAGAGATGAATACACTAAGAAGATTCAGAAGGATGTAGGTTGCAGTAGGTACTGGGAGATGAAGAATCTTGCAGAGGATAGAGTAGCATGGAGAGCTGCATCAAACCAGTCTCAGGACTGAAGACCACAACAACAACAACAACCCCTATGTTAGGCAGGTTGTTTATGACGTCATACTCCTTACTATGATAGGCAGGTGGTTCATGTCTTCACAGCAATTGTTGCCTGACATTAAGGGGTGTGTGTACCAAATTTGCCTGAAATCAGTTCAGTGGTTTAGGAGCAGATGTGGGAAACACAAACACACACACACACACACACACACACATTCTGTGTACGTGCAAGTGCTGAATAAACCTTCGTTAAGTCAAGTTAGTGTTCGTCGTGTGTGTTTGTGTGTGTGTAAGTAGATGAATGATGAACACTATCTTCACGTAACGAAGGTTTATTCAGCACTTGCACGTACAAGAGCGCGGAGCGAACTGCCTCCGGTCAGAATACATACGGTATATATACAGCTACAGAGCATTCCAGTACAATGATTCTTGCCATTTGTGGATGCTTCTAGAATGTTCTCGAACTGAATATAGAAGTTAAAATACTTCAGTTTAGGTGAGTCTTGTACTCACGACCCTCCATGCAACAATCTAGTATCACAACCACTACAGTACGGCAACTGCACTACTCGGATTCTTCTGCGGCAATATGTATGGATCGCGAAATTCATACCTAGTGGTTAAAACGGTCACCCAACTTCACTTTCAGTTTGTCTGTCTAGTGCATTCCACGGGAAACAAAACTTTGAGTGTCAGGTAGTGCCTATGATTAGAGAGCGAATTTAAAACTTTAAGACGCTATCATGATCGTCTAGAGAAAGAATAACTCACGGCGCGCAAATTACCCAGACTATATTCATGCGTTACTTTGAGAATGAGTGCATACAGTGACTTCCAACATACTTTACACATAATTTCAAACTATTTTAGAAGTTTCTTCGCTGACACCACCCAAAAAGTATTGAAAGGAAATAAGTTTATTACTTACTGCATGTTCGCTGTTCATATAGTAGCACTTCAGTGTCAGGCAAGACATTGTAATTTATTACTTGTTTACTACTATCTCTATTCGGAACACAGTTTCAGACGGTATCCACATATCCCATAGCATGTATCCGTAAAGTTATATCAATCTACAACACCCAGTTTGGGAGATGTCGCATCATGAACATTGATATACGTGAAAAACTAGCTTTCAATCAAATTACCAATGCTATACTGATCTAGTATTTCATAATGACAGCAGCAGGTGACTTCTAACGAACTTTAAACATAGTTAGAAACTTAATCCAAACTTTTTCTCGCATATATGTGTAACGTCAAATATTTAACACATTAACTCATTCGTGAAGTAACGAGACTCTTGATGCTGTTTTATACATCGGAGTTAGATTCTTTAATGAATCGGGGGTGGAGGGATTCTTGGAGTGCTGCCAGACACTTCCTGCAACGCACAGAATTGCAACAATGAACTTCTCCGTGACTGTCTGGTCGAGAGACAGCTCTAGAGTTGTTAAAGTCTTCGGCCCAGCTAGAGGCGAACTGCTACGACATCTTTAAGATCCAAGGGCAGTCGGCGTTACAAAAACTAACTTGTATTGTCACCATCAACAGTGAAGTGGTTCGCGGAAAGAGGTGTGATGCAAGAACGCATTCGTAGAATCCTGCCTAACATCGGAGTATTTTGTCAAATTGAAGCTCATAGTTCGTACGAAATTACGAGAACGTCATAGTTTAGCTGCCAAGAGCTGCTAACAAATACTTCTTTATTTGCAACAGTTTTCAGTCTTCGGATCATCATCAGGTAACTTAGCTTTTCATTACCATCAGGACATATGTTTAAACTCCTGAGAAGAAGCTCGAAGCGTTTGAGATGTGGTGCTACAGGCGAAAGTTGAAAATTACAGGCTGATAGGGCATTTTTTAAGAAATCAGGGAATAACTTCCATGGTACTAGAGGAAGCAGTAGAGGGTTAAAACTGTAGAGGAAGACAGAGATTGTAATACACCCAGCAAAAAGGTTGCAATTGCTACTCTGAGATGAAATGACCGGCACAGGAAAGGAATTCGTGGCGGGCCGCATCAAACCATAATAATGGGACACATCAGTCCCACGAAAGGTTATAATAGAAACAATGGGTACTTGTTGCGTGTTATTCTCACTGGCAAAGATAAGGCCGGAAATGGTTTGCAGATATCTTATTACAGCTTGCAACTGTAGATTGCTATCGCGCATTTCCGGATAGTTCGAGTCAATGAATTGCGCACACGCATTGACGTCAGAAACTGTGCCACACTGAGCATCTGTTAAGAACTTTGAGAGGTGCTGTATCACTGATGTATGTCTATTTTCTGTGCGTGCTGTACTTTTTGCATAGCCGTCTACCGAAACCCCAGAAATACTTACGAATCACTCTTTATGTTCCAACTCTCTCCGTTTTGGAAACCAAACTGACGGGAAATACTTTGTTTTATATTGTTAATTCTCACTAATACATTAATTATAGTACCCATACAGTAGCATCTTTCACTCTGAAAAAAAAATATTGATGAAAAGGTTAGAGGTATTATGAATCAGTTTAAGATACAAGATGAGGATATGAAGACAAACTGGCTGTAAATAAAAAAAATACCACGTGGTTATAATTAAAGTTCAGTCACTCACGCAGGTCCAGCGTCGGTTGTAGCTATCTATGGCAGTGAAAATTGGTAGATATGGCGCAGGTGCAAATCTGGAGAGATATACTGTTCTTGTGACGATGTGACATCCACAGTGTAATTTTACAAGCCATAACGTGAGTGAACAGTATGGCTATGTACAGTTCGGCTTTAGAAGTCGTTTAACAACTGAAAGTGCAATATTCTTTTTTCTCTGTGAGGTACTGGATGGGTTAAACAAAAGTTTTCGAACGCTTGGCATATTTTTTGGTTTAACTAAGGCGTATGATTGTGTTGATCACAAAATATTGCTCCAGAGTTGGACCATTACGGAATACGGGGAGTAGCTCACAATTGGTTCACCTCTTACTGTAGCAACAGACAGCAGAATGTCATTATTCACAATGTTGAGAATGGCTGTGATGTAGGGTCTGAGCGGGGTATGATCAAATGGGGGAGGGGGGGAGGGGGGTGCCCCAGGGATCAGTGTTGGGGCCACTCCTGTTCCTTATAAATGATATGCCCTCTAGTATTACGGATTACTCTACAGTAGCTTTGTTTGCTGATGACAGTAGCTTGGTAGTAAAGGATATTGTGTGCAACATTGGGTCGGTTCCAAATAGTGCAATTCATGACCTAAGTTCATGGCTTGCAGAAAATAAACTAACGCTAAATCACAGTATACGTCTTTATAGTTTCTAACACGCAATTCAACAAAACCTGACGTTTAATTTCACAGAAATTTCTAGGTGTGCAGATAGACAGTAAGCTGTCGTGGAACTCCCAAGTTCAGGATCTTGTTCAAATACTTAATACTGCCATTTTTGCTATTCGAACGGTACCTGAAATGAGTGATCATTCGACACGAAAAGTAGTCTACTTCGCTTATTTTCATTCGGTTACGTCGTATGGTATTATATTTTGGGGTAACTCTTCCCATTCTAAAGGGATATTTTTGACTCAGAAACGGGCGGTTCGGGCAATAAGTGGGGTAAGTTCACGAACCTCTTGTCGACCCCTGTTCACGAGTCTTGATATTTTGACATTGGCCTCTCAATATATATATTCCTTACTGTCATTTCTTGTTAACAATATTAGCTTATTCCCAAGAAGAAGCAGCTTTCAGTCAGTTAATACTCGGCAGAAATCAAACCTGCATTTGGTTCGGACTTCCTTTTGTGCAGAAAGGTGTGCAGTGTACTGCTGCATCCATTTTCAATAAGGTACCACAAGTGTTTAAAAATCATTGCAGTAATCCACGCGCTTTCAAATCGAAACTGAAGAGTTTCCTCATGGGTCACTCCTTCTATTCTGTCGAGGAGTTCCTTGAAAAATTAAGCTGATTCTTGTTGCATTGTTGATTGCGTTTACTTAAACTTATGGACTGACTTTTCTCGGATTCATAAACATTTATTTTTGTCTGTCATTACTTTTCATTTACTGACACGTTCCATGACCTTGGAGATTTGCTCCTCAATTTGGTCCTACGGAAGCTGACGTGTGAATAAATAAACAGAAGAGGGACTGTGCGCTGCTAGTGAACAGTACGGCTATCGAGAAGAGAGCCTGTGCACTGTTAATGAAGCTGTTGTGGGAACGACAGCAGTTACAGTGTTGCACTGAGAGAGTATCACCGACTGAAACGTCTGAGCAGAATCCCAATGCCATTAAATGGCTTAAAGGAGATGATAATGAAATTCAAAAACACTGGCGAGTTTGGTGTGGCACCTGGAAGAGGAAGGCGTTCTATTCTGGTGGAAAATATTGACGAGGTTGCTGTTGCTGTAACTGAACACACAGCACTTGCCCCGGCTAGCGCTAGGGCTCGTGCAGCGTCACGAGAATTGTCCATCCCATGGTCAGCAGTACATAACGTTTAGCGGTCAATTTCACACTGGTAGCCGAACAAGATTCAGATGAAACCTCACAATCCGTAGCGGCGTTCTGAATTTGCTTTTCGATCTGGCACAGATCGAAGTTCATGACATGTGGCAGGACAATATTCTTTGGAGCGACGAGGCACATTTTACACTACAGGCTGCAGTGAACACTCAGAAGTGCCGAATTTAGGGTACTGTTAAACCGTGGGTTGCGCATTATAACTGCCCACGTCGTGTTGTGCCGACTCCACTGTAGCTGGAATGGATTTTTATGTTTGTTTTATATGCCCGACTTCTAATTTCACCACACAAGTCTCCAGGGTTGAGCAATTATTGGCCGATGACAGCACGCAATATAGTTTGTTAAAGCGGAGTTCGCCGTTATTAATTATGTTTTTAGATTTAATTTTATTACTCGCACAGAGACTCAACGTTGCTTTGTTTAACAGCGCGTCGTCAAAATAAGTATGAAATGCTAATGTCTTTGCAATACATAAAGTCGACTATTGAGTTAAAGTTCGTAGCTATTTTGCCATTTTAGAGAAGAGAAACCTTAAGCGCTTCTGCTTCTATAGTCTCAGTATCAAATGTTCACTAATTTCAATTTACTTCCTATCTCAGTTCAGTATTTAACACAAATTATATATCAATGTAATTTCAGAGATATTACGTCGGTTCCACACTAACTGAATAACACGTAATTGTCATTTAACATCACTTTCATTAATAATCCTTTTCCTTATTACGTAAATGTTAATGAATGATCACTATCTAGGAGGAAAGATGGATTGATCCTAATCATGAGATAATAGCTTTTAATGAGCCCGCAATCGTTAATTAAATAAAAAGTCACGTTCAAGGATGATATGCGAACAACTTCCGTTACGTCCGTTTTCACGTATCTGTCAAAACTAATCCTGTCGCCCACAATTCAAATTAACACTGACGTTAACCCCTTTTGTCGGAACATCGAATCGTAACTATTATGTGAAAGTTTATTCTAGTCTCTGAATTAATTCCTTTCAGATACCCGCACGTCAGAACAGCAGAACGGAACACAAATACTTCTTTTAACAACCGAACAACGCAATGACGTTACATTACGACAATGTCCGCCCAATGAACATCTCTTTGACTTTATCTTCTCTACTCTGCTTAATTAAATTATTCCTAATTACAATTTATTCAGCTATTTAACGAAAACATCTAACAAAAAATAAAATAAATTTATCCCAACGTAAAACATCCGTTATAGCAAGAAGAGTCATTACTCTCACCGTATGTGGCTGTGTGGTGGGGATTCACAAGCCCCTTCATTCTCGGTCCGTTGTTCTTTGAAGAGAATGCAACCAGAGGGCCTATCTGGCGCGCCTTGCCAGCTGCTCATTATCGAGACCTTCTTGTGCAGTATTTGATTCCTGCCTTGGAAGAGCGCAACTGAATGGAAACCAGTGTTTTCACGCAAGATGCGACAAACGCCTCATACCGCTCGCCTAGTGGAAGATCTGCTTAATGGAACCTACAACGAATGTGTTACCTCCAGAGGTTTTCCAGATGCATGGCCTGCAAGGTCACCTGACCTGAATCCATGTGACTTTTGACTCTGGGGATATTTGAAGGAACGTGTTTACCGGGGACACGTTCAGTGTCTACCTGACCTGATGCCCTTTATAAGGAAACACACTGCTCAGATTCCACTGGAAATGCTGCGAGGAACTGTTGATGACGTCGTTTTACGGATGCACCATCTCGTCGATGTCTCAGGTGCTCATGTCGGACAAATTGTGTTAACTGGCGGTTAATAATAAAATCAACATTATGCCTTCCTCACTTGTTTTACCTTTTCTGCCAACGTCCCGTTCCTAAACCATTACGTATGGAAACATTTCTATGCGTCTTTCTTGCATTCACAGCGCCTTGGTTAGAGAGAGAGAGAGAGAGAGAGTGTGTGCTTTTAGTGGCAATCCACTGCTACGTCCTGAGGTGACGAAATGTCCTTAAGCGCTCCACTGCTCTACGGCGGCAGTCCAGCGTACGGGTGCCGTGGCTGGAGCGTAGTGTGGTGTATTGTATTAGGGCGGGCCTGAGTGCACACACCGCCTCTCTCCTCTCTCTGGACGGTATCCGGCAGAAGAAAGCGAAGCAACTCCAGGCCTGCCGCGAGCTGCGAGCCATGTGGCATGGCCTCCGTGTCTTCAAGGGCGGACTATGGCTCCGGCATATCCCTCTCTGGACTCATTTCCTACAGTTCGTTCCTGTCGTTCAAACTACTCCGTGAAACACCTTTTCCTTTAAAATTTTGTGTTTTTGGAGGGGAGGGGAGGATGGGTTCAAATGGTTCAAATGGCTCTGAGCACTATGGGACTCAACTGCTGAGGTCATTAGTCCCCTAGAACTTAGAACTAGTTAAACCTAACTAACCTAAGGACATCACAAACATCCATGCCCGAGGCAGGATTCGAACCTGCGACCGTAGCGGTCTTGCGGTTCCAGACTGCAGCGCCTTTAACCGCACGGCCACTTCGGCCGGCTAGGGAGGATGGGGCGATGACATTTACATATGTATCGGATAAAATGCAATGACCGCAATAAATAGTACGTAGGCCAAACTGAGAGCAACTTCGAAAAGCGATTCAGGGAGCACATACTTTCAAACAGCGTTTGAGGCACTATGACAACTTCTAAGCTCTCTACGACAAATGTAGACATCCTACACAGACATCTTCAACTTTTGTACTCCTGTCTTCCTCAGTTGCGTGCAATATTACGGTATATTGATAATTTTTACTTATGGACCGTCTGCCAGTCGGAAACAGAAACCAAAACATTGCACTGATACAAGCGTTCACTTCATAGTGCATTGGGAAAAAACCGCAAATTTGCATTCATAAGAAGAAGAACGACACCAAAAATGCAACAGGAGCGTAGTATGTAAGAAATTGTCCACGCAACCTGCCACTGATGATGCGGAACTGAAATTGTGTTTTATTTAGTTGCTGTCAGACGGTCCATTAGTAAAAATTATCAATATACCGTAATCCTACATCGAGCACAAAACGCTTCTTTGACGTCTTAATGTACAGATTATTAGAAAAATAATGCGTGCAATACAAGCCACAGATCGTTGAAAATCAGAAATAATGAGCAGATCTACGAACGTATAAAGAAAATGTCAGAAATGATGGCAAAACGAAGATTCATCGTCTTTGAACATCTCTGCAGAATTAATGAGAACAAGCTAACGAAATAAAGGTCGCAGAATTTCTGAAAAAAGAAATCGATAATGGTAAAGATTACAGAAATTGGAAAGGAACTAGAAAGGAACAGCTTCAAAGAGTAGCAAATAACAGAAATAAACCGTTTTAAGAATAAAATACTAAATTTAGATGGCTTTCAAGGCATGAGATATAAGAAAACGGGAACAGCATCGACAGAAGAGAGGAAAGACAGTATGGGAAAATACGGAGTACCGGAAAAACAAAGAAGAATTGAAACAAGACACAAAGGAATTGAGACATCAGCTGGCAGTGGGCATTCATTTATATCAATTGGGAAAATTGAAAATTTGTGTCGCACCGGGATTAGAACCTAGGTCTCCTGCTTAGCAGGCAGATGCACTGATCACCAGGCCTTTCGGACACAGTTGTCACCACAAACGCGCGGGCTAGACGAGCATGCCTCCCGTGAGACCCAAATTCTCAGCTTATGCCACACACTACTTATGAAGCGTCCCTGCTCATTAACCTCATCATTCGCGGCGTCTCACCGATTCCCTTAAGAACGAGTTTGGTGCGCATCTGCACTGAAGGGGTCACTGGCCGTCATCGCCTTAATTGCAGACACTACATACATGGAAGAATTGAAGTTGTTAAGTGATGCTAGTACGTCAACGCGAAAATTAAAAAAAAATGTTTGACTTCAACAATTACTACATTCTTTTGGGATAACTTCAAATACATTGTAGTTCAGAGAAATACAACATTTTAAAAGGAAGCATCCGAAAATTTGAGAACTAAATTTGCCATGCAAGTGATTTAAGAACTATGATAGCAAGAAACTCCCACAATTTTGAAAACATCAGGTGTACACGATATGAAGTCTAATTATATATTCAGTCTTACATTTCACCCACCGTCATGACTGTGAACACAGGTGTGCGAACTGTAGACATACGTGTGTGTAAAATTGGAATGATATTTGCTGGGGTTATTTCCACCTACGTTCGAGAAGTCAGTCCCTGTGTTATTAATTTCTCAGCAAGGGGGGGCTCTTTCCCGTTCAGCGTTGTCACAATGAACTTCCGTGGTTCACCGCGCGTGGACTCCAGTATCTTGTCGGGTTTGTTGTCCGTTGTCAGCACAAAGTAAGATCATTCCGTCAATGGGCGCCTTTGCCTGCCTGGAATATCCTCCAGACGCAAGGGTATTCATGAGGGCAACAAACTAAAATGCATCCTATGTTACATGTAGTTTTAATCTCTACAATTCCTTCGAATTTTTATACCACTTCATTTTCCGAAAGTTAACCGAGAATTTCGGATGTTCGTATTTGTAAAAACATATAGACTTTTACTTTTTTGGAGGTTGGTGGAGTGTTCGGTCAGGATAACCCCTTCCCTTTCTCTGGTTCCGCGCCTGGTAGTTATGAGTGGTTTCTTTTACTGGGGAAACATAACGTCAGTATTTTCGTGTAGCCTTTGATGAGCATGCTGATTTTCCAAGCAAAACGGTTGTTCAGAGTACCCACACACGAGCAACCGCACAGCGATCCATCTGAGTAAACTGAGTTTGCTCTGATTAGCATTTTGGAGCTTGCGCTGGTCGTGCGATCTGTCCGCAGTTGGCGTGTGTGTATGAAAATCGCAGATCGCAGCTATCCATTACTGATCGCTTAGAATTCCCATCCAATCTGATAAAAACAATGTCACTTACGACAATATGGCTGCGACTCTTGCCTACTTATTAAGCATAGTTGTGTAGTTCTATTTTGTTTCGTCTTGCTACGCTTTGCCCACGTCGAGTTAACATTTTGTGCTACAATTTATAGTTACTATCGGAGCGCAAACCACTCTGAGAAATGAAGTTGAGGCCGGAGTTGTTATTTATATAAAAGAGTAACACAAATTAATCGTAATTCCGGCAGAGGCAGCAAGGGACTTGAAAGAACAGTTGAACGGAATGGACAGCGTCTTGGAAGGAGGATAAAAGACGAGCATCAACAAAAGCAAAACAAGAGTTATGGAAAGTAGTCGAATTAAATCATGTGATACTGAGGGAATGATGTTAGGAGACGAAACTAGTAGATGAGTTTTGCTATTTTGGCAGTAAAATAACTGATTACGACTGAGGGTATAAAAAGTAAACTGATAATGGGAAGGTAAGCGTTTCTGAGGAAGAGAAATGTGTTAATATCGAGTATAGATTTAAGAGTTAGGAGTCTTTTCTAGAGGTATTTGTATGGAGTGTGGACATGTATGGAATTGAAACATGGACGATAAACAGTTTAGACAAAAACAGAATAGAAGCTTTTGAAATGTGGTGCTACAGAGGGATGTTGAAGATTAGATGGGTAGATCATAGAACTAATGAGGAGTTACTGAATAGCATTGGGAAGTCAAGAAATTTCTGGCGCAACCCGTCTAAAGAAAGAGATAAGTTGAGAGGACACATTCTGAGACGTCAAGAGATCATCAATTCAGTACTGTGGGCTTAAAATTGTAGAGGGAGACAAAGAACAGCGAATAGATTCAGAAGGATGTAAGTTGTATCGGTTATTCGGAGACGAGGAAGCTTGCACATGATGTAGCATCGAAATGGTTCAAATGGCTCTGAGCACTATGGGACTTAACATCTATGGTCATCAGTCCCCTAGAACTTAGAACTACTTAAACCTAACTAACCTAAGGACATTACACAACACCCAGTCATCACGAGGCAGAGAAAATCCCTGACCCCGCCGGGAATCGAACCCGGGAACCCGGGCGCGGGAAGCGAGAACGCTACCGCACGACCACGAGCTGCGGACGATGTAGCATCGGACCAGTCTTCAGACAGAAGACAACAACAACAACGACGACAAATATGAACACATTAGCACCCTCAGAGTTTGCTGTGATTAGCATTTTGGAGCTTGCGCTGTAGAAGTAGAGCTCAGTCACGATCTACTAGGATCTGAGTTATTCACGAAAGAACTACAGGATTTATTAAAGCGTTTAACCCCTCAATAAAATGACGTGCTGGAGCGTTAAACTAACATTTTAATTCAAATGTGTTAGGAATAATCTATTCTACAGCTGTACTCAAGTCCATTGTCATTTCATATACTTTAACTATTTCTCACACAATTTATAACAAAAGTTATGAAAGCCAGCAGTGCTGCTGTTAACAAAATTTTTATAAAAACATCGAGAATGCAAAATCGTTCTGTAAGTACTTGCAGTTAAACTACAAAAATCATGAAACGAAAAGGAACTGATGGCTAATAAATGAAAAACGAATTTATTATCACTCTGGAAAGATATACACAACCCGCTGGGCGTGTGTCCTGTAAAGTAACCTATAATTCCTAAGAAAAGCGTTTAAAACAAGTATAATAAATTTCGATTCCCACTTTTTATTTATTTCTTTTTTAGTAAAGGAAATTAGCTTCCGGCGTGAGTCGGCGACAACTGTGAATGTTTTGTGAATACAACCGTATAGATCGCTATCAATTTTTTATTTATTTCGACGCTTTGGCTGGATCATCAGAGATAAAGAAAGCTTAGAATTTGCAGAACAAGAGTCGGGTATAGGTTTTAATAATGACATTAACCTTGTTCTTCAAGATCTAACCTTTTTGATCTCTTATAGTGGAAGCAGCTGAAGCGGCTTAATAAATAAAAAAAATTAATAGTGATTTAGGCTTTTTTTCTCAACTATTCCTGGAGATTGGGAGATGAACTGCAACTTCTGCTAAACATGCCAGTTCATTGTTCGTACCAGAACTTCCCAACACGGTGGCGTTCGTAATAATGGCTATATCGCCTACGACCCTTCGCTCATATGCGTGTCGTTTTAGCATTATTCGGCACCGGCTACTGTGACCGAGCGGTTCTAGGCGCTACAGTCCGGAACCGCGCTGCTGCTACGGTCGCAGGTTCGAGTCCCGCCTCGGGCATGGATGTGTGTGATGTCCTTAGGTTACTTAGCTTTGAGTAGTTCTAAGTCTAGGGGACTGACGACCTCAGATGTTAATTCCCATAGTGTTCAGAGTCATTTGAGCCATTTATTATTCGGCGTTACGGCGCGTACTGTCCGCCGCCTTGTGCGGCGCTGCTTGCCGAGCTAGTAACGCGCGCCGCCGTCTGAGGCACGTTCCGCGGGGTTGCGGTGGCCCGCAAGGCAGCTGCTCGGCGCTTCGCCTTAGCTACGCCGCCTTACATGGCCCACTGTGAACACCGAGACGGGCACTCGCAGTGGAGCTAACCAGCTCCTGCTCTGGCATGATTTCTGCTCTTGTTGTTTCACTTCTTTATACTAATTTTATACAGACACCATGAACCACATTACCATATTATCTTATTGTTGATTGGTAGCAAATAGTGCGAAAGGTATAACCTTCTGAAGAAGACCACAAAGTGCCCGGACCTGTAAAAAAAATTAAATTTCTTTAACCCTTTAACGATGGAAAATGGAAATGCCGTGTGGCTAGGGTAGACCGTTCACCTGGTGCAAGTATTTCCAGTTGACGCCACTTCGGCGACTTGCGTGTCGATGGGGATGAAATGATGATGATAAGGACAACACAACACCCAGTCCCTGAGCGGAGAAAATCTCCGACCCAGCCGGGAATCGAACCCGGACCGTTAGGTATGACATTCCGTAGCGCTGACCACTTAGCTACCAGGGGCGGACAACCTTTAACGATGAAGATATCCGCTCGGCGTGGCCTAGCGTGGTACGGAGTTGTCCACGCGGGCGAGCTGCACTGTACGTGGAAACTCACGGAACGGACGCGCGAAATGTGAGTAGACGGGAAGCAACAAATGTTTCCTATCCTCCTTTTGGCTCGGGTTTTGGAACGGCACTGGCTAAGTTAGAAGTACACATTATTGTTCGTACCCTGTTCCATTGTTTAATTGTAAATTATTACATATCACGGTTCAGGTGACACATAGAATTAATAATTTGTGAAAACGAACACCAGCTATGCTCATCAATAAAAATGCTCTTGACTAATCGCTTTATGTTTTTCCATAGTATGTAATGGGTTGTTCAGATACTATATTTTTCTGCGTGGTCGAACATCGGAAATGTAGTTGTTTAGTGTTTGCAACGACGCAGCCCAATACCAAAAATTATTTCATACAAAATCTTACCAGTTAGTTGAATGCAGTCAATTACAGTCATTGGAAAAGGAATGGACAAGGTACAAGGACACAGTACTAGAAGTGGCTAAAGAATGTCTTGGAACAGTAGTGTGTAAAGGTAGGACGAAGCAAACAGCTTGTTGGAATGACACAATCAAGGCAGCCTGTAAAAGGAAAAAGAAGGCGTATCAAAAATGGCTACATACTAGAACTCAGGTAGACAGAAAAAGTTATGTTGAAGAAAGAAACAAAGCCAAACAGATAATTGCAGCATCCAAGAAGAAATCTTGGGAAGACTTTGGAAACAGGTCGGAGACTTTGGGTGAAGCTGCTGCAAAACCATTCTGGAGTGTAATTAGCAGTCTTCGAAAGGGAGGTAAGAAGGAAATGACAAGTATTTTGGACAGGTCAGGAAAACTGCTGGTGAATCCTGTGGATTCCTTGGGCAGATGGAGGGAATATTTTGAAGAGTTCCTCAATGTAGGTGAAAATACGATCAGTAATGTTTCAGATTTCGATGTACAATGGGATAGGAATGATGATGGAAATAGGATCACATTTGAGGAAGTGGAGAAAATGGTCAATAGATTACAGTGCAATAAAGCAGCTGGGTTGGATGAAATTAAGTCGGAACTCATCAAATATAGTGGAATGTCAGGTCTTAAATGGCTACACAGGATAATTGAAATGGCCTGGGAGTCGGGACAGGTTCCATCAGACTGGACAAAAGCAGTAATCACACCAATCTTTAAACATGGAAACAGAAAAGATTGTAACAACTACAGAGGTATGTCTTTAATCAGCGTTGTGGGTAAAATCTTCTGAGGTATTGTTGAAAGGAAAGTGCAAGTATTAGTTGAGGACCAATTGGATGAAAATCAGTGTGGGTTTAGGCCTCTTACGGGTTGTCAGGACCAGATCTTTAGCTTACGGCAAATAATGGAGAAGTGTTATGAGTGGAACAGGGAATTGTATCTATGCTTTATAGATCTAGAAAAGGCATATGACGGGGTTCCTTGGAGGAAGTTATTGTCTGTTCCACGACATTATGGAATAGGAGGCAAACTTTTGCAAGCAATTAAAGGTCTTTACATGGATAGTCAGGCAGCAGTTAGAGTTGACGGTAAATTGAGTTCATGGTTTAGAGTAGTTTCAGGGTTGAGACAAGGCTGCAACCTGTCTCCACTGTTGTTCATATTATTTATGGATCATATGTTGAAAACAATAGACTGGCTGGGTGAGATTAAGATTTGTGAACACAAAATAAGCAGTCTTGCATATGCGGATGACTTAGTTGTGAGGGCAGATTCGATTGAAAGTTTGCAAAGTAATATTTCAGAGCTAGATCAGAAATGTAAGGACTATGGTATGAAGATTAGCATCTCCAAAACGAAAGTAATGTCAGTGGGAAAGAGATATAAACGGATTGAGTGCCAAATAGGAGGAACAAAGTTTCAAGTACTTAGGATGCATATTCTCACACGATGGCAACATAGTGAAAGAACTGGAAGCGAGGTGTAGCAAAGCTAATGCAGTGAGTGCTCAGCTACGATCTACTCTCTTCTGCAAGAAGGATGTCAGTATCAAGACTAAGTTATCTGTGCACCGTTCAATCTTTCGACCAACTTTGTTGTACGGGAGCGAAAGCTGGGTGGATTCAGGTTACCTTATCAATAAGGTTGAGGTTACGGATATGAAAGTAGCTAGGATGATTGCAGGTACTAGTAGATGGGAACAATGGCAGGAGGGTGTCCACAATGAGGAAGTCAAAGAAAAACTGGGAATGAACTCTATAGATATAGCAGTCAGGGCGAACAGGCTTAGATGGTGGGGTCATGTTACACGCATGGGAAAAGCAAGGTTACCAAAGAGACTCATGGGTTCAGCAGTAGAGGGTAGGAGGAGTCGGGGCAGACCAAGGAGTAGGTACCTGGATTCGGTTAAGAATCATTTTGAAGTAATAGGCTTAACATCAGAAGAGGCACCAATGTTAGCACTGCCGGCCGCGGTGGTCTCGAGGTTCTAGGCGCTCAGTCCGGAACCGCGCGACTGCTACGGTCGCAGGTTCGAATCCTGCCTCGGACATGGATGTGTGTGATGTCCTTAGGTTAGTTAGGTTTAAGTAGTTCTAAGTTCTAGGGGACTGATGACCACAGATGTTAAGTCCCATAGTGCTCAGAGCCATTTTGAATGTTAGCACTGAATAGGGGATCATGGAGGAATTATATAAGGGGGACTATGTTCCAGACTGAACGCTGAAAGGCATAATCAGCCTTAAATGATGATGATGATGACAAAATCTTTCGCATTTGCTATTCCCTGTCAGATGTACTAGGTCGGTGCATAAGTTCGTAGCGTTTTCCCATAAGTTTAATAAACATAACGGATACACGTAACAGAGACTTTTGTCATCAATAATATATTCTCGTTCACTATTTACAACGGTCTGTCAACGCTGAGGTAACTTTTCGATTCCGCGACTGCAGACATCTCCTGGTTTTGAGGCGAACAACTCGTCAAGACATGTTCGGAGCGGATTTTCATCCAGAAGGGAAGTTCCTTCAAGGTTGTTCGCCAGAGAGAGTGAATAGTTAAAATCTTAGGGGGCATGATTAGGTAAATAAGTGGGTGCGGAATGACTTCCCTACCCAACTCCCGTACAAGTTTTTTTTTTTTTTTTGTTTTTTTGTTGTTTTTTTTCCAGTCTAGTAGAATGCGGCCGGGCGTTATCGTTACACCTCAGGAAACCAATTCGTAGTACGCCACACCGTCGATGTTCCACCAGATGCATAACATTATCTTTTGTGGATGCGTGCAGGTCTTTGTATGAAGAGTTGCTGCTGTGTTTGTTCTGAACCATTCCTTAATTTTCCTTGCGTTAGCGAAAAGACACCATTTCCTGTCACCAGTAACGATACAGGACAGAAACGGTTCGTATTGTTTACAGCCAGTTGATTATGAGTAAGCAGATATATACCTATGGCTACTGCTGAGTTTTGTGATTTTGGCTTAGAGCATGCGGAATCCATATGGCCGATTTCTGAACCTTTCCCATTGCATGCAAATGTCACACGATGGTGGAATGATCACAGTTCGTCACATCTGCCAGTTCTCGAGAACAGTGATGTGGGTCACTGTGGATTAATGCGTTTAAACAATCTTTACCAAACGTTGAGAGTCTTGCTGAACATGGAGAGTCACTGATGTCAAAATGGTCCTCCTTGAAACGAGAAAACGATACTCTTGCTGTGCTCTAGGGTTCAAATGGCTCTGAGCACTATGGGACTTAACATCTGAGGTCATCAGTCCCCTAGAACGTAGAACTACTTAAACCTAACTAACCTAAGGACATCACACACACCCATGACCGAGGCAGAATTCGAACCTGCGACCGTAGCGGTCGCGTGGTTCCAGACTGAAGCACCTAGAACCGTTCGGTCAATCCGGCCGGCTGCTGTGTTCTGTTCAGTGACAATACCTCTTATGCGGTACAAATGTTTCTGGCTGCCTTTGCTGCAGTCATCCTTATGCTGATCTCAAACAAAATAGTATGTCCGAAATTTTCCGATTTCTCCACTTTTCACTCCATTTTCTGGCGTCCACAGCTCCACTCACTGTCTCCAAATGACAAAATGACAAGTAAACTCAAATAGCAACAATAAAAAATGACAGTCGATAAATGAAGCCATAGCAACCGAAAACCATCTTGTAAAAGAAAAATGCTACGAACTTATGCACCAATTTAATAATAGAGGTCCTCAAGGCCCTAATCTGGTCAGGCTAAATAAACAGTAAATAAATTGGAGGACTAAGGGCTTCAACAACATAGTCAGTTTTTACCAGAAGAGTTTGATATTTATTTACTAGCGAAATAGCCTCATTCTTGACCTATCATTTCATTCGAAGTGTTCGAATGTGTCGCTAGAAGAAGCGCAAAAAAATGGTACAAATGGCTCTGAGCACTATGGGACTTAACATCTGAGGTCATCAGTCCCCTAGAACTTAGAACTACTTAAACCTACCTAACCTAAAGATAGCACACACATCCATGCCCGAGGCAGTATTCGAACCTGCGAACGTAGCGGTCGGGTGGTTCCAGACTGGAGCGCCTACAACCGCTCTGCCATACCAGCCGGCGAAGAAGCGCAGCGGCAGAGCTTGTGCACTGGAATCCAGGCAGCTGAGTTTTACAGGCTGCAATGTCTCTGAACTCGCCGAGTTGTCGAACGAACAGGTGGGTACGCGTCACAGCGCGATTGCGCATGCCTGTAACTTGGCTAGCCGCTGCTGCGGGGTGTTCTTTTTCACAGAGACGTTGTATTTTGTGCTTTTCATTTAATTAGCACAAACCGTTGCAAAGGTAGAGAAAGGTGAGCAAGTAATACAATACTGAGGAAATGAGGGAGGACTGTCACTGTGAAGGTGACAGCGGCAAAGTGTTATGAAATTTATTGTAGATTTCACGACAGTCACTGATATACAAATTTTGTGGCATCTACAAAAAAATTCAGAAGCGTGGGAGTTGCCACGAGTATGCAGTCCCTAATTACACATAAGAACACTCTACTATTAGCATAAACTAATTTCCACACCTTATTTTTTATATGACGCACATGTTAGGCCCTCAATTTCGAGTTTTTGTTACGAGCACTGGTCGCATTTTGACAAATGTAAGGCACAAATTTTATTTGTCAATTATCAAAAGCCGCCCGGTGTGGCAGAGCGGTTCTAGGTGCTTCAGTCAGGAACCGCGCGACCGCTACGGTTCGAATCCTGCCTCGAACATGGATGTGTGTGATGTTCTTAAGTTAGTTAGGTTTAAGTAGTTCTAAGTTCTAGGGGACTGATGATCTCAGATGTTAAGTCCCATAGTGCTCAGAGCCATTTGAACCATCTGAAATATCAAAATATTTGTACTTAAACGAGTTAGTGAGTTCGATGTTTCAATACATCAATTATACTTCTTTTAATTTGGAACGAATAATTGTTTCCATCCACTGCTTTGTATCGTAAATAATGTTTTCAGGTGGGAAGTGCATTCATCAGCGGCTCTGAAACTGACGATGACATTTTTCTCAAGGGTATATCAGGACGTCAGCCAGGAATCATTCAAAAATGTATAACAAAAGAAATGCTTGTGTAGGTGGAAAAGTTTAGATGAGGTAATTAAAAGCGGGTTATGGGCGCAGATTAGACTAGAACGGAGAAAGGAAGCAAGTGTGGCCTTCCTGAACCCACCATCCCTACAGTAAACTAAAGTGCAAAACTGATGGCCATTTGTTGTCTGATCTCTCAGATACGAAATCCGGATTTTAAAAATTGCTTCACCTGTGCCATGGCAGCAACAGCATTTTATATCCCATAAAAACTTTCAAATTCCTTTTCTGCAGATACGAAGCGATTACCTTCAATTCGTGAAAAACTATGCAGGCTGCTACCGTGGGTTACGTCACTGCGCATTACAACATTTATTTTAGGACCTACGTACAATGGTTATGTTCACTCGTTCTTAATTATCGCAGTGATTTCCGTTACCGATCGACTGCACACAGTTTTCTAATATCCATTGTGTTTGCGATTATTTCCTGGAAGTTCAGACATTTATGCCAATACAACGATGTAATCTGTTGAATTCCTCTCTGAGAAGGATTAACATATTTTCCGTAGTCAAAACTGAATACAGTTTTGAAAAAAAGATTAGAGACCAGATTTCCGGTGTACACAAAGCAAGACAAACATTTATATTGCGACGGTGCGATCTGAATAGGAACCGCATAACCAGCTGCACGTGTTGTCGTGGTGTTGTTATTGCCATTGAGTTCCTGCGGTAATCGCTGTCGATTGGAGTGACGCAGGTGCCGTGACGTCAGCGGAAACGCATGGCCCGCTACGGCTTCGGGCTCCCAGGGCAGCTGACCGCTGGAATCACTTTCCCCGCAGTAGCCAGATGAGAGCTATATTTAGCTATCGGTGCATGAGGTTCAAACCACGCCCGAAACGTGAGCTTTGGTGTCTGATTATACTGTGCAAAATATTACGTTAAAATGTTGTATGAATCAATTGCTGTATTGTGTGACACAAGTACTTCCCAAATTTTCGGATGTATGCTTTTCAAAGGATATATTTTTCTGAACTGTTATTTCTTGCACGTTATGCACTGATGTAAACAACTTATTAACGTATTTTATCGTAATTAAACAATTTATTATTACTGTATTAAAAGATTACACATACTATACAACATCTGCGGCATATTAAAAGTTAGGAGTGACGGCAAGACTTTTGTGGACGGAGGAGACGCAGAGACAGTAACAAACCATGACCCTCAGCCCCAAAACCTAACCTGGATCCGCATCTTATTTATCCACAGTCGTTGTTCCCACGTACCATTTGTGATTGTGACTTGGAAGGGAGTAAATGATTGTGGGATCCCAAGTAACCTCCGCCACACAAGGTAAGGTGGATTTTAGCTTGTAGATGTACAAACACCAATTATGGCTCTGAGCACTATGGGACTTAACATCTGTGGTCATCAGTCCCCTAGAACTTAGAACTACTTAAACCTAACTAACCTAAGGACATCACACACATCCATGCCCGAGGCAGGATTCGAACCTTCGACCGTAGCGGTCACGCGGTTCCAGACACCAATTATTGGGCACTGATATGAGGTCTGTCCATCCTTCGCCTTTGCAACGGCTTGAACTGTGTTGGGAACACTTTCAGTGATATGTTTGAATGTATATGGAGGAATGGTAGCCTGTTTTTCCTCAAGAGCCGAAAACCAGAGAAGGTAGACATATTGGACACTTCGGACTGGATCAAAGTCTGAAATGATGTAAAATTTATTCGTATCCTCTCACATTTAGCGTGTTATTAAGCTCAATCAGGGGACCACTCATTAACCACGAAAAACATCCCAATCCCGAAACACCACCTTTTCTGTACGGCAGGTAATATTTTCCATTCATTCGTCAAATACAAACGATTCCATCTTATTGTCGCAGGGTATAACGTTGACTACGAAAATTTGTGGCATATGAGTAGCTGCTCTCTATTGTACGCATTCGTTTTAGCTCGCTATATAGAGCCATTGTGTTAGCTTAACTGCTGGTAGCTCACGATTGATTCCTTCAGTTGATCTCACGCGATTTTTTCCAACCAACTTCCTCAACTCTCGTAGGTCCTTGTCCGTCACTATACGAGGTCTGCCTGGTCTTGTTTAGCTGCATGCAGTTGTTCTTTTCCGTTTCCACTTCACAATCACATCACCAACAGTCCGTTGGGCAGCCTTAGAAGGGTTGAAATGTCCCTGATGGATCTGTTACTCGGGTATCAATGACTAGTCCACGTTCAAAGTTTAGATTACATTAGATTAGATTTACTTTCATTCCGATTGATCGGTAGTGAGGAGGTCCTCCAGGATGTAGACCATGTCAGAAAAACAACAATACATGACAGATATTTACAACTCAAACAAATAAGCTAATGTACCATTCCACAGGTCCCACGTGGAATGATCGTCATTTTTTAATGAACACTATATGAAAGAATCATTTTACAAATACTAATGCAGTGAATCTAAAATAAAAAAGTTTTTTTATTTATTTATAAGGTAATAAACATGTAATACAACTACTATAGTACTTATTTACAATGAACACATTATTGCGCTGAAATTGTGCAGAAGTTATATTGTACTTATATATATATACACACACAAATCAGTTGGTTCTACTGAGAAATTCATCAATGGAGTAGAAGGAATTGGCTACCAATAAATCCTTTAGGCTTTTCTTAAACTTAATTTCATTGGTTGTTAAGCTTTTCATAGCTGCTGGCAAGTTATTGAAAATGTGTGTTCCTGAATAATGCACACCTTTTTGTACAAGACTAAGTGACTTTAAATCCTTGTGAAGATTATTCTTATTTCTAGTATTGATACCATGAATTGAGCTGTTGGTTTGAAAAAGTGACATATTTTTAATGACAAATTTCATTAAGGAATAAATATATTGGGAAGCAGTAATTAGTATCCCTAGTTCCCTAAACAGGCTCCTGTAGGATGTTCTTGAGTTCACACCACATATAACTCTTACTGCACGTTTTTGTGCCCAGGAAACGTTGGCTTGGCCTGATGAATTACTCCAAAAAACAATCCCATATGACATTATGGAATGAAAGTAAGCATAGTATGCCAGCTTTCTCATTTCCCCCCCCCCCCCCCCCCTATGTCTGACACAATTCGCATTGAAAATAGAGATTTGTTAAGACGCTTCAGTAGTTCTGTGGTGTGCTTTTCCCAGTTGAATTTATTATCAAGCTGTAATCCCAAGAATTTAACACTGTCCACTTCTTCTATTTGCTTGTCATCATATGTAAGGCATATACTCGTGGGACATACCTTACAAGTTCTGAACTGCATGTAGTGTGTTTTTTCAAAGTTTAGTGACAAGTAATTGGCTAGGAACCAGTGATTAATGTCCACAAATAGCTGATCTTTCTAAGACTACACTTGATTTGCTACTTATTGCAATGTTTGTATCATCGGCAAACAAAACGAACTTGGCATCTGGTAATGTTACTGATGAAAGGTCATTGATATACACAAGAAAAAGTAAGGGCCCTAAAACGGAACCTTGTGGGACCCCACATGTAATTATTTCCCAGTTGGATGATGCCTGATAGTTTGATACATGTCTCTTTCCTAATAACACCCTTTGTTTCCTGCCAGAGATGCAAGATTTGAACCATTTTGCAGCATTTCCTGTTACACTATAATATTCTAATTTACTTAAAAGGATATTGTGATTTACACAATCAAATGCCTTTGACAGATCACAAAATATACCAGCTGCCTGAAATTTTTTATCTACTGAATTAAGCGCATTTTCACTGTAATTGTAGATAGCCTTCTCAATATCAGAACCCTTTAGAAATCCGAACTGTGACTTTGACAGTGGTTATAAAGCCGATTGTACATTACTTTTTCTAAAATTTTTGAGAATGCTGGAAAAAGTGAAATTGGACGGAAATTTGCTGCTATTTCTTTATCTCCCTTCTTAAACAGTGGCTTAACTTCAGCATATTTTAACCATTCAGGAAATATTCCACTGATAAACGACTGGTTACACAGATAGCTTAATATGTTACTTAACTGATAATCACATTCTTTAATTAGCTTTGTTGAAGTCACTGAGCTCTTCGGATCCACCCAATCTGTTGTTTGTTTCTGCTTCTCAACTAACAAAACAACACTCTCTGTTTATTTTTATACTGGCGGGTCCACCTTTCGGGAATCAAATGGTGAAATTCGCATTACATACGGGAGACCGGATATCTCTGATCAGACATTGTAGATGCAGATGTAAATAGTACTTTTGGGAAGTTACAATATCCTGGATCGATGGCCTGGGAGATGGCGTTATACCGCCACAGATATCACATCTGAATCTCGTTCCACGTGCCACAGCGACATCTAACATGCGGCCGCAGTGGCGCCTGGAAGTGGCGCGACGGCGCCCTCCGGAGATGAGGAGCAGAGTCCCAGCTCTTCATTTCCGTACCGCCCGCCTCCTGGCTGCTCAAGGCGGTTGCTCCACTCTGCTCTGCGGGTAGCATACGGCCGACACGTTTCCTCAGAGGCGCTGCGGGACTCGCGGTTGTACGAGGGCAGAAGGCTCCACGCTAAATTTAATCCCGCACAAAATTTGTACATCTACATGACTACTCTGCAGTTCTCACTTATTTGCTTGACACAACGTTCATCGAACCACATTCATTCTATTTTTCTTCCGTTCCACTCCGGAATAGCACGCGGGAAGAACGAACACTTACAGCGCTCCTCCAGGGTTCGTTTTTTCTGGGGTGGAGGGGGGAAAAGAGGAAGTCACGATTTATTACTGTCTCCCCCTCCCACACCCCAAACAAAAAGAAAATTAAATTTTCCGTCACAGCCCTTCCCCCCACCTTTACCACATCACAGATTTGTGAGATTATATACACTGAAGAGCCATTGAAACTATTACCCTGCCTAATATCACATAGGGTCCACGCAAGCACGCAGATGTGCCGCAACACGACGTGGCATGGAGTCGACTAATGTCAGACGTAGTGCTGGAAGGGACTGACACCATAAACCCCTCAGGCATGTCCGTAAATCCGTAAGAGTATGAGGGGGTGGAGACCTCTTCTGAACAGCACGTTACAAGGCATCCCAAATATGCTCAATAATGTTCATATCTGGGGAGTTTGGTGGGCAGTGAAAGTGTTTAAACTCAGAAGAGCGTTCCTGGAGCCACTCTGTAGCAACTCTGGAGGTGTGGGGTGTCGCATTGTCCTGCTGGACTTGCCCAAGTCCGTCGGAATGAACAATGGACATGAATGGATGCAAGTGATCAGATAGGATACTTACGTACGTGTCACCTGTCAAAACCGTATCTAGACGTATCAGGGGTCCCATATCACTCCAACTGCACACACCCCATCAGCTTGAACAGTCCCCTGCTGACTTGTAGGGTCCATGGATTCATCAGGTTATCTCCACACCCTTACACGTCCAGCCGCTCGACACAATTTGAAACGAGACCCGTGCGGCCAGGCTAAATGTTTCCAGTCATCAACAGTCCAATGTCGATGTTGACGTGCCCAGATGAGGCGTAAAACTTTGTGTCGTGTAGTCATCAAGGCTACACGAGTGGGCCTTCGGCTCCCAAAGCCCATATCGACGATGTTTCGTTGAATGGTTCGCACGCTAACGCTTGTTGATGGCCCAGCATTGAAATCTGCAGCAGTGGTTGCACTTCTCCCATACTGAACGATTCTTTTCAGTCGTCGTTGCAGGATCTTTTTCCGGTCACAGTGATGTCGGAGATTTGATGTTTTGTGGGATTCCTGATATTCACGATACACTCGTGAAATGGTCGTACGGAAAAGTCCCCACTTCCTCTCGCTACCCCGGAGATGCTGTGTCCCGCCGCTCGTGCGACGTTCAAACTCACTTAAATCTAACTGCCGTTGTAGCAGCATTAACCGATCTAACAACTGCGCCAGAGACTTGTCTTATATAGGTATTGCCGACCGCAGCGCCGTATTCTGCCTGTTTACATATCTCTGTATTTGAATAGGCATGCCTATACCAGTTTCTTTAGCGCTTCAGTGTAAATGGGATCATTCGCCGCCAGCGTGGAGGGATCGTCGCAAACGACATTTCACACTCTTGCGTAGTACAAGGAAAGATGATCGTGACAGAATAATATTAAGTAGGGAGTAAGCCGCGGAACCTGTACTGTGCGCGGGTGTTTGTTTTCGCATGTGCAGACGTTGAAGGGGAGGTGTGGAATACGAGAAAACGGCAATGTTTGATGATAAGTAAGCTGCTTCACCTGCTGTGGGCGGAGCCTTTTACGTTTTCGCGTCTCGTCTTCGCGTTGACTTGACCAGCAAGGAGTAACCACACTCTCCAAGAATGAAAAGAAAAAGACAAGACTTTTTTTTTTTTTGAAATAAAATACATGGTAATCTTGGGTGCCATGTTGAGCCTTCGTGTCGTAAGTCATATGAAAAGCTATGTCACGAGTCACTCTAATGATCTCTACACCCATTCAAGGAAACATGTGTTTGTAAAAGGAAAATAGTGGACGTGCTTTTTCGTAATTTGAGTAGAACTTACCTTCTTTCGCTCCAATAACAGCTGCAGAACGTGAGTTTCAGATGCACTAATTTGGGGGCCTCTATTTCAAGAGAGTCAACTACAGTGACCGAATTAAGAAAAAAAAGATACATAAATCTACATCCATACTCTGCAAGCCACCTGACGATGTGTGGCGGAGGGTACTTTGAGTACCTCTATCGGTAACGTCAGCTGTTAAGTCAGGTGACAGATCTCATGAAATGTTCTGACTCAGCTTCAACTACAAGGAGCGAGCCAGCAACAACATAAAACCCTAAACCAACAAGGAAAACACTACATTCGGAGGAACGGCCAATATCCAGGAGTATGACAGGAACGATCACTCGAAACAAAACAGTCTAATACACATAACGCATATCGTTAGAGCTATGAGCACTTGTTCATCTTTGCTACTCTGAAACAAATCTCTTCTACTGAAAAAGTGTTCACAGTTCTTAAGGCACGCTTTTTAGAACCCATGTTTACTAAACACTGAATGATCGCTCCAGTCGTACACCTTAATATTGACCATTCTTCCTGGCACACCCTTCGCAATACTGAAATGAATGTTATTTAATCAAAAGTTCAGATTAAAAAAGGATTTAGAAAGAAATAGATTGTCCTCCTTTAAAGGAACCATCCCCGCATTTGCCTTAAGCGATTTAGGGAAATAACGGAAAACCTAAATCTGAATGACAGGGCGTGAATCCGAACCGTTATCCTTTCGAATGCGAGTCCAGTATGCAACCACTGCGCCGCCTCGCTCGGTGATACTGATGCAGTTACGCTGGTAAAGTGAGGGATTAAGGCGAAATTGATGATGGACAGTTGATGGAAGAAATAAAAAAGGGTTAGGAACAGAAATTTAATTATATGTACTACTTGTTTCCTTGCGATCTCTGATTTCTGTTGTGTTATTACGATGATCATTTCCCCCTTTTCGCATTCGAAATTGGTGACTGAAAGTTTTTGAAAAGATCTTGCCGCGACATAAATCGCCGTAGTTCTAATGATTTCCACAGCAACTCGCGTATCATATACGTGTCTGTCCCATTTTTCGCGATAGTACAAAACGATCTGCCCTCATATGAACGTTTAGATGTCTTCTGTTAATCGTATCTGATGCGGATCCCACAATGCACAGCAATTCTCTGACAGGGAATGGACAAGCGTAGTGCAGGTAGTTTCTTTAGAAGATTTGTTGCAGCTCCTAAGTGCTCCGCCAATAAAGTACAAGCTTTGGTTCGCATTCTCCGCAACAATATTTATGGGATCATTCAAATTTGAGTTGTTCGTACTCGTAATCACTAGGCATTTAGCTGAAGTGACAGCCTTTAGATTTTTGTGGTTTAACGTGTAACAGAAATTTAACGAACTGCTTTTTGTATTCATGTGGATGACCTCACACTTTTCATTATTTAACACCAGTTGCCACTTTTTGCACTATACAGACACAATAAGACGACAAAAGCCATTGGGTAGCGTTATGGCTGGCCGCTGTGGCGACCGTTTCTAGGCGCTTCAGTCCGGAACCGCGCTGCTGCTACGGTCGCAGGTTCGAATCCTGCCTCGGGCATGGATGTGTGTGATGTCCTTAGGTTAGTTAGGTTTAAGTAGTTCTAAGTCTAGGGGACTGATGACATCAGATGTTAAGTCCCATAGTGCTTAGAGCCATTTGAACCATTTCTTTCGGTAGCGATATGCACATGTAAATATGGCGGTAGTATCGTGTACACAAGGTATAACAGGGCAATGCACTGGAGAAGCTGTCATTCGTACTCCGGCGATTCATGTGAGGTTTCCGACGTGACTATGGCCACACAACGGGAACTGCCGGAATTTGAACGCGGTATGGTAGTTGGAGCTAGACGCATGGAGCATTACATTTTGGAAATCTTAGCGAATTGAATATTCCGAGATCAATAGCGTCAAGAGCGTCCCGAGAATACCAAATTTCTTGCGTTCTTCTCACCACGAACAACGTAGTGGCCGACGGTCTTCACTTAACGACCGAGAGCAGCGGCATTTGCGTAGAGTTTTCTGTGGTGTCACCGCCAGACACCACACTTGCTAGGTGGTAGCTTAAATCGGCCGCGGTCCATTAGTACATGTCGGACCCGCGTGTCGCCACTGTGTGATCGCAGACCGAGCGCCACCACACGGCAGGTCTCGAGAGACTTACTAGCACTCGCCCCAGTTGTACGGACGACATTGCTAGCGACTACACGTACGAAGCCTTTCTCTCAATTGCCGAGAGACAGAATAGCCTTCAGCTAAGTCCATGGCTACGACCTAGCAAGGCGCATTAACCATATCTGGAGAGAGTCTCACTTGTATTATCAAGAGAAATGTACCACAATGAATTAAAGTCAAGTATACGAGAAGCTCCGTTCTTTTCTTTATAGCTTTCATCACGTATCCTGTTTCAGACTTAACGCCAGTCGGCGTGTGTGTACGCGTGCCTTTCGGTTACCCGTCACTGTGGACTGGCTGCCTTGTCAGTCCACTACATTTTCAGTTCTTGCTGACAAGCAACACTGCATGAAATGACCGCAGAAATGAATGTGGGACTTACGACGAACTTATCCGTCAGGGCAGTGTGGCAAAGTTGGCGACAGACGACCTATGCGATTACCTTTACTAACAGCACGACATATCGTGCAGCACCTCTCTTTTGCGCTCGTGACAACTGGAAAATCGTGGCCTCGTCAGACGAGTCCCGATTTCTTTTGCCAAGAGCTGATCGTAGGATTCGAGTGGGACGTAGATTCCACGAAGCCACGGACCCAAGTTGTCAACAAGGCATTGTGCAAGCTGGTGGTCGTTCCATAATGATGTGGGCTGTGCTTACATAATATGGACTGGATGTTTGGCTGCTTGGAGACTACTTGCAGCCATGTTCCCAAAAAACGACGGAATGGATGACAATGCACCATGTCACCAGCTCCTAATTGTACGCGACTGGTTTGAAGAACATCCTAGACAATTCGAGTGAAATATTTGACGACCCAGATTGCCCGACGCGATTCTCATGGGACGTAATCGAGAGGTCAGTTCGTGCACAAAAGCCTGTGCTGGCAACACTTTCGCAGTTAAGGACGGCTATAGGGCTGTATGGCTCAGTATTTCTGGAGAGGACTTCCAAACGACTTGTTGAGTCCACGCCACGTCGAGCTGCTGCACTAAGCTGGAGGTATCCCATGAGTTTTCTCACCTCACTGTAAAGCCTTCATGTAAAATTAAAGTCTGCATAAAATTACATACATTATTACTCTGCAACTCACGCTTAAGTTTCTGGAAGAGGGTTCATCGAACCACTTCCCCACTGTTTCTCAGTTTTGCTCTGGAACAACGAGCGATAAAAACGAACACTTAATTTTTTCCGTGCGAGCTCTCTCATTTCATTACGATGATAATATTTTCCTATGGAGTAAGACGTCAACAAAATATTTTCACGTCTGAGGAGGAAGTTAGTGATTGAAATTTCGTGAAAAGATTTCGCCGCAACGAAAAGCGCCTTTGTTTTAATAACTGCCAGCTCAACTCGCCTATCATATCTGTGCAACTGTACAAGACGAGCTGTCTTATTTCAGCTTTTTCGATATCTTCCGTCAATCCTATCCGGTAAGGATCGCATATCACACAGCAGTACCCTGTCAGATGACGGATTAACGTAGTGCAGGCCTTCTGTTTAATGGACTTGTTGCGTCTTCTGAGTGTTCTGCTAATAAAATACAGTCCTTGTTTCGCCTTCCACACAACATCATCCAATCTTTCCAATTTAAGTACTTCGTGAGTGTAATCACTAGGTATTTTGTTGAATTCGCAGCCTTTACATTTGTGTGATTTATCGTGTACCCGAAATTTACCGGTTTCCTTTTAGTGCTCACGTGGATGACCTCACAGTTTTTATTATTTAAGATCAACTGGCGCTTTTCGCACCATACAGATATCTTGTCTAAATCATTTGTTTTTGATCTTCTGATGACATTACTAGACTGTAAACGAGAGTGTCGTATCCAAAAAGTGTAAGGTGACTGCTCGCATTGTCTCCTAAGTCATTTATATAGATTAGGAATAGCACAGGACCTATAACGCTTTCTTTGGTAACACCAAGCGTCACTTTTGTATTGTATTGTATGTTAACCGGGGCCTAGAAACGACGGGGAGGCTCCGTCCCCGCCGCAGCCTCAGTGGTCCACAACCCCGCGACTACTACCGCATCCACTTCACCCCTCCGCCGCCGCACACCGAACCACTCTTTCAGGGTTATTGTCCGGTTCGGCTCCCGGTGGAGCCTCCCCCCTCCCCCCCTCCCCCCCCCAGGGAACGTCTCACACCAGACGAGTGTAGCTCCTATGTTTGCGTGGTAGAGTAATGGTGGTGAACGCGTTCGTGGAGAACTCGTTTGCGCAGCAATCGCCGAGGTAGTGTAGCTGAGGCGGAATAAGGGGAACTAGCCTACATTCGCCGAGGCAGATGGAAAACCGCCTAAAAACCATGCACAAACAGGCCGGCTCACCAGACCTCGGCACAAGTCTGCCGGGCGGATTCGTGCCGGGGACCAGGCGCTCCTTCCCGCTCCGGAAAGCCGTGCGTTAGAGCCACTCTTGTTTTACTCGATGACTTTTCGTCAATTCCTACGAACTGTGACCACTCTCATAAGAAGTCACGGAACAGTCGCACAGCTGAGACAGTATCCCCCGGGCACGCAGTTCGATTAGAAGCCGCTTGGAAGGAACGGTATCAACTGCCTTCTGGAAATCTAAAAATATGGAATCAATTTGAGATCCCTTGCCGATAATATTCAACGAATAAAGAGCTAGCTGTGTTTCACAAAAAGGATGTTTTCTGTATCCGTGCTTCAAATGGTTCAAATGGCTCTGAGCACTATGGGACTTAACATCTATGGTCATCAGTCCCCTAGAACTTAGAACTACTTAAACCTAACTAACCTAAGGACAGCACACAACACCCAGTCATCACGAGGCAGAGAAAGTATCCGTGCTGACTGTGTCAAAAAAATGTTCAAATCTGTGTGAAATTTTATGGGACTTAACTGCTAAGGTCATCAGTCCCTAAGCTTACACACTACTTACCCTAAATTATCCTAAGGACAAACACACACACCCATGCCCGAGGGAGGACTCGAACCTCCGCCGGGACCAGCCGCCTGACTGTGTCCATAGATGGTTTTCTTCCACGTAATTCATAATATTCGAACATAGTGCTTGTAATGTTTCGAAATCCTGCTTCAAATCGACGCCAGTGACATGGTCTATAATTCAGAGGATTACTCATATTTCCTTTCCCGAATATTGGGGTGACCTGTGCAACTTTCCAGTTTTTAGGTGCGAATGTTTCGTCACGCGGGCAGTTGTATACGATTGCTCAGTATGGAGATGTTCTATAAGCATACTCTGAAAAGAACCTGCCGCGCGGAGTGGCCGTGGGGCGGGGAGATTGGTGTTTGATGTCCCGTCGACAACGACATCATTAGAGACGGAGCACAAACTCGGATTAGGGAAGGATGGGGAAGGAAACCGGCCGTGTCCTTTCAAAGGAAACATCCCGCCATTTGCCTGAAACAATTTAGGTAAATCACGGAAAATCTTAATTTAGGATGGTCGGAGACGGGTCTGAACCGTCGTCCTCCCGAATGCAAGTCTAGTGTTATAACCACTGCGCCACCTCGCTCGGTAGGGCATGGGTGTGTATGGTGTTCTTAGCATAAGTTAGTCTAAATAGTGTGTAAGTCTAGGGTCTGATGGCCTCAGCAGTTTGGTCCCTTTGGAATTCACACATTTGAACAAAACATTATTGGAAAACAATCTGGACCGTATGACTTGCTTTTATTAAGTGGTTTAAGTTGCTTCGTTGCATCGAGGATATCTACTTCTGTTATTCATGTTGGCAGCAATTCTTGATTCGAATTTTGAAATATTTACTTCGTCTTCTTTGGTGAAGCAAATTCGGAAAACCGTATCTAGTAACTCCGAATTACTGGTGCCGCCATCGATAAAATTACCATCGCTACTGCTCAGTGAAGACAGTGACAGCGTTTTGCTGCTGGTGTACTTTATATGTTGTGTTTCGAGTCAACAGAAACAATAACCACTAAGCTTCGGATGTCCGTGCGGCGGCTTCCGTCTAGTCAAGTTTCACAGCGCACACTTTTTTTCTGTTTGCTGTGCTAATTTCGCTCTTTCTGTATCGCCAACAAAAAGAACGCAGGGTGAAACTGCCTACTCTCAGACAGCATGTAACCGCTGCAGGCACAGATGAGGCACCGGCGCGTTGCAGTACAAATTACGGATCATCGCCCGGATACGCCGAATAAAGCGGATTATCAGTTAATGAGGAGAGGACGTCGGGACAGCGGTGCAGCACCAGATCGATACGAATTACTCATTTTCCGCTAGTAAGCCGAATCCGCGCGTCAGCGTCAATTAGGCCGAATCCTATGTCGCAAACAGCTCGATGGGACTTCAGGGCGATGATGTTTGTTTTCGTCCGCATAGGGTTCCACGTAATTAGGTACGTCGCGGTACAATCTCAGTCACGATAGCTACCAACGATTCCATTTAAGAAGTATCGCAACTGTTTTTGTTCCACGTGCTTGGACAACCGTAAAAATTAAGCGGACCAGACCAGCAGGAATGAATACAGTTTCTGTCAGCTACTATTCTAACAAAATCACTGTGCTTCCTACTTAGTTTGACTAAAAGGAATGAGTTTGAAAATCTGATTGCAGATAATTACGATGAATCATTCTCGTTAATCCCGATGCTGGTGATTACTGCCGTTTCAACTACTCATTAATGTTGGCTTAGTGTTGTGGTATGATCTTTTCATGACATCCGACACTTAGGTCGATTATGTTGATGTAAATATACAATACTGGCCATTAAAATTGCTATACCACGAATATGACGTGCTACAGACGCCAAATTTACCCGATAGGAAGAAGATGCTGTGATATGCAAATGATTAGCTTTTCAGAGCATTCACACAAGGTTGGCGCCGGTGGCGACACCTGCAACGTGCTGACACGAGGAAAGTTTCTAACCGATTTCTCATACACAAACAGCACTTGACCGGCGTTGCCTGGTGAAACGTTGTTGTGATGCCTCGTGTAAGGAGGAGAAATGTGTACCATCACCTTTCCGACTTTGATAAAGGTCGGATTGTAGCCAATCGCGACTGCGGTTTATCGTATCGCGACATTGCTGCTCGCGTTGGTCGAGATCCAATGACTGTTAGCAGAATATGAAATTTGTGGATTCAGGAGGGTATTACGGAACGCCGTGCCGGATCCCAACGGCCTCGTAACACTAGCAGTCGACATGACAGGCATCTTATCTGCAGGCTGTAACGGATCGTGCAGCCACGTCTCGATCTCTGAGTCAACAGATGGGGACGTTTGCAAGACAACAAACATCTGCACGAACAGTTCGACGACATTTGCAGCAGCATGGACTATCAGCTCGGAGACCATGGCTACGGTTACGCTTGACGCTGCATCACAGACAGGAGCGCCTGCGATAGTGTACTCAACGACGTACCTGGGTGCACGAATGGCAAAACGTCATTTTTTCGGATGAATCCAGGTTCTGTTTACACCATTATGATGGTCACATCCGTGTTTGGCGACATCGCGGTGAACGCACATTGGAAGCGTGTATTTGTCATCGCCATACTGGCGTATCACCCGGCGTGATGGTATGGGGTGCCATTTGTTACACGTCTCGCTCACTTATTGTTCGCACTGACGGCACTTCGAACAGTGGACGTTACATTTCAGATGTGTTACGACCCGTGGCTCTACCCTTCATTCGATCTCTGCGATACCCTACATTTCAGCAGGATAATGCACGACCACATGTTGCAGGTCCTGTACGGGCCTTTCTGGATACAGAAAATGTTCGACTGCTGCCCTGGCCAGCACATTCTCCAGAGCCTCACAAATTGAAAACGTCTGGTCAATGGTGGCCGAGCAACTGGCTCGTCACAATACGCCAGTCACTACTCTTGATGAACTGTGGTATCGTGTTGAACCAGCATGGGCAGCTGTACCTACACACGCCATCCAAGCTTTGTTTGACTCAATGCCCAGCGTATCAAGGGCGTTATTACGGCCAGAGGTGATTGTTCTGGGTACTGATTTCTCACGATCAATGCACCCAAATTGCGTAAAAATGTAATCGAATGTCAGTTCTAGTATAATATATTTGTCCAATGAATACCCGTTTATCATCTGCTTTCTTCTTGGTGTAGCAATATTAATGGCCAGTAGTGTATGTATTCCGATACCTAAGAAACCGTGATGCTCCACCGGGGACAACTAAGCATTTATTCGCAATTTTCTCACTGATACAACGTCGAAAGCATTAGAACATTCCGTAAAACTAATTATTTATGTAATTATAAAAATCATTGTAAGTATGTATGTACCACATCGTCTCCTAAACCAAAGCACCATTTCAATGAAGCTTGGTACTCGTGTCACTAGCTAACTGGAAAGAAGCACTGCTTTCCAAAAGTTGCGGACGGGAGTGAAAAGAGAGTGACACAGCAGCGTAACTATATCTGATCTACATCTACATGTTTACTCTGTAATTCACACTTAAGTGCCTGGCAGAGGGTTCATCGAACCATTTTCATACTACTTCGCCGGCCGGGGTGGCCGTGCGTTTCTAGGCGCTACAGTCTGGAACCGCGTGACCGCTACGGTCGCAGGTTCGAATCCTGCCTCGCGCATGGATGTGTGTGATGTCCTTAGGTTAGTTAGGTTTAAGTAGTTCTAAGTTCTAGGGGACTGATGACCTTAGAAGTTAAGTCCCATAGTGCTCAGAGCCGTACTACTCCTCTACCATTCCACCCTCAAATCGCGCGTGGGAAAAAGGAACACCTAAATCTTTCCGTTCGAGCTCTGATTTCTCTTATTTTATTATGATGACCTTTTCTCCCTACGTAGGTAGGTGTCAACAAAATAATTTCGCATTCGGAAGAGAAAGTTGGTGGTTGAAATGCCGTAAATAGATCTCGCCGCAAAGAAAACCGCCTTTGTTTCAGTGACTGCCACCTCAACTCGCGTATCGTATCAGTGACACTCTCACCCCTATTGCGCGATAACAGGAAACGAGCTACCCTTCTTTGCGCTTTTTCGATGTTCTCCGTCAATCCTGCCTGGTAAGGATCCCACACCGCGCAGCGATATTCCAGTAGAGGACGGACAAGTGTAATGTAGACTGTCTCTTTAGTAGGTTTGTCGCATCTTCTAAGTGTCCTGCCAACAAAGCGCAGTCTTTGTTTCGCCTTCCCCACAATATTATCTATGTGATCTTTCCAATTTAAGTTGCTCGTAATTGTAATTCCTAGGTATTTAGTCGAATTGATAGACCTTAGATTTGTGCGATTTAGTGCATACCCAAAATTTATCAGATTTCTTTTAGTGCCCATGTGGATTACCTCGCACTTTTCTTTGTCTAGTGCCAATTGCCACTGTTCGCACAATACAGAAATTCTCTCTAGATCATTTTGTAATTGGAATTGATCGTCTGATGATTTTACTAGACGGTAAATTACAGCATCATCTCCAAACAATCTAAGGGGGCTGTTCAGATTATCACCTAGATCATTTATGTAAATCAGGAACAGCAGAGGGCCTATGACACTCCCTTGCTGAACGCCGGATATCACTTCTGTTCTACTCGATGATTTACCGTCTATCACTACTAACTCAGGAACGTCGCGAGCAATTTCAAGCAAATTTTGTGTATACGTGACTAATTATTTTTATTATTTCTGATTATCCCTAGTACCCCTATGACTGAGGGAGGGTGTGAAAAAGGGTGAAAAAAGGATAACTCTGGGAACCCGAGAGGAATGCCAACCAAATTACACAGTATTTTTTATACAAATAATACAAGTCATAAACTGATTATACCAGAACGCTGAGCTAACATTAATGACCATTTTAAATTGCAGAAATCACGAGCATAGGCATTAGTGAAAATGCCTCATCGTAATTCTCTGCAATCAGATTTTTGGACTCAATTTTTAGTCAAAGAATGTGGGAAGCACAACGATGTTGTTGGACTAGTAGCTGACAGAAATTGGACTGATTCTTCAGCGCGTGGTTATCTAAGTTTATCATCCCTAGAAAAGGCGGTGGGGATGAGAAGCCGTTACATGAAAAAAATATTCGTCAACGACCGATATTAATATCGAAACCTTAGTTTTCGGGGTGACGATCCTGGTGACCACTCACACTAAAAGGGTGGGGGGGTGGTGCAGGTGCAAAGATTATAACGTATCAGCATCTCTCTGTAATGCTGAAGCAATTTGTATCAGACTAGGCACTCGTATCACAAGCTAAGTGAAAAAATTACTGTGATGGTAAAACATCCCTAGCACTTCTATCACCGATGGTGGGTGTGAAAAAGGGTGACAAAAGCGTAACTCTGAAACACCTGTAGCATTGTCAACCAAATACAGTACACACAAGTTTAATTATTCGTATAAAAATACTCTGGGAATAAGAAACACTTACTACCCTTAGGGGTGGGGTTGAGGTGAGAAGAAGGTAACGTATAAAAACTATTGGAAAACGACCTGTTTGTACTTGACAAACGCAACGAGATCATTTGTTTTTGGATTATTCTTTTGTAAGCTGAAATAAATATTGCTTTCAAAACTCCTCAACTTTTCATTTAAAGCCAGACTTTTGCGATAGGCTTTTTTTTTCGGTAACTCAGGAGTCCCTTACATCAAAATACCCTTAAGGAATCTCTGAAAATCGTTGAAAGTTTGTTGGTTGAGTTCTGGTTCACCTTCTACATATTTCTCATATATACAGGGTGTTCCAAAAAGACACCGAGAAGCTTTAGGGACAGGTTCCTTACGCCAAAACAAGAAAAAATGTCTGGTAAATATGGGCTCTAAAATGCATACTTTAAGAGCAATGAGCATTATTTCATCTTCAGTGAAACACTTCTTTTCTATTGAGCTAGTGATCGTAGCCTTTAAGCTATGCTTTTTAGAACCATTGTTAACTGGATTTTTTTTTCGTTTTGGTCCATACCACCTCCTCCCGAGGCATGGAAAGCAAAGAGCTTGAAGTAGAAGGGATGTATTTCATAGTATCGAAGATGAACTAGTGCTGATAGCTCTTTAAGGTATGCATTTTAGAGACCATGTTTACTTGAGTTTATTTCTTGTTTTGGCCCATACTACCTCCTCCCAAAAATATGGAGAGCAAAGAGCGTGAAGCAGGAGAGGTAAATAAATGTCGCGTGACTAGGACCTCCCGTCGGGTAGACCGTTCGCCGGGTGCAAGTTCAAAAAATGGTTCAAATGGCTCTGAGCACTATGGGACTTAACTGCTGAGGTCATCAGTCCCCTAGAACTTAGAACTACTTAAACCTAACTAACCTAAGGACATCACACACATCCATGCCCGAGGCAGGATTCGAACCGGGTGCAAGTCTTTCGGTTTGACGCCACTTCGGCGACTTACTCATTGATGGGGGTGAAATGATGATGATTAGGACAACACAACACCCAGTGCCTGAGAGAAGAAAATCTCCGACCCAGCCGGGAATCGAACCCGGGCCCTTAAGCCGTCGGCACACGGACCGTGCATCCGAACGTTTCTGACGTCATAGCGTGGAATAGCACGTTCGGGAGTCTTCCCGAACGTGCAGAGCAATATCTGGCATGTCAGATATTCTGAGCGTGCCTCTGAACGTTGACCAGTGAGATGGCACAACGCCACCTACGCCACACGCACGCCGTCTCCCTTCAGTACAGAGTGGTGAGGCGCCATATCGGCATTCATTTCAAGCCTATATGTATATATGTCGTTTCTGAGCACCATCAAATTGAGAATCACTGGAAAACCCGTTGTTAGTTGTGTGATTCGTTCCAATAAAATAATGTGAAACATCATATTCATGGCAAAAGAATTATTGTAACGAGCGTATTATGAAGGCAGCGACACACTGAAGATCCACCCAAAACGCATTGTTCTTCGTACAATTTGTTATAATTAAATTTCAATTAATAACATAACTATCTACGAGTAACATTTTTAGCAAGGACAAACATAATATTTTTAATAAATTGGAGCTTGTTGTTGGTATAGCGTAATGGGTAGTGTCTCTGTCCAGTAATGAGTCTCCAAGTGGGCGGTGGTTCGCGTCGAAATACTTCAAAATTTTTTTTCCTAACATTCGCGTTTTTATTTAGTTCTGATACTTTATTATTAGTTTAATATAAGTATATGCTATAATATTTGATGTTATGTAAATATAAGTTCTCCTTTTTTTGAGGGGTGACTGTTCAATTGGTTTAATTACAGGACAGCTTGCGCTACTTGTATAAAGATATTTTGGTCCTTTTTCTTTTACGCTTCGTAACTCACATGTTGTAAAGATACTGCTACTGGGAAGGAACAGTGATCAAGTAAGACTGACCTTGGGGTTTTACTAAAATGTGAGAATGATGAAATGATGTTTATCTACTGTGGAGAAGTATTCCAAATTTGTACCGCACTGTTTGTAATGGAACTTTTATAAGCCTGTGTCCTTATTGATTGGACATGGTACTTCCCTTTTCGTGGACAATGGAGGAAATGTGCGTTTTAATAGAGCTAACGTGGGAATTTTACGCGCGCCTGTTGAGTAAACAGTGTGATTTACGAACTAGAAACATCCCTCAACTGCCGCTGGAGTGCGTTGCGATCGCGTATACCACGTTGGGGCCCACGTACCGTATGCACAAGTCGCATCGTTCCTGAGCGTTCAGCAGCACGTTGAACTTGGCACGCTCAACGTTAACGTTCGACAGCACGGTCCGTGTGCCGACGGCTTTAGGATTGACATTCTGCCGCGCTGACCACTCAGCTACCGAGTGCAGAGAACAGGAGAGGTGTAATTCATAGTATCGAAGATGAGCAATTGCTCGTAGGTCTTTAAGGTATACATTTGAGAGCGCATGTTCAGTAGACCTTTTTGCCTTTCTTTGGTGTAAGTAACCAGTCCCTAAAGCTTTTCGGTGTCTTTTGGGACCCCCTCTATACGTATGTGAAATATGTACAAGGTGAACCATAATTCCACTGACAAACTTTCAGAGGTTTTTCAGAAATTCGTTGAGGGTACTTTGATGAAAGGGACCCCTGAGTTACTGCATTTTGTTTTGTTTCGTACTGCAAATATCTATGTATCCGTATTGTGCTGAAAATAGTGCACAACAGTGTAAATGCCGGAGGTATGCGCTGTGTGTCTTGTCTCCATTCGCTCACGGTACCTGCTGCTGAGAATAGTAATGCCCTCCTTTCCTCGTTGCCCGCAAGTTTGCATTGAGTACTGCTCGGTTCATCGACGGTTTTGTTTCCCGGCATTGTTTGTCCGCTGACCACAAACAGCCGTACTATGGTAAGGTCTACTGCTGTAGAGTTGGCCGATATGCACCTCGTATATGGGTTCACTGAATGCATGGAAGAGCGGCAGGACGAGGCTCCTCCGTCAGCGACGGCGACTACATCGCAATCCTTTTGCAGAAGAAGGTTGTTGCATTACTAGTGTCTTATGTCGCACGTTATTACGGGCTTTTCGTCTGTTCTGAAGTATTTTCATAGGGTGATTGCGATAGCAAAACGAATAAATCTTAATTACATTATTACCCCGTAACGAGCCCCCGGAGACCGTTGGTCCCCTATAGCAAAATATTCAAAGAGCATCCCAGAAAAAGCTTTGAAAGTGTGATGGTTGATGGTGGAGTTCTGGTTCATCCTGTATATGTGACATATGTGTACGCGGGCGAAGTTGCGCGAAAAAGCTATTAACTAATTCTCTGTCAAGTCACATTAATGCGACCACATAGCCTCGTCAGTGAATAGTATTAACGCAAGCAAATGACCATTCTCATGTAACCAGCGACAAAATTCAAGTCCGCTGGCATTGTCGCCAATGCGAAAACTGTGATCACGCTGTAGGTGAAGTGGGTGCAAGGTTTCTGCATGTACTGTTCGCCGTAGAAGAGTTCGTGGGACGTTGATATGTGCAGAAAGACGCCTTATGCTCATAGTATGACCACGCTGCACCGTTTCAACAACGTGTTGCCGTTCCTGCACCGGTTGTTGGACTACACGTTCAGAATTATAAATAAAAAGGGGCTTAAAAGAATACGTGTTTCACGCAGTGTGCTGACAAGGGAACCTCCCCATCGCACCCCCCTCAGATTTAGTTATAAGTTGGCACAGTGGATATGCCTTGAAAAACTGAACACAGTTCAATTGAGAAAACAGGAAGAAGTTGTGTGGAACTATGAAAAAAATTAGTAAAATATACAAACTGAGTAGTCCATGCGATGATAGCCAACATCAAGGACACTGGGAGTCTAGGAGCGCCGTGGTCCCGTGGTTAGCGAGAGCAGCTACGGAACGAAAGGTCCTAGGTTCAAGTCTTCCCTCGAGTGAAAAGTTTAATTTTTTATTTTCAGTTTATGTGGCAAACTCTTATGTTTTCATCACTTTTTTGGGAGTGATTATCACATCCACAAGAAAACCTAAATAGGGGCAAGATAAAAGAATCTTTTTACCCATTCGCTAAGTGTACAAGTTAGGTGGGTCGACAACATATTCCTGCCATGTGACGCACGTGCCATCACCAGTGTCGTATAGAATATATCAGATGTGTTTTCCTGTGGAGGAATCGGATGACCTATGACCTTGCGATCAAATGTTTTCGGTTCCCACTGGAGAGGCACGTCCTTTCGTCTACTAATCGCACGATTTTGCGGTGCGGTCGCAAAACACAGACATTAAACTTATTACAGTGAACAGAGACGTCAATGAACGAACGGACAGATCATAAATTTGCGAAAATAAAGAAAGTAAAATTTTCAGTCGAGGGAAGACTTGAACCATGGACCTCTCGTTCAGCAGCTACTCACGCTAACCACGGGACCACGGCGCTCCTGAGTTCAGACGCTCCTTGATGTTGCGTATCTTGCACATGGACTACTCTGTTTGTATATTTTACTAATTTTTTTCATAGTTCCACACAGCTTCTTCCTGCTTTCTCGATTGATCTGTGTTCAGTTTTTCAAGGCCTACCCACTGTGCCAACTTATAACTAAATCTGAAGGGGGTGCGATGGGGAGGTTCCCTTGTGTGAACTCTGACAAACACGCTGTGATCAGGAATTTGACATGTCGGAAAGCGCCGACGATATTCTTCGACAGCAGCAGATGCACTACCGTCGCAGAAGCCATAAATACACACCATATCTGCATATTCTTCATTTATGTAGATATGTGGCGTTTTGGGTATTGCGTTGTACAAACTCAGTACACCGATGCCTCTCTCTGACACAGTCTCAGTCCCTCACACTACTTCCTTCACATCACAACGTGGACGACAGCGCGATCATCGGTCAGAAAGCAACGAGGTAGGCTGGGCTAGAATAAAATGTCAGAGAGGTTGGGTGGGTAAGATACATACGTGCGTGCCACTAGCCTAAACACAAATGTGTATTAAATGTGTTCTGCCTCGGGAATCATTCGGAATAGGAAACATAAAATTTTTTGCTTGAAATGAGCTTTTCTGTCATATTGCTGAATACTGACCACTCCTCTGGGATATCCTGTATAGTGCCAGTCAGATGGTGGCGTCGCAGCACAGGAAGCGCAGCTGGCGGCATCAAACCAGATAGAAGACTCATGATGAAAAAAAAAATATTGTACACCAAAAGGCAAAAATTTATTCTTTGACTGTTAAATTTCGAAGTGTTTACAATCCCTCGCATGGAGGAAGTTGGTCATCTCATAACCACTGCTCTCACTTAATTGCGTCTTCTTTCACTTCTACAGCTTTTTCATTTCATTATCTTGAAATCCATTCCGGAACATATTTTTATGTCGACAGGCGTTATGCATCACGCATAGGTTTAATGCTGAAGTTTCGAGAGCTTATGTCTCGGGAGGAATCGGGTAATATGCTATATCCAGTACAAGGAAATCAGAGGAATTACGCTCATACGAAGATTTATCGAACAGCTTGCGGAGAATAGATTTACATGTCGAATGTGGTACAGAATACGAATTAACTGACTTCACCGACTGAACCACACTGTCACCTTTCAGTTTAACCTAGACAACGGACTACGCTACTGATCGGTAGGTCTCCAAATCTAAGGTTTGATATGAAACCGGCTGGCATTGTCAACTCACAACCAAAATTGTCACCTTTCGACCTAATCCAAAACTTGGACTACGCTACAGATCAGTCTGTTATTACATCCTAAGGCCCCCTAAAACAATCTAGGTACAATAGAGTTATAGTCTATGTTGCGTTTTTGTGTCATCATTACGTTACAGGGTGCAGCCATCATCCGGTCTTGGCAGATTCAGTTGAACCCAGAGTCCAAACTATGCCGAGACCATACCACAAGTTTGTTAATGATAGGTTGCTGTATGGTAAAATCACCTAAATAAGGCAGCAGGCGTATTTTATATGGAAGAACCAGCAACACAGTGAGAAAAACAGTGCAATTTCCTCTGCCAAAGGAAGCAGTGTAGGACAGAAGCACCTTTACGTATTTTGGAAGAGGACACGTCTTCCGATAACAAGGAAAAAAAAAAAAAAAAAAACACCTGAAACAGCTACTGCGAGGAGAGCTTCAGAGGTTTACCGGTAGAGTGCAGCAGGGTGCCTGACCTAATGCGTTTTCTCCCAGCCGCGGCGTCCGTAACTCAGACTCGCGGGGCTCATCAGCATCCCAAATTCCCCCCTACAGTGGGGAGAGGGAGAGGGTGGTGGGGGGGGGGGGGGGAGAGAGGGAGAGGACGAGCCACAGACGAGGAAAATTTCCAGCAGGTAGCCGATTGGCAAATCTGGTGAACGCAGCAGAAAGAAAAAAATAGAAGCGCGCATCGTAGGCGCGAAAAAAACCTTCAAACCTAGCAAAAGATGTTCTTCCCAACTGTATTTATTACGACACAGACGCTGGCAAGCCAGTTCGTTTGTTTTTGTCTTGGCGATAGAAAAGTCTACTGCAGTTTATGAGAGTAGAAGTGTTTGAGAAAAGGATGAGACAAATTTGCATCCTATCTCAATGTAATCAGTTTTCACACTGAGCAAGCAGTAAAAGAAACCAAAAACAAATCTGAAAAGAGAATTGAAGTCTAGAGACAACTAAAAGCTGTAAAGTTAGCCGACGATATTATAATTCAAATGTCCATCCTTGTAGTGGATGGTTACAAGTTAAAATTATAACACCTGCAGCCGTCACTTCTGCATTAATTTGTTTACGCAACCAGTTTCAGTGTTCCATTACAGCTTCGGTGTTCCATTATACCATCTTCAGGACCCTTTGTCAACGTAAATAGGGAGGAATCCAGTCTCGTGTGCAATCGTAACAGGGGACAGTGATAAATAACCAGTGGTTTACACGACATAGTCCCTCCGTTAATCAACCGACGACTGTCAAGACAACATTCAACTGTGAGTTGTCGATTGACGAACTAAGGGATAGTCTCGTGTATGCTAGAGATCTACGGACACCGCTTATTTAATACTGGCTCCTGTTATGACTGCACATAAGACTGGATTCCTTACAATTTACGTGACTCAAGGAGCCTGAAGGGGGCGTAATGGAACACCGAAACTGGTTGCGTAAATAAATTAAATGCACATGACGGTTGCCGTGTTTTGATTTTCATTTCGCACTGTAATTCTGTCAGAGGTTGGAAAGTATGGTGAGGAAATTACCTTAGGAAAGAAGACATTAAAAGCAGAAAACCGAGATTTGATATCTGGGCAGAAAAATAACTGGCCGTGACAGAACTAAAGAAGGTATAAAATACAGATTGACAATGGCAAGAAACTCCTTCTTGGAATACAGAAATTTGTTAACATCTGGATCTATACATAATATGAATTAAGAAAGGCTAATCTCAGGAGCGACTGTAAGGATTTTGATACGGTTTCCAGGTAGACTGATTGACGAAAGAAGGTTTGTGTATTTAATTTATAATTACAGTAACGATGACTATTTATCTGATTCACACTTAATTGGCATTTGGAGTGACATCTCGTGGCAATGATCGGAGCTAGTAAGCTACAGAGGGGGCAGTATATGGCGGGAGACGCAGTAAACAGCTGCCGCAATTTCAGAGAGCAGTGAAGGTTCATGTTGCAAATTAAAGTCCTCCTCCGCGTTATTCTATCAGTATGTGAAGGCTAACCTCAGGAGCTAATGTAAGCGTTTTCATACGGTCTTCAGTAACAGACCGATTCACGAGGACAATTTGTGTATGTCAAGTTAATATCGCTGTTATCGTTGATGGCGCGACACGTGTCAAAATGGGGCTCTTAGCTAGTCTACTAGAAATTTAAATGTTAAGAAGTAAGTTCTGAAAGTATTTCTTTGGAATACAGCTTTATATGAAAGCGAAATGTGGAGGATAAAGAATGCAGGCCAGATGGGAATGTTGCTTTTTCAAGTATGGATTTACAAAAGATTAATTGAGTAATGCAACTTTTTTTTTCTCGACCAATTTCGGTTGAAAAATGCGCAGTTTGTTGTGTGACATTGTGGAATGTTCCCGCTTCAGTCCCTTTAGTTTCATGAAGTATGACAGGCGGTGGCGCTGTACTTAGCCTTCAAAATGGCGTCCCAAACGGAGGTGCGTTCGAAGCAGAGAGCTCTCACTGAACACTGAAAATATTTATAGTCGTTTGCAGAATGTCTAAGGAGACCTGGCAGTAAACAAAAGCAGGGTGAGTCGTTGGGCGAGGCTTCTGTCATCATCGCGATAAGGTCGCGCAAACTTGTCCGATCTTTAGCGCGCCGGCCGACCGCACACAACTGTGACTCCTACAGTGTTGGAACGTGCGGACAAACTCATTCGAGTTGATAAGGGGATGTCAAATTGATTCCATATTTTTAGATTTCCAGAAGATTTTCGACACCGTTAATCACAAGCGTCTTCTAACCAAACTGCGTGCCTACGGAGTATCGCCTCAGTTGTGCGACTGGATTCGTGGTTTCCTGTCATAAAGGTCACAGTTCGTAGTAATAGACGGAAAGTCATCGAGTAAAACAGAAGTAATATCCGGCGTTCCCCAAGGAAGTGTTATAAGCCCTGTATTGTTCCTGATCTATATTAACGACATATGAGACAATCTGAGTAGCCGCCTTAGATTGTTTGCAGATGATGCTGTCATTTACCATCTTGTAAAGTCATGAGATGACCAAAACGAATTGCAAAATGATTTGGATGAGATATCTGTGTGGTGCGATGAGTGGCAATTGACGATGAATAAGGAAAAGTGTACGCACGAGTACTAAAAGAAATCATCTAAATTTCGATTACGCGATAAGTCACACAAATCTGAGGGCTGTAAATTCAACTAAATACTTAGGGATTACAATTACAAATAACCTAAATTGAAACGATCACATAGATAATATTGTGGGTAGAGCAAACCAAAGACTGCGATTCATTGGCAGAACACTTAGAAGGTGCAACAGGTCTACTAAAGAGACTGCTTACACCACGCTTGTCCGCCCTATTCTGAAGTACTGCTGTGCGGTGTGGGATCCGCATCGAAAAAGTACAAAGAAGGGCAGTTCGTTTTGTATTATCGCGAAATAGGGGAGATAGTGTCACAGACGTGATACGTGAATTGGAGTGACAATCATTAAAACAAAGGCGTTTTTCGTTGCGACGGGATCTTCTCCGATTGCAAAAACATTCTGTTGGCACCCACCTATATAGGGAGAAATGATCATCACGATAAAATAAGAGAAATCAGCGCTCGCACAGAAAAATTTAAGTTCTCGTTTTTCCCGCGTGCCGTGCGAGAGTGGAACGGTTGAGAGACAGCACGAAGGTGGTTCATTGAACCCTCTGCCAGGCACTTTATTGTGAATAGCAGAGTAATCACGTAGATTTAGATGTAGATGAACTGTCCTATTAATTTTGGGAAAAAACACAGATTCAGTTTGTAATGTAATCTACATCATTTTAAAGCCGGACAAAAAAAAAAAAAATGGCTCTGAGCACTATGGGACTCAACTGCTGAGGTCATTAGTCCCCTAGAACTTAGAACTAGTTAAACCTAACTAACCTAAGGACATCACAAACATCCATGCCCGAGGCAGGATTCGAACCTGCGACCGTAGCGGTCTTGCGGTTCCAGACTGCAGCGCCTTTAACCGCACGGCCACTTCGGCCGGCGGGGACTGATGACCTCAGATGTTAAGTCACATAGTGCTTACAGCCATTTGAACCTATTGAACCGATGGAATACTAAAACCGGTTGTCTATGATTAAAATGACTGGAATCACTCTTTTAGCGTGCTACAGATTTTATCTAGACTATGAAGGATGAGACTTGGCTGTAAGCAGCCACTTTGCCGTTCGAGAGTGGAACGGTAGAGAGACAGCTTGAAGGTGGTTCATTGAACCCTCTGCCAGGCACTTTATTGTGAATAGCAGAGTAATCACGTAGATGTAGTAGATGTAGATCGACGGATCACAAACATCTCGCTGCTCAACTAGACGTCTCGTTGGTAGTGCTGACATACTTGTCCACCTGTTGGGGTACTCAAAGGTGTGTGCTCGCGGGGATCCTCGGCTCCTAATACAAACCATAAAGAGTAACGAAGGACCATCTGTACGGAATTGCTTGCGCTTTAAGAGGCTAATCGTGACTATTTTTGTCGAACACCGTCACATGCGATGAAGCATTCGTTCGTCACTTCGAACAGGAACCAAATCTGGAACCATATAGTAGCAACATAGCACGATCAAAACGTCCGCCCCGATAGCTCAGTGGTCAGCGTGACGGATTGCCGTCCTACGGGCACGGGTTCGATTCCCGGCTGGGTCGGGGATTTTCTCCGCTCAGGGACTGGGTGTTGTGTTGTCTTCATCATCATTTCATCCCTATCCGCCGTCCCAATGTGGCGTCGAATGTAATAAGACCTGCATCAAGGCGGCCGGACCTGCCCCGTAAGGGGCCTCCTGGTCAATGACGCCAAACGCTCATTTCCATTTTACCATCAAAACCGCACGCTCAGCCGGTCCCGTCATGGCGACGCTATTCTGGGAGTCTGAATGGAGCATTCTATTTGAAGTCCTCCCTCATGGTGCAACGACCAACTCTGAAGTGAATTGTGCTACCCTGAGGAAACTGAAGGAACGACTCAGGGTGTCCGTCGCTATAAAAATGCAAACGAACTTCTCCATGAAAAGGCAAGGCCTCACACAACTCTCCAAACTGAAAGGCGCTCACAGTACTTCATTGGACTGCTCTTCCTCGTCCACCCTACGGCCCGGATCTCGTACCTTCCGACTTCCACCTGTTTGGCCCAATGAAGGATGCACTCCGCGGAAAGCAACAGCTGGATAATGGAGAGGTTACTGATGCAGCAATAAGCGGGCTCCGCCGTCGACCAGTAAGTGCTACCATGCGGACATAGAGTCCCTCCCAATAAAATGGCGTAAGGCCGTCACGCTGAACGATGATTGTGTTGAAAAACAGGCTTTTGTAGCCAAAGGAGTGGAGAATAATACAGCGTATTGGAATCCCGAATAAAACCATCCTGCTTTCAGAAAAAAATGTGTTGCACCAGGTTAGTTCATTGGCATAAGGTTAAATGTTCAGTAATACTATTTTATTACTTACAATATACTGGGTGAACACTAACTATTGCCACCAAGAATAACTCCGAAAGTATGATAGGAGCTGAAAAGTTTGTGGGACAAATGTTGCATGGGTTAACGGGGGCCATATTATGACGTTGGTTTTTGTTGCTAGGTGGGTCGCTTCAGGGGTATTAAGGTCAACTTTGTTTTTTTTTAATGGGATGTTATAGTTCGGTACTTATTTTCTGATAGCGGCTATCGAGACGAGTCCAATGATGTGTAGCAGTAAGGTCTTTGAAGGTCAACGAAGGTCACGAAGGTGGCATGAACGTCCATTTACAGAAGGTGTTCGAAGTTATGACCATTGGTATCGATGCAATGCTGCAATCTTGTTATCATGGATTGAGTGGTATTACTTAACACATAGGCACTTATCGAAGCACATGCCCTGACAATTCTCACTTGCATATATTCAGGTGTACTTGGAACGTCTTTATAAACAAGAAAAAAATCCAGCGGCGTCGAGTCTAGCGAAAGAGCCGGCCACGAAACATCTCCTCCGCATCCAATTCAACGATTTGCAAATTGTCTCTGCAGTTCTTTTTTAGCCGTCAGTGAAAAATGTGCCGGACACCCATCGTGTTGATACTACATTCTGTTCCGTGTTCCAAAAGGTATTTCTTCAAATAACAAATCTAATGTCTCTTGCAGGAATGTGGTGTACTCCCTGCCAATAAGATTTCCTTCGATGAAATAGGGGCCTATAATTCTGTCCTCCAGAATCCCACACCATACATTCACCGACCACAGATTTTGGTGTCCAACTTGCCGCAACCAAGATGGAATTTCAGTTGCCCAATAATGCATGTTATGCAAATTAACATTCCCATGGTTCGTGAATGTAGCCTCGTCAGTAAATAAAATCAAATTAATAAATGTGTCATCCTTCTGAATCTGAAGTTGAGTCCATCGGCAGCATTCAATGTAACGCATACAGTCCGTTCCATTTAATTCTTGGTGGAGACTGATATGGTAAGGATGACATTTATGACCATGCAGAACACGAACAACACTATTGTGGCTGATGCCAGATTCCCTTGCGATTTGACGCGAACTAACACAAGGATCTCGAACCACAGTGCCTAGAGTACCAGTTTCCGTTTCCCCGTTAGTAACTGTCCTTTGGGGAAATGTCTCCGATGCGTTAATGATCCAGCTGAAATACTAAACACCTTTTTCCAAAGCTGTTTCACAGAGGAAGACCGCACTGCAGTTCCTTCTCTAAATCCTCGCACAAACGAAAAAATGGCTGACATCGAAATAAGTGTCCAAGGAATAGAAAAGCAACTGAAATCACTCAACAGAGGAAAGTCCACTGGACCTGACGGGATACCAATTCGATTCTACACAGAGTACGCGAAAGAACTTGCCCCCCTTCTAACAGCCGTGTACCGCAAGTCTCTAGAGGAACGGAGGGTTCCAAATGATTGGAAAAGAGCACAGGTAGTCCCAGTCTTCAAGAAGGGTCGTCGAGCAGATGCGCAAAACTATAGACCTATATCTCTGACGTCGATCTGTTGTAGAATTTTAGAACATGTTTTTTGCTCGAGTATCATGTCGTTTTTGGAAACCCAGAATCTACTATGTAGGAATCAACATGGATTCCGGAAACAGCGATCGTGTGAGACCCAACTCGCTTTATTTGTTCATGAGACCCAGAAAATATTAGATACAGGCTCCCAGGTAGATGCTATTTTTCTTGACTTCCGGAAGGCGTTCGATACAGTTCCGCACTGTCGCCTGATAAACAAAGTAAGAGCCTACGGAATATCAGACCAGCTGTGTGGCTGGATTGAAGAGTTTTTAGCAAACAGAACACAGCATGTTGTTATCAATGGAGAGACATCTACAGACGTTAAGGTAACCTCTGGCGTGCCACAGGGGAGTGTTATGGGACCATTGTTTTTCACAATATATATAAATGACCTAGTAGATAGTGTCGGAAGTTCCATGCGGCTTTTCGCGGATGATGCTGTAGTATACAGAGAAGTTGCAGCATTAGAAAAATTGTAGCGAAATGCAGGAAGATCTGCAGCGGATAGGCACTTGGTGCAGGGAGTGGCAACTGTCCCTTAACATAGACAAATGTAATGTATTGCGAGCCGCCCGAAGTGGCCGTGCGGTTAAAGGCGCTGCAGTCTGGAACCGCAAGACCGCTACGGTCGCAGGTTCGAATCCTGCCTCGGGCATGGATGTTTGTGATGTCCTTAGGTTAGTTAGGTTTAACTAGTTCTAAGTTCTAGGGGACTAATGACCTCAGCAGTTGAGTCCCATAGTGCTCAGAGCCATTTGAACCATTTTTTAATGTATTGCGAATACATAGAAAGAAGGATCCTTTATTGTATGATTATATGATAGCGGAACAAAAACTGGTAGCAGTTACTTCTGTAAAATATCTGGGAGTATGCGTGCGGAACGATTTGAAGTGGAATGATCATATAAAATTAATTGTTGGTAAGGCAGGTGCCAGGTTGAGATTCATTGGGAGAGTGCTTAGAAAATGTAGTCCATCAACAAAGGAGGTGGCTTACAAAACACTCGTTCGACCTATACTTGAGTATTGCTCATCAGTGTGGGATCCGTACCAGATCGGGTTGACGGAGGAGATAGAGAAGATCCAAAGAAGAGCGGCGCGTTTCGTCACAGGGTTATTTGGTAACCGTGATAGCGTTACGGAGATGTTTAGCAAACTCAAGTGGCAGACTCTGCAAGAGAGGCGCTCTGCATCGCGGTGTAGCTTGCTCGCCAGGTTTCGAGAGGGTGCGTTTCTGGATGAGGTATCGAGTATATTGCTTCCCCCTACTTATACCTCCCGAGGAGATCACGAATGTAAAATTAGAGAGATTAGAGCGCGCACGGAGGCTTTCAGACAGTCGTTCTTCCCGCGAACCATACGCGACTGGAACAGGAAAGGGAGGTAATGACAGTGGCACGTAAAGTGCCCTCCGCCACACACCGTTGGGTGGCTTGCGGAGTATGAATGTAGATGTAGATGTAGATGTAGATGTAGATGTAGATGTAGTTGTTCTCAATTTATCATACACATATTTAAATGTACCACGTGTAGGGTGAGTACATTAAGGATATGTTTCGGCATATAAGTCTCTATCTCTCACTGAATTTCTTTGGCATTCTCTGCAAATGAGAAGCACATCGACTTGTTCTTCGAAGGAATACATAATTCACATTCGCTTGATTCGATGATACTAGTCTTAGCGTTCCTATTAGTGTTGTATTGTGAAATAGTCGAATCGTGTTTACATGTCAGTCGCACGCTGGATGGATACGCTGTATTTGGCGAATATTTACTATTTGCACTATATACGAGAGAGAATTCTCAGAGCAAGTACTTCGATAAGTGCCGAAGTGATAACGAATACCACTCAATCCATGATAAGAAGATCGCAGCACTGTATTGATACCAATGGTCATCACTTCGAACACCTTCTGTAAATGGACGTTCTTGAAACCTTTTTGACCTTCGTTGACCTTCAAAGACCTTACTGTCACATATCATAGGATTCATCTCGATAGCTGTTATCAGAAAATTAGTACCAAACTACAGCATCCCATTAAAAAAAAAAAAACAAAGGTGACCTTCATATCTCTGACTCGATCCCACCTAGTAACAAAACTCCAACGTCATATTATGGCCCCCGTTGTCCCATGCACCATTTGTCCCACAAACTTTTCAGCTCCTATCATACTTTCGGAGTTATTCTTGGTGGCAATAGTTAGTGACTCACCCTTTATAATCACATCACATACAAAAATGCGGAAATTGTTATATTACATTTATATATATTGTGATCCATATTCCCCAAGATTTGCTGTAAGCCAAGGAATGTGTGGACATATAGTGTACTACCTGTGGCGTGCAATCTAAGAACAGCCCTCAGATGGCTATCTGTCAGTTGTGATCTGTGTTTCGTTTTGCAAAGCTTTAAGGCTGATAAAAGTTGTTCACATAACAAGCAGAACTAAACATGCACATTATAGCTACTGCTTCTGCATGTATTTGAGGGAATCTGTCTTGTGGAAGGAAAGAACAGAACTGAATGACGTCATTTGCCGTTTCAAACTTCTCCTTAATGAAGCGGTCACATTGTCGATCTATCAAATCTAATTGCACCCCTGCGAACACAGTTCTGATGTCCAGCGAGCATAGTAACATGTAGATACCAAAATCTGGCACAAGTGAAATGTAATCCTCGAATCGTTTAGCGAATGCTGATGCAAATTATCGAGAGACTGAACAAATGACACAACAAGGTCATTATTAATGTTAGCTGCGAATCGCGTCACATTCGGAAAACGCGTGAAATACGATCCAAAAACTGACCTCTCCATATCTCCAATTTCATTTGCATTCGGCAAATTTTAGAAAATAAGAGAAACAGTTAACTGACCTTTTCCCTGCAACGAAGTATTGAGGCTATTCCTCCAATGGCTCGATATGTGGGTATTCATAAAAAGATATTCATAAAAAGATTTACATGTGCAAGTAAAAGGAGGGAAGGTTCAAGAGTTCTACTCTACTCAACCATCGTACCTAACAAAAATTGGGCATATTATTGAAATCAGATTCCAGTGGATGCTTTAAGTCCCTAAACCGTCTGTGATTCAGTCCTGCAGACCGTTTGAAATTTTCAGTCTTAACAGCAACATTCGTGACCCTGTCAAATTGCACAGTCTTCGCACAAAGTGCCTCTTGATGAATTACACAATGAACTGAGGGAAATTTCTGCCCTGGGCTCTGCTTAGTTTTCACACTTCCCATAAATCCCACGTTACAGCCAGCCATATTTGGGACGCCATCAGTGGCGTCGGAAACGAACTTACTGCTGGGCAGATTCAATTTCGTAACTGCGTATTGAACAGCACTACATTTATCTTCGCCAGTATATACAGGGTGTTTCAAAAATGACCGGTATATTTGAAACGGCAATAAAAACTAAACGAGCAGCGATAGAAATACACCGTTTGTTGCAATATGCTTGGGACATCAGTACATTTTCAGGCAGACAAACTTTCGAAATTACAGTAGTTACAATTTTCAACAACAGATGGCGCTGCGGTCTGGGAAACTCTATAGTACGATATTTTCCACATATCCACCATGCGTAGCAATAATATGGCGTAGTCTCTGAATGAAATTACCCGAAACCTTTGACAATGTGTCTGGCGGAATGGCTTCACATGCAGATGAGATGTACTGCTTCAGCTGTTCAATTGTTTCTGGATTCTGGCGGTACACCTGGTCTTTCAAGTGTCCCCACAGAAAGAAGTCACAGGGGTTCATGTCTGGCGAATAGGGAGGCCAATCCACGCCGCCTCCTGTATGTTTCGGATAGCCCAAAGCAATCACACGATCATCGAAATATTCATTCAGGAAATTAAAGACGTCGGCCGTGCGATGTGGCCGGGCACCATCTTGCATAAACCACGAGGTGTTCGCAGTGTCGTCTGAGGCAGTTTGTACCGCCACAAATTCACGAAGAATGTCCAGATAGCGTGATGCAGTAATCGTTTCGGATCTGAAAAATGGGCCAATGATTCCTTTGGAAGAAATGGCGGCCCAGACCAGTACTTTTTGAGGATGCAGGGACGATGGGACTGCAACATGGGGCTTTTCGGTTCCCCATATGCGCCAGTTCTGTTTATTGACGAAGCCGTCCAGGTAAAAATAAGCTTCGTCAGTAAACCAAATGCTGCCCACATGCATATCGCCGTCATCAATCCTGTGCACTATATCGTTAGCGAATGTCTCTCGTGCAGCAATGGTAGCGGCGCTGAGGGGTTGCCGCGTTTGAATTTTGTATGGATAGAGGTGTAAACTCTGGCGCATGAGACGATACGTGGACGTTGGCGTCATTTGGACCGCAGCTGCAACACGGCGAACGGAAACCCGAAGCCGCTGTTGGATCACCTGCTGCACTAGCTGCGCGTTGCCCTCTGTGGTTGCCGTACGCGGTCGCCCTACCTTTCCAGCACGTTCATCCGTCATGTTCCCAGTCCGTTGAAATTTTTCAAACAGATCCTTTATTGTATCGCTTTTCGGTCCTTTGGTTACATTAAACCTCCGTTGAAAACTTCGTCTTGTTGCAACAACACTGTGTTCTAGGCGGTGGAATTCCAACACCAGAAAAATCCTCTGTTCTAAGGAATAAACCATGTTGTCTACAGCACACTTGCACGTTGTGAACAGCACACGCTTACAGCAGAAAGACGACATACAGAATGGCGCACCCACAGACTGCGTTGTCTTCTATATCTTTCACATCACTTGCAGCGCCTTCTGTTGTTGAAAATTGTAACTACTGTAATTTCGAAAGTTTGTCCGCCTGAAAATGTACTGTTGTCCCAAGCATATTGCAACAAACGGTGTATTTCTATCGCTGCTCGTTTAGTTTTTATTGCCGTTTCAAATATACCGGTCATTTTTGAAACACCCTGTATGTGAGGACTAAGTCAAGAGGCTCTTCTGTGAAACTTAAATCCTTATCCACTCCTCGGACTAATGTAACCAATTGTGCTGTGTCAGTAACGTCGATACATTAATCAAGGCACAGAGAATATGCAAAGAATTGTTGCCCTCTTACTATTAGCTGTCGATTTAGATCTTGACTAAGGTCATCTATACGGCGTGCAGTTGTGTGTCGAGATAGACAAATCTCATGGGATTGTCCTGTACTTAGAGGACATACGGATCCACTAGCAATGTCAAGGCATTCTTTCACAAACGTCCAGTGTAGAATGGTCGAAATTCCCGAGCAATTAAATGGGCAATTCTAAAGCTCGCCCTCACTGCACCTTCACTTGTAGCTTCAAATTCCCATTTGTAATATAACTTGAATGATATTAGCGGTTGATGTAACATTAATTGAGATAACTGAGCTTGCCTCTTTGACGAAGGATTCTTTGAATTTTGCCATTAATTGCAGACTCTCGTCTCCCTGAACTATGTTATACACGCCACAATGCTTGGAATTGTAATATCGCTCAACGTTGTATTTGTTTTGGTATAACGAAATGTTGACATACTAAACACGTAGCACGTTCTCCAGTATGCACAAAAAAAGCACTGCTATTCGCTTTTGGATTCATGTTGCACGCAATTTGCACTGAACCTTGGTCGCTTCTCAGCTGAATCGATATTCACAGCACCAACTGTCACCGCAGCGAGCTAATAGGTTTGTTTACGCAGCAAAGACTGAGGACAAGATGCGGCTTGCCCCGCCAGCTCGCCGCCCGTGTACTAAGCGGGTGCCCACTAGTTGGAAGCCTGATGCCCGCTGTGAGGACAACTGACATTAATTGTACCTGGCGGGCAGCTTACATTTGCGCGCCCAACGGAACGGCGCAATGTATCGAATTTTTTTTCTTAACTATTATTTCTCAACTCAACCCCAACTGCAATACCCTTACAAGCTTTTCGGACTGTTTATGACCATCCAGCATACTGGTTGGTAGCTTGAGACATTTTTTTTATTTTGTTTCTGAAGTTATTTGGGGGTGATCTAAATAAATGCAACACTCTGTGCATCGCAAAGAGATCGTAGGAGATACCAGGGTGCGTACAGAGACACACCGCACTTTTTAGCCGCTCAGTACGCGAATGGTATAGGAAAGATAATCGTTAATATCGGAACGAAGTACTCTCCACCATTCATTATGCACCGGCTTACGGAATATATAGGTAGACGTACTGTCGACATAATCCTCTTCAGAAAATTCAGCAACTACACTCATGCTCATAAATTAAGGATAATGTGAATGTGGTGTCACACAACGTGGCACTACACAAAACTGGAGCTAATAGCATAGGCACATAGGGAACACACACGACACAGATCTGTAAGTTCACGGTGTTGGTGATAAGTTGAGAAAACCGTCCCGATACACATGTGCTACAAAACGCCACTGTTTCCTGCGCATGTACCCCGACATCAGTATGGGATATGATCACCATGCACACGTACACAGGCCGCACAACGGGTTGGCATACTCTGGGTCAGGTGGTCGAGCAGCTGCTAGGGCAGGGCTTCACAACATACGTGCTCGCGGAGCAAGCTGTGAGCAGCAAGGCGCGAGCACGGAGCAGCGCGAGCACGCTACCCCCACTACCGGACCAGAGCGGAGAGTGGGGAAAGTCACGTGGGGCACACAACAGCTGCCGCCAGTCAATGTAAATCCGCGGCCACCTGCAGGGATATCACTCACGAATTATTACTGCGACAAATGAAACAAATAAAGGAGAATGTACACATGCCACATAATTTTATTAGTTTAGTGTATGCCTCTACATTCGCATTAATTTGTGAACTGTTACACAATAAAAGGTGTCACTGAAGTGTGGGATTCTCGGTTATCTTGTACTTTTTGCCCTTTACAATTGCGTCTATGTTCGGAGTAATTGTTCTTGTGCATTGTAGGCGCAGCGTGCAGTTTAAATTTCGATCAGACAATGCGTTTCTCAGGCGCGTCTTGTTACATTTCATTGCAGAGAACAGTTGTTCACAAACATACGTGGAACCGAACATTGATATTATTGTAGCCGCCAGTTTGTGCAAACGAGGAAATCTATCGTTAGGGCAGTGTCTGTAGAATTCCAAAATGTTTTTGTTGTTCAGAAGTTTGTCTCTGTATTCTCTGTCACACTGCAGGTCAATAATTTCTTGCTGCAGCCCAGGACGAATCTCTTAAATATTCGCTGAATATGGAGAGAACAGATCAAAATCACTGTCTAGTGCTGTCAGATCTTGAAAGCGCTGATCAACTAAACTATACGAATAACGTTCACAGTCTTTGTGAACATCTTGCATGGATGATAATTTAGGAAAATGAGCTAGGTTTCCTGTTTCCAGCTGACTCACCCAAAGTGTCAATTTCATTTTAAAAGCTCGTATTCGATGTATGAAATGAGTAATTAGCAGATCTTTACCTTGTAGTAAAATGTCCAAAGCATTCAGATGGCTGGTTAAATCTGCTAAGAACGCGAGATCACAATCAAACGTGCGCGCGCATTTCCCCTCCCTCCCCTCCCTCCATACTCCACGACCTTGCACCTGCTCGCGAGCACGTGCCTAGCAGACGCGAGTACTCGCGCTCAAAAGCGGCCAGTTGTTAAGCCCTGTGCTAGGGTATAGCCTCCAACTCTTGCACCAGTGCCTGTCGGAGCTCCTGAAGACGTTTGAAGACGTGCAGTGATACGTCGACAGAGAGCATCCCAGACGTGCTCGATGGTGTTTAGGTCTGGAGAACAGGCAGGCCACTCCATTCGCCTGATATCTTCTGTTTCAAGGTACTCCTCCACGATGGCATCTCGGTGGGGCCGTGCGTTATCATCAATCAGGAGGAAGGTGGGACCCACTGCACCCCTGAAAAGGCGGACATACTGGTGAAAAATGACGTCCCGATACACCTGACCTATTACAGTTCCTCTGTCAAAGACATGCAGGGGTGTACGTGCACCAATCATAATCCCACCCCACACCATCAAACCACGACTTCCTTTCAAGGACATTAAGGGGTTGGTATCTGGTTCCTGGTTCACGCCAGAAGAAAAACCGGCGAGAATCACTGTTCAGACTATACCTGGAATCGTGCGTGAACATAACCTGGGACCACTGCTCCAACGGCCATGAACTATGTTTTTGACACGGGCTCTCCTGTGACCAGGGGTCAGTGGAATGCACCTTGCAGGTCTCCGGGCGAATAAACCATGTCTGTTCAGTCGTCTGTAGACTGTGTGTCTGGAGACAACTGTTCCAGTGGCTACGCTAAGGTCCCGAGCAAGGCTATCTGTAGTACTCCGTGGCCGTCTGCAGGCGCTGATGGTGAGATATCGGTCTTCTTGTGGTTTTGTACACTGTGGACGTCCCGTACTGTAGCGCCTGGACACGTTTCCTGTCTGCAGGAATCGTTGCCATAATCTTGAGATCACACTTTGTGGCACACGGAGGGCCCGTGCTACGACCTGCTGTGTTTCACCAGCCTCCAGCCGCTCTTGTATTCTACCCCTCATAACGTCAGCAATATGTGTTCTTTGAGCCATTTTCAACACACAGTCACCATTAGCACGTCTGAAAACGTCTGCACACTTACTCGCTGCACCGTACTCTGACATGCACCAACACACCTCTTCGTATGTGGACTGCTGCCAGCGCCACCGTGCGACGACCGCAGGTCATTTAAATCCGCAAACCGCCCACCAGGGCGTTGTTTCACTATGTACCAGCATTATCCTTAATTTATGAGCATGTGTATACATACGAGTAGATATTTAAATTAATTCTCATTTATTATTCCGTCTCAGTTGCACACTTTTTAAATTATATTACATGTTTCGATGACTCTGGATCATCTTCAGGTCTAAGTAAACTGCATCTAGATTTGAAGATGATTCAGAGTGATCGAAACATGCAATTGAATTAAACAAGCGCGCAACTGAGATGGAACAATAAATGACAATTATCTGAAATATCTAGATGTATACAAGTTTCTTACCCACCCGGCAAGTGTCTGGTGAGAGATGGGACCTTGTTCTCGCCTAGGAGACAGAAGACACATCGTCGTTGCAGTTTACTGCTGTTTGGCCGCATTGTTGCCCAGAGTGAGGAGGAACGTTTCTCACCCTCTCACAGAACAGCAGCGACCTAAGCAGTGTTGATTAAAATGAAATGCTGACGTTTGACAAATCGCTTCCTAAGCTCTGGCGTCCACACCTATATTAAGTTTCCGTCGTGACAGCCTGTACAGAAGACAGCGACCGTAAGCGATCTGCAATGTAAAAAGCAATACGAATATTGGTAGCAAGAGAGGGGGGGGGGGGGGAGAGTTGTCAGCCTCAGCTCGAGGCTATTATTGCTGCATCGGCGAAAGAAAGAAGAGAAATGAAGGTGGCTGTCTCGCCGTTATTAGCATTCCATCTTTTAAGGAAGCGAAGTTAAAAAAGAGGAGGTGCCAGGAACTGCTTCATAAAATTTCAGAGAGTGAAGTGATATTGTCCAACCTCTTCCGCCTCATACCCGACGGTTCACCTGTCGAACTAAGCTTCGTCAAAGGTACTGCAAAACTGAATGAATCTTTCGCTCCGCTGGGGAGTGTGCGTTATAATGAAACTTCCTGACATATTGAAATACTGAGACTAGAAAACTGGCTTCGCCCTTCGTAGCCATAGTATTTCCTTGCTTCGACTTGAGCACTTGGGCCCTTACATTATACCTACATGGCAATGTTCTTCAGACCCTACTCCAGCACTTGTGCTGTTCAAAACTGAATGTTTGCAGAAATGCTTGGTAATATAGTTGCATAATGTCTTTCTTTATGTTGGCCGCTTATTTCTCTACAAGGTCCTGACCTGCCACAACTCACCTTGGAGAAGGTCTGTGTAAGGCATATCATCTTATGCCTCTTAGCAGGAGTGTCGACAGTTTCATATTGCCCCTGATAGCATGGTGTCTAATTCCTCATAGCATGGTGATTTTCTTGTTACGGTGCTGTAGTTCTGTAATCGTGTCTGTAATATACCGCACCAGGTAATTTTTGTTATTACTGAAAACGTATTTCCGTATGAACAATAACGCCGATCAAGAGTACGTCGAAACAATGGTTGTTGTAATATTATTGGATTTCAGATACTTTCTGTGGTGTCACCGCCAGACACCACACTTACTAGGTGGTAGCTTAAATCGGCCGCGGTCCATTAGTACATGTCGGACCCGCGTGTCGCCACTGTCTGGATCGCAGACCGAGCGCCACCACACGGCAGGTCTCGAGAGACTGACTAGCACTCGCCCCAGTTGTACGACGACGTTGCTGTCTCATTCGCCGAGAGACAGTTAGAATAGCCTTCAGCTAAGTCCATGGCTACGACCTAGCAAGGCGCCATTTGTAACATTGCATGTATCTAAAGAGCCTCACTTGTATCGCCACAATCTCCAGATGGCTCATCAAGAAAGATGTATACAAGGATGGATTAAAAGTTAAGTATTCAAGAAGCTACGTACTTTTCTTTATAGCATTCATTACGTCTCCTGTTTCAGACCTCACTCCATCCTTCGTGAGTTAGCGCGTGCATCTTGGCCGCCTCTTTCAATTAGTGTGCGTAGTGTTGGCAAGTCAGCCGACACTACACTTTCCATATGAGATATTTGTCATACAAGAAAAGGACAGCCAACGAGCTGTAGTTCGTAAAAATGCTTAGCATCACAGCGCGAGAGTAAAGAGAAGAAATATTTTTTATAATGTGCGCCTATACCAAGACGCGCGTCCAGCGTTTAAATACTCTAAATAAACACTATGACTCGCTGGGCGCAGATATTTAAAATCATTGCCGCAGCGCTTGTTAGCAAGAAGCTGCGAAACAGAAGAAAGAACAATCTATCTTTTGTTAAGAAATATTCTACAGACTTCATTATCCTTTGTACTTTTGGTCGCCGACATGTTAAGACGTACTACATAGCATTGCTGCCGGCCAGCGTGGCCGAGCGGTTCTAGGCGCTTCAGTCTGGATCCGCACGACCGCTACGGTCGCAGGTTCGAATCCTGCCTCGGGCATGGATGTGTGTGATGTCCTTAGGTTAGTTAGGTTTAAGTAGTTCTAAGTTCTAGGGGACTGATGACCTCAGATGTTAAGTCCCATAGTGCTCAGAGCCATTTGAACCATAGCATTGCTGGAAGTTGTATGTTTGTTTGATGTAAAAACTATGAGAAACGACGAACAAACATTTCGGTAACTCGGGTGAGGATACAATGTACTTACGCACACGCTAGGACATTTAATTTTTAAGAAGGAACGGACTGATAAAGCAGCGATTATTGGACTGCGCCATGTACAAAAGAAATATCAGATGTAAGTCATGTATTTGTTGTGTATTTGTCAATGTCTATAAGTTTAAAGCCAGTTTGTTCAAAATATATTAATATTTTACGATGCACTAATTTTTTTCTTATTCTTTTCTTTCACTAACCGAAAATGATGTTCAAATTGTGTGTGAGCTTTGTTACAGGTTCGCTGTTTATGGCGGTGTCTCGATTTAGGAGACCACTAATGTGTTCAACTTCCGATCTGTTAATCTTTCTCTTACGAAATTCCACTAATTTTCTTTCATTTCCATGTTTATACTCAAATAGGGCCCTTAGGTATTTCATCGAAGATTCTGATTGCGTGAAGGCAATCCAGGTCAAAAGGTCAATTAAGAAAATCCCTTAGAATAATCAATACGTACGTCTACTGAACACAATCGAGAACCGACGCATCGCTGATAAATTAATAATTGATCTTTTTAAGCTGTACTAAAAAACGGCCACATAGGATAGCCGAAAGTACGCAATCTAGCGTTAGTTGCATTTTGTCAGTAAATATTACCAATCAACAGTTACAGCATCACTATTATTACTTACTATTATTTCTTATACAGAATAAGCAAGTTCCTAACGCCAGATTGTACACTGGGCAGACAAAAGTGATGGGATAGCGATATGCTCGTATACAGATGGCTGTATTATCTCGTACACAGGATAAAATGTGCGATACATTGACCGAGCTGTCATTTCTACTCATGTGATTCATGTGAACCCGGAGCGGTACCCGAGCTAGACACAAGGGACATTCCATTTCGGAAATCGTTAGCGAATTCAATATTCCAAGATTCACAGTCTCATTAGTGTTCCGAGAATACCAAATTTCAGGCATTATCTCTTGATAAGGACACCGCAGATGCCGACGCCATTCACTTAACAACCGACAGCAGGGGCGGCTGCGTAGAGCTGTCGTTGTTAGCAGACACGCAACACTGCGTGAAACATCGCAGAAATCAATGTGTGGGACGTACGGCGAACATATCCGTTACGACAGGGCAGCGGAAGTTGCCGTTCATGGGGTATGTCAGCAGACGGCCGACGCGAGTGCCTTTGCTAACAGCACGACATCGCCTGCAGTGCCTCTACTGGGTTCGTGACCGTATCAGTTCTACATCTACATCTACATCTACATCTACGTGGATACTCTGCAAATCACATTTAAGTGCCTGGCAGAGGGGCCCTAGACGACTGGAAAACCGTGGCCTGGTGAAACGCGTCCTAAGTGAGTAAGAACCGGTGGTAGGTTTCGAGTGTCGCGCTGACCATACGAAGTGATAGACCTAACTTGTCAAAAAGGCAGTGTGAGCTGGCGGTAGCTCCATAACGATGTGGGCTGTGTTTACATGGAATGGACTGGGTCCAACTGCACCGATATTTGACTGGAAATGGTTATGTTTGGCTACTTGGAGAGCATTTGCAACCGTTTATGGACTTCATATTCCCAAACAACGATTGAATTTCTATGGACGACAATGCGCCGATCACCAGGCCCCAAATGTTCGCGATTGGTTTGTAGAACATTGTGGACAGTTCGAGCAATTTGGCTGCCCACATCGTCCGACATGAATCCCATCGACCATTTATGGGACATAATGGAGAGGTATGTCGTGCACAAAATCCTGCACCGGCAACATTTTCACAATCATGGTCGGCTACACAGGCATCATGGCTTGATATTTCTGCAGGGGACACGGGACGACTTGTTGAGTCCATACCACGTCGAGTTGTTGCACTAAGCCGGGCGAAAGGAGGTCGGACATGATATTAGGAGATATCCCACGACTTACGTCACCTCAGGATATATCTAAGCCGCCAGTACACTTAAGGCCCTCTAGTACTGCAACGAGCTCCTGTGTAAGTAGCGAGGATTACGGAGGGAGTTGGAATTAGCCACTATGTAAGTGGCTATAATTTCGCACCTTACAAGCACTCATCTACATACTTTGCCGTGATTTAGAACCGGAATTAAGTATCATTTGATAAGTTGTACGTAGTGTATCTGAATATTTAAAGAAGACTGACATTGTCACGTACACCTTGTAAATAGTTGTTGACACTTATTGCATTAAAGGTGACGGATTGTCTTTATTATCAAAACGGCATTATGACGGTCGGGGCACCTGAGCGCTGAAGCACAACACAGCGGCGGCCGGCCGGTTTTGTAGCGGGGCCGGAAGGATACCCGGATAATACTTCGGAAACTCTGAAAATCTTGGATGCAGCAGAGAGGAACGAGGAAGCGTTACCTCGGAAATCACGCAGGCTGGGTTATTTCCGAGGTTTTTTACTCTGAGATACGTACCGTTGTATGCATTTGTATGCATTCCTAATTAACGAGAATAGGTATTTCCCCGCAAACTTTCCGCGCTGGACGACAAAAGACTAAAATATGATTGGTCGGCGTTTGGAAGAATCTGTAGAGAGGGAGAATATTCCGTGGTTTCGAGAATACGATTCGCCGTCTGCAGTTATGAGGGAGCCGAGCTTTGCTGGGAAGCCAGCAGTGGCGAGAAAGAGGTCTTCCGTTTTGAGGGCCCGTGTTTGATGGTCGCTCAGTATCGGCTTCTGTAGGTACAGACGGACTAGCTATCTTTGCTCTCAGGAGATTTTATAGTTAGAGCGGTTAGGAACTATACTGGACTTCACCTCCGGGTAGGGAGTCGTCATGGAGTACGCACCGTTCAGTGACTGAGAGCACTTCTTCTGCCTATACTCACGTTGAGACGTTATCTGAACTCCGTCATTGTGGCCGGGAGTTCGCGTTGCTCATCTGTAGAACACAGAGAGGAGAAGACAGTATTAGATTATACTAGTCAGAGGACCTTCCTCTGCCGTCCTAGTGTTTGAATGAGGTTTTTTTTATATTTTGTGACTGGAGTTCTTCCGTCGTCGCGTGTACGAGAACCATCACTCCGAAGCACCGGACGCAGTACACAGAGTGATACTGCTAATTGCTTTGGCTTATTAGGGCTATATAGCTAAACAGCTGTCATCACGTAAATTTTATTTTCACTGAGGTTGCACACCACTGTAGATCATCTTTGAAAATAGTGTCTTCTAGTGTTTGGTACGTAGATGATGTCAGTCATCTCGCGTTATTTGTATTAGATCGCGTAGCCATAAAAAGGGGCAGATTTGGGCAATTGATCGATCATATTAGTTAGGAAATTCATTTGTATCTCTTTATGCCCATGGGACATTGATATATAAACATTTGTAATATGTAAAGGGTTTTTAATCTACAATAAATGTATAAGCAGAAACAGCATTTATCATTTTGTAGTTACTAGTTCCCTTAATCATTTATTTTTGTTTATGTTGTAATTTATAAGTTAAAGAGCAAGAAGCAGGAGATAATATCACCATTAAGAGATCCTAAGATCTGCTTCAGGGGGTAGTCAGACAGGGCCAAATCTTCATTTTCGCGTGCAGTATTTTCTGTTGTGCATAATCATTTTACATCCACCTGGAGTAGCATCTTGGAACTAACACGTTTCTGTTCGAGATAACACGCTGTGTAGCCGCCATCTTAAGTGCATGACTACGTATCCGTGTAGAAGAGCTGCGGTTGTTATAGACATTGTTAGGTATGCAGTGTAGTACAGTCGCAAATAGTCATTGCTATACATTGGTGAGAGCTCCGGGCGTAGCCGCTGGAAAAGAAGTCTGGGCCCCAACTCCAGGACGGAATAAGTGATTCGTCTTGCGTCACACCCTTCTTACGGGCCATCTACTGAATGACATCGCAAGTATACAAATATGAACGACCGCTCCAAAATTACAACAGCTTCCAACCACTGCATCAGAAAACGGCGTTAAGAATGTTTTCGTGCTTCCGGCATACGTGCAACTATCCGCTTTGCACAAAAGAGAAGCCCGTGTTAATTCTGAAGAACAATGGCTGCGAATTAGTGAAAAATAAAATCTCAAATAGCTGCAATGGAGGAAAAAGTAGAGAATTTGTGTTAGAAACATCTTTAATTTAAAGCTCTGTAATTTTGAAATGAATTACGGTAGACGGGCTGCAAATGAAAAGTAATTACACTACAATCTGCGTTCAGTCAACAGCTTCCTTCTTTGTTCCTGGCCCCTCTTAATTCCTGCGAAATTGCTGTTAAATTCACAAATGGATTTTTTTCTGTCTCAGGTCATTAGAAACATAATTAAACAATTTATACCTGAAACGGTAGGCATTATATTCGGCAATGGAACGATTCATATTAAAAAGTTTTGTGAGAAAGAAAGCTGTAGGTAAATGCATAGTAGTTTTTTCCTCTCTTTCGACACACCCAGAAATGCAGCAGGTGTTTACAGTCACGGCTACTTGGTTTCTCCCCGTTGTGTGTTAATTTAAAGAAACAACGATTTATATATAATATTTTCAGTCTTTTTCATCGATCTTGACATTTCGTCCATCTTGACACGTGCCATTTATGTGCATGATAGAGATGGTGAACAACATGTAACAATTTTAAATCACTATATTGACATTAAACATGTCTAAAGATCGGCAACGAGTGAAATATTACAATGGTCATTAGGAAACAATCCAGGTTCTTAATAGAGAGCCATGCGCCCTACACTTGAAATACATATATGCAGCTGCATTGAAGGCGGATTAGAAATACTGACAATGCACTTCCGTAATGAGTAATAACTGTGCATTTCCGCATACGTAGTTCAGTTTACTAAGGCGACGAAAAACACAATTCCTTCCTGGAGTAAAACGCTGGATCAGTGGTCTAAGGTGTCAGGCTGCAAATATTGTGGAATGCATTAGCGCCACACTGATTGCGAGGATACAAGAATGAGAGGGAAGGCGGAATTACGGAAGTCATGACCCCACCCACTAAAGCGAAATTTTTGTTGAAACTTTTATATTTTCGTGTATGTCAGCTTCGGAATTTCTGAACAAGCTTCGTTTTCTGTGGGAGGAAGTCAAGTTGTTCATTGCAACTTTTCTATGTACCGACTGTGTGGAGAGATGTTACATAATAGTGCAGCAATCCGTGATGACAGTAGGAAACAAGCTGAAGACATGTGAATAAGGTGAAATGGAAACCACATATGGAATCACATATCGCATAGCTGGCAATGACTCTACAGGGCCACGATAGCCACTGAATGACGTAGACTGATGGAGTTATTGTGACAAACATTACGATTATTATTAATGTTACATTTATTTAAATTCCATTGTACTTGTCCTTTATACTGGTGTTTTGACTTTTAAAGATTATACATTTCTTCCACTTTCTTTTTACGCTCTACGTTTCCTGCAGATAATAATAAAAGCTTGAATTTTTCTTCCTTTACTACATGTGTTATCGCTTAGGACTTAATTATTATTTTCCATACAGCTTCTTCATTATTCAAATTTTTAAATATATTTTTGGACATTTACAATATTAATGCTGATCGCTTCCAAACATACAATTTTACAGAAATATGTCTAGTATTAGCAATGATATGGTCTTAAAAATGTAATCTCTGCAAACTTTTATTAAACCTGTTAAAATATATTTCATTTCAAGGTAGCAAGTGGGCACTGAGTTCAAAACGGTTGAGAACCACTGCCCTACACATAACTAAATGTAATTTATCTTAATTCAGAGTTGGTATATATCGGGTGTTCCAAAAATACTTTTAAAAACTATGGAAATAGTTTCATTACATCAAATGAAGAGAAAAGTTCATAGAAAAACATGTCCGAAAACCATTCGTTTTTGAGGTATTAATGGAGGTTTACAATTTAGGTGATTGGAGCTCATCAACACATAAACTCATAATAAATACTCCTCCTCTTGCTCTAAACAAGCATGCGCTCGTCGAATCATGGACTGTCACATCCTTTCAATACTTCCTAACGGAATTGAAAGGTTTCACAGGCTGCCATGACATGGCGATTAAAAGTTTCTGCATCCGGGTGGTCTGCTGCATAGGGCAATTATGTAATGTGCCTCCAGAGATAACAGTCCAAAAGACTGAGGTTAGCGGAACCTGCAGGCCATGGAACTGATAGCCTCCTCTGCCTATCTACCTGTCATACGATCTACCAGGAAGGAGTTACCTGAATGGGACGGAAATCGGTAGATCGGTAGGTGTATACATGTACACACAAACTAATGATTACAATTTCAGAAAAATTGAATGATTTTTTTTTCAAGAGAAAGAGCTTCACAAATTGAGCAAGTCAGGAACGCGTTGGTCCACCTCTGGCCCATACGCAAGCTGTTATTCGGCTTGGCATTGGTTGACGGGGTTGTTGGTTGTTCTCCTGAGGGATACCGTGTAAAATTCTGACATCTATCGTCAAAAAATTGATTATGAGTTCAGATTTGTGTATGTTATGCACTTTGTGGTGCTACAGGCACTATATGCATGATATCTTCCCTCAAGTCAGCACTGTTTGGTGGGACAGTATGAGAGAAAACACCAGCATGGCAAATGGAGCTGAAGTGGGAGAAATTTTTACACATACTACAAACTAAATTTAAATTGAAGAAGAAAGCAAAATAATGTAATATAATATAAGAGAAGCAGAGAGGAGAGTATAAATTTTATAAAGCACATAGTAAAGGAAACTTCATTTTTTTATGAGTAGTTGGTGCTTTTCACTAAGTAATGCTAGTATCCTAAACAATGTAGTACATATAATGAAGTGTATCTGGATACCATGCAACAGCGCATAACCGAAATAGCTGCTGTCTTTTTTTTTTTTTTTGTCACGAACACACGTTTAGAAGCACAGGTAGTACTATTGGACGTACTTCCGACTGTGATTTGGATGTGAGCATGAGAGAGATTTAGTGGGATGCACTTTGTGACACTGATTTCACTGAGAAGAAACACTGAGAAGAATCACTTTAGAAACTATACTTGACTATTTTGAGGCGAAAGGAGAAACACTTTCTCTTTTATGGTGCACTTATCCACTTTCACTTCACACTTTCTTCTTGTGGTGAGAGGTGAGGTGGCTGGTGACGGTGCTGAGGGTCACAGACTGGGGAGGAACCCGAGTCCTTAGGATTGACATTCTGTCGCGCTGACCACTCAGCTGCCGGGGGCGGACAGAGATAGGGTGAAAACGGGCAGACAAAGAAGCAGAACGCATAGCACCGCCTGCCCAATTGTAGTTCCCGCACGACGACTGTGCTTGGCAGATTGCGTCACAGCCCCTACAGGCGCAATGCGCGTGAATTGCCTTCTGCAGAGTCTGCGGCAACTCACTGATTTATGGGTGCATCTCTGTAGCAATCTCTGAAGCAATTTCCACCAAACTGTGCACCAGTACCACTCGCAACCTGGAAAAAAATTACTGTGACAGTACGACTCCCTAGCACCCCTACGGCTGAGGGTGAAAAGCAGTGATATAAAAGCGTAACCCAGGGGCGCCCGGGGCAACTTCAGCAAAATTTGTAGTGTACATAATTCCATTTTAAGAAGCTTTTGTTAACTTGCTCTCTTGTCTGTTAATCAGTTCGGTACAAATTTTGCAACTGGTTTCTCGATGAGCTAGGGACTTGAAACTTTCAACATAGCTCAGAACTGGATGACACTGTAATACTGACAGTCTTTCTTGTGTGGGTGTGGCAGAGGGTACTTTGTGCACCACTGCTACTTAACACTTTTCCCGTTCCAGCAGCCAAAGGTTCAGGTGAAGACCAGTGGCTGATAAACCTCCGTGTAAGCTCCTATTTCTCTAATTTTTCTTCACTATTTTTAGCGAGATTTACTCAGCAGGAGGCAATGTATTGCTTGGCTCAAGTGAAGCAAAACTGAAATAAACCTGAAATTAACCGTATGTCTTTGCTTTAATCTCATCAAGATGTTTGAAACGAGTCGAAAATTTCAGACACACAAGGCTAAAAGCAGAAAATAATTATTTAAATAAAAATAAATGTTTACTACAACATCTTTTTATACTGGAATAAAATGTAAAAAATCATTTCTCCTAGGCCCTTACAGATTCATAACCCTACAATTTAGTTCTGGAAATTTCTGATTGTGAATTTTTGATGGCTATGAAAATACTTGTAAGATCTGTAACGAAAAAGTGGGGGTCATGTAATACATAACTGGTGCATGAATAGTTTTCCTCCTGTTATCCATTGCATGTGTCCCATGTTTTCCGTAATGAACCTCACAAGTATTTTTATAGCTGTTAAAAATTCACATGCACAAGTTTTCATTACTATCTGTATATGGGGCTAGGACTAATTACTTCATTTTGTTAGTCGAATATAAACATTAGTTATATTAAAAGTTTATTTTTATTTAACTAATCAATTAGCGACTGTATAAGGTGCAGTGGGACCATATGAACCAAAGCTACTTGGTCATGGAAGGAGTCAGTGAACCGTTTACAGAATGCTGATTGGAAAGTTCACAAACAAAAAATTAAAGAGTGAATAAACACGAAAACCAATTATAACAGAGTACAAGAATAAATAATAGGTTACAGAGGACAGTTCTGCGAGGAACTCCTGTACACATTAGAAGGAAAGTGCTGCAAGAAAAACTTTCAGCAAACATAACTCCATCTTGCAGTTATGGAGTGTGGGACTGCGGTTGGTCGAGGAATTGTAAAATAATATCCCAACAGCCGTTATTTTTATAGCTTCTTATTTAGGCTACCAGTGTCAACTCCTCAATAGAGTCATCTTCAGGCACTTTAACATGAACGACATAAAGCATCCAGTTGTACATGTATATAACAGGGAGACCATATTGGCATCTGGATTCCGTAAAAGTTTATAGCGAATAGTAAACCACAAAATCTGCGGAATTACGTAAAGCTAAAGACCAGCCTACTTTGGAAACTCAGTGTAAAACAGAAAATAAACTATTTCAAGGTGCAAATCCATTTTACATAGTCATTGTCAGATCACGCCTAGAGTCTAAAAAAGATTCTAAAAATCAAAGTGAAGGACCTATCATTTACATATAAAAATGTGGTGTTTCTAGTATAAATGACATTCTGTAAGAGAAAAGGTAAGGCAACATCCTAAATAAAGGCACTGTTTACTGCACATTTGTGCTCTTCAATTGTTTCTGCCGGAACTGGGACCACATCCGCTTCTATCGCGACGACCTGCGGCTACAATAACACGCAAACGGAGTACCACAGCCTCGTCGCCAATAGCCATTCTGTTACTATTGAATATAACTAAGTCCCTACGCGTTACTGTTAGGCCGGGCCTATTCTTTACGTTAACTGTAGCCGGCCTACCTTCAACAATACGCTTTAATAATGCCGAATACGGCTTCCATCTTCCCTTCTACGGAAATCAGGCGCAAATATAGGTTCCCTGTTCAACTGGATGCTTTTTGTTGTTCATGCTACAGGCTCTGAAAAGATGGCTTTTGCGGAGGCGAAACTGGTGGTCAAAACAAAAGGTGTAAAAATAACGACTGTTGGAATGTTATTTTTCGGTTTAAAGGAAACCTAGTTGGAATAGTAGATGTTTATCACTCAATTTGTTTCAGTTCTACCTAAAGCCTACTGAAAATAAAACCTGCTGCATAGTGCACGTCTATCAATACATAACTAAATGAATTATTATCCAAGTTTACATCGTTTATCCGTCTAGTGCTCACTGTAGGAATTTTGCAGTTTTTTCTGAGTGCGTGAATATTATAAACCAGAAATCCCACAATGGAAGGTGTGTACCGGGATGGTGGAGTTAGGATTCCGAGACACCTGAACACCGGGCTACATGAAGTTCGCGCGCTGACACAACACACTGTCTGAATTTCGTTTTCTGGGCTAAGAATATTTTTAGTGAGTACACTGACATACCTCAAAATATAACACAGTACAAGGTAATACATTGAAATTAGGGAAATTAACAAACCTTTGCAATGTAGATTATCCATGAATGAAGTAGCATTCATTTTCTGCACAAAATCTTGAATGTGTGCTTGTAAGAAAACGTCCCATTTACCCACAACCCTAAGAATATAAAACGGTTGACTTCATTTTCGACCATCTTGCGACCGTAACATTTCGCATTTCGAGATTTCCTTGTCAGCAAATATACGCGCGTTTCGGTGCAGTTAATCATTAATCTTTTCTCTGAAGCCATGTGCTGATGTTACGGACTACCTTTTTAGCTACATCTACATTACGTCCCACGGCTTTACAACAACACTTGTGTCGTCTGCAAAGCGAAATATTTTGAGTAATCTGTTATGTTTAGCGGCAGATCATTTATGTGTATCAAGAAATGCAACGGTCGCAGAAAGGAACCCCGTGGCACTTCCACTTTACACGAGCCGAGTGTGGTTCAAACTTCTTCGCTGCTTGTTGACACTTGAGGACAGCCTTCCGCTTCTTACTTTAGAAATACGAACTGAACCTTTGCCGAACTTCCTCCATAAAGCCGTAATGCCCTAACTTACGCAAAAGTACTGCATGGTCCACACAATAAGTGAGTTTGTTAAATACACTGCTGGCCACCGTAAATGCAACACCAAGAAAGACAAGAGGTAGCACAACAAAATTTATTTTGTAGATAACATGTTGACCAAGTATCAAATGATTACGTTTACAGACGTCTGTGACATGTGGTTCCTGCCAGAATCAGTAGCCAGAGTAGCCGCCATTGTTGGAGATCACCGCTGCCACACGTCTCGGCATTGAGTCAAAGAGACGTTGGATGTGTTCCTGGGGTACAGCAGCCCAAGCAGCTTCCACACGTTGCCAAAGATCATCTGGTGTGGCAGCTGGGGATGTAATCTGGGTCACTCGTTGAGCAACCATGGGCCACATGTTTTGCCGGCCGCGGTGGTCTAGCGGTTCTGGCGCTGCAGTCCGGAACCGCGGGACTGCTACGGTCGCAGGTTCGAATCCTGCCTCGGGCATGGGTGTGTGTGATGTCCTTAGGTTAGTTATGTTTAAGTAGTTCTAAGTTCTAGGGGACTTATGACCTAAGATGTTGAGTCCCATAGTGCTCAGAGCCATTTTGAGCCACATGTTTTCTATCGGCGAAAGATCCGGAGCGGAGAGCGAGCCGGCCAGGGAAGCAAGTCAATCTGGTTATTGACGAAGAACCTTTGGGCAATGCGTGCCACGTGTGGTCGCGCATTGTCCTGTTGAAATATGGCTGTGGCCGAGCCCTGAAGGTAAGGAAGGACAACTGGCCCCAGCACCTCGGATATGTAGCGCCGGCTATTTAAAGTACCGGCAATGCGTACTAGAGGCGTGCGAGAGTAATATCCAATACTTCCCCATACCATAATACCCGGTGCAAGACCAGTGTGGCGGTGCATAATGCAACTGTCCAGCATCCTCTCTCCACGGTGTCTCCACACTCGAATCCGACCATCGTGGTGCTGCAGACAGAAGCGTGCCTCGTCAGTAAAGACAACGTCATTCCGTTCTGCCGTCCACATCCGTCTGTCATCACACCATTGGCGACGGAGACGTCTGTGGTTCTGCGTCAATGGTAGACGAAGCAATGGACGTCTTGCGGACAGACCACTCTGCTGTAAACGGCGTCGAATGGTACGCGCAGACACTGGATGATGCGTTACAGACGCAATGTGCTGTGCTATGGTTCGGGATGTCACTAAGCGATCCGTCACTGCCATGCGCACAATTTGCCTATCAGCACGTGCAGTGGTGCACCGAGGTGAATGCGATCGACCACGTCGGTCCGTCGTACCCTCCTGCATCCAACGGTCACATATCCGCATTACAGTTGTTTGGTTTCGTCCAACACGACTAGCGATTTCTCTGTATGATAATCCACAATATCGGTAAGTCACTATCCTTCCTCTGTCGAACTCGGATACTTGATCAAACGATGTTCGCTGTTGTCTACGAGGCATAACTGATCGTCTTGTGAAACAACCACAAGGTAAACACACGTGCCGAACGTACACTCGTCGAAATCGCCAAGCCTTAAATGGCGCTATGAGGTGGCGCCACAGGCGCGCGTGATGTGCGTCTGCGCTGAAATTCTAATCAGTTGCATATCTCATCGCTGCAAACCCATGGTGTAAATTTCACTTGATTCGGATGCTTCCTTCAGGATGTTGCATTTACGGTGCCCAGCAGTGTAGCTATTGTCCTCAACTTACTGTTTATCCGTGGTTATGCCTCATACACAAAAGAATAAATTGCATAGGGCTTATTTCACACACACAATTATTCAAATTTGTATGAAATGAAAGAAAATTACCTCGTAATCATACAGCTAATTTACTTTAAGTACTGCGGTATCTGGTATTGTTGCACAAACTTAAATAGATGCAAGAAGAAATAATATTATTCTCACAAGTTAGTATTTTGTCAGCTGTTACAGATGACAAAGAGAATGGACGGACCAATCTCTAACTTATTTCATCTTTTGTGAAGATCACTGTAAACTTACACATCGTGCGCCTCACAGAAGAAATCCAACCTTGGTTACTTGCCCACCGTTTCGTTATGGCGATACTGGTCTTGCAATGTATTACAATGAAGGATTTTAACAGTTTAAGTTTTGAGATCTGTTCTTTAATGAACGTTGCTAATTACTATAGAGTACGAACGATTTTTGCACAGTACATAGTTATTGAACAACGAGCGAATATACTCTTCTTATGACGGCTTTTACATTTTAGGTATTTTGAAAGCGAGGTATCCGTTCATATCGAACGTATCCCAAAGAACAAATTCGACCGCGGTAAAATTATAGATATATCTGCGCAACAACTGATAACAAATACATTCATGATGTCCGTCCGTTTCTACGTGCTTTTGTGGCAAAATTATCTTTTGCTTCCCAGTTGAAGTACAAGAATGCATCTCCTTCTGTGACGCTAAGAAATAAAAGACCACTGAATGAATTACTGTCAGAATATTACAGCGGTTAATTGTAAACATGGTAATCTTCAACTTGTGACTACGAACCTTAGTCATAGTTTTCTCTATCTGGTACATAATATTCTAAAGGGTTTTACTGGCGTCTGTATTTTTAAGTATGAGCATAGTGTCATTATGCCAAAAAGACATTCAATAAAAGAAGAAATTGATAAACTGATTTTGTTTTTTCGTAAGTGTGGTGGTCTTACTATGTTACAGCATCTGGGTCTCCTGCAGAAGCCGCAGAGTTCCTTACCTGAAAACAAGGAAAAACATAAAATTTGGCTTCTTGGCAGTAATTATACACACTGATAAGATCTACAAATTCTCTATGCAAGTTTTAAAGTAGTTACTCTGTTGTTTGTACATATTTGAATTCGCTTTGCTGTTCTCTTGTTGTCACTTCGTTGTTACTTCTACGAAACTACTGAAAATGTATATACTCCACGTCCAAGCAGAAGTGGTAGCATTTACATTTTGTCAAATACTGAACACAGTGATTGGTATTCAGTATTTTCAGTACAAGTTTATTATTTTAAAACAATTATTCTATTGAAACTTCCTGGCAGATTAAAACTGTGTGCCCGACCGAGACTCGAACTCGGGACCTTTGCCTTTCGCGGGCAAGTGCTCTACCATCTGAGCTACCGAAGCACGACTCACGTCCGGTACTCACAGCTTTACTTCTGCCAGTACCTCGTCTCCTACCTTCTAGACTTTACAGAAGCTCTCCTGCGAACCTTGCAGAACTAGCACTCCCGAAAGAAAGGATATTGCGGAGACATGGCTTAGCCACAGCCTGGGGGATGTTTCCAGAATGAGATTTTCACTCTGCAGCGGAGTGTGCGCTGATATGAAACTTCCTGGCATATTAAAACTGTGTGCCCGACCGAGACTCGAACTCGGGACCTTTGCCTTTCGCGGGCAAGTGCTCTACCATCTGAGCTACCGAAGCACGACTCACGTCCGGTACTCACAGCTTTACTTCTGCCAGTACCTCGTCTCCTACCTTCTAGACTTTACAGAAGCTTTCCTGCGAACCTTGCAGAACTAGCACTCCCGAAAGAAAGGATATTGCGGAGACATGGCTTAGCCACAGCCTGGGGGATGTTTCCAGAATGAGATTTTCACTCTGCAGCGGAGTGTGCGCTGATATGAAACTTCCTGGCAGATTAAAACTGTGTGCCCGACCGAGACTCGAACTCGGGACCTTTGCCTTTCGCGTGCAAGTGCTCTACCATCTGAGCTACCGAAGCACGACTCACGAAATAATTTCGGTCATGAGGGTCATGGATGATTTTTTGTAGGTGGACGAGTGGCAAGGGATGACAGAGCGTGGAAACCAAACATCTTTTTGCGCAGGAGTTTTGAAACAGAGAAGCGCTCGGGAACAAAAGGTGGGTAGAAATGGCCAGTTACGTTTATATAAGTAATATCCTTGGCGAGCGACATGTAAATTAAATGAACCAACCAGAATCAGTTTTCAGCAGATAGCAAATCTATTACACACTTATAGAAGGATATAAAGTTGAAAAAGGAAAGGGTCAAATGTTTTGCAATATTATTTGTCTAAAAGGATGAAATAAAATATTAGAGAAACATTTGATGCACCTTTGAACTTCGTTTGGCTATGAAAATTCGGACAAAAATCCATTGTACAATTTCCAGGGTGTCTTGTTTTCGCTCTGCTCAAACATTAGCTTGTCTGATAGGGGAAGGCGGGGGGATGGGGGGCGGAGTGGGGGGGGGGGGGATTTCACCAACGCTATTGGCCTAAACTTTAAAGATCAGCGGTTACAGCTGGGCGGACGTGATATCTTGTGTTGATCTCATTGTGGGTGCACTTCTAGAGGTATTGTAGGTACCTTCAAGGAGGCAGGACGGATCTTGCTCGGTTAGGTTCTGGCTGACGTATCGGTTGTGCTTCAAGCACAGAAGGATCAGTAGTGGACTTCATAAGCGGATGATATACTGTGTGGAGGCTCACAAAAGCGATAGGATGTATAGGCAAAGTAATTGTTACTGTTTTAATTATGTCCAAGCTGTTTTAGAAAGGTTAGGTGACTTAACTTTAACTCATGTTTATAACTCTCGCAACTGTATCAGCCATTGTGCTGTGAGTTTAATCCTGTTCGCAGGTGTATGTTTAAAATAAATTATTGTAGTTATTTAACTTGCATCGTGAGTTTCGATGTGTCTCCAGCCACGAATTACTATTAGTTACCTTTTGGCTTGTTAAGCGCTGGCAATGGATTTAATAATAATATTGCAGAGCGGAGTAAAATTGAGACTCCTGCCACGGCTAATGAAAGATACCGCAGAAGCAGGTAGCACCGTAGCCAATCAGTTGCTGTTACACTAGGGACTACCTGCTGATACAAGAAAGAACTACAGCTACGGCGTCGAGAAATCACCACCACATTGGGCAAGCCGAGGGACTACAGTTGTAACATCAGCGACACAGCAGAAAGGCAGAGTCACTGTAGTGTCAGTGACCTCATGCTTCGCATTCCACCATGGCTTCGTTGTTGTTTACATGATAGAAAGTGATGCTATAGCAAAACAAGGATGGGTCCGGTCGATGTAAATACTCGTCATTTTTAGTCGGTATTACAGTCTGTCAGCCACCAGTATCTAGGGAGAAGGGGAGGGGGCGACGACCATTGAAAAGAGTACGTGGATCAGCCAATCATCACCTCCCGTCTCTGCCACTAATAGCTGCGACGCGGCCCTGCTGCTTTTGTCATGTTCTGTGCCGTGAACCTTACAACCGGCGGGCCACCTGGAGGCCTACTTCAGCTGCTGTGTTCTCCTACCCTGGACGTCTACAGTTCGAGCACGGGGCCATGCAGGTGTTCGGTCGCCAAGACTGCGTACGCAAACTGCTCTCTGCCTGCGTCTGCTCGTGTGGGCGGGCACCACTGCCGCTGCGAGCCATCTCATCCACCCTGGGTCCACGGCGTGATTCTGCACGTCCCGTCCTGGGTTCCTGGACAGTCTCTGAGGTGTGGATTGCGAGCTGGCGCCCGCTACTGCAGTCAGTGTCTTTGCAGACTCACTGTCGTCATCATCCGCCTGCTGCGCCATGCTGCAAGTTGTTAGGCCGTCCGCTGACGGCTGCGCCTCGCGGCAGCACGTACACAACTTACGTCCTGGGGCATTGACTTCTCCGACCGGCGGATTAACGACGACGGCCGGTGTGACGGCCTGCCTGGATGTGGTTTTTAGGCGGTTTTCCACATCCTACTAGGTGAATATCGGGCTGGTCCGAACGTCCCGCCTCAGTTACACGACTCGCAGACATTTGAAGCCCATTCACGCTATTTCACGACTTACGCTAGACGCAGACAGCTGGGGTACTCTAATTCCGTCCCGGGTGGTACGGGGTGGCGGCAGGAAGGGCATCTGGCCACCCCTTAAAATTAACCATGCCAAATTCGTACTTAACCCTGCCGACCCTGCGCACAATGCGGGATAAAGGCAGTAGCAAAAGAAGAAGAAGAAAAGAAAAGAATGTTTAAACAATGACGTTCCTATGACAACACGTCGGTCTACTACTACGCGTACTGTCACTGCTCCACTGCTACCCGCAAACGGGACTACTCGCCTCCTGACCTCTGCTAACCAGCTTCCATGACGCACAATGGAGTTCTGACGCCCCGGTCTCCATACTATTCATTCAGCGGTAAGTGTTGCATTAATAACGCTGAGGGCATCTCGATACGCCATTAGGCCTACTTTTTAGGTTTTCACGCCTGGTGGCGACCCTTTTGATAAGGGTACATTCCAGACTCAGTTCATGACCTTGTAACAGGCATCTCCGATCTTCTCCCAAAAAACAGTTCTGAATAGATGTGGTACGTAAAAATCTGGTTAAGTGTGAATAGGACTCGCGCATTCAGGTTTCCGTACAAACTTAATTGTGCACCCATACCGGGACTCGAGAATTTGGACGATACTTTCCTGTTATCGATACTAGCTGGATATCAAAATACCCTCCTGGAAATGGAAAAAAGAACACATTGACACCGGTGTGTCAGACCCACCATACTTGCTCCGGACACTGCGAGAGGGCTGTACAAGCAATGATCACACGCACGGCACAGCGGACACACCAGGAACCGCGGTGTTGGCCGTCGAATGGCGCTAGCTGCGCAGCATTTGTGCACCGCCGCCGTCAGTGTCAGCCAGTTTGCCGTGGCATACGGAGCTCCATCGCAGTCTTTAACACTGGTAGCATGCCGCGACAGCGTGGACGTGAACCGTATGTGCAGTTGACGGACTTTGAACGAGGGCGTATAGTGGGCATGCGGGAGGCCGGGTGGACGTACCGCCGAATTGCTCAACACGTGGGGCGTGAGGTCTCCACAGTACATCGATGTTGTCGCCAGTGGTCGGCGGAAGGTGCACCTGCCCGTCGACCTGGGACCGGACCGCAGCGACGCACGGATGCACGCCAAGACCGTAGGATCCTACGCAGTGCCGTAGGGGACCGCACCGCCACTTCCCAGCAAATTAGGGACACTGTTGCTCCTGGGGTATCGGCGAGGACCATTCGCAACCGTCTCCATGAAGCTGGGCTACGGTCCCGCACACCGTTAGGACGTCTTCCGCTCATGCCCCAACATCGTGCAGCCCGCCTCCAGTGGTATCGCGACAGGCGTGAATGGAGGGACGAATGGAGACGTGTCGTCTTCAGCGATGAGAGTCGCTTCTGCCTTGGTGCCAATGATGGTCGTATGCGTGTTTGGCGCCGTGCAGGTGAGCGCCACAATCAGGACTGCATACGACCGAGGCACACAGGGCCAACACCCGGCATCATGGTGGGGGAGCGATCTCCTACACTGGCCGTACACCACTGGTGATCGTCGAGGGGACACTGAATAGTGCACGGTACATCCAAACCGTCATCGAACCCATCGTTCTACCATTCCTAGACCGGCAAGGGAACTTGCTGTTCCAACAGGACAATGCACGTCCGCATGTATCCCGTGCCACCCAACGTGCTCTAGAAGGTGTAAGTCAACTACCCTGGCCAGCAAGATCTCCGGATCTGTCCCCCATTGAGCATGTTTGGGACTGGATGAAGCGTCATCTCACGCGGTCTGCACGTCCAGCACGAATGCTGGTCCAACTGAGGCGCCAGGTGGAAATGGCATGGCAAGCCGTTCCACAGGACTACATCCAGCATCTCTACGATCGTCTCCATGGGAGAATAGCAGCCTGCATTGCTGCGAAAGGTGGATATACACTGTACTAGTGCCGACATTGTGCATGCTCTGTTGCCTGTGTCTATGTGCCTGTGGTTCTGTCAGTGTGATCATGTGATGTATCTGACCCCAGGAATGTGTCAATAAAGTTTCCCCTTCCTGGGACAATGAATTCACGGTGTTCTTATTTCAATTTCCAGGAGTGTATGTCGCAGAAATGGCCGCATCTTTTGGCTGCACTGCTGTAAGAGCTTACATTTTTTATACCACCAAGGTACCATAGTCTTTATTATGGGCCATAACATGGTACGACTACCCATTCCTGAGAAAATGGGGTCTTATAGACAGACAGACAGGCGACATAATTTACAAATTACCAATATTCGGATTTTTTCTCTTACTTGTTCTGTGAAACCTTGCTTCTTCTCTCATTTCACGATCCGAGGTCAATGGGAAGTACCGTACAAATTCTGATGAGAGAGTATGCAAGTATCAAAACATATGACGTCAATGGCCATATCCTTTGATTACATTGACTTGCAAGCTAGCTTAAATTTTTTATACCTTCAAGGGACCATAGACTTTATTGTGTGGTATAAATTACAACTTGATAGGTTTATCCGTTCCTCACAAAAAGGGGGTCCTTAACAACCGGACAGACAACAGACAGACAGAAAGATAGACAGGTGGACAACAAAGTGTTCCTATACGGGTTCCGTTTCTACCGATGAGGTGCGGAACACTATAAAGGGTTCACCAGCAACCCAAGAGCGATACCAGTACTCCCAAAAAAGAACAAGCTATGTCTTTTTCATTAACGTTCATGAGTCGAAATGTCCTCGTTAAAATAAAGGAGTGAAATACACTTCTGGCCATTAAAATTGCTACACCAAGAAGAAATGCACATGATAAACGGGTAGTCATTGGACAAATATATTATACTAGAACGGACATGTGACTACATTTTCACGCAATTTGGGTGCATAGATCCTGAGAAATCAGTACCCAGGACAACCACCTCTGGCCGTAATAACGGCCTTGATACGCCTGGGCATTGAGTCAAACAGGGCTTGGATGGCGGGTAAAGGTACAGCTGCCCATGCAGCTTCAACACGATATCACAGTTCATCAAGAGTAGTGACTGGCGTATTGTGACGAGCCAGTTGCTCGGCCACCATTGACCAGACGTTTTCAATTGCTGAGAGATCTGGAGAATGTGCTGGCCAGGGCAGCAGTCGAACATTTTCTGTACCCAGAAAGGCCCGTACAGGGCGTGCAACATGTGGTCGTGCATTATCCTGCTGAAATGTAGGGTTTCGCAGGGATCGAATGAAGGGTAGAGCCACGGGTCGTAACACATGTGAAATGTAACGTCCACTGTTCAAAGTGCCGTCAATGCGTACAAGAGGTGACCGAGACGTGTAACCAATGGCACCACATACCATCACGCCGGGTGGTACGCCAGTATGGCGATGACGAATACACGCTTCCAATGTGTGTTCACCGCGATGTCGCCGTACACGGATGCGACCATCATGATGCTGTAAACATTCGTGCACGCAGGTTCGTCGTTGAGTACACCATCCCAGGCGCTCCTGTCTGTGATGCAGCGTCAAGGGTAACCGCAGCCATGGTCTTCGAGCTCATAGTCCATGTTGTTGCAAACGTCGTCGAACTGTTCGTGCAGATGTTTGTTGTCTTGCAAACGTCCCCATCTGCTGACTCAGGGATCCAGACGTGGCTGCACGACCCGTTACAGCCACGCGGATAACATGCCTGTCATCTGGACTGCTAGTGATACGAGGCCGTTGGGATCCGGCACGGCGTTCCGTATTAACTTCCTGAACCCACCGAGTCCATATTCTGCTAACAGTCATTGGATCTCGACCAACGCGAGCAGCAATGTCGCGATACGATAAACCGCAATCGCGATAAACTACAATCCGACCGTTATCAAAGTCGGAAACGTGATGGTACGCATTCCTCCTCCTTACACGAGGCATCACAACAACGTTTCACCACGCAACTCCGGTCAACTGCTGTTTGTGTATGAGAAATCGGTTGGAAACTTACCTCGTGTCAGCACGTTGTAGGTGTCGCCACCGGCGCCAACCTTGTGTGAATGCTCTGAAAAGCTAATCATTTGCACATCACAGCATCTTCTTCCTGTCGGTTAAATTTCGCGTCTGTAGCACGTCATTTTCGTGGTGTAGTAATTTTAATGGCCAGTAGTGTATGTTCACACGGAAGGGAATGCTGCTGATTCAGTACCTGCCACGGCCACGTCGAAATGCGGGAGGAGCTCATTTTCTTGCAGAAGTGAGGGACGCCTCCCATTAGGGGGGCAAATTCAGCCGCGGTTCCAGAAAGGCTTCATTATGACCAGCGGAGGAAGCGGGACGACACGGCAGGAACCTCTCTCAGAGAAGTAAAATGGCTGCTCGCAGACTGCGACACTCCAGGACGCGAGCACAAGAAGCTGCTTGTTAGGCTGTAGAGCAGCTGGGGCACTCGCCTGGTGGCGCGCCGAAGGAGGTGGGCCTTCCCGTGACGCTTACCGGCCCCTGGTGAGGGGAATTATCTGACACGAGGGGAGCTGGCTAGGGGTGAGTGCGGCCGTGAGATTGCGGCCTGATTGTGGCGAGGGAGGAGGGCCGCTGCCGGACTGCAATTTAGCTGGTAATTTTTCTCTGTCCCTCCTCAACGAGGCGGAGACTCAGCATCACGCGTCCCTATCCATTGTTCAGTAACTCAGACTAAGTTGTATCACCTGATACCAGCAGTAAATTTATGCAAGTTCTATACTGGAGAAAATCTGAATCTACAAGCAATAAATTTGCTCTTCTCTAACCTTATGCTTGAGCAAAATGTCGGTACATTTTATTTCAGTGGTATCAAATTCAGACGCAGATTAGGGGATGATTTTTTTTGGGTGGTGGTGGGGGTGGTTGCATATGGGTCGTATCCCGACCCCCATCCTACGATCCCCAAACACACATTTCTGTCGAAGCGTTTGAATTTTTACCCATATCAGTTTCTAAGTTTCACAGCTGACTTTCGGAGAATAAACTAGCATCAAAGCTAAGGGTCTCATAAATGACAAGCGATGAGGAGACTTCAAAAAGTAAATATCCTGGCAGATTAAAAGTGTGTGCCGGACCGAGACTCGAACTCGGGGCCTTTGCCTTTCGCGGGCAAGTGCTCTACCAACTGAGCTACCCAAGCACGACTCATGCCCCGTCCTCGCAGCTTTACTTCTGCCAGTCCAATGTCGTGTTGACGGACCAAGGTGAGGTGTAAAGCTTTGTGTCGGGCAGCCATCAAGGGCATACGAGTGGGCGTTCGGCTCCGAAACCCCATATCGGTGATGTTTCGTTGCATAGTTCGCACGCTGACGGCCCAGCATTGATATCCGCAGCAATTTGCGGTAGGGTTGCACAGCTGGCGCGTTGAACGATTCTCTTGAGTCGTCTTTGGTCCCGTTCTCGCAGGATCTTTTTCCGGCCGCAGCGATGTCGGAAATTTGATGTTTTATCGGATTCCTGATATTCACGGTACACTCGTGAAATGGTCGCGCGGGAAAATCCTCACTTCATCGCTTCCTCGGAAATGCTGTGTCCCAACGCTCGTGCGCCGATTATAGAACCACGTTCAAACTCACTTAAATTTTGATAACCTGCCATTGCAGCAGCAGTGAGCGATCTAACAACTGCACCAGACATTTGTTGCCTTAAATAGGCGTTGCCGACCGCAGCGCCGTATTCTGCCTGTTTACATTGTATTTGAGGCCGGCCGCGGTGGCCGAGCGGTTCTAGGCGCAACAAATGGCTCTGAGCACTATGGGACTCAACATCTTAGGTCATAAGTCCCCTAGAACTTAGAACTACTTAAACCTAACTAACCTAAGGACATCACTTACACCCATGCCCGAGGCAGGATTCGAACCTGCGACCGTAGCAGTCCCGCGGTTCCGGACTGCAGCGCCAGAACCGCTAGACCACCGCGGCCGGCTCTAGGCGCAACGGTCTGGAACCGCGTGACCGCTACGGTTGCAGGTTCGAATCCTGCCTTGGGCATGGATGTGTGTGATGTCCTTAGATTAGTTAGGTTTAAGTAGTTCTAAGTGTAGGTGACTGATGACCTCAGATGTTAAGTCCCATAGTGCTTAGAACCATTTTCTGTATTTGAATGCGCATGTCTATACCAGTTTCTTTGGCGTTTCAGTGAAGAAAACTGGTGAAAATTAATAAGGTAAGAAATGGGGAGGCTCTGGGCGAAATCGGTGAAAGGAGATATAGTTGCAAAACAGTGACAAGAAGTAGGAGCAGGAGTATAAGGCATTTGATAAGGCATAAGGGATTAACTTCAGTGTCACTAGAGGGAGGTGCAGAGGGTAAAAGCTGCAGTGGAAGATAAGGGTTGGAATACATCCAACAAATAAGTGAGGACATGGCGGGAAATTGCTACTCTGAAGTGGAGCTTTTGGTGCAGGAGAATAAGTAATAGGGTGTAGAAAAATATCCGCTACCAGTCACAATAAAACGTTATTTATTTGTCACACGACCGGTTTCGGGCTTGCGCCCATCTTCAGGTGTTTATACATTCATGTACATGTTTGTACTTTTGGAGATCACTGTATAAATACAAAAAAATTATTTGCTGGTGACTACACAGATACAAGTGGGACAATTCTAAGTGGTAAGGCAGCATTTGACGAAAATGTATCTGTACTTACATAAAGATGAAGCACCATTATTACAGTTATGCTGTGGTGATAGTTTTGCCACTTAGTTACACATTATGGTCATTTTCACGTCCATATTTCAGTTTTACCAAGGATAGCTTCATATTACACTATTATGATGTGCACTCGTGAAATACACTATGTTTTCATACAAACATTTGGGCTGTGGTAAAAGAACTTAGAAGTAGCAGATGTAAAGATGTTGCTCATACAGAAACTTGTAGGTTATTGTCAAAGAACTTAGCCACAGGAAGTGCAAGGGTGTTGCATAAATAGAAATTTAAAAAGCTATTATAGATTGCGAAGTTTCTCGATACACATTATGAATTTTTTTCACACATTTTTGTCCGAGAGCTTCGATCTAGGAAGTACAATGTTGTTACATATATGAAATTACTCAAAGCGATTAGAAATTAAAAAATGATAGCTAGAACTGTTTTGAGCCACACTGTTGTGAGAGAAATTAGATCTAGGAGGTACTATAATGTTACACACATGAAAATTTTGAAAGCTATTACACATTATACAACGCCAGTTACAGCTTGTGCTTACAATATGACTGTTAAAATTACGATAATGACACTTGGACTGTTGTATGACTGATACGTCGAATTTCTATAGAATATTACTTTGTTATTCGATCAGAGGATAATTATTTTCTGTTTTTGAATATTTCACGAAATATGTGAAGATAGGATTTGTTTGCAAGTTCCACTTGTTCGTTGAGAACAAGGTATGGTGAGTTAGAGCTGTGGATATAAATTTCTAGCTCTTCAAGCAGATTCATTTTCTTTCCTTTGCTCACAGTGTGTAGTATTTGTAGATTTTCTGTAATGGCTGTGGCTGAGTGACCATGGTGTTTTAGGTGCATTGCAAAGGTGGATTTATCAAAATTATTTAGCCGGAAGGCATCCATATGCTCACGGTATCTTATAATGAAACTTTATGTACATGAATGTATAAACACCTGAAGATGGGCGCAAGTCCGAAACGGTTGTGTGATAGATAAATAACGTTTTATTGTGACTGGTAGCGGATATTTTTCTACAACCCATAAAGGAACAGTCACGGAGTTTGACAGCATCCACTATGGATGAAATTCAGAAAGAGATGAGTCGCATCAGTCCAGTCAGAAGACTGACGAAAAAAACGTCATTTCTGGCTCCTACGTTTTTCCTGGTTGCCGAAGCTTTATTACCCTAGTCATCCTTTATTAACGAAATTCCAGCATCACAACTTCTGCCACTAAGAGTAAAATCTGCGTTTTTCTGAAATAGGTAGGGCCTTAGCCCGATAGTAGACACCAAAAAGGTGAACGCGGAGCATTGGCAATAACGTGTGGCGCGGCGAGTGTTTGCGGCATTGCGGCGCGGCTGTGTGCTGTGTTGCGCTCGCCCTTGGGGGTGCCAGGGGTCGATGCCAGTCGCCGGTCAGTGGTCGCCAATTGCTGCTAGTGGAGTCGAGTGGAGTGCCGTTGGCCGCACTTGGCGGTTACTGCCCCGCCGGGGGTGATTAACCCTCGCCTCCACGTCGGCCCGGCGCCCGGACAGAGTCGCCGGCGCCCGCTATGACAAAGCCGCGTCACACTGCACTGCGCATGCTGCACGCCTGGGCTGGCTGCGGCGCTTGCCGGTTCACAATAGACGTCAACGGAACGGAACGGCAGGCGACATCACCCTCAAACGGTGACGTGTTAACACCAGGCGGAGCGTGAAAGCAACGTCACTGCACTTAGCGCAGTATCGAAAGCAGGAAATGAGGTGACACAAAAAGTCGGAATATTCATATTACTACACGGCTGAAAGTGTCACTAGTTTCCAGTTGCAAGTTGCCTACCGAACGACTTCCAGGGGCAACAAAAGTTTGACTATTTCACACAATTACTGACAGTATATAAGAACTTAAAACACAGTTATACTCACAAAATCTTGTACATGGCTACACGTTCAGAGACTGTTGTGTACATAGTTCCGCGTAGTCAGCGCGTACACAACTTTCCCACTAGAGCGCGCCCCGCTAAGCACAACAGCGCAGGCGCAGCGCTCGTCCGTCTCCGCACTACGAGATGGCGCTGCCATAAAGACGGACCAAATTCTGCTTCCGCCGATTCGCTTATTAATATGTAATGAGATTGCTGCTAACGTAGAACCTTTTCTACTCGCGGATCACACTCGCGCAGTGATACCTGAACGCCCGAGGTATTATAACGAGTGTACAGACCTCCGATTAGTCAGTCTGTACCAGTCTGCATTAGTCTGCACCAGTCTATAATCAAGTTTCAGTCTGCGCCTAATAAGATTATCATATTCCTGTACATAGCCATGAAGATAAATGTATAGACACTTTGTCAAGTATCAGAGATATGTGAGAATAAGATTAACGTACCAGTACCAAAGGAACTTCAGATTGTCAGTTGTAAACGGCATCCAGAATCAAGTTACGTAAGGTTTATGATTGTTATTATTTTAATAAATGTGTGTGAAAATTAATCAAGTTCTGTTCAAAGTTGGTCACCGTCAATCTGCTACTCTAAGCGTGCAAGTGGCATTTCTATCGTCTGACCTAACGGCAGAAGATAAACACGCCACGATAAGACCACGAGACATATTGCTGACACTCGCCTACTTCGCTAGAGCGACAATTCAAATAATCTGATAGTGTGTGTACCGAACGTCTTACAGTACGCACAACACAGAGACCGTGAATAGTTACAATTAAAAGAAAATCAGCCCTCGGTCACTATTTTTAACAAATTCACCTGGTTTCGACACTGCTAGGAGTGTCTTCCTCAGAATTTAAAACAAAGAATGGTCTATATTCTATAACATGGTCACAGAATTATGACTAAAAAAGTATGATAGAGTATAAGTACGGAATCGTCGTGAATGACTGGCAGTACTTATATGTCATTTATAAAATATTAAATATGCCAAAAGGGCTTTATTCACAAAGATATTTAAGATAAAGAAAACTGTGATGACGAGCCACTAAGTCCGTTTTGTAACCTGCACCACGCAAGTAACGAGCAGCCCTTAGTGGCTCGCCATCACAGTTTTCTTTGTCTTAAATATCTTTCTGACTAATGCCCTTTTGGCATACTTATTATTTTATAAATGACATATAAGTACTGCCAGTCTTTCACGACGATTCCGTACTTACACTCTATCATACATTTTTAGTCATGATTCTGTGAGCATGTTATAGAATGTAGACCATCCTTTGTTTTAAATTCTGAGGAGGACACTCCTAGCAGTGTCGAAACCAGGTTAATTTGTTAAAAATAGTGACCGAGGGCTGATTTTCTTCCAATTGTAACTGTTATAATCATTACCAGACACTGTCAGCTGCACTGAAGGCTATCTCAGAATCTAAACATGGTTGTTGCTCATATTACATCAGTACATTCGCCCGTATCGCATAAAAGTACACTCTGATGACTAGTTTCATGAAATCGCCATCTTCAAATCATTTGTATAGAAAACATTTTTACAGTGCCAGTCCATTACGTCGACTGTTCAATTATACACAAAACTATAGACACGATATTCGGTAGTCCGTCTCTCGTCATACAATAAGAGAGACGGTACTATGGAACATCGTTTCTTTAAGCTGTGCCCAATTATTCTGAACAGTGTATACAAATGATCTGAAGATGGCGATTTAATTTTGCTGAGAATAGTAATCACAGTCTATTTTTATTCGATCTGGGCGAATAAACTTCTGTAATAAGAACGACACCGTGTTTGAAACACCGTCACGATCTACTCGTTAACAGGTACACTCTTGGTCTAAATATTTAACACAGTAAATGAAATACTAAATTTAGAAACGCTGTCAACGTCTAGGGTCATCGTAGTTCAGGGCGCGCAAATTACCCAAACTATATTCATCCAGTGTTTGAGAATGAAAGCGCTTAAAGACTTCCTACTAACTTAATAGATAATTTCGAACCTTTACGAAACTTTATCTCCCCGACACCGCCACAGAATAATGAAAGGAAAACAGTTTATCGCTCACTAAATGTTCGTTGTTCATGTGGCAAAACTTTTGCATCACTAATTATTTCTTTATTACTAACTCTATTCGCTCTTATTTTGAAGACAGTATTCTTCTGAAGCTACTTTATGCATGGGTGCCGATTTTTTTAAAGTACCGGGGGTGGGTAGGGGAGGGGATTCGGTTCACTGGTAGTATCAAAATTTAGGATGTATTAATTTTAAAGTTTTGTTAATCGCCAAAGCAAACTTCAAAAATGATATTCTTGGTAAAGTCTGTACGGTAAACTGGTGACAAGTGGAACAATAGGAAACGTGTCGGCGAAACGATCGATATTTGATTGCCAGCAAAAATATGAAAAAAAACCTACGTACACAAAATTTAAAATGTTTCGAGTAGATGAAAAAAAATTGTTCGATAAAATGTCACATGTACACCGTTTCCACGCTAGAGGTCTGCGATGGTTTAGACGCTAGTGACGCTCACAGATGGTGTTCAAACTGCCGTCTGTTTTCGTCAATGCACGACCGACATATGCGCGCTAATGACAACATGATCAAAACAACCGGGTGTTTCATGAATAACAGCTGCAGCTTCAGTCTAAGGGACAACTGGCTATTCTGCAGTGCCTTTCGGTGTCTCGTACACCAGACGATTCATCTCCTCCCACAAAAAGAAGTCAGTAACATCTCTAAAACAGTATTCTCATGTGGCTGATTGAACACCGTCTCTGAACAGAACTAGGTTAAAACCTTCATTGACGCCTTGCACGGAAACGGAGTAAATAAGAGATTTTTGTCACACAAAAAAGTGTTTCTTTTTAAAAGTTAACTCTTCTAAACGCTGAAATTGCGGATACGTATTTTTTTACACCCTGTATACATACAAACACACCAAGTACTTAAAACGCAATACATATCGCCTTTTCGGCTTATCCATTGTGATTTTTTTTGCTAAGGACCAAATAACGCAAAAGGCAATTGTGTTTGTCTCATCAGAACTGACGTTTTCTCCGTCAAAAAGGTTATTTAATGAAAATTGCTTCATCAGTTTGTTTCTATTTATGTATGATTTAGGCTTTTTCTCTGTCATTGTTGCAAAACCTAAATCATTTTTCGCATTAAGACATATGGCCTTTCTAGTGGAAGTACACTCAATGGAAAATGTATATATCTCGTCATGCATAATCTACAATATCTCGCAGAAAAATAAAAAGACAAAGAAGACGCAAAAGCACAAAATAGACTACTACTTAAGCTTGGGCTCTGCGGGCACAAGTTAACATCACCGTCAGTGTCATAGCTTTCTCCCTAAGAAATCTCGCTCTTGGCGCCCCGTTCCGTTCCATTCCATTCCCTCCCATCCCGTTCCGTTCCGTTGACACCCCGTGAAACTTTAAAGAAAAGAACACGGTGCCACAAATATTGCGTACGATAATTTATTTCTCGTAGAAATTATATGTGGGTATCAAATTCGCCAACAAAAATGTTGTTGGAAGAGGACGAAGTGTCATTCAAAAACTAAATAAATGAGTAAAGCTATTTTTTTTAATTTCTTTTGAGTTATATGAGCTAGACACATAATATGGCAGCTCATCTTACCCTATTGGCCATTAAAATTGCTACACCAAGAAGAAATGCAGATGATAAATGGGTATTCATTGGACAAATATATTATACTAGAACTGACACGTGATTACATTTTCACGCAATTTGCGTGCATAGATCCTGAGAAATCAGTACCCAGAACAACCACCTCTAGCCGTAATACGCCTGGGCATTGAGTCAAACAGAGCTCGGATGGCGTTTACAGATACATGCAGCTTCAACACGATACCACAGATCATCAAGAGTAGCGACTGGCGTATTGTGACGAGCCAGTTGCTCGGCTACCATTGACCAGACGTTTTCAATTGGTGAGGCTCTGGAGAATGTGCTGGCCAGGGCAGCAGTCGAACATTTTCTGTATCCAGAAAGGCCCGTACAGGACCTGCAACACGCGGTCGTGTATTATCCTGCTGAAATGTAGGGTATCGCAGAGATCGAATGAAGGGTAGAGCCACGGGTTGTAACACATCTGAAATGTAACGTCCACTGTTCAAAGTGCCGTCAATGCGAACAAGAGGTGACCAAGACGTGTAACCAATGGCACCCCATACCATCACGCCGGGTGATACGCCAGTATGGCGATGACGAATACACGATTCCAATGTGCGTTCACCGCGATGTCACCAAACACGGAAGCGACCATCATGATGCTGTAAACAGAACCTGGATTCATCCGAAAAAATGACGTTTTGCCATTCGTGCACCCAGATTAGTCGTTGAGTACACCATCGCAGGCGCTCCTGTCTGCGATGGAGCGTCAAGTGTAACCTCAGCCATGGCCTCCAAGCTGATAGTCCATGCTGCTGCAAACATCTTAGAACTGTTCGTGCATATGGTTGTTATCTTGCAAACGTCCCCATCTGTTGACTCGAGGTGATACGAGGCCGTTGGGATCCGACTCGGCGTTCCGTATTACCCTCCTGAACCCACCGATTCCATATTCTGCTAACAGTCATTGGATCTCGACCAACGCGAGCAGTAATCTTGCGATACGATAAACCGCAATCGCGATAGGCTACAATCCGCCGTTTATCAAAGTCGGAAACATGTGGTACTCATTTCCCCTTCTTACACGAGGCATGACAACAACTTTTCACCAGACAACGCTGGTCAACTGCCGTTTGTATATGAAAAATCGGTTGGAAACTTTCCTCATGTCACCACGTTGTAGGTGTCGCCACTAGTGCCAACCTTGTGTGAATGCTCTGAAAAGCTTATCACTTGCATATCACAGCATCTTCTTCCTTTCGGTTAAATTTCGCTTCTGTAGCGCGTCATCTTCGTTGTGTAGCAATTTTAATGGGCAGCAGTGTAAATGAACAAGTAACTTTGAGATACCCGACAACTGTAGGTCTCTTTATTATCACTATAGCATGTTTACTGCATTCCTAAAAGAACAACTTCTATTTGAAATTCTGTCTGCTATTTACGTTACCCTGAAGGTGCATCGGAGAGTGAGCCATTGGTGTCGTCCGTTCTGCTTTGTTTTTAATTTCCGAGTTGGCTTGGGTTCTTTATACCACCGGTCAGAACGTTCGTAATTCAGTGGTTGCGCCAATAAGAACACTACCGTATTTACATGGGGCTTCAATAAGGTCAAAAAGAGCTTTAAATCTCTGAAGATACATATAGATTCTACTATTTCCACTTCATCGTAATATTTACACTCCATGACTAAAGCAAAAATGTTTCATCTCTGTTTTTTCTTGTGTTTGTCCCGCATCGGTATAGGATCGACGTGTTTGTTAACGGATTTGGAATATTTAGTTAAAGGGCTGCCCGGCTGCCCCTCCTTTCGCTACCCTGTTACCCCCAGGAAGGAATGTGTGTACCCAAACTGTCTCTGTGTATAGTGTTACTCATGTGAAAGTGAACTGAAGTTTCCTAAATGTTTGGTAATCTTGTAACTGAGGCGGGACTTGGCGACCAGCCCAGTATTCACCTAGTGGGATGTGGGAAACCGCCTAAAAACCACAACCAGGCTGTCTGGCACAGTGCCCTCGTTAATACGATCGGAGACCGGCGCATATCACCGCCCTGGAAGCGGCACTTTAACACACGGATATCTGGGCGAGTAAAGTAAAATCATTGTATTGAATTCAAAATACCTTTGCAGTACTGACTGTTCTGCAGCAACTGGGCCTCAAAAATGTTCAAATTAGTGTGAAATCTTATGGAACTTAACTGCTAAGGTCATCAGTCCCTAAGCTTACACACTAGTTAACCTAAATTATCCTAAGGACAAACACAAACACCCTTGCCCGAGGGAGGACTCGAACCTCGGCCGGGACCAGCCGCGCAGTCCACGACTGCAGCGCCCAGACCGCTCGGCTAATCCCGCGCGGCAGCTGGGCCTCAGCAAGTCTATGCAACACTACTGGAACACGTTGCGTCTCTTGATCCTGTGTAATTTTATTACAACCAAGTCATTATAAGGAAGTTCTGAACGCTAGAATGATTCCTATCACAAAGCTTAAGACATTTTGCTGTTTTATAAACGTTTTATTTACTAAGTTGAAGACGAAGTCCTTTTTTCTCATATAGGCTATTTATTCTCGAACACAAATAAACGATTGAAGGCCTGTTCCGTCGAACAAAAGAAAAAATAATGAGAACAGCTCCACCTAGCGGCAGTATATAGTCAGTGGTGGTGGCGGGAGCATGGGACCACTTGAACGGTTTTTAAGTTCTCTGACTGTCAAGCGAGCTGCGATCAAAGTGAGCCAGGGCAGCTGATTGGTCGTTGCAGTGGTGGAGGGATGCTCTGTAAGTTTTCAGAAACGGAGCTTTATTCGCTGGAAAAGTGCAGAAGACCTCCGTGAAACAATCTGAATCTCTTCCTGAAACAATGTTACACCACGCGTGGTTTCAATGAAACCCAACGATCAAACACAAATGGTTAGAGTGAGTTAAGAAGTATTAGGTGTAAGACAATTCAGTGAACTCCACACGCATTTTCTCTTATACCACATGGAAAGTCCTTGCCACGTGAAGTAACAAGAAAAACACAACAAATGTTGAGTGAGATGAATTTTTGCGATACAAACATAGGTTATCTGGAGATTAATTAGCGTATGCAAAAGGTCGTAAACTTGATTGAATAACACCGGTTAATTACAATTGTTTCAAACTAAAAAGCCATTCTCTTTTCATATCCGTTAGTGGAGCTAACGACTCACGAAATGGGAGCTTCCGATATTTAAGCGTTTTCACGAGCTCGTTATCTCTCCCCCCCCCCCCCCCCCCGTCTCTCTCTCTCTCTCTCTGACTATTTCTGATTAATATTCTTGTTCACCTTATCCACAAACAAGGAATTACAGGATAAGACAGTATTTCTTGTTCAAATTTTCTGAGGAAATTACTACATGGCCTGTTGGACCTTGAGGTGGAAACGGAAGTTACGTGACAAGGTAAAACAATGTGGGAAAAAAACTTAATTGTTCGGAAGTTCACGACTTTTTTAAACCACCTTGGCTTACTACATACTCAAGACACAGGAGACTTTATCTGAGAATGAAGAAAATACGTTTTGGCAAATGGTTCAAATGGCTCTGAGCACTATGGGACTTAACAGCTGAGGTCATCAGTCCCCTAGAACTTAGAACTACTTAAACCTACCTAACCTAAGGACATCACAAACACCCATGCCCGAGGCAGGATTCGAACCTGCGACCGTAGCGGTCGCGCGGTTCCAGACTGAAGCGCCTAGAACCGCTCGGCCACCCCGGCCGGCAATACGTTTTGTATCAGCTTGTAAGTAATGTAAAATTCAGACGCTTGATTGTATAATGCTTCTTATCTTCTAAATTTCCTACGACTCGGGCTTGAACTACCACTCAAATACGTATCGATTGTTCGCTAATGCCCCTCCGAGCATACTGAAATAAGCTGGAAGAAATACGTTCCGCGGTCGGCTGCAAGGTGTCGCAATAAATTTAGGAGTTAGAACGCTCGCAATAGAAACATAAAGGATGAAGTACGATATGGGACACTTTTCAATACGCCAATAAAAGCGGATTCAGTGCGCATGAAACGGATTTAATCCTTTCGCGGTGGCGGCGATAGTTATCGCCTCCCACGTGCTATCGATATTCGTGTATGGTCAACACCGTTAGGTCTCCATATTTCATAACTGTCGTTAATACCTGACTTGAGCCCTTTCTAAAGCATAATATTTTATCTGACTTTTCAGTGACTGCTCCTAATCCGTGTGGTTTCAACCAAGGAGAAAATTATGGACGCGTGAACATATTATTAATGGCTGCCTATATTTTTAATTTACTGTTATACAATGATAATCAACTAAGAGTCTTCTTTGGAATGATGTACATAGAAGCTTCAAGTTTCAACTTCGAAAGAAGTTTATTAATACCAGTTAGCTGAAATAAAAAAAGACTCATCCAATCCAGAAGTCACAGTTAGGGTAATTAGTTTCTGGTGTGTATATAGTGGTCATTGATACTTAAAAGTTCGTTTCAGTAAATCTTTCACCGTCCGTTTATGAGTTGCTAAGCAACGTATCAACAAGCTGACTATTCAATGATTAATATTTATCGTACAAATCGATTCTCGCTTGCTTTAAGCATCAAGACGATTACTATGCCACTCATATAAGTCTTGGATAGTTATTATCAAGCTAATGTCCGTAAATTGCGGTTAATGCTTCTGAATCATACACGCGACGGTAACGCCCGATATCCTTTCGCGTATCTTAAACTCCGCGCCGATATTTGAGAATTCGTGCGCGATTTGCTTGCAGCAAAATCAGGTCGTGGTTCCCTAGAATGATTTTTAAAACAACTCCGGGTTGTAAATTAACAATTTTATGCCCATTCATGAAAGTTACCGCAGATCCGCACTCGACGACTACTTGATCGTGCACTTGAGCAACACGGAAGTTTTTTGTTCTTACAAAGAGAAAACATATCATGCACAATGCAATAAAGTGATTTGCTATGTCAAAACACATTTATATCTATCTCATTAAAACTCATTACCTGTTAAATGTTGTACATAATTGAATTCTTTACTCTGTAACTAATCAATAAAATTTAGAAATGAATTACATGTATACAAAAAATTTTAAGTTGATATGACGTCATGAGTCACTACTTGTTGCGACTCCCCTACACTCACGTGACGCAAAGTAGATCCCACAATATTGGACATACTCATGTAATGTTACAATGTGCCGTTTCCACGTAACATAGGTCGATGAAGTCGTGCCATACATAGGATGAACAACTACAGTATAATACACTCCTGGAAATGGAAAAAAGAACACATTGACACCGGTGTGTCAGACCCACCATTCTTGCTCCGGACACTGCGAGAGGGCTGTACAAGCAATGATCATACGCACGGCACAGCGGACACACCAGGAACCGCGGTGTTGGCCGTCGAATGGCGCTAGCTGCGCAGCATTTGTGCACCGCCGCCGTCAGTGTCAGCCAGTTTGCCGTGGCATACGGAGCTCCATCGCAGTCTTTAACACTGGTAGCATGCCGCGACAGCGTGGACGTGAACCGTATGTGCAGTTGACGGACTTTGAGCGAGGGCGTATAGTGGGCATGCGGGAGGCCGGGTGGACGTACCGCCGAATTGCTCAACACGTGGGGCGTGAGGTCTCCACAGTACATCGATGTTGTCGCCAGTGGTCGGCGGAAGGTGCACGTGCCCGTCGACCTGGGACCGGACCGCAGCGACGCACGGATGCACGCCAAGACCGTAGGATCCTACGCAGTGCCGTAGGGGACCGCACCGCCACTTCCCAGCAAATTAGGGACACTGTTGCTCCTGGGGTATCGGCGAGGACCATTCGCAACCGTCTCCATGAAGCTGGGCTACGGTCCCGCACACCGTTAGGCCGTCTTCCGCTCACGCCCCAACATCGTGCAGCCCGCCTCCAGTGGTGTCGCGACAGGCGTGAATGGAGGGACGAATGGAGACGTGTCGTCTTCAGCGATGAGAGTCGCTTCTGCCTTGGTGCCAATGATGGTCGTATGCGTGTTTGGCGCCGTGCAGGTGAGCGCCACAATCAGGACTGCTTACGACCGAGGCACACAGGGCCAACACCCGGCATCATGGTGTGGGGAGCGATCTCCTACACTGGCCGTACACCACTGGTGATCGTCGAGGGGACACTGAATAGTGCACGGTACATCCAAACCGTCATCGAACCCATCGTTCTACCATTCCTAGACCGGCAAGGGAACTTGCTGTTCCAACAGGACAATGCACGTCCGCATGTATCCCGTGCCACCCAACGTGCTCTAGAAGGTGTAAGTCAACTACCCTGGCCAGCAAGATCTCCGGATCTGTCCCCCATTGAGCATGTTTGGGACTGGATGAAGCGTCGTCTCACGCGGTCTGCACGTCCAGCACGAACGCTGGTCCAACTGAGGCGCCAGGTGGAAATGGCATGGCAAGCCGTTCCACAGGACTACATCCAGCATCTCTACGATCGTCTCCATGGGAGAATAGCAGCCTGCATTGCTGCGAAAGGTGGATATACACTGTACTAGTGCCGACATTGTGCATGCTCTGTTGCCTGTGTCTATGTGCCTGTGGTTCTGTCAGTGTGATCATGTGATGTATCTGACCCCAGGAATGTGTCAATAAAGTTTCCCCTTCCTGGGACAATGAATTCACGGTGTTCTTATTTCAATTTCCAGGAGTGTACATAAGGTAATACGCAACTGAGACGAAGAAAAATGATACTTTTCACTCAAAGATAATAACTGTACTGAAGTCAGCCTAATTCATGACGGTCGCCTAGAGATACAAAAGACCGGGCTGTGTGATCGTCAATGATGCAGTGTATGCTTGCGACGTGCTCGCATGCTCGCCACAAAGTTGGGAAGGAAGACTTGTGGAAGGGCGTTCCATTCCTCAACCAGCTCAGTCGACAACTCGTGGATGGCCGTTGGAGCATGTGGAAGTGCTAAAGTACGTCTCCCTAAAACACTAAATAATTTGGACTGTATGCAGAAAAGCATTCTTGTTCTCAGCGAGTCGACTGCTTTGTCCAGAAGGTGTTGCAACCATAGTTTGCTGTCGCCTGAAGAACTGATACACCGTCTGTTGGAAGCGGCCGTCCTACTTGTTTATGCACTGATATTTTTATTTGGTGCTCTACTCAGAGCATACTGACTTGGCGAATTATTGATCGTACCGGCATTGCCTGTTAATAAGATCGTTTCCAGACTCACTATCTGCAGTTTAGAAGTTCTTCTTGTCAGTTGGCTACAGCTGTTGAACTGCACCTTCCCTACCGCGCAGTGGCCGCACACAAAGGAACCCCCCACCACTATCATTGTCCCTTCCACCAGCCCCGGATCTTCGATATGCCCCCCCCCCCCCCTTCCTGCCACTCGAGCGTCTGAGACAGGACATAAAAAATTAAATATGCTCATTTTGTAGCACTGTTGTTTCTGAAGTTTTTGATACATAAGGCATATATGTTCGAGGAAAAGTAAGACATGTTATTTGGGCTTAATTGTGTCAAAGTGCACTGCCACACCTCTTCGCACACCATTCTTCTATCGCACGTCACTGTATTTCCCTTTGTGGAATTCGAGTGTGTATATTTTCTAATGGAAGCCACCAAAGCTATATTCAGGACACTGGAAATTAAAAACTGCCTCCCCTACACCCAGTCGACCGGTTTGACAACCTATCCCCCCTTAAAAACCTCACTATTAATACTGGGTGGGATTATTTGTGACCGGGATAATAAGAACTCTTGGGAAAAGTTGCTCTCTTTATTTCCTATTAGCTAATAACTTTCTTTTTTAGGAAACATAAAACCAGTGAGGACAAGACACGAGCAAGACAGTACACATTTCTTCAATCCTTAGTTCCCAGCATTTTTTTCTGTCTAATCTCGCTACAGATTTAAAGGCGTGCTTTGCTTTCTGCGAAAGAATCTATTACCTCACCAAAGTTCGTCAGTTTTTGCCACACGACAAATTAAAATGTCGTTGTCTAATACTGAGAAAGCTGTTAATACGAATAATACCCAAGACTGGTGTGGTTTCTCGATTTGTTTACGTCTATTTTGTCACTGTCTGCTAGATAAAACGAAATAAGCCTTTCTAATATTGCAGCAATTGTAGCACACGTCAAATAAGCGAGACTATTTTGGCACAAATGGTCATTTTTATCTACCTCATTTACATAAATAACAAGACAAAATATAATTCACGCAGTACCAATATCAAATGCCTATTAGGCCTATTACGAGCAAAAAGTTTTATTTAAAGAAATAGTTTCACATTTCATTAATATGCTCCAGTTTCCATAGCATGAGGTTACTTCCTCATTCTAACAAACTATTCCTGCCAATGTCAAAATTTATTCTCCGGTTAACTTCACTAACAGTGACAGAATCACCGGTTTAGTCATACCGCATTTGTTCTCCACTTAGGCGTTATTACGTGTTGGAACAACGCGTTTCCCGTCCTATTCCGAGAACAGAACTTAAGCGGCTGCTAACCGTAGACTGTGCAATGGCCCCATAGTAGTGTAGAGATCTGGAAAAAAATTTCTTTCATAATTTCATTTTGTTGGATACACCGAGAAGATGATATGTAATCTTTCTTACCTGTTGTTCCCGTTAGTCGTTTATTTCCATTCTGGTACTCTCAATCTATGGATTTCGATAACAATTGCAACAACAGTTATCATTCGCAAGCCCAGTCAACCACACAAGCAAACAGCGATTGGTATTCACCTGTTCAAGTCAGCTCGTATAGCCCCGTTCCTTTTGTTTGCGGGAAAGTTTTTTATTTCTTGATACGACGAAGATACCCCTGGCAGAGACATCACGTACACTATGCTCACATTCAAAACTCAGCTTGTGATTTGTTCAGAAATCAACTTAGAAAGTGTTCATAAATGTTCAAAAACCAACAGGAATGCGTTTCAAAATCATATGAATAATCGATAGAGCAACGTGCACTGGATGCTAGGCGCTTTGTGAAACAAGGTTTATGTTCTTCAAGAATTTGAATTTGGCGCCCTCTGAAATTGCCGCGCGGGGGGCAGTTACCCGGTTTGCCCCCCCCCCCTCCCCCACCCGCACCCCTAGATCTGGGCCTGCCATCAACTCCCACGCCATCTGCACAGCCACGGGCCACATTATATAAAGGACTATGGAACGTCAAAAGTAATTTGAAAACAGAACCTGTTGGCGATGAGCTCAGAATCATAGCTGATGGACCATAAAAAATTACCTAAGTCTTCCAACCTGTGCTAAGTGCGAGGCAAAAAGGTTGCATAGGAAATTATGGAAACACAAGTGACTTTTCATATACATGCTTTGCATCTGATGCAGTAAGTTTCGTACTATATCGAGATGAGCCCGAAATAGGAACTGACTGTGTAAGTAATGGTGGGTGCAGCCCGTCCGGTTAGCCGTGCGGTCTAAAAATGGTTCAAATGGCTCTGAGCACTATGGGACTTGACAGCTGAGGTCATCAGTCCCCTAGGACTCAGAACTACTTAAACTTAACTAACCCAAGGGCATCACACACATCCATACCCGAGGACGGATTCGAACCTGCGACCGTAGCGGTCGCGCGGTTCTAGACTAAACGGCCTGCAACCACTCGGCCACACCGGCCGGCTACACTTCACAAAATGGACATCGTCGACTGAATGAAAAATTGCGCACCACAGTGATTACATAAGTTCGCAACATCAAGATCGAAGACGAACTCGTTGGGAGTTGTATGTTCAAATGTGTGTGAAATCTTATGGGACTTAACTGCTAAGGTCATCAGTCCCTAAGCTTACACACTACTTAACCTAAATAATCCTAAGGACCAACACACACACCCATGCCCGAGGGAGGACTGGAACCTCCGCCGGGACCAGCCGCACAGTCCATGACTGCAGCGCCTAAGTCCGCTCGGCTAATCCCGCGCGGCTGGGAGTTTAAACCGTGCAGGACGTTCAATTAGGTATCTATTCTTAAGGAACGCACGTAGAATCACATGGGTTTAACGGGGTGATGAGAACTGATGCAATGTGATGACATGCAACCGAAAGTGAAACAGTGTCTCATGGAACTTACCGTGAAACTGCCTACCCTTCAAAGCGTAGCTGCCGATAGTGCGATATGTTTTATAAGCAGGCAAAAAATAAATAAATCCAGAGGATGAATTTGTCTAGTGGTTCCAGATAGTATGAATTGCAGTGTCACATACTAGGGATAGTTTGCTCTAAAGGAGTATGATTTTAATACGTAGACCAGGCATCAAGTAAAAGCAAGTTATTTTGACCAGATATTGGTCAAATACATTGCTCATACCATAGTCGTAGTTCTCTTGCACCCATTTTCCCACACTTGCTTGCTGAGAAGTAAATTTTCCCTACTGCCCTTGCAATATCACGCACACGAGAAAGATTTGTAGGGGCCAGAGCACCTCCAACTTCTCGCAGCACAATGAATAATTTTCTAGCCACTTTACCATCTAGATTAACATTCGGCATAATTGTATACGCTTGCGTTAAGACATTGATGTTAGTTGATCTTAATACAACTCTCCTGGTACCTATAATATCCAGGGTTCCCTTCAAATGCATTTCATCTTCAAATCCTGATTGGTCGGAGTTAAAACAAATTCTTTATTGAACGATGGGAGAAGTTTGTGTATGTCATCTAAAAATTTTCGGACTGATTCCGCAGATTGCTGTGCCTCATCAAGTTGACGCTTTGTTTTAAATTTTGTTATCTTACCTCCTCCAATTCTGTAGCACTGTTTGAAGTTCTGCCGTATCCACTACTTCCCTTGAAATCACTGTAATCTATGTCGCGCGCAATTTGATGTGCATAACGTAGTAGGTCACTATGACGCACATTCTGTAAGTTGTATCGAGCACCCTTGAAACGCGCAGAAATCAATTTTTGTAACAAGTACGTCTTATCCGCCCCTGATTATCGGTAACTTCTCTTATGAATTACATGGTCATATTGCTGCGGACTTGTTCGACATCTATTCATACTTGTTTTTTTACTATGATGTGGATGATCTTCCATGTACATAATTGTGTTTAGTACCCGCTCCTTAGGCAACAATATCCTTTACTACGTTTCACTGTTTCACTGGAGACGGTATTTGTGGCTCCTTGTTCGACAAGGATGATGAAATACGCTACTGGCCATTAAAATTGCTACACCACGAAGATGACGTGCTACAGACGCGAAATTTAACCGACAGGAAGAAGATGCTGTGATATGCAAGTGATTAGCTTTTCAGAGCATTCACATAAGGTTGGCGCCGGTGGCGACACCTACAACGTGCTGACGTGAGGGAAGTTTCCAACCGATTTCTCATAAACAAACAGCAGTTGACCGTCGTTGCCTGGTGAAACGTTGTTGTGAAGCCTCGTGTAAGGAGGAGAAATGCGTAACATCATATTTCCGACTTTGATAAAGGTCGGATTGTAGCCTATCGCGATTGCGGTTTATCGTAACGCAACATTGCTGCTCGCGTTGGTCGAGATCCAATGACTGTTAGCAGAATATGGAATCTGTGGGTTCCGGAGGGTAATACGGAACGCCGTGCTGGATCCCAACGGCCTGGTATCACTAGCAATCGAGATGACAGGCATCTTATCCGCATGGCTGTAACGGATCGTGCAGCCACGTCTCGATGCCTGAGTCAACAGATGGGGACGTTTGCAAGACAACAACCATCTGCACGAACAGTTCGACGAAGCTTGCAGCAGCACGGACTATCAGCTCGGAGACCATGGCTGCGATTACCCTTGACGCTGCATCATAGACAGGAGCGCCTGCGATGGTGTATCTGCGGCGAACCTGGGTGCACGAATGGCAAAACATATTTCGGATGAATCCACGTTCCGTTTACAGCATCATGATGGTCGCATCCGTGTTTGGCGACATCGTGGTGAACGCACATTGGAAGCGTGTATTCGTCATCGCCACACTGGCGTATCACCCGGCGTGATGGTATGGAACGCCATTGATTACACGTCTGGGTGACCTCTTGTTCGCATTGACGGCACTTTGAACAGTGGACGTTACATTTCAGATTTGTTACGATCCGGCCGGCCGAAGTGGCCGTGCGGTTAAAGGCGCTGCAGCCTGGAACCGCAAGGCCGCTACGGTCGCAGGTTCGAATCCTGCCTCGGGCATGGATGTTTGTGATGTCCTTAGGTTAGTTAGGTTTAACTAGTTCTAAGTTCTAGGGGACTGATGACCTCAGCAGTTGAGTCCCATAGTGCTCAGAGCCATTTTTTGTTACGATCCGTGGCTCTACCCTTCATTCGATCCCTGCGAAACCCTACATTTCAGCAGGATAATGCATGACCGCATGTTGCAGGTCCTGTTCGGGCCTTTCTGGATACAGAAAATGTTCGACTGCTGCTCTGGCCAGCACATTCTCCAGATCTCTCACCAACTGAAAACGTCTGGTCAATGGTGGCCGTGCAACTGGCTCGTCACACTACGCCAGTCACTGCTCTTGATCCACTGTGGTATCGCGTTGAAGCTGCATGGGCAGCTGTACCTGTACATGCCATCCAAGCTCTGTTTGACTCAACGCCCAGGCGTATCAAGGCCGTTATTACGGCCAGAGGTGGTTGTTCAAGGTACTGATTTCTCAATATCTATGCACCCAAATTGCATGAAAATGTAATCACATATCAGTTCTAGTATAATATATTTGTCTAATGAATACCAGTTTATCATCTGCATTTCTTCTAGGTGTAGCAATTCCAATGGCTAGTAGTGTGCATGGCTCGATACCTGTTAGAGTACCACTTTCACTTGTTAAGCATCTATCGGCATCATTGTACTCCTGATACGCACAGTCGAGCGTATACGACACCACATATTCCACCGACTCGTCTTGCAGAAACGCTAATATTTCATCTACAATTTCTGTCTCACTCTGCGAAATTCCTTGGATTTCCTCCTGATGAAACGTCAACTTCGGCAAGTGTTGTTGCAGATATAATGCAAAGTTTACTTAGTTCGTCGTTGCCATTGCTGCTTTGTATCAACACCATTAGCGCTGCGGCACTGTTGTGCCTTATTCGCCGACAAAGCAGTTCAACTACGCTCGGTAGGTTCATGCTGCGCTCACCATTGGATACCTCCAGTCCCGCCCCCTGTTGCTATTAGCAGCCAATATTGTGGTCGTTCCGTAAACATTAATGGCCTTTTGCGACCTCTTACTCCAGGGGTTTCGTGTAAGCAGTGTGTAACTTGCCACCTGAGACCACTGTTATCTGACTCGAAAGTACTGAGAAAATATTCCTGAATAATTTCCGAAAATTGCTCGGTGGCGTTGGGCTGCGTCCTGTAGAAACTCCCGGTGATTTGTGGTTGTTTCCGGAGTATCTCCCGCCACGTGGGGCGCGCTGATTGGCCGGCATCGGCAGGCGATGTCCGGGTATCCGGGACGGGACGGGACGCGGGCTAAGCGCCGCCGGCTGCCGCTCATATCGATCGCGGCCGTCGCTTTTGTCACAGCGCCACGTGGACGTGGACAGCCGTGGAAATGATTTACACCGCGACGCGTGGGCGCCGTAATGAAAAGCGGAGGCGGCGCTAGACCGGCCTTGAAATAAGAGCGCTGCTGACGGGTCGACGAGCCAGCGAAATAATTCTCTGGTGTCGTGTTGCAGCTGCACTCTGCCAGCGACGATCAGTGACAAAGCTATTGTCACATGCGATCTACTGATTTCATAGTTACTCTGCCTTTCCCGTCCTATATCCTTCCCCCCCCCCCCTCTTTCTGCCTCACTTCTCTATCGCTCTGTGTCTCACCTTGTAGTGGACATCAGTATATCAAGAGCTAGCGGCCAGTGACAGTTCTGTCGCCACAGACTTGTTCGCGGGTCGGCAGAGAAAAGTCCGGCAGTGTCATGACGTTGTATGTACGACCGAATTCGCAGGCTGCCTGACAGACAACTTTAAGGGGCAACAAAAATTTAATTTTCAATAAATCCTATAAATATTGACACTATTCAAACTTTTATTGACACTATTTAAACTAAGAAGAAATGCAAATGATAAACGGGTATTCATTGGACAAATATATTATACTAGAACTGACATGTGATTACATTTTCACGCAATTTGGGTGCATAGATCCTGAGAAATCAGTACCCAGAACAACCACCTCTGGCCGTAGTTAGAAACTTTATCCAAACTTTTTTTGCTTATATATTCTGTACTTAGAAAATTATAGTATTTTTCGACACATATTTTGGGAGATATGAGTTGTATACACGTATTAAAAAAATGACTCTGAGCACTATGGGACTTAACACCTTAGGTCATCAGTCCCCTAGAACTTAGAAATACTTAAACCTTCGGACTGAAGCGCCTAGATCCGCACGGCCACCGCGGCCGGCACACGTGTTCAATTCTTTAAAGGAACGTAGTGGGTGGTCACTGTTGCGAAGCCAATGCTGACGCTCAAACATCGGATCTTAAGGCGTTGGCGGCAGCCCGCAACACCCGGGAAGCGTGCCGGCAACGGTAACCGCTTCATACAGGCGTTCGCTTCGGGTCGTGCCCTTCGTGTCAACGTTAATAAAGTCGGTGATAATAACGATTGATAATCGCACCGAGTAGTAGGCCCGTGCCTAGAGCTGCGAGAGAACTCGATCGGTCCTTGTATTTTCGGTGCACAATCAGTTAAACAGTTTATGCATCCAAGGTGCTGACAAGAATAATATACAAAAGAATGGAAAAGAAAATTGAGGATGTGTGAGAGAACAATCAGTTTGGCTTTATGAAAGGTAAAGGCACCAGAGAGGCAATACTGATGTGGTTGATAATGGAAACAAGACTAAGGAAAAATAAAGACACGTTCATAGGATTTTCCAACCTGGGAAAGGCGTTCGAGAATGTAAAATAGTGCAAGATGTCGAAATTCTGAGAAAAATAAGTTATAGGGAGAGACGGGTAATATACAATATGTACAAGAGCCAAAGGAAATTATAACAGTAGACGACCAAGAACGCAGTGTTTTGGATTAAAAAAAGGGTATAAGACAGGGATGCAATCTTTCGCCCCAACTGTTCAATCTGTACATCGAAGAAGCAACGATGAAAATGAAAGAAAGTTTCAGGAGTGCGATTAAAATTCAAGGTGAAAGGATATCAAAGATACGATTCGCTGGTCACATTGCTATCCTGAGTGAAAATGAAGCAGAGTTACATGATCTGCTAAATGGAATGAACGGCCTAATGAGTACAGAATATGGACTGGGAGTAAATCGAAGACAGACGAAAGTAATGAGAAGTAGCAGAAAGGAGATCAGCGATAAATTTAACATCAGGATTGATGGTCCCGAAGTTGATAAAGTTAAGGAATTCTACTACCTAGACAGAACCGGCCGGAGTGGCCGAGAGGTTCTAGTCGCTACAGTCTGGAACCGCGCGACCGCTACGGTCGTAGGTTCGAATCCTGCCTCGGGCATGGAAGTGTGTGATTTCCTTAGTTTAGTTAGGTTTATGTAGTTCTAAGTTCTGGGGGACTGATGACCTGCGAAGTTATTAATCCACATAAGAGCTGTATCGTCAGCTTTCATGAGGTTGCTCCAGCTCCCCTGATAGGAACGCAAGGGGAATTCGACTCTAATGTGCTTGATTGTCTGGTTCGGAGCCCCACAGTCACAAACCAGAGACTCGTTGGTTGGTTGGTTTGGGGAAGGAGACCAGACAGCGTGGTCATCGGTCTCGATTAGGGAAGGATGGGGAAAGAAGTCGGCCGTGCCCTTTCAGAGGAACCATCCCGGCATTTGCCTCGAGTGATTTAGGGAAATCACGGAAAACCTAAATCAGGATGGCCGGACGTGGGATTGAACCGTCGTCCTCCCGAATGCGAGTCCAGTGTCTAACCACTGCGCCACCTCGCTCGGTCCCAGAGACTCGTAAACATCCCATTTGTACAGTGAGTCTGCCAATCGGCCAGGCCCAGTGCGAACTCTATTTAGTTTGACCTACCGTTTCCTGTCGAGTTCTGTACCAGCACTATCACAGTCATACTTTCGGAACGACTCACGCTCTTCAGAATTTTCAATAACTTGACAGTTCTGATCCCACAGGTCTCTCACCTCGATAATACTGGCATCTATCTGTTCTGCTTGCCGTAACGGTGGGTGTCTTGAACGGAGTCTGTGTCGTCGTAGACTTGCCGTGTGTTCCTGTATGGTTAATTTGAGGTCCTTCTGCAGCTTGCGGTATTCCCTATGCAGGGCATCGCTTTTACGGATTGCGGTTGGATAGACGTTGCTCAGCAGGGGAAGCCAATAAATGGGTGCTGATCGGACTGCCCCAGATATTAACCGCATAATGTGGTTCAAATGGACGTTGTTCAAATTGGTGTGGCGGCCGTTTAGCCACGCTGGCGCACAGTACTCACCTGCTCAGTAGATGAGCGCAATGGATGATGTGCGCAAGGTATTGCTGAAGCTCCCCATATCATTCCACACAATTTTTTAATAATTTTGTTACGAGTTTTTATCTTAGGAGCGATGCCTTCAGATTTTTTATATGAAAGAGTGCGCTCAAGGGTAGCACCAAGGAACGTATGGTAATTGTTATGGCAAAATATGTTTCTGATAAGTTGCACTCTAAGCTCTGTGTTAGCTTGTTTGTTGTAGAGATGGAATGCACATATTTCAGTTCTACTTGTACTGGGTTTAAGTCGGCACATACTAAAATACGAGCTCATAACGCTAGGTCTTTGTGAGAATTGTCATCGATTATCCGAGATCTTTGGTTTACTACAAGCAAGAGCGACATAATCCGCGTAGCAGAATTTTGTTGACCTGGTGTTGAGGAGAACGGACGTATATAGGTTGAATAATAGAGAGGCTAAGAAGGAGCGCTGTGGTAGACCGTTACTTAATTTCCTCTCCTTACTCACATTTTCTCCCAAGTAAATGTGAAAATACCTATTGTTTATCGTGGTACTAATGAGAGTTACACTGTTTTCGGCACCAGACTGTTTTTAGAAATTTGTATATCATCCCTTCTCTCCAGACCGCGTCACATGCCGCGGTTAGGTCTATGAACGCGACAGGTGTCTTCGCTTTTTCTTGGAAGCCAACACTATAAAAGTCGTTAGGACAAGTATTTGGTCGCAGCAACTTCTCTGAGGCCTGAAACCTGCTTGCTTATCTGGGATGTGTTCCAGAAGGAAGCCGCTAATTCTATTACAAATGAGCGTCTGCAAAGAGTTTATACGTGCAGCTCGAAAGGGAAATTGGTCTGAAACTTTGAGGGTGGTCAGCCGGTTTACACGATTTCAAAGTTGTCACTATTTTTGTTCTCTTTAGCTCGTTGGGCAACGATCCATTGTGCAAGACCACCATTACATATGTTTATCAGAAAATCCGGGTGTATTTTACCCACACCTGGTGATTTACCATGTTTAATTTGTTCCAAGGCCTCGTCCAACTCAGTCAGTGTAAATGGTGAGGAGAAATTTGATGCGTTTGGACACTGAACTTTTAGAGAAGCGAGTTCTCGTTTTATTTTGGAAGTGCTTCAGTCCCACTAATGAGGCTCGAGAATGTATATTGCTAGGTCACTTTATGACCACTTGGTTAATAGAGTGTTGGTTCGCCTTTATCACAAAATACAGCAGCGATTGCGTGGCATGGATTCGACAAACCCTTGGTGCGTTTTCGGAGGTATGTGGCAACAGATGTCTCCGCACAGATTGGGCAATTCCCATAAATCACTGCCGGTGGCTTGTGTACGCAGAATTGGGGGCCCGATAGCGTCACAGATGTGTTCCAGTGGGTTCAGATCAGGCTCTGGCGGCCAAGACATCAGTTTCAGTTCAGTTCACTATCAGGTTCCTAAAACCAATGTAGTGATACGGATAGTTATCCTGCTGGAGGACCCATCACCGTAGGTGGATACATCGTGCATGAAGGGATACATGTCATCTGCAATAAAGTTCTTCAGGTGGTCTGTTGCTATCATGGTGCATCCAGTTACTATCAAAGTTCGCACAGGCGAATGTCCCCATAGCACAATCCTGCCCCCAACGGCCTGCGTCCGTGGCGCACGTTGCGGGCAGCCGTCCACCTGGATCACGGAATGTCTAGACACAAGTATAGACCTGGTATAAGCAGAAACGTGATTCATCCGATCAGACGACAGTTTTGCACTGACGCATGGTCCGATCTCGTTGAACCAGCGCTCAAAAAATGGTTCAAATGGCTCTGAGCACTATGGGACTTAACTTCTGAGGTCATCAGTCCCCTAGAACTTAGAACTACTTAAACCTAACTAACGTAAGGACATCACACACATCCATGCCCGAGGCAGGATTCGAACCTGCGACCGTAGCGGTCACGCGGTTCCAGACTGAAGCGCCTAGAACCGCACGGCCACACCGACCGGCACCAGCGCCCACTGCAATCATGATTGACGACGTCGTTGATTCGACATGGGAACCAGTAGCGTGCTACAGAGCCACTTGTTCACCGAGGAGCGCTGAGCGATGTGCTTTAAATTGTAAAATGTAACTTGCACGGCTTGTCATAATTAATAAAATATTCCGGGCTATTATGCCGTGGTCTAAGGGATTTCCCTTCAAAACTCGACATTTCGTCTCCATCTGCGAAGGACATTTTCAAGGGGGATCGTAGCTTTGTTAAATATCCGATTCACACCCTGGCTCGCTACTGACTACAGCACGATTCCGCTTCCGCGAGCTTCCGCGCAGTGGCGTGACGTCACATGTTTTGAATACGCGAGCGCAACTGGCCGTTGTCGACTGCCGTCGTCCGCTGTTACTTTCATCCCGTGGTGGAAGACTGGTACACATCTTCTGCAGCACCGGAATCCAAATTTTATTCAGTTTCACGCCCTCCTACGTATTAAAATTCGTAGGGTGTTTCGCAAGCTCTGTGGCCTCTCTGTATAGCCCTTCGTGGTATCCGTTTGTGGCTGGCAGTACTTGAGTCCGCTCAAAATGAATGTGATGGCATCCTGTCTGTAAACCGTGTTCCGCAACAGCTGATCTGTCAGTCTCCCCCTTCTGCAATTGCCTTTATGCTCTTCGAGTCGTTTTTCGACAGTTATTCGCTTTTTCCAGCGGTTGGCGAACATGTTTGGCCGATTTTAGATGATGTATCTTCCGTGAGGGTGTGTAAATTACCGTGATGTTCCGCTTTCTCAAGTTTTTTCATATGCGGTCAGTCACGTCCTTAACGAATGACAGGAAAGCTTTCGATTTCACCGGCGCTTGAGCATCACGTGGTCTTAACGCACTTTTCACCTCAGCGAACGAATAACCATTCTTGAGCAATGCACTGGTGAGATGTTTTAATTCTGCGTCAAGCATCTCTGATTGACAGTTTTTACTTGCTAAGCAAGGAAAATTTGTGAACCAGAGCTGCTTGACGCAGAATTAAAACTTCCCACCATTGCATTTCTCAAGAATGGCTAAGCAAGGAAAATCTGTGAACCAGAACTGCTTCACGCAGACCGCATAGCCACCAAATGGCATTCAGTGGTCACAATGTCTTCGCTCATCAACGTCGGCCGATCTTGTTCTTTCCCTCGTTGAGTTATAGTTTCCCTTATCACAATCGAGCGCCGGCCGGGGTGGCCGAGCGGTTCTAGGCGCTGCAGTCTGGAACCGCGCGACCGCTGCGGTCGCAGGTTCGAATCCTGCCTCGGGCATGGATGTGTGTGATGTCCTTACGTTAGTTAGGTTTAAGTAGTTCTAAGTTCTAGGGGACTGATGACCTCAGAAGTTAAGTCCCATAGTGCTCAGAACCATTTGAACAAACGAGCGATAGTAGTGGTGTGAGTGTGTGTGTGTGAGTGGGGGGGGGGGGGTCTGAAATGGAGGGCCAGACGTCTGCAAATCTATCCCTGCACATAATCATACGTCACAGCACATGCGCCACTTCATGTCAAAAGAGCGCCATAGAAAGATATTCACATGATTTTTTATGTAGCTGTTGAAATTGTCGACAACGTAAGTTGCAGACAGGCACAATAAAAAGAAACTTACACATTAGCTTTCGACCACAGCCTTCGTCAGAAAGAGAAATACACACACATTCATTCACACACGCATTCTGGTCCAAACTCCCGGTGACGGCGGTCAGGTGCGCGTGAGATGTGATAGCTTGTGTGAATAATTGTGTGCATACGTGTGTGTGTGTGCTACTGACGAAGGCTGTGCCCGAAAACTAATGTGCAAGTGTATTTTTAATTTTGCTTGTCTGCAACTTAATATGTCATCTTTACAGAAGGCAGCAATCTATCTTTTCCTTACATTATTGTGATTACAACATGGAGTTTCAATTGTTTGATTTAGTTCAAATGGTCATTTGTTCGTCCTACTTCAAGCATACGAGATTCTTTAACGCGTGATTATTATTGTTTAAATTACATTTACGGATATTAAAATAGAAATGGGGTAGGTCTGCGACTGTCCTATATTTACAAAACGTCACACGTTTTCTGCTTCACTTACTTCTTATTTCGAACAACAGTGTGACATGTCGCATGTGGTATCTACTTCTTTCAGAAACCATTTCTATTTGGTGTGCTAGCTTGCACACTGAGCACAAATACCTCGCAGTTTCACAGTTGTTTTTATGTAATTGTAGTTTGTATATATGGATAGTTATAATCACCATTTTCATCCTACGAACAGAATGGTCCCAATAATCTTGGCGTAGCAATACGATAATGATTATTCACGTACTGGAAGAAGTGTTTTCTCCAACGTTAAAATGAAACTGTTAATAAGTGGGAGCAGTATCGGTCTGCCAAATCAACTGCTTTTCAGGGGCAACGAACAGTTTTCCACGCCCTGACAAGTAGGCTGCACTGCATGACAGGTGTGTGGTGTTGGGGTACAATCGGCCTGCTTTATCGACCTGCTTTGCATATCAGCCTGTACATTAGGGCTAATGTGCCCCTGATGTGTAGCCTGTCCCGCACAATACGCATGTTGTGGGACTATCATCGGCCTGCTTTATTGAACTGTACTGCAGGGACTACGCATGCCGATGAACACTGAAGGAGACAAGTTGAGAATGATAGAGTAGGGGATGGAGAGAGTGAGGGGAGGAGGAAATGGACAGAGAGAAGGGAGGAGGGGGAGATGCGTGATGCAGGTGGGAATTGTAGAGGGATGGTGGGCAGACAGGAAAGGAAGAGGGGGAGCTGGAGATGGAAAGATGAAGGGGGAGGAGGACATGGTCACAGGGATTGGGGGGGGGGGAGGGGGGGAGGTATAATCATGGTCAGGGTGAAGAAAATGGACAATGAGTGGGAAGGAGAGATGATGAGACAAAGAGCCGATGAGCATGAAGGAGATGGGTTGCGAATGATGGAGTAAGGGATGGAGAGAGTGAGGGGAGGAGTAAATGGACAAGGAGGGGAGGAGGGGGAGTTGCATGAGGCATGTGTGAATGTAGAGGGATGGCGGGTAGACAGGAAAGGAAGAGGGGGAGGTGGAGATGTAAAGAGAGAGGGGGAGGAAGATTGGTCACAGGGATGGGGGGAGGAAGGTAAGGTCATGGTCAGTGAGAGTGGGTGAAGAAAATGGACAACGAGCGGGGAGGAGGAGATGACGAGACAGAGAGAGTGGGGAGGGGGAGATAGGCTGAGGTGGACAGAGGCAGGAACAGATGGACATAGAAAGGGGGAGGGGGGAGGAGGTGCGTTCAATATACAGGGTGGTCCATTGATAGTGACTGGGCCAAATATCTCACGAAATAAGGATCAAACGAAAAAACTACAAAGAACGAAACTCGTCTAGCTTGAAGGGGGAACCAGATGGCGCCATGGTTGGCCCGCTAGATGGGGCTGCCATAGGTCAAACGGATATCAACAGCTTTTTTTTAAATAGGAACCCCCATTTTTATTACATATTCGGGCAATACGTAAAGAAATATGAATTTTTTTGTTGGACCACGTTTTTCGCTGTGTGATAGATGGCGCTGTAATAGTCACAAACGTATAAGTACGTGGTATCACGTAACATTCCGTCAGTGCGGACGGTATTTGCTTTGTGATACATAACCCGTATTAAAATGGACCGTTTACCAATTGCGGTAAAGGTCGATATCGTGTTGATGTATGGCTATTGTGATCAAAATGCCCAACGGGCGTGTGTTATGGATGCTGCTCGGTATCCTGGACGATATCATCCAAGTGCCCGGACCGTTCGCTGGATAGTTACGTTATTTAAGGAAACAGCAAGTGTTCAGCCACATGTGAAACGTCAACCACGACCTGCAACAAATTATGATGCCCAAGTAGGTGTTTTAGCTGCTGTCGGGGCTAATCCACACATCAGTAACAGACAAACTGCGCGAAAATCGGGAATCTCAAAAACGTCGTTGTTGAGAATGCTATATCAATATCGATTGCACCCGTACTATATTTCTATGCACCAGAAATTTCATGGCGACGACTTTGAACGTGGTGTACAGTTCTGCCACTGGGCACACGAGAAATTACGGGACGATGACAGATTTTTTGCACGCATTCTATTTAGCGACGAAGCGTCATTCACCAACAGCGGTAACGTAAACCGGCATAATATGCATTATTGGGCAACGGAAAATCCACGATGGCTGCGACAAGTGGAACATCAGCGACCTTGGCGAGTTAATGTATAGTGCGGCATTGTGGGAGGAAGGATCACTGGCCCCTATTTTATCGATGGCAATCTAAATGGTGCAATGTATGCTGATTTTCTACGTAATGTTCTGACCGATGTTACTACAACATATTTCACTGCATGACAGAATAGCGATGTACTTCCAACGTGATGGATGTCCGTCACATAGCTCGCGTGCGGTTGAAGCGGTATTGAATAGCATCTTTCATGACAGGTGAATGGCCCGCACGTTCACCGGATCTGACGTCCCCGGATTTCTTTCTGTGGGGAAAGTTGAAGGATATATGCTATCGTGATCCACCGACAACGCCTGACAACATGCGTCAGCGCATTGTTAATGCATGTGCGAACATTACGGAAGGCGAACTACTCGCTGTTGAGAGAATGTCGTTACACGTATTGCCAAATGCATTGAGGTTGACGGACATCATTTTGAGCATTTATTGCCTTAATATGGTATTTACAGGTAATCACGCTGTAACAGCATGCGTTCTGAGAAATGATAAGTTCACAAAGGTACATTTATCACATTGGAACAACCGCAATAAAATTTTCAAACGTAGCTACGTTCTGTATTTTAATTTATAAAACCTACCCGTTACCAACTGTTCGTCTAAAATTGTGAGCCATATGTTTGTGATTATTACAGCGCCATCTATCACAAAGCAAAAAAAGTGGTCCAACTAAAACATTAATATTTATTTACGTATTATACGAATATGTAATAAAAATGGGGGTTCATATTTAAAAAACACAGTGGATATCCGTTTGACCTTGGCGGCGCCATCTAGAGGGCCAACCATAGCGCCATCTGGTTTCCCCCTTCAAGGTAGACAAGTTTCGTTCTCTGTAGTTTTTTCGTTTGTCGCTTATTTCGTGAGATATTTGGCCCAGTCAAGATCAATGGACCACCGTGTATGTGTCGAATCCATACGTGGGCGTAACGGTGGCGAAAAATCTAGCATTAAATAAAGTGCTCAGGATTGGATAAATGTTATATCTATTATCATAATTTTAAAACGACTTGTGCTTCAGTTTAGAAGCAATTTCTTATCCAGTATGGTGTGTGTTATTGTGCGTGGGTTTGAACTCACTTGACACCCTAGCAACACTGTATTACGACTGTATAGATCAAAAGTGACAAAGTTCTGTTATTCTCTGTTCGTTGCACACTGCAGCTTTCTTGAAGTCTCCCGAGTATTGCGTGGCGTGCCCGTCTGTCCCCTGCTGTCCTTGGCCGACAGCCGCGCCTTCCAGGAAAATTTACCTGCAGCGGCCGCAGGGCAATTTCACGGCTCTCATTCCTGGAAGTGGCCGCAGCCGCTGCATTTGTATATGTATGCGCAAGCGTCGATAAATTGCGCTGATAGCTGCCGTGCGTCGCGGTGCAATGCACTACCGCCGTGGAACGCCATGGTAGACTGCAAGAGAGAGAGAGAGAGAGAGAGAGAGAGAGAGAGAGAGAGAGAAAGAGATAGAGAGAGAGAGAGGGATTTCTAGCAAAAGTAATTTTATAACTACTGCAATCAATGTCCACTTGAACCTGTTTACCATCTTGGCGAATTGCATCAAATCAGACTTCGGACTGAAAACCAAAATAACAACACGAAACGTCATCAAGAGTTTCACTAAGAGCCGACTGGGGCGCACTCTGAACATTGTTGTAGAATTAGTTGGTTTTTAAGATAGCAAGGGGCTGGTAAATGCGACAATTGTCGCGTAAACAGCATACCAGCTCGTACATCGAAATTGCTGAAGAGAATAATACAAAGAAGAATTGAAAAGAAAACTGAGCAAGTATTAGGTGGTGATTAGTTTCGCTTTAGGAAAGGTAAAGCTACCAGAGAGGCAGTTCTATCCATGCGCTTGATAACTGAAGAAGGACCTAAGAAAAAGCACGACACATTCACTGTATTTTTCGATCTAGAAAACGCTTTCAACAGTGTAATGTTCGAAATTGTCAGGAAAGTAAGAGTAAGCTAACTAAGACAAGTAATATACAATATTTATAACAACCAACAAACTATAATAAGAATGGAATAGCAAGAACGATGCGGACGGATTAAAACGGGTCTGTGACTTTTTTTTTTCTTCCTTACTGTTGAATCCGATCATCGAAGAAGCAATGATGCAAATAAAACTCAGGCTCAGGAGTGGGATTAACATTTAGTGTGAAAGAATTCCAATGATTAGTCCCCCGTTGAAAGTGAGGAAGAATTACAAGATCTGTTGAATGGAACGATTAGTCTAAAGAGTACAAAATACGGACTAAGAGTAAATCGAAGAAAGACGAAAGTAATGAGGAGTAGGAGGTATTAATTAGCGATAAACAGCACAAACCTTGGCGTCCAAGCAAAGTAACATATGGCACACGAAGGAAGAAAGTCATATTACAGACAAAGAGACCATTCCCGCCCAAAAGCATTCTGCCAGTATCAAACAAAGGCCTTAATTATAGAAAGAAAACATTGAAAAGGTATGTTTAGAACACAGCATTGTACTGTAGTGAATCATGGACTGTGGCAAAACAGGAACAGGAGAGAATCGAAGCTTTTCAGATATAGTACTACAGAAGGGTGCTCAAAATTAAATGGACTTACAAGATCAAAAAAATTAGTTGGTTCATCGCCGAAGTGGTGAAGAAATACACTATGTGAGCGAAAGTATCCGGACACCTGGCTGAAAATGAGTTACAAGTTCGTGGCGCCCTCCATCGGTAATGCTGGAACTCAATATGACAGATTTCAATCTCGCAGGCATACGTTCAATCAGGTACATTAGGGTTTCTTTGGGAATGGCAGCACATTCTTCACAGAGTGCTGCACTGAGGAGAGGTATCCATGTCGGTCTGTGAGGCCTGGCACTAAGTCGACTTTCCAGAACATCCCAAAGGTGTTCTATAGGATTCAGGTCAGGACTCTGTGCAGGTCAGTCCATTACAGGGATGTTATCGTCGTGTAACCACTCCGCCACAGGCCGTGCATTATAAACAGGTGATCGATCGTGATGAAAGATGCAATCGCCATCCCCGAATTGCTCTTGAACAGAGGGAAGCAAAAAGATGCTTAAAACATCAATGTAGGCCTGTGGTGTGATAGTGCCACGCAAAACAACAAGAAGTGCAAGTCCCCTCCATGAAAAATACGATTACATCATAACACCACTGCCTCCGAATTTTACTGTTGGCGCTACAGAAGCTGGCAGATGACATTCTCCAGGCATTCGCCATATCCACACTCTGCCATGGGATCGACAATTATGTACCGTGATTCGTCACTCCTAACAACTTTTTTCCACTGTTCAATGTTTGCGCTCCTTATACCAAGCAAGGCGTTATATGGCATTTACCGGCGTGATGTGTGGCTTATGAGCAACCATTTGACCATGAAACCAAAATTTCGGTCTCTGTCAGTCAGCTGACGAAGTCGGCATGTACGCTTTTGTGCTGTGCCTGTCCCTTCACGTTTTCACTTCACTGTCGCATCGAAAACAGTGGACTTAGGGATGTTTAGGAGTGTGGAAATCTCGCGTACTGACGTATGACACAAGTGAGACCCAATCACCTGACCACGTTCAAAGTCCGAGTTCCGCGGAGCGCCCCATTCTGATCTCTCACGATGTCTAATGACTACTGAGGTCGCTGATATGGAGTAGATGGCAGCAGAATGCACCTAATATGAAAAACGTATGTTTTTGGGGGTGACCGGATATTTTTGATTACATAGTGTATGCAGAAAACACTTACAAGAAAGGACAGAATGATAGGACATATTTTAAGACATCTGGGAATAACTTCCCTACACTAGACCGTACTGTACAGGGTTAAAACTGTAGGGAAAAGATCTGTTCTAAGACTTCGCTTTTCGTCTACAAGTTTTTACTCCTCACAATGACCCTTCCTTAATGCCTCAAGACGTGTCGTATCAATCCCTTTACTTAGTCAAGTTACATGAGGCTGTAATGAAGCAACAGTCTTTTCTATGTTTGGATCACAAGGAATTAATATTTCCGTCGAACTGGAGACTAACATATGAGATTTTACGATATTACGTCATTGGACAGAAATGATACGCAGTTAAATGTTGATCTTTTCACACCGCTGAAGGAACCATGATGTGCTTATAACTGGAAGCATGTAATATAATAATTGTCCGATGTTGCTTGGTAATATCGAAGAACTTCATATTAGGTAATTGTCAAAGAAACTGAATGTAATAAATGGATGGAACGTTAGGTTCTACCGTCCGATCGACTAAGATGTTATTACAGGCGGAGGAGTACCTCGGGAATTTGAAGGATGGGGGAGGAAATCGGCCGTAAATTTCTCTTAAGCGGTTTAGAGAATCACGGGAAACCTAAATCTGCATAGAGAGACGCGGATTTGAAACGGCATCCCCACGAATATTCGTCTCTAACCAATGCGCCACTGCATACGGTGTAATGAAATTTATTGGCAATCGATGCAGACATGATATGGGACCATTCGCTTTTTGGGTTTGATGCGGCTTATTGTAGCGTTAACTAATTTACGAGCTACCGTAGGCTCATCTTCAAACGGAGATGTTACAGGAATATTATCTTCTGGACCATCTGCAGCTACGCTACGGTCGCAGGTTCGAAACCTGCCTCTGGCATGGATGTGTGTGATGTCCATAGGTTAGTTAGGTTTAAGTAGTTCTAAGTTCTATGGGACTGATGACCCCAGATGTTAAGTCCCACAGTGCTCAGAGCCATTTGAACCAAGCCATCTGCAGCTAGACGCTAGTGGTGATATCGGAAACAGCGGAAATTTATGCCTGTTATTGTTGTAGATGTGGTCTACAGTCCAAAGTCTGGTCTGATGAGGCTCTCCATGCTTGTCTATCCTGTGCAAACTTCTTCATCTGCGAATAACTACTGCAACCTACATCCATTTGCATCTGCTTATCCCTTTTACCCCATGCACTTCCGTCCATTAAACTATTTCTTGATACCTCAGTACATATCCTATCAACCTATCACTTCTTTTAGTTAAAGTGTGCCATAACATTTTTCCCAGTTTGATTTAGTACCTCCACACTACTTATGTCTCCACCCATATAACTTTCAACACTGGTCTGTGCACCACATAACAAAAGTATCTATTCTTTCCCCGTCAGAACTGCTTATCTAAATGTTTTACTTTCATACAAAGCTACACGCCAGACAAATACCTTCAGGAAATAGTTCCTAATACTTAAATTTATATTAGGTGGTAACAAATTCGCCTTTTTCGGAAACAGCCGGCCGAAGTGGAGGGGCGGTTCTAGGCGCAGCAGTCTGGAACCGCGAGACCGCTACGGTCGCAGGTTTGAATCCTGCCTCGGGCATGGATGTGTGTGATGTCCTTAGGTTAGTTAGGTTTAACTAGTTCCAAGTTCTAGGGGACTAATGATCTCAGAAGTTGAGTCCCACAGTGGTCAGAGCCATTTGAACCATTTTTTTTCAGAAACACTTTTCTCACTACAGCCAATTTGCATTTCGGCCTTCATTAGTTACGCTGCTGCCCACGTAACAAACCTCATCTACTACTTTTAGCGTCTCGTTTTCTATTCTAATTTCCTCAGCATCGCGTCATTTAATTCGGCTACATTCCGTTACCCTTGATTTACTTCTGTTAACGTTCATCTTATAGCCTCTTTTCAAGACGTTATTGCGTTCAACTGCCCTTCCAAGACGTTTGCTATCTCTCAAAGAATTACAGTGTCATCAGGAAACCTCACAGTCTTCATTTGTTCTCATTGACTTTTAATTCCCTCTCCATATTCCTCTTTGATTTCCTTTACTGCTTGCTCAATGCACAGAGTGAATAACAACGAGAATTCTGTCTCAGCTACTGCTTCGATTTCATCTCCTTCGACTCTTATAACTGCAGTCTGATGTTTTCGATCTCTGTATTTTATCCTTGCTACTTTCAGAATTTCAAAGAGTGTGTTCCAAGCAATATGACTCAACAACTCTGAATCTACAAGTGTTGTAACTGGAGGTTTGCCTTTCTGTAATCTATCTTGTAAGGCAGGGGCGGCCACGGCATGCCAAACAGCACGCGAGCATGATGTGCGTACCACGTGTTGGCTGAGGCCCGACCTGTTCCAACTTCGCTCCGTACTTCTCGGAAGTAATTGGAACAGCACGTCATTTCGTTTAGGACTGAGATGCGGCATTTTTCAGTCGGCACGACTATCTTCAAATTCGACAGAGCCGTGGTGTGAGCACTGTTTGTTTGTCCTTCACTATTTGTTCGTGGTATAAAAGAAGTTTACAGTTAAAGTGGCTGTTTGCACAAAAAACGGCGGCCTTCCGATCTATCTTCACAAGCCTTTGAAATCAATGGCAATGACAGGAGAAAAGGATAAGAGTTCTCAGTGCCCACTATGCGATATACTGTTGCACAATCGACAGGTACCGCAAATTTGACGTGGAAGGACATGACAACATCATGCAGAAAGAATTTAAAACTTTAGTTGCCGATTAAAGAGCAAAAAATTACAACATACGACTGACGGGATTTATTGTCATGCGCATCAAGAAACACTTGCTAAATTTGCAAGCATAGAGGACGTACGAACGGTAAATTTTCTGAAGTCGCACACGTTATTCCACTGTTAGTTGTCCGCGCGGTTTGAGGCGGTATGTCACGGATTGCGCGGCCCCTCCCGCCGGAGGTTCGAGTCCTCCTCGGGCAGCGGTGTGTGTGTGTGTTGTTCTTAGCATAAATTAGATTAAGTAGTGTGTAATTCTAGGGACCGATGGCCTCAGCAGTTTGATCCCTTAGGAATTTACACACAGACACTGCTAGTTGAAACACTTTTCGATGGAACTAAACGATGAGTATGGAAACTTTATGTATTACTGCGAAGTGCGTTATTTACGGGAAGGTGCATGCATGGAACATTTAAAATTCCACTGTTGTTGACTTTATGAATGAAAAAGGAGAGTAGAAACAAAAATTAAAACATACGGAATGAACTGCAGACTTCGAATTTTAAGTGGATTTGACTACAAACTGGCCTCAGTAAGACACTGCAAGGTGAAAAAAATTATTTCTAATTTGGTGAGGATTCCTTTGAATAGAAAACGGCGTTATAGAAGGGACACATTCTGACAAACAACGTCCAGTTCCCTAAGCTCATTCAAGGCACTGCCAATCTTATATCTATCTTCAAGACTGTTGCTGTTTCAACTAAAAGCGCCCCTGTGCAAGTGTAACTGATTCATCTCCAATGCAGTTCCTGTTTAAAAGACAAATTTTTGTACATCAAAATTGCCCAGGAGGTTTACGCTATTTTCCTCGGGAAGCATTTCCACGTCTCCATAACGAGGTCGCAGACGTGATAATTCGATCAACACATGTGAGTAAAAGGTTTTTTTATTATAAAAGTAAATAAATCACGATTACGTGGCAAACTGAGTACGAAAAATCTGTGAAATCGTCTGTTTGTGTCTGTCTGTATGCCGAAAGTTCGTACCAGATAAAAATTATATCTTCAGTGCTTCAAAAAATTAAATAATACTGAAAATTTGTTTTATTTGCAATATATACTGTTGAGAGGATTGAAATATAAAACCAACTCGTATGCAATGCGACTGGATTGCTATTTAAATATATTTATATGAAGATGGTATCTGTTTCTTTCGGGGCCGGCCGAAGTGGCCGTGCGGTTAAAGGCGCTGCAGTCTGGAACCGCAAGACCGCTACGGTCGCAGGTTCGAATCCTGCCTCGGGCATGGATGTTTGTGATGTCCTTAGGTTAGTTAGGTTTAACTAGTTCTAAGTTCTAGGGGACTAATGACCTCAGCAGTTGAGTCCCATAGTGCTCAGAGCCATTTGAACCATTTGTTCTTTCGGACGACAGAACATGTCCGAAAGAACATATATATATATATATATATATATATATATATATATATATATATATATATATATATATATATAAGGCTCACTGGCCATTTGACTCTTACGGGAACCGGCAACAAGCCGCGAGTAATGAGTATAATGGGCAGGGGCACTATGAATACAGTGCGGGAAAGTAAGTTGAGAATGTGGGTCTCACGGGAGACGTGCCAGAGATAGGTCCCTGCAGTCGCACTAGTCTCTGTGTCCTCGCTCGCTCCGATGGATAGAGCATCTGCCATGTAAGCAGGAGATCCCGGGTTCTAGTCCCGGTCGGGGCTCACATTTTCAACAGTCCCCGTTCACATATCACCGCCCGTATGCAGCTAGGGGTATTCATTTCATTGTAATTCTATTCCTGATCTAAGTCATAAGGTCAGCACTGCCTTGCATGGTCCTACATTTCTGCGAAACCCAAATCGATCTTGCCCGAGGTCGGCAGGTACCAGTTTTTGTTTTCTTCGGTAAATGGTTCGCGCCACATTTTAGGCATATGTTAGCTAAATGTGTGCGAAGAGAAAAAGTCGTTTTCTTGGAGGACACTTATGTTGCTGCATTGCATCTTGGTCTACATGAAAAATTCATTCCTATAGTGTGTATTTTAGCCATCTTACACACACACACACACACACACACACACACTTACTCAGTATTTAGGTGCACATGGTATTATAGAAAGCAAATACTGAATGCATGTACAAAAAGTACGACAATGCAAGTTTATGTTACAGTTTGGCACATCTCCATCTTTGACATGAGAAGCACTAAACGAACAGAACAAGCATAGAACATCCGCGAAAGTGACAGTGAAAGCTGTAGGAGTGTTTATGCGTTAGAAATACACATACAATATGGTTTAAGAAGATGCTTTTCGACGTATAGATTCGAAACTAGCGATCTTTCATACATATTTATCTACATTGTGCCTAAATTTCCCCCGTTTTCGCCAGCTCAATGCACACAGTGGTTCGAAAACTTGTTGATGGTACAACACATCATATCAAATAGGAAAAGCTTTGTACATTATACGTACATAAACCTCCCATTTAAATCATAGTTGCTGCTAATCACGCAAAATGGATACAATGACTGACAGTAATGTTCCATTCCTACCTTTGACCTTTTAGGCAAATATAACGAACTCAAGACCTATACATGTAGTCATCAAAGTCACTAAGGAGCAGCGCTGAAAGACCAGTTTTACCAAGCTACTATAGTAGGAGAACTATCAGGCAGTGCTGCAGTTTGAAACTGTGTGAGCGTTTAGTAGAAGTTAGTAAGAGACTACCTTAATCTGATATTTTCGACGTTAATTTAGGGAAAGCTTCATGCCGCATCTACAGACAATTGCTTTACAGAGAACTGCTTCCGGGTAAGTTCACACCAGTCCAGAATGGGACTTCACGTCACGAAATATCCCAACAAATGACAGTTGGTTCACGCTGGACGGAACGTCGGCGTCATTTTAAGCCCAAAACACCAGCACTGGAAAAAAGTATCGGATCATATGGGTCTCAATGAAATTTGGTTTTTAGTCTAGTCTTGACATCGAGGAACTAGCATTAGGAGTAGTGGCATTTATTAAGATTTTATTCAGCCAAAAAGTAACTGCAGATACAAAGAAGAAATTTACGAGGCATTTACAAGGAGATTAACATGAGTAATGCAGTTTCAAAGACTTTGGGATTTATTTTGAAGTGACGTTTCAAGACGTGACGTGGTGTCTTGTGAACAGTCTCTCGATCAAGCAAAGTAAGTTAGTGGTTATTTTGTCGCACTCTTATTCCGAAAGAATGTGATTCAAATCCTGTATGATCATCCATGCTGATCTAGCCTTCCCATGTTTTTGCTCGTCTTTGAATAATTTTGGCGTAGCATTTGGATAATGCCCAACAAGTTCTTTATGTGTAGGTTAAAAATGAATAATTAAAGGATATTTCAATGAATTGTGACAGGCACAAGAAAAGTAATTTCAATAATTTTAGACGGATACTTGACTAGCTTGTGATGGGTAATTGTCTAATTTCTTAAGGGTAATTGACTACTAATATGTGATGGCTGACTGACTAATGAAAGATGGGTAACTGACTAATTTGAAATATGTGTTTCTATAATGAAATGATCATACTGCCAGGGAGACTCTATCTGGGCTTGTTTGGCTGCCTTGTGTAAGTCTTTTACACAGCGACTTGCGCCTATATGTGATGCAGATCAGATCAAATGATTAGGGCAACACAAACACCCAGTCCCCGAACGAAGAAAATCTGCGGTCTGGTCAGGAATTAACTTGGAATCCATCAGTCTACACGCAGTGACGCTAAGCTTATTTTCCCCTTCATTTTGTGCGTTAATATTCTCGGAATTTGGTCTGGGCGGACTTCACAAGACACATTCAAGTTCATCTTTGAATATTTCACTACGTTGTTTTTATTACAGACGGCAGGCAGCCCTCTGACCGAATACATTGAGCTATCGTGCCGGATGCCATTAGACCACGAATGGCGGACCGTTTGAATAATTCGTGGTGGGTGCTTGAATAACATGATGAGTAGCTGATTAATTTATTATGTGTGTTTGGATAATCTGTGAGGAGTATTTGAATACTTTATGATGGATACTTAAATAATTTGCGCTAGTTAATAAATAATTTGTGGCGCATATCTGAATAATTCGTGAAGGGGATGTGCATAATTTGTGATGTGTATACGCATAATTTTTATATCTGCACCGTCTGTGACAAGCACTTGAATAATTTGCGATGGATAGCAATTTTAATTTATTTTAAATCTGTGACAGTCAGTTGACAATGGAACTTTTTCAAATTCGTGGCGGGATGATGCAGCAACCAGTGATAAATATTTTGAAGACTCAAACAGTCTTGGCTGCAAAACAGGCTTTATTATATTACACTTCGCCAATAACACGTTTCGCATTGTTTAAGACACCTTCAGATCGGCTGGCACAACAGGCGTTAAACACATAATTTATATTATTTTATATTATCTGCGAGGCCAGAACATGTACAACAGCATTTCTTGCATGTTTACATTTGTGATGGATTTTTTTTTTGGGTTGTATTTTACACGTCTACTTCTGTACGACCAAGTTGAGAAGCGAATCTCCAAGGCCATGGAACATGCCAGTACATGAAATTCCAGCTTAAAGTAATAACATGTAAAATAAAATGTTTATGAACCCAAAAAAGGCAAGCCATAAGTTTATCTAAACGCAATCAACAATATAACACAGGAATCGGCTTAATTTTTCAAGGAACTCCTCCACAGAGTACAAGGAGTGGCCCATGAGGAAACTCCTCAATTTAGATTTGAACGCTCTTGGATTATTGCTAAGGTTTTTGAATTCTCGTGGTAGCTTGTTGAAAATGGATGCAGCAGTATTCTCCACACTTTCTCCACAAGAGTTAAGGAAGTGCGATCAAAAAGCAGATTGGATTTCTGCCGAGTATTAACTGAATGAAAGCTGCTAATTCTTGGGAATAAGCTGATATTGTTAACAAGAAACGACAGTAAAGAATATATATATATATATATATATATATATATATATATATATATATATATATATATATATATATATATATTGAGAGGCCAATGTCAGGTTACCCAGACTACCGAACAGGGGTCGACAAGAGGTTCGCGTATTTACACCACTTATTGCCCGAACTGCGCGTATCTGAGTCGAAAGTATCCTTTGAGAATGGGAACAGTTACCCCAAAATATAATACTACATGTCATACGGGAATGAAAATAAGCAAGGTAGACTAATTTTCACGTAGAACTATTACTCACTTCGAATAGTAAAAATGGCAACTTTAAGTCTTTAAACAAGATCCTGAACATGGGCTTTCCAAGACAGTTTACTATCTACCTGGACACCTAGAAATATGAACTGCTCAGTTTGACTAATCATAAGACCATTCTGTGAAATTAAAAAGTCGGGTTTTGTTGAAATGTGTGTTAAAAACTGTAAAAGCTGAGCCTTACTGTGATTTAGCGTTAGTTTATTTTCTGCAAGCCACAAACTTATTTCATGAACCTCGCTATTTAAAACAGTGGCAACGTTGCACACAACATTCTTTACTGCCAAACTAATGTTATCAGCAAACAAATATTTTAGAATCACCTGTAATACTAGAGGGGATGTCATTTATATAGATATGGAATAGGAGTGGCCCCAGCACTGATCCCTGGGGCACCCTCCATTTGACCGTGCCCCACTAGCACTGGCACGGGTCTGATCCCATTTCAGTTGTCTCTTGGACTGCGCTACATACTACGCAAAATATCTTAAAAATCGACAAAGGCAACTACCTACCGACGTCTTTTATGTATTGTAAACGTGACTTCCCGTGTACTCAACACTATTTCACATTAGGACACCACGCAGTGTTCTGAAAATATTGACAACGGTGTTTGTCTGCTAAGACATTTGCATGGACGACTGCCTATGTATTTAACACCTGTTGTGTCAGCCAATCTGAAGATGCCTTAAAAATGGCGAAATGCGTTATTGGCAAAGTATAATATAAAAAAGCCTCTTTTGGAGCCAAGACTGCTTATCTCTTCAAAGCAATCTGAAAAGGTGTAAGTGACGTCTGTGAAACACAGATAACTTTATACACCGTGATTACTGTAGAACATCACTTCCTACATGAAAACTCTCAGCTACACTACTGGCCATTAAAATTGCTACACCACGAAGATGACGTGCTACAGACGCGAGATTTAACCGACAGGAAGAAGATGCTGTGATATGCAAATGATTAGCTTTTCAGAGCATTCACACAAGGTTGGCGCCGGTGGCGACACCTACAGCGTGCTGATATCTGGAACGTTTCCAACCGATTTCTCATGCACAAACAGCAGTTGACCGGCGTCGCCTGGTGAAACGTTGTTGTGATGCCTCGTGTAGGGAGGAGAAATGCGTACCATCACATTTCCGACTTTGATAAAGGTCGGGTTGTAGCCTATCGCGATTGCGGTTTATCGTATCGCGACATTGCTGCTCGCGTTGGTCGAGATCAAATGACTGTTAGCAGAATATGGAATTGGTGGGTTCAGGAGGGTGATACGGAACGCCGTGCTGGATCCCAACGGCCTCGTATAACTAGCAATCGAGATGACAGGCATCTAATCCGCATGGCTGTAACGGATAGTGCAGCCGCGTCTCGATCCCTGAGTCAACAGATGGGGACGTTTGCAAGACAACAACCATCTGCACGGACGTTCACAGCAGCATAGACTATCAGCTCGGAGATCATGGCTGCGGTTACCCTTGACGCTGCATCACAGACAGGAGTGCCTGCGATGGTGTACTCAACGACGAACATGAGTGCACGAATGGCAAAACGTCATTTTTTCAGATGAATCCAGGTTCTGTTTACAGCATCATGATGGTCGCATCCGTGTTTGGCGACATCGCGGTGAACGCACATTGGAAGCGTGTATTCGTCATCGCCATACTGGCATATCACCAGGCGTGATGGTATGGGGTGCCATTGGTTACATGTCTCGGTCACCTCTGGTTCGTATTGACGGCACTTTGAACGGTGGTCGTTACATTTCAGATGTGTTACGACCCGTAGCTCTACCCTTCATTCGATCCCTGCGAAACCCTACATTTCAGCAGGATAATGCACGACCGCATGTCGCAGGTCCTGTACGGGCCTTTCTGGATACAGAAAATGTTCGACTGCTGCTCTGGCCAGCACATTCTCCAGATCTCTCAGAAATTGAAAACGTCTGGTCAATGGTGGCCGAGCAACTGGCGCGTCACAATACGCCAGTCACTACTCTTGTTGAACTGTGGTATCGTGTTGAACCCGCATCGGCAGCTGTACCTATACACGCCATCCGAGCTTTGTTTGACTCAATGCCCAGGCGTATCAAGGCCGTTATTGCGGCCAGAGGTGGTTGTTCTGGGAACTGATTTCTCAGGATCTATGCACTCGGATTGCATGAAAATGTAATCATATGTCAGTTCTAGTATAATATATTTGTCCAATGAATAACAGTTTATCATCTGCATTTCTTCGTGGTGTAGCAATTTTAATGGCCAGTAGTGTACTTACTCTGCGGAACTACGTCAACTGTGGCTTGACTTCACTTCTGTCATGTAAGTAAAAATCACTCCCTTTTCTATCACGAGCCATTGACTACGTCTCATATTATTAGCCTACGACAGATTTCGTTTTCTTGGTACCTAAACGATTACAGACTTTTCAATGTGTAGCGTTCTTTTCCAGGACGGTACTTACGTTTTTTTTTGTCTCCGGTGTTCCTGCGACTTGTGCTTTAGATCGACGAGGATGGTTTTAAGAAGTCGGTGTGGGAATGAGCCGGCGGGAAGAGGGGCGCAGTAGCAGGTGGCGAACCCCGGCGCGTCCGTGTCGCGGCAGCAGGCGCGCTCGCTAATGCCGCGGCCGCCCCCGCCGCACCACGCCACGGCACAGCGCGCTGCGTATCGACCGCCCCCGCGCCTTACCCGGCTCACGCACGCACGCACTCGATCACGCAGCGGCCGTAGCACCGCGCCGGCACCGAACCCGCTGGCTGCGCGTCGAGTGCGGGCGTTGCACGAGAGTGCGCCAGCCGGGGAACGGAAGGGAAGGCAGGGCGAGGACAGGGAAGCAACACGAGCAAGAGGGCGCCCCCTGTGGTGCTTGTACCCGCACTCTGCCCAAAGTCGCTCGAGTGCCGCCGTTTGTTGCAGTTGCCTGGCAACCGATCCAGTGCGTCCTGCCTCTACTGTAGAAGTTATCAAGGAAGGTGTGGCGTAGCGGTGTGTACTGCAGTATTAAAGGTAGTTTTGAGTGTCCGCAAATGCCACGTGGAGCGTTCCCCAGGTGATTGATTTCCACGTTATACAGGGTGTTACAAAAAGGTACGACCAAACTTTCAGGAAACATTCCTCACACACTAATAAAGAAAAGATGTTATGTGGACATGTGTCCGGAAACGCTTAATTTCCATGTTAGAGCTCATTTTAGTTTCGCTCAATGGAGCACGTTATCATGATTTCGTACGGGATACTCTACCTGTGCTGCTAGAACATGTGCCTTTGCAAGTACGACACAACATGTGGTTCATGCACGATGGAGCTCCTGCACATTTCAGTCGAAGTGTTCGTACGCTTCTCAACAACAGATTTGGTGACCGATGGATTGGTGGAGGCGGGCCAATTCCATGGCCTCCACGCTCTCCTGACCTCAACCCTCTTGACTTTCATTTATCGGGGCATTTGAAATCTCTTGTCTACGCAACCCCGGTACCAAATGTAGAGACTCTTCGTGCTCGTATTGTGGACGGCTGTGATACAATACGCCATTCTCCAGGGCTGCATCAGCGCATCAGGGATTCCATGCGACCGAGGGTGGATGCATGTATCCTCGCTAACGGAGGACATTTTGAACATTTCCTGTAACAAAGTGTTTGAAGTCACGCTGGTACGTTCTATTGCTGTGTGTTTCCATTCCATGATTAATGTGATTTGAAGAGAAGTAATAAATTCAGCTCTAACATGGAAAGTAAGCGTTTCCGGACACATGTACACATATCATATTTTCTTTCTATGTGTGTGAGGAATGTTTCCTGAAAGTTTGACCGTACCTTTTTGTAACACCCTGTATAGAGCGTCGCCTGGAGTGTTTTAGGGACGGACTAAACGGTTACTTTTTGATATCAATTGTGGCGGTTAATCTGCTTTTCAGTAACAGCTAAGTACAACGCTTATAAATAACTGTTAAAAAATTTTGATAGTCCTACCAACTGCCCTCGGTATTAGTTAGTCTGGCTGCAGTTATTTATTAGTGTAGCAGTCACAGATCACGGACAAGTTACTGCAGTACTGATATCAGTATCTGTCGAAATGTGCCATAGTGTGAAACTGAGCTGACTAAATGCACGAGGATTGGAACTTTAATAGTGGCAACTATTTATTTACAGCTCGTACTAAATAGGTAAATAGTTTGGACAAGAAGAGAATAGAAGCTTTCGAAATGTGGTGCTACAGAAGAATGGTGAAGTTTAGATGGGTAGATCACATAACTAATGAGGAGGTATTGAAGAGGATTGGGGAGAAAAGAAGTTTGTGGCACAACTTGACTAGAAGAAGGGATCGGTTGGTAGGAAACTTCTGAGGCATCAAGGTTCAAAAAATGGCTCTGAGCACTATGGGACTTAACATCTGAGGTCATTAGTCCCCTAGAAGCTAGAACTACTTAAACCTGGCTGACCTAAGGACATGACAAACATCCATGGCCGAGGCAGGATTCGAACCTGTAGCGCCTAGAACCGCTCGGCCACTCCGGCCGGCAGGCATCAAGGGATCACCAATTTAGTATTGGAGGGCAGCGTGGAGGGTAAAAATCGTAGAGGGAGACCAAGAGATGAATACACTAAGCAGATTCAAAAGGATGTAGGTTGCAGTAGGTACTGGGAGGTGAAGAAGCTTGCACAGGATAGAGTAGCATGGAGAGATGCATCAAACTAGTTGTTGTTGTTGTTGTTGTGGTCTTCAGTCCTGAGACTAAATAGATACGTGTTTCAGAGTTTCACTGACCTTCAGAGTAGTCACCAGCATTGAATATAACCCGTTGCCGACGATGTGGAAGTCATAGGATACTGGCTCTAAGCACTATGGGACTTGACATCTGTCATCAGTTCCCTAGACTTAGAACTACGTAAACCTACCTAACCTAAGGACAATCACTCACATCCATGCCCGAGGCGGGATTCGAACCTGCGACCGTAGCGGTCGCGCGGTTCCAGACTGAAGCGCCTAGAACCGCTCGACCATAGCGGCCGGCTATCAGATTTTTTCACGCCAATTTAACCTCACTGTTAAAACCGGTCAAAATAATCAGTTTCTGAAACAACCGATTTTCGGTTTTTATTCCTGTTGTTTCCTGTAATAAAAGTAGAAATGGGGCGAAGGAAAAATTTTGACTCCCCAGTTTCAAGAGCAATAGAATTAAAATATTAAATTGAAAAGCAAATAAAATAAAATTTAGTCCGTCCACCCTTCGCTGCTTAAAAAAAAATGGTTCAAATGGCTTTGAGCATTATGGGACTTAAAATCTGAGGTCATCAGTCCCCTAGAAACTAGAGCTACTTAAACCTAACTAACCTAAGGACATCACACACATCCATGCCCGAGGCAGGATTCGAACCTGCGACCGTAGCAGTCGCGCGGTTCCGGACTAAAGCGCCTAGAACCGCGCTGCTTTTCTCTAAAAGCGAAATGTGATTGAATATTACTATCACCAGCATTCTCCTATTAACCCTAATTATTTGTAACTCTGCTCAAAAATCTTGTCGTAAACGGGGATCATAAAACTTTGAGCATTAGGAACAGTCTACGCCGATAGGTGAAAACTGAGGTTGAAGAAATCTGGTTTTCATTGCAATTTGTCCGTTTCCTATGGCTACATGCAGATACTGGCACGTTATGTAGACAGAGACAGCAGATCAGATACTTTCTGTATGAATTGTTATTAAGTTTTTAATTTATAACTGTTACCACAATTTCCTTCCTCATTTATCATAGGTTGTGTTCCAAAAATGAGCATCATAGAGGAAGAAGTGATGACACTTTCTGCAAGACCTGACCATCATTTTGCAGGACAATGCTCAAGCACGTACAGTGCAAGCTGTTACTGTTTTGTTTGACTGGTGGGGCTGCTAAGTGCTATACCACCTACTACACCCTGACTTAAGTCCTCGTGAGTTCAATTCTATTTATAAACTGAAGGAAACACTTCACGGCATTCTCTTCATGACTGCTACGAATTCGTCTGACAACAGACCGCGCTGCTCCAACTGTCAACACAACTGGCACTGCTAAGAGTATCCTTCGACCTCCACATCTCTGGCAACTGGTTGTACACAATGCTGGTGACTACTCTGAAGGTCAGTAAAACTTTGAAACATGTATCTATTTTGTACGAGCTGTAAATAAATAGTTGCCACTATTAAAGTTCCAAACCTCGTATGTAGCAATCTTGAGCTGATTATATACGCCGTCCAAAATGTATGATCAGTGAATCGAACATTCACGCTAACGTAAACAAATATGTTAGTGTACATTTTACTGCATACTGTGTTTTTCTAAGGCTTAACAATCATCTGTTAGCGTTACATTTACGGACATAGGACATAGCTATCTGCACAAGGTGCTTTTTGACTGTAAACGTTTTATTTCCCTCAAACCTTCGCATGTGCATTTTATCCACTAATATTACATCTTGGCATGAGGACATAACTCACAACGAACATGTTTTTTAACTATCATTTTGAAGACCAAAGGATGACAGTAAAGCCTGTCGAAACCAGTTGTCGAAAATAAATATGTATTTATGCGATCTTGGCTACAGAAAGCTTTTTACAGAATAAAAGAGATCGCTCCTTCTCATTTCTCAACGTGAGAAATTTTAATTATATTGTACGAAATGTCACAAAAGAACTAAGATCAAGAAACATACGTGGTTGAACAGATGTACACTGACGATACAGCAGAGTATGACTAGGGTCTTGAAGTGTAAAAGAGTATGCCGGCCGGTGTGGCCGTGCGGTTAAAGGCGCTTCAGTCTGGAACCGCGTGACCGCTACGGTCGCAGGTTCGAATCCTGCCTCGGGCATGGATGTGTGTGATGTCCTTAGGTTAGTTAGGTTTAAGTAGTTCTAAGTTCTAGGGGACTGATGACCACAGCAGTTAAGTCCCATAGTGCTCAGAGCCATTTGAACCATTTTGTAAAAGAGTAAACATTAGAATTCACTGCTTCAGAAACTGGATTACCTACACGAATTCTCTGCGATTACTATAGTTTTTACCGTGATGTGTATTATGTGGCTGTGACGAACTGTACATATTTCAGTACCTGTGTTTTATCAATTTGCGGTTGAGTGGCAGATAGCTTCCTTGCGATGCTGTCGCAGTTTTCCTGAGACATACAGCTAGATTGTACCCCGGATAGAGCAAAAAAGGATTGCTACTGGTTGTGTACACAACATGCGGAATTGTCGATGGAGAAGATCTGGATGACAGGTACGGTATAAATTACTGTCATCTTTTGTCGTCGTTGCTGTCAATGGTGTAAACAAAAAACTGCAGTTGCGTTCCTCTATTTAAAAAGACATAGCGGAAATATATGAGGGGATTTCAAAAAATAAGCTATACATTATTATGGCAGGCGAAGTAACTTTTATTGAGCGCAGCGCCGCAGTTAAAAGTGACACAGATGTTGACAACGTAGTCAGCAAGTTTCGGTAAACCACATTTGGAACTATCTACCGTTCGTTCAATTCCTCGACGGTAAAAGTTCGCTCCTTGGTCACGGCTTGCTCTTTGAGGAAACTAATAAGAACTTTTATTAATAAAGGAAAGGAATTCCCCATATGAATACCCGATCATTATGAATATTTAGTGTGTTAAACCACATATATTACTTATTAAAATTTCTTTGTTCATTACGACGTTTCGGCTACTACCATCATCAGACATCAAAAGCTTAGAACTTATAAAAGAAGGCTTTGGGTCAGGACATCCTTTTATCAGTTCTAAGCTCTTTGATATCTGATAACGGCAGTGGCCGAAACGTAATGAATGAAACTATATAGATCGGTTATTAAAATTTCTTTATTTATTATGACGTTTTAACAATGGTTTTATTCACAAAATATTCATAACGATCGCGGACACATACAGGAAATTCATTTCCTTTTTTAATAAGTTCTTTCTGCTTTCCGAAAAGATAGAAATCGCATGTTGCAATTTCCCGATCAGCATCCCTCAAATATCTGCGGCCTTCATCAAACTGGTCGCGACATTGTATTTGATGCATATACGGGCAGTATCTCACAGTGAATACGTGTGGAATTTACACGTTTCGCTCACGAGAATCGTATAGTCCCGCGTTTCTGGTCGCCGCACCACTTCAGTCGCACACTGTGGTGCACCTTTTACCAGTACCACAGCAGAACTGTGTCTTTCAGGAAATCTGGAACACTTAATCTCTTTTGAGAATACGTCACTCTTGTTACGCAATGACCTTAGCGCGGCACAAGAACTTACCTTGTGAAGCTCCTACCTACAAATTAATAGGATGTAGCCAACTTGAGTAATGGAGATCGGGTAGAAGGAATCCGTCCATGGGGAGCAATTAATTAAAAATGACCAAACTTTAATCAGCCAATTAAACACAATTCAGTCATCTCACTAAACCTTCTCCCATTTTTACATGCATCCCGTTAAGTGCGACACCGCTGGCACACTTTTATTGTCAACCGTTAAGTTGGAAATATGCGCAATAAAAGTTGCTTCGAAACTCACGCTGCAATAAAAAAGGCGCCAGTTGTGGCCGTTAGGTGTAAGGGTGCTAAGTTTCCGGACAGCCCGGCGCCAAGAGAGCGCATAAAGCGTGTGCGCTGCAGTATGGGCCGCACCTTGACAAGCGTGGTGGGTGGGACTACGTAGACTTTCTCGCCGCGTTGACTGACGATGCTCTTGCCGGGTCTGCAGCTGGATCACACTATAGTCTAGACACAACATTTCAGCGATCCACCGGGCCGTCATCTTGACGTGAAAACGCAGACTGCTAATCTGGTCGGAATTGAATCATATTGTCCGCAACTCGTGGTCGTGCGGTAGCGTTCTCGCTTCCCACGCCCGGGTTCCCGGGTTCGATTCCCGGCGGGGTCAGGGATTTTATCTGCCTCGTGATGACTGGGTGTTGTGTGATGTCCTTAGGTTAGTTCGGTTTAAGTAGTTCTAAGTTCTAGGGGACTGATGACCACAGATGTTAA